>NC_082661.1:227467124-228868624 GCF_025265405.1 Mesoplodon densirostris
AGGGAAGCCCAGAAGGACATCTTTTAATTCAAATTGTTATCAACTGTAATCCCTGGATCTTAGATTAGGTCATGCCCTGAGAACAACTTTCCAAGGAAACTATAGTACCTTCAGTATGCAAACAACTGACTTTACATTTCTGAGTAGAATGAAAGCTATTAGTGAACATAATTCTCTCTTTATTCAGTAGTTAGTTGGGCCTCATGTCTCCAAAGAATAAAGGGTATTCTATTCAACTTCATTTTCTATAATATGTGTGTATCATGCTTTCTCTCTCTCACACACACACAAACGCACACACATTGGCATGTGTTCAGTTTCTGCACATGTGTATACATGTATATATGTGCACACTCATGCTTATATGTATATATCCTTAATAGAAAAATATTCTCTAAACATAGTTCATGGAAACAAGGACTCTATAGGTTTCACAGAGGTGAGGGGTTATATGTTGTATTTTATCTTATTTTAAATATTCTTTCTTTCCTTTAGCATTTTACTCCATAGATTCAAATGAAATGTAGTACTTTATTTTATTGAGAGTAGATAATTCCATGGGTTTCATCTCCTGAATAATCTTGAAACCAACCTGTAAAAATAGTTTTATACCAAAGTGAAAAAACGGACCCTGTTTTCCAAAGTTTTATAGACAGCTTCATTTCTTTTCTCCCCAAGTACTTTTATCTATGACTGCCTTTACCAGGCAAATGGGCATTCTCCAGTGTCACAGGACTAAGAAATTACAATCAGGGAATGTTAAAGCTGGAAAAAAAAATCTCAGAGTTTAACTTGTTTAACCCCATAATTTAAAAATAAACCTTAGAGTTTAACTTGTTTAACCTTATAATTTTAAAAGGAGGAAACTAACAGGGAGAGATTAAATGATTTTCCCTCTCAGCTAATTAGTGTCAGAACTAGGACAGGAACTTAGATATTTTGCCATCCAACGTGGTGCTTCTGCTGGTGTACCTGCTATTTCTCATTATGTGAAAGTTAAAGGAGTCAATGAGATGAAAAGACGGGAAAATAAAAATGTAGTTTTTCATTGTGTCTTTTCTAAATCCTCTTCTAGTAAGGAAGATTCTAGCAATATTTATATATTCATTTATCTGAGTAAATAAATGGTATTTTGGAGAACATATTTATTGGAAAAATACACCAAACAAGTCAAATATCAAGAGTTTGTTGGTTTGGCTTTTGTTTGAGGACTGGGCATAGAGTTTGTATCCTAAAAAAGCTGTGGAAGTTCTAGTGACTTTAAAAAAAAATTCTTATATAATTTAAACTCTGGTCTAAGCCCTTTTTGAATTCTTTCCTCCCATTGTATTCCTGGGTCAGTTAATTCTTAGATCCTTGGTAGACACTTTTGCTGTATATATTTCTCATCCTATCTTCTAAAGATGAGACCTCTTGAGCTCTCCACGGGTTCTTCATCTACACTCAATTTAGGAGACTCCATGTCCTATATGATAATTATGTACATCATTTTCTACATGCCACTTCTTTCCCCTCCAACATTAGAACTGTCAATGACCCCTTATTGTTTTTCAGGGCAGGTACCAATGCCCAAGTTTGGATTTCATTGCCCATCATCATTTGGCTTCAATGAATGTGCTGAAATTTATCTTCCACTTCTCTCTCCTGAAATTGAACTTCCCCCTTCGATTGGACCAGTCCTTCACCATCCTCCCACTATAAGTTTGCTTATTTCTATCTCTTTATCTTTACACTTGAGTTTCTCTCAGTAGAAAAGCAACCCCCCCACCTCTATAGACAAATCCAAAACATTCCCAGAATGCATAGTCTCCATGAAACTTTTCCAGATGACTTTTAACTAAAAATGCCCAACAGCATTTATCCCCATAATGGATTTAAATCTATTCTATACCATAGAATAAATTTCTATTCATCATCTCAACTAGAAAGTTTACATTGCTTCCCCTTGCTTACAGTACATGGTTAATTGGTTGCCATAATAATAAAGATAATTGACAAGTTTATATTAAGTAGTTAAATACATAAATTCATTTACAATACTCTTATATTTATTATTTTAATTGATCCTCACAAAACTTTTATAAGGATGATAGGAAAATGATTATTATTGCCCTTATAAATAAGGAAATTGAAAGTCAGAGATGTTACATTACTATTAAATGGAAATGTTAGTGTTTTATTTTGCTGAGTATAGTAGTAAAATTAAGTCTACTCTCTATTATCTTCCATATTTCCTAAATGAAATAACATGTTGCTGCCTGGAAATAAGATGTTTGAAATTAGGAAAAACTTAGCTTTTTGCAAAAACCTATTACATTTCTTTACTTTGCCTCCTTCTAGTGAAAACTTCATTATAGTATAGGGAAGAGTTTTAGGATTCTTCTACAACTATCATTCTTTGACTTACCTAATTAAGAAGATAGATAATTTAAGCTTCTTTTTTATTTTCCTTGCATTTTAGGGGTACACAGCTACCCAAGAGAAGTTTTCCCTGATCATCCATGTGGAATAGATAGGAATTTTCATAGAATACTTGGGGAAATGTTACATTCAGTTATCACTTTATAGTAGGCTTTATAGTAGCAAATGCACAGTCAGCAAACTAATTTTTGTGAAACCATTTTTGTGGTATGGTTTTTCCTTTCCTCAGCATTCTTTATGCATTTTTCTTTCTTAAACTAAAATTTTTATCAGCTTCCTAAAGCTATGGAAAACAGGCACAATCCAGTACACCCAAAGGAAACCAAAATAAGCAGATGAGACATTTAGGGCTGTGGACCCCCCACTTACTTGAAACTTCAAAGCTCAGAGTCATCTTGCAGTAACCAGAGGCTTGGCCAGGACCGCCATTGGCTTGACCCATTCAATGTCCATTAATTTACACAAGCATGACAGGGTGGGGGAAACAGCTCTGAACTTGTTAGAAGACAAGACTAAGTGTTTTCCATTCCTGTAGCTCTAAAATTCCTTAGATTTTATGATCAGATTTTGCCTGGATGCCGGGACCCACGTGTCCGCTATTCAATTTCAGTCTGGGATCACCAACCTGCTTTGTCCCTTCCCTTTGCATCTCAGGCTTCCACACCAGTCTGTTTGGGGCCCGGGTCATTCTTGCCTTTGGGCTTGCCATGGAGCGACAGGAATTTGGTGGGAGGCCCTTTGACGGACTAAATCCTGCAGTTAGTTACTCTGTATCTCTGTTTCTCTCTACTTTGCCCATGCCGGGGAGAGATGTTGATACCGTGTGACTTTGCTCTGTGCTTCCAGTCAGATTCCAAGCCAAACTGTCCAGAGAAAAGAGGATGCTGCTGTCCAACCCTGCAGTCAACCTAAGCAGGAGGAACTTGGCATGCAAGTGTGGGTGCCTATGGGGTCACCTTGCCACCATTTTCCCCTACGACCTTGCTGCACCTCTGCTCGTAGTTTCTCCCTCAGGTACAACAGCTGCTCACTTTTATATCTTATTAAAGATGGTTTTTGGTGTATTCCTTTGTGTGAAACCATTTGCCAAGTTTGCAATCTTTTCTACTTTACCCTTGGTCCTACACACACCCTTGGTCCATCCACATACACTTGCTTTTATGTAAGATGATGAACTTCGTACCTAAGGCAAATAACAGACTTAAAAAAATACTCTCAGGAAATGATTTTAGGTTTAATATTTAATTTAAATGTCCTCCATCCATTATCCAAAGGTTTTAATTTTTTTCTTTCTTTTTTTTTAAGGATGGAGGATACAGGGGGAAGTGGGTTGCTAAAAAAACAATAAGGTTGCTGAAAATGATTCCATGTAGCTTTAAACTGTGACCATTCTATCCTCTGGTGTTTTAACAGTGCTTTTCCATCTTCCAGGACATCTGTGGCTGTGTTTAAGTTCATAAGGACCTATGACATTTTGCACCATTTTGAAACCCATGACCTATGTGTTTTTTGAGGCGATATGCCTCCACAAATTTAGCTTCAGAGAGGGGTCCACCCAAGTGAGCAGATATTTGTAAATGTAAGTAAACAGTGCAGTAAAAAAAAAAAATCCAGATTTCTCTAAAGAATTCTAGAACCCTTTGGTTAGCTTCTTATAATCTATGTGAATCTCATATAGTTTCCTGACTTTGCTTTTGAACACCAGCAGTAAGTTTTGGTTTTCTAATAGTGAGATATTGAGAGTATTTGGCTGTCCTCTCCTCCCAAATCTGGGAGTTTTGTTCAGCAGATGTTTCCAGTTGTGTTACTGGTGTTGAGTTGTGCGTGGGGTATGATGATGTAGAAACCCAGAGAATAGTTTGGGACCATGACAAACATTGTTGCTTGTTGCTTACTACAGGCCAAATTTGAACTCATGCTTCCAAAGATTCAGACGTTAGCACGTTTGCTCTTCCTGGAAAATATAGACTCCAGAATAATAAATCACTCTCAAAAGAAAATGAAGTCATTTTTGTACATCACTTCATTACTACATGAGCCCACTCTCTTTTAAAAGTGGAAAGATGCTTAATGTATTAATTCTCCAAAACTCAGGAACCAAGTTCCTCTTGCAGACTGAAGAAAATATGTCCTAATGAGGCAATATCTTAAAAACACTGTCAGTGTAAAATCCACAGTCAAGAGACCTGGTAACGCATCCAGTATCTACAGGGAAGATGAAAAAAAATGTTGAGCCAAATGGTCTCATATTTCTTCTGGGGTTTTCCTCTTTCCTGGTGTGGATGGGAGCTTGAGGTTTTATCATAAAGGGATAAAATGGCAAGAAATCATTTACTGGCCTGCAGTCATGGAGAAAAGACATTCACATCTGTTTCTGGTATTCTGTTGAAGAATCTCTCCAGTTGATAATTTGGATTGGAAGCAAACTGGTTTGTTTTCATAGGTCCTTTTCTTCCAAGCTCAGATAAAACAAACCTATCCTGTGGGTCCAAGGGTTTGCATTCTAAATTCTTGGTTTACGTGGCACAAAATCCCTCTATTATATTGCTAACACATTATCCATCTTAAAGAGAACAAAACTAGCTGAGTTTTAGCAGGATTTATATTACATAAGCTTGCGTGACTGACAACACATTGTGTGTGTGTGTATGTGTGTGCACGCATGACTGACAACACATTGTGTGTGTATGTATGTGAAATTAGAATTCTTATGGATTTTAAATGTAATTCTGTCTTTCAATTTATATTTGCTTTAAAATAGCTTGCACCTGTAATAGTTACTGTGACTTCTTGCTTGGAAGACTACTCCAACATTAACCTAGCAAGGAAAAAGTAAGGATGTTACCAAGTGATTAAAGGTGATGGTAAAGTTTCTTGTGATAAGGTGGGTGGCCTTTTCCTTGCTTGACTTCTGCTAGTTGAAGAATATGGAGTATTTTTTTTTCTTTTTAAATCAATCAGTAAGGGATGTAGAGAACACCATATATAGACAAGTTTTTAAGCTGAAATTTTTAAGGTCAAGGAAGTCCCTTTTCTTCACAGAGTATAAAATACACGAAAAGAGGACAAACACAGAAGTAAATAAAGAAAAAGTGAAAAAAGGATGTGAATGCATAAACAAAGAAAACCACATAAACACAGAAAAACACGTATACCCGTGTTGAATACGGCTGTTTATTAGGTTTGGTGATAGGCTAAAATGACCGGATCCAAGTAGAAGCAAACTAGGAAGATGATAGGAAGTTATTAGAAAAAAAGAAACATCTGTGTCACAGAAAGAGAGAGCAATATCTTAGATGAAAGATGCTTTAATAAGTATCTAATTAATCAGAAAAATTACTTGCCCTTAATTTCACTTTATTTCTGCTGGAATTCTGCTATAGTTTTCTCCTGAAACAAGTGTAGAATATGTTCTGAAATTATAATGAAATTAAGTGAAACTCTCCAATATGGCTTTGGTTCTTTCAATTAGATTTTTTAAAAAGAGATTCAAATTGGGTTAATGACTATTTTTTTGAAGTGACGGAACTTTTAAAAATATTTACAAAGGTAATTTTTAGGGAGTTATGAGACTTAAAAATGTGAAATTGTTTTAGAAAAGATGTTGTCTCTGTCTTTTCCTAAGGCACAGCAATATAAACAAGTAGCAGATTTCCTGTAAAGCCTAATGAGACATAAACACAGATAGTAAAAGAGAAATGAACACCAGAACACAGTGTTTAAAAAAATTTTGAAACTGGTGACATTCATAGATTTATTGAGACATATTGTTTGGATTTTCTAGTTAAAAAGCAATGTTAAACTGCCTCAGCCAGAAGCAACCTGGTTGACGGACTCCATTTTGAAGTTGGTTGCCATATCATCAGCTGTGTGCCCTCAGTCTGAGCTGTCCCCATAACCTCTCTCTTTCCTGTATTACATATCTCAGTGGAATGCATTCTTTTTTCTGTTGCAAGAATTCACCCTCCATTGGAAATAAATAATTTTGCTTTTAGATCTCTTAAACTTTGGAGTCTAAAGAACTGAAAAGATACAAAACCAGTTTAAAAAAATAAGGATATGATTTTTATATAGCCTTTTGACAAAAGCCTACCTCTGGGCAGAACTTATCAATTCTACTTTTTGTAAAATAAATAAATAAATAAATGAAATAATTTTTTTTTTTAAAAACCAACAAACTAACCAACTAATGCCTAAATGGACCAAAGGGTTATACAATGATTTAAAACCCAACATTTCTGGGTTGAAATAAAAGCAGTTGGTGCTTTAAACAAATTTTATATTTCTGCCTTTTCCCACTCCCTGTCCTCAGCTCATATGAATTATTTTATTATTTAATATGCTTTAAAAGTTGGTTATTGAGTCTGGAACCTTGACTGATTATTTTTCATCACTTGGCATTTCAGAGAAAGAGGCAAATCATAGACAACAAGCTGACATCAGGAATTTATTAGATAAAAATGACAAATTCAAAATATTCCCTGGATTTAGTAAAATCATAGCATGCAAGGACTGGAAGTAATCACAAAAGCAGAGAATCTCCCCTGAAGTGAACAGGCTTTGTAGTTGGACAAACTTGGGTGAAAATTCCAACTCCACCACTCACTTGCTGTGTAGCCACCTTTTAGTTATTTAATCTACTACTTTAAAAGTATACAAACGTGATTAGAGATTTGTAAATAAAATCAAAACATTACAGATTTTTTAGAAATAGGAAGGACTTTGGACAGCAAATAGATACTCTGAAGTCTCAAGTTATAGGTTTATCTCTGTGTTGCCTTGACCTGAGGAGGAGAGGAATTAAGTAGGGAGAGGATCTTCACTGTCTGCAAGGCTGAGACCCAAGAGTTACATCCAGGTGGACCCCACCTTCCTCAAGTTCAATCATAAGGTCCCTTACAGAGGAAGGGATCCACTGTGAAAGCCACAGAGTGTGTGCTTTATCTTCTGAAAATGATATTATAATTTAAAAACATATGATGAGATATATGATAAAACTATGTTAAAACAAAACTGTCCCCAGATCCATCATTTTTGTTATTAGAAGTGGCATTGCAATAGTTACTAATAAAACAATTTCAAAAGGTCAAAAAGTCAGAGGGAGGGTAATTGTCAGTGTTCAGACAGGTCATACTCTTCCAAATTTTTTCTGCTCTTAGGTATAAAATTTAATGCTGAAATTCTTAATTTTATAAAATATTTATTAAAATTATGCTCTTATATTTCAAAAATAGAAAATATTATGTAAATTAGAGGACATTTTTAAAAGAACTTAAGAAAGCCTAAGGAAGAGACTACTTGTGCTTTTTTATTCTTTACTTTTTCTCCAGAGTGGTATCCATAAAAGACAGTAAGCGGTATTTCCATCATTTCTTCAATTACCGTGGTACAGTAATACTTATCAAATTTTTAAAATTATTTTAAAGCTTTGGACATTTGTTTCAAAATGATGCATTGAAGCGAATTTGCCATGGAATAAGCCTATTTGCTTCAGCATTATTTTACTTGCAGTCGAGCAGTCCTTGGCACATTGGGAAGAATAAAAGCTATGGGGTCATGCAGACCTCAGCTTGTGGTCCAGCTGCTTCCCTCCCTGGTTATGGGAGTTTAGGCAAGTTGTTTAACTTCAAATACTGGCTTTGAACATCAGTATTTCTATCTGTAAAATGGGAATAAGTAGAAAGTTAGGGTGTTATGAGGAGGATTATTTTAAGTTCAGTGTCTGGCTTTTGATATATGCAGAATTTTTTTTTAATTGTGTAAAAAATTTTATCCACTCACTATTTTTTATGGAGTGCATAAGAGGTGGTCAACAAATATGTCAAAATTCTAACACATAAGGATGTAATTTCAAAGTCAAACAAATGTCTCTAAAGGGCGTCTCTATCGCAATAGGTTTTAAACATATAAGAATATTAAAGTAAAAAAAAATTTCCTCCAAAGTTATTTTGAAAAGCTTTCTCTCATGCTCTAGATTTCTAAGAGAACTGAACACAATGAATGATTCGTATTCCTATAAATAGAGCAGATTGTAGTAATGCAGAATTTCAAAATTGACTTAGAGAACTCCTGCACATTTAGAAGAGATACACTTTTCCTTCCTATCTGAGGTCAGTTGTTTCATATTTTTATTACTTTTCCCCTGTCAAGACCAAGGGTACATTTTAACCATTAAAAAGCATATCTCTAGGAGGTATGTATAGCTGATTCACTTTGTTATAAAGCAGAAACTAACACACCATTGTAAAGCAATTATACTCCAATAAAGATGTTAAAAAAAAGAAAAAAACTAAAGAAAAAATGAAGAACACCTGAGAAATAAATAAAATAAAAAGCATAAAATATCAAATTAAAAAAATGTAGTAAGGGCTTCCCTGGTGGCGCAGTGGTTGAGAATCTGCCTGCTAATGCAGGGGACACGGGTTCAAGCCCTGGTCTGGGAGGATCCCACATGCCGCGGAGCAACTAAGCCCGTGCGCCACAACTACTGAGCCTGCGCGTCTGGAGCCTGTGCTCCGCAACAAGAGGCCGTGATAGTGAGAGGCCCGCACACTGTGATGAAGAGTGGCCCCCACTTGCCACAACTAGAGAAAGCCCTCGCACAGAAGTGAGGACACAACACAGCCCAAAATAAATAAATAAATAAATAAATTTTAAAAAATGTAGTAAAACTACCATGAATATTGTTGAAGTTTATAACCTGAGTCACTCAGAAGAGTGAAGATGGGTTTTGAAAGTTAAAAAAAGTGGTATTACGAATCCAAAATATTTGGGAAGTGTTCCAGATTATGAAATATTCATGTATTATAAAAACATACGTGAGGCATGAAACAATTTTTGAAAATGACTGCACACAAAAATACATGTAAAGTGAATCAGTACTGCTCTTCTTACTGACAGATACATTTATTGGTTCACATGAGCAATGTGTACCTCCTTCATCAGGGGAGAAACTTTCTTTGTGACTTTGTAGAGGTAAGTGATGCTTCCGTGGTGGCAGCCTCTCTAATGAATGAGATGGGGTTCTCTTTGGGGGGCCTGCAGTACAGTAATTTTTTATCCCTAATTAGAGTACAGGGAGGGTCCTGGGCAATATCACTTTTTATAGTTCTTTTAAAATGTTTGTCTCATAAGTAAATTAGCCTGTGGCAGAAAAAGCCCCACGCTTCTCATTCCTCCCGTAAAGATAACGGTGGTAATAATAATCACAGTAATAATGAGGAGGGAGAGAAGAAGAAAGGAGGAGAAAGAGAAAGAGGAGAAAGAGGAAGAGATGGCCAAGGGTCAGCCTACGCACTCACTGTCAAGGGTCATCTTGAGGATAAAATCTCAAGATTGATGCTGCATGAGAATTGCCTGGGAGCTATATTTTTGAAAGGCAGATTTCTGGGTTCCACCCTCAGATATTCTGATTCAGCGTGTCTGAAGTAAGGCCTAGGAATCTTCAGCTAAAGTGTAAGTTCCCAGGTCTGTTGACAGCCCCTTGAGAAATGCCGCTCTGTGTGTTTTAGGAATGAAAGAGTGTCTCTGGTCAGCTCTTGGAAGCAGCGACTGGCAGCTGTCTATGGTTCTGGTTCTGCTCACCTTGTCACCATGGACCACCTGGCCATCCTGCAACTCGTTCCCTATGTGGCATCCATGCAAGGGTGGGTGTGGAGTGGTCCACGCATTCCCTTGCTGCCACTCTTGAATTTTTACTCCTTTGTCACACAATGCTAATGTAGGAGCAGTCTCAGACTTCAGTGAAGGTCTGGGGTCCCAAAACAGTTGTAGGTGCAGAGTGACGAATTTGTGGCTCTTCGGCGCATGCGCACACACCACAGCCACCACGCAAGCTCAAGCACACACGGCTCACAAAGAAACATGCTAATTCATACAGACGTCACAGTCTAGACTCTAGATCCCAAGTAAGAAAAAAAATTCCGTAAGTAATATGATCTGCACAAGATGGCAGTCCACAGTAAAAATGACACATGGGGACTTACTGATAGGGTAATACGAGTCACCTCTTAGATTAGGCTTTTTTAGGGGCCAATCAGCATTGGAAGTTCACAAGAAATGGCACTCATTACCTAGCCATCTGCTCACAGAGACTAACACACAAATCCAGGGGAAACTAAAATTATCCATCACGGCACATTTCTGGGTTTGTTGTGAGTTGAAGGAGATGCAATATGAAGACTTGTGATCTTCCCAGAGAAAGCAGTCCCCCAGGGGTTGAAGTCTGGTTGGAGGTGTTTAGTTTATACTTCCAGTGCTAGTTATAAACATTTTACATTTCTTTATCGTTTTAAATTTTATTATTTTTGTTGTCTTACTAGTATTTTTAAATCAATGTGCAGTAAAATTGAACTTTATTTTCGGTGTAGAGCTCTATGAATTTTAACATATGTATAGATTTGTGTAATCATTAGCTGAATCAGGATACAGAGCAGTTTCATCACCCCAAAAATCTACCTCATGCTAAGGCTTTATAGTCACACCCTCCTCCTAACCCAATCCCAAGCACCACTGATCTATTCTCTGTCATATAGTTTCGTCATTTTGAAAATGTCATATGAATGGAATGATGCAGTATGTACTCTTTTGAGACTGGCTCTTTCACTCACATAATGCCTTTGAGATTCATCCAAATTTTTGAAGGGATCAGTAGTTTGCTTTTTTACAGCTGAATAGTATTCCATTATGGACATACCACTGTTTATCCATTCATCCATGAAGGATATTTTGATCATTTTCACATTTTAGCTGTTATGAATAGAGTTGCTACAAATATTCCTGTATAGGTTTTTGTTTGAATGTGAGTTTTAGGGAAATACATGAGAATAGGATTGCGAGGTCATCTTAGAAGCATATGTTTAAATGTATAAGAAACTGCCAAACTGTTTGCCACAATGGCTGTACCATTTTGCAATTTCACCAGCAAGGTATGAGAGTTCCATACTCTCCTTGTCACCGCTAGGTATTGTCAGTATTCTTTTTTTAATTTTTTTTAAACATCTTTATTGGAGTATAATTGCTTTACAATGGTGTGTTAGTTTCTGCTTTATAACAAAGTGAATCAGCTACACGTATACATATATCCTCATATGTCCTCCCTTTTGCGTCTCCCTCCAACCCTCCCTATCTCACCCCTCTAGGTGGTCACAAAGCACCGAGCTGATCTCCCTGAGTATTCTTTACTTTAGCCATTTTGATAGGTATATAATGATACCTCATCATCATTTTAATCTGCATTTCCCTAGTGACGGTAGATACAGTTCTTCTATAATATTTTTGAATATATCTTTCATTGCAAATATTGCATTGTCCATTTCATGGATACCACTCAAGAATGAGTGAGGCACTGGTCACAGAAGGATGAATAAGACACAGTTCCTGTCCTGGGGAAACTCACAGTATGGTGGTAAGTACAAATGCTGATCATGATGACATATAGATATGTACACAATGTAAATTAAAAACAAAATTATTAGAAGATGACTACATAATTCTAAAGTTTTTTCTATAGAGTTAAAATATATTGACCCTTCTCTCTGTTGTTCACACATATGTGTAATTATTATTATTTATAGATAATTGAAAATGAGAGAGAGAGAGAGAGAGAGAGAGAATTTTTCCCCAAGTTTAAAAAGCACATGGAATTAATTTTCATTAAATTATAAATTATTTGCAAATAATTTTTGGAAAAATTCTATTGAATATAAAACCTCAACCATTAAAATTGGCTTAGTTTTAAGCCCAAAAGAAACAGACTCATTTTAAAAGATACCAACCATGTCCAAGCCATGTGACCTAATGTCAATCAGTGTCTGAGAGCTGTTCTGTTGTGTATAAAAAGAGAAAAATGAAAATATTAGAAACATTGCTGTCACCTGTCTATACAAGAATATCTTGACTTACGAACACTATGTTAGAATCACAATGTATATATATCGCATACACATACAGGTATTTCCATGTATATACCCCAGCTAAGGTCTCACTTTCCCAATGGTGTCCCAATGGTGACTCCTGTGATACTTCTTCTCTACCTGCCATTCTTCCTCTCATATCTCCTCTTCCTCTTGGCCTGTTAACCTTGCCATGGACTCTATTGATCACTGCCAGCCCTGCCCCAGAAATAGGCCCATGGCCAAGGTTGACCCCACTAATACCACTCTCAGGTTTCTGCCCTGGACTCAGTACTATTCCTTTTTGTCCAGTCCCTGTTGTGCCTTACTCTGAAAGCTTGGGAAAGATATTTAAAATATGGGAAATAACAATAGAAAAGTAGAGGGAAGGGAAGGAGAAATCTCAGGCCACTACCTATTATTATCATTTCTTCCTCTTATCCTGTTTCTCAACTTGTACGTCTTGCCCCTTATCACTCCTCTTTCCCCATCAGAATACCTAACCTGACTCTGCACCCCACAGCTCTCATCAGAACACCAATCCTGACTCTTATCACAATGCAGCGTTACTTATCTGCGTAATGCGCAGTGGTGGATAGTGTTGACTTGGAGTGGTGGTAGGATATGGGAATGGATGAAGACAAGAAAGAAAAAACATAAGAGGAAGAAAAGCTCATTCTTTCATAATCTCCTCGGATTTGTTTCAATTTATATATTTTACTAATTCTTTCAGACCCTACCTCCGTTCTTCTCTAGACTTATAGAGATTAACAGTCCCACGTTCACAGCTTGTAAACCAGCTACCCAAGCCTTCTTGTTCTAAATTATATGTCCCTAGATATCATTTATCACTACATCCTGAACATCTAAAAGAATGCCTGGCATGTGACTGCTTGGTGGACAACTGAATGAGCCAAGACTTGAGATTCCTGAGTACTTATTTTACCTGCCTACCAAGAGTATATGACCACACTGTGGGACTGATGTCTGGGTGGGTTGTCCCTGAAATCCTCGATTGGAGTTATGATGCCGTTTGTCCAGAGAAATCTTATGGTTCTTGGAAGACATGCTTTGAAAAGAGCAGACTTACTCAAGACATGTAAGATCAATGCTGTTGAGACTGAGATTACGAGAACTCATAGGATGGTGATAGTGATGGTGACCATCATGAAGCTTCTGCTGTTGATGAATTCTCTGCCAAGACAAAATTGTTTATCAGGCAAAGTTAATTTTGCGGGGAATTTTACCCTCTTCCATTTCCATTCCATGCTGCTCTTTGACACAGTTGGTGAGACCTCATGCCAAAGAATCTCCTTATCTTCTCTTCTGCCCATCAGCATCTTAGCAATATTCATCCTATGATCTCAGAGCTCATATTCTCAGGTTTCACTGAAGCCAGAGTCTAGTAGGAAACAATGCTTTGTTCATGTGTTCCAGAAACTATTCTGCCTAAGGTCATTAATGACCTTCTATAAGATCAGAATCATTTTAAGTTATTTATCAAGCCTTTATTTTTTTAACTAAGGTATAATTTACCTACAGTGAAGTGTACAGATCTTAAGTAAATAGCTGGATCAAACTGGGTACATCAAGAGTAACCTGTATCCTATTTCCATCACTCCAGAAAGTTCCATCATGCCCCTTTCAGTCAATCTCCCTTGCAGAGGTAAACAAGGTTATTTACTATTATTATTGTTGTTGTTGTTATTATCATTGATTATTTTCTATTATGTGTTTTAGAACTTCTTATAAATGGAATCATATACTACACATAGTTTTTGTGTCTGACTTTTTTTACTCAGTATTTTATATCTGAGATTTAATATTCATTGAATACTCAGTAGTCTGTTCTTTTTTGTTACTAAGTAATATTCCATAATATGAATATTCCCTAGTTTGTTTATCGATTCTCCTGTTGAGGGATACCTGGCTATAAAGTTTTTGACAGTTATGAATAAAATTGTTATAAAAATTTATTCAGAAGGTTTTCTATCGACACATGTGTTCATTTTTCTTCATAAACAACTAGGAGTGGAATGCTCATTCACAGGATAGATGTATGTTTTACTGCTCAGGAAACTGGCAACCAATTTTACAAAAATGTTAAAGTTTTACAATTTTACAAAAAATGTTAAAGTTTTAACATTTTACTCCCATATCAGCAGTATAAAAGAGTTCCAGATGATCTGCATCTTCACTAGAATTTAGTACTGTCAGTCTTTTAAACTTGCTATTCCTTGATGTAAAATGCTTTTGTCATTTTAATTTACAGTTTTCTGACAAATAATGATGCTGAACCCATTTTCATACACTTATTAGATATATGTATTTCTTTTTTGCTGTCTTTCCTTTTGTTCTTTTTTCTTTTTAAAAAAGCCTATTTTTTCCTCATTTTTTTAAAAAAATAGGGGTTTTTTTGGTCTTTTTATTATTGATTTTAGGAGTTCTTTATATATGATGGATACAGGTCTTGTCAGGTGTGTATTGGGAATATTTTCTCCCACTCAGTGATTTTTGTGGTTTCATTTAATAACCAAAAGTCTTAAATTATGATGAAGTCCAATTTAACAACTTTATTTTGTATATTTAGTGCTTTTCATATCTTTTCTAAGAAATTATCATTGATCCCCAAAGCTGTGAAATAAACTCCTTTACAGTTCTAGTTCTTACATTTAAGTTTATGATCCACTTTGAATTAATTTTGTGTATGATGTGAGAAAGGGATACATTTATTTTTTCCATATAAATATCCAGTTGTTTCAGCACCATTTATTGAAAAATTTGCTTTTCCAGATTGAATTGCTTTGATATTCTTGCGAAAATAATTTCACCCAAAAAGTATTGTATACTTTTCTGTGTTCTCCATTCTGTTTTAATGGCCTACTTGTCTGTTCTTTTACCAACACCACACTCTCTTGATTACTGCAGCTTTATACTAGGTCTAAAAATCATGATGTATAGATCTTCTGACTCTATTCTTTTTCAATATTGTTTTGTGAATTCTAGTTACTTTGCAGTTGTATATTAAATTCAAGTTGTCACTTTCTAAAATAAAAAGTGTCTACTTGGATTTTGATTGGGATTGCATGAGATCTATAGGTCAATCTATAGGGGGAATTGCATCTTAACAATACTGACTCTTCCATTCCATGAACATGGTATATATTATGGATTGAATTGTGTCCCCTCAAAATATATATTGGAGTCCTAACCCCCAGCACCTCAGAATATAAAGTTATTTGGGAACAGGGTCATTGCAGATGTAATTAATTAGAATGAGATCATACTGGAGTAGAGAGATTCCTTAATCTAATATACATCTGGTGTCCTTTAAGAAGAGACAGACATGTGAGGTGCTGTGTGATGACAGAGGGAGAGAATGAAGTGCTGCTGCTACAAGCCAAGGATTGTTGGCAACCCCCTAGAAGTTATAGGGAGGGACACTGCTCTGTGATCTTTACACCATCTTGAAACCAAAAGACCATTTCTAAACTCTCTAAATCTGGAAAAACATTGTCACCTAAGTGGAAAACTTAGAGGTCATCCAAAATGATAAGCATTAAAGATCTTTTTATTTGGGGGCAAATATTTTAGCAAACAATAATTTTGTTCCATGAGCACTTCTAAGGTATGAATGTAAATTGATCAAAGTACTTTATAACCTGGAGAAAATCAAGATATTATAATAATGTTCAGCATATAAAATTTGCTTTATAATTATATGTATATAAATATTATATAATAGCATGTTAATGAATGCAAATTAATCATTTCTTTCCAAGGGATAATGCATAAGACAGCTTATAAAATAAAAATTCTAAATTTAAAGATTTTATATATTAATGATGATGAGAATTTAAGCCCTTATTTCCATAAAGAATAAATGAGACTAAGCTAATTGATGCCTGATCTACTCTCAGTTTATTTTTTCTAGTGCTTTCTTTGGTGTCTTTTAATCAACATACTCCTATTATTTGACCTTTTAATTCCTTCCTTTCTGATAGCTTAGCTTGCCATTTGGTAGTACCTTCATTCAACTTTCTTTTCATGTAGATCCTGTCATATGACATTTATCTATCATGATCATTTACTACTCATTGAGTGCTTACTGTTTAGAACAATACAGCCCAGAGGTAATAATGATGATAATAATAGCAACTTTATTTCTTGAATGTTGACTGTGTAATAGCTACTGCACTAAGTACTTCACATGTGACATCTGATTGAAATCTCACACAGGTTCTTCACCTATGACTGCAAAGGAACCTAAGGCTAAGAGGGTTTAAATGACTTGCCTAAAGTTATAGAGACAATAATGGCAGAAAATGATTTGAACCTGAATCTTTTTGACTCCAGAGCCTTGCATATAGCAGATGTTTAATAATTTTTTTTATTTCTCATTACTTTTTCTTTCTTTATCATCTAAGTTCCATTTTAGGTCAAAATGTCTGTAATCATGTTCATATACTTTTCAATTTTGTGTTTTCTTCCTGGACAGATTTCATTCCAAGAAGCATATATATCTGACAAAATTTCAAGTGAAACACTTTTGTGAACAATCATGCTAACAAAACTTCAAGTTATACCCTAGATTATCTTTCCAATTCTTCAAGGGATAAGACTTAATCCTCTAGGCTAAAATTACACATCTATGAAAAAGCTCATGGGTGGCTCTTAGGGCAAAGTTTCTTGGTTAAAATAATAGTCATATTGTTTTTAATACACTTTCATTTATATTCTCTCTTCTCTTACAACCAGACTGTGTAATGATTGAAGAGATTAAACAGCCTGTACAGGAGCAGGGAGTAGTAAGTGACAGATCCAAGAGGGGACCTCAGGTCTTCCTACTTGTGTCCTAGTTTCCAGTTCTTTCCAGTGCGTCATCATCACTGTGCTCCCAAGGCTCATGTTGGGCACATTGATTTGTCTGCTTTGAATCATCTCAGAGCCCAGAGATAAAAACCCATTTTGAAATGAAAAAAAACTACTTTACTCATGTAATAATTCATCTCCATCTTCTTTTTGATGAAAAATACATGCTTAGTCTATGTTCTATGCTAGTTCCAAACAGCACCAAAAGTGTCTCCAATATATATGTCGTGCTGACTATTATTTTCAAACTTAAAGGATATATTTGGTATGTTTGATATCAATGTTCTCAGTGTTCCACAGACTCTTGCAGAGCTTATATTACTCTGTATACTTCCCTCCACATAAGGCAGACATTCCTTAGGGGAAATGAGAGGGAGGGGGCACTTTTCCATACTCTCTGGAAATAATAGGTACAATTGCCTGTGAAACATACTTTATCAAACAGTGCTGGACTAAGGTGAAAGCACATTTTGCTTACAGTTAAATTTCTGGTTCAGTGCTTTCTACAAACTAATTCATAATGGAAAACAAATGTGTTTTAAATGGAAAACAAAGGGGAAGTTACAAACTCTTCTCCTAATTAAAGAATGGTTATCAAACATGTGGTGTTTTTCATTGTAAATAAATCTAGAAGATACCTTACTGCGTTGCGTTTGTTTAGCCCTACAGATCTTGGGCGAATTTGTGACAGATAACGAAAAATTATGTATATGACTAAAGCGAGACACTAACTTTTTTTTTCTTTTTACACAATGATAATCATGATCTTTTCTCATTAACATTCCTACAAACTTCAAACATACAGTGAGATTCTGTTCCACTTCATCAGAGTTTTTCTACACATGGAAAGGTCTTTGAAGTTAATTGGAGCCCTCCATGTTGAAGCAAGATGAGGGTAAATGTGGAAGCCAGCCCTGGCATCCACCATGGAACTTGTGATAACCTCCATTGGAGAACCAGACCATTCTAACCACTGTAGAGAGAGCCCTACACGCAGGTGAGGCTTGATGGACAATGCATTACAAAGACAACAGAGCAGTCAGCTGCTGTAGATGAGTACAATGATCTAAATGTGGAAAGTAGATTTTTTGTTTCTCTTATGAGTCTAATATCACTGAATTTTTGACCTGGAAATAGAAAGAAATCAGAGGAATTTTATTCATAGATAACCTACTAAAGAAATAATATCCATTAGAAGAGTGGTTTAAAGCTATAAATTATTGATCAGCCCTTCTATCCATTTCTTAATTAAGTATTTGCTCAATTAAATATTATCACATGTTCCTTTGAGGAAAAGTTATAGCCTCTGACTACTTGAGTATCTTTCTGATTCTTTTGTTCTCTGCTTGTTGGTCAGTTGTTTGTTACATGGATGGATGCTGCCTCATAAAACAGGAAGGTTTCTTTCAGCTTGGGCAATTCACTCAATAATTCTTCAAAAATAATTTATTGAGCATGTAATATATTCTGAGCACTGTCTTAGTCACTGGGGATTCAATGGGGAACAAAGTAGAAACAATGCTTATAGTCTATCGCCTTGAATGAAAAGTCAGTTAGTGGCTATATTCATTTATTTTATATTGGAGTATAGTTGACTTACAATGTTGTGTTAGTTTCAGGTGTACAGCCAAGTGATTTAGTTATACATATACATATATCTATTATTTTTCAGATTCTTTTCCCATGTAGGTTATTACAGAGTATTGAGCAGAGTTCCCTGTGCTATACAGTATGTCCTTGTTGATTATCTATTTTATAGTGACTATATTCTTAATCAGAAGTTATACTGGGGCAATTTTTAGTAATAAAAATGTTTTCTAACACTTGATTTATTAAGGTCCAATTTATTTTTATTATTAATTTATAGTGCTCATTATTGTGAGGAATCTTCACTATTATCTCATTTAATTCTTTCAACAACCCTATAAGATAGGTGTCTTTCTTCATTTTTAGCTGCTTGAGAGATGGGAGTTTAAAGGGTTAAATATCTTGTCCAGGGTCAGATAGGGAGTGGAGAGTTCAAACCCAGGTCTGCCTCAGAAGTTTAAAAACAACAAGCTAAAAAGGTCTTTAAAATGAGAAGTGTAATTGGCACATGATATCCAGAATCTTACTGCAACTGTGGCATGACTAAGAAATGCAGGGAAAAACTCTTTCTCAGAATCTCACTTTCTTCTTGACAATCAGTGACCCACACTTGACAGTGTGTGAAGAGATACGTAGCACCAATATACACATTTTCTTTTCTTAAGCATTTAATGAAGCATTGCATTGGAATCCATTTCTTTTTTGAATGTTTTGGGATGGGCATTGTATAAAATAGATGCTTAGCAGGATGCACGTAAGTAGATGCCACACTGGCACGTACCTTCCTCCCCGCATTGTCATGTGCTCTGCCCAGTTCTCTTCCCCAGCAGCTGGGTCTGCCCATCTCTTTCTCCACAATCCACATGGTCTCAACACTGGCGGCAAAGTGTCTTCATTCATGTGTTTAAATGTTAAGAGAGCTAAAACTTGTAAATGAGGTTGAAGAAAAACAATCCCATGCACGTGGTTCGGGATAGGAAGTTAGATTAAGCCATTGTCAAACTTATAAAACCATGGCGAGTTTCCTCGAGAGAGTTGCTAAGGGGAATCTACAATTCAAAATGATTTCATAAGAACTTATTCTGAAGACAGGTCCAAGATAGGACGATTTTCTGAGAACCCGGCCCATGTAAAATTCATATACTCTGTGTACAGTAGGGCAATATATTTAGAAAGTAAAAAATATTTCTTCTAAGCGCCTATGCTTGAATTTTTTTCTCTGCTGTTACAAAGTTTACCTTTGAATAAATAGCACGTGGTTATAAGGTAATGCTGTTCTAAGGAAATTCATTTTAAATGTGAGCATGTTTTCTTTTTTTTACGTCTTTATTGGAGTATATTTGTTTTACAATGGTGTGTTAGTTTCTGCTTTATAACAAAGTGAATCAGTTATACATATACATATGTTCCCATATCGTGTAGGATAAGATCCATTTGAGCATCTACCTAACAAATAAATTTAAAAGACATAAATCTGCTTCTTTGTCCAATGAGCCCAAAACAAACTGCTATCTCCTGAGCACGTTATAAGTTTGATGGCATCATCATTTTATTTTCTGGAGGAAAAAATAGAATAATCTCGTTCCTAGGCTAATGGGATGTTCTGTTAAATGGACTATTCACAGTCACTCTGAAACCCATCCACTCTGTTCTGAAACCTCAAACAAAATGATCTTTTCGACACAAAATCTGTCTGGTTCTCCAAGACTCAGTCAAATTTTACTCTCTTAATGTACAGGATAGGTATGTCCAGTAGCAGAAATCTCGGTTGGAATTTTACATATAACTGTTTCCTTATTTGATATTCTGTTTCCTCATTGTTCTTATTCTTAATTATTCTGAAACCTCTGTGAGTTGAGGCCAGTATGGTTTTGTTTTTTTACAGCTGATACCTAGCAGAATACATAGCATGTATTAGGAGTTTAATAAGTATCCACTGAATAAATGAATAAATTAGGACAAAGAAACTGATGAAATATGTTTGCTTTTTTTCTAAGTTTAAAAGATTTCGTAGCCTGGGAGCTATTAGAAAGAGTTACTGAGTACGTGTCAAGCATCATGCCACACACTTGCATACACCATCTAATTCAATCCTTACAACAGCAAGAATAAGTAGTTATTCTTGTTCCTATTTTACAGGTGGGGAAATAGGTTAAGATAGGTCACACAGCTAGAAAGCAGTAGAAGCACTCTTCCTGATAAGAGAGGCCTGTCTGGGTACTAAGACCATGCTGACTCCTGTGCAGTACCCTCTCTTACACATTGTTTGATCAAGAGGTGCCTGAGGGTTTTAAGAATATGAGAAAAAAATAATAATGTTGATTTAAAAACTAAAACATCAATATCATATGATATTGCTTATATTTGGAATCCAAAATAATGATACAAACAAACCTATTTTCAAAGCAGAAGTAGACTCACAGACATAAGAAACAAACTTATGGTTACAAAAGGGGAAAGGGGGGCCTCCCTGGTGGCGCAGTGGTTGAGAGTCCGCCTGCCGATGCAGGGGACACGGGTTCGTGCCCCGATCCCGGAGGATCCCACATGCCGCGGAGCGGCTGGGCCCGCGAGCCATGGCCGCGGGGCCTGTGTGTCCGGAGCCTGTGCTCCGCAACGGGAGAGGCCACAGCAGTGAGAGGCCCGCGTACAGCAAAAAAAAAAAAAAAAAAAAAAAAAAAAAAAAAAAAAAAAGGGGAAAGGGGTGGGGAGGGATAAATTAGGGGTTTGGGATTAACATATACACACTATTATATATAAAATAAGCAACAAAGACCTACAGTGTAGCACAGGGAACTATATTCAATATCTTGTAATAATCTACAAGGGAAAGGAATCTGAAAAAGAATATATATATATATATATATATATATATATATATATATATAAAACTGAATCACTTTGCTGTACACCTGAAACTAACACAACACTGTAAATCAACTATATTTCAATTTTTTTAAAAAAGGAAAAACAATAAAGCATCAAGATTGAAACTGGTCCAGATAATTCAGGAGGCAGTATGATCACTAGACTGATGGCCAACCAAGTGAACTAAGGTTTGCCTTAATTGCTTCTCGATGATCATAATCTCCCACAGTTCATCCAGGGTCCCCCTTCACCTATCAGTCAGGGAAACACAACCGAGTTTCACTGAGACAGTTTCAGTCTACGTCTATTGTCTTGATGAGGTTATCAGTAGCACCCACTTTTGCTGTCAGAAGTGTTGTACTTTAGATGATGTATCTCCCCATCCCACCTTTCAGGGCTCTCATGGCCTCTTCTGCCTTCCCAGGATCCACTGTGGTTATGCTGCTTGGGACTGAAACTATAGTTCACTTGCTAGGAACTTTGTCTTTCCTCACACTCTTTATCAAAGTTACTTGCTCAAAAAAATCATTGCTGTCAGGCCTTACTCTCTACTGCCAACTATTCTATGCCATACTCTGCTTGACTTAAAGTTCCACCTCTCCTGGGTGACACAGGTATAATGTAAATGGAGCTTATTAGATACACAGATATTTTTAAAATCCAAAGTAAGTTGGCCCTTCTAATTATGCCAGGTTATATTGCCTGCCTGAATCTACTTTAACATGGAAGCTGCTTGGGACTTGTCTCCACTTTTCAGCAATTCTGAGTTTTCTGCTCCTGATACTAAAACTTCATAAGCCAATTTTCACTTATAAGGAAAAGGGCTACATTTCCTCTCCTCCAATATGGTTACTTGCTTGGAGTTCCTTCCGTTTTAGGCTTATTGTAATCTTGTAAAAGTCATAAGCAAATATTGGGTTGAAATTTGGTGAATCTAGTTACTTAGAATGAAGCGTTCGCCAAATGAGAAGTCAGATTTGCATGTCTCATTTGTTCCTCTTTCCCACCAACGCTATATGAGACTGAATGCTATGGCTGTTAACTTGAATCATTTAAAATTTAAAATTTAAATTTTAAATTACTCAAGTGAACGGGCTCCTATCACAAGTTCCTGTAACACAGCAACTCATCTGACCCATAAATCTTTTATCATTTTACTCAGTGTCTTTCGGAAAATATAAGGAAGACAATTAATTTGTTAGAATTTCAGAAATGTTTGGTCAGACTAAAAATGTGTTTATCATTTTAAAGAGAAGATTATGCATCCAGTGATACAGTTACTTTTCCCAAGAGATAATATTGTTGTATGGGATAAAACAGTAATGAGTCTATACTTGAAAAACATTAATTTGAAAAATATAACCAATATTCTCTGTCACTTCAAAGGACCTGTCATTTTTCTTATTGAAAATTTTGTAGTTATCATAACAAATAACAATGATCCAAAAGAATCATTTTTCTCATAAATTTATTAGTATTTTCTCTTCCTTTCCCCAGGACGAATTTGAGGAGTTTTAAAATTAGATTAACACCTTTTAACTGAAGTCACTTTTCAAAATGGAGTTTAAAATTCTTCCTTTTTTGTTAAATCCAACTATGCTTTTTAAAAAAACAAACAAGGCCAAAAGTTATCTGCTCAGGCTTCTCTGCACTGATAAGATGGGTCAGAAACAAGTGCAAATAAGAGGAACATACAGGAGAGAGAGAAGTAGGTTAAAAAGGTAGCATAAGCCCTCCTACTACTAAAATTTCAGAAGTGTGCCCCTCACTGTTTTTAAAAAATTTTTTAAATTAATTAATTAATTAATTAATTATTTTTTGGCTGCGTTGGGTCTTCGTTTCTGTGCGAGGGCTTTCTCTAGTTGCGGCAAGTGGGGGCTGCTCTTCATCGCAGTGCGCGGGCCTCTCACTGTTGCGGCCTCTCTTGTTGCGGAGCACAAGCTCCAGACGCGCAGGCTCAGTAGTTGTGGCTCACAGGCCTAGTTGCTCCGCGGCATGTGGGATCTTCCCAGACCAGGGCTCGAACCCGTGTCCCCTGCATTGGCAGGCAGACTCTCAACCACTGCACCACCAGGGAAGCCCTTTTTAAATTTTTATTGGAGTGTAGTTGATTTACAATGTTGTGTTAGTTTCAGGTGTACAGTAAAGTTAATCAGTTATACATATATCCACTCTTTTTTTTTATATTCTTTTCCTATATAGGCCATTACAGAGCATTGAGTGGAGTTCCCTGTGCTATACAGCAGGTTCTTATTAGTTATCTATTTTATATATAGCAGTGTGTATATGTCCATCCCAATATCCCAATTTATCCCTCCCCTCCCTTATCCCCTGCTAACCATAAGTTTGTTTTCTACATCCTGGTCTCTATTGCAAGATCAATTAAGAATTGGTATAATCTAGGTCAGCGGTTTTCCAACATCACCCAAATCACCTAGGAACTTGTGAAAAATACAAATTTCCAGACCCTGTCCTAGACCAACTGAGTCAGAAACTCTGGTGCTGGGGCTTAGCAACCTGTTCTATAACAAGCACTCAGGTGATTCTGATGCACCTAAAGCTTGAGGACTGTCGTTTCAGAATAAACCTTCCAAGCTAAGTACTGCAGCCAAGGTACAGGAGACCATAAAAAATAGCTGTTATTCTCAAATAACTTAGAATCTAGTTGGAGAAAAATGCTATTTGGGTGGAATGGTCACTCATGATTCTAGCACAGCTAAATGCTACCCCCAGGATGCACAGGTCCAGAGACAGAGAGATCCTGTCTGGCTGGGTGATGAGAAAGGTAAGATCTGACATGGGGTTTTTGTGGCTGAGACCCCTAGCTGTTCACAGAAACCCTGCTTCCTTTCTTCCTTGGCTCATAGCAAGGCTATATGCCCAGCTTCCTTTACTGTTACATGTGGCCAAGAGACTAATTTTTCTCAATGAAATATGAGCAGCAGTGATATGTGCTGTTTCTGAGCCGTGGCTTTTCAGAAGAGGGTATTTTCTGTCTTTGAGCTCTCTGTCATTCTGCAGGCTGCAAGGAAGTGGAAATGTCAAGACTCTAGGAATAGTGAAATCCCAAGATGGAAGAAGTTTGGTTTCCTGATTTATTACATCAGAGAAACATCTTTGGACTATTAAGCGAATAAGAAGTTAACTTCTATGGAGTTTTATCAATTATATCTTTTTTGTCTATTTATATAGAAGGTTAGTGTGCCCTAAAAGATAGGATTATACTGTAATACTAGAAGTAAAAGAAGATGTTATTTCACTGAGGGAGAAAATATTAGTAGATTTATGGAGATATCACCAGAGGGTAGCAACAGTCATAAGTGGCTGTAGCATCAGTGTATGTCTATGTGGACAAGTTGACTGGGTTTAGAGGATGGGGCAGGTAGGATTGAGTAGATCCTGGGATATTGTATAAATTAGGATGCTTTGGTTGCAACAGAGGACTGAAACTGTTTTTTTAAAAAAGGCAATTTATTATCTAATGAAACAAGAAGTTCTGAGGAGTTAGGCTCTGGGCACCTTCTCTGAGGCTTTGTACTATGAAGTCCCTTGTCTCTTTTCTCTTCCATGTGTTGACTTCATCCTCAGGTTTGAAACAAGAGGCTGCAGCCCTTCCAGATGAAATATCCAGATCTAACAACATCCTGGGGGGAAAATAGTCATTTTCCCCATGATCATGAAGTGAGGGAAATTTTCCAGGAATCATGTTCCCATATATACAGACATCCCATTAGGATGCCCATGCCACGTGCTCCTTCCTAAAGCAGTCATTGGCCAAAGGAAATGAGATGACTATATATGGCTTAGATCACTGGTTCTTAATCCTGTTTGCATACTTGAATCCCCCAAAGATGCTCAACAACAGAGATTTGGTTGATTGGTCTGACTTAGGCCTTGGTATTTTAAAAAATCTTCCCAAGAGGTTCTAATTTACATCCAGAATTAAGAAATACTAACTTCGATGAATCACTGGAGATGGAATAGATGTTGGGAAGTAAATAACAAAAAAGCACTATAAATTCCTCATTTTTTTTTTTTTTCTTTTTACGCGGGCCTCTCACTGTTGTGGCCTCTCCCGTTGCGGAGCACAGGCTCTGGACGTGCAGGCTCAGCAGCCATGGCTCACGGGCCCAGCCGCTCCACGGCATGTGGGAACTTCCCAGACCGGGGCACGAACCCGTGTCCCCTACATCGGCAGGCGGACTCCCAACCACAGCGCCACCAGGGAAGCCCTATAAATTCCTAATTTTAATTTTAATTTTTACTGTATTTTTTAGGTTGAGGGGAGCCATAAAATGTTTCTAGCCAAAGACAAAGATTGCATTATCAAAAGGTAACTCTGTGAGGCCTGGATCTCCCCACCTAGCAAAGAGCCTCCTAAGTCCTCAGGAGGTGTTCAATCAACATCTGTTGGATGGATGAATGGATGGAGAGTGATGGGGACCAGGACACTGGTGTGAAGGTTCAGTCTTTCACATACAGAGCATGTGAAACATTAGAACCGGTGAAAAATCCACCAGACATTTTGTTTTTATCTCCATTATAAGCAAAAATGTAAGAGTATTTTGGAACTCTCTGGATACATAACCAGATTTTTCACTTTTCAGATAATCATTTTATGTCCCTAAACTCAGATTCTCAGTCTTTTTAATCTGGTTCTGTTCTCAGGGCCTAATACTGCTCAGAGCTCCTTTGATTGCACTGTGGAATGAAGCCAATTTTCATAATCCTCTGAAACAGTGGTTCTCAACTGGGGTGATTTTGCCTCCTAGAGGATCTTTGGTAATGTCTGGAGACATCTGATGCTGTCTCAAGTGGGAGAGTGCTATTGGCATCTAGTGGAAAGAGGCTAGGCGTGCTGCTAAGCATCTTGCAGTGCACAGGACTCACAAGAAAGAATGATCTGGCCCCAAGTGTCAATAGTGCTAGGGTGAAGAAACCCTGCTCAAGAAGATATTAATGAAGCATATTTTGGTAAGCACCCTATAACGGATGCTGCAGTTATTCAGACATCTCCCCAGGACTTCAGGGAGTCTTCAAGACAAGTTGGTTAATAATAGCAAAGACTCAAGAGACTAGGTCTTGACTACTTTGGGTAGATCCAGCTTTTGTTTAAACCTTCAAATAAGCTGTTCCAAGCTTTGAAGACCCAAGACAGGGGACCTGGGAGGCTCCCCTCAGGAGCTGGCAGCCCTGTTGGTGATGTACACAGGCGATACCAGCCAGATGATTTTACCCTAATCAAGATTTGTATGAACATGACATTTTGTTTATTCTGTTGCTTTTTTTCTTCTGATTCATAAACAGCAATAGCAGAGCTGAACAATTATCCCTTCTTGTTGCAGACACAGATGTGCAAATGCATGGAGGCTTTCGATGAGGCCAGTGATGCCAAAACAATTCAGATTATACCTCATCTACTGTACTCTAGGATTTCAGACTACAAAAGTGTGCAAAACACTGTATTCTTCTATATTTATATTCAAACGGTCTTAAGAGTGGCCCCATGGAATTCTGTGTAGGCATGCACTTTCAACACTTGTTATTAAAATCATCGAAAATGTTCTCCATAGGCCCAGATGAAAACTTTTTGATTCAACCCAAGGGGATAATGTCCCATCAGAAAGTAAAAGTTCAAAGGTTTGATTCAAGAAACTTCATTTCTTGTACTTCCACTTCTCCCTTTTCTGAAGCTAGGGGAACAAAAAGGTAACATTTTCAACATTTAACTCGAATAGCTAAAAATATTAAGTGTAAGAGCTACACAATCCAATACTGTGGAGATGCAGTCCTACCTATTATATAAGATAAGGGTCAAACTTTCCACAAAGGTCCAGACAGTAAAAATATGGTTTTATGGATCATATAGGCTCCTTTGAAATTATTCAGCTGGGAACTATACTCAATATCTTGTAATAACCTATAATGGAAGAGAAAGTAAAAGAAGAATGTATTTATTTATATACATATGTGTAACTGAATCACTTTGCTGTGCATCTGAAACTAACACAACATTGTAAATCAACTTTATTTTAATAAAACTTAAAAAAAAATAAGAAACTACTCAGCTCTGCTCTTGGAGCAGGAAAGCAGTCACGGACAATATGTAAGTGAATGAATGTGACTGGGCTCATTCTTTATTTATGGACTCTTGAAGTTTGAATTTCATATAATTTTCATGTGTCACAAAATATGATTCTTTTTTATTTTTTTTCAACCATTTATAAAATAGAATAACCATTCTTACTTCATGGACTACAAAAACAGACAATGGGTTGGATGTGGCCCACAGGCCATAGTTTTCTGACCCCTGATCTAAGTAACATACCTGTTTATATAAGAAATGTATAAAATAAAACACTTAGCACAGGAGGAACATGGTTACGAGAAAGACAGGAGACCTACTTCAAGTTTTCATCTTTAGCCTAGAGATGATGTAAATACATCATTCTAAGTTAATAGTAAAATAATTTGATTTAAAAATGGTATTACAGTAAATCTGCTAAAATGCTCTTTCATTAAAAGGAAAAATTTTTCAGAAGATTTAAATTCTCTGACAATATTCAATTTTTTGTGGAAATGATGATGGATGACTTTGAACAATTATCAGAGAAATTCAATCAGGAACATTCTTTACATATTTTAAAGTCTTTCCCCCGTATTTTCTTTATGCATCATTTTCAAGGATTCGATTCATGTTACATCTATTATAATTAAACATGGTAGTAAATTTATTCCTAAATCCATTTTACTTAAGTTTCATTGTTACTTATCATTAGGAATAAGTGGAAATTCAGTGAAGATATTCAGTTTACCTAAATCAGGTACACACATCCTAACATGTAAAAATATCTAAGGGTTCAAGAAATGGACTCCACATAATGGGTTATTCCCTTTCTTCTCTTTAAAAAAGTCCTGAATATGCATCTCAAAGATAACTACTTGGATGAGTATTCCATTGATCTGTATAGAACTGCCCCCAAAGGAGCCATTAGAATAAATGAGATTACTCCTTCCTTCCATAGATAACCATCTGATGAGTGTCCATCCTTCTTTGTCTCCTCAGCTGAATCCTGAAAGTAGCGGTTATTGGAAGCCAATACTATCTGATTCCACAGTATTTGATACCCACCATACCAATTGAAGTTGTGTTGGATCCTATCGTGTTTCATCCTGTTGCTGCTTCTGTCTGAAGGCCCTTTGTCTCTTGTTGTTCAGGAGTAACTGGAATATAGTCTCCTCTAAAATGTTTTGGGCACCCCACTTCCCACATTCTGTCACTGCAGCAGTGTCTATCCTAGTGCTTACACTATGTCATGCACACATTGGTTTACATATTCTGCCTCTTTATCTTGTGCTATAAGCTATAAGGGCAGAAGTTTTGTATCTTCAGCACCCAGCCTAACGTTGCGTGTAGAAGTTGAGTAGATATTAAATATCAGGTGATCAGAAGGTTGGTCTTATTGAATCTCTCTTGTATCATTTTGGATGTTTACAAGGAAGTAGGTGTCTCCACTGAAGCTAATCACTTCCTGTGCCTTGCTGTCTGAACTGTGCTGAAGGGTCAAAGCCCCTTCCCTGATGGAGCCCAGGAAGAGCATGGAATACATCCTCTCACCCCTAACCCACAAACAGCTCCAGAATGTCTGTACTGAAGAGGCTTAGAGATAGAAATCTGATAAGAAAGTGGAAATGGGAAGGGGACCTGGAAAATATGTCTCTAAGTGACAGTTGCAGAGCAGGAATGATATTTTTATTGTGTGCTTATTTGGAGTGGCTTATGGGGGCTTTCAGAGAAAATAGGGAAATGGGCTAAAGCACCTTCAGCCAACTCTTGCTTTAAACTATTATGTTTTGGAGTGGCTTGTTATACAATAAAAGATAACTGACACAGGCTGTAGGTACCACACACTGCTCTCACCTCTCAGTCCCTGCTACATCTACCGGCATAAGACTCTGCACTGTAAAACATAAACATTTGTCTTCCAAGGCAAGTGAAATATCAGAAGGAGATGAAAACATAAGTGAAACAAAATTTGTAGCTAATTTGGATTTTCCCTTGCATTGCACCAGGAGGCCTGAAAAATTAGCAATCAGAAAGAAGCTTCTTTACTTTCTCTCAACCAAATCTTTACACCCACATCTATACTTTTGGTGGATTTCAAATTTCTCTAAATATCCTTTGAGATTCCTCCCTTTAAGAGGTAGACCTTAATTCTTTACTCCTTGAATATGCGGTGGACTTTGACTTGCTTCTAACAAACAAGATATCGTGGAAGTTACAGTGTGTGACTTTGGACTTGGTCATAAAAAAACACTGTGGCCTCCTTCTTGCCCTCTCTCTTCAATCATTTGTTCTGGGCAAGCCAGCTGACATGTTATAACACTCAAGCTGCCCTGTAGAGAAATCCGTATGGAAAGGTAGTAAGAATTCCTCTCACAAGTAATAAGCCATCGTAAAAGTGGATCCTCCAGCCTTGGTCAAGCCTTCAGATTGACTGTAGCCCTGGGCAGCTGCTTTACTGCAGCCTCATGGGAGATTATGAGAGGGAACCACCCAAATTACTCACTCATTAAAACTGTGAGATCATATGAATCACTGTATTGTACACCTGTAACATACAATATTGCACAGTGACTATATTTCAATAAGAAAGCTGTGATATAATAAATGGATTTTTAAGCTATTAAATTTTGGGATGATTTTTATATAGTAACAGATAAAAAATATAGTATTTATGTTATCTAATTTTTCTATTCAATGCCAAAAAGAATAGTCATGTTACAGGGAGAAAATATAGTCTGCAAACAATATCATTTGATTTAACAGATCAGTAACTGAGTTTGTACTCAGTTTTTGGAATACTTCTTAGCAATAAAGTCATGCAGGTGAATTGAAACTTCTCCTTTTAGCTCCAGACTCATATTTAATTGTCTACATGATATTCCTATTAGGATGTGCTGCTGGCAGATTGCTTTCAAAGATGGCAGCAATAGTTTCTCCCAAGATCCTTTGCCCTGTAACCATGGTGCTCTTCCCAACAAGAGCAGCAGTCTATTCTCCTTCCCTTGAATCTGACTTGCTTTGACCAGTAGAATGTGGTAGAAATCTAAGGCCCAGGCACTGGTCTTGAGAAGACTTGCAGCTTCTGCTTTCATTGTCTTAGACTGCTAGCCTGACAGATTGCCAGGTAAGGAAGCCAGTCTAGCCTCCTGGAGGCTGAGAGCCCAAGAGGAGGAGAACTGAGGTTTCCCAGCCAACAGTAAGGACCAGCTGCAAGATGTGTCTCCAAGATCATAAAATCCTCTAGCTGAATGCAGCCACATGAGTGAGGTCAAGTGAGACCAGCAAAAGAACCAGCCATTCAGCCCATATAAATTCAAGAAATAATAATTGTGTTGTGCTAAACTATCAATTTTATGTTTTGGAGTTCCTTGTTATACAATAAAAGATAACTGACACAGGCTATAGGTGCCACAAATTAATATGTAACAAATGGAACTGTTTTATTCCCCCACCCAAATCTGATCCTCATCCTGTATTCTCCTTCTTAATGTTACCTAGTTGTTCAAGTTAAAAACTTTGTGTCATCCTTATTTCTTCCATTTTTTTCATATTCCCATACAATCCATCAGCAATTCCTATCAGCTGTCCCTCCAAAATATATCTTAAATATGTCATTTTTATAATCCTGAATTATTTGGACTACTATGATCCCAGCCTAAAACATCATCAACTCTTGCCTGAATTCCCAAACTAGCCTCTTAGGGGATGTTTCTGTTTCTGTCTGTCCAATTCATTCTCGATACGCTAGCCAGTATGCTTTTTTGAAAACATCAATCAGATCATGGCACTTCCCTTTTTCATACCACCTGATGGCTTCCTGTCATGCATATTCTAATATGCAAATCCTTTGTCATGAGTTGGTCTCTACCAACCTCTAATTTCATCTTGCATAAGAATATTCTCTTTTTGATTTCGCAACATGCAAGATCCTTTAGCCATAAGATGTTTGCACTTGTAGGTCCTCCTGCATGGCATGCCTTCTCTTGGTGCTTCTCAGCCTGGTTCTTTCCAATTCTTATGGTTTCAGCTCAAATTATCCTCAGAGAGATGACCACATGGCTCAAAGAGTCCCTCCTCGCAGTCAGAGTTCAATTGTAAACATGAAAGATTATCCTTGCTATATTAAAATGAAAGCCATTAGATACTTACCAAATTGTTGGAATGGCCGGGGTAGGAGGTTCTATGCTATGTCCTCCAATGACTATAAAAACAACACATACCAGAAAAACAGGGTGGAGGTTCCTCAAAAAACTAAAGATAGAGTTGCTATATGATCCAACATCTCACTCCTGGGCATATATCCAGACAAAACTATAATTCAAAAAGATACATGCATGTTCATAACAGTGCTATTCACAGTAACCAAGACATGGAAACAACCTAAATGTTCATCAATGGATGAATGATAAAGAAGATGTGGTACATATATACATTGGAATATTACCCAGCCATAAAAAGGAATGAAATAATGTCATTTGCAGCAACATGGATGATCTAGAGATTATTATACTAAGTGAAGTAAGTCAGAAGGAGAAAGACAAATACCATATGATATCACTTATATGTGGAATCTAAAATATGACATGAAACAGAAACAGACTCACAGACATAAAGAACAGGTTTGTGGTTGCCAAGGGGGATGGTGAGGTGGGTGGGGAATGGATTGGGAGTTTAGGATTAGTAGATGCAAACTATTATATACAGAATGGATAAACAATAAGGTCCTACTGTATAGCACAGGGAACTATAGTCAATATCTTCTGATAAACCATGCTGGAAAAGAATATGAAAAAGAATGTATGTAGATGTATAACTGAATCACTTTGCTGTACAGCAGAAATTAACACAACACTGTAAATCAACTATACTTCAATTAAAAAAATTTAAAAAAAACAACACACACCAACAGAACTGTTATTCTGTGGGGACAGGATGCACTATCATAACTGCTGGCTTCAGAACCGTACAGCCTTAGCCACACATCCAGGGACTAGAAAGCAGGGGCTGTCAATGTCACCTCCAGGAACATACCTGAGATAACTGCTGCCTCAAGGGCCACTCTGCATCTGCTAGATCCTTACTAGAAAAATATGTGCCTCGCAGCCACTGTCTCCCACTTAACTCATGTCTGAATTCAAGTCTTTCATGTATACATATGGTTGGTGGAACCTATGTCATATCCAGAACTCTCGTTCAAGGGAGCCTAAAATATAATTTTGAAGTTTTGGTCTCTGCAGTTAGAAGACCCACTAGAAGGAAGCTGGAATGGATGCTGAGTAGGTGAATCTGTCACATCTGTCTTTCTCCCTACCACACTCCTGCTATCTCCTGAAGCTTCCTATTCATTCTTCTGTGAAATTATATCACAATTTAAAGTTGCACATGCATGTGTGTGTGTGTAAAATTTTCCATTTCCTTGCACTTGTGAAAGAAACCTGCCCATGAGTGCAGGGACATTGTCTTGTTCATTGAAGCACTTAGAATGGTGGCTGGCACATGGCAACTCCAACCAATATTTTTAGAATGAGAAATGATTAAATATAGAAATCATAAATAAATAGTCATTTGAAAAATAATAGTCATTTTATGATGCAGACCGTCTGAGGGGGTGTCCCTAGAGGTGCCACTGCCCCTTCTGACGTGGCTCTCCTGACCTCAGGTGTACCCCCAGCCTTCAAGCACTTCCTTCTTCTAGTCTCTTAATTTACAGCCCCACCAGCATCTCCATCTTTTCCGCTTTCAAGAAGGTTCTCTCACTCCTTAGTGAAAATCTTTTAGAGCCTGGTAGCATCTCAGGCGTTAGCTGGATATGGAATAATGTCCGCCAGTATTCCATTTTAAAGTTGTGTGTAGGAGAGGAATAAGGTGGGGAGGGCTTGGCTCCAGTTCATGAACAAAAATGAATATGGCGCTCCCACTTCTGCTTCAATCTATCTTTCCACCAGTGAGAGGTGTGGGCATTCTGGATCCTTGCTGAGATGTATATAGTAATCTTATCTTTTAAATATAAGCATTACTTATCATCTTCATTGACAATTTAGTGAAGAAAAAATATTCTTCTATTTGAAGAACTCGGTCCCTTCCCAATAGAATCCATAATTCCTGATAATTGGACTGAAAGGTACCAGGTTCTTTCCTCCTCTCTTGGAAAACTGGTGGCATCAGCCAAGAACTACACTGTTAATGTCTTCTTTCTTTGTTTACAGGGGCATGGTGATAGTTCTGATTGAATTCTTTTGATACATTCCGGTAAATTTGTGGAGATGGTAAAATTGTAGGGACAGGAGGAATGGGGTGCTGGTCATTTCTTACCAGAACACCAATAAAGGAGGTCAGAGGGTAGTTTATCTAGAATCTATCCTCTGCAGACTATGATTGGCCATTAGTCCCTTAGCCCCTGGGATTATGTTTATTATTGCAATTTTCTGTAAAAGAAGGAATAAGAGAAGTAAAAGCTGATGAGCAACCTCACATCTGCATCTAATGTCCATTGGGCAAGTGAGTTTTACTTTGCATCCTCTTTCCTACCCCTAATCACAGGCCCCATCTCATCTCAACATATTAGACAAAACATGTTCTTTCTTCCCTTGAATCTCTGCTTAGTGTCTAATTAACATTAATCTAACCTTCATAAACCTAATCTATGAATGTGGTCCTACCTAGGCCATAGGAAAAGGAAAAGGAAACAAAAGTACAGTAACAAAGTAGACGGCTCAGAGGAAATCAAAGGACCTGAGGTTTTAAAGAGGGAAGATGAGACTCTGAAAGCACAAGCGTACAACTGTTGCTTCAGACTCAGGAGAAACAAAACCAGCAATTCTATATTTGTTCCTAAATTATGATCAATCCCAGTTTGCAAATAGGTTCAAATGAAAATGAATCTATAATTAGGGATAGGAGAAAAGAAGCAATGTGAGCAATTCACCTTTCTAATTGGTACAGAGGTGAGGATGTTTACCTGTCCTTAGGGACTGAGTGAAAGAAGGTTATGACAGGCACACCTTTAAGAAAGAAAAAAAGCTGTTTAGAATTTCCAGAAAAACATAGAATGTTCATTAATCTTGGCAAAAGTAATGTTGCTGCGCAGAGATATTCACTCTAACTTCATGCGAAAATATTAGGTTGAGTGCATGAGAGAGCTCATGTTTCATGGTGCCATCTTGGTGGACCTGTCCTAGGTCTCAGAGCTTGAAATATGATAAGGGAACTCTTACTGTACTATGAGAAGCCAAGGCCTACAGTGCCATGCAGCTTCATCCTCCTAAAGCAGTCCGAGAGCACCAGGAATGAGAACTCCCAAGACAGGCTTTGATCAAAATGGGTAGATGTTAAAATAAATGTTGATCTTTGGAGTTAAAGGGAAACTCGGGAGCTTACTACCCAAAACCAGGAAGAGACCTTGAAGCTTTTAACCTTCTTTTCAGAGTCTAGAAGTCACACATATGAGGCTTTAAGTTTATTCTAAACTCTGCAGTCTATGATGGACAATAATGTGGTTTCTGTTTTTGCTTGCTAGATTGCCTGTCTGTGTTTATTTATGGGTTGCAGCTAACTGATCACACACCATATCTGTTCCATTGCGGTAGACCAAGGCTATTTGCTTTGTTATTTTCCTGGAGGTTGTTTGTAAAGTGTTTCCAGACGTCAAACAAATGGGTTATTCCAAGCACTCTTGTTTTCTAAGCATCGAGTGCACCTCCTCCCTCGACTTGGGTTGAAACTGGGATCTGTTGATTTAGGTGGTTAAAGTATTTAGATGCAAGATGGATGGATGGATGGATAGTTTAGATAGATGGATACATAGATGGATGGATGGATGGATAGATAGATGATACATAGATAGGGATATACCAATGATCTTATTTTTTTAATAATTTGTTTATGAAGTCTTGAGAATTAATTCTGGGATTGTATATAAGGAGAGAGTGGGAAAAAAAGGACAACAAGTGCAAAAGAACATAAAAGGGAGAGAGAGGCAGAGACCAAGAAACAGAGTGAAAGTCAGTTCAAGTGGGTGACTATAACCTCTGGCAAGAGATCAGACAAACAAGTTCAACACAAAGTCAATTTAACTTTATTGGACCACACTGTCTCAGGCAATTAGAAAAATATTTGTAAAACATCAGATGAGAAAAAGGAACGTGGAGCCCAATAATGCAAAACAATGTTTATAAGAGAGAAATCATGAAGTGGGAAGAGTAAACACAATTATTCTATCAGCACCTCCTGTTCTTCTAAAGATTTCTTAACTTACATGTAGAGAATGCCTCCGAACAAACAGCCAAAATAGTTTCTTTCTAGCATACTCCTACCCCCAAAGGAGTTAGTTTTAAGACCCCTACCCCCCCCCAAAAAAAAACCCTGAGGAATTTTCAGTTTTGAGGAATTAGAAATAATTACAGACTAGATTCCATGGGATTATGGATTATTTTTAAATCAACTCATCACCCCAAACCAAAAATAAAAATAAAAATTGTCTTTATAGTTCCTATTTTGCCTTTGTATTTCACTTTAAGTGAAAAAGTTAATTGACAGCACACACAAGTGATAGTCCCAAAGCTGAGACTGTAATTATAAGTTTATTTGGAGAAGAGATTGCACTGAAACTCTTCATCCAAATGGGCTTTCAAGGTTCTTCATAGTTCATGTCAAACTGAACTCACCTCAGTGTGGTATTGGATAGTTGAGCTTATTTTACCAAGTCTTACAAATTGCAGCAGCTGAGTATCTCATGAGGCTAGAAAACATGAAGCGCTATAATTTTTGTCATCTTCTATCACACACAAAACACACACACACACACACACACACACACACAATTCATGGTCTGCACCTAACTTATGTCCAATAAATGGTGGTTCTGCATATATGTCTCTTCCAAATTCCTCTTTTCTACCAGTCCGGGTCTCTTTCCAGAACTGTCCTTGTTATTACCTATCCTTTATCTTTATCTAATCCTTCCAAATCACCAAATTCTCTACCCACTATTGAAAAAAAAAAGGTCATATAGTTTCCTTCTCAGATCACAAAAATATGCTATTTGTGTAAAAACAAAATGACGTTGATGGTGTGATCTTCCACTTCTGCCATGGACATTCCAGTTAATAGGTCAACCCTCAAATCAGTTCTGCTTCTCTGGAAAAGCAGTATGCAACAAAATCTATGCCAGGTTCTCTTTATTTAAAAAAATACTATTACGAAATGCACACACAGATATATTTCATATAGTGTGTCTCAGAGAAATATTAGGTAATAAATATTCAGATTTCTAATACTAATGATATTCTTGAGTATTTCTAGTCTGGGACTTCGTATGTAACCATCATTTGCTCTTTGAAATCCAGTGATCCTAGTGACTTTTTCAAAATGTTTTAAAAAGAGAGAGAACCACTCTCTATGTGTTGACTATGATTGTGTATAACAATTAGTAGGAAAATTTGGAGACTAACAGAAGGAATGGCTACATGCCTATCTATAGTGAGAGAATACTGGAAATATAGAAATACCAACTAGATGATACATTGACATCTATGCATAGATGTGTGTGTGTGTATCCATGAGTTTGTGTGTGTGAGTGTGTTTTTTTCTGTATCGTTCTACTTTAAATAGTTTTAGAATTTGAGGTATTTATTATGCCTCCCAGCCAAAACAGTGGAAGAGGGAAGCTTCCATGGGCATCTGGTCACTTTTTAAGTACTATTATTGAATCAGTGTTCTTGGAAGAGGCTGATGTGGTAAAACATTTCTGTTAATTTCCCCTGAAGAATGTCACATTGGGTAATGTTCTGTGGGTGGTCATGTAATGAGATGCTGGTGTCTGTCTATGACACATACTGTATATGAAAGGAGGCATAGATAAAGGTAACTTGAATTCCATCCCTCTCTGTTTATACGATGCTTATCACCATGCTATCTAGACACCCAGACGAGAAGCTTTACAACAAGGAAAATTTCCTCCAACGTTCAACTGAAATCAATGGACAATGAGTCTGGGCAGGCTCTGGAAGGGTTAATAGGCACACATGCTTCTGGGTAGTCAGAGACGAAAATGGATTGACCCAAGTGGCAACTATTTCTCCATTTCCAATAATGTAAGCAACTGCTTCAGTGGAATACCACTGGAAATGAATGTTCTATATTATAAACATATTCTAAGTGCATTTGCAGGCATCTAGCTATTTAAACTGTTTTTTACCTAAACCAGTGACTTTTGTAAAGATATAGCTCTTCACAGTCCTAGTCATCCTAGTTTATTTTGCAGAGTAATAGCATGGAAAATTTCAAAGGAAAATATTTGGCTATTTTTTTTCTGTAGGGGAGAGCAAATTTTCTGAGTGTATGTGTTGTGCCTATGTATATGTATACAGATAATATATTATATATATTACTGTTAATTAAAAAGTGTTAAAATTATATATTCCTTTTTTGTACCTAAATATAACTTTTAATAAGATTGGCCCCAAGATATTTCCTTTTCCCTGGCCCATGATGGAATTGACACAATAGAGAATGTTGTTGACTAAGACCAAACATCAGTAAGTTCAACTGGACTTTTTACAAAGTCAGATTATAACAATAATGAGTCTCTTAGAACATCTGTATTTTCTTTTGGAGAGTCTTTCACTTCCTTCCTCTTTCTAGCCTCTAACTTCCTTTATTTTCTTTTAGTCTTGAACTGTAACCGGGACATTCTGAAACATATATTTATTCATCTTGACCTCAGCTGTGATTAATCCACCCGAGACAAAGATCAACTTCTGGCCAACACTGGTTCCCTCTCCCTTATATAAATAATGCAAATTCACCTTCTTGTTTGTAATATCTGCCCTAGGTGTGGTTGAAAAGAAAATCCAGACAGCAAAGATGCAAGAATTATCCGTGACTCATGTAACAAACACGTGTTGGGCACCATTTATGTACAGGCACTGGGTAGGCAGTATTTTTTTTTTTTTTTTTTGCGGTACACAGGCCTCTCACTGTTGTGGCCTCTCCCGTTGTGGAGCACAGGCTTCAGACGCGCAGGCTCAGCGGCCACGGCTCACGGGCCCGGCCGCTCCGCGGTATGCGGGATCCTCCCAGACCGGGGCACGAACCCGCGTCCCCTGCATCGGCAGGCGGACGCTCAACCACCGCGCCACCAGGGAAGCCCTAGGCAGTATTTTTAATGAATGAATATTAACTTTACTGTACTTGAAACTCAGAAATGCAAATGAGGTTTAAGAGGATGATGAATGGCTTACAGTCCACATTTGTAAGTCCTGTTCTTGTTCCTCCACCATATGGTGTAGAAGCAAAATTATCATTCTCTTTGGGTGGGAGGAGGTACTCAGGTAGATTAATCAAATATGCTGGCAGCTAGGATGAATGAAACCTTAGTTAATACTAAAAACCTCATTGGAACCATTAGTTCTGACCTGTTTATCAAAACTTTTACCCAAGCTGCTAACAATTAACAAAATTGATGAATCTGAGCTTTAGCTTTTGCCTTTTTCTACTGGTCATTTGTCAGTCAGTAGCATTTATTAAGAATTCATTACACAGAGAATATTGTGCAGACTTGGAGCCTCCAAACTGTTAAGGAAAAACTACTTAAAGGAGTATTAATAGGCTTCTGGAGACAAAGTTGTCACTTTTGCAAATAAGTTAGTTCAGTGGTTTAGAAATGGGTTTCTTAGAGAAAGAAAGAAGCCTTCTTAGAGAATCTAATCTTCCAACACATTGTCACTATAAAAGAGGAGGATTTAGTGTTCAACATTTCCCTTTGTTATCCAAGAACCAATTAATATTTCCTGGAAATAGCATTCTGCCGATCTCAGTAAATAGGAGCTGTGGTCACTGCTTTCAGAAAGGGAGGTTAATATCTCTATTGTAGAGGTGATTTCAGAACCAACATTTTTAGAGTAAAAAACATCAGAGATCACTTAACCCAGTGATACCCAAGCCAAAGTGACTATTAAGTTTTCCTTGGAAGCCATTAAAAAATAAAATTCTCAAAATCTGGCCCTCCCCCAAACTTACTTAGAATTTGGGTGGATAGAACCAAAACTCTCAAGGTTCTATTGATTCTGATGATGATTCTGATGATGAGCCATGTGTGGAAAACACTGTCCAGGCCAGTCCAATCAATGTGCAAGTGAGGGTGACATCCCTTTCAAAGACTCTCTACACCTCGTTGCCCAGGCATCACTGTTCGAGAGCAAATGACTACATCCCTGTCCTCTCCCCAGTGTGTCAGAGAGGTGCCCTGGACCCACAGCCTAGCAATAGTAACACCAACAGCAGTGCAAATGGTTCTGCGAAGATGTGCTACATCCATCAAGGACTCTCTCAGCATTTTGCACTAGAAAATACAGAGATAATGGGATCACTGGGTCAAGGTAACTGATGTTGAGGCATAAGAAAAATTCAGGAGGACAAATTGAAACCATGATGGGTTTTGAAGTTAAAAAGAGGCAGAAGCTAGGAAGAAACAGCTATGAGATAAGAAAAATAAAAACAGTAAACAGAATATATGGGGAGACTAAACCATCCCAGCATTTCTAAAACTGTGGTTGGGAATTTGGGATTGATGTGTACACATTGCTATACCTAAAATAGATAACCAAGAATTAGGTAGAAACTAATTCTTACCTATTGGGAAGACTTCACAGAGCAGGTAGGAAATAAATCGTCTTTGCAAAAAAAGGTAAAGCAGGTTTGGTGAAAGACAGGGGAGGGGACTTCAGGGGAGGGGACTTCAGGGAAGGGTATAAACTTGGTGTAATAAATGCTCGTGCACACAGGGATGAAGGAAAACTGGGAGAAAAGAGCAGCCAAATCAGGAGGCATTTTTTCGTTGGTGCCCTGCCATAAAATCTTTGACCTAGAACTTAAATATGGTTCAAGAATTAATTAGGAAAAAGATTACCATGTTAAAATGTCATTATTTTAAAGCTAACATGTATTAAAAACTAACTATGTTTAAGATAGAGTGCTGAGTACTTTCTACCCTTGGACATTTAATCCTCCAGCACATTCTGGAAGCAGGGATGAACACGTGTGCCCATATGCTGGGGAAGAAATGGAAGCCTAGAGATGTCAAGGGTTTTGCTCAAGATTGGTAAGAATTAAGGTTAAGATTTCAACATGGACCTTAATTCTTAGGCTACCCTGTGAGTGTTATAAATACTTTCTGTAGGCAAAATAGATGTGAAGCCAGCTTCAGAGGGAAAGATAAATCAAGGGGCCTCATTAATCCACTTCCTGGATCCTGAAATTTCTGTTTTGCAAGAGTTAATTTTTTCTCATTAAAATTGATACAATAAAAATATGTTGGAGCAGAAGTTTGGAAAAGACCCTGCAGGTTCTGAAAACCACACTAGAGGAATTTAGAGAATCTGAGATGTTGCAATGATTAGAAATTTGTGTCTTATAACACGTGTATTTAAACTGGAATTGTTTATTGTTTAGTTAAAAATGAGTGCTTGAAACTAATAAATTAACTAAAATGCCGGCATGAGGTGCTATTTTCAGCACATTCCTAAAAAAACTTTCGAAGATTATGTTTTCTCTGAAAATATATAACAAAATACTCATATTGTACAGGGGAAAAAAATGACTAAAGGATGCATACTAACCATTTTTCAAATCAATCTATCTTTTTCAAAGGCTTCACATACATGTCTCGAGGAAACTTACATGTTTAGTAAAACTCTCTACTTTCCTAAAGGACTTGTAGAGAATCTTACTGGATCTTACAGCAGAAGAAACATAGATTTAGTGGGAAAGCACCCAGGATGACTGAAGGTATTGTTAAGTTAGGAACTGTTGAAGGATGGGGACGATAACCACCCTCCTGACTAAAGACATGGAGGACTAATACAGGAGAAGAACAGTTTAGCTTAAGCATCTATGATTATGTCTCACTTCTGTCTTCGCTAGTCTGTTCTGACCTCACTGATGTTATCTTAGCTTTCGATTAAGTTTGTAGCATGGAAAAGAAAAAATGTTAAGTGTCTAGAAACATTTTTCAAATCATATATATTTCTGCTAATTTTCATATTTTTGTCAATGGAAACACACAAAGATCCAGAATCTTCCTTCTCTTTTTGAGTTAAGGGTACATTTTGCAGACATGTTTATTCTGGGTTATAAGAACATGAAAAAAATAAAGGAAAGGAAAGAGAACATAAATTCTCTGAGAGTCTAGGCCACGTGAATTTGGATGATTCCAATTACCTTGCCATGCTTGAATTTATCTATCTATACTAAAAAGCCATGTGCTTTTGGAAACCTCTATAATAATATACCACATGTAATCACAATTACATAATTATACAATATAAAAACGATTACTTAAGTAACGTTACCGGTTAACCCTGGTAATTACCTGTGCATGTAGGTGGGCAAACAGGCAATTTGACTATGGAAGACTGCTCCATTTGAAATTGTTTTTATAATGAAATTGCGGCAGTTCCAAAAAAACACACTCGAAACTAAAAAGGCACAGCTTTGATTGCTTGGCCTGTGAATAAACTTTCCAGAATGTTTTTCAGATTTGGCACAGAATAATGTTGCAAGCCAAAGAATCAAAGACAACTTGCTGAAGAAAATGTGTGTGGGGTTGGTAAATAATTCAGCCAGACATTTTAGAGTGATTTGAAACTTTAAACAGGAGGTATTCTAATTGAGGGTAAAGTTGAGGAACTAGATATGTGTACAAGTGAAATCATGCTTGCCCCATCTAATAATAGGGTGACATTAGCCAAATAAGGTCTTCTAGAATCCCTGCCTCCCAGACACTGAAACTGGAACAAGGACAGGCACTGGGAGGGCCAGACACTCAAAGCTGTTCTCTGAAGAGGGAACATCTCACTTAGACCTAACCCCAATGAGTAGCTCCCTCCAAATTATATATATATATATATATATATATATATATATATATATATATATATATATTTTGTGTGTGTGTGTGTGGTACGCGGGCCTCTCACTGCTGTGGCCTCTCCCGTTGCGGCAGGGCATAGGCTCCGGATGCGCAGGCCCAGGGGCCATGGCTCACGGGCCCAGCCGCTCCGCGGCATGTGAGATCTTCCCAGACTGGGGCACAAACCCGTATCCCCTGCATCGGCAGGCAGACTCTTAACCACTGCACCACCAGGGAAGCCCCCTCCAAAAATATTTAAATGTTATGAGTTGCACTCTAGGTTGTGGGATCCATTGGGTCAGTTTAGTTGAATGAGTAGCTGTCTTTCAAGAAAAGAAAGAAATGTGAGCTCACCAATTTCGTGAAGAATAAGTTCAATGATTTGATTGAATCGACCTTCACTTAGTCAAAGAGGACCCAAAGTGTTGGCGGGGGAGGTACAGCCAGGGAGTAACTGAGGTGACTGCATGCATGATCTTCTTGATGCTCTGTCAGTGGCTAACCATTATGGACATTGCATAGTGTAACTTATGACAGAAGTCAAGCCAAAGGATGATCCATCCATTGGAGCACAAAATAAACTGTTAATGGTGATTATAGCATTACATATTAAGGGAGGATGCATTCAGCAGAAAGCTTTTTATTTTTTCCTGCTTTATTTTGCTTTTCATAAATAATCTTCATCTTGGCATCTGGCTCAAAATTTAATTCAACGTTCTTTGCTCCTAAACTTGTTAAGGAGATGGACTGCTCTACCTGTAACTGTCCATAGAGATCAATACAGAGTATCCCAAAACTTTATTTACCTGATAGAACTTGACCTTTTTTTCTTATATATATCCTTGTCCTCTATCACTGTACTACACATTTCTCAGCATTTCTCAGCTAAAACATGCATAGTAATCTATATTTATTTTAATGAGAATATTTCTTTGCAATGAATGCTGGAAAAGTAAAGATAAGCTAAGTATACTAAGCAGCAGATAAATCAAGTAAAATTTGGCTGAAGAGAAGTTTAGAAAATTGACATTCACCCTCAAACCTGCCTTTGAATTAATAAAAAGACACAAATGCAAACAACACGTACAGTGAATTTCCAACACTGAGTGTCAGTTCTTTCCAGCTGTTTAGGTATGTGGCAAGGAAATGACCCATGGACAAGAAAAATACACTCGGTGGTTTTGCAATGTGCACTAAATAATCTGAAGCAGAGGCAACACACAAGTTGTAACACTTGTGAGCTCACATAGGGATTCCACGGAAAGGGGGTTAAGAAGGCACAGGGGGATAGATCTTTAGGGAGGAAGAAAGAAAAAATCAAAGAATGAGGTTTGAAATTCTCCAGGTACCAGCACATAAACTCCATAATTTTTTATCAAGGAACAAAAGCCAAATAAAGACATCTTAATCTTACTAATAAAAACCTCACGAAACACAACCAACTAAAAACAGAGGTACATCTTAAAAAGACAAAGAAAACCAACAAAAACTTATCTGAGATGTTAGGATTTAAGGGATATTCAGTTTTCCCTTTGATATTGGACTATTCTTTTCTTTACATTTATTTTAAAGAAAAATGAATACCTGATTAAGAGGTACTCATTTGCGGGTAATTTTATCCTTGGACAAATGATAAAACTTTGGTGGGCGAACTAGTGTTTACTTTTTCCAATGCTGTAAGTCACTCAGCTATGACTGCAACATTTTGGGCCAGGTCTGATTTTGTAAAATTGATGTTCAGCAAGATGGTGGCAGAATTTAAGTTTAGCTTAAAAAGGAAGCCTGTGTTTAGTAGAAGTCCAGAGCAAAATCAAATTGGATTCACAAAATGCATTGCACATTCATAATTATAACTTGGTTGTTACAGTGCTTTATAGCTTTCAAAGGATGACCTGTTGGTTATCTATTTTGATATTCAAAAAACTCTTATATTGGGCTTCCCTGGTGGCGCAGTGGTTGAGGGTCCACCTGCCGATGCAGGGGACACGGGTTCATGCCCCGGTCCAGGAAGACCCCACATGACATGGAACGGCTGGGCCCGTGAGCCATGGCCGCTGAGCCTGCGCGTCCGGAGCCTGTGTTCTGCAATGGGAGAGGCCACAACAGTGAGAGGCCCGCGTACCACAAAAAAAACAAAAAAACTCTTATATCACAGAAAGTGATTGCCATCTCTACCTTACAAATGAATTAACAGGTTCAAAGAATCTCAGTGGCTTTTCTCTGTTCTCTCAGATCCCTTCTTGGAGTCCAGTGGCCTGTGGTTGAGTGTTTGGGGAGGGTGAACCGGAGCCATGGACCCTCTGTGGCATCACATCAGGCCTCTGACCCACTTTAGTCATTTGGAGGTCACTATGGGTTATAGTTTTGTCACCTGGCCTGTGTTGTATGCAGTGTGGAATAAGAGTCTAAGTTCATCTTTCTGCATGTGACATCCAAATGTCCTACTGTCCTAATGTCATTTGTTAAAAAGAGAATTATCCCTTCCCTATTGAAATTGCTTCGGCACCTTTGTAGAAAGTCAATTGGCTATAAATATAAGGGTTTATTTCTGGATCCTTGATTCTGTTCCATTGCCTATCCTTGTAACTTGGTTACTCTTTAATTTTGTCAGTAGGCATGCATGATGAGGGAACATGTTCTGCTTATATAAGTAATTCCATGTCACTTTATCTTCTAAAGAAAATAAAGTAAAATAAGGCAGAAGTTAAACTAAAAAATATAAAGTGAGGCACAGGTTAAACTAAATGATGGACTACAGGAAGAAGAGCCTTGGAAGTCATAAGAACTGAATTTGAATTTGAACCGACAGAATATAAGATAATGAAAATTCACAGCTGATAGCTTCCTATTTTTGCCAAATAAAGAAAGAAGATGGATAAGAACCATTGCAAAAAATAAAAGGTGCCCGGGCTGGGGTTAGGGTAGGGCCTATATCAGTACTGATAGTTGTGTCACAGTCTACATCCCTGAAATTGATTTTCCTGCCACAAAATACTTCTTTATTATTCCCTTGACAGTGGGCTAAATTAAAGAGGAGGGGAAAGGAAAGAATTGTTGACAGAATTCTACATGCAGTCAATGGTAGCCAGTGTCCTGGGGAGGAGGACTCACGGAACATTACCATTCTTGATGCAATGCATATGTTGTACTCCGGAAGGAATGCAGAGAAAACTCTTGACAGTCGAAATAGGATTTGCATGTGCTAGCTTAGTTGATGGACAGTACAGGCTCCTATACCTGCCTCAGACATTGAGTTCTACTTGTGGTCAGCCTTATAGAATTCTGCCTACGAGATGTAGGAGACTTTAAAAAAGCAAGCTAAAGGAAACATAGCAGGGCCATATACTTCTCTCAAACTCAGATCCGTTTGGATATAGGGAACGTTGGGAGAAACCACACAGAAAAGATGGGGAACTAGAGTTTTTGTTTTAGTCCTGCCTAAATTTCTAGTCATTGTATTTAATAGTGTGATACAAACAGAGGATAAACATACTAGAAAATGTCATAGAGTTGAAACTACAAGTAGAAACATATTGGTTCAGTAACAAAAAACAATGAGTAAACAAGAGAGTCATTTTATATGTCAAGGGACAAGGTAATGGCACTTGCTCCCATAAGGAACAGGTCTCAATAGTCTTGTGACTATTTAATAAATATTACCTAGCTACTTAAAAAAAAGGAAACAAGGGCTTCCCTGGTGGCGCAGTGGTTGAGAGTCTGCCTGCCGATGCAGGGGACACGGGTTTGTGCCCCAGTACGGGAAGATCCCACATGCCGCGGAGCGGCTGGGCCCGTGAGCCATGGCCGCTGAGCCTGCACATCTGGAGCCTGTGCTCCGCAACGGGAGAGGCCACAGCAGTGAGAGGCCCGCGTACTGCAGAAAAAAAAAAAAAGTAAACAAACAAACAAACCTAAACTACAAGAGGTGGAGGAGTGAAGTGGTTAAGAGAATGGATGCCAGGACAAGACTCCCCGAGTACGATTTCCAGATCTGCCACTTACTACTGCCTCTGTGAACTTGGGCAAGGAATTTAACTTCCCTCAGCCACTGTAACCTCTTCTGTAAGAGGAGTGGACCTTGCAAGTACCTCACAGAGTTGTAGTAAAGATTAAATGGGTCACTACTTGGAAAGCACTTAGTAATACCTTATTGAGTCCTTATTAAGTACTCCGTAGGTGCTTGCTGTTATAATACCTCTTATTTCCTTTTATCATACATCCTTTTCAATTCAAGCTGAAAAGATAAGTAGTCATTTAAAGCTTAAATTTCCAGTTCATCTCACTTTTGTTATAAGGTTAGTGTTTAAGGTAGTATTAATATTATTTGATGATAGGTAGTAAGAAATCGAATTTGATGGGTTTTTAAAAATTATTTATTTATTCATTGGCTGCGCCGGGTCTTAGTTGAGGCACGCAGGATCTTTCGTTGCGGCGCGCTAGCTTCTCTCTAGTTGTGGTGTGCAGGTTTTCTCTCTCTAGTTGTAGTGTGCGGGCTCCAGAGAGCGTGGTCTCTGTAGTTTGCAGCATGTGGACTCTCTTGTTGAGGCGCGCGAGTTCAGCAGTTGTGGCGCGCGGGCTTAGTTCCCTAACCAGGGATGGAACCTGCGTCTCCTGCACTGGAAGGCGGGTTCTTTACCTCTGCACCACCACGGAAGTCCCCCGAATTTGATGCTTAATGGGGTGTTAAAGGTACTAATTACATGGTGTCCTTGACTCATAATTAAGTCAGCACTTTGGAAAAGAAGAGTGAAATGTAGATAAAAATCCTTCAAAATGAAAAATTATGGAGGTAGTAAACACATATTATGTTTGAAATTTTTGCCTATAAATGACTATGTTTTATAAAATAGCTTTACTTAGAAAAACAGAACAAAGTCAGGTTTACATTATTTTCATAAAAGATGTGCTACTGAAAAGTTAAGTACAAGCAGAATATTTGAACATTTAATAGAGTTTTAATGATCTTTTTTGTGAAGTGACAAATACTTTCTGTAATGTGAATTGCCCTGCTAATTTAATATATATATACACACAAACACAAATGTTTAAAATTTAAAGTAAGATCAAGAAATATGAGCTTCAGTGGAGATTAATGTATAGTTTCTAGAGGCCTTAGCATCTCTAGGTGATCAGGAGAATCAATATCCCTTTTCTTTGTGGTCATTAAAGGGACGTGTCACATGAGAAATAGACGCTCTCCCAGGCTCCGGCCAACGTTAAGGTCAAGGTCTGGCATGGGACTGCTTAACATGGCCTGTGGAGTTTGGGACTAAATTATATGCCCTTTTACGTATGATAGAGACAAGCTGCACATAGCTCCCTCGTGAGACGATCCATTTCATTCAAGTGAATGCTGTAACTTCAAATGCGATCTTCACAACTCTGTCTCAGCCTTAACTTTACATGGAGTTTAATCTTCCTGTTGTGCATCCCTTTTTTTCCCCTCTTATTTCTTGTTCTATCTCAATCTGCAGAATTTTGTGTTTAACAATGCTTCCTAAGGTAATTTTACCCTCACTGCCTTCCTTCTCCATTTCTGACCATCCCCCTATTTTTTCCATAAAATCAATTTCTATTCACCACCCTCCTCAACTGGCCTGCTCTAGTTTCTCCAGCCATCCTGTCAGAGTTTTATGGTTTGTTTGCACCTACAGTTTGTAATACTAGACTGTTCGCTGTGGTTGCCAAGCAATGGCATGTCATTAACCCCCAAGGGAATTCCTGAATTCCCAAACACACTCATTCAAGAAGGTCACCCTCGAGACATCTGTCTTCCTTTCTGACCTGCTGCCGATAGGCAACAGCTGTTGGGCCATACTTAACTCGTATCGTGTCTATTGTCTACTGCAATTATTACACCCCGAGAAATTCGTGCTTCCTACAGGGTGATATAATTGTTCTGAAATGCTAACCCTACCAGCTGGCTATGTTGGTGGGCAGAGAAATTCTCCCAGAGGAGTAGTGGTTACTGTTCCCAGGAATGCAGTTATCTAGGGAGACTATGTATCACCAATAAGGAAACACTTTATGCAATCCAGGGTTCACCTTTGTCTACAGTACGCATAACAGTTCACAGCTGTCCTTCCAGCCACACTCCAATGCCAGGCCCAAGGGAGTATCTCAAAACTCTTGTTTGGTGTGCAGTGCCCAGCTCAAGCTCCATTCTTATCAATTACTGTCTTAGGGGAATAGAGACATTCGTCTCCTAATTCTCCCTAATACCTTGCCTCATGTCTACTTTTGCTCACAATCTGTTTTCCTGTGTAGCACCTCCCTCAATTCTCCACCACTGGCTTCAGTCTACTCATCCTTCAAAATCAAGTTCAAGTCTCGCCATCTTCCGTGAAACCTGCTGCCAAGTGATTCCACCCTGTGAGATTCAACCCCTCACAGTTTTCTTTAGTACTTTCTTTTTCTACCCCTGATTTGACCATTGTCACTTTTCTTCTACAGAATTCCAATATTTTATAGTTGGAAGGGACCTTGGATAATCTACCTGTTTCCTCTTTTAGACAAGTGATTAACTGCGGTCTAGAAAGTCTGAGTGGCTTTTTCAAGGACCCAACCTCTCTCCCTCTGAACCTAGGGGGATCTGAGGCTCTGCTCTTCTACACCTGGGGTCTTGACATTGAAGAATAAGGCACTGGCCCACAGCTTCGAAGTACAGAGAAAAGAGAGCCTACGTCTGAGTTCTGGATGGAGGAAGGCTCAGGAAGACTGAAGGCTTTGATTCCAAGGAAATAGACCAAGACCAATAATCAGCCATCACATAAAGGGTTAACCATAGGAAGTAATCACATCTGAGCAAATAGTTTTAGGAGTTAAGGCAGGCACTATCTACTATGGCCATTAGAAACCTTTTAAAAATAATGAGAAAATGAGACCTTAAGGCAGAAGCCACTAGGAAATGCATACCAGTTCATATATAAGATTGGCAGGGTGGTAGTGTATATACTCATATACACACGTATGTAGGTATATGTGTATATATACATACTGCCATGTATATATAATATATATTGCATTATATGTCTGAGTATATATATATGCATATATATGTGTATATATAAATATGTGTATATATAAATATGTCAAATATCAGTATGGCACTTGATTATTACTTTCTTGAGGGCCATGACTATCTGACATGTTAGCATCTGGAGCACCTAGCCGTGCCTCATTCACAGTGGGAGCACAATAAAAGTTGGTTGCCTACAATGGTGAGTTTCATCTGGTCCTTAGGAAATTTTCTCAGTTGAGATGCAAGTCTTAAAGTAACAAGATAAGGGCCTTCATGAGTTGTGAACTCCCCTGGGACTTCCTTCCTACCTCCAAGTGTCCTGGTTGTGGCAACATTCCTACCCTACAGTTGCTATCTGAATGCCACACTCAAGCACCAAGTTTGCAGGCCAAACCCTCTGACTACAAAGTGACATCCCACTGCTCCCTGAGGGTCCAGAGGGCAGTCAGCCCAAAGGGCATCTGAACATCAAGGTTGCTGGAAGCTCCATCTGCTGGCAAGAGAATTGACATGATCCTCTTAACAGACTTTCTGGGCCAGACCCATGTTGGATTCAGAGTAAGGAGGACAGACAAGTTTGAAATTTTTAAGGGCCATTTGCTATTACAATGCCAGAGCCATTCAGAGAGAATGATGTTGCCAGTTTCAGAGCAGGCCTGCCCCAAGTCACCCTTGTCTCCTCACTCCCTCCCGGGACCCCTCATCTTTTCCTCTATCTCCTTGGTCCTTATGAGCACACAGCCCCGACCCTGCCTATGTAGAGCCTGCCTCGGTGGCTGTTCTCAGCTCAGATTCATTTATTCTCCTGCCAGAACCGCCTCCTCCCAGGCTCAACTCTAGTGACAGAAATTCTTTGCATTAAGTGGGAAACACAAGCTGTCTGCTGCTCAGGAAGGAACGTCAGGACCAGACCTCTCCTGAAACTGGGTGAACTTTACTAGGAAGGGAAAAGTGAAATTTTAGCCCTCACACCTCTGTCAGAACATATGCATATGAAGACATTCCTGCTCTGAAATACTAAGGGGGTGGAAATGGATCGTTAGGGAAATTTGATAGGCATGAGAAAGCACTTACACCGCCTCTCTGACCCCTGATGTTCTGGTGCCCCTCAGACCCTGGGAAGTGGTGTGACTCAGGGCAACTGTCGCTTATCCACGGTGACTGGGACCGCAGGAGCATGGCTAATGGACATCCTTTGTGAACTCAAGCCTTGTTTTAGTCATTAATTTCATCCTTTTCCCCCACCAGACCTTTTACCAGAGCTGCTAAGTGGCCAGGCTGGAGCCTCAACCCCTAGCCCACCCTCAAGAAAGGTGCTAACTGAACCAGGATAGAGGTCTCCACCTCCACAGGTTCAAGGACCACAGTAAATGAACGAAAAGAAACACGGAATGGTTCCTCAAAGTAAACAGATTCCCGGCTTCCTGGGGAAAGCTATGATAACGGAAAGTAGGGGAGCTGTGCTGCCAGAAGCATATTACTTCACGACAAGATGTAAGTACATGTCCTACTCTAGCCCTTAAGCATCCTGGGGGCAGGGAGGGCCTAACATTTCGCTTATGGGCAGAAGTACCTTTTCCCTGATCCTAATTCACAGTTAAATTCCTTTGGTTAGAACTAGTGTGGATGGTAGAAAAGGAGTGAAAGTGTTCATTTATAGAAAGTAAAGAGTCAGGAAGAAAAGCTGAGCCTAATAAACAGAGTCTAAGCTGAGACCCATGGGGAAGTGGCATCCTTTGTATCATTGGCTTTGGTGTTTGCCAGGGCTGCTGTGAAACAGGTGCCCCCAGAGTCTCCTGCCAACTGTTGGCACTGGTGCACAGAAATGCTCAAAACAAATCAATGAATTCTCGGCGCTCATGTTTGATTTATAGAGTCCTCAGCTATTACCATAGTGTCTGGTCCTCAGATATTACCAGTCCAGAGATATCAGAGGGTATATCTCCCAACCCTCTTAATTGTAGATACTTTCCACAGGCAAAAATATGCTTACTAGGAATGATTAGAAAGATTTTTGCTTCTCTCACAGCTGCCTCTTCCTAAGTTTGTAGACGAGCTGACTATGTGGGGAACCAAATTATGTCATATTAGTCATGGCATCATTTTTCAACTGGTGAAAAAAAAAACAACTCCTTCCACCTGCAAAAATAAAATCGATATCATTTTCCATACATTTTTATATCATGTCTTAGGAAAAAGAACCTACCACCCAAACTCTTCACTGGATATCACTTTATCCAGTGGTTGAAAAATGATGCTATGACTAAAGGACTATCATCCTTCCTCCCATAAGAGACTAAGATTTAAGGAGAAAGCAGATCGAAGGGAAAACTTCAAAGAAATGCACTTCTCATGTACCTTTCCCAAAGCAATGACACTTTTATGTGAAATGCTGCAGATAATATTTAAAATTCCTTTCAATACTGATCGCAGTTTTAAAAGTTCTGAAAAGAATTGCCCCCAATATAAAATAGCTCCAAAATGTTTCTGTCACTAATCTTTTCCATATTATGTAAGTACATGAGGACAGGAGTGGCAACTTTTCTTATTTTATATGCCTTCTATTATGTCAGCTACAAGCTGCTTGGAAAACAAAAACAAAAACAAAAAAAGAAAGAAAAACTGCGGAACAGAATTTCAAAGTACTGATAAATAGACACTTTTCATTGTTCATAGGCAGACAAGGGTGGGTAAAAGAGTTCTGAAATTTCAAACCACCAATACTCTTAAGTATGAAAACGGAATTAGAAAAAATAGGCATTTTTTAGGCAACCTCTAGTCGCTCCAGTTAAAAGCTCAAAACCAAACCACCAGAATTTTACCGACTTCACAACAAATTTTCCAGGTTGATTTCTTTTGAAAATACACAAAAGCTTTTTATTTAGACATTAAATATCATTGATTCAGTCAAGAACAATTCAAAATTTGTAATTCCATAGCAAACCAAATCCAGATTTAAACCAGTTCACAGGTCTTTTCACAGAATAATTTTGGGAAAATAAATCAATGTTTCTTTGTGTTTTTTGTATGTTTGTTGTTTATTTCTTTACTCAAGTTTGCTCCTAAATGACTCTGTCCTTGAATAAATTCCTTTTACAGTGTACATGCTGCCATTTTCTTATGTTAGAAGATTCCTAATTTTCTTTTACCACCTTAGCTGTTAGAATCAATTCAATTCAAGACAGCTGAAAGAGTTAGAAAGAATAATCTCATTATGAGAGGAAAATAATAGATTTAAACCCCATTCTGTCCTCAAACACAGCCAGTTAGGTTTCCTATTTTGGGGCAGTGCTATCAAAAATCTGATCAAATTACTCTGTGAGATCACAGAAGAAGGCAACAGTACTATTAAAATTATTCATGCTTCTTCTAGTTTGTGAGAAAAGTTAGAAAAATATCTAGATCTGTTCAGTGAAAATATGAAGCAATTCTCTCAGAGTATGATCAATGTTTTAAAATGTATGGAGAAGTAAAGCTTGGGTAGAGCCACTGGGTTCTCTCCTTCCCACACAAAAGATAGCTGATCCTTGAGCAGAGTGTTTGTGCAAAGTATATGCTGCTGTCTCCTTTCCCACCATGGCTTTCTTATGCCTAGTCTTTTCTAAATTCCTTGTCACTATTAAAATTCACCTGCCCAAGGTTTTCCTCTCTCAGGCTCTCAGAGAATTAAGGTTTTACTCTCATACTGCAGCACTAATACCTTCTGGAAGTCTGCAGATTTCTTCAGAAGGCACTAGAGCTTAGACAATATATGACTTTGGGATTTTCCTTTCTCTAGGCTTTTGAGGGTGGGCAGTCTTCTTCCATCACAAACATCCTTTTTTAAAAAAATTAACAATATTAATAGATTCAATTTTGTTACAACAAAATCTTACAGATTTGAGAGTTATTTATTTTATACCTACAGTGAATTTCCCAACCTATAGCCTGATCCACCTGCAGAAGATTTCCTCATTTAACTTTTGGAAGGAAATCTATTTCTTTTACTTGGGGAAAGGTCTCAAGTGATTCCCCCACCCGCCCACCACTTCTCTAAGAACTAACAATCGGGAGTATGTTAAGAATGAAATTAAAACATGGGCTATGGCAAGTAAGCTACTCAAGGTTGATATGTATTTTTCTACTGATGAGGAGTTTAAAACATCAACCATAGTTTGGACTTGATGACCTTTTAAGATTCTTTACAATTGTGAGTATCTATGATTCTAGAGTATTCTTTTTTTCACAAACATAAATCCTTAGTTAATAATTACAGTTATCATAGATAATAAAATCACAAGGCCTTAGGACAACTAATTCAAAATTTAACACCATCTTCTCATTATGCAGAAAAAGTAATTGAATACTTAAAGTCTTATAACTAGTAATTCAGGCCAGATATAGTTCTGCCATTTTACACATTCCATCCTGCCCCTAGAAATGTTTACAGAAGCAATTGAGAAGTTAAACATCTGACATCTATTTTTCTAATGGTTACCATCAAATTTTTAGCATGCATACTTGACATAAGTTTATTGCATCTGCATTCCACTCCACTTTTCTGAGATCCATCTTTCTTTTCTGAAATATATTTCTTAGTGTTTGTTTGTTGTTGTCTTAGTGAGAGTCTGTCTATGAGTGAAAAGTATTCTTAGTGCTTTTCTAAAAAGGTCTTTATTTCACCCTCATTTTGGAGTCATAATTTTGTGAGCTTAAATACTTAATTGAAAATTATTTTCTCTCAGAAGATATGATTACAGTGTCTTCTTTAATATAAAGTCTGCTATCAACCAAAATGATACTTTCTTTGCAGAGAATTTACCTTTTCTCTTTGATTTCTTTTCCAACTCTGCATCATACTTATCCATTATCTTTTTGAATATTGCTTTCCCCAATTCTCTATGTTCTTGGCTCTTCTGAAGTTCTTCTTAAACATATATTAGATTTTTAAATTCTATTCTTTATGTTTATTAGCCTCTCATATTTTCTATTGTTTTGTTTCTCTGGGCTATTTATTCTGTGTAATTTCCTAAGACCTATCTTCTAGTTCACTAATTCTCTCTTTGGCTGTGTTGAATTTACTTTATTCACCTGACACATTTTTACTTTTAATGACTATGTACTTTTTTTTTTTTTTACAAATTTAATCAGTTATACATATACATATGTTCCCATATCCCCTCCCTTTTGCGTCTCCCTCCCACCCTCCCTATCCCCCCCCTCCAGGCGGTCACAAAGAACCGAGCTGATCTCCCTGCGCTATGCGGCTGCTTCCCACTAGCTATCTACCTTACGTTTGGTAGTGTATATATGTCCATGCCGCTCTTTCACTTTGTCACAGCTTACCCTTCCCCCTCCCCATATCCTCAAGTCCATGCTCTAGTAGGTCTGTGTCTTTATTCCTGTCTTACCCCTATGTTCTTGATGACATTTTTTTTTCTTAAATTCCATATATATGTGTCAGCATACAGTATTTGACTTTCTCTTTCTGACTTACTTCACTCTGTATGACAGACTCTAGGTCCATCCACCTCATTACAAATAGCTCAATTTCATTTCTTTTTATGGCTGAGTAATATTCCATTGTATATATGTGCCACATCTTCTTTATCCATTCATCTGATGATGGACACTTAGGTTGTTTCCATCTCCGGGCTATTGTAAATAGGGCTGCTATGAACATTTTGGTACATGTCTCTTTTTGAATTATGGTTTTCTCAGGGTATATGCCCAGTAGTGGTATTGCTGAGTCATATGGTAGTTCTATTTGTAGTTTTTTAAGGAACCTCCATACCGTTCTCCATAGTGGCTGTACCAATTCACATTCCCACCAGCAGTGCAAGAGTGTTCCCTTTTTTCCACATTTATTTATTATTTTATTTATTATTTATTTATTATTTATTTTATTATTATTATTATTTTTCCAGCATTTATTGTTTCTAGATTTTTTGATGATGGCCATTCTGACTGGTGTGAGGTGATCGCTCATTGTAGTTTTGATTTGCATTTCTCTAATGATTAATGATGTTGAGCATCCTTTCATGTGTTTGTTGGCAGTCTGTATATCTTCTGTGGAGAAATGTCTATTTAGGTCTTCTGCCCATTTTTGGATTGGGTTGTTTGTTTTTTTGTTATTGAGCTGCATGAGCTGCTTATAAATTTTGGAGAGTAATCCTTTGTCAGTTGCTTCATTGGCAAATATTTTCTCCCATTCTGAGGGTTGTCTTTTGGTCTTGTTTATGGTTTCCTTTGCTGTGCAAAAGCTTTGAAGTTTCATTAGGTCCCATGTGTTTATTTTTGTCTTTATTTCCATTTCTCTAGGAGGTGGGTCCAAAAGGATCTTGCTGTGATTTATGTCATAGAGTGTTCTGCCTATGTTTTCCTCTAGGAGTTTGATAGTGTCTGGCCTTACATTTAGGTCTTTAATCCATTTTGAGCTTATTTTTGTGTATGGTGTTAGGGAGTGATCTAATCTCATACTTTTACATGTCCCTGTCCAGTTTTCCCAGCACCACTTATTGAAGAGACTGTCCTTTCTCCACTGTACATTCCTGCCTCCTTTATCAAAGATAAGGTGACCATATGTCCGTGGGTTTATCTCTGGGCTTTCTATCCTGTTCCATTGATCTATCTTTCTGTTTTTGTGCCAGTACCATACTGTCTTGATTACTGTAGCTTTGTAGTATAGTCTGAAGTCAGGGAGCCTGATTCCTCCAGCTCCATTTTTCGTTCTCAAGATTGCTTTGGCTATTCGGGGTCTTTTGTGTTTCCATACAAATTGTGAAATTTTTTGCTCTAGTTCTGTGAAAAATGCCAGTGGTAGTTTGATAGGGATTGCATTGAATCTGTAGATTGCTTTGGGTAGTAGAGTCATTTTCACAATGTTGATTCTTCCAATCCAAGAACATGGTACATCTCTCCATCTATTTGTATCATCTATAATTTCTTTCATCAGTGTCTTATAATTTTCTGCATACAGGTCTTTTGTCTCCTTAGGTAGGTTTATTCCTAGATATTTTATTCTTTTTGTTGCAATGGTAAATGGGAGTGTTTCCTTGATTTCACTTTCAGATTTTTCATCATTAGTATATAGGAATGCCAGAGATTTCTGTGCATTAATTTTGTATCCTGAAACTTTACCAAATTCATTGATTAGCTCTAGTAGTTTTCTGGTAGCATCTTTAGGATTCTTTATGTATAGTATCATGTCATCTGCAAACAGTGACAGCTTTACTTCTTCTTTTCTGATTTGGATTCCTTTTATTTCCTTTTCTTCTCTGATTGCTGTGGCTAAAACTTCCCAAACTAGGTTGAATAAGAGTGGTGAGAGTGGGCAACCTTGTCTTGTTCCTGATCTTAGTGGAAATGGTTTCAGTTTTTCACCATTGAGGACGATGCTGGCTGTGGGTTTGTCATATATGGCCTTTATTATGTTGAGGAAAGTTCCCTCTATGCCTACTTTCTGCAGGGTTTTTATCATAAATGGGTGTTGAATTTTGTCAAAAGCTTTCTCTGCATCTACTGAGATGATCATATGGTTTTTCTCCTTCAGTTTGTTAATATCGTGTATCACGTTGATTGATTTGCGTATAATGAAGAATCCTTGCATTCCTGGAATAAACCCCACTTGATCATGGTGTATGATCCTTTTAATGTGCTGTTGGATTCTGTTTGCTAGTATTTTGTTGAGGATTTTTGCATCTATGTTCATCAGTGATATTGGCCTGTAGTTTTCTTTCTTTGTGACATCCTTGTCTGGTTTTGGTATCAAGGTGATGGTGGCCTCATAGAATGAGTTTGGGAGTGTTCCTCCCTCTGCTATATTTTGGAAGAGTTTCAGAAGGATAGGTGTTAGCTCTTCTCTAAATGATTGATAGAATTCCCCTGTGAAGCCATCTGGTCCTGGGCTTTTGTTTGTTGGAAGATTTTTTATCACAGTTTCAATTTCAGTGCTTGTGATTGGTCTGTTCATATTTTCTATTTCTTCCTGATTCAGTCTTGGCAGGTTGTGCATTTCTAAGAATTTGTCCATTTCTTCCAGGTTGTCCATTTTATTGGCATAGAGTTGCTTATAGTAATCTCTCATGATCTTTTGTATTTCTGAAGTGTCAGTTGTTACTTCTCCTTTTTCATTTCTAATTCTATTGATTTGAGTCTTCTCCCTTTTTTTCTTGATGAGTCTGGCTAATGGTTTATCAATTTTGTTTATCTTCTCAAAGAACCAGCTTTTAGTTTTATTGATCTTTGCTATCGTGTCCTTCATTTCTTTTTCATTTATTTCTGATCTGATTTTTATGATTTCTTTCCTTCTGCTAACTTTGGGATGTTTTTGTTCTTCTTTCTCTAATTGCTTTAGGTGCAAGGTTAGGTTGTTTATTCGAGATGTTTCCTGTTTCTTAAGGTGGGATTGTATTGCCATAAACTTCCCTCTTAGAACTGCTTTTGCTGCATCCCATAGGTTTTGGGTCGTCGTATCTCCATTGTCATTTGTTTCTAGGTATTTTTTAATTTCCTCTTTGATTTCTTCAGTGATCACTTCGTTATTAAGTAGTGTATTGATTACCCTCCATGTGTTTGTATGTTTTACAGCTCTTTTCCTGTAATTGATGTCTAGTCTCATAGCATTGTGGTCGGAAATGATACTTGATACAATTTCAATTTTCTTAAATTTACCAAGGCTTGATTTGTGACCCAAGATATGATCTATCCTGGAGAATGTTCCATGAGCACTTGAGAAAAATGTGTATTCTGTTGTTTTTGGATGGAATGTCCTATAAATATCAATTAAGTCCATCTTGTTTAATGTATCATTTAAAGCTTGTGTTTCCTTATTTATTTTCATTTTGGATGACCTGTCCATTGGTGAAAGTGGGGTGTTAAAGTCCCCTACTATGATTGTGTTACTGTCGATTTCTCCTTTTATGGCTGTTAATATTTCCCGTATGTATTGAGGTGCTCCTATGTTTGGTGCATAAATATTTACAATTGTTATATCTTCTTCTTGGATTGATCCCTTGATCATTATGTAGTGTCCTTCTTTGTCTCTTCTAGTAGTCTTTATTTTAAAGTCTATTTTGTCTGACATGAGAATTGCTACTCCAGCTTTCTTTTGGTTTCCATTTGCATGGAATATCTTTTTCCATCCCCTTACTTTCAGTCTGTATGTGTCTCTAGGTCTGAAGTGGGTCTCTTGTAGACAGCATATATATGGGTCTTGTTTTTGTATCCATTCAGCCAGTCTGTGTCTTTTGGTGGGAGCATTTAGTCCATTTACATTTAAGGTAATTATTGATATGTATGTTCCTATTCCCATTTTCTTAATTGTTTTGGGTTCGTTATTGTAGTTCTTTTCCTTCTGTTGTGTTTCTTGCCTACAGAAGTTCCTTTAGCATTTGTTATAAAGCTGGTTTGGTGGTGCTGAACTCTCTCAGCTTTTGCTTGTCTGTAAACGTTTTAATTTCTCCATCAAATCTGAATGAGATCCTTGCTGGGTAGAGTAATCTTGGTTGCAGGTTTTTCTCCTTCATCACTTTAATTATGTCCTGCCACTCCCTTCTGGCTTGTAGAGTTTCTGCTGAGAGATCAGCTGTTATCCTGATGGGGATTCCCTTGTGTGTTATTTGTTGTTTTTGCCTTGCTGCTTTTAATATGATTTCTTTGTGTTTAATTTTTGACAGTTTGATTAATATGTGTCTTGGTGTATTTCTCCTTGGATTTATTCTGTATGGGACTCTCTGTGCCTCCTGGACTTGATTAACTATTTCCTTTCCCATATTAGGGAAGTTTTCAACTATAATCTCTTCAAATATTTTCTCAGTCCCTTTCTTTTTCTCTTCTGCTTCTGGAAGCCCTATAATTCGAATGTTGGTGCGTTTAATGTTGTCCCAGAGGTCTCTGAGACTGTCCTCTGTTCTTTTCATTCTTTTTTCTTTATTTTACTCTGCAGCAGTTATTTCCACTATTTTATCTTCCACCTCACTTATCCGTTCTTCTGCCTCAGTTATTCTGCTATTGATCCCATCTAGAGTATTTTTTATTTCATTTATTGTGTTTTTAATCAATGCTTGATTCACCTTTAGTTCTTCTCGTTCCTTAACAACTGTTTCTTGCATTTTGTCTATTCTATTTCCAAGATTTTGGATCATCTTTACCATCATTATTCTGAATTCTTTTTCAGGTAGACTGCCTATTACCTCTTCATTTGTTAGGTCTGGTGGGTTTTTATCTTGCTCCTTCTCCTGCTGTGTGTTTTTCTGTCTTCTCATTTTGCTTATGTTACTGTGTTTGGGGTCTCCTTTTTGCAGGCTGCAGGTTCGTAGTTCCCGTTGTTTTTGGTGTCTGTCCCCAGTGGCTAAGGTTGGTTTAGTGGGTTGTGTAGGTTTCCTGGTGGAGGGGACTAGTGCCTGTGTACTGGTGGATGAGGCTGGATCTTGTCTTTCTGGTGGGCAGGTCCATGTCTGGTGTGTTTTGGGGGTGTCTCTGGACTTATTATGATTTTAGGCAGCCTCTCTGCTAATGGGTGGGGTTGTGTTCCTGTCTTGCTAGTTGTTTGGCATAGGGTGTCCAGCACTGTAGCTTGCTGGTCGTTGAGTGAAGCTGGGTGCTGGTGTTGAGATGGAGATCTCTGGAAGATTTTCGCCGTTTGATATTATGTGGAGCTGGGAGTTCTCTTGTGGACCAGTGTCCTGAAGTTCGCTCTCCCACCTCAGAGGCACAGCACTGACTCCTGGCTCCTCAATTTGGGATGATTTGTTGTCTATTCATGTATTCCACAGATGCAGGGTACATCAAGTTGATTGTGGAGCTTTAATCCGCTGCTTCTGAGGCTGCTGGGAGAGGTTTCCCTTTCTCTTCTTTGTTCTCACAGCTCCTGGGTCTCAGCTTTGGATTTGGCCCCGCCTCTGCGTGTAGGTCACCGGAGGGCGTCTGTTCTTCGCTCAGACAGGACAGGGTTAAAGGAGCAGCCTCTTCGGGGACTCTGGCTCACTCAGGCCGGGCGGGAGGGAGGGGCACGGAGGGCGGGGCGAGCCTGCAGCGGCAGACGCCGGCGTGACGTTGCACCAGCCCGAGGCGCGCCGTGCATTCTCCCAGGGAAGCTGCCTCTGGATCCCGGGACCCCGGCAGTGGCAGGCTTCACAGGCTCCCGGAAGGGCGGTGTGGACAGTGACCTGCGCTCGCACACAGGCTTCTTGGCGGCGGCAGCAGCAGCCCCAGCGTCCCACGCCCGTCTCTGGGCTCCGCGCTTTCAGCCGCGACTCGCGCCCGTCTCTGGAGCTCCTTTACGTGGCGCTCTTAATCCCCTCTCCTCGCGCACCAGGAAACCAAGAGGGAAGAAAAAGCCTCCTGCCTCTTCGGCAGCTCCAGAGTTTTCCCGGACTCCCTGCCGGCTAGCTGTGGCACATTAGCCCCTTTCAGGCTGAGTTTTCGCCGCCAGCCCCAGTCCTCTACCTGCGCTCTGACCGAAGCCCGAGCCTCAGCTTCCAGCGCCGCCCGACCCGGCGGGGGAGCAGACAAGCCTCTCGGGCTGGTGAGTGCCGCTCGGCACCGCTCCTGTGTGCGGGAATCTCTCCGCTTTGCCCTACCCAGGTATGTGGGGGAGTTTCTTGCCTTTTGGGAGGTCTGGGGTCTTCTGCCAGCGTTCAGTAGGTGTTCTGTAGGAGTTGTTCCACGTGTAGCTGTATTTCTGGTGTATCCGTGGGGAGGAAGGTGATCTCCGCGTCTTACTCTTCCGCCATCTTACCCGGAAGTCTCGACTATGTACTTTTAAAAAAAAGTTTTCGAATGCTCAGTTTGTATTTATTTCAAATCTGCCTGTTTATTTTTCATACAGATTTATTATTTTATCAGGGGTTCTATTTTTTACCTTGATCATCATTAAAATTATTATTTTATAATTCTTTTTTAGATTATTCTATTACCTCTAGTTCTTAGGAAACTGACTTTCTTGTCTATTGAATATGCTAGTTATCCCTCAGTAATTAATGTCTTCCTGCAGTTTATATATTTTTATTGTGAGCTTGCTCTCTCTCTCTCTCTGTCTCTCTCTCTCGCATAAATCTGTGAGAGTCCCACACTTTGAGTGGTGTGAATGCCCCTAGAAATTGGGTTCAAGTTTATATTTTATCATAATTTCTTATATATTGAATTTTATATTATTTCTTTAAAAGATATCTGTATTAATTTCTTATCTAGGAATTCCACACTGTTAGGGTAGTATCTTCCCAAATCCCCAAGCTTTGTTGTGTGCTGCCCTTTGGTTTCTTGTAGGTACCATATTTTTTATTACCCACAATCCCAGACGGTTGACTTTATTCCTGAATTCCTGGGGCATGGAAAAGCTTTCTAGTTCACTTTTCACAGGCTGAACAGCTTTTGGTTTTGTGCAGAGGGCTTAGTTCCAGCTCCCTACCTTCCTTGGACTCAAGATTCCATCCCTTGTTTCCTGAAGAGTGTTTAAAAAAAAACACAACCCAGTATCCAATGTCTAGGGGGCATATCTGTGGCTGAAGCCTTCATTTGTATTTATTATTTTTTCTGGCACATGAAGATTTCTTTTTTTTTAAATTTCAAATTTATTTTACTTTTATGTTTTATTAATGTTTACTTCACTTTTACTTTTTATAGGATTGAGAAATAAAGTGGTCGACAGCTCATCCCATGTTTAACTGTGGTCTGTTTCTCTGTGGATGGAGGATCAAAAACTTTGTAAAGTCTTTGTTTGAATCAAACCTTGAAAGACAAGTAGATGCCCTCAACAGGCAAAAAGGAATATTCTTGGCATAAGAAGGAGGATGAGTAAAGGTCTGAACATGAAAGAGCATAACAAGATTAGAAAACTGTGAGTAGTTCTGTAGACTAAAGCATAAAATAAGTTTGAGTATAGAGAGGTGGCAGCATTGAGAATTGAAGCCAGAGAGGCAAGTAAAGATCAAATTGTGGTGGTTTTTTGTATCAGGCTAAGGAATTTGAACTTTGTTCCTATGGGAAAGAATAAACAGAGCTTTAAGCTTATCTGCTTTGTGCTTTAGAAAGATTAGTCTTAAAGAACAGTGTGGAGAATAATCAGAAAGGGAATAAAACTGGACGTAGAAAATGAATTAGGAATTTATTGCAGATTAAGAGAAATCAAAATATACAAAGAATAATAAGGAATGAAGAGGAAATAGACAAATACAACAAATAATAATGGGCAAGAACTGGTCAGATTTAGTCATGTTTGAATGGTGTCATCCACCATGATTTAAAATAGAGAAACAAGTTTGGAGACATGTAATGAGTGCATTTAGATACGTTGATTTTGAGACACCTATGGAACATAGGCAACTGGAGATCCTAGGACATTTATCTGGCTTAGATATACAGATTTTGATAGAATCATAAAGTTCCTTCTTTGTTGAGCTGAAATCTCTCTTGTAGCTTTTGCTGATGGAGAGAAAGAGAAGAAATTGACTGTTTTCATGATTTCTTATAGGGCATTTATTCTTCGTTTATACAATCGATCAATATTTACTTAGAACCTGCTCTGTGGTGGACACTTCACTCTGCACTGGAGATTCTACAGTGCATAAGAAAGACATGGTTCCTGCAGCCCCCTTCCCCTCCATAAAGCTTATGTTCAAAATGGTAAAGAGTTAATAAAGCAGTGGACAGATACATAAACAAAATAATTACAGATTAAGACAAAGACCATAGAGTAAGTAACAGGGAGTTATTTATAAAGAAAAATTGTCCAAGGGCTGATTTAGCTAGAGTAATTTTGAAAGACCTGTCTTTGAAAGTTCCTATAAAATGATTCCTGAAAAATGAGAAAAGGCCATGCAAAATGCCACGAAGTTCGAGGCAGAGGAAACAGCAAGAATGAATACCTTGAGAAAGGAAAAAAATTGATGTAGTCCAGGAAATATCAGAAGTTTAGTCAGCCTGGAAAATATAGGCTTAAGATAATGGTGAAGAAATAGGTCAAGAAAAGATCATTATAGATACCTCGTCATTCTGGAGTTTATAGCAGAAATAAATTTCACAATCATAAATATAAAAATTGGAACTTTCTTATTTTCTCTATTCCTTTAGATGACTTTATATTCATTCTCAAGTGTTCATTTCCACTGATGGTACAGAACTGAATCTTGACAATTCAGGTCAAATTTTGTCAATTTGGATTTTTCTTCACTTCTTTTGGGTAAAATTTAGTCACTTTAAGGTTATTTTTTCACCATTCTCATTCTCTTTTCTCTGGTAATGATCTAGATTATTGAACAGGTAGGAGTAAGAATGAGAGAGAGAGAGAGAGAGAGAATTAATTATATACCCTGATTTGCCTGCTATGGTCTCTGCTTATTTCTTTGTCCCAGGGTTCCATCTGGTTTAGCAATTATTCCAAAGTTTTAAATTTTAATAAAGTATTATTAATAAAAATTTTATTAAAATAATTGGAATGGATTTGGTAGACCTGCCCTTTATACCTGTAGCCTCCACGTTAGTCTCCTCTAGTAATTTGTAACCCACGTGCCTGGTGAACACAGTTCTTACTTTATATGTGGTAAAGCTGAAGATGACCAGTGAAGATCTGCCTCTTTTTTAACCTTTCCTAGACTGAGGGAATTAACATTTTCCTCTCAAAGTCAGCATGTGAGGCACTTACCAATACAATGAAATGCATTGGATCGTGAAGAACTAAGGAATTCATTTATATCCTAAGTGGTCGTAGGGAAAGCATTTGACACTCTGCCCCTGCTGGTCAGTTGGGCACAAACCCTCCCCCCACCCCCCACACTGGGAGTGGAATGGGAACTGTGAAAAACAGACATTAGATATCATGAAACACGTGCAGAAAGTAGAGGTTGAGAGTTATTGACATAGAATACATAGTGACAGTGCTCTGAATGTGCTTTCTAATGGTGGTTTTGCTATTCGCTGTACATTGCAAATCTAAAGATAATTTTGCAACATATTCTCTGATGTGTCAGTCAAGAGACAGATATAGCACCAGTTAGCTACAGAGGTATTTTAATGTAAAGAATTTTTAAATAGTTATAGATTGCTAACTAGGTTACAAAAAGAGTAAAACAAACAAAAACAAACATCCTGTAAGAGAACACTGAGATAGCCACTTCAGAAAGTAGTTATTTCCCCAAGGTTGAAGGAACAAAGGGAAATGACTGGAATTATAAAAACTTAGAAACTTAGGGGAGAGGCCCCCATAGAGCTGACACTCAAATCTCTGAGGAGGAGGCTCTTCTCAGCTGATACTGGTCAAAAAACACTCAGTTCGTTGGGGTTTCCCTGGTGGCGCAGTGGTTGAGAGTCTGCCTGCTGATGCAGGGGGCAGGGGACACGGCTTCGTGCCCTGGTCCGGGAAGATCCCTCATGCTGCGGAGTGGCTGGGCCCGTGAGCCATGGCCGCTGAGCCTGCGCGTCCGGAGCCTGTGCTCCGCAGCGGGAGAGGCCACAACAGTGAGAGGCCTGCGTACCGCAAACAAACAAACAAATAAATAAATAAACAAACATCGTATGTAAGACAAAGTTTGTTAGAAATGCTAGATCTTGAAAAACATATTTAGTGACAATACCGAGTTGTACAGTATTACATATAGCATGCTATTAAAAAAAACACCAAAAAATATAAAAACCCCACTCATTTTGTAATGAGAAGCTCAGGCCACAGGGTTGCTTGATGTTTCATGATTCTGTGTACAGACTCACAAGGTCCTCATTGTAAGCCCAGAGCTGCAAAAGGAGTTACGCATAAACAAAGCTTGGATTTGCTCCCGAACACAAACGTTCGTGATGTGATATTCATCTTCGTGCTTGTGGAAGGCTCCATCCGGCATCCTTCTTTGCCTCCGATACTCCTCACATATTCCAGATTTTGGAAGCGCTGAAATATAAGGCCCAGGTGGGAGAGCAGCTCACACTTCAGTCTGGATTTGCTGTAGCAGCTTCTCTTGCTCTGCTCTCCACTGTCAATATTATGGATTACTTCGTAAATTCATCAAAATAGCACACAAATATAGTATATGTAGACTAAAATTTTTGTAAAAAATTCCAACCAAATACAGTGCCTCCTTTTTAGAGGTAGATGCACAAGTACAGCAAGTTGTTTTTCACCTTGAAGAGGACGTCTCAAAGTGGTCCAGACTCCTAGACTCCCACAGACTTCACTGAGGTTGAGAGCTGCTCGATTTTCTTGGAGTTGATTCCCATGCTCTGCATTGCATATGTCTTACAAAGGTACATAAAGTGCTTTTCACTTCCATCTCATCAGATGCAATCAGAAAAATGTCTTCACTGTACTGGGCCCTTGGGATGCTGTGTGGAAGGCAAAGGTGGTCAAGATCCCTACAGACTACATTATGGTAGAGTTGATAGAACCCTGAGGGGTAAGACTGGGAAGGCACTGTTGGTCATGCCAGTTAAAAACAAAAACAAACCAAAAAAGGAAATGAAAAACTGTCTCTTGAGGTTCTCGCACACCGGTATGGAGAAAAGGGTATTTCCTAAGAAACAGCTTCATAGCAGGTTCCAGAGACTGTACTGATTTATTCCAGTAAAGACAGTAGACCTGCGGCATAACTGCAACTGAGGTTACTACCTAATTAAGTTTACAATAATCCACAGACGTTATCTAAGATTCATCCGGCTTCTTCCTAGAATGGATAAGCAAATAAAATGAGGTTATGATGGACGTCACTACATTGCATCTTTTGAGCCTTAGATGGCAGTACTAATCTTTACATTTCCCCAAGGGATGTGATATTGTTTTTTATTTACTGTTCTGGTAGGGAGGGGAAGTTCAAGGGTACATTTGTCCCTTCTTAGGTCAGAGAGCTAATAGGGAAATTCTGCCAGTGGTCAAGTATATCTATTCCAATTACAAATCCAGAAACTGGGGAAATAACCACAAAGTGGTTTTAAGGACCTAGTGAGCCTAATGTGATTCACACCTGGGCTAAAACTTCATTAGTTATTTGATTACCATAAACCCCTATTGTGACTAATGGACCAGAGTTCAGTTTGGGGTTTTAAGAAATTATCATTATTTCAGAGTTGGTGTATAGTAATCAACAAGATAAATAAATAATAAATAGATAGATATAGATACAGATTTATATATATATATATATTTCTTTTACATTCATTCTAGTAGATAGCTACAGTTTCCTTGGAAGATGATTACAACATACATTTGTGGCAGTATCGAAGGTTCTTTCCTCAAGAATGAGGATCTGTCGCATCAAAGAGAAAGCTCTGGGTCTTTGGGCTGGCTTAGGTCTAGAAACTGGGTAAGAGACCACAATTCTCCATTGCAATGACTCAAGTCAGAATTTAGTTACTAGATCTGAAGCCTCTTCCTTGTTATATACATAAAGAAATATTTTTAGAGAGCTACCCATCCATACCATTCCTAGGGGAATGGTGACAAATTAGCTCCTCCCCAAAATTCCTGAAGGTCAAAACATTTGATTACACTACACCCCTGCTGCCCTTTATTGTGAATATATCCACTTTGTCCTTGGCTTTTAAGAGCACTTGACCTCTGCTTCCCTGGGATTGAAATCAGGGCACCCATCTCAATGGCAGCATCCCCTACCATCACATTTAGGCAACAGAGGACTGACACCAGAGATATCTTCAGACATACTGTTGCTTCCCTCACTAGTTTTGTTCTCCAAGTTTGGGGAAAGGGACAGCCAGTGGGCCCTCTCATAGGATGGAATTGAGGAGTGAGAGTACAGATTGCCTATAATGAATCCACTCCAAAATTTTCATCTCCCTAAGCCTTTGAATTCTTTTGTTTATGTTATGCCAGGGAAGTTGTTGCATAGGCTACTTTTGAGTCTAATGTTTTGTCAACTAGCCAGATAAATGGCTAGAGTCATTTCCATATGCATTAGTGTAACAGGCAGCCTTCAATAAGAGAAACAGAACCAGTACAGATGCTATAGAATATGAGATTTATTATAGAATCTTGACCTCATGCACTTGTGGTAGCTAATTAAACAGTTTATATGTGAATGTTGTTTCTGTATCCAGTGCTGGGCCTGAGGTCAATAGGGCAGGAAGTGGAAAGCAAAGGTTAATGCTGAAGCAAGGCAGTGCAGAAAAAATTGAATCTGTAAGAATGAGCTAGAACTTGTTGATGGTTTCCATTGGCATAAAACGGGCATAAAAATGGCATCCCAAAGATTGCACATCCTAACACCCAGAACCTGTGACTATGTGACATTACCTGAAAAAAGACAACTGAGTTTGTAGATGGAATTAATGTTGTTAGTCAGTTGATATTAAGATAGGGAGTCAGAATGGGAGAAAGGCAGGAGGGATGAGGTGTGAGAGCAACCTGACCCACTGTTTTAAGCTTTGAAGATGGAGGATGGGGCCCAAAAGTTGAGGGATGAGAGCAGCCTTTAGAACCTGGGAATGACTCTTACCTGGAAGCTGAAAAAAAATGGGGACCTCCATACTACAACAGCTAGGAATGAACTATGTCCACAAACTGAATGAGTAAAGAAATGGATTCTCTCTAGAGCCTTCAAAAAGGAATGTGATCCAGCCAACACTATGTCAGATATCTGACTTACAGAACTGTAAGATCATACATTGGTGTTATTTTAAGTCACTAAGTTTGAAGCAATTTATGAATGCAACAATACAAAAGTAATACAGTCTCTCACCACTTCCAACATTCCAAATTTGATGTGTGACCTGCAGAAAAAGTGGGCACCCTTTGTTATGGCACCTGGCCCAGAATTCAGAGAAGCTGAAGGAAAAGATGAAGGGAGAGGAGCTGTGGTCAGGCTGCTGCTCTAGTGCCAGCAGAAGGACCCAGCACATGAGGGACAGTGTGAGGGGCCTTCCATAGCACCCAGGGATCTGTACAAGCTTCCCAGCATGAAGAGAACAGGGCTGCTGCTCCACATCCACTTTACAAATCTCAGGTAACATGTTTCTTGTGGCCCACACTAACCTGGATCTATTCATGGAAAAGAATTCTGAAAAATGTTGCTCCAGCTTAGTTAATGTAGTACAAATCTTCCAGAGAGAGCTGATGCGTTCAATCTGGAATCACTGGTAAGTAAACCTGTATCAATAAACTTGGCCTGACGTAGTGTTATATTCTGTCCTGCTTGGTCCAACACCTTGAGAATTTATTCCCATACATGCACTCATTGCTCAGTATTTGTTGAGGATTGGTTCCAGGACCCCCCAGATACCAAAATCCGTGGGAGCTCAAGTCCTTTATATAAAATGACATAGTGTTTGCACATAACCTACACATATCCTCCTGTATACCTTAAATCATTTCTATATTACTTATGATGCCTAAACAATGTAAATGTTATGTAAATAGTTGCTAGCAAGTGGCACATTCAATTTTTGCTTTTTGGAACTTTCTGGAATTTTTTTTCTGAATATTTTCAACCTGTGGTTGGTTGAAAACATGGATGCAGACCCTGCGAATATGGAGGGCTGACTATATTCCCTAGGTTTATGTCAATATAAATCTTCCAGTTTTCTTGGAATATAAGCTATTTCCTCCTAGGTCAAAATTTATAATTTCTTCCCAGGAGCACAGTGAGATCTGACTGTAAACATGAGCATAGAGGCCAAGGGATGTTTGGACGGGTCTTAAGGAGATTAAACTTCTCCTTGCATGACAAATTCTCCAGGTGAAGTCATTACAGTCTTTTCAAACATAGAGAAGGGTATTATTCTCATTCATGGGGGACAAGCTCTTTCCACTGACAAGAAAGGCTCAGTGTGACTCAGGGGCTCCAATTTCCCAGCTTCACCTGAGTCCAATCAGAAGTTCTTATTCCCAGTTTCAGGGTCCCACTTCCACCCAATCAATACCTTAACTTTCACATGACACGTTTGGAAAAGCTGTGAATTCAACTGACATTGTAATTCTGCAAGCCACACAATTAAACGTTGGGTTTAATTTTCCAGATGTGTTGGCCAAGTTGCTATAAAAAATAAGAGATATTTGCTATAAAAATAGAGCATTTAGGGCTTCAGAAAAACTTTTTTTTTTGGTAAATTTTGAGGTGAGGGTTTTAATTTTCAGGTAAAGATCTGGGCTCTTTTTACAAGTGCTCCTCTGCAATCAGAAGAAGCCATTGCATGCCAAAGATCTTAGAGTCATCATTAATTGCCATAATGGTCAAGTAAAGCAGTTATTTTCCCCCGAAATATTTACTTTAGTAGGAATATTATTATAACTAACCACAGGTCAATTAATTTGATTAATTGTGATGCCACTGCATGTAATGATTTCATATCATCTCATTTCACATTGGCAAGGGCTCAACACTTCATTCAAGTCCAAAAACACAGCCAGACCATTTACCAAATTCCAACTTCAAGGGCCTGCTTCCAGAGTCTACTCCTCATAGTAATGATTATACCAGTCAGGGTCCAGTAAAGAGACAAAAACCACATCAATTATTTGAACAGAGAGAATTTAACATAAAGAATCTGTAGGTATAAGGATGTTAAATGAGTCATTGAATAGGTAAAAAGAGAACCTTAAAGTAACTAAATAGGCAAAAGGAACATTAAGTATCATGGAAATAACACCTAAAAGACAAAGCTGCTACCCTTAGGGCTGAGAAATGAATATGGTTCTGAAAATGTTGGAAAAACTAGATTCATCTGTGGCTGTAGGAGGGCCCTGCTCTACATGGGGTGAAGATGCCTTGGTGGAAGAATGTGCACAGACATCAAAAGCATACAGGTACAAACTCTCAGCTATAAGATGAATGAGGTTTGAGGATCTAATGTAAAACACTGTATTATGTAATAGAAATTTTCTAAGAGAGTAGAACTTAAATGTTCTCAATAAATAAATAAATAGTTAACTAAGTATATTAATATGTGAGGCAATTGATGTGTTAATTAACCAGTTGGGGGAAATCCTTTCACAATGTATATGTATATCAAATCATCATGATATACAGTTTAAATATCCTACAATTTTGTAGGTCACGTTATACCTCAAAAAGCCCTCCCCCCGAAATCACACAGGAAGCCCACAGAAAATAAATGGAAAAGATCAATTTGCTTCTTTATCCTCCAAATTGGTAGTCTTCCTCTTACTCCCCCTGTTAAAAGAGCCTGACAAAGAATCAACTGTCAAAATATTAACTTGCAGAATTCAGCTTCAGCATCACAAAGCAGAATCTAGAAGGGTGGATTTGAAACTGAAAATAAAATTCCGTGAAAACTGGCACATTCAGTAAACACTTTCTTTTGCAATAAGCCCTTTTAACACCAATATGCTAATCATGCTTAATGTATAATTAGATACTAAATTTCCAAGTCTCAAGAGAGTTGATGGCAAACATGGGAATTGGACAAAATAGTTTTAACTTCACAGAGGCTGTAGAGATATCACTAATCACATAAAAGCTGGAAGAAACAGATACTTTGAAGATAGCAGCACCTACTTAAGTGGTTGATTAATTTTAGAAAATGGTGTCAAAATATATCACTTTCACAGGTGCATCCACAGAAAGTTTATGTGTCACTCTGAAACATGAGTTTTCATTGAGATCAAATAACTTTCCTTCTAAACTGATTTCATTCGTTTTTGGATCCAAAAGTTTCCTGCAGACCCATGGAGAGTGAAGGGATAGCTGTCATATGTTGGTTTTATTGGCAATAATAATAATAATCTTAAAGTTAAAGGATGCCTTTTTGTAAAAGTTTAATCACATGCTTCATGTAGAAAACAGTTGTTTCTATTATTGATTGGATTTCTTTCATCAAATTCAGGTAATAAAGTAATGCTTTAGGGAGGTCAGTCTTTGAAGATGAATGAATTGTATGTTCAGTTAAAAGGTCCAACAGTGAATGGACAATTATTTGTCCTGCAGTATTGCTATGGATACAAATTTGGCAGAGCCCAGCAAATCAGGGATAAAATAATGGTCTTACCAAATTAAGAAACTTAGAGCGAAAAATATTCGTAGACTCAGGTGTGGTAGACAAATAAGTTATAATAACTTCATCCAACAAACTACAAGAGCCTATCATTTGAAATAGACACTGTAGATGTCAAAATTTATAAACACTAGAGTAAAGTAACAGTACTACAAAAATTTTTTGATGAAGCTTATGTTAAGTACCCCCAAAAAATATATTTGCAAGGCCATATATGCTTTCTCTCTTGCTATATAACTTCAATCAAATTTTAGAAATGTTTCAGCCTTTCAGAGAACTACTTTGCAAATCAACCTACTAGCTCTATTATGGCATTGCATATTTTCTTTAATAACTGCATTTTAAAAAATGGTGGGGAATCTTGTATCAAAATATCCAGTGATTTGGAAGCAAGAAAACTTCAGGTTTTGCAATAACTACAAACAAAGGCAAATTTATCCCTACAAAAGCAGGGAGATGAACAAATTAAATGATGAGACCTCAAACCATGTACAAGATTTAATTTTAAAATTCTGTGAATGCTTTTGAAATGACTTTTAGAAAAAATCTTTTGATCAAATTTCAATTTTTTAATTGGATTATATTTTTTCCTGGAATGGAATGAAATTGAAAAGACCTCATTTTGCTTCAAAAAGATGATTCTGCAGCATCTATTTGGCAAAACACTAAAAAAAATTATGAATAGAGAACTTATTTTCTGAGTTTTGCCTTATAAAATATTTGTAGAAAAGAGAAACTCTAAACTCTAAACTCTAAAGTTTCTCTAAAAGAGAAACTCTAAAGAGAAACTCAAAAGACAGTACCTATAAAAATATTCGAGCTAACAGAGCTACTGTTTCATAAAAATTAGAATTGAGAATATCCTCTACTTAGTAGAATTTTCTCTGAACTTACTAGGTAACTCAGTACCCCTTAATATTTTCTCAAGTAAAATGCCATATAGTCTAAAGAGAAAAGTAAATATGTATCCTTTTGAAATATACTCATATAAAATGTAACTGAAGATTGAAGGCAATTTTTGAAAAAATAAAAAGGCTAAGACCTTATAGAAATAATAATACATTCTCCAAAAAATATTAGTGAATCAGTATTAGAGAAAGATATAGCCTGCACTAATTTTAAATATTTAGACAATCAATATAAATAACTTTTTTATTTTGCTTTAATCTAAAAGGATACATTTTATTTTTTTAGAAATAATTTTATTTTTCAAAATAATTTTTGCAAAGAACTATTTTATTCATCAACCAATATAAATGATATAGCCAATTGGTTGTTCAATGAATAAATATCTCAAAAATATATTTCCAATTAATTTTAATGTCCCTTTTTCACACTCAAAGGTATCTTGGCTTGGTGTCTTATTCTGCTCAGGCCACTATAACAAAATATGATAGACTGAGTGGTTTAAGCAACAGACATTTCTGGAGCATAGAAGTTTGAGATCAAGGTGCCAGCATGGTTAAGTTCTGGGTTCAGGTGAGAGTTCTCTTTCTGGCTTGCAGAAAGCCCTGTGTCCTTAAATGGTGAGGAGAGAGAGACTATGCTCTCTGCTGTCTCTTCATATGTGATCACTAATCCTATCATGAGGGACCCACCCTCATGACCTCATCTAAATGTAATAACCTCCCAAAGGCTCCATCTCCAAATTCCATAACATTGTGGACCAGGACTTCAACACATGAATTTTGGGAAAGACACAGTTCAGCCCACAGCACTTAGATGATAAATTTTGGGACACAATCCTTATGATTCTTATTATCTTGAAATAAGAAACATCTGGTCCATTGCCATTGAATTCCAGATGCACAGTCCTCTTTCTTGTTTTTGGTTGTGTACACCTAGCTCCACTGCATCCAAATCAGAATGAACGTATTTCCCGTTAATCTCTTTTCCAATAACAGGTCATTTTTTTATCCTCTTCTCCCTGTCTGGGAAAGATGTCTACACTTCTGTTCCTCTCTTAGCCACTTCTATGTTCCTCTTGGGAATATAGTCCCTCGTTTCCATCTTTCTAGGGGTTATGGCATCCTGTGAGGCTGCCTTCAGGCATCTTGCCTAGATAGCTCATTCTACTATTACTACTCTACTGCTCAGATGCCATGATGAATGTTGGGTACCTCTATGAAGCTTGCAACTTCCTTGGGAAGTGATTTAATGGTTCACTGTGGTTTGGGATACCCTCAAAATAATTTGAGGTTTTTATTCTTCCTTCCCACTCCTGGCACTTGCCTGAAGAGATGAGCACTGGGCTCCTGTTCAGGAATTCATCACCATTAAGGTGACTAGTCACATCCCCTCTTATTTCTCCTTCCCAGAGAGTTGACTTTATCTCTTTTTGGTAAAGAACTGGCTCTTAAATCATTCCACATTATTTACATAGACACAGTTTAAAATTTGGCTCTCTTATTTTAAAAACTGCTTTTGGAACCCTCTATCAAATAACTTCACATTTGAAATAAAATGACTTGGGTTTCAGGATTATTGTGGCTAACATGAGTTCAAAAACAACAATAAAAATTTAAATGACTTCATTGTTTACTGTCTTAACCCTTGTCCTAAATAATGAAAACTATAGCTCCATAGGGGAGGCAAAAACAAGAATGCTGGAAAGACAAACCTTAATTATTACTGCAAAATGTCCTGCCAAAAATGGTGGAATTTTAAAACTGAACAAAATCCTTATAAATGATTCATCAAGTCCACCCGTCTGTTTTATGGATGTCCTGTGTAAAGTGAGACCCAGACAGATTAAATGATTTTCTTCTAAGATACAGATTCTGAGCAGCAGAGGTAAGACCATAATGAATTTACCTCCATCAAATACAGAACTCTTTCCACTGATTTACAGTGTTTCTTTCTAGATATATTTAAGTTTTCCTGAATTTCTCTCAAAAGGTGGCAGCAAGAAATAGACATGGCACTTCAAGTGCCTTCAGAATATGGTAGAATTCTGGTCATATGCTGACTTCTGGACACTTCATTTCTCTAAGTGCAGACCAAGACCCTTTCCTTTTGTGTTTTGATAGAGTCTCATCTGAGTGTTGCTTTGTTGTAAGCACATGCATTTATGCTGGCAACACCATCAAGCCAGGTCTCCTTCTGTATCATGTGTTTCATTTGTGAATTTGAATTCAAACTCCAGGACATCAGAGTGTCATGGAATAAAGTTGCTTTAATATTCATATTGCTATGGGAAAAGAAAAATGATTTATACTGTAAAAATGAAACCCTTTCCAATTAGTGTATAATCTAAACCTTAACTGCTTATTAAAAACTTTTTTTTTTCTCGCAGAGCTGAACCAACTTTCTTTCCAAAGGTTTTCAGCTTCAAGCAGAACTTTCCAGATTAGGTTGCTTTCTGAACCACATTCTTTCCAGTTCTAGGATTCCAGTACTTTAACCTTTCCTATGAGACACCTTTGAATCTTGGCAAAACTGTGAACCATATCAGGATTTTTAGGGAAAGTAGTTCTAAACTGTCTTATAATAAGGCCAATACTATACCTATACATGAGCAAGATTTAATGGTCTTTGAAAGAACGAATTTGTTTTTGCATGAGACAATTGTTCTTATTGGTTTGGTCGCAGACTACAGAATTTTAAGAGTGATGATGATCTCTGAATGTTACCATCTCCTTTCTCCTCTATTTGTGGTCCATAATGGTAATAAACAAGTAATAAAATCCTCATCTTAAGAAATGTAGGTCTCAGGGAACAAATGAATCTTTCTTGTTTTATGATCTAAATAGGAGAGTTGTCTTATTTATTCCATATAAATCATGTCATTTTCTTTTTCTTCTCTGTGAATTCATTGAAACTTTCTAAAACAATAAGGTCTTAAGGTGTATGTAATACACACAAAGCAGATTCTTCCATTTTCACAAACTTTTCATCCATAAGAGAAAAATAAATAAATCCGACTTTATTACAAGTTTAGAGCCTGAGCATAGCTATTTAAAAAACATATGGAAATACAAATGAGCAATACTAGAAGATTTAATGCAAATGTAAAATAACTTATATAATTATTTCCTGCAAAGCTTCATCTTTTGAAATACGGTATTTATAAGGGTGCTTTGCTTTCAAAAACAACAATACATTGTATATAAACCAGAGAGCATGCATAGCAGCTCTGTTTAGAAAATAGCAAAGTAGCATGTAAAAGGTCTCTGTTTAGTTAGCCCACCCACCAACTGGGGGAAAAGTTAAAATAAAAAAAGTACGATGAACTGCACGGAGTTGCTACCACTGTGTCAAACCTGGGATTTTATTTTCTAAACAGTGTTCGCCAAGTGGGGTCTTAGAGCAATTATTCAGTACATTTATTCAGTTAGGGACCTAATTTGAAAATTCAATCCCATATAACTTTCCTTGTTTTCTGTTTTGTTTTGTTTATAAAATGTGTTTTCTTCCCCCCTGACATAATGGGGCAAATCGGACAGAAAAATAGTAACAATTATCTCCCTTTACTTTTGCACTTCATTTTCTTTTACCTTCTTTTGTTTGATCCTGACTACAACCTTCTGTGAAAGAGATGATAAATGAGGAAACTTCGGCCTCAAATAGAAATGTCAATATCAAGTTCCCACAGCTTCTTCGTGAGAGTCTGGATGATGATCTAGATTTTCTGCCTCTCAGGTTCCTGCTTTTTCTATTAGATGACACTAGTTACATAGGCTTTTATTTGTTATTGATGCTGTGGAAATTGTATATATTCAATAAAATTGTCATGAAAAGTTTATCCATTACCATGTGGAAATTGGGATGCTGAGAAGATCCCTAACCTTGATCTTGAGTCTTCCAGATTTCTGTCTCCCGGTCAGATATCATGTGGGTGCCCTCAAATAGAATGCATGTAAAACCAAACTCATTGTCCCCTTCCTGGCAGCCTGTTTCCTATGGCTCACACACGTGAACCTGGCAGGTCAAGTTTGCCCTTGCCCGGCAGACAGCCCCACCCGGAGGGCGCAGTTCAGCCCATGATTGCTGCACAGCCAGTGGAGTTCTGCTACATCTACCAGCCGCCAGCACACACCCCGTTTCCCCTCTGCTCTGCCTTACCCATGTGCTGTGCCACTCAGTTTACTTTAAATCCTGGCCCTTAGATGTTTCTTTTTTTCTTTTTTAATTCAAGTATAGTTGATTTACAATGTTTTGTTAGTTTCAGGTGTACAGCAAAGTGATTCAGTTATATACATATATATATATATATATATATATATAATTTCAGTATATATATATATATATATATATATATATATATATATATATATATTCTTTTTCAGATTCTTTTCCATTGTAGGTTATTATAAGGTTTTGAATACAGTTCCCTGTGCTTTACAGTAGGACCTTGTTGTTTACCTATTTTATATATAGTCGTGTGTATCTGTTAATCCCAAACTCCTACTTTATCCCTCTCACTCTCTTTCCTCTTTGGTAACCATGAATTTGTCTCCTATGTCTGTGAGTCTGTTTCTGTTTTATAAGTAAGTTCATTTGTATCATTGTTTTAGATCCCACATATAAGTGATATCGAATGATATTTCTTGTCTGACTTACTTCACTTAGTATGATTATCTCTAGGTCCATCCATGTTGCTGCAAATGGCATTATTTCATTCTTTTTTACAGCTGAGTAGTATTCTATCATATATATACACATCTTCATTATCCATTCACCTGTTGATGGACACTTAGGTTGCTTCCATGTCTTGGCTATTATAAATAGTGCTGCAATGAACATTGGGGTGGATGTATCTTTTCGAATTAGAGTTTTCTCTGGATATATGCCCAGAAGTGGGATTGCTGGATCATATGGTAGCTCTTAGATGCTTCTTTTGTCCTTCAAAGTTCCAACCTGCTGTGTCCCTCCTGGCCCAACTCTTTCTGGTATCAAAGGATTTTTCTCCATAACAACCAACTCTCCTGAAACTTAGGTCCAGGACCCCTCTCCTTGGATGCTCTGTATCCCTAGATACAGAACACTGTTTGGTTCTGTGTCCCTTTGCTCCTCAGGGCTGGAGAGAACAAGACTTGGATTCTCTCTGCTTGGTATCCACATTCAATTCGTTGTCTATTTCAGCTGTTTCCATCTCGAGTCTAATGCAACCATTCTCTTCCCTCGCTCCAGAGTTCAACCCTCCGTTTTCCCTTGCCCAGACTCTACTCCCGAGGATCAAATTTAAGTACAACCCACCAATATGCTTCATGACATGGAGATGAACACAGGTTTCGGTGCTTACCAGGAATAATCTAACCTTTCTTAGAGCTAATGGTGCACATAGTCTGAGTTTAGAGGAAATAGAAAACATTTCCTTCCTCTTCCCACTGGATCTCCTTTTGGTCCACATACAGGCTTCTTCGTATGGACACCTAGAATTCACCCCCACTTGGTCTCCTTCCCTCCTTCCTTTCCCACCCTTGTCACTCTAGCCTTTCACCTTCATCTCATGCCTTACTTTGCTGGAAAAAGCCAGAAGCCAGAAAACCATTTTTATCCTTGTGGCCAAAGCCAACAAAAAGTTTTGCCCTGGATTCTTACCCTTTTCTAAATGAAGCTCCTACACACACATCTCCTTTGCCAATATGATTCACCACAGATGGCATAGCTTGGTTCTGCATTATTATGCTAAAATAATGGATATCCAACCCAAACCTTGTCTCCCGATTCCAGACTCATATATCCATTTTCTCCTCAACATCACCACGTGGACATTGTGTCAGTCAGGTTTCAACCACAGAACTAGAACCAGTAGGAGATAGATATTAAGAGGTCTATTGAAAAGAATTGGCTTATGTGATTGTGGGAGCTGGCTAGAGAAGTCTTCAAACCACAGGATGGACTGCCAGGAAAGGCAGGCTGGGACTCTCCTACATGGGCTGAAACATCAGGACAAAGGTGGAATTTCTTCATCAGGGAGGCCTCAGCTCTGTTCTCTTTTTCAGATGGAATCAGGCCCACCCAGAATAATCCCCTTTATGAAAGCCTATCACCTATGGACTTGACTCACATCTACAAAGTACCTTCACAACAACACTTAGACAAATGTTTGCTTGAGTAACTGGAGGCTACAGTCTAGCCAAATTGATACACCAAAAGACCACCCCAAACATCTAATAGATGCGCCTCAGACTCAATGTGTCTTTACTGGACCTCAGTTGTGCCCTCCCCAGGCACCCTCTACAAACTGGCTGCCCTGCAATGGCAACGCCATCCTTCAGTAGTTCAGGACACACACTCTGTGTGGTAGGTTAAATATTGGCATCCCAGCTATGCCCGTGCACTCATCCCCAGAACATTTTATGCCAAAAGGGACTATGTAGATGTGACTAAATTAAGAATCTTGAGATGGGTAAATTATTCTGGGTTCCCTGGGTGACCAATGCAATCACAACCGTCCTTATAAGAGGACCCAGGAGGAGGAGAAGGAGGTGATGTGCTGATAGGAACAAGCATTGATGTGATGGGCTCTGAAGACAGAGGGAAGGGGCTACAGGCAGCTTTTAGAAGCTGAAAAAGGCAAGGGACTGATTCTCCCCTCAGCCTCCAGAGGTTTCAGCCTTGCCAACACCTTGACTTTAGCCCAGTGGAACTGATTTCAGACTTCTGACCTCCAGAACTGTAAGAGAGGAAGTTTATGTCTTTTGAAGCCACGAAGTTTGTGGTGCTTTTCTATAGCAGCAATAAAGAATGAATGTATCCATGTCCAATCTGAGGTGACATCTTCTTTACTTTCAACACGTCCAGAATGGAACCACTTTTCAACACTTCCCTGGCTACACCCTGGTTCTAGTCTTCATCATCTCTGCTCTGGATGATGTCAATAACCTGGTAACTGCCCTGGTCCACTGTTCTGCATTCTCCTGCCCCCCACCCCCAGACCCCAAGCAGCCGCTGCTGGCTTATACGGCACCTTCGTGAGAATCGGAAAAACGTGCCCCTTTCTTCAGGAAGACACAATCTCATGCCAGGGTTCATAGCGTGGCCAACAGAGCTGAGACTGAATGTCCTCACACAGGATATCACCTCAACGACTGTACACAGCAGCCCTGCCTACAGCTTCATAACAGCGGTCTGCATTACCCCGTTAAAGGGAAGTCGGGTCCTATCACTGCTCTGCTCAAAACCCTCACAAGTCTCTCATCTGGCCAGTTATGTCTCGGGTCTCCTTTCTTTACTAGCCTCCCGCTCACTCACTGCTTCCCGCAGGAAGGCTGTTGGAGGAAAGAAGGCTTTTCCTCAAACGTCCCAGACACCTCAGAGTTTTTTCTCTCACTGTTTGTTCCCTCAAGTTGCAAAGATTTGTCTGCAATATCCAAGTGACTGCCTCTCTCACGTCCTTCAAGTGTTCGGTCAAATGTCCTTTTTTTAGTGACATCTACCCTGACTATTCTAGTAAAAATGTGCAACCCACACCTCTACCCCGACGCGTCCTAACCATTTATCCTGGCTTATTTTTCTCTTTGACGCCTATAACCATCTAACATTCTATATATAAAATGACTTAATTATTATAAGCTCTACGAGGGTAGAGTTTTTTGTTTGTTTTTGTTTTTGTTTTCTGGCCGTGCCATGTGGCATGTGGGATCTTAGTTCCCTGACCAGGGATCAAACCCGTGGCCCTTGCGTTGGAAGTGCGGAGTCTTAATCACTGGTCCGCCAGGGGAGTCCCTAGAGCTTTTGCCTGATGTGTTCACTCCTGTATCCTTAAATAATATCGGGTATCTAATAGGTGCACTATGAAGTTTTGAATGAATGAATAAAAGAGTCCTTTCTATTCTAGTTTAGGCTCTCCCAGAAGCAGACTCTAAGCCAACAATGCAGATACAAGAAGTTTATTTGGAAGGTGATCCCAGTAAACACTGCTAGAGGCATGGGGAAGTGAGAGAGAGGATGGAAGACAGCCAATGAGGGGTATGTTTTCAAACCCTCCAGTTATACTGTGGGTAACTGGAGCTTCAGCTCACTGGAGGCCCCTGGGAACTGGTGAAGAACATACACCTCTGTAAGAGAAGAAAGATTATTTTTCTCTACCTTTTTGTGTTCTGCGGCTGGGCCTGAGAATTAAACTGGCAAACAACAGATTAACAGGAGAAAAGCATACAAGTTTCCTTCGAGGTTAATGTTTTTCCATGGCACGAGAGCCTTCATACAAAAAAAGATGAAGACTCAAAGAAGTAGATAGACCTGAAAGCTTATGTTACCATTTTAACAAAGAATGATAAATTGTGGAGTTGTGAGGAGACAAAGACAAAAGGCGTTTGAGCTTGGGGTGGGAAACTGTGAGAAAGTGACTAGGAAATATACAGGGGAAACTAATGGAAGACAAAGGTTGCTTAGTAGGGTTGTTTGCACAGATGCATCTTGGTATCAACTCCGTCTCTGGTGATAAGAGTGTTCTCTTCTTCCTGGTACAGGGAGAGCACATTTTTCTGGGGAAATTTATGTCCTGCTTTTAAATAGAAATGAGGAGGTCAGAGAGTACATCCTGCATCTGCTCTTTCTCAAGTGCCTTCCACTCAAAATCATCAATATGTCAGAGTGGCGTATTTTGGGTTGTCATGTTCACCTCAGAGTCACCCCACCCAGGAGGCTAGGGATCTGGGGTCTTTATTCACCTAGTCCCAAAAGGGGCATTAATTCTCTGGCACTTCCCTTCTGTCACGTGCACAGGGCAGAGCTGAGTGCATCCTCGGAAATCCCCAAAGAGATCATCGTTAGCCGCAGAAGTCAAGCCTGTTGGCTTGGAAACAGTCAGGCCTGAAGGCACATAAATGGGCTTCCATCACATCTGCTCAGTTTCTCCTCCAGGAGAAAGAAGATGAACCTTTCCCGGCCAAATAAGTAAAGTTACAAATACAGTAACTTAATGATCTTATTATAACTGTCTTCAATTCCTGTTGCAGGACCCATCTTATCTGTCACCCTTAGTTAAGGAGTGGAGACAGGGTGGGGAGTATTGGCAGGGGTGACAAGGGTACTTGGTGGCTATCCTATGATGTTCAAGTAGAGAAAGCCTTTTTCTGCAGGAAGTGAAGGAGAAGACCGAGTCAGGATACAGTAGAAGACATGAAGTGATATTTACTGGGAACCCCCTGAATTGCTGTTCTGGTTGTTTATAGGCAGCATCCTGATTGGTCAGTGCCCCTGGCCCTACGTGTTGTTCAATACTTTGAATATTAACCCCTAGAAGGACCCTACTCACCAAACCAGGGCTGGTATCTCAAAGGTTTGGCAAAGCAATGTGGCAGCCCTTCGGCAAACATGGGGATCTGGACGGCATCAAAGAAGAGGGAGTCATGGGTTGAGTGGATGAGTGGGTGGGTGGTCTGGGTAAATGCCTAAGATGAGAACCATTCTCTTTGGATGCTCTCATGTCTTTCTGCAGTGTTGATAGATAGTTGATAGATCAGGTAGTTTAAGCGGCCTGGGAAAGGGTCTGTAAGTCAGACATCCTATAGACCGGACTGCCTCATCATGAAGTCTTTCTGATATTTCAATCCATTAGAGAGTCAAGTACACGCAGAAGCTGCAAAGAGAAAACTTCCCTAGTGACTATCACCATGCAGATTCCATCTACAACAGGTCAGCAAAGAGTGGTGGGTGCCTCAATGGTCATACTGTTCTTTTACCTGACCTACCAAGAAACATCTCTTTGCCACGTAAACAGAGGGTCAGAGCATGGCCTCCACCCCGCCCCCCACCAGTTCTACTAGATTGTCTTTAGGCCTGATATTATTTTTCCACTAAGCCTGTCCTCATCTTTCTTAGGTGCTTGGCTGAAAGCATGGACTAATTTGGTTGACTGATCATGATGACAGTCAATGCTGTGGTAATGGATTAGAGAGAAAAGAGGCAAAAAAGAAGCAAGTGAGTAATGAAAAACAGACCATTTGGGTCCCGCAAGGAGATATCTACCGGAACGGCGGGAATTAGAGTTAGGAAGCCCAAGGCAGAAATAATGAAGTCCAGGATAAGGGCCTGTCACTTGGCTTTCCTTCTTGCTCCAGATAAGTTAAAACAGCTTCTAATGGTATAAAACATCACTTTGAATTCTCATCAGAGTAGGGAAACCACTGTCTCAGGATTAGCGTTCCAAAGGTAGCTTCACAACCATGACCACGTCTAAAACAGAAAGATGACTCTAGCAGCTGTTCTTCCCAAATGGTTTCAACACGATGAGGTTATAATATGGAGAAGCTAGAGCTGCAAAACTGAATATATATTCTCTTTAGAATAAAAGGAAATGACTACAAGCCCGGTAATAAATGTGGTAGCTTACTAGAAAAGCAGGTTTAAAGAATAAGGAAAGTCATGTTTGAGATTAAATTGAAAACAGGTGCCAGGCCTCTTTCATGGAGTCAGAGAATGTCAGAACTGGAGGAGACCCAGGGGTAACTTATCCAATTCCCACATTTGATGTATCAGGAAACCCAGGTCACAAGGAATGGAGTGGCTTTCTCAATGCCACACACAGTTAGTGTCAGATTTATCTCCTAATTCCAACTTTAGTCTGCTTTTAAGACATTTTCATACCTCTGGTACAAAATTAATGAAATAAAGCCGTGCTTCTTTTTGTAAGATCTGTTATGAATTTGAATCCTAAATAATCACACCTATTTGACCATTTCCTCTATTCCTGCATCCTCTGCAGCCTTATGCTTCACTGTATTTTCATCAGTGCTGTCATGTTTTCCCAGTATCTTAGATGGTTCAAGACCTTGACTGATTTTTTCATTCACTTGACTCTTTCCTTCCATCCCTACAGTCAAAGCAAAGAACAAGCCTGCACTGTCTCAATCTGGCTTACTATATCAGTGGTCTTTTACCTATATTTGTTGTTTCCCATTTTTCCTTTCTATTATCAAACTTAAACATTGGGAAAGTCGTATCATTTTTTGTCTCCCAAAACCTTTACTATTTTTTTCATCCCTGGCAGACCAAGTCTTATCTCTTCAACTAGCAATCTCCATCATCTAATTATATAATTTCTTTTTCTTTTTCTTTTTACTGAAAATTTTAAAAGCATTCAAGTTTATTTTTTAAGTCACTAATTCTATTTATTTTTTATTTTTTAATTAATTTTTTATTGGAGTATAGTTGATTTACAATGTTGTGTTAGTTGCTGCTGTACAGCAAAGTGAATCAGCCATACATATACATATATCCACTCTCTTCTAGACTCCATTCCCAAATAGGTCATTACAGAGCACCGAATAGAGTTCTCTGTGCTATATGGCAGGTTCTTATCTTATCTTTTATATATAGTAGTGTGTATATGTCAGTCCCAATCTCCCCATTTATCCCTCCCCCTTTCTCCCTTTGGTAACCACAATTTTGTTTTCTACATCTGTGACTCAATTTCTGTTTTGTAAATAGGTTCATTTGTACCATTTTTTTTAAGATTCCATATATAAGCGATATATGATATTTGTTCTTGATTTACTTCACTCAGTATGACAATCTCTAGGTCCATCCATGTTACTGCAAATGGCATTATTTCATTCTTTTTTATGGCTGAGTAATATTCCACACTACTAATCATATCCTTTCTTATCCAATGAGTAGCTGCCATTACTCACCTATATGAGCCCCCAACACCTCCCATCTCTGTACACTTTGAGAAATAAACTACACATAAACCTTCCACACGTAAACATATACATACTACATACAACCTCCCCCAACAGAAATGCTTTTCTACTCTTCTCTATGTATCTAAATCCCACCCATTCTTCAAAGCCCAGCAAAAAGAAAAAATGAAAGGGAAACATCTTTGGTTATTCTGGCTCCTGTGTATTTTCCACTCCTTTGAGTTCCTGAATATATATTACATTGCTTCTCTAGTTCATAACTGTTCTGTGTGGATGGCTTATGAAGTCCTGTCCCATACCTCCAACAGCTTATAGTCTAATTGAGACACTTTTTGTAGGTCCTTTTCAGCAACCACTGTACATGATGATTGTGAAAAGCCTGCCGAAGAATGAATAAAGGATGCCACTTAATGTCTGAGGAAGTTGCTCTGTACTTGAAATCTTTAAATATATTAACATAGAGTCAATGTTCTAAACAGTGTGTAGCTTTTGTGTGGCAGGAAAGAACATCCTCTCAGAGTGTACCTGCATAATACGCACAGAGATCCCTCATCGAGATTCTCTAGTGCCATTTGTCTTGAAAACTCGTTGTTTTCCCATGGAGCAAGAAGGAGGGTGAGATCATCTCTAAAAACCATGCTCTTGAGCTGACAGGAATTCAGTCATTCAGTCAGTCAGTCAATCAGCTGGTCATTCAATCGACAGATATTATTTGAGTATCTACCATGTACCAGGCATTTTCCGGAACCATTAGGACTTCCTCTCCCTTGTTATTTCTCTTTCTAGGAGAGAGCCACTTCCTCGCCAGGACAGTGGACCATATGGTGATCATTTTTCACTTGTGCAACTTCCAAGGTAGAAACAACTCTATTTCCACTCCCTGGCTCAGGCTTGGCTCTCTCGTTGAGCACCCTGGCTCCCTGAAGAATTAAAACCAAACTATTTTTTTCTCACTGGACCCATTTTTTCTTTGGTTTCAATGACTTGTCCTGGTCCTGGGCTCACGTGAAACACTGATGCCCCTGTTCTTGCCCACAGGAAATATCTGACTAATTGTTTAGCTGATTATGGATATACTTACTCAGTTTCCCTGGTCTGAGTCACCAAACTCTATCAGTGCCTTTAGTGAGGTTATTTTCCCACTTCAGATTCTGTCCTGATTCCCTTCCTAACTTTACCAGAAAATCTTTACCTTTAAGGTTTAGTTCTAATGGATATTTAATCTCTGCTTTACAATATCATCCTATTTCCCCTCTAATAATAATAATAGAACAACGGTAACGATGACTAACATTAATTTGGCAACTACTATATGTTAGACACTGTGGTAACACATTATTGTTATTACTATTCTCATTATTATTATGAATTCATTCAATCCTCACAACAACTCCTGAAGTAGACATTACTATTATCTCCATTTTGCAGATGAGGAAATTTCTGACCATACAGTAATATTGTCTGTTTATTATATCAGGTTTTTTTTTTTAATGCCCTCTAGCAGCATCTAATGGTTCAAACCAGAAAAGGCCAAATTTAGGGATCTTTTCCCACCCCCAATACCACCAAATAGTCTTCTGCTTCACATGTGTAATTTCATTTTAAAAATACATAGCACTTTTTTTTTTTTCTGGGAGGTCTCATTATTGTCTATTGAACTTCCAATAGACTCAAGCTCGAATACTTACACTTTAGTAAATCCACATTCTCACTGTATCTACGGTCAGGAATATTTAGAATATATTTAACTTTGAAATTTAATGAGCAAAGTAGAATATAAAAATCACATTTCCAACATTAAAATTTGCCATTACAAGTCCAGGTTAAACCAATTTACCCAGGTTATTATATTATGAGCATGTCAATTACCAATAAACCTTAGAAATATGAATGACCTGTCAGGTCCAGAGCACTGTAAACTACTCACCCCTCCCCACACCCACATACAGTCACCCCACATGGAGTCTTTAGGGACTCATAAATGGGCCACTGTAATGGTGAATGAAGCTCTGAATGAGAAAAGAGATCACACATTCAAAATTAAACTGGAAATCAGATTCTCATCTATCTGATTTAGGATGCTTCTTCTCTGTGCATTCTGACTTTCCCAGTTGTGAAACTAGTGCAATAAAGTGGAGCCTAAAGATTAGACCCATACCTAAGCTGTCCTTCCAAATGCCAAATGGGAACCAGAGGAGAAAGCCAAAGGGGAAGAGTTGGGAGTGAGTTGCCTGAGCGTGTCCCTGACTTAGATTTTGTGTTAAGGATGGAGGAGCTCCAACAAGCTTTTCCCAGAATGCTGTGCCTGGGAGATAATGCATCTGGCATCCTTAGTAACAGTGAACGAATGAATGAATGAACACCAATAATGAAATATGCTTTTGCCTGGAGTCTCGTCATGGATAAATCATTAACAAATTCAACATAGAGATAGGTTACAGCTCAAAGATTTGAAAACTGGGGTCATGGCTCTCTCTTTTCATCTTTTAGGACAGATATCAAAGGCACTAGAGAAATGTACATTGTTAGAAATGACTGATGAACGTTGATACTTTGAATACTTTTTTCCTGGGCATTGAAAGGAGGTGAGGACGTTGCTATGATTTTCCTTGATGCTGAGATGTTGCACATTCGATTTGTTGTAATATTATCCCTTTGGTGAAGTTCCTTTTAGATGACAGTCCTGAAATTAATGAAAACCACATCCTCTCATTAATGAGTTTTAAACATTTTATAACTGGTGACATGGTCCTCCTCCATCTCTTTCACTTAGAGTCGCTTAACAAGAATATGCTTTTCTTTCTCTTGCCTTTTTTCACACTTACCCTGAAAGCTTAACCAACTCCATTCAGACCTAAAGAAAGAAACAATGTGGTTTTGTACTTCATAAGAGCAACTGCTCTATGTGTTAAGAGCAGCTTTCTATGGACTCTTAGGAGAGACAGTCATCTCCAGCCCTGCTCTCATCTTGCACCTGTTTCATAAGGTGCATCTCTATGTGTTTCTTGCCCCACCACAAGGAAGAAAAGGGAGAATTTTCATCCTAGTTAAAAAAGAAAGTGTCCTTGTTCATAGCGAGAGAAGTAAGGAGGAACTAAGTAGTGGTAAAATAATGTGTTCAGGCACATTGCCCAGCCTCTTTCTCCATGTTTTTCAGAAAAGGAACCATGTCAAGGAGAAAAGGAAACTTCTGGTCCCTGATCATCCGAGTTCTGGGTTACAAAGAGTCATAAAAGTGGTGATTTAATGCTGGATCTCTACCCACACAGAGCACAGCCTTACAGCTCTGGTTCCTGCGTTAACGCCTGTCTAATGCTAATTCATAGGGTTAGAAAGGCTAACTTGAGTTTTATCATTTTGTGTCATTTGAATGAGTTATTTAACTTCTTAGTTTACCACTTGCAGGCAGGCTTGAAAGGATCTCAGCCCTCACTGGGTGTGCCTCCCGGGAAACTGAGGCAATTAGGGAGGTTGCCCTAATTGAGGACAGTCGGGCCCTTCAATCCATACAGACTTGGGGAAAAATGTTGAATTGCATTGTAGGCAGTCATTAAATTTAAATGTCCTGTTTCATCATTTAGTTCATTAATAAGTCTCTAGGCTCTAAAAGCACTCATACCAAACTTGGTAGCTCTCAATCATGCAAAGCATTGATTCTGATTCATAGTTGTCCAACTCCTTAAACAGATGAAATTAATGCCTTGTCCTTTAACAACTAAAATTTGGTAGAACAGAAGCCTTTGGCATGAGGGGTTCTTAAGAATAAATGCTGTGAAATGGTGAGGAAAATGTTGGGATTCATTACTTTGAGTTATTTGCTTTAAAAGATGCCTTTTGTTTAAAAGTGAGTTTGCAATGTGTGTCAGGATGGAGTCACAGAACACAGGAGGCTTCTATAAATTTTATTAAAGAGCAAGGAAATGCACATATATATAATTTATTTATTTAGCCATTCATATAATGTATGCAAAAGTATGTATTGAATTAGTCAGAGGCTACTTGAAATGTAGGATTTTCAAAAACTTCTGAAGTTCAGATTCCTTTAGTATTGTTTGTAAAGATAAGTCAGTCAGAGAAAGACAAATGTCATATGATATCATTTATATGGGGAATCTAAAAAAATGGTACAAATGAACAGAAACAGACTCAGACACAGGAAACAAACTTACGGTTACCAAAGGGGAAAGAGAGAGAGAGGGTTAAATTAATTAGGATTAACATATACACACTACTATATATAGAATAATCAACAAGGACCTACTGTCTAGCACAGGAAACTCTACTCAATACTCTGTAGTAACCTAAATGGGAAAAGAATCTGATAAAGAATAGATATGTGTATACGTATAACTGAATCACTTTGCTGTATACCTGCAAACAACACAACATTGTAAATCAACTATACTCCAATATAAAATAAAAATTAATAAAAGAAACTTCTGAAGTTCAGATTCCTTTTGTATCATTTATAAAGATTAGCCACTGTAGAACACCACTGTCATCATTAACACTTGCCCTAAAGTAACTACCGAGATTCTAACTTAAGTGTGAAACCTCGAAGCAGAGCTAAGGCGAGTCAGCAGGGAAGCATATATTATGATGGTTCAGGGCCCTAATGATGAAGTCAGGTATACTTGGCTTCTGGTCCTGCTCTGCCACTTACTAATGTTAGAAGACCCTGAGCTATGTGACTTATTGGAGCCTGGATGCTTTTCATCTATAAAATGACTAACATAGAACCTCTCTATCTCTTATGTTTTTGTAAGGACTCAGCTGGAGTGTTGAGCAGAGTGGCTCGCACATGGTAAACACTCAATAAATCCTCACTCATTTTATTAGTAATACTATGCTTTTCAATCTCCCAAACGGTGGTTCAGGTTAGTGAAGAAGAAAAAGGTTCTTAAGAAAAAAATAGAAAGAAGCTAAAAATCTCTTCAGAGGGATTGCCACGGCATACTGATGGTTTTCAAATAAAAAATTGCCTCCTGTTGATGTCACGGTGTCAACATGACATGAGACATCATTGGGGAAAAAAGGAAAGAAAAATCAGAAGAGTGAAATCTTCATCTATGATTGGGAAAACTTCCTTTGGGAGAGCTTAACAAGATAATAAAGACAAGACACAGGGTAAAATGATGCAGAAGTCTGAAAGTCATGTCTGAGAGAGACCTGTCACATGGAAGAGTGACAAATATTGGTTAATGGCAAGAGGAGGAATCCAAAGAAATAATAAACCTTCCAGCCATGACTGATGACAGTATTATACCAGAGAGCTTATAAGACAACAAATGAGGACATAACTATAAATCACTCCACATCAACACGATTCCCAATAACTTGTGGAAGTCTCTCAGAAATGTGTGTACTACTGTAGCAATTTAGTTCTAAGGGTTATTGGAAGAGTTGAAGCATAGGCTATGCAAGAATGCTAACACCCTCTCCAAAGAATTGAAAACTATCATGTATCAAATCTTATTTCCCTCAATTTTCTGTTACCAGTCACTATATTCTAAATTAATCCTCACATTTAAATTGATATCTTGATTACTCAAAACATACCAAGTGGTACAGGATTCAAATATATAAATAAAAGTTACCCAGTCCAGAACAAGTTCAAAACAAATATTATTTTCCTCAACAAACTAAGGATAAGAAAGCATTCGAGTTGGTGACATCCTCACTAATTTGGTCAATGTGTGAGGTTAAATAAATTGTCCAATTTCTCACTTGCTTTTTTGGTCATGTTCGAGTTATGCAATGGAAAAATACAACTAGGTCAGAACAAGAGAAAGGTGACAGGTCCAATAGAGGTGGAACCGGGGCCAGTTGGGTATCAGTTGAAGATAGGAGGTAATGGAACCATGAATCCTGAGTCCTACTCTACTCAATATTCTGTGATAACCTATATGAGAAAAGAATCTGAAAAAGAATGGATATATGTATATGTATAACTGAGTCACTTTGCTGTATACCTGAAAGTAACACAACATTGTAAATCAACTATGCTCCAATAAAATATTTTTAAAGTAAAAAAAAAAAAAAAAAAAAAAAGAATCCTGAGTTCTAATGTCAGATATCACATTAAATGTTGTGGCTTCGAAAGTCACTTTGCCTCTCAGAACCAAGACTTTCTGATATGCCAAACGAGGAGCTCAGACTAATAATTTCTCAGGTTCCTGCCAACCCTAGCATCCTGTGATTTCAGCTGTTCCCTTTGTTGCCCATATCATTCCTTTTGCCATCACCATCTTCATGTCTGTGTGGACATGGGATAGAGATAAGGATTGGGCTGGGAAAGGGATGTGAGGTTTTATGAAGAATGGAGAAAGAAGTGACAGGCTGTATTGAAAAGGAAAAGCCAGTCTGTTGAATATTCACCCCTTAGAAGTTGCACTGACTCTTTTATCATATATGCAATTCTTTGATATCCAGTAACGTGATAAATAGCTGCCCATACAAGTGCTTGAAATCATAACAGACCCTTGCATACTCATGTATCTGATGGCTTTCATGGTAGATATAACTAAAGTGGTAAAAATCCCCAAATTCGGGCATTTACAACATTCCATGGGCTTCATAAGTTCTCCTAAATTGTATTCCTGCTGAAGGTGACATGTTTCTTGTGTAGAGCCTCAGACCGCAAATTAAGGACTCTTTTCACCGACACCCAAGTTTTATCTCACCCTGGTAGCTTTTGTCTTGGTTGGAGAAATTACTGAAATAATTTTACGAGTTACTTTTCATTCAAAAATGGGGCACAAGGTGGATATATTTGCATCATGCCTCCAATTCACGAATGGATTGACATTCTGCTGTGATGCATCTTACACTTCCACCTGCCGGCTGAGACCTGTCACTTCCTCAATCTTCTCCATGTTTTCTCAGCATCCATCTATAGGACAACCTCTTGGTTTTCTCTTCTGGCCCTTTTTTTTTTTAAATAAAGAAAATAAGTTCTTATTCACTCCTGAAAGTTAATCTGTTTGTGGAGTAGAAAACAATACAATTATAAATCTATATTCACGTTACATATACTGACTTGAGCCATGATACTTCCTCGCTCACAAAACTGAGTGACCTACAGCTGACACAAACCTCACAGGTTTTGCGATTCACTCATTATAAGTTTTTCACATTTTTTCAACTACTCACCAAACACCAAGCATGGGCATTTTACCTTGCATTTCATTAAACTCAATCATTAGGATAACCTTATGAGGTAGGTGCTATTATGACCCCAAGATGGGGTCCAGAAAGGTTCAGTAACTAATTCAAGCTTACTCGTCACTGGTAACAGAGCCAAGACTTGACTTCGGCTCTAACTCCAAAGCCTCCCTGAAATACACTCTTTAGCAAAATTAGAGATCGCTACATGTCAGGCACCTCGTGAATCACTTCCAAATCACTGATATTGCAAAATTACATCCACAAATGCCTAAATGTGCAGGTCGTGACTCTTCATGTCGGAAATGATGCTACGAGTGGTGATAACAATGCAGCTGGACCTGCAAACAATTATATATGAAAAAGGAATCTGTACACTATAAAACCAAAGAATATTGGTGTCTATTAAGTAAATGCAAAAATTATTTATGTTTATTCCTTTGCTGAATTACAGACTAAAATATGACTGGACTTGTCCGTAAATTTTAAATATTAAAAATGTTTTTTAAAATTTTGCTTCTCACTGTTTTTTTGACTATCATAAAGATCATTGCACTGAAAAACTATTTCATCTTCAGCCTCTAACCTACCTGTCCAAGTGTTAATACTTTTCATTTGACTGTGGTTTTGAATAAAGTGTTCACTGTATCATGCTATCTTCTACTTTGGGAAAGATGAAAACACCATTATTAATGCTATAACTTTAAAGCAAGTTTCTGATTTTGGTGCAGGTGGTACAGTTCATTTTGCTTAGAAAAGAATGTGGGGTTTTTTTGTAGAAAAAGATAAAAAATATTTAAAGATTATTAGGTTAAAATGTTTTCAAGTACAAAAATGCATTTCCAGTTTAATCCATTACTCCTCTCCCCTTTAATGCTGGGCTTAGAAAGCAGAGTGAGGTAAAGTACATTCAGGTCTCAACCTCCCAAGCACTGGAGTCCAGTTAACAGGTGGATAAGAAATTTATTTTTCTTAATAGAGTTATATGTCTGGAATTTATTTAGTGGTTTTGAGGGAGACTAGAAAACAGGATTGCAAATAGGGTGGGAAAATAAGCCAGAAAAACCAAGATAATTTCCAGTTGAATTATGACCTCAAATGGATTCCAGAGAATGGAATTTCCATAATTCACAATCCTATTATGGGTTATTTCTGGAGCCTTTGGGGCTAAGTGCAATATCCTCTGTAGAATCCCAAACCTATTTCCTGCCCTGTTAGTCTTTACTCTGCATTCCCTATCTCACTAATTAATTGTATTTTATATACTAACAGCTTCCGAAAAGGAATTGAGGTGGCTTGTTACAAATGCCAGAGAAATGGAGTCATTAACTTAAGGGGAACAAAAGGGAACAGACCTATGTTATTAAAAGAAGAAGTAGTTGTACCAGGATACCAGCCTAAGAATAATGATGACACTTGAGCAAAAAGGTAAGTTTCCACATTCCCAGCAGTCACCGAAAACATGTTTACCCCATGTAGTGAGGATAAGTAAGAGTAAAACATGGAAACAAGCTCTAGAAGAGCAATTGCTAAGAGAAAATAGATTCAGAGCATAGAAAGTCTGATGGAGGTGACAAGACATAGCTGTCACTCCAAACAAACGAAGGAAAAGAATTCTATTCAAAGGAAAATGAAAGGATCCGAAAAAGAGAGAAGTTAACACAACTGGAAGTGTTTGTTCCCTAGGAACAAGCCCTTCCTTCAGAGATTTCTGGATGCAATATTAATTCCAGACAGGGGCAAGAAATAACCAAATGTCACCCAAATGATCTGGAAGTTAATGTAACCTCCTAACATATGATTTACTTTCCAGAAAACAATTTACTCTCAGTTAGATTCCGCCTGGAAAATTCACTTTCAAAATGGGAGAGGGAGTGAAAAATATATACATGCCCAAGCAGCTTAACTGCCTAGGTCCTACAGAATCAGGGTCAATTACAGACGGAAGGAGCAAGAAACTGAACATTTTCTGTCGATTTGGCGCTGTCGCCAAGTTCACGGCGGGGGAGCCGAACCACCGAGACACCCGGGTGCTGTGCTGGCCTGTTTGGAGCTGCTTCCCCCTTGACTTTCGTGGGTCCCGCCCTCGCCAGCACATCTGGCAGGCACTGACTGGCACTGACGTCCGTGGAGCAGCCCATCAGGCCCGTCTGCAGCCTCCGCCGCGGGGCGGGGGTGGGACACAAGGCGGCTTTTCTTAACCGTCCACTCCGTGGGCTTCCGAGCTCCTGCACCGCGTCTGCAACCTCATTCTCCGCTAAGTGGAGGACCTGAAGACAGGATGACATGTCCCAACACAGGTCTGGTGTCCCAGACCTGCTCCGATGGCATGTGATTTCCGCACCTTGAGAACACACGGGCCTTTGTGCGACATGCATCTGGAAAACTTCCCAGATCATGGATCTGCCCTCTGATTTACACCTTGCAGAAGAAGGCTGACCCGCAGGAAAGCCAGCGAATCTCTAAGCGGTGGGTGGGCTGGGATCCCTCCCCCACCCCTGCCTCCCTCTTATTCTGAGAAACAATCGTGGGTGTTCCCACCTCCCCAAAACTCCCTCCCCTGGAAAAACGAGGGGGGAAAAGCTGCTTCCTGGCTGAATAAAGCTGAAACACCTGTGTGCCAGAAACAGGCAGACGGAGACGGATCTATCTGCCCTGCTCGATTCACTCGGAGGTTAGGGTGGGAAACCCACTCCAGAGAGGAAGATTCCTCTGGTCCTTATTCTCCTCATTCCCTTGCAATTCTTCTTCTCACATTTCTCTCCCTCTCCCTCACCTCTCTCTACCCAAGGATGAACGTGCAATGCCAAAAATGACCTTGTGCTTCAAAAAGGCCTGAAAGGCCGTTATAGTTCAGGGGGGCATCTCCCTGGCGTTCGTTACTCATCCTGCCTTTATGGTCTGGGCTGGAAAGACACTCAGAAAGAAAAACAGCACAATACTCAGTGCACACTGACCTTCTGTCGTCAGTAGTGTGTTCTCGATATGATGGCTGCGGCTCTTTTGCTCATGTGAAATGTGTGCGGAGCTTCATTCATCCTGAAAGTATTTACTGAGCACGAATATGCCTGGTGTTGTGCTGAGTCCCAGAGGTGTGACATCTGGCAAGAAGGCTTCATCAGAGCTCGGGGATGAATGCAGTAAAAACAACTGCCTTGTATTGCAAAAATAATGTCACACTTAACACGTTGAATGGTATCGCCATTTTTATTTTGGTGCTTTTATTTATAACCAGCTTTCTTTTTCTCTCCCATTGAGCAAGGTCCTTATAGAATGTAGAAGAGGCCCAAATTGCTTACTACAGTATGTGTAACATGTAACTAACGTGTGCAGGCAACTAATGAGAGTTCTGCAAGAATAATAAGACGGTAAGTGTTGGGATGCATTAGCAGCCCTCTAAACTCTATTACTCAAATAAGCTTTCTATAGAGCTACCAAAAATGGCCTGGGGTGTGGGGAGTGGGTGGGTGTGGGGAAGAGATAGGGGTTATCAATCAGGGCCTAAAATAAATCAGGCAATAATAGTTTGTTGTGGGTTTTTAAAAATATGTTTTCTTTTGAGATAATATCAGGCTTACAGAAGAGATGCAGAGGTCCTACGGAGAGTTTCTGCAGACGCTTCAACCAGCTCCCGCTAAAATGAGCACCTTACATAACCATGGTACCTGCATCCCAAACAAGAAATTAACATTGGTACAACACTATTAACTCTGTGACAGACTTTATTGAGATTTTGCCAGTTTTTCCACTAATGTCTTCTTTCTGTTCTGGGATCTCAGCCAGGATATCACATTGCATTTAGGTTTTTTTTTTTTTTTTTAATTGAAGTATAGTTGATTTGCAATGTTGTGTTAATTTCTGCTGTACAGCAAAGTGATTCAGTTATGCATATATATATATATTCTTTCTCATATTCTTTTCCATTATGGTTTACCACAGGATATTGAATATAGTTCCCTGTGCTATACAGTAGGACCTTGTTATTTAGGTTTAGTTTAAATGAGGTATTTCTGTATTCTCAGTAGGTGTCTTATTGTTATACTAATCATCCTTTGGAGGAAGGAGTTCTGCTCCTGAGGATCTGTAGAATGAAGAAAAGGAGATAGGAAACAAGACAGAATGAAAAGATGGGATGCTGGGATTTACTTATTTTTTTAATCTACCTTCAGGGAGAACAGAATGCCTTAGAAAGTGGTTTTCCTGACCCTGACTCTCTTCTCAGGCCTGGGAAAAATGAAAGGTCAAGTACTCTCTTTTGATAACCTTGTTAATCTCTAGGGGCCCAACACCCAACCAGGCTGATGCAGCCCTGAGTATTCTTTCCATTTCACGGATGGGGAAAATGAAGGCCTGCCTGGCTGAATATGTGTTTAGGATCACAAAGGCCTATGGAACATATAATTAGACTGAAACGAATGGGGAAGGAGCTCAGCCCTGAAGTCTCAGTTGCTAACCCTTATTACATGAAATGACATTGATATGCAGGGATACAAGGAAAATGCTTTTACAGGGGAAAAACGTGGAGCAGAAACCGGAGTCCCTAAGCATATCTGGGGGTGGGGAGTTGGGGGCGGAGGGGGTCCATACTCCTGTAGTAATGAACTCCGGCTGGCACGACAGCAAAGTCTAGTCACTTTCAATTGGTTTAAGCTGCAATCGCCAGGCAGCTAAGTCATGTGGGACTTTCACACGTGTGAGGTTTGAAAGCCAGTGACTTGGACCGGCCCTGGTGTTCCCTGGACCTTGAAGTCCAAATTACAATCAACGCACATTTTGAAAAGGCTCTCTGCACCTTGGACCCAGAAACCCAAGCTACAAACATCAGAGGGATTCACTTCTCAACGCTGCACATTTGTGGATCCAGCAGAGGCAAACGTGCTGGAATTTTCACAGCAGGTATTATACCGACTGACTGTAAATACCATCCATCTTAGTCACAATTACAAACAGGTCTCCCCCCTCTCCACTCCATCCATCCCCTTCTCTCCGGCAAAAGAATCAACGTGGAGCAAAATGTGCTCATTTCTTTGCACCAATAACATTGCTGTCAGGCAGGGGCAACCTCCCTGGATCAAAGAGGCCTCTCTAGCCTGGCAGCGTGTGGCAAAGGGAACTTTCTCCACGGCCTTGGGCGCTCTCTCTCTCTCTCTCTCTCTCTCTCTCTCTCTCTAGCTCTCTCTCTCTCTTTCTTTCAATATTAGGCATTCTTTTATAGTTTCAAATTAACATTAAAGAACAATCACCTAGTGATTCACGGCTGTGATCAACAATAAAAAAAATAGGGATACCTCCACTATAACTCTCTAAAATGCACCAACTGGCACGTTTTAAATGACTGTTTAGTAACAGAGGGGAGGAAAAAAAAAAAAAAGCATATGAGGTAAATCCTTCACCGGGTAGCTCACCAGGGAGACTGGTAAAAATAAATTGCACAGCTCTAATTTTCCTAGCAGCTTCCATGCTATTCTTTGAAACTGAGTAAGAACCCCTTGGCCTAATCCCAAGAGCCGATCTATAGTAAATAGTGCACACTTAATGCCTAAGTTCCTTTTTAGCACCATTCAGACAGTGACTTCAGCCACAGAGCTTAGTCATAGCAGACATTTTTGTGGTGAAAGCATTAAACCCACATGCAGCTCTCTTTCTGTGGCCACTGGGGGTCATGCTCCCTTCCCATTAGCTGAATAAATCATAAAGTCGGCTCAGACCACCCAAGGAGCACGACCAGAGAGCCACAGGCCATGCCTACAGCCGCTTATTTCTTTTCAGAATCCACAGGGGGAGGAGAAAAGAAAAAAAAAAAAAAAAAAACAGAACCGAAAAAGAAAAACAAGAAAAAAAACACTGGCCGTAGGAAATCATTGGATTTTTTTTTTTTAACGTGATCTCTTTGAGAGTAACCCTGAGACTTGTTGTTTATTTGTTTATTTTGTTCCAACCGGAGAGTCTGATTTAAGAAGAAAAGTGGTAGAAAAATAAAGACACAGGCATGCCTTTTGTCATATGCTGGAGTGGGCTGACAAGTACCTCCCTCCCACGACCCCGTGGATTTGAAATGAAGGAAGGCCGCCCTGTGTGGCCGGGCTCTTCAGGTGGTTCTGATAAGACACAATGCAGACGCTCCCCGGGGGGCTGCGCATCCGGCGAGTTTGCGGCCAGTGGGGATTTTAACGAGGAAGCGAACGTGTTGTGCGATGTTCCCTGGGTCCACTGATTCACTCCGCCCGGGAGAAGGATAGTCCGATGGTTGGGGAGGAAGGTCTGCGAAGTCACGTTCCCATCAATCAGTAAATAAGATAAGAAGCAGGAATTTTAAACACAACTATTAGCAGGCGACTCCCATCGCATCCACAAACCTCAGCTCATTAGGTTACGCGGTCTCTGCGGGGGAGGAGGGGGAGGATGGCGAGGAGGAGGCGGCGGCTTTGGGGTTTCTTTACTTGCATTTTTAAAGAGTGCGCTGCACTTTAAACAGCTCTGCCCAAGTCTTAACAGGCAACCGAAATTGTGACCCCTTTTATCCCCCGAGAACTATTACCTTTCCCTCAAGTATGGCCAAAAGGGAAGTATACTCAAGGTGGAGTCTAATGATTTCTGGAAGACTCTGGGACAGGTAGCATTTGGGATCCTGAAGGAATTTGAAGTTAAACGGGGGTTCAGTTACTTGTGTCTCCAAGAACGGCTTCCTTGGTGTCTGACACATTTCATTTCGTGATCTTGAGACTTGTTTGTATGTTTTCATTTGTAACTTAAGAGAATGAAATTCTTAAAGTAATAGACAATATTTAGCCTTTGCCTAAAATCAGGAGAATGCAGGTAATTTTAAAATGAGAAAACACACAAAACTGCCTAAAAACTCTACAAAGCTTTGGTCTTCAATAGCCCTCTCACTGCTCAGGAAAGGACAGCCAGTCTGTCTACATGGGACACATTACATGGCGATTTTGTGACTCATGCCCACCAGGGAGGAGGGCAAGGTCACATATCATTTGTGACCTAATATGTGAGTTGTAGGGTCATCGTGAAGCAATTCTAACTGTCAACAGTCTGCGAGCCCTAGAAATCACAGCAAGAGGGCTGCAGTGAATCCCCTAGTGATAACCTACAGCTCATTAAAATGTTGGTAATTAAAATCTTCATTTGCCAGGTTACATGTAGCTTTAACTAGATTATAAAAATCTCCTCCCTTGGTGAACCAAAAGCATTGTCCACAACACCCTTCCCTCACAAACGTTCACTCATCCTTCTGGAATGACTTTCATTTCTCATTTTTCATGCACGTATTTTCCACATCACTGAGAAATAAAACATTCTTGAGCAGATGTTCTGAAGCCTTCTTCCTGAGTCAGAGTGCCTGGAAGAATTAGGCCAACTGTTGCCTGCAGTCTAGCTGCTTATCTGTGACCCACCCAACTCCTCTTGGAAACAGGACCATGTCCCTCTAATCACACAACGTAGACAAAGTGGCCTGCATCTGTATCTGTGGGGCTCTCTGCATTTCAGGAGAAGGTAAACAACTCCAAAGAAAATAGTCCAGAAGAAATAAAAACAGATGAATTTTTTAAAAATTTGGAAACAGACGCCTTTCATTATTAATAGACATCAATCACTTGGGAGATTAGCTCTTATGCTGTGTAATTGGCAACTTAGGCTCATGTAGTTAACCTCTGCCAGAATCAATTGTGTGTGTGTGTTGCTAAAGCTTTGTGTGTGCCTGTGCCTACAGAGGGTCTTGTGGATAAAGTGTACCATTTGGATACACACAGATTGGAAATTTTTCTCCCTATAGGATGTGAGGTAAAACATTGAGAAGCTGGACCTTTGAGTCACTGCAGTTAATTAGTGACATTGAAGTGGATGGCTTTAGTTCGTAAACAATACTGTTTTAAAAACAAGTCACCCACCTCTAGCCTAACACTGACCACATTTCTCAAGACAGGATTCGGGAGCCACTACCCTTCTCTCTATTCTTGTCTCGGGTTCTACTCTCTGCCCAGACTGTCTCCTTCCATTTTTCATTTGCCTTCTCCCCAAAGTTTACCTGCTCGCCTCAATATGGCTAAACTCTGTCATGAAAAAAAACAGCTCCTGTAACACTAAATACAGACTATGTGAAAAATCCAAATTTACTACAAAATCATAATCCATTTCTTCCCTGCTCTAAAGCATAACATTAACGAACATTAATATCTTTCATAACTGGAACCACCACCACCAAGCAGTTATCAGGATGAACCATATGAAATTGACTACATTCAACTGTTTTTGGTCTACATATGAGTTATGTTTATTTGGAGAACCTACTAGATGCCTGGTACTATGCATGGTATTTAAAAATGCAATAGAGCTTTGAATCCTAGTTGAACACCAGGTGTATAACCTTGGGCAAGATTCTTGATTTTTCAGTGACTTGGTTCTTATATATAACTTGGAGATATTAATGGAACCTCAACAAGTGTTAGCTATTAGTATTATGTGCTAGAGGCAGAAAGATGATAAGACATGACCCTGCCTTTGTGAGCCTCATAGTGTTGTGAGGTCATATGTTGTGCTGAGTCCAGGGCTGTTGCTAGCTTACATGGTGGCTTTGAATTAATTAGCAAAGGATACGGCACTGGATGGATGAACTTGCCCCCAGAGCAGGGATCTTCCTTGCTGTGCTCAACCTGCCACAATCCTCTGCAGCAGTCCCAGTGAGGGCTGAGATGGAGGCGGGCACAGGTGACTCTGACAGCTCGGTAGATGGGCATCCAGCTCAACTGGAGGCTTCCCTTTCAGCAAAACTAGACATTTTTGCTACACTCCAGACTCAGAACATAAGCAAATAAATACCATTGAAGCCAGATCATTGAAGGTAGAAAATTCTTGACTTCTGTGTGTCGTTAGTTATGAGAGGCTCCCCCAGGAGTGGGGAACATGCCTTTCTTCCCCATTCCTCTTCCTTTCTTCCCATCACTAGAGACCTGTGGCTTCTTAGTCTCACCACACCTTCCAACCAAGTTTCTGATTCTCTCTGTCCTCTGTTTTGGCCCCAGACACACAGTTTTTGAATATAGGACCTTTGGGCTCATAGCCAAATCCTATAGGTAGCATCCCAGCATCCTTCTCATTTCTCACCAGTATTTCCACCTTCCTCCCAAAGGCTCCTCAGCCCAGCCTCCCACCTGTAACAAAACACCAGGGGACTCCTTGAGTTTAGGCATTTCTCTAAAGTGCTCCAAGACTATCCTAACTACCTAAACATAACTTCCCTGCTGGAGAGTCTTTTGTATACAAGATACTCTTTGTATTGTGTTTTATTAGTACATATAAAATCTCAAAGACATCATATATGGAATGAGGAAGAAACTTATCACCTTGTGTTCTATTTCAGAAAGGCCTGGGAAGGGAGGGAAGTTCTGCCTTGAGAAAGAGGTGACATCTGTGGACAGAAAGTGCAGCACGTGGTCCCCACCCTCAAGGAGCATATGGTCCATGAGGCAAGACTGCTGTATATACAGATTATTCTATGACAGTGTGATGTGAAATACAAAGAAATTGCCTACACCCTACAGAAAGAAAAGACAGGGTGGTAGGCAAGCTAAAAGTTCAGAAGAGTGAAGGGATAAATAAAGGAGCAAGCTATGAGAAAATAGTCAAAAGTGGGACTTCCCTGGCAGTCCAGTGGTTAAGACTTCGCCTTCCAATGCAGGGGGTCTGGGTTCGATCCCTGGTTGGGGAGTTAAGATCCTACATGCCTTGTGGCCCAAAAACCAATATATATATATATATTAAAAAAAAAAACAGTAATGAATTCAACAAAGACTTTAAAAATGGTCCACATCAAAAAAAAAATCTTAAAAAAAATAGTCATAAGTAAAAGTGGAGAAATAGGTGCTGAGTAGGGAATGGAGCAAGCAGGTAACTGTGGAAGCGAGGCTGTGGGTCGTGTTGAGGTAGGCACGAGTATGACATTGAGTAGTTCCTGCTCAATGGTCCAGCTTGTATTGGAAACAAAGCCATCTGCGTGTGGGGTGGGACTTGGGGGGCGGATGATTACAAAGGATGGACAAGGTTTGAACTCTTCATTGAGAAGAATGAGGGAGCTGAAAATGAGAAGTGAAGACAGCAATACCTGACGCAAAACATTCCAAATGAGTTGGGAAGGCAGAGATTACGACGATGTCAATCATCATAGCTGTGCAATTTCCCTCTATAGCACAGAGCTACCAAGGAAAAAGATTACAGGAGGTAGATTTTTCATTTGCTCCAGGCTTGGGGTTCAAAGACGTCATAGATACTGGTCAGAGTAAATTATATGATTGACTAGGAGGTCTAGTTTGGGTGAACACTGCTTATGGCCATTAGGATAAGTTCAAAAATCCTTAAGCACTGACCCGATAACCCACATGACTTGGCACCTGCCTTTGGTGCTCTATCAGCCTCTTTATTCTTTGGTGCTGCTTCCACGCCCCAGACTCACTGGGATATGACCAATTCTTTTGCATATCTTAAAAGTGCAACTATCTCAGACCTCAGAGTTTTTCAACATTCTGATCTCTCTGTGGGAATACCCTTCTTCATGCCGCTTGGCTAACTTCTCTTCATTCTTCTGTTTCTACTTAAATGGAGAAACGGTCTCAGAGACAAGCTTCTCAGAGAAATCTTCTTATGCCCCCTGGCTAGGTAAGCTCCCCCTGCACCTACACGCTCTTCCCTAATGTTCATCATGCCTGTAATTACTCACCTACTATTTTCTTACCCTATTTATTACAAGTTCATTGAGCATGTTTCTCATATTTACTATCACAACCTGTGTCTTTCATGATGCTCTGCTCACAGCAGATGCTCAATGGACATGTTGAGAGAATGACTAGATGAGTTGGTAACTCTAAAAGCCACTCCTAAGGCTCCAAGGCAGGAAATCAGACAGTGAGCAAGGGAAGATGATGGGGGTGGGGGGGAGGTTGGAGATTGAGAGTATGGAGTTGGAGAGGTTTTTTCACAAAAGCATTCCTCAAGATGCCAAGAGGAAAGGATTGCTCAAGGTGAGTTATGGGCTTTGGAGTTGTGAATATCAAGGAACTGGAAGGCTAGTATATTAGATGCTTTATTAGTTCAAGTGACTATTAAAAGCACTCAAAATTGTGCAACTGTGCTTGGAAAGCAGCATAAAAATCTAGGGTCCAAAATCTTCAGTGAATAATGGAGAGTGAAGGAAAAATCAGTAGATAACATACCCAAGGAAAAGCAGGTGGTAAAGCTCCATGGTTTGCCGTTCAAGGGAAGAGAGAGATGAGTGAGCATCATCAAGATTTCCATCTTATTGGAGCAGGGCCAGCCTGACTGGGAGGATTAACATAGTATCACTTTGAGGGCTCCAAATATTTGTTGAAAGCACAGAGCATATGTATAATTTAGAAAGGTTTTTAGCAAGGTCTTAAACTAAGTGGCATTTTCCAATTAACAAATGGCTAATCAAATAATTAAATTAGACAGAAAACTGCATTTCCAAAGCATTCTCTTGTTAGTAGCTGTCTCTTAGTAACAGTAAGCCCTGTGAAAGGGTAATTTTTTTTTTTTTTTTTTTTTTTTTGCGGTACGCAGGCCTCTCACTGTTGTGGCCTCTCCCGTTGCGGAGCACAGGCTCCGGACGCGCAGGCTCAGCGGCCATGGCTCACGGGCCCAGCCGCTCCACGGCATGTGGGATCTTCCCGGACCGGGGCATGAACCCGTGTCCCCTGCATCGGCAGGCGGACTTGCAACCACTGCGCCACCAGGGAAGCCCTGAAAGGGTAATTTTGATCTGTTTCATTCATTGCTATATCCTTAATGCCTAAACAGCGCCAGTTGCATAGTGGACACTCAGTAAACTTCTCTTAAAGGAATGAATTCCATTTAACAAAGGATCAGTTTTCTTTAGTTATTTGTCAGACTAGTTCCATGAGACTTGGTGAGCAAGATGTATCTTAATTTTTAAATCATCTCTAAAGCTATTTTAGAAATAGTACTGTGTCTGTGAAAGAGCTGGGATTTGTTTTGTTTTCAGTAAAAGATAGCAAAACTTTCTGAGAAGTGATTATTAGATTCCAAGCCGTCTAATACCTGCACGCAATATTACAACCACATCTCTGTAATATATCTTGGTTATAAATTGTAAGCATAATGAACAGCTTCTAGACCCTTCTCATCAACAGGCAGATTTAATGTGCCCATGTGAACCTGGAAGCTAACTGGTCATGAATCACTTCTTGAAGGTGTTGATATCTTCAATGGCATTTCCAGTAATTTCCTTAGAATTCAAGCCCAGTCTTTTAAAAAAAAAATCTCAGGTGCTGTTGCTAAATACTAAGTTCCTTATTTTCTTGTGAGGTTTCTTTTTTTAGAGAGATTGGCTAAAATATCTTTTAAGTTGGGGGGAAATCTTCATTTATTTACAAACTAAGTAATACATAGTATTTAAACCAATGACTATCATAAGCAGTACTGTAAAACCTAATTTCTTTTTAGTAATGATTCAAATATTGCATACGAAATTCTACTCTTGTGACACTACCTTGAAACCTGGGCGATTCTTCTGCTTTCAACATGGAGCAACAATTGAAGCAGAGCTCGGAGACAAAGAGGGCAAAGCAGATCCCATGACTGCTTCTATGTATTCTTTGACAGAGCAGCTGCAACCAGGACAGAGGGGAGTGCCCTGCAGTGGGACCCACTGGGCAAAAGGCTCATGGATCTGGGACAGTTGTGAAAGACCTGGGCATGCTTGATTTCAAACAGTGCACCTAGGGTTGCCAGATTTAGCAAATAAAAATACAGGATGGCCAGATAAATTTGGTCTGATAAATAATAAATAATTTTGTGTGTGAGTATGTCCCAAATATTGCATTGGACATGCTTATACTAAAACGTCATTTGTTTTTTTTTCCTTCATCTGAAATTCAGATGTAAATAGGATTAAATAAAGGATGCCCTTTATTTAATCTGGCACTCCTAAGAGCATCCTAGTTTTTCTGTTATAGCTCAGAGCACTGAGACTCCCCCAAGAAGTGGACGATGGGCCCAGTGGATGCCTTGAGTGGACCTCTTATAAGGGGTGAAAAGGGCTGAAAGTGAAGGGATCCCCAAAGAGAGAGGGGGAACATGAATATAGTCATTCTCATTGCTAGGCCTTTGTTTTTCATTCAGTCAATTAAATGAAGGTAAAAATGAGGCTTTGACAGGACAAGTAGAAAAGGCTTTCACGGAGGTAATAGATAATGGTCCAAAGCACCATTAAGGAGTCCGCCAGCGGGTTCTGTGGCAGCCAGCTGCCCCATCCTCTGCCCACTTACTTCTCATGCCTGTGTATTAAGGGAAGTGGGGCAAGATTTGAGAGACTCAACTTGTAAGCATGTCTCTGACAGTTTACTTTTCATAACATTGTTTGTATTGTGGAAATGAACAGAAAAAAAAATCGTCAGTGGCAGTTTTAATGCTATTGAATGCCACCAGATAGCTCAACTATGCAAGAAGCTTCACTTGGAAAGCTCACCAACTCTGAGTTTCATTTGTCAACCTGGGGAAAGAAACCAAAAAGAGTAGGAAATTGAACAATTGAACAATTGGTGAATAATGGAGACCCAACTATTTTATTATTGTACAGCAGTTGCCATAAAATCCTGGCTCCGGTAGTGTTTCCTTTGCAGATTCCTAGCAAAATCTGAGTATAGAAAATCCAGATCGATATGGCAGATTATTATATTTTTATGTCAAATTATTTTCTTCAGTAATGTTGAGAATGGGAAATATAGGCCCTATCCCCAGGCTTGCCACTAGTTTGTCTGTTCTTAGACAAGGCATTTAATATCTCAGGGCTTCATATTCTTCATCTTTTTTTGTTTTGTTTTGTGGTACGCGGGCCTCTTACTGTTGTGGCCTCTCCCATTGTGGAGCACAGGCTCCGGACGCGCAGGCTCAGCGGCCATGGCTCACGGGCCCAGCCGCTCCACAGCATGTGGAATCTTCCCGGACCAGGGCACGAACCCATGTCCCCTGCATCGGCAGGCGGACTCTCAACCACTGCGCCACCAGGGAAACCCATTCTTCATCTTTAAAATGCAAATAATAACATACATTCTGCCACCCTCATGGTGCACTATGAACAAAGTTGTGATAATAACACCAAGTTCTCTGAAAAGCACAAAAATTCACTCCTGCTACTTCATTTTTTGTTTTGTTTTGTTTTGCAGGCCTCTCACTTCTGTGGCCTCTCCTGTTGCAGAGCACAGGCTCCGGATGCACAGGCTCCAGATGCACAGGCTCAGTGGCCATGGCTCACGGGCCCAGCCGCTCCGCAGCATGTGGGATCTTCCCAGACCGGGGCATGAGCCCGTGTCCCCTGCATCAGCAGGCGGACTTTCAACCACTGCGCCACCAGGGAAACCCCTGCTACTTCATTTTAACTAATGGCACAAGCGATCTAGATGCATCACTAAAGATGAGCCTGAATCAGCTCGTGTAGTAAGTCCAAGTGCTGGGCCAGCCAAAAAGATTGGCAAAAATGTCACTGCGGAAAAAGCTTTGGTTTCGAGAGTGATACTGACTAGAACGTGCATAGCTCTGTCTTTGGTATTCTCTAAAGTACAAAGGAGGGTAAGTCCCAATCCATGTGAAGGTTACAATCCATTTGGAGGAAGGAAGAAAACAGACATGCTCACGGCTAAATGACAATGTAAGATAGTTTATGATTTAGGGTCCACTGAACGGTCATGACAGATGGTTTCCCTTAGAGATCATAGCAGAACATGGTCAATGTAGGGAAATTATTTTAGAGAGTTAGTCTTCAGGATGGTCAGAGAGGAGCTTAAAGAAATGGAGAGAAGAAGGAAGGACATTCTACCCAGGCAGGGGTGGGAACAGGGGCCTATTGAAGACAGTAAGAAGACTAGTTTGGCTGGATCAAAAATTCTTGCTAGGAATAATGCACAGAAGATTAGCACATAAAATAAAATAATAGCACATAAAAGATAAGGCTGAATAGATAGATTGATTCAAGGTTATGGCAGGTCAGGAACACTAGGATTGGGAGTTTGGACTCCTGGAAGTGACAGATCTATTCACAGGCAAATGCAGATGAACTACGGATGTATACCTGAATGCACACATAATATATATTTTCTCTCTGGAACATAGAACAGTCACCATCTACTCAGAATTTGGTTTAAAAGAACGCTACTTCAAGAGAGGCCCCCCGAAGGCTGACCTATGTTTTGAAACTGCAGCCATTGGCAGCCAAAGCTACCACAGCTAGCAGCTCTTTCATGTAGTTTAACAGGGTTCACAGCTTTTGCAGTAATAATTTTCCTAACGGCTGTATTCCCTCTTATTAGTTTATCTGCTGCCCCAATTTGAAATTCTGTTGCCAAATGTTTTAGTTTCCTCAGCTTCTAAGCACTGTGTCAGTGTGGTTTACTGTACAGACAATGGCCCCTGTGGTTTCCACTGTCATCTCTTTTCCACATATGTCTCACCCAGGGAAAACTCTCCATTTCAACGCTGCAAGATTGGCCACATTACAGCGTTTTGTTAAGTCACTCCTGCTAGTAACTAATGGCATAAGTGATTTTGATGAATTACAATAGAGCCTGAATCAATTTCTGTAGCGGGTCCAAGTCTTGGAGCAGCAAGAAAGGTTAGCACGGATACTACTTTGGAAAAAGTTTTGGTGTTTGAGAGTGATGCTGATGCTGGATAGAATGGTCTCTTATTCTGTGCACCAGTCTTCCTGAAAGACATCCTGGCCTTATGGATTTTATTTAATGCAGCTTGGTCAATCAGCACACTGTTAGATACCGTGTTGCCAAGGAAAGAAAATTCAGTGATGATTTTTAGCCATGTTGCCAATGAAAATCTTACATCGACTAAGTCTCACTTCCTTTGTTGAGTCTTTGAACATGGCTGTGGAATATGGATCTAATAAAAATGGACCTATTACACAATTCTCTGTTTTAGTCTATTGGTAATGAGGAATGGATTGGCCGTGATGATGTCAATGGTGACACAACTGAACAAACCTTCATTGAGTAGCTTGGAGATCTTCATGAGAACTAGTTGGGAAGGCAAGCTTTTTTAAAAGCTGCCAAGGTTCATGAGAACAAAAGCTTCATGAATATTGAAACCAGCACTGGCATCCTCTGTACTTCCGTGTCAACCAAGATTATGTCTATCTTGCATTAAGGGCAAAGCTGCCGTGTGCTTTTAGAAGTTGTGCCGTCGGTTTCAGATCAGAATGCCACCAGTAGGAGTCAGGAGGATGCCGTCAGAAATCCCGTGTCATTGTCTCCTTCTCCTGTACTGTGGAAAGGCTTCTGCAAACATCTAAGTAAATCTAAGTAAAGCTTTTAAAGGTGAGCACATAGTACATGCTATAGGAGTATTTGCTATTATAATTATAATTATTTTTTTCATAAAGTGTCTCAGTACATATGTATGTCATAGGGTTCAGGAACTTTATTGTTTTTTGCTGATCTGCCTTAGGAGAGTACTTTCTCAAAATATGTTTAAAACCTGGTAGATGATTATGTCTTTAAACCTTGGAAGGTTTTATCTGCAAAATTAGCATGAATATTTAGGAAATCTCATAAGTATCAATACAAAGAACTTTTCCTTCTTTGTCCAAAATGAGAGCGTCTTCATCTTCATTATGGGTTCTGACCATACCTGCTCTTTGATAATGGATATGGGCAGGAAGTTTGTCAGAAGTCTTAACCTTAACCTCTCTGCTCTTTGCATTCTGCTGCATGTGCTTCTTAACTTCACATCACCTTGCAGGTCTTTAGGATATTTATTTTACCTTGATGGTGAGAAACTTTAAGATTCTGAAATTTGTGTTTTCCTAATATCAACAGATGTTTTCCCCCTTTCACTTAGTATTATTTGATGAAATCAACTCAAGTCCCTGGACAGAAACTGCTAAACTGGATATTAACACCTAATACCCATTCTACCACTATTTTTTTTTTTTTTTTTTGTGGTATGCGGGCCTCTCACTCTTGTGGCCTCTCCGGTTGCGGAGCACAGGCTCTGGACGCGCAGGCCCAGCGGCCATGGCTCACGGGCCCAGCCGCTCCGCGGCACGTGGGATCCTCCCAGACCGGGGCACGAACCGGTGTCCCCTGCATCGGCAGGTGGACTCTCAACCACTGAGCCACCAGGGAAGCCCTCTACCACTATTAAAGCAGATACAAGTGTTCACTTCCCAGCCTCCCTTACAGATAGGAGAAGACAGTGGCATATAAGAGGAAGTTGATGACCAGAGCTTCCAGAAAAGTTCTTTAGTAATTTGAGCAGATCTTTTGCTCCTCTTTTATCCTTCTTCTTGCCTAGAATGTGGATGTGATGGCTGGAGCTACAGGAACCATCTTATAAACATGAGGTGCCCTTGAAGATGGGCATTAAGAAAGATACAACAGAAACATACAAGAAGCCTGGAATGCTAATGATAGTGTGGAGCTTCTGAACAATCCCTGAAGTATCTACCCCTGGACTTGATTTTACGTGAGAAAAATAAACCCTTGCATTAGTTTAGGTTCCTTTAGTTTTTATCTCAATTACTAAGGGCCTATGGTAATTTCTAACTGACACTGTGTCCAGTCTTTTTGCCCACTGGGATGTTTCAGAGTGACCTTTTCTGTTAAAGGTTTTTGGCCCTGTCTGAGGATATAAATTCCTTAAAAGGCAGAAACAGTGTTTATGTCATTGTTCTCTTTCTTTGGTACTTAAAGAGCATATGCAATACAAGGCTGTTAATACGTTATCTTTGCCACTGTTAAAACCGTTTGGGGCCTTACAGATTGGAGTTTCCTGATCAGAGACTGATTAGATAGATACACAGATAGATAGATAGATAGATATAGATATATATAGAGAGATACATATATATTTATAGATACACACACACATATATAAATGCCATTCTCAAGTCTCTAACATTTGCCTTAATTCTCACCTCTGTGTTTCTTTCAAACATTGCTTTCTAACCAGAAAAACTGCCTTGGAAATAGATATAAAAGTAAAACTAATTAAGAAAGAGAATATCGAGCTGCCAAACTTATTTTAAGGATTCACTTATTTTGAATGGTTAAAGTCACCCATTCTTTTTGACCCTATATCTAAGCATAAAAAAAAGCACCAGGGACTTCCTTGGTGGTGCAGTGGTTATGAGTCCGCCTGCCAATGCAGGCGACACAGGTTCGATCCCTGTGCCACAGAGCAGCTAAGCCCGTGTGAGACTGCGCTCTAGAGTCTGCGAGCCACAACTACTGAAGCCCACGTCCCTAGAGCCTGTGCTCCACAACAAGAGAAGTCACTGCAATGAGAAGCCCGTGCACCGCAATGAAGAGTAGCCCCTGCTCAGAGCAAATAGAGAAAGCCCATGCACAGCAACAAAGACCCAACGCAGCCAAAAAAAAACAAAAACAAAAAAACAAGAGCCAGCCATTTCCCACATGTTCTGAACGTAACCTTTATTCAATTCATACATCTAACAATAGTAGTCAGGGGAGTACATTTTTTTTTTTTTTCTTTTTGCGGTATGCGGGCCTCTCACTGTTGTGGCCTCTCCCGTTGCGGAGCACAGGCTCCGGACGCGCAGGCCCAGCGGCCATGGCTCACGGGCCCAGCCGCTCCGCGGCACATGGGATCCTCCCAGACCGGGGCACGAACCCGTATCCCCTGCATCGGCAGGCGGACTCTCAACCACTGCGCCACCAGGGAGGCCCAGGGGAGTACATTTTATACAAAGGTTTTTGATGAATGGACCACTATACAGAAGACTCTTGCCTGATGGGTTAGTTCAATTCATTAATTTTGTAACTGCTTTAAGAATGGTTTTCCCAGTAAAATATTACCATACCTCACCTACTGGAAGATTTACAAATACCAGTAGGACAATTCTAGAAATGGATTTGCATATATTATAGATATGAATTGCCTTGGAATTTATTTAAAGTTTACCAATAAACACATTCACCAAAAAAAACAAAATAACATTTGAGTTCTCTTGGTTTGGTTTTGAGTAGGCTCAGAAATAAATACCTCTTCCTTTTAGAACATCTTTTTCCTCACCGGTTCCTCAATGAAGATAGAAAATGAGGCCTAAGGATACAGATGAAAATACATATTAAAATGTCACTTTATTACTGATGAAGTCCAGACTGAAGAATAGCTTTTAAATAGAGAACCTCAGAATTAAACTGACCAATCCAGCTAGGCTCAGGCACAACTGCAGCCAGAGGCCACCCCCATGGAGGCCTGGTCCATGCCCACATGAAGGCTTGGTTGTGTACACTTAGAGCATGGAGAATCAGACCAGAGGCTGTGCTTTCTGCAAACCATTGGCTCCTAAGTAGAGAGGGGGAAGGGAGATCAGTTTCTGCACATCCAGTTTTTTCCCCAAATTCATCAATCTGATCAGTTTCTCCAGCTTCACTGATGGGTAGAGAGTAGGGCCTGGGGGATGAGAGGGTAGGAATGTAGGGAAAATCTCTCCTCCAGGCAGCCAGGTGTGAGGAATAAACAGCCCTTCCACTGCAACCTACTACACAACACCTTCCCTTATTTCTAAACTATATTCTTTTTTAATTGAAGTGTAGTTGATTTACAATGTTTCAGGTGTACAGCAAAGTGATTCAGTTATATATATATATATATATATATATATATATATATATATATATATATATATATATATGTATGTATATTTCCCTGTGCTATATAATAAGTCCTTGTTGTTTATCTATTTTATATATAGTAGTGTATATCTGTTCATCCCAAATTCCCAATTCATCCCTCTCTCATCCTTTCACCTTTGGTGATCAAAAGTTTGTTTTCCATGTCTGTGAGTCTAAGTGCTTTCCATTTAAAGCTTCTAGTGATTTCAGGTTTCATATTACTTGATGGGCTAACAACGCTTGTTCAACAATCTTCAAAGCTTTTTAACAAATAATAACTAACGATGAGCTTGATACATTTCCTGAAAAGGTGTGAGTCATTTTCCAAAGGAACAAGGGATAGATTCATCAAAAGGCTTGTCTGAATCAACAGTGAGGAAATCCAAGTGCTCCAAAGCCTCAACCACATCGGGAGACTAAAATTGATGGTGTTGGTGTGCCTACTGTTAAAGGAAAGCTGACCAAAGCGATTTTGCTAAATCAGGGGCTTCCCTGTTTCTGCTGCCCTAGAAGAATCAGGCAAGCCAGGAGAGCAGGGTTGCAGCTAAGAGCACAAGCTGACTTCATTGGTTAAGAGATATTTCAATGTCAAACTCAACACGCAAATGTCTGTTTTATTTCTCAAATTATTAGGTAAGTCTATATGCACTTATATTTAAACGTATTGTTATAGATACAGTGATTTTGCTATTCTTATGCTAAGTTTAACTTTGAGAAGCAAGCAACTCATGCATTTCTACTGCTTAAAAAAAAGCATTTCGAGCTCTACTTTTTATCTAAATAAGCTATCAAGAAGATCTTATAAAGATCTTTTATAGCCTTTTGGATTAAATCTACCTAACTCCATGTTTTCAACACTTTTGTCAACTCAATCCCAGAGATTTCTTGGTAATATATGAGTTTTGATCTTATCTGGATTGCTGTTCCTCAACTACAACTCACCATTTAAAATCACTTTCCTAAGAGTGATGTACATTTTGGGCATCTGAGTATATTTGTAGAACTAGTAGTTGTGGTAACAAGACTAAGTTTACATGTCTGTCCACATCAGCACCATGTACGCAAGATGGATTTCAGCTGGCAAAAAGGTCACTCCAAACTGCTTGCACAAACCTGTCTTTATGCCCCTGTTTATTATGCTCCCATGTAGTCGATGTCTTAGGCACTGAAACAGCCCAGCCATATATCAACAGCTCTCTGGTGGTTCCGAATGTTCTAAACAAGAGCAAGGGTGCGCTGAACCTCCCATGTAAACTTTATACAACAGATTCAGCAGAACTGTAATTATTTACAAAATGATGGCATGAGAAATCTCTGGATTTATATCTTACGTTAAAGTAACTTAGATGGTGTCCACATAATTCTTGAATTCGTGGTAGGTTTGCAATTTATTTTGTTTTATGTTGGTTGCACTTGATACAGCTCTAAGGCTATTTTCATTGAAGTTTCAAAGAGAAAACAACTCAGATTGGACAGGTTTCTGAAATGCATGTGACAATTAAACTTGGTGCATACATGGTACCACAGCAACTTGAACTTGTTCCTGCCTTGGCAGAAAGTCTTGTGCATTGGGTATATAATGTGAAATCCATTTCTGTTTTTTGCTTTTATAATGCAAACAAAGTAATTAAGAAAAAAATATAGCATTACAGAGACATATCTGTAGACACTAGGCCAACTAAATCAGGTGGAATTTAGAACTTCATGTCCTTTTTTTTGATTTGTTTCATGTCCAAAGTAGCAAATCTAAGCACAAAGCTCCTTTTGAGGTCAAGGGGACTCCCTGTTTGTACAGGCATCACAGGGTGGAGATGAAAAAAAGGAATGACGCTTCTGAGAATATGGAAAACCCCGGTTTCAATGAAGATTACAGTCCCAAAGTTAAAGTGATACAATGACATCAAAATATCACATAGACTTATAGCCGGTATATGCCAATTTGTAAACTATATCACTAAAAGACTCATAAAATTGTTTTGTCCCTATTCAATACTCCTACTCCTTGAAACTGAGACTTTGCAGCACTGAGGATTTGAATGAGAAAAAGAATCTACCTCCTATTGTAGCATATTTATAAAATCAATTGTGTTAAGTCAGTTGTGTCTTGTCCTTTCTGTAGCTACTGAGAAGTTAAAATTTCTGCAAAAAAAAAAAAAAAAGGATAATGTTATCACCAGAAACCTTTGCTCACATATCAAAATTACTCTGGGTATGTTCTATTGAGATATTTCAGTGGATGTTTAGCCATAAGAGCATGAATAATCTGCTATGAAATGTTATCTTATTACTGTCAACTTACTTTTCAAGCTTTAACTAAATATTGCTCCTAACACCACTGTAGGAAAGAAAAAGATTATTATCATATCTTCTTCTCACAGCAGGAGGACTGAAAGAAGAGCAATTAGTTAACTGTTTTACTCAAAGCAAGAGAAAATATTAGGGTGAGAAATAAGATTAGACTACAGTGTAACACTTGTTCTGCAACCAGGCCCAGCTTAAGAACTGCCTACTGATTTAGGAGGATGAAGAAAAGAGTCCAGACAATCACCATTATTCTCCCCATATCATTAGCTGGGAATAAACTAGGTCAGCATTTCCAGGGAAGATTCATTTCTTCAGACCTTGAAGGAGTCGTTTTTTACAGTGTAATCTCACCACGTCAAATGTTTTACCTACTGCTCTGGATAGTATTTTTACAAAATAAGAAACTGGCCAAACGTGGTCATGTGGCATACTAATCATTTAATCCATCAGTCAATGCTGAAAAAAATCACAGACCTCAATTTACTTGTTAAAAGTGAATTTGTTAATAAATAATGTCTCCCCATGGGAATGACCTATTCCCTGGGGAAAATATAATTTGCTATGAAGCCAAACCTAGAACCAGAAATTGTGGGACAGAAATGTGTAGAGTTGGGAGGCTTGAGGTTTGGTTTGCCAAAAGTGGATGTATTTTTGAGGACTTTGGAATTCACATTATAGTTCTGTGCCTCATTATTTTAAAATATCAAATGAGAATGATAACAGTGGAGCATAATTGGAAAATCTAGAAAAAATCAGTGTTTATATTCTTTAGACCAATTATCCTCAGAATCTTTGAATTTGTCACATTTTATCATTTTGTAGTTGATTTTACATAAACTATTGTGCCTTGTAAAATTTCACTTGGTATAAATTTATTTTGAAGATTAAAGTGATATATAAAGGTAAATATGCTTTCATGTCTTTTTGTAAGTGGAGGTGCTGTTTTAAAACATAATTTTATGGCATGTCTTGAAGTTTTTAAGGATCTCCCAGATCTATTCTAAACAGGTGTCAAAAACCAGGTTGGTCTTCACTATTTTGTATCAAGTTTATTTTACTGCCTTTTAAAAATGAAGTTCACAAATAATGGAAAATGAGAATAACTTTGTTTTATGTTCACAAAAGTAATTGAAAGAAAATAGGACGATTAGAATTAAACTCGTAAAAAGAAGTAAACCAGTGGTATGTCTGTTAGAAGTAATCATTGTCTTTCAGGTACAAAATACACATTGAGCTTCACTAGAGATTTCAAAAAGTTTTGGAACGAACAAATACTTCAGTGGAAACGATCTCAGATTTTTTAAAGCTAGACTTCAGGAAGGAAGGGAAACTCTCATTTGTCCAAAGAGCTGTCGATTATCCAGTCTAAGGGGGTGAACAAAGTTCTAGACCATCCCCCAAATGTGAGGAGATAGTCTTTTTTAAGAGCATTAACTCTTTTGCCTTTTCTGTACTCCATGGATCTTCTCCATCCTCCCCTTCTAGCCAGTTGTGGTCTGTAGTTCATTGCATCAGAGATGGTTAGGAACAAGTGAAAAGCAGAGGGAAAAGCCTACTGACTTTCCTGGCTTTGATTTCCCCAAACTTAAATCCATTAAGATTGAATGGGTTTATTGTAGCTACCTCTTACGCCTGTCAAATATCAGGCAAGGGATAGATTTTTCCTTAAAGCTAAGGTTGTTGTTTCTCTGAGAGTTCCCTTGAGCCAGAGAGCCAACAGTAGAGAGGATATCAGAGGGGGTTCAAAACCCTGCTTCCTGGCAGCCCATCACGTGGTCAGTGCGAGCAAGATGGAGAGGCTGAGGTAGATAGACATGTGGGACCTCTTGGCAGAGGACTGCCATGGGGCCTCTTTGCTGTGCTGAGTCATCTCCTATCTCCTTCGTGGGAGCAAGAACCAACATCACCCAGTCAGCAATAGGTGAGAACTTCCCTGCCTCAGCAAGCAGCGGCTTGACTAGGGCTTGCCCTCCTGGGATGCCTCAAGACTTTCCTTGGGCTATTTGACTTTCCCTAGTGGACATCTTCAAGATACTCAAAAATCCACACAAAGGTCCCAGGTATCCCTGAGTGCCTTGCAGTATTGTAATAGACTGGGGAAGCCCCATCTATATGTGCAATGGGGCTAAATAATAAAAGACTGAGATAGCTTCCATGATGACGGAGACACCTCAGGCACCATCATTCTGGGGAGGATTTGAAAGGTATTTCATTTCATGTTTGAGTTGTATAACAATGCATTTGATGTTCAATTCACTTCTGACTAAACAGCAGGCATGAATCCACAACAAAGAGAAACCCCAGCAAGGGCAGGGACTGCTTAGATTTGACTTGCTTCCTCGGTTCAACTCCTTCCAGAAATCGACTAAATTCCAAAGTATTGGGGGTGGCCAAGAAGTTTGTTTAGGTTTTTCCCTAAGATGTTACGGAAAACCCAAATGAACTTTTTGGCCAACCCAATAGATGGATGAAAATCACTTCTCTCAGAACTTTCCTGAAAGACAAGATGAGTTAAGCCCTCTGGTTTCACAGGACATCTCTGCCAACTACTTAACACAGATATGGATGAAAACAGTCCAAACCCCAAAACAAGATTTGCTGAATGCCATTCAAATACTAATCATCCAGAAGAGATTCGACGCTTAAGTTCAAATCTGGAACAGGACTGAACTCCTTGGAAGGGGGCAAGGACCAAATTTTAAATCCTGGGATACCGACTATCCTTGTCAGCAGGTAAATCTGAGCAGGCCCTAAACTGAGGACTCGTCCACTCAGTGTGGACTATTTTAATCTCACATTAGTGGAGGGGCCAGTTTTGCAGGCTTCGCTGCATGGTCTGTTACTATAACCCTGCACATGCCCTGGTTAATCAGACCCAAATGGCTTAACTTGACTGTGCTCTACCCATAAATATTTGTATTTTTTCTTCTGTGGGTCATTCTAATTAATTAAAAATACTTTGACTTGAAATGAGCATTTCAGGGATAATTTTTCGATTTAAATAAGGTTTTCTTCTCAACCTCATGACCACTGATGAGATTCTCCCTCCTGGCATATCACCCCTGCCCTGACCACCACCATTGTCCTGGGCCCAGGTTCGTCTGTTTAAAACTGGTGATTCTCTGTTGTAAACATTCTATGATATGGTGGACAATAGAGTATCAGACAACGAAGAGTTTAAAGGTGGCTTTTAAAAAATTGAACCCGAATGATTGTAACTTTCCACTGGAGAGTTTAACATCCTACAATCATCAGCGTCCACAAGTGCTGTTAACCAGCTCTCCCAATACGAACGTTTCTTTGCAAGCATTTACTGAGATATTGTAAATTACTTAACTACAGCAATGTACTTTCTTTCCCTTAATCTTGATCTGATCCCTGAGGGGCTATTTATTACAGATATATACAACTTGTCATTAGAAGTGAAGTTAATGTAATATGACACAAGTAGCACACATTGTTTAAATGTGTTCCAGAAAGTTAGCAAAGTTAGTTCAGAGAATACTTACATACTCTTCTGCCTGAAAAGCAGCAAGAAAGGAGTGAGGCCGGGGAGTAGGGGCAAAATATTAAACACTGCTCACTGTAGGTGGCCAATTAATACCCTGTATCCAAGCTGGAACAAATCCTGCCACGATATATGTAAAGCATATAATCTCTTATCTGCTTAGGCATTATCAAATATTTTAGCAAATCCTAGTAACTTCAAACACAGGTTTAATGGAATGCAGTGCTAAAACATGCAAAGTCAAGAATCAAGTTTTTTAAGAACATAATCTGTTTTAGAAGGTTTCAAGAGAACTACTTTGTAATGCCATCATAATCTCATCCCATGGGGAAAGACGTCTGATTTGGCAAAACATTGCATCTGTTAAAGCAAAATGCACAACGTTGCCTTCCCCTACATCGGAGCCATAAGCAGGAAGATCACTTTAATTCCTTAGAAGCTGAAAGAGTGCACAGCTATTGGCCCAGTTCTCAACATTTGGTCACCAGACAATATTAATTTGAGAGGGAATTCATATAGATGGCAAGATGACATCAACAGGATCATCCAGCTGGGATGTGTGCCAGTATTAATTCAACACTGTGGTTTGTATCTCATCATCAAGTTAAAAGTAATACAATTCATTATACCACGAGCGTGAAAAAAGCAAAAACAAAATCAAAACACCAACGTAGCAAGAGTAAAGCTCTGACAAAATTTGTTTCCGCTCATTCGTACATTTACTTAAAAATGGATCTATGTCTCCCCCAGCCCCGCTGTCCTCTTTTCCTGGATAACTGGGATATATTTTAAGTGCCTTTTCATCTTTTCCATCTTCATCTGGGATTCTGCTTGTGCACTCAGGGTGGTTTAGATGAAAGATCAGAAAGTAGGGAAAGTGAGAGAAATCTCCCTTTTAAAGTGAAGCAAACACAGCGTGAAGCCAGAGAGTAAGGCAAAGAAACAGACAGGGAGAGACAGACAAAACTGCCTGTAGAAAACTGATCTTTCCATGTATTTTAAAGGAAAAGCTGAGTGATATACTTGACTCATAAGCGTGACATTTTACACCTTTTTTAGAAAACCAAAAGGCAATTCTTACCTAAAAATGGGGGAAAAAAATAAAGCCATCTTATTTTTTCAAAAAGAGAATTTCTTAGTAAGGTTTGCACAGCTTAAGGAATCTAGTGCTTGTGAGTGATGCAAGATAACACTTTCTTGTAATTTTATATAGTAAGCAAAGATTTAGAATATTTACAGACCACCCTGAGTAAGAACGTCACTGGATTCTAGGAGCATGCTCATAGCAGAACATTCATCTTAAAAAAAAAAAAAAAAGGTCCAATGGCCCTCAGGCCATATATGGCTATAGGGGAAGGTATGCCTTTGACCTCCCAGTGCCTGCAGAATTAGAGCACGAAGTCATTACAGCCTACTGAAAGAATTTTCTTTCTTTAATTTGTTATAATGAGTACCTTTCTTTCAGATCTGGCCTACAACTATACTAAAACACTAAGGTCCTCCACATTCTAATCTCTGACAGAAAGATATCATAAAGGCACTTGTATTGTTTTGAGTGACATCTGCTGGATGGGTGGGTGTGGGCTATGATTCAGTGTAAAACAAAATTTTTCCATCATTTGCACACCAGCAAACTGTATTGCTTTGGTATTTGGATGCTGGTGGCTTGCTCTGTGCTCATGGGCTAACATAGAAGGGAGCTCTGTGTATTATATTTTTGACCGTATACAACCAGTCTGGTATAAGTTCCTTTTTTTGATTTATGGGTGGGTCTTGAAACAGTCAGAATTTCTTATTAAAATTGATATAGGAACGTTCCAAGCTTTCAGTCAAGAAGAATTCCTTTCATTTTTATTCTATGCAATGTAATTGTAATGAATTAGAGTATTCCGCTATTTATATTCTCAGCATACACTTTCACAGAAGTTCCCTGTCATTCTGCATTAGTTAACAGATGCTACAATGTCTGATCTTAAAGATTTTGTGGCCCTGTGTATTTTTCCCATTACTCAGGCAGCTAGATTTCCCCCCATTGGTTATTTCCTTCCTGGGAATAAAGACACTTTTGCTAAAGCGTTAACTCTTTCGTGGTTTCACTTGCTCTAGCATAATGAATCAGTAAACAAAACCAATGACACCACATTTGTCTGAAGGCGCACTCATTCCTACTTACTTACAAATTGAAGGTTGTTCAGTTAGCTGTTTCGGAAATGCTAAGAATATGCTTCTAAAAAATATTCACAGTACTTACTTTTCTATCAAACAACTCTTTACAGCAAAAGATGCCAGGCAACTTATGCAGCATGATTTTCTATCAGCAGGGATATATAACCAACATTACATCGTATGTTGCCTACAAGTCATAATCTACTTGGGGTACAGATTTCTAAATATTTTATTTCAGGATACCAGCTCAATTTATTTTTAATTGAATGGAATGCCTTTGGTTTTATTCCTTGCTGGATTACTGAAGTATACAATATAATTCTGCAGTCTAACAATATTACTATTCTAGGAAAGATAGTATTGCACAAAAGTCTCCTTATGCTTTGAGTTCTGCAGTCATTGTAATTCATTAAGTCTGAGTTATTTTAACAGAGTCCCAGGGAGCCTTAGATTTGGTGATAATTTATAATATCTAGGTATGTATTACAATAAGTAGGTATTTAATTTAAGGATAGGTGAATATAACCTGCCGCCTCTGATTTAGGAGATTGGCAATTGCAAACCAAGATCAGCTGTATGGCTTCCTTGACCTCAGTCAAAAAAAAGCTGGTGCTATTTTATTCACATCAACAAATCAATGATCAATACATTGTACTCTTTGTGCGCATTAATCCATTCATCGATTCAAAGAATGTTCTTAGCTGCCTTGCAGTAGAGTTACAGAGATTCATAAGGATCACCACTTGCCCCCAAGAAGGTCTGGAGTTCTGGTAGGCACCTTGCTGAAAATGTGGTCCAACACTTACAGGTTCTATCTTCACCCAGTGTGCTCATGAGTACAGTTAACTTAAGTAAAATTCTCTTCTGTTTGATACCAAAATGTAAGGTCACAGTATATCCTTCAAATGTAGGATTGCCTATGCTCATTCAGAAGTGACTCACTGGTACCTTCTCACATCTGATTCTGCAGGGCAGAGGGGAGAGCAGCAAAAGCAAATGTTTTCAGGAGGGAAACTTGACTGAACTAAAGCCTTCATAATCCTAGATCTCATCCTGAAGCTCACACATTTTAAGGATTTACATCCCAAGGCACACACAAGACCTGCAGACACATAATACTTTCTGAGGTTATTTGAAAAGATATACTTTCAATCTCAGATAGTGGTAAGTAAAATCTATAGTAGTCTATTGCTAACCTTTCTGATTGCAAAAGATCTGTTTCCCAAAATTGTTTACAAGGAACCAGAAAAGACAAACAAAAACAAGACTCCTGAGAATATTTAAATTTTGGAAATTTCAAAAACTCTTTGGATTGTATATTACAGGTTAAAGATTCGAACTTCAGAAAACTCATGGAGGAAGTTATGGCTTATTCAATATGGGGGGCTTTCAGACTGTGTTCCTGAGAGCCTCAGTAAGAGGTGAGACTGGAGTGGAGATGGAAGAGAGGCCAGGAGAGAAAATTCTGCCCCTTGGACCACATGACTGTACCTTTGGCTATCGTATGTATACATCGAAGGTCACCATAAGGCTTCATTTGACAAAAGATTCTCAAAGAAAGAAGGAAATGCTACAAAATATGCATTCTAGATTAATGTGTTACCAAAGGAATTACAGAAATCCAGAATAACTATTTTTAGCAAGAGAGTTCATCTTTTTCCAAATAAAAACCTATGAAGACTATCAGAATTTTCTTGAAATTTGAACAAACTTTTTGTATTCATTATGGAAATGTGAATCAGTTATTACCCCACAGAAGAAGATAAGAAATAAGAGCTGTAGTGAGGATTTTATAACAAAATGACAAAAGAGAGAAGTGTGTTAATGTAGCTGTGCTAATGTAAAAATAATTGTTCTTTGGGCTATAAATGTAATATATTTTCATTGTGGAAAAATTTTCATACATAGAGAAATATTTTTAAGGCAATATCAAATCATCTATAGGCCCATTGTTAGTTTTTCTGAGAATGCATGGATGTAGGAACATAATCAATACTGTAATGAATAGAGTTTTGTGGCCTGTGTATTTGATTTAACATTGTCTTTTGTAGTTTCTCATGCTTAAAAAAATCTTTACTGAAGGAAGAAATAGAAAGGACAGAATCGAAGCAAGTTGTCATTGGTCTAAAATTTTAGAAGCGTGAAACAGTGAACTTAGCTTGTTACAAGTTCCTTCACTTTTCTATTTGAACAACTGCAGGTAGCAAGCAGTATTTGCCTTGAAGTTAATGTTTTCTTGGAGGTGTGAGCCTTAGTGGTCCTAGGTCTCTGGAAATTTAATCTAGTCTATCTTAGGGATATTGTCCCCATTTGTCTACCCTTTGCTTTCCTAATTTCTTTTTCCATTATCTTATAAAGAAAATAGTTATAAAATAAATAAAAGGCAATTTCCACTGTGAGAAGAAAAGCCAAATAATCAGTTAGAAAAGAATTGTCTTAATGAACTGCTAAGCCTAAATTAGACTTCCTGATATAAACTAAAATAAAATGCCCACAGCTTGTGATAAATGAATGAATATTGCACAAATTAAGCAAAAGATTATCTAGTCTGTCTGTGAGCTAAAAAAAGGCAAGATTTCCCAACCAGAGGCCAGAGGAAATGGGTTTGGGGGATGGGTAGAGTCACACAATTGCTTAAGTGTGAAGGTCCTCTAGGATTTTCTCCAAATATATTTTAGATTAAGTGCCAAAGAATCATTAGATCTATTTAAAGTTCACGGCTACTACAAGTATTAAACATGTTGGGATAAGAAACAATCTGTTCATCACCCTACAGAGAGAATTCAAGGAATTAAAACAGTTTGCCTAGTGGTAATCATGATCTAGTAGGTTAAAATATCCCTTCTCTATCTTCTTTGTACTCATTCTCTCTCTCTCTCTCTCTTCTCAGCTTTTTCCCTAACTAGATTACCCTCCATTTGCTGTGGAAACTACGTCAGCATGGTTACCTTTTTTTAAAAAAATTTTTGGCCACACTGTGTGGCTTGTGGGATCTTAGTTCCCTGACCAGGGATTGAACCCTCACCCTCAGCAGTGAACACATGGAGTCCGAACGACTGGACCACCAGGGAATTCCCAGCATGGTTACCTTTTAATTATCATATTAAGTTTTAGACTTTATATCCTCCCTAACGTCTCTTAACGCTTCCCATTTACTCAGAAAGCAGCCTGTAAATCCTTTATCATAACAGTGTACAAAAATTGCCTTTTCACATGTCTTTCCCCACCTACATTACAAATATCTTGAGAACATCATTTTTTCCCAGCATCCAGTGGAGTCCTAGTCATTGAGTAGGTGCTCAAAAATATTTATTAAATAAATGAATAAACAAATGATAAATACATAAATAAATAAATGGAATAAATGAATAGAAAAGGGCATAAAATTTTATATAACTGAGATGTTGCCATTATAGTGATGGCATGGCACTTTGGTCAATTCTTTTCGTGCAATAACCTAGCATATTAAACTCGACATGACCAGGTGAATTCCACTCCGTTAGCTGTAACCATTAAAGCATTACCTGCAGTCAAACATACCTTTCAGTCTCTGTGTGTTGTTTAAGAGAACTGAGGACCTCAGCCTAGAGGCTTTCTTTTGGATAAACCATCATTAAGGGTTAATGACCCAATGCCTTGCTTTAGGCCAAAAACTATTTCTAATCAGTCATTAGCCTCCCCTTACTTGTCCTGAAACTCTGATTATTGCTTAATTTAAGCACAAACTACTATGCAGGCAGAACATTGCCTATCTCTGTCCTTTAAACATAATGAGCACAGATTTCAGCGAATTTAATCAGTTGTTTACATACAAGTTAGTTCTTGGCAATAACAGAAATTGTGTCCTTCACTTTTATAAAAATGTAAGCATAGCATCCTAAGAGGTCAGATCATATTGGTTATTTCCTCCATGAATCAACATCATTATATTTAAGATTAAATATTTTTAAAGTTACAAATTGGATAACATTTTATTTTAATGTTCTGCCATGTAACTCTCTTATTTTGTTTTCTCTCGTAGCACAAACTTGATTAGTTCTTGAAATATATAGTAGCAATTATCTAATGACAATGTGACCCGTGTTTCTTCAGGCAATTTGATACCATATGATTTCAGAAATACCTTGGGTTCCTAAATTAGTAACAGAAAATGTATCATGGATTTTTCCAGAGTTTTGTTTTATAAATATTTACTGCAGCACAAAACTTTGTTATACTTCTTGAGTCTACTTGATAATCTCCTGATTAGACCATCCCATGCTTGGAGAAGCCAAAGAAAAATTGTGGAGCCTGCCAAAGGCAAATAGACTGTGTATTTCTTTCAAAATTCTATTTTTTCAATAGCTTGTGGGGTTTTTTTCTGATAAAATAAACGATTTAGACTAACAAGGCACTCACTGATCTTTGACCTTTTCAGCCACATCAAAAGCATCTTAAAAGCCAATTAGTGGAAATACAGAGGAAAGGTCATTTTATTATAGCACTCAACATTGGAACCATAATATTTTACATAGATTCACATTATCCCATGGCTTTCATTAGAAAAATAGAAAGAAAAACACTTCAATCATAAAGTAGGTAGATATTCTGCATGCACAAATGGTTTTACTCTTCCTCATTTGGATACAGTAATTTTTTAGCATGGCCGATGCACAACGATCTCTGGGAAACACTCTCTTGATTATCTCTTTTGATGTAGAACAGGGACAACCCTGATAAATGATGTCTATTGATAATCCGCAAGCCTCAATTTAGACACTGGCTTTAATTACTTTCTCACAATAACCCTTCACCAGAGGATTTCAGAAGAATACATACATATAAGATGAAACATTAGCTTTTATTCTCTGTCCTCCTTTTCTTCTTTGAGAGTGTGGATTTGTAGGCAGCATAACACAGAAGAAAGGAAAATCGAGGACTCTGATGACTTCAGAATCAAGCCCTCAGAAATTAAAATAATTATTTGATTATTCAATATATTTATAATTAAATTTCTAAAATTAGGTGTTTCAAGAAGCATTCATTCATTTGTTTTTCTGATTTGATTTGAGGATCTGCAATCTGCAAGGCCCTGGGCTAGATATACTTTGAATATATAATAATAGAAAATACATCATTACCATCCTTAGAAAACTACAGTTTACCAGAGGATATTCCTACCTGGTCAATCCTTTGCTATGTTGTGCTGGAGCATGATATCTTTCTGTCAGTTTAATAAGAAATGGTAGAAATCATTTAGATTTTGGTAACAGGTATTGTCCTGTGACACAGAGAACCAACTCATCTTATTTAAAAATGAGAGTATCAGAGTTTTCTCTAAACAAGATGTTATCTTTGTATATAGGACAGAAAAGAAAACAAGTATACAAAAAAAAAAGCAAACAAACAAACCCTAGAGCAAAACCCTAAATATATCCTAAAATAAAGCATAATGCCATAATGCTGTAATGTAAAAAACATGTGGAGCTGGTGGAATAAAGTCTCCAAGGTCACTTGTAACATACAAGTATCGGTTATTGAAAAACTGTATTAGACTTTGATTTTCTGAGCAAGAATTTCCAGTCTTTTCCTGAAAGCTTTTCCTTTAAAGTACAAGCAGACCACATTCATCAAAACCAGATGCTAATGTCTCTCTGCTCAGTTTCAGTTATCAATATCAAGTTTGAAAGATCCAAAACATTTTTGTAAAAATGGACTATGCCTGTGATCAGGCCATATTCACCAGGGTTGACATGAGCCAAGGTCCATAAACGCCTTTGAAACCAAAAAAAAAAAATCAAGGTCATAAAACCATGTTTTTCTCTTTAATTTTTTTTGAGTCAAAAAATTAGTTGTTCAAGAAATTTCACATACATGTGCAGCATGCATGCACACACACACACATTTGCTCACACATATTTTAGTTAAGGTCTGCTAAACATTAGGTCAGGAGAGAAGCCAAACTTCCTGATTTGGTTCCTTTGAAAACTGCTGACACTGAACGAATCAGCCCTTCAAACTCTGGTTGGCTCTGTTGGCCACAGTGTGTCCATATGATGGTTTGTGCAGTCAACAATCAAGACCACTGGTGTTGCCACTCCCACAGTCCTGAGTGGATGGGGCAAACCACGAGTTAGAGCACCACAGCTAGTACCAATACGTTGGTAGAGATGGGATCATGTTGTATGGTAATATCTTCAAAAGAATATTGAAGTCCTTGAGCTGCTTTGATGTCCTTCCCTCAGGCATCCAAAAGTCTAACCATATACAATTTTCTCCAACTATATTTGAATATTCTACATAAAAGTCTTTCCTTTCCTCTTAGAGAGTAAGACTAATGGCAATGGTATCTTAGACAAAATTTCATAGTTTTTTAAAAGGCATTTGGACACTTGATTTAAGGCTTTTAAAATTTATTTCAGCTATAGAATTTCAAAGAGACAAGTAATCAAATTTAGAAAATACATGAATTCATGAATTCACTTACTGGCATAGAAATTATCAAAAATACCAACTATGTGCTAATATTCTGGTATAACATAGGAGAGCAGGTAGTATAATTTAGTGCTACGTGTATATTAAATGTGAGCCTCTATATTAAATGTGATCTAAACACTATTTAGAATTTTAACCTTAGAGATAGATAAGTGCTGTATTAGATGTTAAGTATGCAACAGTAAACCAATCAGGAACTCTGTCTTCATAGAGCTTCCAGCCATTAAACAAGCACAAAAGTAATAAACACAAAAATAAACAAGTAAATAAATGAATGGTAATACGTACAATGAAGAAAATAAACAGACCACAGAAGCACTTTTTAAATTTTGTAGGTCACAGATGATGTGATGGTTAATTTGATGTGTCAGTTTGACTGGGCCATGGGGTCTCTAGATATTCGGTTAAAAATTACTCTGGGTGTGTCTGTGAAGGTGCTTCTGGATGAGATTAACATTTGAATTGGTTGGCTAAGGGAATAAAGGAGATTGCTCTCCCTTATGTGGATGGGCCTCATCCAATCAGTTGAAGGCCTGAATAGAACAAAAAGTTCAAGAAAGAGAAAACTCCTCCTGCCTTACTGCCTTCTAGCTGGGACACCAGTTTTTTCTGCCTTCTGACTTGAACTGAAATATCAGCTCTTCCTGGGTCTCAAGTCTGCCAACTGGTGCAAATGCACCAGAACTACATTATTGGCTCTCTTACTTCTCTAGCTTGCTGACTGCAGATCCTGGGATTGGTCAGTCTCCATAATCACGTGAACCAATTCTTTATAATGAATCTCTCTCTCTATCTCTCTATCTCCCTCCCTCCTTCCGTCTATATAGTATATATATTTGTAATAGTATATATAGTATAGTATATATATAGTATATATATTTGTAATATATATATTACATATAAATACACACAACCTGTTGTTTCTGCTTCTCTGGAGAACCTTAAGTAATATAGATGATATCTCTTAGGACGCCTCACTTAATCTGAGATGTGGAAGCTAAATAGAAATGAACAAGTTGAAGAAAGTGCAAAGCATTTGTAAAATTCTTGAATTGAAAATAGCCCCAAGTGGCTGAAATTTAGTGAAAAACTCTGTTATGAATTTTGTTTTTGTAAGTGTAATTTTGAAAGGTCTTTGAGCAGGGCCATGACATGTACTTATATTTTAAAATATATCTTACCCTTAAAACATTTTATATTTTTAAAAACAGCTCACTGGAACGAGTGATTGGAGAACAGAGTAAAAGTGCAAGTGAGATAAGACAGGAAGAGGGTAGAAGCAGAGATGGAGGAAATAAAGTGTAGACAGGTTTTGGAGGTAAAGTCATCAAAACTAGCTTATGGTTGAGGAAGACAAGGGAGAAGGAGGCCATGTGAAAGATAACTTTTATGTTGATTGTTTGAGCAGGTGGGTTGAAACAATTGGATGAAGAGCAGATTTGTGGAGGAATAACAATAGTGAAATATGGGGCATTCCTTTTTTTTTTTTTTTTTGGCTGTGCCATGCAGTTTGTGGGATCTCAGTTCCCCAACCAGAGATTGAACCCAGGCCATGGCAGTGAAAGCCTGGAATCCTAACCACTAGTCCACCAGGGAATTCCCTATTTTCTAAATGTAATCATCCAAATGGTGATTTCCAAAAGAACTGCATATAGAGATCTGAAGGTCAGGAAAGAGGTCTTAATTGCAGATCTATTTTTAGGACACATAGACTTATACATGGCATTAAAGGCATGGCAATGGTTGAGATCACCTAGGGAATAAACAGAGTCAGAGAAAAGAGCCTAGGGGACTGAGCCCAAATTTAAAATTTGGGAAGAGAATGAACCCACAAACAATACTGAGAAGGGGTCAGTAAGCAACATCAGGAGTGTGTGGTGTCACAGTCAAATGAAGAAAAGATGTTGTAAAGAATAGAGGAGGTAAGGGCCTTCCCTGGTGGTCCAGTGGTAAGGAATCTGCCTTACAGTGCAGGGGACTCGGGTTCGATCTCTGGTCGGGGAAGATCCCACATGCGTGCCACAACTAGAGAGAAGCCCCCGAAGCAGCCAAAAATAAATAAAAGAGATAAATAATAATAAATCTTTAAAAACAATAATGGAGGAAGCAAGAGGGTTAAAGTGTTATCAGCTCCTGAGAACCGATAAGAGAACACTACAATTTGGCTGAAGGAGATAATCAGAGGTGGGAAAAGAAACCCATAAAGAGAGATCACCATATCTAGTAGAGTGAAAGACTACTCTAGTAAATAGTTCTCTCAAGACTGATAGGATCATGTCACAACCAAAGGAACAGATTTTTTAAAAATCCAAAGATAGAAGAATTCTATACATAATTTCTGGAATTGCCAGCTTTTCGAAAATGGTATTTCAACTCTATATGTACCATTTCACTGTGAACGTTGATGTGCTAGAAATAGAGTTTAATAGGTAGTTTTTTTCTGTATAGTTAAACTCGAATTGCCTGCAAAGAAGAAAGTGTGCCAAAACTACTAAAAAGTTTCACAGAAAATCTAATTCAAATAAAGTTCTGATCATAATAGGGTAATTAGGCCTAGAGCTATTCCACTGCCATTAACAGGTAGAAAACTGGAAAGAATGTATGGAACAGTTGTTCACAGACATTGAGATGACGGGATATGTAGAACTGTAATCCTGGAGAGACAGGAAACTAAAAGGTAAGCCCTGAGCTAGCCCTGCCTCTCTGCCTAGAGGTATCATGGTGTGAAGAGAGAGATCTCAAACAGAGCACAGGTATATTACTGACTTGAGGAGACAGAGAAGTTCAGAGAGTCTGAGGCAACTGGAATTTAAGAAGCAGAGAATTGGAAGGGAGGGAGAAACCCGTGGAAGAGCTTAAGAACACTCCTTAGGCGTCTGCTTAAGCCTTTGGCTGAATATGAAGCCATACATACGTAGTGTGAAACTCAGTGGGTCTGAGCAAAGAAAGCACAAGGGATTTGTAAGCTGAATAATTCCCAGACTGGGAGTCACGTACAAATATCCACAGTGGGGAGATTTCTTTAACACTTGAGAAATTCAGTAGAGATTTCAGAAATGTCATGACTAAGTAGCAAGCCTAAACTAGCACTAGAGGAGCCCTCATTAAACTTAATAACTGGCCTTGAAAAGATCGAGATGATCTGCAAGTAACTAAACTGCTTGCCAGTGTGTGTGTGTGTGTGTGTGTGTGTGTGTGTGTATATTTAATGGGATTGAACTAAAAAGAGAAGACTGGCGTGAGCGTAAAGAATTATTATCTAACTGGAAGTAGAAACAGTTCCCTTTACCTTTACCTTTAACTTGATTTTTATATTAGACTTATTTTTGATGCAGTGTCTTATGTCTGGCAATTTATATAGAAGGGACATAAAAATAGTTAAATAATTAATATATTTAATGCACATATCCAAGGAAAGTAAAATTAGAAAAGTAATTTTCTTTAGAACAGTTTGTGACATTGTGGATTAATTTATATGAGCCTTATTTGGAATGACTCCTATCAGAAGCTGAAAATTCCAGATGTTCACATTGCAACCTCCAACGCTTAGCTCCTTCATTTATTCATTCAGCAAACATGTATTCATTACCTACCATGTGCTAGGCCCTGTACTAGACTGAGGTTATAAGAATGGAGAAGACAAAGGCCCCACTGCAGCATTTCTAAACACTGGTTTTGAGAGATTATCAGTGGGGTGAATCGCACTTTTGTTAGTAAAGCACTGAAGCATATAAACTATATTATTTTAAGGAGCTTCCTATTAGAAACATATGCATCACATATTTTCTTTTGCGGTACGCGGGCCTCTCACTGTTGTGGCCTCTCCCGTTGCGGAGCACAGGTCTCCGGATGTGCAAGCTCAGCAGCCATGGTTCACGGGCCCAGCCGCTCCGTGGCATGTGGGATCTTCCCGGACCGGGGCACGAACCCGTGTCCCCTGCATCGGCAGGCAGACTCTCAGCCACTGTGCCACCAGGGAAGCCCTCATCACATATTTTTATATACCGTTTTAGGTAGGACAGAATAAGGTGAAGCAACAGCCCTTGGACATAATTCTAGATGTGCCCATAAAATGTCTCACATATGAATGTGTCTGGCATGTATTTAGCCCCAGAAATAAAACGAAGAGCTTGTGTGGGAGAGGAAGATGCATATGTGAATAAACTGTTATGGACAGGATGACACAGTACAGTAGCATCCAGGTGAGAAAGCCATAGCAAAGGTTTTGTACGGAAGATCATTCTTGATGTAGGAGGCAAATGGGTGTTTGCTCTCCGGACAAGACATCAATGAAGGAGAGGGTGTTTGGCACAGATGTGAATATGGGACGGGGTAATGAAGTAGGGGAAGGAGACACAGTGGCAGCAAGATCAGAGAGACTGACTGAGGCTGGATTGGAGCATTCCCATGCCATGCCATGCTGAATTTGGACTTATTTTTGTAAATGATAGGAAAATTACCGAACCATTCTGAGCAGGTAAATACTGGTGAGAATTAGAGAGAATTACATTTTGCAAAGGTTTCTCTGGAGATGTTTTGCACAGTGAATGAAGGCATGGAGACAAGTAAGGCCCTGCTTAAAAAAAACAACAGTACTGTCATAAAACTGTAAGAGGGGCTTCCCTGGTGGTGCAGTGGTTGAGAGTCTGCCTGCCGATGCAGGGGACACGGGTTCGTGCCCCGGTCTGGTAAGATCCCACATGCCGCGGAGCAGCTGGGCCCGTGCGCCATGGCCGCTGAGCCTGCACGTCCGGAGCCTGTGCTCCGCAGTGGGAGAGGCCACAACAGTGAGAGACCCGCGTACCGCAAAAAACAAACAAACAAACAAAACAAAAAAAACAACTGTAAGAGACAGCAAGGACCTAAGGCCATCTCAGTGGTAGAGAAGGAGGGGACTATCTGTTGACCATTAAGACATAGAACAGACTTGTGATTGCCAAGGGGTAGAGGGGTGGGTGGGGTGAAGTGGGAGTCTGGAGTTAGTAGATGCAAACTATTACATTTAGAATGGATGGACAAGGTCCTACTGTATAGGACAGGGAACCATATCCAATGTCCTGGGATAAACCATAATGGAAAACAATATAAAAAAGAATGTGTATATATATATATATATATATATATATATATATATATATATATGTATGTATAACTGAGTCACTTTTCTGTAGAGCAGAAATCAACACCACACTCTAAATCAACTATACTTCAATTAAAAAAAAAGAGAAAAAACGACTTGGTCCTATTGGAATGTGACTGGTGACAGAGGAGCAGCTGGCCGGGCTGACGCAGCGTTTGGACCTGGGGCATGTAACTGGGTGAAGAGTGGCCTCGTTGAGCACAATAAACAATAGGCCAACACGTTTCTAGTGCTTTCAGAAACCAGTGAGGCTAGCAGACAGTGATACTTGCTTATCATTGAAGTAGAATACGGAAGAGGTAGTTCTCTGGGATAGCCAAGAAGAGTGTTTCACAGGTATCTTGCATCCTTGGTTCTAGCTACTGGCTGAGCAAGTGTCTCATAGACACATACATGAATGCTGAGGGACCAGCTCAGATCCTGGGCTAACAATCTTCTTTCTCCTGTGGCTGAAAAAATATTGCTACTGTGAACCAGAATTCAGTGGACAGTCTACCCAAGATACTCAAAACGTTATTTTAAGTTCTTATTATTCTGGGACTACCTACCACATGCTCTGAAGCAAGTTTCTGAACCTCACTTTTCCGTGAGAATGCTGAACTAGATGGTTCCTTCATTCCCTGTCTGGCTCCTTTAAAAAAATCTGTACAACAAAAAGAGACCTCATTATTGAATAAGTGCTAGAAGAGTGAGTGGGTGTGCCTATGTGAATAAAGTGGGTACTCCATTTCTTCCAAAATATGATAGGGGGTTTTGTCAGTTGAAGGCTGCCTTTTTATGGCTATCACATCCATTCTCCCAGCGAATTTTTTAAATTTTACTTTTTATTGAAGAATAGTTTATTTACATTGTTGTGTTAGTTTCTGCTGTACAGCAAAGTGATATATATATATATGTGTGTGTGTGTGTGTATATATATATATATATATATATATATATATATATATATATATATATTCTTTTTCAGTTTCTTTTCCATTATAGTTATTATAAGATATTGAATATAGTTCCCTGTGCTCAGCAGTAGGTCCTTGTTGTTTATTTTATATATAGTAGTGTGTATCTTTAATCCCAAGTTCCTAATTTATCTCTCCTCATCCCTCTTTCCCCTTTGGTAACCATAAGTTTGTCTCTATGTCTGTGAGTCTATTTCTGTTTTGTAAACAAGTTCATTATTTTTTTAGATTCCACATACAAGCGATATCGTATAATATTTGTCTTTCTCTGTCTGACTTCCTTCACTTAGTGTGATCATCTCTAGCTGCATCCATGTTGCTGCATCATCCAGCATTTTAACCCAAGGATAGTTTTTACTTTTGGGAACTGTTACCTGTTTGGGAACTGTTTGATGCCAAACATCAAATTTACCGATAAGATAGTCCCAAAGCAGAAATCAAATAGTCATGGGTACCTATTTACTACTCATTCTTTCCATAAAATAAAAATAAAACATCTTTTCCTTTCCTAAATCTAATTTGGGGCTTGCCAAAAAGCTCAGAATCAATCTACCCTTTCTTATGAAAAGGACCAGGCAAAACCCTGAAGAGAGTTTGAACATTTGGCAATGTTGTTCTGGACTTTTTTAAGGTTATCTTCACAGAAGCAATGTGGGTTAAAGGAAAATAGTGTGTGATTTTTTTTTTAAATGTTAACACTCAAGGGAATGACTTTGGCATTGCTGTCTCTAGGACCATCAAGATATCATTTCCCTTCTCCTGTTCATACAGTTGTATATACAAGAAAACCAGGGCTTCATTTATGGTTTTGCTTCTTCTCCCCTTGGGACTTGCCAGTGTTCTCAATTTAAATCTAAGGCATAAGTACAGTGGGCTGACTTTGGCTTAACTATAAAGTCACATATTTGCAAATATATAAGAAAAATGTTGAACTGATTCTGACAGCCCACAAACTATTCAGTTTCAGTTGATAGCTCTACTTTATTCAAATCCATTGCATGTTTTAAATTCTTAATATGCATGTTTGTGAATGGGAATTGAAGAATTTGTGGCAACATTAAACATATGGGAATTCTGTATAGCTCTGAATTAGCCTTTTTTGATGTTATGAGTCTTACTTGGTGTTATTTTCACGCGGATAAGTTAGGTCTGCTATTGGTATAAACTCCTGAATGCTGAATTTAGTGGTGGGTTTGTAAGTAACAAAATTCCAACTCACTTTCATTCTCCACTGATGGTCTATCTGCAAGGTGGTTAGGGACCATATTTCTGTAGGGTTTTGGCTTTCCAAATATGTTGGCAGTTCTTGGCCTCCACTCAGATTCTGGCTGGTATGGAATTTGTTTTTCTTTGAAGGTTACTCCAAGGCTTGAGTAGAATGATTTGTATCTGGGTCTGTTTTGCTTCTCAGGTGGTATCATACTCCCTTGCAGAGACTTTGCCAGGAATAACCTCTGTTGGCAGGAAAGGAGAAGGGAGGGAGGGAAAGAGGGAGAAGGGGGGAAACAGAGCCTATCAGACTGCTTTTGTATTTCAAATTTTGGAAAAGAAAGCAGGACCTACTGTGGAATTCACTTAAATAAATATTCCATTGCCTAGATAATCATACTCAAGTGTTTTGGTACAAGATGAGAAAGATATAGCTTAATGTTATTCATAGATGGCTACAAGTGCAATTATTAGCTCACAATGTGATCTGATGCATAAAACGAAGGCTATATTAGTCTGCACTGATGGAAACACAGTGCCTGAACCACAGAGTGCAGTGGTCCATCTGGATGCTACTGCTTTCATGCTGCTTTGAGGGACTGCATTTAATCCAGCTACCACAATCTAAAGAGGATCATGACAAATTAGAATGTATCTGAAAATGGCCACCGAGTAGCCCTAGCACAGAAGACACGATTTTTGAGAAAGAGTGAGAGAAAGTCAACATATTTATCTCAGACCCAAGAAGGATTCGATGACATTTCTGAAAGTGTTTTTGATTGATATTTGAGTCAGAATCACTTCAGGTGCTCTTTAAAACTTGGATTTCTTGGCTCTACCTGTGAACCTTGTGGGCCAGTTGGGGGTGGGTGGATATACTTCTTAAAGAAGTTTCCAGATAATGTTTATGCACACAAGCATTTGCAAACTACTGGAATAGAGAAGCTGAGAGCAATCTTCCAGGGACTGATGGGCTATCATACTGTAGACCCAGTGGGTAAGGCATGTGCTTAGGTCCAAGGATGGAGCTAAAGCCACACGGAGACAGATTTCAGTACAATTAACCCCTTGAAATCATGAGCACTTTTTCATCAGAGACGGTTTTACTTTCTTCTGTATACCCTCATTTCTTAACAAAGTGAATTAACTTCATGGATGCTAATTAAATATTGTGGAATGGATGGATGGAGTAACTCTTTGATTAGGGTGACCGTATATTCGGGTTTGATAGGGCTGTTCTTGGTTTACACCTGGTAGGTCAGTGTCCTTTCCAGTTTAGCATTTGTCCTGAATTTCTCATTTTTAAGCAAAATATTATTATTATTACTAGTGGCATTGAAATAAGACAGGATAGGTTTAGCTTGTGGCCACTTTGTACTTCCAACTTCTGCCATGGTCTCCTCCACTGTTTGTGGGGTGAATGTAAGTGAACAGAGCTGTCACTTTTCACATTTGGTGAAATCTGAAAGGTGACCAACAGTGACGCCCTCTCTTTTCCCTGTCCTTTCCAGCTGCAACATAATTAACACTTCTCTTTATAAAACAGTGGGCAGAAAGCTCACTGATAAAATGAGTACCTTGGGACCCAGACAGCTGAGGGCAGCTAACTTGATCCAGCCTTAGATGATAAAGAGGTTAGCAGTGGATGCCGCTCTCCTTGCAGGCTGCTTGGTGTACCAACCGGCTATGCCTTTACCCATGCTTGGCTGGCAAGGGGCACAAAGCTGCCAGGCCACCAGTGAGCAAGGCCAGAGGACAGTGTGGAAAATTATAAGCTAGGTGTGCATAGGTATGTGCAGGAAACAAAAGTCGAGCCATTCTACCAAAGAACATGGAGCAAAAAATTGGAACACTCTTGTGACAGTGGTTTGCTCAGAACTTTGTATATTGTTAATCTTCAGCTATTTAGTTATTTCACTATTTATTAATTCTATTTTGTTTCTCAAAAAACCTTTTCAGCAGCAATATGCTGAAACCAAAGATGAAACTGCATGTTTAATGAAAGTTTAAGTTCTGAATTTCTATTTCACAAAATCTGCTGATGGTTACTATTCACGAAGGGGTCATAGTGGCATCAGTGGTCTCAAGAAAATCAGAAGGTACGAATCTGCTGAAAATATATTAATGTCTCATTAGGCTGAGCTACTTGAAATTGCTATCTCGCAGCTCAAAAGCAAAGAGTTTCAGCAAAATCATATAATTCAACCCTAATGCTTCCTAAGTTACTAGTTATTTTAAGATGATAATTTATCATGAATAGTGGCAGAAGGTGCATCTGTGTATCATTCTTCGAAGGCTGGTGTTTCATTAAGTCAAATGATTGATTTTATAAACGAATTTCACTCATTTTCCATTCTAAATTTTTATACATTATTACCAAAGGTTAGTGCTGACTTCATCACTAATAGAAGAACTTGCAAACATTTAAATGATATCAATTTTATATTAGTAAATATCAGATGCTTCAAGTGGAAAATTAGTTAAGTGAATTATAACTTGAAGGATCCAATTCACAAATGACAAAATGCAATGTGAATATGAATACAAATTTTGGAGGAGCAGGTGATTACAAAACAATATTCTTCCCAAATTAAGAAAACCGTGAAGCAGAAATACACTTGGAATTGGTTATGCCATAGAAATAATTCATAATTGCATCCAAATAAACAGGAGTATTCTATAAAAGAAGGAGAATGTCTCCTTGCTAACATTTATAAATACTTTATATGCACATAAAGTAATAATACTACAAAAATGTTGTGATAAAGCCTGTTGAAGAAAAGAAATTCATTTGACATGGTACATGCAACTTTTCTATTTGCTGCCATCAACAGCCCAGTACTAGAAATATCAAGCCTCTAAAGAAGTACTTTGTAAATTACCTAAATATCCTTAATAACAGGGGACTTTTTGTAAGGAACGACTCTCAATTTTCATTACAGCCTTTTCAATCAATTAAAATCATTAATCAAAGTATTCAACAAATGAAAGTTTTAGAAAAGCTTGTGAAGCTTTAAGGAAATTGCAATAATTGAACAAAGCTTGCAAACCAGAAAACACTGAAATTGATCCCTATAGAAGCAAAGGAGCAACTGAACAAGTTAAGCCAAATTCTGTACAAGATTTCATTTTGAAATATCTCATATTGTGAGAAGAATCATTTGACCAAGCCCCTACGTGTATTGGATAAATTTCTATTCTAAATGAGAAGAGAATAAAATTGAGAAGGCTTACTATTTTACAGCATCTAAATTTGGTGAAACATTTAAAAGAATCATAAGTAGAACTTAGATATATGAAAGAAAAATACAGTGAATGGAGGCAAAAACATAGTACCTGTGAAAATATTTACACATTTCGATACAGAAAAAAAATTGGAATTGAGAATTACCTTTAGTAGAATTTGCTCTGAGCTTACCAGGCAATTCAGCATGTATGTGTATTTATTTCCCAATTATAAAAATCATGGTATACAAAGGAGAGTCAATAGATAACGTCAATAATTTCAAATGCATTCACACTAAAATGTAACTTTGAGGGAGACTGAAGACAATTTTGTTTTTAAGATTTTAAATATTAAGACCAATATTGAAAATAAAATGAAAATAATATTTGGAAAATAATGTTCCTCAGAAAATTTCCAGTGACACATTTTTAGAGATAGATACATCTAGGAAACTAATGCAGGAATACATACAAAAAACAATTATTTGGACTACGTGTTTTTAAAAAAATTAATTAATTTTATTTATTTATTTTTGGCTGTGTTGGGTCTTGATAGCTGTGCGTGGGCTTTCTCTAGTTGTGGCAAGTGGAGGCTACTCTTCGCTGTGGTGCGTGGGGTTCTCATTGTGGTGGCCTCTCTCGTTGCAGAGCACAGGCTCTAGGCATGTGGGCTTCAGAAGTTGTGGCACACGGGCTTAGTAGTTGTGGCTCACAGGCTCTAGAGAGCAGGCTCAGTAGTTGTGGCTCACGGGCTTAGTTGCTCCGTGGTATGTGGGATCTTCCCGGACCAGGGCTCGAACCCATGTCCCTTGCATTGGCAGGCAGATTCTTAACCACTGCACCACCAGGGAAGCCCAAACTATGTGATTATTAAAAATAATAATATAATGGCACATTTTAAATAGTGCTTTAATTTACTTCGATGTCTTGGTTTTTGTTTTTAAGCAAAATATTTTTCCAAATAGTTTTTGAATACGACTATTTTTAGGGTTCCCCAATTTACTAAGACCAATTTGTCAATCAATAAACATTTCAAAAATTATATAATTTAGTTAGTTTTAGTGCCTCTCTCCTTTTACTTTCAAATGTATCACAGGTTTGCTGAAGAATCGTGTGGTCATCTTATTTTTAGTGGTTAATGAGAGTGGGATTAGGCTGAAACAGAAAGCAGTGGGCATCTTGTCCCAAGAAATTGTAAGGAACAGGATACAATGATCTGGATGGGGACGACGCATCTGAATCAGGAGAGAAGCTGGTCTAGATCACTGGATTTCAATCTTCCATATCCTGCCTGTACAATCGCTCTTTTATTTTTGAGGATATTTGTGCAGGTGAGAAAAGCAAAATTATCTTTCAAAAATTTTTACTCATCAAGTAAGAAAATGGAAGGAAAGAAGGAAGAGAGAGAAGGAAGGAAGGAAAAGAGAGGGAGAGAGTGAGAAGGTAAAGAGGAAGGACAAGAGGATCTAAACACCAAGATGGCCACTTCCTGTTGCCCATCACGCCGAAGGGTTTCCGTCTTCTTGACTCAGACCTAGTTTTCATGAGTGAGCTCCTTTACAGCTTGTCTGTTCTTATATAATGACCCTTATGCCAGGAAATGGGCAGGGACCCAAGCACAATAACCTCTAGAAAATAGTCAAGACATATGCTGCTGGGTAGGGAGAAAGGCAGAATGGGAGAGGCACTCGTGGTCCAGGTCACTGCGGCCAAATCAGCAGGGATGGGTACTCTGTGGACAGGCACCACCAGCTTTAGTTAGCATCCCACAGGCTCCATGGAGTGAAGGAGAGGCTTTTTTTGTAGTTGTTAGGAAAACTGCAGACCAAACTATCTCTGCATCTCACCAGTAACATGCGCACTGCTGGATGAGGATCCCTGACCTGCGGAGACCTCTTCCAACTCTGCAATGCTGCCATAGCTACTACAGTGTGAGAGTTAAGAGTGGAGTATGTGAAGCCGGACAGACTTTGAACCCAAGCATGGCCCCTCACCTTATAGCCTAGGTGATCCTGAGTAATTTCCTGAACATGTCTAAGCCTGCGTCTTCATTTGTAAAGTGGAGTTATTTCTTACTTCATTATGCTTGGGGAAGGATTAAATAAAATAATGTATAACTGATGTTTACTGTCTGATAATACTGAGTGAGCACACAGTAAATTGCAGCTATTAGGATGTATTATTAACAATATTACTGTTATTAACTTGATTATTATTACTATTATTATTGTGATGAGGTGGCTATCTGGTTTTCCCCTCTTCCCTTTAGAACTTCAATACTACATTTATGGCTTCCTTCATTAACTCAACTAATATTTATTAAATTCCTACCATCTGCAGGGGTCTGAGATGATTAGGATGGAAACGTGAGTAAGACACATGGCAAGATCTCATGTCTGTGATACTACATAGAGAATCTTAAAGATGCTACCAGAAAACTACTAGAGCTAATCAATGAATTTGGTAAAGTAGCAGGATATAAAATCAATGCACAGAAATCTCTTGCATTCCTATACACTAATGATGAAAAACCTGAAAGTGAAATTAAGAAAACACTCCCATTTACCATTGCAACCAAAAGGATAAAATGCCTAGGAATAAATCTACCTAAGGAGACAAAAGACCTGTATGCAGAAAATTATAAGATACTATTGAAAGAAATTAAAGATGATACAAATAGATGGAGAGATATACCATGTTCTTGGATTGGAAGAATCAACATTATGAAAATGACTATACTATCTAAAGCAATCTACAGATCTAATGCAATCCCTCTCAAACTACCACTGGCATTTTTCACAGAACTAGAACAAAAAATTTCACAATTTGGATGGAAACACAAAAGACCGTGATTAGCCAAAGCAATCCTGAGAAAGAAAAACGGACCTGGAGGAATCAGGCTCCTGGACTTCAGACTATACTACAAAGCTACAGTAATCAAAGACAGTATGGTACTGGCAAAAAACAGAAATATAGACCAATGGAACAGGATAGAAAGCCCAAAGGTAAACCCACACACATATGGTCACCTTATCTTTGATAAAGGTGGCAAGAATATACAATGGAGAAAAGACAGCCTCTTCAATAAGTGGTGCTGGGAAAACTGGACAGCTACATGTAAAACAATGAAATTAGAACACTCCCTAACACCATACACAAAAATAAGCTCAAAATGGATTAAAGTAAGGCCAGACACTAAAACTCTTAGAGGAAAACATAGGGAGAACATTATGTAAATCACAGCAAGATTGTTTTTGACCTACCTCCTAGAGGAATGGAAATACAAACAAAAATAAACAAATGGGAGCTAATGAAACTTAAAACCTTTTGCACAGCAAAGGAAACCATAAACAAGACGAAAAGACAACCCTCAGAATGGGAGAAAATATTTGAAAATGAAGCAACTGACAAAGGATTCACCTCCAAAATTTACAAGCAGCTCATGCAGCTCAATATCAAAAAACCCAAAAAACCCAATCCAAAAATGGGCAGAAGACCTAAATAGACATTTCTCCAAAGAAGATATACAGATTGCCAACAAACACATGAAAGAATGCTCAACATCATTAATCATTAGGGAAATGCAAATTAAAACTACAGTGAGATATCATCTCGTACCAGTCAGAATGGCCATCATCAAAAAATCTAGAGACAATAAATGTTGGAGAGGGTGTGGAGAAAAGGGAACCCTCTTACACTGTTGGTGGGAATGTAAATTGATACAGCCACTATGGAGAACAGTATGGAGGTTCCTTAAAAAACTACAAATAAAACTACCATAGGACCCAGCAATCCCACTACTGGGCATATACCCTGAGAAAACCATAATTCAAAAAGATTCATGTACCAAAATGTTCATTGCAGCTCTATTTACAATAGTCAGGATATGGAAGCAACCTAAGTGTCCATCGACAGATGAATGGATAAAGAAGATGTGGCACATATATGCAATGGAATATTACTCAGCCATGAAAAGAAATGAAATTGAGTTATTTGTAGTGAGGTGGAAGGACCTAGAGTCTGTCATACAGAGTGAAGTAAGGCAGAAAGAGAAAAACAAATACCGTATGCTAACACATATATATGGAATCTAAAAAACAAACAAAAATAAAGGTCATGAAGAACCTAGGGGCAAGACGGGAATAAAGACACACACCTACTAGAGAATGGACTTGAGGACACGGGGAGGGGGAAGTGTATGCTGGGACAAAGTGAGAAAGTGGCATGTACATATATACACTACCAAATGTAAAATCAATAGCTAGTGGGAAGCAATCACATAGCACCGGGAGATCAGCTCGGTGCTTTGTGACCAGCTAGAAGGGTGGGATAGGGAGGTTGGGAGGGTGGGAGGTGCAAGAGGGAAGAGATATGGGAACATATGCATATGTATAACTGATTCATTTTGTTATAAAGCAGAAACTAACACACCATTGTAAAGCAGTTATACTCCAATAAAAATGTTAAGAAAAAAAAAAAAGAGCTCATGTCAGGGTGGGGAAACTAGACTTTTTGCGTCTTTGGGGACAGTCTTTATTCAGAAGTGATGTAACCGAATCTCTATTGCCTATGCTTTGATATATAACTAAATACAAGGAAGAGTTGTTTTGTGTTCCTTGGGGCAGCTCACCATCTGGACTTGTAAGCCGCTTCCTTTTTGAGATGATGTACGTACACGTGTGTGTGTTTTCTCTATGCGGGTTAATTGGCCCTTATGACAGATTACAAAGATAAGGCAGTATCGTGCCAAAATTGTCTTAGCTGGGAGTGTGGTGGCCATGGCAGTGTATGATTTCAGGCGAGTGGGACTTCACTTAGGTTTCACTCTGTCTTGTCTCTCCCATGCTGAGTCGGCTGCAGGTCTCTGAGAAGGCAGGGCTATTTGTGCCTCCATATCGAGCTCGTTTTAAGTAGATCCCTTTGCTGTGAACAGCCATCCCTCCCCTGCCACCTGCAGAGCAACCACTCTTCTCACAGCTCAGCTCCTGTGTGATCTCTACGCAGCCCTGCTGATACACTGGTCCTGTAATAGGGTGGACCACACTTCCCTGTGTCCCCACTATACTCTCTATAAACTTCTGTAATTATATAGAGAATACCTTTTTTTTTTTGGCCTTCACTGATACATGTCTGTATCTTTCTGCTAAACATAAGTTCCTTAAGGACAGAAACTATTTCTTACTGATTTTGTATCTCAAGCGCACAACACAATGCCTAGAACATAGATGGGAATCTAATAAAAAGTTGCTGAATAGATGGGTGAATGAATGAATAAAGGAATGAATAGGAGTGATGATTAGAGTAGTAGGATATGTAGGATTAATTATTCTACTCTGAAACTTTTCCTGCATTATCAATCATGCCTCCAGGAATGAGTTCTCCTTCCAATGCTTTCTCTTTCATAATCCTGATTCTCTTAGAATCTTAAACTCTCAAAAGAACTGTCTGTCCCCTATCTACTCTTACTTACCAAATTTTGAACATTCAACAGAATGTTTCTGAAATGAAATACCATCCTCCCCCTTTTGACAACTGCTGCCAGAGATTCTCACTCACCTACAAACCATATGGATTTGTCATCACTTTCAATTCCCTAAAAGCCCCAACTTTCTTTCTCCATCACTTCCAAACCTGATGACAATTCTGATTCTCTTTTCCTCCCTCTAACTCTCCAAGAGCACAACCTTCCACCTGCCTCGACCCCATCTCTTCTCAGTTACTGATAACCTTGGCCTCAAACTCACTCCTCCTCTTACGCTCTTCATTAATCTATTTCCACCCCCGCCCCCTCCCCCAGGATCATTCTCAGCTTTGTTCAAGCGTGTTGGCTTTTGCTTTTCACAGAGTCTTCACCGAATTCCATCTGCCTTTTCATCCACCACCCCACACAAGTTCTTCTGTTATTAACCTCCTATCCCTGTCCTCCTCTGCAGGCTCTTTTCAGGCCACTTTTAACACATATAGGTCTCCTTTATCTTCACAAAGTTATCACTGGATTCCACACACTTTTCTAACTGCCACGCCAGATTCTCCTACTGTTCATCAGATCAAAACCCATGGGGCAGTTCTCTAATTCCTTCCAATCTGAGACTTGTTTGAAGTAGTCCCAAGAAATGTAACAAGTCAGTTTTCGAGTCAAACCCAAGGTCAACTAATTCTTTCTCGATCCTGATGATTGGTCCTGCCCACTCTTCTCTCCTCAGCTTCAGACAGCTGGCCCTGACCCCTTTTTCCACATTGTGTTTGTTTGCTTCCTGTCTCTAATTGGTCATTGATTCAACACCATCTTTCTGGTTCCATTATGTCCAAACAACATTCATAAGCAGTACCATAAGCGTTGGGAAATATTCAATTTGATATAAAAGGTATTAGGGCACCTAGTGCAATGCCTGGCAAATAACAGTTCTTTATATATCAGTTCTATACATTTACCCTTTCTCTGCCCATGATACCACCATGAGGTCTTTCATTTCACAGGCAGAAACTGAGGACTGAGAGATGGATTCAGCTTTCCTAACATTCATGGTGGATCAGTGACTACATCAGAAGCAGGTACCAGGTCTCCCATCTCCAGACACAGGCACAGTATTTGTCCCTTTCACTTCTCTACTTTGAAACCACATTTTACACCATGAAATTTCATTTCCCCAAACTCCAAACTCCAAAGCAACTTCCAGATTTAATAATCATCTGAAACACAGAGATTATTAACCATAGAGAAAGACTGACAAATGTGTCCCAATTTAAAACAAACTTATCGGTGCCAAGACAGAATGTCTTTGAAAAATAGAAAAGAAAAGAATGAATTCTTTACACTGCAAGAGGATACTCACTTTACAAAGGGGGAACCACTGAAAGTACCTCTAAAGTGTGCAGTATCCTGTTACTTAAAATAGCTTATATAAATTATATCATTTATATAGTTATATATATATTGCGTAAATGTCTGTGGTTTAAAATAGCATTTAATCTTCAAAGTTTAATTTACATAAAATCTTTGAAAGCCACCATATGAACTGTGCAGTGTGTATAGTGGCACCTCTGTAAGTGGGCGCTGGATGCTCAGCTATGGATGGGTGCACCAACACGAAGACACCATGAGGAATTTGTGAATCTCATTACAATACTACCAGACAGTTCTGTCACTGACTAGCTTGGCAACCTTGGGAAAGTTCCTTAACCACTACTGAACTATAGCTGATACATCTACAAAATGGCGATAATGCCTAGGATTAAAAATAACGTTTATCCAGTGTCTAATGCAATGCTTGGCACGTAATGGTGCTATTTGCCTCTGTTTCCCCTCCTCTAGCCTCTTTGTGAGATTCTCGGGTTACAACCCATGAAAGCCATCTTCCTCCAATCTGTAGTGTTAAAACCCATAAACTGACTTTAAAGTTTTTCTTTAGGAAATCACATTTCTTCTCTTTTACTTGTTTGTAATAGGAAAATGTAAATAAAAGGAGACAGCCTCAATGCCCAACTAAAAGGAACTGGTTAAATACATTATGATACATCCATTTAATGTGATACTATCCATCCTAAATAATGTTAATGTGTATTTGAATTTGTTAATATGAAGAGCAGTTTATAATATATTATTAATTGAAAATGACAAGTCAAGACAGTACATATAGTCTGATACCAGTTAAAGAAGTCTCACACACAGAAACACACATGTACTTATATACTTACGTACATGTTTTATAAGTACAAACCTGTATCATTACTGGATTTCTTATAGCTGGGCATTAAGAATGTTAAAAAAATTTTTTTCCTATTATAAACAAGCAAAAGAACACAGACTTGATTTCCTAAAGAAAAGCTTTAACACATTATGGAGATTAGACATTAACATTTTAACTAACAATCAGTATCTCTGTGTAATGAGATTATGGTTAATTTTTAAAAATGTAACCTACATTATGTACTTTCTCAAAAAATAAATATATATTACTTGCTTAATAAAAAGTAATTAAACTGGACAAAAATAAGCAAACCATATATTCATTGTACCACATCAAATACCCTGGTGAGTCAACACACCATGTGCACATCCCTCACCAACAGTTGACAGGCCATTGTGAAAAATACAGCAGTTCCTACTTTGAAATGTACACAGCAAATATCTTCTATTGACATTAATCAATTCATCAACTGTCTTTCTGTTTACACAAATTCTAAATGTGACCAGTAGTTTAAATGTCACTTCATGGCATCAGCACTAGAGTCACTGTACTAGTATTGTTGTAGCTTGAATTCCTGGGGAAAAATGTGCACAGATTCAAACAAACTTGAAAAATCCAAACAGAGTCTTTTATTAGTGACCCCTAATGACCCACAATCAAGGCTAAACATCTTGGCTAAACAATTATCTTTGGGAATTGAAATGTAAACAGAAAGAAAATTTGCTGCTTGCCCTTACCCTATGTGGCTATTCCTCTCTGGCAATAACACATCTGCATACATCCTATCAAAGTTAAAAAGTTCCTGGTACAATTAAAAATTTTTCACTTTCTCATTTAGAAAGCAAAATGGATATAATTATATATCTATGTACCCCAGTAAATTGCTTTTTCCTAAACAAAACCCAGTATAAAACTATATAGAAAACAGCAGACTTTGTTCCTACAACTAGGCATGCAAAACGCCTCTGTAATGTTATTTATGCTCCTTACATTCACGTTTCCAAATCAGTTTGCCTCTCAAATATCATCATACGAATAGCTTTTCAAAACTCAGGTATAGTCATCTGCACACCAGTCTTCAGAATTATGTCCCAAGAGCTGTTTAATGTTAGAAGTTCGAGTGCAGATTAAAAGTTCTAGAAATAAACTTTAAAATGTGTGGAGGTATACGTGTATGTGTTTAGAAGAAGGGATTTCACAAAGAATCAGTTTATGACTTTGCACTGGGCTCTAAAGAATTAAGATGAGTACAAACCTTGATGCCCTCTATAAACCGCAAACTGACAGATCAAAGTCAGTGAGGATACTATTTGTTAACAGTCAGAACACTGCAGTCTCATATACTTCTGCTTTGAATAGATGTTGTTTTTGGACTGATTTCCTACAACCCTGACTATACTCATTATGAATAAAGAGCCATTCCAGGAAACTTCCTTTCAGAGTCAGATGTTTTAGCCACACAAACCCCTGGCAGAGATAGGACTAAATAAATTTCTTTCATTTTATTTTTCTACAATCATAAACCTGTGCAAATATAGAGATAAAAAAGAGTTGCCAAAGGCAAATATCCCTTTCAGTGGATGGTATTAGCGGAATATCAACTTGTCCTTGCCGTGCCTTGTGACTCCTGTTGCTTACTTTCTAAAGAAATCTCACTATTTTTAAAAAGTGTAAATGTCCTTACATGGCATTCAAAATAAATGGAGAGAAAAGCACAATAAAAAAAGGAAATAGCAAATGATTGTATTAAACTCTAGCCCTTTACTTGGCCATCTGTCTTCAATTTCAGGCATGTTGTTTTTGAGTAGCGTCCCATTGTAACCAAATATAATAGGATAGGCAAGTTAATGAACTACGGCACATCCCATCATAAATGTGATGTATCACCAAGGCAAAGCCACCCAAGATGCAAGGCAGCTACTGTTTTCCTATGAAGCTACTAGTTCTTAGTTCAGTGCTCTGGGGAAAGAGTAGCCTCATTTATCTTTGTGTTTGTTGTAAACCCTCAGACTTCTACCCTATCCTTTTTCTCCCTTCCTGACCTTGACCTCTAAAGAAAAATGAAAAAGGTAGAGAAGCCCCAGGGAGGTGTAGGTAAAGGAGAAAGAGGTGAGATTTGGATTCATCTGAAAGAAAAATATATGTTCACCATTTTCATCACCAATCAGGATTCCTTAGTAAATTACAAATCAGTCTTGCTAACATGGAAACGGTTATTGGCCAATTCAATTATTGACCAACTGTGTCTTTGTATATTCCTCCCCTGAAACTAAACTCTTTCCTCAGAAAACTCTTAATTGGTTTACATTCTTTAAATTTATTTAGACAACACTATTCTCTGAAGCACTGGATTTAATTTCTTGCTTATGAAAAATATCTTAAATGTTATGAGAAATGAAATATACATTGTTAGAAACTGAGACACTAAAGAGATTGCATTGGAGGAGTCTGAGACTCCCCTAATCCATTTTTATTTTGTGTCTAATGGATTGAGTGATTTTGATTTAATAGGATAGTCGATTGTAAAGTTCATTAATGTATGGGATTAAGGATCTCTTCCTGAACTCATTTCCGTCTCTGACTTTCCCCTTTCCATCTATTCCACTTTAACTGCTCAAGTGAAAAATTGTCCTCCTTACTTACTTGAGCTAATTTAGGACAGGAAGTTGATTCCTCATTCACAAGTGCTGAAAAGCAGCATGATCCATTTCATATTAGCATTCTTCTTTTTCTATGGGAGTTTTATTTCCCAGCATCAATTCTCATGCAGAGTATGGTAAACAGAGTGCTGAGATTCCCACCCCCTGGTGTACATCCAGTGTATACCCCCCTTCCCTCGAGTGTGAACAAGACTGGGGATATGATGGATTTCATAGGTCCACCATTATGCTACCTTATATTGCAAAGGGGAAAAGATTTTGCAGATATAATTAAGGTCCCAAACCAGATGACTTTCAATAAACAAAAGGGAGAGCCTGGGCGACAATGGCCTTATCAGATGAGCCTTGGAAAGGGACAGGGCCCTTTCTGATAGGAAAGATTCAAAAGTGCAAGGGTTTCTCCTGCTGGCCTTGAAGGAGCAAAGTGCTGTGTTATGAGGAGGGCCACGTGCAGGAAATGGTGGATGGCTAGGAGCTGAGAGTGACCGTGGTCTGACAGTCTGCAAGAAAATAGAGACCTGAGTTTCATAGCTTCAAGGAATGAACTTGGAAGAGGATGCTGAGTCTCAGATGAATCAAGGTGTTGACCTTGATTTCAACGTGGAGAGACTCTGATCAGAGGACCCGGCTAACATGTGCCTGGACTCCTGACCTATGGAAACTGTGATATAATAAATTTGTGTTAAGTCACTAAATGTGTGGTAATCCATTATAGAGCAATAGAAAACTAATAAACACAGCTCGTGAATCCATTCAGGGCATTGTAAAGTGTGTGATGATTACTTTCTTGCCAATCCTCAGCCTTACATTCATTCCCCTGAACATTCACTGTTTAGAAACGCTCATGATTCATAACTGCAAAGACAAACTCATTTGCTCTTTGGATCATTCAAGCTGAAATCTAGATGTACCCCCCTCCTATTTCATAGATGAGGAAACAGGTTCAGAATAATTGACTAGCTTGAGTTTATACTCTTAATAAGTAGAAAGAATTTGAGATCTATTCCAGAGTTCTTTCCACAAAAGTAGAGAACTTGGATTAAGATTTACTTCTGGGGGACTTCCCTGGCTGTCCAGTGGTTAAGACTCCACGCTTCCACTGCAGGGGGCAAGGGTTCGATCCCTGGTTGGGAAACTAAGATCCCACATGCTTTTGCTTTAATTACAATGGAATCAATCCCTCCCAGTCCTGAGTTGTGTTAGCACTGTTATTTTTTGTCAGTCTATTTCCTATAACACCCAATACAATCCATTTTAACTGTACTAGAACTTTTGTTTCCCATAGTATTATATCAGCAGAGCATGCTGTAACTGATAAGTATTTAACTGATATTTTGTGAATTAATGAATGACTTTAATGAGGATGAATTGGCTGGGTAGATGGGAGAGACAATTAGAATTATTAAGACATCTGCAAATTATAATGGTGGATGGTGGAGGAGTGGGGGCACATAATTAGGAAAATAGAAAGGCTTTAAAACCAGATGCCTATCATTAGTCATTAGAGAAATGCAAATCAAAGCTACAATGAGATATCATCTCACACCAGTCAGAATGGCCATCATCAAAAAAATCTACAAACAATAAATGTTGGAGAGGGTGTGGAGAAAAGGGAACCCTCTTACACTGTTGGTGGGAATGTAAATTGATACAGCCACTATGGAGAATAGTATGGAGGTTCCTTTAAAAACTAAAAATAGAACTACCATATGACCCAGCAATCCCACTACTAGGCATATACTCTGAGAAAACCATAATTCAAAAAGAGTCATGTACCACAATGTTCATTGCAGCTCTATTTACAATAGCCAGGACATGAAAGCAACCTAAGTGTCCATCGACAGATGAATGGGTAAAGAAGATGTGGCAAATATATACAATGGAATATTACTCAGCCATAAAAAGAAATGAAATTCAGTTATTTGTAGGTGAGGTGGATGGACCTAGGGTGTGTCATACAGAGTGAAATAAAGCAGAAAGAGAAAAACAAATACCATATGCTAACACATATCTATGGAATCTAAAAAACAACAACAAAAAAGGTCATGAAGAACCTAGGGGCAAAACGGGAATAAAGACACAGACCTACTAGAGAATGGACTTGAGGACATGGGGAGGGGACAAAGTGAGAGAGTGGCATGGACATATATACACTACCAAATGTAAAATAGATAGCTAGTGGGAAGCAATTGCATAGCACAGGGCGATCATCTCGGTGCTTTGTGACCACCTAGAGGGGTGGGATAGGGAGCGTGGGAGGGAGGGAGATGCAAGAGGGAAGAGATATGGGGACATATGTATATGTATAACTGATTCACTTTGTTATAAAGCAGAAACTAACACACCATTGTAAAGCAATTATACTCCAATAAAGATGTTAAAATAAAAAGATGTCTAAGGAAAAAATTAAATTTCTAAGGAAATACTTGCAACATATATTGATGAAATACTTTGACACTGTGACATACTCAAACCAAATCTCCCAATAAAGTCATCATTAATAAAATAGAAAACAACATTAATGAAATAGAATTACAGGGCTGTGATTTCATCTAAAACCTTGGCAATGTAATCATCTCTCTCTTTTCGCCACACATATATCTCGCTGTAAAGACTGCGACCTTAAAAAGTAGATCAATGTGAAAAAATGTCCACCAATCTCAGGTCACCCTAACATCTCTTCCAAGGGAACTTCAAGAATACCCCACATTGGAAAGAACTAGCACCCTAGACTAACCTCTGAAATACTCAGCTCTTGCTTTAACAAGGGATGAGCATTGACTGAACTCGACATTTCTCTGAAGCCTCTTGTTGCTTAGTTGTGACAGTAATCAGGAAGCTGGAGGCTCCTCGAGGGAGTGCCTACTCTTCCAGCTCTATACTCTCTGATTCTAGCACAATGTTTCTGTATGAGATGAGGGTAAATTATATATTTTGCTCCTTATGTTTCTCCAGTTGTCGGAACTGAGTGAGTTCAGCTGTAACAGCTCGTGTGAGAATCAGGCATGTCGGGGGCAGAAATAGCAAAGCGAGAAAGAACAGCTAGTAGAAACTGGCTGCATGAATTGTACAAATTCAAGGAGTCACTCTTTCTCAGTGGGAATTTTGGAGGGTTTATGAATTAAGTCTGATTTCTATTGAATAAGAGATATTTAATATGTACACTTCTTGGAGCACATTTTTTCCTTTTATTTCCACAAAAATTTTCATGTGAGGGAAAAATGCTGACCTTTGCATTTGACTTATTCTTAATTTCAGAGAAACATGACCAACAAGAACATCATCAAAGTGTGAGTATAGTAATTAAAGGGAGAAAATAAAGAAAGGACTAAATGTCATCCAAAAGAAATTCTCCTGAAATGTAATTTACTCCAGTCTTGGACTTCAGTGTAAGTGAGCCTACTGCTGAAGTCCCAAACTGGAATAGATTACCCTGGTCCCCAGGTCTAAGGTAACTGTAAGGGTAGCAATCCAGGAAAAGAGTGCTCAAAAATGACTTACACATCAAAGGAGACACGTGTCCCCTGTTAGCTTTGTTGGTCCTGGTTTTCAGTCTATAACTCCTGGAAATGACAATTATTCTTTGATATCACATGGATACTCTTCATCCAGAAAGAGTATGGATCATACTCAATCATTTGTTGAGAGTAATGGAGGTATTAGCTAATGCTATGGTGGTAATCACATTACAATACATAAATGCATCAAATTAACATATTGTACACCTTAAGTTTACACGAGATCATATGCTAATTATATTTGAATTAGAAAAAGAGCATATTAATGGTCTAAAAGAGTAAATACTAGTTCCAAAGATGTTTAAATTATCACTATCACATAACTAACACATGGCAAGGACCTTGCAAGTCTATCAGAAACTTCAAAGTAGGGCTGCCAGATAAAATACAGGATGCTCAGTCAAATTTAAATCTCAGATAAATAACAAATAATTTTTTTAGTATAAGTATACCCCAAACCTTTCACAGACACACTTATATTAGAAATTATTCACTGTTTATCTGAAATTCAGTTTTAAATGAGCATCCTGAATTTTTATTTGCTAAATATGACAACCCTACAGAAGACTTTAGGGTGGAATCACTCTGAACATCCCAGACTGAACATTTTATTCTTTACATCATTAGCTTTCATGTTACCTGGAAAGAAAAGAACAGCAGAGAAGATTGTCATTTCCTAAACATTTTTTTCCATTGGTCTGTGTACACTGTCCTGGACCAAATGTAAAGTTCCAGTAATAAGTATCCCAACAATTGCAGCCAAAATAGAACAGAGATGTATGATAGGTATCACAAATACCTAACTTTTAGTCACATTTCATCAAATCATTTTTAAGTGGACATGGAGGTTGCATTTATAAAGTATTTACTATAACCTAACATTGATACATGCCATGTAAATAAAAGACCAAAGTATAGTCTGCTGGGTTGAGGAGCTTACATTTGGTTTAAGGAAATTGTGACGATACACGAAGCACAATTGGAAAAGGATGAAGACCTGCAGCTTACTTGGCACTCAAGTTCAAGTGTGTGCTCTACAAGCTCATTCATTTCTTCATGTATCAGAGGGATCCATGGTCAGGTCCTGTTCCAGTGCTGGTGAAAAAACTGTGAACGAATCAGATAAAGTCCTTTCTTTGATAGAGTTCCATTCTAGTTGAGTGTACATAGATAATAAACAAATGAATTCATAAAGAAATGTCAAGTGGTAATAATTTCTATGATGACTATTGAAAACGGAAGTCAGGAATGAACTTAGGTTTGGGGCAAGCAAGGTTGTCTCTAAGGAGGTGACATTTCAGCTATGCAACAAGAAGGAAACAGCCTACAGGAAGATTGAAGAGAAGCAGCGGTCCAGCGGGGAGTAGAAAGAGTGAGTGCAAAGACCTAAAAGTAGAAGTGGCCAAGGCAGGAACAAGCTTTCTGTGACTGAGCAACAGAGAGAAGGGATCCAGTGCCTGAGTCAGCAAAGAGGAGATGAAGGCAGGGCCATTTAGGCCAGGATTTTGGTCCACCTGTTCTAAGTTTCTTCTAAGAGACAATGGAATGCTTTAAGCAAGGGAGTGACAGGATGTGAAATATATTGGAAAAGAAATCATCCCAGCTGCTGTGAAGACGCAATTTTCTGTACACAATAACCAAGGAGGAGTAGGAACAGAAGCAGTGATGGAGAGACAATGACCCTAAGCAGGCAATGGTGGTTTGTCTCAAGTTGGAATGAAGATGGAGATAGAGGTTAGGTTTGAGATGGATTTTGGAGACAAAGTTGATAGGACTTGCTAGTGGCCAGGTGGGAATCAAGGGTACTTCCTTAAGTTTTGACCTAAGCATCTGGATGATGAGACTACCATTTACTGAGAAGGAGAATCAGATAACCAAAAGCTTTACTATGGAACTTGTTCAGTTTGAGATGCCTTTTCGTCAGCCAAGTGGATATGTTAAATAGGAGAGCAAGATTAAATCTGGGCTGGCATAGTCCAGAAGAGAACTTGCAGAAGAAAGAAGACTTGCCTTTGAAAAGTGAGTTGGACTCAAATGGACATTGGAGGAATTTTCTGCATTTCTTGCAGAGGAAAGAAAATTAGAAAAAGATGTAAAAGTGAGAATGAGCATGAAATGTGGTTGGAAGTGAAAGAATGGGGAATCGATGTTGAGGAAAAGTAAGAGGTAAAATTAGACTTGTGACGTAGGGCTGGTGTATCGGGGCCTCCAAAAAAAAGAGTTTGAATTCTTCCTCTAAAAAACATGTAGGAGCTGGGATAAATTTCAATTTCTGTTCTGACTTGTTCTCTGTTTTATCTCCAGTTCTTACCACAGAGTCTGGTATGTAGAAAGTGGTCAATTTATTAAATGAATGAATGGACAATGAATGAATGATTATAAAGCTAAGTGTGTTTGCACAATGAGAGAACAAGTGAAAAAAAAAAGCAATGAAAGGCTCCCTATTACAAACATTTAAGTTTTTCAGAGAAGGAGATAAAGCCTTTGTATAATATAGTGGTGAAGAGAAGGAAATAAAGCTGCCTTATTATATTGCCTAGCATGATAAGATGACAAAGGTAGATAGAAAATACAAGTTCAATCTCTCCAAAGGTACTAAAGTTTTAAAATGTCACAGGAGATTTCTACTAAAACAATGAATTCGACAGAGAGCCTAGCTGATTAATGAGATTAAACAAAACTTGGATAAGACTTTTTTAATGTTCTAAAAATCAAGTGGCTGCAATTTTTCTCTCAACTACTCATGTCACATGCCATCCAATTCTTAAATAGGTTTAAAGTTGAAAGTTTATATTATTTTTGTTCAGTGTGCCCGTAGTGTTTCTGCTGAAATTTGAAATTGGTTAGATTGTTTTCTAGGGCACCATATCAATATCCAGTGGAACAATGAATCAAGTTCTCCCTTTTCTTTGTAACCTGCTACTGTTCCAAATAATGTACATTTTCTACAAAGCTTGTAATTGTCATAAATTCCTATTTATGTACGCAGATACACAAGTAAGTTATAGTTCTGTCACGTAGAGATGGTTGTGTTGCATTGTTCACTCAAGAAGTAAAACTAAGTCACTGCTCAGCACACAATGAGGAAAGCAGAGGAGGAGAAACCTCCCATAAAGTCAGTAAGATTTGCTGGCACTCATTTGCTATTGGCCGCAAAGTTCTCAGACTATACACTCCTTTTATTGGATTATTACTTTAATGGGACTTTTTAAAGGGCATTTTAATAGCCTCCCTGTTTCAGCAGATATACATTGAAAGGCATTTGGAATACTTCCCAGTTACAACATTTTTGATCTTCTCATTTCTTAGAATTCTGACAACCTACCAGGTAACAGTTAGTATGATATTAAGCTGACACATTCCAGAGTTGGCAGTTGTTAGATTTGCCGGTGCAGTTTGCTGCCCAGATCACATGGGCCTGAGATTTATTGCCTTTTCCTCTTACCCACCTCTCCATAGCCCCTTCCCCCACCTCATTTTTTTTTTAACTCTTTGACTGAATATACTACGGGTGCATTTTTAGGTACATCATGACTATTCACAGTAAATGTGTGACCTAGTACAAACAAGAATTAGCCACAGAAATTCTTACATTAGAAATTTGCACTATGCTGTGTTATTTGAAGAATCAGAGATAGCTTGTTTAGAGCAAAGATATTTGTTTTCTTCACCCAGAGTCATGCCATTCTCAGAACTCTCCATGGGTGATCTGTAAACCCTCTGAAAAGCTAAATCCATCAGAGAGACTCTGCTGTGGCCACTACTCAGATTTCTTCTTTCCCAAACAAGAGCTGAAAGCATGGAAAGGGACAGGGAGGGAAGACATTTAAAAATGATTCTAAAAAATAATTATAAATGGTTATAAAAAAATTCTTCAAAGGCTACCTTTTTGGCGGCCAATGATAATGAGGGCCAGACAAGTGTCAAACTCTCCTGGTATTGAGTTGGCTTCAATTCTATTGGAAACCATCTTCTTCCTGATAGAAGAAGCAAAGAGAAGAAGGTAGGCCATGGTATTAAATAGCATTTGTCTTACAGTGGAACTACCTGACCTCTGTTCCACATTGGGTTTTTCTAGGTTCAGGTAATGAGAAGGGTGGTAGGAACTGGCATAGACATTAGGCCAAGGCATTCTTGATATAGCACTAGGTCCAATGCATTCCTTCCTTCATTTATTCAACAAAGGTTTGTTGGGCACTAATCATGAGCCAAGCATGGATTTAGGAACTAAAAACATAAAGACAGAAATAGGCTCTGACCTCAAGGAGGTAAATATCTAGGGGGGGGGGACAGAGTCGTAACAGATAAATAGAGTCCAGTATTAAAAATAAAATCATAGATCCATGCACTAGCAATTATGAGAGTGTGAAGGAGGGGCACCTAAGCCAGCTGGAATGACCGTGGGGGAACGATCCCTAAATTGAATTGTTAATAATGGTTAGCAAGGTGCGCTTGGAACGCAGAAGGCTATGAGGATCCCATAAGCAAGTTCACCAAGTTGACAACACACACAATGTGTTTGGAGAACTTCATGTGCTGCAGTATTTCTGTTTTATAAACTGTGAGGTGTGGGCAAAGAGAAATGTACTAAAGAAACCAGGCAGTGATCAACACGGAGGGCTTGACATTTAGTTGCTTCCAACACTGTCTACCACGGAGACACATATGGCTGTTTACACTTAAATTAAGTAATATCTCAAAAAAGAAAAAGTTAGTTCTTTAAGATGTACTAGTCGTATTTCACAGGTTCAACAGCCATGGGCAGTTAGTGGCTACCATGGAGACTGCAGATTATAGAACACTTCCATCAGTGCAGAAAGTTCTATTGGGCAGTGCTTGTATAGACAGTCCTGAACCTTTGAAGTGTTTTATATAAAGAAGTTAGATTTAGGTCTTAGATTCACACGGGGCGCTCTGGAGGACACATGTGAAAAGATAAGATGGAGACAGGAGGTCCTTTAGAGAGAATATTTAATGTTCCATGGAGCTTCCATTCTAGAGGTGAAACAGACAAAAACCAAAAAATAATAAGTAAAATACATAGAATGTCAGAGAGTGATAAGTGGTAGAGACAAAAACAAAGGAAGGGAGGAGAATAGAAGGGGCTGTTGGGAGGTTCAATTGTAAATAAAGTGTTTAGAGAAAGTCTCACTGAGAAGGTGACTTTGGACCAAAGACCTGAAAGAGGTAAAAACATGACTTAGGTATCTGGGGACGAGGTGCATGAATATCCCAGTCTATTTAATACATATGTGCATCATGATTTAAAATTTTTACATTCTTTATCTCATTGAATCAGTAGAAATTTCCCAGAGAAACAGAGCTAATAATATACATGTGTGTGTAAATATGTAGGTACATATAAAGGGACTTGCTAAAGGAATAAGCTAATGCAATTATGCAGTAGTGGTGCCTAGAACATCTAAAATCTGTCAGGCAAGCTGGAAACTCAGGCAGGAATTGATCTTGCAGTTTTGAGGCAAAATTTCTTCTTTTCCAGGAAACCTCAATTTTTGCTCTTAAGGCCTTCAACTGATAGGATGAGACCCATCCACGTGATCAAGGATAATCTTTGTTACAGAAAGTAATATGCTAACTTGTATATGCTAACCACAGCTGCAAAACACCTTCTCAGCAATATCTAGTCTAAAGTTCATTACCTAATCCCCACGTTTCAGATAAGGGAATCGAGGTTCATAAAGACTAAAAACTTGACCAGACTAATTCAAGGGGAAGAGTAAAGAGCCTAACACCCGTCTAAGTCTCCTGAAACTAAATCTAGTTCACATTTCGCTACCCAGTCTAAGTAAACCAGACAAAGAAACCGGAATTAGACCACATAGGGAGCTCCAGATTAAAGAATAGATTCAGACATGCATTTATATTTTATGACATTCACCATTGAAATCTATTTTTGAAATGAAAAGCTCTTATCTTTATCTCTTTGAATATTTTTTCCCAATCTGCAATTTTTTTCTATTCTGTCTTTATGGTACTTCTACTGGATATATATTGAAATTCAGTTTCCTAAGTCCATAGTCTCTCTTTCTTATTTTTCATTTGTTTATCTCTCTGTACTGCATTCTTAGGAGTTTCCTTACAACTATCTTTCAGTGTATGAATTTTCTCCTCAGTAATGTTAATATGCCTTTAACCAAACATTTAGTATTTTTATAACAATTCTTATGTTTTTCATCTCTAGAGATTCTTTATGGTTCTTTACCCCATGTTCCTTTTCTTTTTGACTTTTCTTTTTGCTTCCAACTTGTAAGACTTTATTTAAAACATATTTATTTTAGGCAACATGACTAATTTTATTTTCTGAAGTTTTTGAGAATTTAATCCTACAGTTGGATGTGCCCTTCAATTCTTGCTTATAGTAATGGAGTTTTCTTCATATATTTTATAATTTGGGATTGTGAGCTCATCTTCAGTGGGCTCTACCGGCAGAATCCCTGTGGCTTGGGTTAAGGGCATGTCCCTCTAGAGTTATTTTGCATTTGCTTCCTCCAGGCAACTCAAGGATATCTCCAGCTTGGGACTCATTTTAATATTAATTATTTTGCTTTAGGGGCACAAATTATGCAAGTAATGTAATTTGAACATCAAACCCAAGTGTGATATAAGCCCATGGGAATGAATTCTCAAGAGAGACTTGTCCCTAGCAATAATACAGGCAGAAAAAAACAAGTTTCTTCGTAATGTCCTTCTGCCAATGGAAGGATTTTTATAACCCAGATTTTTACTGAGGGTTCAGACTTTGAGTATTCAGGTTTTTATATGAGAAGTCTAAGTTCCAAGTCTTTGCTTTATCAGGGCTTCATGTAAATGAACTTGTATTACCTAGACTGACCACCTCTCTTTAACCCCTGGGGTAGCTAGCTTGCTTATCCTCTGGTTTTCAATTCTTTCTTTGTTTCTGACAGATAAATTAGATTGATACATATTATGCTAGAAAATAGAGTAACTATTCTTTTTTAATGTAACTGCCTTTTACTTGACTAGACACACACACACACACACCAACATACTCAAAGGTACTTCAACTCGTTATAATAATAGTCTCCATTCACTGAGCCCTCAGAATATGATAAGAACTATGCCACCGTGTGTGTGTTATCTCAACAGTACTATTACTATGCCCATTTTACAGATAAGAAAACAGAATCTGAGGACTTGGGAAACTGCCTTAAAGTGACAGACTAGCATGGAAACCCAAAGTTATCTGAATCACTGGAGATATTTATAATCATCATACCATATAGTTTCCACATATGAGAGAAAGTCTTGATATATGCATGTCTTTTCTCTGTTTTAAAAAATTTTAGTTTAACAAAATATTCATAGATTTTATAAATTGTTAGTGATTGTATAAATGTAATTATATTTTGTCAACCAAATGCCATTTTTGTATTTAAAATCAGGCAGAAAATTTATCATGGTAAAAATGTAAGTTAATTTGCTTTTGCAAACTGGATTTGAAAGGAAGTAAAAATATAATAAACTTACATTTCTTCTTCATGCTAGGGAATTATCTGTCCACCTAAATAAATTATGCAAACTACCAGATTAACCTTTCACATACAGAATTTTAATAACTTTAGTAGAAAGGTTGCTTCCTTCTTTTTATACTATTATAGTTTTTAAAAGATGTAGTCACCAATCCAGACTCTCCTTTGTAACCCCTGAGGTTCTCAACACTCATGGTTTTTTGGACATTTTAAAAATAAGGCAGCCTCAATGGAACTACTTTGGTTCTACAAACAGTTTTATATCTTTGGACCAAAATAAGGATGCATCAGGATCTCATTCTCTTTTTTCCTAGAAGATTCCTCTGCTTGGCTAAATTCATGGTTAAAAACAGATTTATAAAGGAGAGCTACTGTCCAATAGCATCAAGAACAAAAAAATGTATCTATCAGCTTAAGAATAATATCAAACTCATCAATTTTAATTTATTTTTCCTATTGTAAATAGTAGAGCAATGAATACTAAACCAAGTGAGATATGAGCATTTCCCCCAATTAATCCACATTATTTAGCTACTTTTCTAGAAATTTGAATATTTTACCTCACTCTCATAGACATTGAATGTGTTTTTTTGCTAATATGATTAGCAAATATAATTTTTCATCTCTAAAATTAGAATATTTAGTGAGGTCAAACATCTTTTAAAACTCAATAGCATTGGTATTTCTTCTATTGTGAAATAATTGTGTCTATTCATTCTCCATATAATTATTTGAGTCTGAGTTTATTTCCCTCTACATGTTTTATGTAGTAATATTTAATTATTGGTTCCAATACTTCCCAGTTAATTGATCAACTTTTAATTTGGTGGCTTTTGGACACACAAAGTCTTTTAATTTTTAGATATTCAAACCTATCTGTTTCAATTTTTATGATATTTTGAATGCTTTTAACTTCACTCCCCACTATTTAGAGATTGAATAGATATTTGTTTCTACTTTTAGTTTTCATGGTTCTCTTTGTTGACACTGACACTCTCATTGATCTGGAATTTATTTTAACATTTATATGCAGTAATAATCTAAATTGATTTTTTTTCTAAGTAGGTAACTTATCTTCTGCAGCATTAATAGTCTTGCATAATCCATTTATTCTCAATGGATTTGAAGTGACTCTTTTAAAAAATAAATATTAACTACTTATATATTATAGGGTGTATCTAGTTTCCCTCTGTTATTTATTTTAAACATTCTTGAGCCAGTTCAACACAGATTTAATTATCAGAGCTTTACAGTATCTTTACATATCCAATAGGCATATTCACCAACCATACACCCAAATGCCCTGCCTTATTATTCTCCCTGCAAAAAATTCTGAGTTATTTTTAATGGTTTAGTTCGCCATCATTAAGCCAAATTTATGTAAAAATAGAATCTTTTCAATATATTCACAGTTCTTACAGTGCACATCAAATGTTTTGTTACATTTTGATTGTCCCTTAAATATTGTGGTACGTTTCTCCTAAAAAGAATTCCATGACCAAGAACATTTGGGAAAGAGTGCCTATTTTACCCTCCTCTTGGAGATTCACAACAAATATGAGCATATAAAAGAGAGAGAAATGAAGAAATTGCTCAGTAAAGGAACCTATGTTTAACCTAGTGTTCTCCAAATATTCAGCCTATTTTATATTTTGCTTAACAATTACTAGCAAACTATCAAAATGGCTTCTTTGTTCTATATGTTCTAAGAACGGTATTTCCTTTTGGCTACTCCCAGTCCTTTTTTTTAACATCTTTATTGGAGTATAATTGCTTTACAATGGTGTGTTAGTTTCTGCTTTATAACAAAGTGAATCAGTTATACATATACATATGTTCCCATATCTCTTCCCTCTTGCATCTCCCTCCCTCCCACCCTCCCTATCCCACCCCTCTAGGTAGTCACAAAGCACCGAGCTGATCTACCTGTGTTATGCAGCTGCTTCCAGTCAGAATGGCCATCATCAAAAAATCTAGAAACAATAAATGCTGGAGAGGGTGTGGAGAAAAGGGAACCCTCTTGCACTGCTGGTGGGAATGTGAATTGATACAGCCACTAGGGAGAACAGTATGGAGGTTCCTTAAAAAACTACAAATAGAACTACCATAAGACCCAGCAATCCCACTACTGGGCATATACCCAGTCCTTCTTTTTAATCCCTTTTGCCTGAAATGCTGACCAGTTCCCTAGATAAGGAGCATGTTTCTACGTAGGAGTGCCTCTAGCTGGCAGAAGACAGAAAGGGCTAGAGATGGCAGAGGTGCTGAATGTGCATTATGTCAGACCCATCAAAGAGGTTTGCACTCTTTCATGCTGTGGGAGCTCATGGGAATGACTTCAGTCAAGGAACAGAGGAGTTGGACCCCGTTGCCTCTTCTGAAGAGAGGCAGAGTCTCCAGAGAGCCTGCAGCCCAGCTGAAAGTGGGTCACTTCACCACTGAGGAATGGCACTGGGTGGCACTTCAGAGGCACTGCGGTGAGGGAACAGACCCTTATTCATCATGGGGGAGATAGTGTTTTTCCTCCCCTGCCATAGATTCACTCTGGCCCTGCAGCCTTTATGGTTAGGCGTGACTTCCTGAGGGCTTTTCCCTGGATTCACAGAAGGTTCCCTGAGTACCAGGGAAAGCCTGACTCACCCACAGGCCTTCCAGGGTGGGGCTGGCATGACTTGGATGCAACTTCGACTTGGCTGAACTCCCACGATGGTAATTCTCAGCCTAAAATCAGCTGCCTCAAGGAGAAATGGAAGAACGGGGTGAAGAAGAGTCCCCACGGAGGTGCTGACAGGGGCAATAAAATCTCCTCTCACAGGCTTCTCACTGGTGCCCTAGGGTGACATGTGAGGGAGCTTGGAAAATATTTTTTTTCTCTACAACTTCCTTTTTCCCTACAGCAGCTTCTCCAGCAAGTTCATGTCCCTGCCTCGTACTAGCTGATACCTATCCTAATAACGGATCCTCATCATGCTTTGGATAATTGGATCCCAGCCTGTATCCTAACTTTGCATCTTAATTCTTAGCTCCTGTACAAAAAGGCTAAAGCTTCCTTTCAGCATCCTATCTTGTATTCTCTATCACTGACGTTACAAGAGCAATCTTGGTCTATTTACTGCCGCCCCTGGAAGAGGCCCTTGAATTCTCACATGCTGTCACTCAGGTGCCAACACAAGCCCATATCTGATTTCTGTAAACAAGCAGGGTGATGGAGCTGCCTGGTCGCTAAGTCCCTCCGAGGAAGTCAAGGGTTTGTTTGTCGTTACTGAAAGCCCCCAGTAGCCAGACACCAGATAAAGAGACTATATCAGCTTGGCTGGGGAAGTAATGTGGCAAGTCACAGAAAGAATGAAAGGAGACGCATGGAAGGCAATTTACCAAGGTGTCTGAGTCCCAGTTCTGACTCTTACTAGTTGAGTGACTTCCAGCAATCTACTTTATCTTGTCTTTAGTTTCCTATGAAACAGGGATGGCAATAGTATTAGCTTTACAAGAATGTCAAGATGATTAAATGAGATAGTGTGTATATAGATATAAAATACATCTGACATAGACTTATGCCAAGGAAAAGTTAAGAATTACGGTGACAACAATGGCCTTTGAGGGGTCGCTAAAACCTTGGAAGTTCAGTGCCCTGAGAAACCTTGGAAGTTCAGTGCCCTGAGAAACCTTGGAAGTTCAGTGCCCTGAGTAACTTTCTGGGAAAAGGGGTCTATAACTTTCATTATGAGTTCTTCAAATTATTAAAAGCTCCTGAAATCACAGAAAGCAATGTGAAAACATTGAGTATCATTGAAATAAAGACAGCTGTTCCAAACAAACTGGTCTTTCCAAAGTCACAAAGACAGCAATTACCAAATTGTTATCCTTGACTAAAATGTACTCCGTTGCTTTCCCTCACTTATTTAAATATCCTCTTTCCTCCAAAACTCAGGTCAGCTAACCCCTTGCTGAATACCTGACTGGACCACTCAGCTGATACTTGCATAGTTCCCTCTGTACACGTTGGTCCTATTTCTCCAACTTCATCCCAGCTGCCGGAAAGCAAGGCTCCAATATAGCTTCCTTCAATGCCCAGGACAATCCTTTGCAATGTTTACTAATAGCAACTATGTATCACTGATAATGATATTTGTCAAGGTGTATTTCTACATAGAGTATAATGAACTTCTTCTAGGTAAATTCATATAATGGACTATCCCCTCTCTATAGCACAGCATCCAACATATAAGTGCTTCATGACAGAGGGTTGAATAAATAGTTTAAAAATTGGGTGGCTACGAGAAAGTTATACACCAATAAATGGATAAATTAGGCAGGTAAGATCAAGAGGAAGTATTTTTTTTTAAAAGATCACATATGGAGGATGTCACCAACCCTCTCAGCATTTATTTCACATTTTTCAAACATTTATAACTTGTGTACCAAAAATTCACTGGAACAATGTATTTTCATCAGGAGACCAAAGTTTAAGTCTAAATGATCAGCCACCCTTCCATTCTGCCTGAGGACAAAGTCCAAACCATAGTTCCATTAGTTTTCCTCTTATGGTCTTAACATGAAGTGTATCACCCGTCCTTGAATTGTACATGTATAGAAGTTTCCCAGGACCACCTAGGATAAACTAAATAGAAAAGGGAAGATTCTTAAAATCAAAAGGAAAACAGCCAACATGGCAAGTAAATTATCTTCTGCGGTGATAGGGTTGGGAGAGAAAGGGGAGATGTTTGTGCAAAGCAACCACAAAGTGCCATCGGAGCTATTGACGGATAAGCTGTTTCTGAAACCTTTGCTTTTTAAAGAAACCATATCAGCAGCACCAAACAACTCATTTGCTGCAGATTTGTCTTCGAACAGTTTTTTTTGCAAAATGCTGATAAGTGCAACTTCACTTGAGAGAGTAACTATATATATTATTCATTTAAACAGAGCAAATGAGAAACCATAACACATATACAACTATGGAAACAGAACAAATATGCTCATGAGAAGGCAAACAAAGATGCTGGCTGGCTGGTTGCAGGGGACAAAATTCTAGGCAGGGCACAAAATTAAAGAAAAAATGGCCGCTGTGAGTGGAGGTGAATATCTCCTAGAAATTCAGACTGTTGCTATTTTTCTCCAACAAAGGAGCATTTCTGCTTCAATTTCCTAAGAAATTCTAAACTGAAATTTTACAGAGTACTGATTTAGTAGCTTCCTTTCTGGCCAATGTATTTTTATGATGACTAAAAATAGAATTGGAAAAATAAGTTAACTAATGTGGATCATACTGTATCTTTAATAAAGCAAACAGTGATGCCAGATTCTGAATACACAGATAAGTATAGAAGCATCAAGTCTTGGAATGAATAAGGAACACGGAACCCCAAATTACCATTTGTACAATAATATCAGGGAACCCTGCACAGCTGTATTTCTCAAATTATGTTGCACAGAATATTAGTTCCGTTGATGTTAGCGGGTGTTATGTCAAATTAATGCTCTATAGTCAAATCTCTCACTCCCTTGCTAATAAAGAAGGTCATATATACAGACACATAAGAAACAAGCTCAAAGCAGTACTTTTTTAAGTAGACTTTATTTTTAATTGAAGTATAGTTGATTTACAATATTGTGTTAGTTTCAGGTGTACAGCATAATGATCCAGTATTTTTTTTCTTTTTTTTCTTTTTTTGCGGTACGCGGACCTCTCACTGTTCTGGCCTCTCCCATTGCAGAGCACAGGCTCCGTACGCACAGGCTCAGCAGCCATGGCTCACGGGCCCAGCCGCTCCGCGGCATGTGGGATCTTCCCAGACCAGGGCACGAACCCGTGTCCCCTGCATCAGCAGGCGGACTCTCAACCACTGCGCCACCAGGGAAGCCCTGATCCAGTATTTTTGCAGATTATACTCCGTTACAGGTTATTACAAGATAATGAGCATAATTCCATATGTTATCCAATATATCCTTGTTGCTTATCTATTTTATACACAGTAGTTTGTATCCCTTAAGCACATACCCTTAATTTTTCTCTTCCCCCTTTCCTCTCCATTTTGGTAACCACAAATTTGTTTTCTACATCTGTGAGTCTGTTTCTGTTTTGCATATGTATTCATTTGTATTATTTTTTATATTCCACATATAAGTGATATCCTACAGTATTTGTCTGTCTTTGTCTGACTTATTTCACTAAGCATGATATTCTCTAGCTCCATCCACATTGGTGTAAAGGCAGTATTTCATTCTTTTTATATGGCTGAGTAATATTCCATTCTATGTATACACCACATCTTCTTAATAATCCAATCGTCTGCTGGTGGGCACTTCTGTTGTTTACATATCTTGGCTATTATAAATAGTGCTGCTATAAACACTGGGTTGTATGTATCTTTTTTTTTTTTTTTTTTTTTTTTTTTTTTTTTTGCGGTATGCGGGCCTCTCACTGTTGTGGCCTCTCCCGTTGCGGAGCACAGGCTCTGGATGCGCAGGCTCAGCGGTCATGGCTCACGGGCCCAGCCGCTCTGCGGCATATGGGATCCTCCCGGACTGGGGCACGAACCCGTATCCCCTGCATCGGCAGGCGGACTCTCAACCACTGCGCCACCAGGGAGGCCCGTATGTATCTTTTTGAGTTAGTGTTTTCATTTTTTCTGGATAAATACCCAGGAATGGAATTGCCGGATCACACGGTAGTTCTATTTTGAGTTTTGTAAGGAAACTCCATACTGTTTTCCACAGTGGCTGCATCAGTTTACATTCTCGGCAACAGTGTATGAGGGTTCCCTTTTCTCCACACCTTCTCCAGCATTTGTTATTTGTAGACTTTTTGATATGGCCATTCTGATCAGTGTAAGGTGATACCTCATTGTGGTTTTGATTTTCAAAGCAGGACTTTTTAATAACATGTTTTAATAAATTTTCCAGGTTACATCCTAAGATTAGTCATAGCAGGTCTATGACCTACTTCTGCTTCTATTCTCAAAGTGCGTTCAAGTGTGTTCACTTGTTCTACAGAAATTACATAAATACATAATACATAAATAATGTACTTGGTAAAACAATTGAGAGAATTTCTATAATATATCCTTATTTTTAAGAATCACAACATACATTAGTTCATTAAAAGCTCTAAAAAGTCCTATAGCAACAAAATCCAGCATTGCCAACATTTATCTCATCATGAAACTCTCTTCTTTGCTTAATATGTAATATTTATTAATAACTTCTATAACAGACTCACTTTGGAATATCCTAGCATAGAAAAGTATTTAATGACATAAATTAAAAAGTACAAACAAAAGTCAAAAAACCAAAACAAAAGTCTCAAAACAATGTACCCACTATGATCCTATTTTTGTAAGATAATTACATATTTGTTTTTTCCATTTTTCTAGAACACATATTTTTGTTAGAAAAAGTATATTATCGATAACATTTTTTAAACACTTAATATTGTTTTATTTGGCATGGGAGAAAGTTATCTAGAGTATGGACCCATTTTCTAAAGTTTCCAAGCATTCCACTCACTTTTAGGGCTATAACAGGAGCCAAACACCTTCAGTGAGTGACGGCCCCGTCTTGCTATGCTGGATGTTGAATGCTGAATATTGAATGTCATGGGAAGTGCCCCAGGCTCCTATTTCTACTCCTAATTGGTGCACCTGAAAAATATCCATTGAACTGAGCTTTGAATGGTCTGCATAATTAGTATCGTATATAACAAGGCCAAATGTAAAGATGAAGTACTCCCGTGCTTTTCACCCCAAACATCAACTTTAGGCACCTGACAAAATACTATTCAATTTTACCTAAATGTCACTTTCCTCCTTGAGTGAACATAAGTCCTGCGTTTCTCCCTCCCTTTGGTAGGTGGGCCAAGGATTGTGGAACAAGAAGCGCTCTCAGCCCAGGGAGGACCAGATGGAAGATGAGAGGTAGAAAAGCTGCATGACCCTCCATTCTCCACAAAAGAAACCAGAAACTGTGGAAAGTTTGCTATAGCAGAGAAGTGTACTACACAGGAAATGTACCATATGGAAACTCTGGTATAGCAGAGAAAGAGCTGTAGGGATTAATGAAGAAGGCAGGGTATATAGCTTCCACCTTGAAGGAGCTGATAATCAAATGCTTAGAGCAGGAGGAATGTAAGTAACAGGATGCATACATTTGGGGGCTCTATTGGGATGCAGCTCTAAGTTCTGAGCAGTTAGGGAAGTGGGAAGGATTAGAGAGATGGAGAATAATGTAGCACAAAGGAGACTGACCTGAAAAGACAGGGTAAACAGATCAACCAAAAAGTGTGTGTGCGCATGCCTGTGTGAAGCACTCCTGAGGCTCGCTGCTAGAGGTGTAGGACCAGGTCCGCACCCTCAGGAAGCAGGATTTCTGGTTGGCTAGATGGCTTACCTAGAGAAACATTTAAAATAAACAAACAAACAAATAATAGAAACAGTATGTAATTCGGTTCTAAATGAGGGGATAGAGCCTGGCACAGAGCCTGGAAAATAGGTACTTACTATATGTTTATTGGATTTAATTAGATCCAGAAGCTGTCAGAGGGCTAGACAGGAGATCTCTGCAGAGTTATACAGGAAATGAGGATTCTTGTATAAGTGATAACCGACAGAAACAATGGCATAGGTGGTGAAATGAACCTTTGGAACAAGATGAGGAGAAGGTAATTAGAAAAGTTTTTATTTATAAAAATCCACAGTTCAAATTTGATCAGAAAGGGACTATAGAACCACTTTTATGCTCTAAGAAGGTAAGTGACAATCAAAATAAGTCCTGAGGACCACAGTTGCTGGTGAGAATAATTGAAGAGAGATGAGCCTTGAATGAGGCAGACCAACAAGAAGTCTATTTCTAATATCACTTTGGAACGACTGTTAGGAATTGATGGTAGACTCAGTGTGATGGATGGGAAAAAAGAGCATATTTGGGGCTCAGCAAACACAGTTCATTTATTCTCAAAATCTGGTTGGGCATTCAACTGCAGGTAGAAATATAGGTTTGTATTTATAATAAACACTTTATTATAATTTTTATAATAAAAAGGCATGTAAAATGTTTCATTATTTGCTACACTTTGAGCTATTAATTCTAGTACAGTAAACATATGTATGTGCAAGCACATGTGTACTTGACACTGTGAGAATCCTGTCTGATATACAGAATCCAGGAAAACCAACAAGTATCAGCATAGGCTTGAAGAGCAAAGTCTGAACAGGCAAAAAGATACCCATTGCACAGGCATCATCTTTTTTAAAATTTTTTTTCAAGGATAGTTGATTTACAATGTTGTGTTAATTTCTGCCATACAGCAAAGTGATCAAGTTATACATATATATACATACTTTTTCATATTCTTTTCCATTATGGTTTATCACAGAATATTAAATATAGTTCCTTGCACCGTACAGTAGGACTTTATTGTTTTGGCATCATCTTAACAGGGAGAAGGACGAGGAGGACATGGCTGAAACTTTTGTTCTCGGTACATTTTCTAAGTGATCTGCGTCCACGTGGGAGGTGAGCCTTCACAAAATGAATTCTTGTTTTCTGGTGTTTACAAAGCAGACTGCCACTGAGCCTGACCCAGGACAGCTCTAGTCGTATGGCCAGGTCTTATATGCGTTAGCCTATTGCTTAAATATGAATGTCCTATTAAGCTTTCTTGGCTGCCAATTGCAAAGGCCATGTGGCATGCACATCAGAGATGAGAGGACAAGATTGTTGCCTATAATGGCAACAATCTTCCCTTCACCACAAGCAGAGCCACAAATATTTCCAAACCACAAAAAAAAACTCGCCTATATAAGCTGTAAATACTTCAGTTGTGTGCATTTGTACAAAGTTAGGCATAGCTGGGTATGTTTGTTCTTTCATACATCTGTCCTCCCTTGTTTGGGGAAGTAGACCTTGAAGAGTATGACCCTATCCATCTCGGTTAGTGTCATCTCAATGTCAAAAGTATATGGTCATGGTTTTTTGCTGCAGATTATTGTTTAGAGTGAAGCTCTGAAGTGCATTCTGAACCAGGCTTTGTGTGAGTTATCAACTAATCATCTATTGCTAAAATCTCAAAGAAAAATGTGCAAGTTGGAGGAGTGGAAGGAGGCAAAAATTGCTTCTATTTTATATGATATTTGTTAATTAGACTAAGAATCTCCTCATCTTCTCTTTCAACCTAGAAATTTTAAAAAAGAAGAAGAATATAGGACCTTCTACTTCCAGGATGATTGCCACACATTAAGTTTCACCACTCATTTAATTTCATAAAGTCGTTTTTATTCCTGAAATATTTACTCCAGATAAGAAAATCTCTCATCACAACTGTGTGAAATCACACCCAAAGAACACATTTTGGCAGTGTCTCTTGACCAAAGAGTGGGACTCAGTATCAGGACTTGTTTTTCTCCCCCAAGACAGATACCACCAATGTTAGACTGCATTCGCAATGGAAATCATCACTTGGGCACTGAATCCAGCCACAGAGGATTTGGCAAAAAGGCTGTAACCTCTTCTCTCTCCTCACCAGTGACAATCCCACCACAGTTTTCCATCCGTTGGTGACCTCCATCCTGGATTACCTCAATGCTCTTTGCTCAGGGCTATGGTTAAAGACCTCCCAGAAGCTCCAGCTGTTGGTACAGAATGCATCAGTTGTCTAGCTGCTAACGGTCGTAGGCTGATGTGACTGGAGTGTCTCTGAATCCCTAGGGCCCACCTGGCTCAGGCTGGTGGTCCCAAGCCCTTTCATCAGCTGAGTTACTGAGTTTTTTCAAGAAGTATATCAGGCTCGTTGATATTTTGCAATTTCTGAATCTCCATGGAAGTTCACCGCTTCTTGGCAAGGAGATGGATTGAATATAAGTAAGAGGTAGAAAACACTCTTGAGAATGGATAGATGTTAAAGGAAGTGTTGGTGAGTTCCCTCAGCTATGCACAAGGAACTAGGCAAGAAGTTGGCAGTAAAGAAAGTATGATTCTCTCTGAAAGGATGTCATAGAATGCATATGCATACCAGCTGGAGGCTACAGATTCTATAGCAAGATGGCCTTCCTATCCAGGTCCTATACCATCACAACAACTAATTAAGATTTTGAAGAAAATGAGTATGAAATAGCAATTTTCACCAGAGAATACATACAACTTGATGCTGCTTCTTCTGGTCTTCAATAAAATCCAAGATTATCAGCTAGTATCCCAGGTCTGTTGACTATGGAGATACGATTTTACAAAAAAAAAAAAAAAAAAAAAAACAAGGCAAAATGTCATTGTCCTTAAATGCTTCACTCCAAAAAGGTTGCTTTTATAAAACACTTGCTTTGAAATCAGAAACAGAAATCAGTGCACCGATTACATGAAAGTCTTTGATGTACTCAGTGGTTATCTAGGTTCTACTATTTTTGGTTTTGAACTAGTCAAAGTTTATTTAAAGCTGGGCATTAGAAGACAATTTTAAAACATTTAGGATAGCTAAAATAACACTGTGCATACACTATATGAAGGTTTACTAAAATAGTTGTCAGGCATGCGTCATCGAGATAATTTCTGTTCCACTCAGAGAAATCAGTTATGATTGCTGACGGCAAAACTTGAGTTGGGCTCTAGGAAGACAATCCTTATGCAAATGGCACATTCAGCCTCTAACACTGTGACAAAAGATTCTAATGAGTAGGCAGAATGATCTACCCAGGTATTAGGGTGAAATCATCCACTATCCAAAGAGAAAGATGTTCATAATCAAGCATGTCAAGTTAATGAACACTCATAAGGTGAGAGTTAAATGAATTAGCTAGATTCATATAACAAATTCCCAGAATGTTGTTTTGTGCTAGTAAGTGTATTACGGTAACTCTGTAGAAATCGTTACTGTCTGTATTTCAGACATTCCCAGGAGTGCTAGCAAAGAGGAGCTTAGGACAAATTAGCGTATTCAATGAAGAGAATTATATGAGGAAATGCATGTTAAATTATACTGACACTGATACTACACATGTGTTACAGGGATACTGCTCATATGCTTCTCCCTATAAAGACCTGGGGCAATCCTGATTCCCCATGAAGGCCCCGTCACAACATCACTTATGTTCATTCTGGTCTCCGCACTGGCTCAGCCAGTTACCAGCTACAAGGCCATGTGTCTTCCCACACATTTGCTACAAGTGTAATGATCTTGCCAATGGCTTCACCATTTAAGGACTCTGCCCCGTGGGCAGATGCCTGCTGCCTGACATTACATCAGGATCAACTTCCCTTCATGTTCCCTTCTTGCATTGAAAGACCCTTTGGGGAATTCCCCAGTGGTCCAGTGGTTAAGACACCTCCCTGCCACTGCAGGGGGCACGGGTTCTATCCTTGTTTGGGGAAACTCAGATCCCACATGATGTATAGCCAAAAAATAAAATAAAATAAAGACCTTTTAGACTCAGTGCCATAAGAACATTCCTTTGGTTCTTCTTGTCCCTAAGGGTCACCATCTTTCAGAGTCAAGGACCTTGTTCCTAACATTCCTGGTTGCCTGAGATTTTTTGTTTTAAACACTTTAAAAAAAATAGATTCATTTATTTAGTTAGTTACTTTTGGCTGCGTTGGCTCTTCGTTGCTGTGCGCGGGCTTCCTCTAGTTGCAGTGAGCGGGGGCTACTCTTTGTTGTATTGCGAGGCTTCTCATTATGGTGGCTTCTCTTTGTTGCTGAGCACGGGGTCTAGGTGCGTGGGCTTTAGTAGTTGTGGTTCACGGGCTCTAGAGCACAGGCTCAGTAGTTGTGGCACACGGGCTTAGTTGCTCCATGGCACGTGGGATCTTCCCGGACCAGGGCTCGAACCCATGTCCCCTGCACTGGCAGGCGGATTCTTAACCACTGCGCCACCAGGGAAACCCTGCCTGAGATTTTAAAAACCTGTTCAGCAACCAGCAGCAGTCTGTATACAATGTTTGCCAGTCTGCAGCAAAAATCAGGAGGGAAACAAAGGGCAAGAGAGTGATTTGTATGTTTTCCTAAATTTAAATGTATACTCTGTAAGAGCTATCAGTAGTCTAACTTTAGGTACTTCCTACCTTTCTACTTTTTGGTGTCCTTTCTTCTGAAAAATGATGGGCATCTGTTGACGGCAAGTTTTCCTGAATGGCTGGGCTTTGCTAAATATAAAGATGAAATGCATGGTATTCCCTCTCTTCCTTCCTTCCTTCCTCCCTTTCTCCTCTCCTCCTCCTCCTTTCTTTGTCTCTCACATTCGTTTGTTCATTTTTTTATTATTTCACTGTTTTTTGAAATTCAAAGCTGTGGAAAATATGGCGTCTTGGACCCGCTGGTCACCAGGCTGTATTGATGGAGTGTCAGTGTCCACTTTGTACTGATCATACAGTTCCAATCAAACCTCTTCAAAGTGTACTGAAATCTACCTCTACGCATTGTCAGTGTGAGAGGAGAAACTCTGTATTTTCCATGGAGGGACTCTGGTAAGAGTATCTGGAAAAAAGGAGAGAGAGACAGAGAGAGAGAGAGAGAGAGAGAGAGAGAGAAGGGAGGGAGGGAGGGAGGGAGGAAAGATGGAGAAAGGAAAGGAAGAAAGAAAAAGGACAAAAGAGAAAAGAAAAGAAAAGAAAGAGATTCTGTTATGCAGTCTCTCGTGTTTTCTGTTCAAATGTCCCCTCAATCAGGCTCAGCTCTGTTGCTGTTTGAAGCTGACTAGAGACTCATTATCTCCTCCATAAGGTATACGTTTGTGCTAAATACGCACCACTGGAATAAATTCAGTGGATCCAGGGAGCCTGTGGGTCACTTTCACTCCAGCCAACTCCAGAGTGACTAGATCACTGCTGTGACAGCTCCTTGTTGACAGAATAAATCAGAATGTGGAAGCTTGTGAGGATACGTAAAGACCTGGAGCAGTCCTGGGGACAGCCTGCTCTCCCCAAAGATGCTAAAGTGGTAGAGGAACAAGAAGTAAAGCAGCCCAAGTTCTCATCCCAGACCTGCACCATCTGGCGGTGTGATCTTGAGGGTGTCAGTTTATAATTTCTCATTTTCTTTACCTATAACAACTGAAGGTTGCAGCCTACCTGGTAAAAATGCCAGAATATGGTGAACCAGGTCTGTTTGTGTCACCTCTCAGGGCCGCTGAGGACAGACATTCTCCTCAGTGGGATGATTGTGCCCAGTCCCCCTCAGACAGAACTCCAGAGGTGAAGTACAGCAAAAGACACTATTATTAATTTCTAAACACTAGGGGCCAGCAACTAATATTACAATTATTCATTCAAATTTCAGCTACAGACTAGAAAGAGGAATCCTTTGTTTCTATAACAATACTTACTTCAAGGCACCTGACACATTTCTATTTCCACTGATATCAGAAACAAGGTAAGGATGGCAATTCTGCCACCATTGTTAAGGATTACTTGGAAGTTTTAGCCCGTAGATTCAGATGTTAAGCATAAACAAGACAATTCACTCCTTAAAGGGGAGGCACAAACTCTCTTAATTTCTCATATGATTGTCTGTCTTTAGAAAGCCAACGTAAGTAATTGGCAAGCAATTAAAAGTAATAAAAGCATGAGAGCAAAGGAGAGTGAACAGTCAAAAAAATACAAAGTCAATGATTTTAAAAATTATTAAATTGCTGAAGGGATTTTTTAGAGAATTAGAAGCATGGGAGTGGAAGTAGGCATTGGTGGCTGGTGATTGTTCGTTAGAGAGGCAGACAGGGACTCCCCCATCCCCCTCCGCCCGCTCCAGTGAAGAAAGAAAAGGAGTAAAGGCAAAGACTGGGGGCAGTGGGGAAGCTGGGGTGGGGTTGAGATAGGTGTCTAGTTAAAGTAGAAATTGAGGGAGAATGCAAAGGAGGAACCAAACTGGTTTTTCAGAATCTTCAAATCTAGGCGGAGAACTTTAGACCTGGTTCAGAAAGAAAATAGTCCGCAAGAACTAACAGAGGAAAAACAATGCTGGTGCAATTGATGATTAGAAGTCCATTGCTCCCCTCTGTTTCCTCAAGTTTCTGTTACTTTATGGTGATGATTAGAAACTTCTCGCAAATATCCTTAAGCTGTGTTTTCTGGTTAAGATTACTTTCTTCCATAAGCATTCGTTGGCAATCTACCCGGCCCTTGGCATGCGGCAGTCAACAAGATAAATTCCCCGTCATATGTAAATGGAAAGGGTACCATGTCTCTAGATAATGTTGTGAAGATAGAAATTCTTCTAAAATAAAAGTTTTGATCTGATACTTTTCTAATCTGAACGGGGAATGTCTTTCATGGGATAAAAATCAACAGAAGAAATTAAGAAGGTGTGGACAGATTCAAAAACATGAAATTTTTAAATATCAGTTTGTCAAAGCTTCTCAATTAAAAAGAGAAAACAGGGCTTCCCTGGTGGCGCAGTGCTTGAGAGTCCGCCTGCCAATGGGGGGGACGCGGGTTCGTGCCCCGGTCCGGGAAGATCCCACATGCCACGGAGCGGCTGGGCCTGTGAGCCATGGCCGCTGAGCCTGCGCGTCCGGAGCCTGTGCTCTGCAAAGGGAGAGGCCACAACAGGGAGAGGCCCGCGTACTGCAAAAACAACAACAACAAAAAAGAGAAAACCTAACAAAATAGATTTAATCTAAGCAAATATTAACCTCAAAGTTGGTACTAATAATTAAGCAAATGGAGAGCAAACAGAAATAATGCTTGCAACAAACATGCACGTTCTGATTATGACGCAGACACTGACTTGATAAACCCAAAAGATGTGATCTGACACTGCTATGGTCTGAATGTTTGTATCGCCCCAAAATTCATATGTTGATATCCTAACCCCCCAAAAATGATGCTCTAGGAGGTGCGGCCTTGGGCAGGTGCTTAGGTCATGAGGGTAGAGCCCTCAGGAATGGGACTGGTTCCCTTATAAAAGAGGCTCCAGGGAGATCCCCAGCCCATTCCACCATGTGAGGACCCAGCGAGAGGGCCTCGCCTGTGAACCAGGAAGAGGGTGCTCACTAGAGAGCATGACCATGCTACTGTCTTGATCTTGAACTACCCAGTCTCTAGAACTGTGAGAAATAAATTTCTGTTGCTTACAAGCTACCTTGTCTGTGATGTTTTGTTATTGCAGCCTGAATAGACTAAGACAGACACACAACTATATTTGCACACTCAGAGAAACACTGTATTTTTATCATGCTTAAATTAAAGATATATATATTTTACTGAAAATAACTGAATGCAATAACATTAAAACGTCTATATTTTAAAGATGAGATGTGGCTAGTAAAGATGTAAAAAGCAGTTCAATTCCATTTGAAGCCATTCTGTCTCACCCGCCCCCATTTGGTACAACTTTCAATTCCTTTGTTGATCTTATTTGAAAGTGCTACTTTGTGTCACCCTATTCTCCTAATTTTGAGTTAAATTGGCTTCCTGAGTTGCTTGATTCAGGAACAACTGAGCTTTTTCTTTATATCAAATCCTCTTTTCTTCCACTCTAATTATAAATGCTAACTCTTATCAAATGTTTCCTATACATGCTTTCTCTACTAATTAGGTAAAAGATTATTTTTGTCCAGCTGTTTCCTAAATGTATGAAGAAATCTACAAGGAGATTAGGTGGACTGCCTCCATGTCAGCAGTATGAATTTAGCTGCTTTTTCCTATCTCGAGGTCTGTCTCAATTTGTCTGCCTCTCTCTATTTTCCTGCTTCAACTCAGTTATGCTGTATTTCCTGAATTCTAAGAAACACATTACTTTTCACTTTTTAATATTTCTAAAATTGGAGTTTTAATTGAATTTGCCAAAGTTTCCTTGTTACCTTTTATTCATTATCTTAATTGCAACGCAGCAGTCCTTTTAAATAAAGACAGTTGCTTATATTCAATATAAAACTTGTAAAATATAAAGCACACTTAATACAAAACTATTTTCTCAAAGGGTGAATCTGCCCCTCACTGAAAAATTTTTAATACACTTTTAAAAAAACTTAGTAAGATGTTGTTAAATTTCTTTCATTATTTAGACTTTAAATAATCCCTCTAAATTTTGAAGAACATATATTACAAATTTTTTTCCCTGGTACTCTTATAAAAGAGATTCTGGAAGACCTGGAGAAACAATGAACTACTTAGAAGTTGGGAGGAACATTCCCTTGAAAAAGAGACACCTGCTTTGTTGAAAATAACTGGGTTGCTATTCAACTGATGCACTTACGAGGCAAAAATGACTGTGTCCATTTTGATTGTTGAGTGCCATGTGCACCTGGCATTACACACTTTGTAAGTCACCCAGCTGTGTGTTGGTGGATGTTTAACAACTGGCCTTCTGGGGGGAAATGGGGACAGGGAGGGGAAGCCTTGATGTGTAGCATCTCCAATTTCCCTGATTTCCCACCACAGCCAATTTTAAGCTAACAACATCCCTGAACACAGAGTTGGGAAGAGATGCACACAGGCTCTCCTAGTAGATTCCAGAACCCACCTGAACTGAATTCCTGGAAAAGAGACATGATAAGCTACTCCATGGTTGAAGGAAGCTTCAGGCTGGTATCCAGACTTACTGAAGGAGATGAATTAAGGTAGGGGAGCAAGGACAAAAATTTGGGTGGGAAGGGGTAACTGTCTGAGTCAGAGGTTCAACAGATTTTATTGGGAAAAAATTGTCTAGCTGTGGTTTTCTAGGTTATTTAGTGTGTATATGTAAACACCCTCATCCTTTTCATCTATGAAGTCTTTGTAAATGCTACATTGCTCACTAATGCTTTGGGATGAATTTTGGTTGGGGGAGTGTATGAATTGAAATAATGTGCAGAGTCCTACTTCAGGATTGGTGCAGGACTAAAACTGAGGCTGACTGTGCCTCAGTAGCCAACGTGCATGTTAACAGTAATTGAAAAGGGGAAAAAGTAGAAGTGAGATTAGGTGGAAGGTTTCCAAGAAAGAAGAAGTAAAAAGGTTTTTTTTTTTGTTTGGTTGTTTTTCTCCTGCTAGGGAGTTTCATTTTATATGGCTGGACATACAGGATGATTGAGAAATGGCAGAGGAAAGGCTAGTGTAAAATGCAGGAGTTTTCATTGGCTTTGGGGACTCTATGGCTAAACCAACAGTGTTATGACATCATTAGCCAAATTTTCTTTGTTCTTGTGATGCAAAAATTGATCCAATTTTTAAATAATTTTAAAAAATTGAAGTATATTTGATTTTTAAAAATCGAAGTATAGTTGATTTACAATTACAATTTAGTTTCAGGTCTACAGCAAAGTGATTCAGTTATACATACATATATATACATATATGCTATATGTACAGTGCTATACAGTAGATCCTTGTTGGTTATGTATTTTATATATAGTAGTGTGTATCTGTTAATCCCATACTCCTCATTTATCCCTCCCCCAACCCCCTTTCCCCTTTGGTAACCATAAGTTTGCAAAAGTTGATCCAGTTTTGATCCAATCTGATATAGCCTTCTAACCACAATTGGCCCCTCCATGTTAAGTATTTAAGAAGCTCTTCTGGGTAGAACTTTATAAATTACTTACAGTTTCTCAATTCTTTTCCCAGATTTTTACCTGAGACAGTTTCATAGTAAAGTCAGATGGACTCTGTGAGACAAGGTATCCACACATCTGACTAACTTATCGCCGTTTTACATAAACTGGAAAAATGAGGGGCAGAGAAATTGAAGGGATTTGTCCTCAAGCATCGCCTTTGTCACAGGATAGACCTGGAAATAGAAGCCTGTCTTCGGACTTCTGGATCTGTGCTCTTTCTTCCAGACAATATTTATCTGGCTCTGCAGCAAGCTCTTGGGTGCACCGAGGCCACTAGAAACAGGGAAAGGAGGTATGGTTATACTTTGGCGATATTTTGCCCATTGCTTGAGAGACAATTTCTGCATTGGTTCTCTTCTGAACGGTGGAGCAAGTGGGGAGGAGGACTGGATGGGGCTGTTCTCTGTGTGGTCCAGAGGCCTTCAGTGCAGGAAGTGGGCCCTTCCGGCCACAGTTCTACCAGGAATTCTTCTTTCCCCTTATAGTAAACCCCTGTTTATAAATATATGCGCACCCATATGCAAACATATACATCCCTCAAATGTCCAGAGCAGTCCTGTATCCACAGAGATAAATACACAAAGAAGAAGCATGACAGAGACAGATGGATATAGAAGTATTTTTAATTTTTTAAGAAAACATTTGCCTGCTTTGGGGAGAAACAGTCAGTTCTAAGAGAAAGGAAACCTGTACTTAGGCTAAACTTCCTCAGGATTAATTATTACTGTTTTTGAAATCCAAATGACTTGACCCATCATTAGTGGATAAGTGTAGGCCAGGGAATAAATATCCACTGTGTCCACAGTAAGACAGGTATCCATACCAAGTTCAAAGGCCCCTGGACTTTACCACACACACATTTAGGCCATCTTTAGAGTTGTGATGATGACGAAAAGTTGGATGTATTCTGAAAGCCCAGGGAGGCAGCCAGCACAACCTCAGCCTAATTAGCAGAAACCACAGGTATAACCAGCTGCTGGGCCATTCACGTAACCAATCCTTGAGCCAGATGCCACTTTTGGAAAAACATACCTCAGTGCTCCTCATTGAAATTCCATCCCTGGGCTCATAAAGAGGGTACTGTGTGAGCAACACAGGCCTGGCTTGGGGCAACTGGGGCCATTCTGTGAGATATAGTGAGAGGCTCTGCTCTGCCTTCCAAATGGCCACTGATTGTAAACAGGCTGTTCAGTGCGCCTGGAACACGGCGGAGGCCCAGCCACAGAGTTTTCATGCACGCCTGGGATCCTCACTGTATTCTGACTTGTGTAGGAAAAGGATCAGATGAGTCTAAATTCTCCTATGAAGTAAATGAATGAAGAAGTGTTTTATCAATAAAGTTTCATTTACACCTCACACGCATATCACTTGAATGACAAAAGCCCAGGAACACCTCACATCTACTTTCGAACATATGTCTTTTTTTTTTCTATTAATAAACAGAGTCCAGACCTCAAACACTTGTGTACTTCAAAAGTGTTATTTGAAGATGGTGGCATTTGTTGAATTGAATTCATGCACTTGGCTTACAAAAGGTTCTTTTTACTCCACTCTATTTAATGTAACTGCAAATCAACTACCAATTCTTCCCTTGAAGGAAACATTTAATGATATAAATGGATTTTAAAACAACTTGGTACCATAACCCATACATGTTGACACTCAATGTTTTTAATATATGCAAGGTCATAATTCAATTTTAATACACTGTCTCTTACTTTGAGCATTTTCTATAGAAATATCTACCCTGGAGAGCAACGTTTAGCAACAAAACTAAACAGGTCAGATCACAAAAGAACAGTTAGTTATAAATACAGTTTTACTACTGAGGACAAAAAAAAATGCGTAGAACATATAAAAATTGGTGTGATATCTTTCCAGGGTTGGCAAGAGGAGCTTATTTTAAAAAACTGAAAACCAAAGGCAAAAAAGGCAGAAGAGTTAAGAATATAATTTCATGGTTTGTAAAGTATTGGCAGAGGATAGCAGGGTGCCACACATACGTTCAGTTTGCCAGGATACACGCTCTATTCTCTTAATCCATTTACATCCATATTAAGTTTTCTATCCATATTCCTCATTCTCTAGATGATTTCCCAAATTATTTCCTCTCTATATCACGATTTCTTATTTTTCTAGTCAAGTTGTCTAACGTTCATGATAAAGCAATATACAGAGCTATCTTTGCAGTGAACTAACATGCCCTGATGTCCTGATGAGAAAAATATCGTTGGGTTTACTGGAATAAATCAGAGTTCATCAAGCAAACTTCATTCCTCCCATCTCTACTGCCCACTCTGACCCTCTCACTTGTAGTGGCCACAGAGCCTCATGCTCCAAGAACAGGGGAGATGAGTGTAGACTAGCATTCAACCAGAAACTACATCATCAAAAGAGACTGCACACATTATAAGGCACGAGCAGTACAGTAGAAAGAGAAAGATGGATAAAAATGAAATATGTTGATATTAAATATACCAAAGAAAAATAAGAAAAGGTAACAAAGAAAGCAAGTAAAAGAATAAGGAAATTTCTATGAAGGTTTCAGATAGGCTCCAAGGCCAGTTACTTAACCCTCCAAATGTTTTAAATATTTCTTATGCATTTGTGTACTTGGGCAGCAATGGGCCTAGCTGAAAATTGGACTTCTTAAAATTAACAAAGGAGAGAATATTGATAGACAGTGAGAGTATCTGACACAGGTGGCAATTATACCTGTGATTTTATCCTTTAAATTGAGCTAAAAAAAAGTGAAAATATTTACTGAAATGTGTTTCTATTCCAATGTTTTCTCTTTTAGCTTAAATAAGATATTGCATGTGGGAACTGTTAAAAGGAGTAAAATGACTAAATAATTCTAAAGAGGGATGTTTTTGTTTGCTCCTTTTATGGTGAGTGGCTTTGAGAGTACCTGTGGTATCAGAATATTAAAGAATCACTGAATCATGAGCTAAAGGATAACTTTACATAAGAGAGTCAGAGATGTTTAGGAAACACAGGCAGAATTTCTAAACCAAAACAAACACAAACACACCAAATGATTAGTAAAAGTTTGCCTTATTGTTAAGACAAAAAACATGCAAAATCTGAAAATACTATAATTAAGTCAGCTTATAAAACAAGAACAATAAATAGACTTTGTTTTTTGCATTGATCAGAATTTTCATCCAACAGCTTAATATTACTGTTTTTTTTTTTTTTTGCGGTACGCGGGCCTCTCACTGTTGTGGCCTCTCCCGTTGTGGAGCACAGGCTCCGGATGCGCAGGCTCAGCGGCCATGGCTCACGGGCCCAGCCGCTCCGCGGCATATGGGATCCTCCCGGACCGGGGCACAAACCCGTATCCCCTGCATCGGCAGGCGGACTCTCAACCACTGCGCCACCAGGGAGGCCCAATATTACTGTTTTAACTGCACATTTCACATTAACCAAACAGTGTGAAATTGCTCAGACTGGAAGTTGGATTTTGCTTTTGTTTGAAAGAATGAGTAGCAGAAAAGCCAAAGTTTGACTGATATCTGCTGATGCTATGTGTGTTGGTTAGTGGACATTTACTTCCAAAATCAGTTCTAGAATTCCCCTAATATCTTGAACAAATGGTGATATCTACGGCTGGGGCTTTAGTCATTCTACTCTGGTTGCCCTTGATCTTGAACTTCTTGAGTCCTGGAATAACTACTGTGTTCTATTGTCTGTACTTGGGGACCATTGCTAAGCTCAGCCAAGCATTTTAGCAAGAATTTGCACATGAGGTGCAAACATGTTGTTTTGTCCATTTTAAAACATACATGCAGAATCTTTATGTATTCTTCTTTGACTTGTTTATTTCCCCCTCAGTTATGTTTCTAAAGTTCATATATGTTGCTCCTTCATTTTTATTGCTGTTGAGTTTTCCATTGTATTTTCACAGTTTATTTGATCACTCTATTCTTACTAGGTATTTGGAGTGTTCTGATGAACAATACTCCTATATGCATTCTTATATTTGCCTTCTAGTAAACAAACATAAGAGTTAATCTGGAACACCTCCTTGGACATTGATTCCTGAGATGCAGGTATGTATCTGTAAACTTGATTAGGTGGTACTGAATCGTTTCCAAAGTAGCTGTACAGTTTTAAACTCTCAACAGTAGAGTATGAAAGTTCCTAGTATTTGCTGTCCTCCCAAATGTTTGGCATTTTCCAACCATTTCCTTTTTGCCAATCAGTATCTATGCAATAGCTCTTATCTTTCTTCCATTCTTTTTTTTTTTTTTTTTTTTTTTTTTTTTTTTGCTGTACGCGGGCCTCTCACTGCTGTGGCCTCTCCCGTTGCGGAGCACAGGCTCCGGACACACAGGCTCCGCGGCCATGGCTCGCGGGCCCAGCCGCTCCGCGGCATGTGGGATCCTCCGGGATCGGGGCACGAACCTGTGTCCCCTGCATCGGCAGGCGGACTCTCAACCACTGCGCCACCAGGGAGGCCCTCTTCCATTCTTTATGTTATCTTTTTAATTATTTTAAATGCAATAATTTTGTGGTTTCTTTATATTTTCTCATTAACTCTTTTTCATAGAGCTTTGTTTCCTCGAGTACTTTGTGACTTTTTATTGTGAATTTATCTTCAGCAGAGGTTGTTCCTGTTTTCAGGTGGGAGTCCTGTGCACCAAGGGTTGTGGAAGTGTTCTTGTGGAGTAGTTTTGTCTTTGTTATCTGCTGGACCTCATTTGTCCCAGACCAGTTTTTACAGAAATATTTCAGCACAATGCCTTGGATCTTCACAGTGTCCACTCCCATGTTTTCTGTTCTGGCATTGAATTTCTTATTTATTTCTGGCTTCTGAGGATTTCTTCTGTGCTAGGTTTTACCTTTGTTGTTGTTGCTTGGTTTTATTTTATCAAATAAATGGAATGAGAGGGAATATTCATGCCAGTGCAATCTGCCACATTACCAGAAATTCTGGTCTGATTTATAGTATTTCTGGTCCATGTAAGAGTAATTTCTCAAAGTAAAAGTGGTTTGGGGTTATAATTTGGTTTCTAATAAAATTTGACCACAGAAAGAAAATGGACTAAGAGTACTATGATTCCTAGGACTATCACTGTCACTGCCAATTAATTAAATAGCCTCCTGGTTTTAAAATGAATCTTCTCTAAAGAAGGGGGGGTCAGCTCTCCAAGTGTACGTAAAATCAACTGTCAAAGCCTGCCAGTCTAAGAGCTAGATGCTAGGATTTGATAGAACTTTCTAATGTCATAAATTCTACCCTGTATAGCTTCTTAGAACACAGCCTGACTATAGGTAATTTTCTCTGGTAATAACACCTCAACATGCTGTTGGCTATACAAATATATGTGGTTAACATCTATATGCCTTAGCACATGCTGAGGCTCACAATGCTCTAGTTAACATCACATATCATCAATCTAAGTTTTCAAAACTTAATTTCAGTTGTCTGCAAATTTATTAAATTATTTTTGCATTTAATTGCCTCATTTATAGGATATGCTGTTAATTATGTTAATTGCTTTCAATTTAGAATTATTATCAGATGACTTCTGAAATTATCTCTGCCTTTTAAGAAACTTAGATAATTTACAATTCTTAGTGATTTACTAAAAAATAGGTAAGGAGATTACATGAAACACATTTCTTAGAGTCATCCTAACCCTAAGACGTATTTAAATAATTTTATTTAATCAAGAAAAAAACTAGAGTGGATAAAAATGATTCTAAATGTATATTTTCATGCATTTTAATTGTTTTCTCTTGTAATTTTTAAGGTATTGGAGCATAAATTCTGGCCACTCCCATTACAAAATCATAAAAGGCATCCTCTTGCAAGGTCCAGAAATAAATTTCTTATTTCTAACAATCTTTGGGGGCTGAAACAGAGAAGATTTTATTAAAACCTTTTAAACAATTGAGAAAAATGAATAAGTAATAGAAGTCATTTTAACTGGATAGAACCAAGTCTCATCAACATTTAAAACTAGCTTACTTATTCTCTCTCCTTACTTATTCCTGAATCTGCTGTGGCCATAACTGAATGCCTGACATCTATATCTTCATGGAAAAGAAAATTTAAATCAACTCGTTCATGTGTTCTGGTGTACTGCATAGCTCAACACTGTCTGTCCAGTATGATTAACTTGCTGCTCCTCCATTCCTTCATTTCACACATTTATTGGGTGTCTGTTATGTAAGAGACACTGTGCTACATGCTGAGGGCAGCAAAAAGATGACCAAGATAAGAAGAGCATCTCCTCAAAAAGGCTCACCCCATATACAACCACTTCCCTCGGCCCCTAAACTTCACCACTTGCATCTTGTGCTGCTTTTAAAGAAGGAATATCACATCCCTAAATGTTCAGCTTATGAATCTCAGGGCCTGAGCTCAACTTCAAGTCAAGAGGCCACATGACTTTGATGGATCACGCCAGCCAGCCCTGTGCAAAGGGCTTTCAGTTCCAGTCCACTGAAATCAAGAGCCTTTCCCAGGTCTCCAGACAGTATAACATCTATCTTAGTTCCTCTACCAAGATACTTCAGGGGGACTAACTAAAATGTGTGAGAGTTGATCTTCTTCTGACCCTAGTAGAAGGATACCATTCCAGATTCAATTTGATTAAAAACTATTAATAAAGAAATGTGTTCTTATTTACAAAACAGAAATAGACTCAGACGTTGAAAATGAACTTATGGTTACGAAAGGGGAAAATTGGGGGAGGGATAAATTAGGAGTTTGGGATTAACAGTAGATACACACTACTCTATATAAAATAGTATATATATAATATATATAATATACATATAAGATATATAATATATATAAAGTATATATAAAATAGATAAACAACAAGGACCTACTGTATAGCACAGGGAACTATACTCAATATCTTTTAATAAGTTATAATGGAAAAGAATCTGGAAAAGAATAAATAAATAAATAAATAAATAAATAAATAAATATATATATATATATATATATATATATATAAAAAACTGAATCACTTTGCTATACACCTGAAACTAACATGACATTGTAAACCAACTATACTTCAATAAAAAAAATTTAAAAAGAAATGTGTTCTTTCTTCTACAAATGTAATAAAGATAACGATATCTAAAAGAGAACTTGAGGAGAACACTACAAATATTTTGTATCTCATAAGAGTAAGTATCGCAAGTGAAAAGAAGCCAGCATCACACCTTCTTGTAATTATAATTCTGATGTACTAGTTGTATATATGTTAAGATTCCTGAACAACAATATTGAAGGTCTAAATTTATTATATCAAAGTTGAAGATAAAAAACCTCCTTATACAGGAATAATATTGGATTCATTATCAGTATTAACAATGAAAAGGCCCATAGAGTTAACCTATACACTGATACTAAAAATTATAGATTATGGAAATAAATATTAGATATAGACATTTTCCTTTCCATTTGAGAAATAACCTAGAGGAAAGCATCATTCTCTGCCTAGAATTCTATAAATGAAGTTTTGACAGAATCATTTTCAGTGTTTGACATTCATGATTTCTACCACTAAGTTGGTCAAAGTAAATAACATTCAGGAGGTTGTCAGATAGTTCTAGTCACCTGAGACACTCGACGTGGCAGCTGAGTCAGATGCTGGATCAGGTGAAATACGTTTTCATTATGTATAACACATGGCTTCTGATGTTAACTCAATTTAAAAGGCCTTTAAAATGTTGAACATGGAGAAATTTGCTTCCTAAAATCAAGGTAGATTTGTTTTTTGTAAACTGGTGATATTAATGCCAGGAAAAAAATAATTATGATAATATAATACATGTTACGTATATTATATATTTAATTTTATATTAGTTACAAGCCATAATTTTTTGAGTGTTTTCTCCATTAAGACACATTTAAGTAAAGTATTTTTATGAATGGAAGATATATTGCAAAACATACTAAGGATAGGGAAATAATGCAAGCTTTCACTTTGAAATTTTGAGTTATATGATGCTATAATTGCTGCTTACCACACCAGTAGGATTAGATCCATCTAATTCACTGAGGCTGAGGGGCCACCATATGGACCATTTTCCAAGAAGCAAGAGACGTGGTTACAAGTTATCATCGAATCATTTAGTGTGAACAACTATCTGATAGTCAAGTAGCAAAAACAAAACAAGACAAAACAAAAGCAAACAAAAAACAAAGTGGAAGATATATTTGCAATATTTCATGCTATAATGTTTAAAATTCTTAGTGTATGAAGAATTCTTATCAATCAAAAGGACAGACAACCCACTAGAAAGAGGAACTAAGGGCAAGGATAGAAAATTCACAAAAAAAGAAGAGGAGATTGCCAATAAATATGTTTTTTAAAATGCAGCCCTAGTATATAGAAATAATAAGATGTCATTTTTCTCCTACCCCTTTATATGAGCAAGTTTGGGGGTTTCTTTTGAAGATAATATGAAGTTTTGTTGCCATTCTTGATTACCTCGTCAGAAAGCAGTTTGGTAATTCACAGCAAAAGTTGGAGAATTTTGCATTCCTTTCAAGCTATTCTATGTCAGACACTGTACTAGGCACTGAGTAAAAAACATCAAAAAAGGCCCAGCCCAGGTCCAGTGAAGCCCATAGACTCCCCTGGATGCAAGAACACAAATGCTGTTATGACGGGAAAGGGAGCGGTTAGGGTAACTCAGACTGTTTTGGGTATTTTTTTTTCAGTGGGTAAGAGTTAGCAAGCCGATCGGAGGTGGTGAGGACCAGGGAAGGTTTTTACAAAGTTAATCACTATAAGCTGCCAAAGCCCTTTATTGGAAGGAACGTAAATTACTAACCAACTCCCAGCGCAACTGAGCTAATAGAAACACATTTCTCTTAGGGTGCTGGGAGGCACGATCCAAAGTGATCCCCAAAGGATCTTACAAGCATGGGGTCAGGGCACAAGCCGCAAGGTGGAAGGGCCCATTCTTCGGACCCTCCCGGTAAGGGGGATATTTGCAAAACTTGAAGCAAATCCTGCCTGTGCTCTCCCTGCCCCCGCATGCCCGGTTCTGGTCACATTACCCCTTGTAGTGCATGATTTACAGCGCGGGCTTTTATTTTACTTACTTTATTTTTTTGCATTTTTTTAACATCTTTATTGGAGTATAATTGCTTTACAATGCTGTGTTCGTTTCTGCTTTATAACAAAGTGAATCAGCTATACGTATACATATATCCCCATATCCCCTCCCTCTTGTGTCTCCCTCCCACCCTCCCTATCCCATCCCATTAGGTGGACACAAAGCACTGAGCTGATCTCCCTGTGTACAGTGTGTGCTTTTAAATCGAAACTTTTTTCCGGGTTTTATTTGTCAGTGTTTAAGTCCAGAGAATTGTGGCCTCAGTATATTTACAGAAAGTGACTCCATATCACAAGTGCTGGTCTACACAGGACTCAACTGCAGATTCTCACCTTTAAGTTTTTGTCCATTTAAAGCTGAAGAGGTTGTGTTTTAAGACTAAGGTACGACTAGTTCTTTAGATTTATTATCCATTTTTAAGAACAGTTTTTTCCTCTTGCCTCTTCCCTTCTGTCTTTGGAGCTGATTTGAATACTATTGGCTGTAATTGTGAGATTTGTGTGTAGGTTTAATGCACACTGAGATGGTTTAAGTCAAAGAATTATAAAGGAAGTTTTAGTGTATACAATTCTCTTTCCTTAGAACACTGCTCTGGTGAATGCTAAGAAAAGACTTTTTGCTTGTTCAATAAAAGAAAATACAAATATAACAAATTAGATTGGCTCTTACAATTGGCAGGTGTTGGGTTTTCAATGGAGACAAAGACTGTATATTTTAGATACTCTTTCCTGGGGTTTAATTTAAAATCCACATGGTAGGGGAGCATCTATCCAAGGTCTTCTTACAACTGTCCAAACATAGTTTCCATCAGTTCTTGCCTAAGGGAGCTATGACCTGGATGGAAAATGCTGCAAAGTATTAAAGCAAACTTTAGTTTTCTTTGACTGTCCCAGTATCTTCCCCTTTTCCTCCCAGGGTGGAGTTGGTTCACTGTGGTCTCATTTGCAATATTCCATGAAGAACACTGACAATGTATCAGATTGGTCATGGTATGAACAATTTTCATGGGTGGAAATACAAAGGCCAGGGTTGAATGAGAGCCTTTATAGAGGCTTTGAACAGTAATAAATTCTGATGAAATGTCTCCCACCCCTGCAGACCATCTTAATCTTTTTCAGGCACACCCTGGATGCCTTATAGGAGAAGCAGCACTCCTCCACAAGACAGAAGGAAGAACAAAACCGCTGGCCTTTCATTCAAGCTGAGAAACAAAATTCACCCAAATTTCACAAAACAGTCTTTGGACAGAAACCAAATGAAAAATTGTTTTCATAGTTGGCCCAATGGCATGCCACCGAAAATGACGAAGTTTGCTATCCGTGTTGTCTGTGCCCACTAGATCTATAAGCTGCTGTCTATTGTGATTTATTTTGTATTGCAACCCAAAGCAAAATGACCTCTGGTATATGACAGAAGATAATATGACTTCTTTGAAGCAGAGAGAAAAAAGGGGCCACGGACTAAGCACTGGTGGCATGAAAACAAAGAGCAAATAACTTGTCACCGTAAGGGTTTCCGAAGACGGCAGCCCACGAAGGCTGAACTCTGCTTGGAATGTGATAAGGTGGCCAGGCCTATTGTGAAATACTTCTTTGGTAGGAGCTCTGAGCTGACAGGCCATATAAAGAAGTGTTGCAGATTAGAAGCTTATTTCTTGTCAACATATCAGGGGTGGTCCTTTCGCAGCCTAGCAATCTGAGCGACACTGAGCCTTGACCCAAGAAGCAGCAGAAAAGGCAGGCTTCAAAACAGGAGGAGAAGATGGGTTCAAATAACCAAATCTGGATTTTAATTCACATTCACCACAGCCTCCTAAAATTGATGGGCAGGGGACTTGGAGTGAGGCAAGGAAGTTACTAGAAGGGGCCAGAGCTTTGAAGTCAGACCCAAGTTTGGATTCTTTCTTTATTACCTACTAACTGTATGATCCTGGGTAAATCTCTTAGCCTCCCTGTGTCTCAGCCTCCTCTCTGTTGAGTGGGTACAATAATATATACCTCTCAGCATTGTTTTAAGCGTCAAATGAGGGGACCTGTACCTCTCAACAGTGTTGTAAGGATTAAATGGGATAGCAAAGAGGTAGGTTCACACAGGGCCTGGTTCGTCCTCGGCCATTCTCTTGAAATGAGAACAGTGAAAGATCAGTTGACACTGTAACTTTTTATTGTACCTGTGATACAGAGCAATTTTATCTTACTAGGCACCACTTTGTCACAATTTCTGGCTTAAATATTGACAACTGGATAGTGTATTTTAAAGTTATCCTCTTTATCCTCCATCATTGTGTGGTGTGGGGGGGCCTTGTAATTATTATTATTTTTATTCCACTTGACAAGTACTTCCCTGGGGAAGTCAATGACTCTATCTTAATTTCTACTTATACTATACACCCTGAATAAGTGCATCCCGGCCAAAGCACAACATAAAAGTACTATAAAGAAGAATTAACATTAAGCACATTAGTTACGACTATAATATGTGCTTACAATTTAAGGAATCACTTCCTAATAGTAAGAGTAGTCACAGACACAAGTTATTTCTAATCAAAAAGTAGCAGAGGATAGCTTTCTAAACTAACATTATAACATTGACACAAGCAAGTTCTATTGGTTGTGTCCAGGCTAAGGGGAACCACCTACTGCTTGTCTAGAAGTGTTCAGCAGTGATCCAATAAAAGAAAGCAAATAACTTATAGCACTGAAATCGGACACTTTGTGGTCTAATCCCTACATTTTACAGAAGAAGAAACTGAGGCTCTTTGGAAGGTATGTGACACGCACAGTTCCTGAGCATCTGAGTCAGAACACAAACCCGGATCTCATCTCAAACCCTAGGCTCTTTCTGAGTTACTGTTTCAGATCTCCCCAGACAGACTCTTCTGCTATAATTACAAGCTGGAAATAACCTAAACATTTCCTGAAGTTTTGAAAATGTCACACACTACAGAGCTTTCTGACATGGTCTTCCCAGAGATGTTTAGTGACCCTGGAAAAATTGCTTTTTGCAAAAGTGAAAGCGGTGGATGGTTATTGTGGAATAGCCATCCCAATTTTCAATCCTAGGAGGTATAAATAAGTACAGAGAAATATCCACTCTTTTGAATGCTCATCCAGCCCTCCTGAGGTTTCCCTCAGCACCAGCCATAAATATCACTTAGCTCTTGTGCTCATTTGTGGCCTGGTAACATACCCCACCAGGAATTAGGAATTCCTCATTTCTAAAGCTGGCTTGGCCACCCACCTACTGTGTGGCCTTGGACAAGTCACTTAGCAACTTTCTCAATCTTAATCATAGAGGAAGAATCTTGACTTGCATTATAAAGATGACCTTATTTGCATTTACTAAGGATTCTCATTTTCAAAGCTGATTTTTTTTTAAAAAAGTGGCACTATCATGCCCCATATATTGATAGACTTAGCTATATGGTTGTAACATCCAAAGATAGCAAGAATGGAATGCAGGAAAAAAGTGGGATAAACTCTTCAGCACATGGCAGCTGAAAAAGAATCTGGTAATGCTCATTCTTCCAAATTATATTGTTAAAAGCAAAGCTCCAAAGAGGACTAAATGTCCATGGAAATTTACCACTTCTCCATTAAAACTATTCTGGCATAAAGCTTGTTTAGGGAGTTCCAGAGACATAGCCTTCATTCTTAGGAGAGGTTAGGAGTGGTTTCTCTGTGATCTCATAATCTCTTGATTACATTGATATTATTTCACTTATCGCATCATATTATAATTATTTATTCATGTATCTGTTGCCCCCAGTAGACTGTAGTTCTCATAGGCAGGAACCATGTCTTATTCATCATTCTATACCCACTGCCTGGTCTGTGACAGGCATTAAATACACGGCTTCTTTGAGCTACAACATCACGGCACAATTGGTTACATATGGGAGAAGCTGTCCAATTCTGTGATGTTTTCCCAGTAGGGTTTCATTCCCTCAACTTATAAAAAGATACTAAAAAGGACTTAAACTTTTATGAAAAACATTTCAGCATCTTCTAACTTTATTTATCTCAGGTCCTTGAGACAGTGGTCTAAGTATGGCTAGATTATGTTGATTCTGGCTGATACACACAGACATACATATTTACACATACACACTCATATACCCACACACTTACACTTAAAGACACACTCACATACCCATCATATAGTCACACATGCTCACACACTCACACATATTCTCTCTCTTTGTCTCACATACACACACATGCACAAACACACACACTCTCAAGCCAGAAGACATGCATAAATAATAAAATATTGAGAACTCCTATAGGGCGGCAGGTGTGAGCTAATCATGGGAACACTAATAATTTACCCTCCTCAATAAGAACTCTAGGTTTTAGATCAGGAAACATGCTTCCTACAAAATGCTGAGTGACAAGTTAATATATCTGTACAAAGAGGTCAGCAGGCACATGAAATCCTGACTCCTGGGAGAAGCTGTCAGTATAGATTGTGGGAAGGCCAAAAGGCCCTGGTTCCTGCTTGGAAATATGCCATTTCTCCTGTGCATTATCTTCTGGGTGTGTTGGAACTACTTGCTATAGAAATTTGGGTATAGATAACCTAAGGACCCTGAAGAATGCCAACACTTATTCACAATTGTTTGTTATACATAACTAGTTATCTTTGGTTGATAGGTAAGTCCAAGGAAATGAGACAAATTTACTTTTCTGAAAAAAATAAATAAATCCAAACATGGTGAAAACAAAAATTTAGGAAATAAACTGCTTCTTTTCACTGGACTAATGCTATGCTATGTTGACAGTTTTAGTATATCATTTGTGTAGTCTCACGTGATAATGCAAGATAACACTAGTTTGTTACCACCATTTTGCCCACAATCCTTTCCTCTATCAAAACAGAAGAAAATTCTACCCTAAGTGAATTATTCCTAAGGTGATTCACGAACCAGTGACACTTTGGTACAGCGACAAGCAGCTGGTACGAAGTAAAGGGGGGGTTATGGGCTCTGGAGCTTTCTCCTGAGTCAGAGTATGGTACAGTCATTTATTAGCCATGTGACCTCAGGCAAGTTATTAAACCTCTCTGGGCCTTATTCTGCATTTGCCAGTGACATAGCCCTTTGACAAAGAACCAGCAGGCCCACAGCTCACTCTGGCAGAACTATAAAAGAGGAAACAAATTGGAGGACCCTGGGACACTCATGGGACAGAAGTTAATCCTTGCCACTGTTGCCAGCAAGCTTGAGTGACAGCAAGCATCGTTGTCCCCCTCCACCGCCACTGAAGCCTAGGATGCTACTTGAGACTGCCCACTTCCAACCTAGGAGCTCTTCTCATGGAGAAACTTCTCATGGGTGGTGTTTCACGAAGAAGAGAACAGAGGTTTTAGGATGGAGAAAACAAAGGTGACCGAAGTTGGGGGAAAGGTGCCAGAATCCAAGGCCAAGTTAGAAAACGGTGGGAACGTTATCTACAGGATCTCCTCCTTGCATGTGTCTCAGTCTTTAGGAATTTGTTCTTTTTGAAGCTCATCAAATGAACCACAACTTTAATCTCTTTTCTCCTTTATTATAACCTTTAGAAAGTTGTCCTGACAATTTAGGATGAAATATAGTTGCATATACTTGAACAGTCTGTGTGCTTGTCTTTGGGAGACTGAACAGAACAGCAGGAAGTTTGGTGCCTCCCCACTCTGTCTGGGTACCAGCAAAGGGGGACCTCAGCCTGCCGAGTACATGACAACATGAAGTCCAGGATGCTCCGGAACTTCTGCCTAGCCAGGAGAGGTCAGGGAGAAAGCCCAAGGACCAGAGAAGCCTTCTGAGGTGGATGAGCGAGAGAAACAGGAGGACCAAACCTTCTTATTAGCCCTGCACGTTAAGTAGTGTGGACCAAAGAAACAGAGCAAAGAGCCCATCAATTGGATGGTGTGGGGAGGGGAAAGGCACAGAGCATAAACAAAAGCAAAGACACAGCACCATAAACAGTGACGCCAAGAGAGGCGACAGCCTGAAACCGCAAAGGAGTCTTCATGTGTAAACAGTACCTAAGCCCAGTGCATTATCTACCAACTGTTTGAATCCAGCCAGTGCCTATGGAGGAGCAGAGGTGGTGACCTAGAACACTGGGGATCTGTCTCCACGCGATCTCTTTAATGCAGAATTCAGCACATCTCATAGATTTACTTTGGATCCCCAAATTTCATTTTCTTTGATCTTTTCAGGAAGCATATTGTTCTTCTTCTTCTAGGTAACTGACTTTGGAACATGTTTCCTAGCATGCTTACTAACATTTCTGAGCTCAGTAATTCTTTGAATGCAATTTGATTTCCAAATATAATGACTCCAAAAGGCAAGAATAATGAGAATTTATAAATAGTAGAATTTATAATGATTTCTCTTCCTTCAAGTAAATTCTCCATAAACTTCAAACAAATAAGCGAGAAAAATCCTTAACCCCCTCAGATCCCCCCCAGGTTTGCATGGAGTTGTGATCTGTTGACAATCAGGCCACACAAATCTATCACCGTCACTATAATCATCATTATCATCATCATCACAGTAGAGATTCCTATAAAAACTTCAGCTGTTTGTGAAGACCTGAAACAAGTTTTCCTCATTTAAGCGGCTATAATTTTAATGATCGATACTCAGTATCTGGAATTTATAACAACTCATTAGGTATGATTTGTGCCATTCAAATAAGGCCGTTTCATGGGAATTTTTCAATTTTCTTCCCCAATCATGGCTGAAGAAGTACAGTGGTTAAAGAATTCTATATTCTAAGATTGGGATTGACATATGCACACGACTATATATAAAATAGATAACTAATAAGGACCTGCTGTATAGCACAGGGAACTCGACTCAGTACTCTGTAATGACTTGTATGGGAAAAGAATCTAAAAAAAAAAAGAAAAATGAGTGGATATATGTATATGTATAGCAGATTCACTTTGCTGTACACCTGAAACTAACACAACATTGTAAATCAACTATATTCCAATAAACATTTTTTTAAAAGGTAAACTGAGGCATATTAAAAAATAATTATCAAAAAAAGACAATTGAACAAAGGTGACATAGGGCAATGGAAAAAATAATTTTGATGGACTAATTTGGAGAATTTGATAATAAAAACGTTTGTATACTGAAAAAAAAAAAATTCCAAGTTTTCCCTGTAGTGTTCCCATTGACTTAGGGACAGTCTGTATGAACTCCCTCCAGGGACTCCCCTGGTGCTCCAGTGGTTAAGACTCTTGCACTCCCAACGCAGGGGGCCCAGGTTTGATCCCTGGTTAGGGAACTAGATCCTGTGTGCCGCAACTAAGGGTCCGCATGCTGCAACTAAGATCTGGCACAGCCAAAATAAAATAAAATAATAAATAAATAAATATTTTTAAAAAATCCTCCCTCCAGTTTTCTCCATCCTGCTTCTCCTGCCTGCCAAATCATAAGCCAGCGTCTCTCCAGTTTCCATGTCATTCCCTGAAGCTATATTTTATGGCACATTTCAGATCTTTAGTCACAATTTAGTAAGCAAGTCTCAGGTCCTTTTTAAGACTGATTTTGCTCCCTACTTGCCTAGCATAATACTAGATAAGAGAAGAAATTAGGTCAAATTGAAACTGACAATGGATTGCCAGCGTTATTAGATGTAACATCTTACTATTTTTGGTTATAACAAAAGAACTACACAAGGGAAGAGATAGTATTCAAAACAAAGACTTTTCTCATTTATATAAGATGTATTCATTAATTTTTTGAACATCATAATTTAAAGTGTTTTATTGAAATATGTTAATTACTTTTAACTGTTAGATTTAGATCATATATATTTGTAGTCTCATATACTATTTATTAAGACAGTTTTGTGCATTTGTTTCCTTCCCCCCAAAAAAAATCAAAACAAAATTGAAAAACAATTGATTAAGTGATTCATCCTTATTAGAAAGTAGCTGCAAACTTAATGTGAAATTGAAAGCAGAGATGCAAATAAGACATGCTTCATTCAAGAACTTGAATTCTCTGTTACACTTACTGTTAGCAACAAAATGAAAATGTGCAATTTGTTGGTGGGGGGGGAATAGGAGATTTCCAAAGCTAATGTATACTCCAGGTTTCCCAGGCTTTTCCAACCTAGGACAACCCATGGGTCACAGTCATTGGAGCCAAATGTCCCTTGGCCTCAACATGGCCTCTACCTTTTTCTTCCCCAACTGTTCTGCCTGGACTTTAAAGCCTTCTGCTCATTCTGAAGCAAACCAAACTACCATTGTGTGGTGTCTTCCTCCACTCTTTTCTCGCTCTCTATGTTCTGGGTCTAGGTGATCTCACAGATTTCATTCAACTAGGTCAAAACGCTGGCTTTTAACATGTCGGCTGTGTTCCCTGTTTTGCATTTTCTGTCTAGAGTGGAGGTCTACAAAGTGAAGCTCTTGGACAAGATGGTCCCAGCCTTTTTTTGCGCAGGCCATAAGGTAAGAATTGTGTTTATACTTTTAAAGGTTTGGAGGAAAAAGGAGAAGAAGAGGACGAATAGAAGGAGGAGGAGGAGGAAGGAGATGAGGAGGAGAAGGTAACAATGGATGCAGTGGCAGAGGCCACAGGTGGCTTGCAAAGCCTAAAACGCTTTTCAGGAAAATTCTGCAGACGCTTGGTCTAGAAAGAAGGTCAGCCTCACTCATGGCGTATGATTTCTTTTTTAGATCAGTTAGATCAAGTATATAAGGAAACTTCAAAAAGACAAATCTGGCCAAATCTGACCCTGATACAAAGGAACCCTTGAATAAAGCCTTTTCTAAATATTTTCTTCTTGTGTGGCAAACACTGTTGGTTGACTCTCCAGCAGACATGCTCTCTCTATTTTGATAAAAAATCAGGGAGCTATGTGCTTCAGGGGACCTGGGTCCTCTATATCCTCAGGGACATAAGTCTGGATGAATCCAGGCAATGTTGTTCCATCCCCTTTGGCAGTGATTTGGGGTTTAGCACAATTTGTAAATCTGGCCGCCAATAAAACATAAGGGTAAGTCAGCTGTGGGATGCATGAAAACAGTTTTTCTTTGAAAAGGGAAGCAAAGGGAAGAACATGTCTTCTCTTCCCCATCACCTTTGGACATTGCTGGGTGAAGACACGATGTTCAGAATTACTGTAGCCATCTTGTAACCCACAGGCTGAGGACCATAAGCAGAGTGGAAAATTGGTAAAAACAAAAAACAAAAACAAAAAACCCAGCAACAAAACAACTCGCAAGCCATCTACCTGGGAATTTAGCATGTAAGGTAATGCAATTTCTATATTGTTGAACCCACTTTAGTTGTTTTTTCCCTGCCCCACCCCCTTCATTCTGGAAGCATCACAATATACCCTGTATAGGCAACAGCTTGTAGGAAAAGCTTCTAGCCTACTTTTATCATTGTACAATAGAAGATTTTTAAAAAACTAAAATGCTGATATTGTCCTAATGAAATGGGGCAATCTATTTATTAATCCATCCCTTCAGAGATACCACTTTTGAATCTGAGGTGACTACATCTCTGGGTGCAGTTTTTTTTTTATTGGAATACAATTGCTTTTCAATGTTGTGTTAGTTTCTGCTGTACAATGAAGTGAACCAGCTATATGTATACCTATATCCTCTCCCTCTTGGACCTCCCTCACACACCAGTATCCCACCCATCTAGGTCATCAAAGAGCACCAAGCTGAGCTCCCTGTGCTATACAGCAGGTTCCCACTGGCTAGCTATTTTACACATGGTAGAGCATTTATGTCAAACCTAATCTCCAATTCTTCCCACCCTCCCCTTCCCCACCCTGTGTCCACATGTCCATTCTCTATGTCTATGTCTCTATTCCTGCCCTACAAATAGGTTCATCTGTACCGTTTTTCTAGATTCCACATATATGTGTTAATGTATGATATTTGTTTTTCTCTTACTTCACTCTGTATGACAGACTCTAGGTTCATCCACATCTCTACAAATGACCCAATTTTGTTCCTTTTTATGGCTGAGTAATATTCCATTGTATATATGTACCACATCTTCTTTATCCATTCATCTATTGTTGGACACTTAGGTTGTTTCCATGTCGTGGCCACTGTAAATAGAGCTGCAATGAACATTGGGGTGCATGTGTCTTTTTGAATTATGGTTTTCTCAGGGTATATGCCCAGTAGTGGGATTGCTGGGTCATATGGTATTTCTATTTTTTGTTTTTTAAGGAACCTCCATACAGTTCTCCATAGTGGCTGTATCAATTTACATTCCCATGAACAGTGCAAGAGGGTTCCCTTTTCTCCACACGCTCTCTCCAGCATTTGTTGTTTGTAGATTTTCTGATGATGCCCGTTCTAACTGGTGTGAGGTGATACCTCACTGTAGTTTTGATTTGCATTCCTCTAATAATTAGTGACGTTGAGCATCTTTTCATGTTTCTCTTGGCCACCTGTATGTCTTCTTTGGAGAAATGTCTATTTAGTTCTTCTGCCCATTTTTTAATTGGGTTGTTTGGTTTTTTGATATTGAGCTCCATGGGCTGTTTGTATATTTTGGAGATTAATCTTTCGTCCTTTTCTTCAAATACAAATATTTTCTCCCATTCTGAGGATTATCTTTTTGTCTTGTTAATGATTTCCTTTGCTGTGCAGAAGCTTTTAAGTTTCATTAGGTCCCATTTGTTTAGTTTTGTTTTTATTTTCATTACTCTAAGAGGTGGGTCAAAAAAGATCTTGCTGTGGTTTATGTCAAAGAGTGTTTTTCCTATGTTTTCCTCAAAGAGTTTTATACTGTCCAGTCATATTTTTAGATCTTAAAACCATTTCAAGCTTATTTTTGTGTGTGGTGTTAGGTAGTGTTCTAATTTCATTCATTTACATGTAGCTGTCCAGTTTTCCCAGCACCACTTATTGAAGAGGCTGCCTTTGCTCCATTGTATTTTCTTGCCTCCTTTGTCATAAATTAGGTGACCATATGTGTGTGAGTTTATCTCTGGGCTTTTTATCCTGTTCCATTGATCTATATTTCTGTTTTTGTGCCAGTGCCATACCATCTTGATTACTGTAGCTTTGTAGTATAGTCTGAAGTCCAGGAGCCTGAGTCCTCAAGCTCTGTTTTTCTTCTCAAGATTGCTTTAGTTATTCAGTATCTTTTGTGTTTCCATACAACTTGTAAAATATTTGTTCTAATCCTGTGAAGAATGCCCTTGGTAGCTTGATAGGGATTGCATTGAATCTGTAGATTGCTTTGGGAAGTATAGTCATTTTCACAATATTGATTCTTCCAATCCAAGAACATGGTATATTTCTACATCTGTTTATGTCATCTTTGATTTCTTTCATCAGTGTTTTATAGTTTTCTGAGTACAGTTCTTTTGCCTCCTTAAGTAGGTTTATTCCTGGGTACTTTATTCTTTTCATTGCAGTGGTAAATGGGATTGTTTCTTTAATTTCTCTTTCTGATTTTCTGTGTTAGTGTATAGGAATGCAAGAGATTTCTGTGCATTAATTTTATATCCTGCTACTTTACCAAATTCATTGATTAGCTCTAGTAGTTTTCTGGTGGCATCTTTAGGATTTTCTGTGTATAGTATCATGTCATCTGCAAACAGTGACAGTTTTACTTCTTCTTTTCCACTTTGTATTCCTTTTATTTCTTTTTCTTCTCTGATTGCTGTGGCTAGGACTTCTGAAACTATGTTGAATAAGAGTGGCAAGAGTGGACATCCTTGTTTCTTCCTGATCTTAGTGGAAAGGCTCTCAGATTTTTACCATTGAGTATGGTGTTTGCTGTGGGTTTGTCTTATATGGCCTTTATTATGTTTAGGTAGTTTCCCTTTGTGCCCATTTTCTGGAGAGTTTTTTTTTTTATCATAAATGGGTATTGTATTTTGTCAAAAGCTTTTTCTGCCTCTGTTGAGATGATCACATGGTTCTTATTCCTTAGTTTGTTAATATGGTGTATCACATTAACTGATTTGCATATATTGATGAGTCCTTGCATTCCTGGGATAAATCCCACTTGATCATGGTGTATGATCTTTTTAATGTGCTATTAGATTCTGTTTGCTATTGTTTTGTTGAGGATTTTTGCATCTATATTCATCAGTGATATTGGTCTGTAGTTTTCTTTTTTTGTGATATCTTTGTCTGGTTTTGGTATCAGGGTGATGGTGGTCTCGTAGAATGAATTTGGGAGTGTTCCATCCTCTGCAATTTTTTGGAAGAGTTTGAGAAGGATAGGTGTTAGTTCTTCTTGAAATGTTTGATAGAATTCGCCTGTGAAGCCATCTGGTCCTGGACTTTTGTTTGTTGGAAGATTTTTCATTACAGTTTCAATTTCACTACTTGTGATAGGTCTGTTTATATTTTCTAATTCTTCCTGGTTCAGTCTTGGAAAACTGTACCTTTCCAAGAATTTGTCCATTTCTTTATGCTTGTCCATTTTATTGGCATATAGTTGTTTATAGTAGTCTCTTATAATCCTTTGTATTTCTGTGGTATCAGTTGTTATTTCTCTTTTTTCATTTCTAATTTTATTGATTTGCGTCCTCTCCCTTTTTTTCTTGAGTCTGCCTAAAAGTTTATCAATTTTATCTTCTTAAAGAATCAACTTTTAGTTGTATTGATCTTTGCTATTGTTTCTTCATTTCTATTTCATTTATTTCTGCTCGGATCTTTATGATTTCTTTTCTTCTACTGACTTTGGTTTTCTTTGTTCTTCTTTCTCTAGTTGCTTTAGGTGTAAGGTTTGATTATTTATTTGAGATTTTTCTTGTTTCTTGAGATGAGATTGAATTGTTATAAACTTCCTTCTTAGAACTGCTTTTGCTGCGTCCCATAGGTTTTGGGTTGTCGAGTTTTGGTTATCATTTGTCTCTAGGTATGTTTTTTATTTCTTCTTTGATTTCTTCAGTGATCTCTTAGCTATTTAGTAGCGCACTGTTTAGCTTCCATGTGTTTGTGTTTTTTACAGTTTTTTTCCTGTAATTGATTTCTAATCTCACAGCGTTGTGGTCAGAAAAGATGCTTGATATGATTTCAATTTTCTTAAATTTTCCAAGGCTTGATTTTTGACCCAAGATGTGATCTATCCTGGAGAATGTTCTGTGTGTACTTGAGAAGAAAGTGTATTCTGCAACTTCTGGGTGGAATGTCCTATAAATATCAATTAAATCTATCTGGTCTATTGTGTCACTTAAAGCTTGTGTTTCCTTATTTATTTTCTCTTTGGATGATTTGTCCATTGGTGTAAGTGGGGTGTTAAAGTCCCCTACTATGTTTGTGTTACTGTCAATTTCCTCTTTTATAGCTGTTAGCATTTGCCTTATGTTGGGTGCATAAATATTTATAATTGTTATATCTTCTTCTTGGGTTGATCCCTTGATCATTACATAGTGTCCTTCCTTATCTCTCTTAACAGTCTTTATTTTAAAGTCTATTTTATCTGAAATGAGTACTGCTACTCCAGCTTTCTTTTGACTTCCATTTGCATGGAATATCTTTTTCCAACCCTTCACTTTCAGTCTGTATGTGTCTCTAAGTCTGAAGTGGGTCTCTTGTAGACAGCATATATATGGGTCTTGTTCTTGTATCCATTCAGCCAGTCTTTGTCTTTTGGTTGGAGCATTTAATCCATTTACATTCAAGGTTATTATCAATATCCATGTTCCTATTACCATTTTCTTAATTGTCTTGAGTTTGTTTTTGTAGGTGTTTGTCTTCTCTTTTGTTTCCCCCCTAGAGAAGTTCCTTTAGCATTTGTTGTAAAGCTGGTTTGGTGGTGCTGAATTCTCTTAGCTTTTGCTTATCTGTAAAGCTTTTAATTTCTCCGTTAAATCTGAATGAGATCCTTGCTGGATACAGTAATCTTGGTTGTAGGTTTTTCTCTTTCATCACTTTAAGTATATCCTGTCACTCCCTTCTGGCCTGTAGAATTTCTGCTGAAAAATCAGCTGGTAACCTTATGGGGTTTCCTTTGTATGTTATTTTAAAATTTTCCCTTGCTGCTTTCAATATTTTTTCTTTGAATTTAATTTTTGTTAGTTTGATTAATATGTGTCTTGGTGTGTTTCTCCTAGGTTTTATCCTGTTTGGGACTCTCTGTGCTTCCTGGACTTGGGTGACTATTTCCTTTCCCATGTTAGGGAAGTTTTCCACTTTAATTTCTTCACTTATTTTCTCAGACCCTTTCTTTTTCTCTTCTTCTTCTGGGACCCCTATAATTCAAATGTTGGTGCATTTAGTGTTTCCCAGAGGTCTCTGAGTTTGTCTTCTTTTCATTCTTTTTTCTTTATGCTGCTCCTCAGTAGTTATTTCCACCATGCTGTCTTCAAGCTCACTTATTCATTCTTCTGCCTCAGTTATTCTGTTTTTGTTTCCTTCTATTGTATTTTTCATTTCAGTTATTGTGTTGCTCATCTCTGTTTGTTCTTTAGTTCTTCTAGATCTTTGTTAAACGTTTCTTGTATTTTCACAATCCATGCCTCCATTCTATTTCTGAGTTTCTGTGTCTTTACTATCATTACTCTGAATTCTTTTACCGGTAGGTTGCCTATTTCCTCTTCATTTATTCGGCCTTGTAGGTTTCATCTTGCTCTTTCATCTGGACATATTTTTTTGTCATCTCTTTTTTTTTTTTTTTTTTTTTTGATGGGTGGGATTTTGTTCCTGTCTTACTGGTTGTTTTGTGCTGAGGCTTCCAGCACTGGAGTTTGTAGGCTGTTGAGTAGAGCTGGGTCTTGGTGCCAATGTGAGGACCTCCGGGAGACCTCATTCCAATGAATATTCCCTGGGATCTGAGGTTCTCTGTTAGTTCAGTGGCTCAGACTCAGAGCTCTCACAGTAGGAGCTCAGGCCTGACCTACAGCTTGTGAACCAAGATCCCTCAAGCCATGTGGGGCAGCAAGAAAAAAGAAAAGGAAAGAAAAGAAAAAAAGGAGCAGAACAATAACAAAGAGTAACAAATAAAATAAGAGAAAACGAACAGGTATATTAGAAAAAATTAAAAAATAAAAATATAGATGAAACAACAACCAGAAGGTAAAAGAGAATCACAATGACAAAAGAAAGCAGAAAAAACAAAGCCAGAAAGGGCCTTGGCTATGGGGAGCAGGGTTTAGGCAGCGGCAGGGTTTAGGCAGTGGGTGGGGCCTATGCTTAGGATTCACAGGGCAGAAAAAGGTCCTGGGGGGATGGGGGTGAGGCTTAGACTCAACACAGCAGGAGGGACCCAGGAGTGCCTCTGGCCTTGGAGGGCAGAGGACGAGGTCCAGGACCATAGGAGGCTCCCTGGGCCAGAGGGGGGTTAGGAAACACTAGGAGCATTCCCTCAATCCTCCAATTCTGGTGTCTCCCTCCCTGCTGGCCTATCTTCTTCTCCCCCCACCATGACCCTAGGACCCACGTGGCCAGAGGGGGCCCTGGAAGGCAGGGGACCAGACCTGAAAGCCCAACAGACTTCCTAGGCCCAAGTGGGCAGGGGAAATTCCTGCTGCACCTCCCTGATCCTCCAGTCCTGGAGGGTCCTCCCCCACCATCCGCCTCTCCTCCTCTTCCCCCCTCCACCCTCTCTCCCATGCCCCTAGGACCCATGCAGAACCAAGGACCCAGCCTGGGAAACCCGGGCTTCCCGGGGCCCGATTGGGCAGGGGAAATGCTAGGCATGCTCCCCCTGATCCTCTGAGCCCCCGAGGATCTGAGGTTCCTCCAGGCGTGAGAACCCCTCCCCTCTCCCAGCCACCCCTCAGGGGCACTGGTCCTGTCTAGTCTTCACTTCTCCTCCTCCTTCACTCACCCCAACATCCTATCTGGTCGTTCAGGGGTTTCTTCCATCTCCTTGGGTGTTGAGGTCCCCCACCAGCATCTGGCAGGTGCCCTCGTTGTGGGGAGACTTGAACTCCGTGTGCTCCCACACTGCCATCTTGACTCCCTAGGTGCAGTTTTTATGACCACATCTTGATTTAGAAGAACGGTCATCAAGAAAGACTGAATCTTTTTAACTGTTAGTAAACAGATGGTTTTAGTTGCATCCAGATAGGAAATTAGATTTTGACGTCATTGATCACAGTTTCTAAATATATTCTACTCAGTGGTATATGTATCCTTTCATCCACAGATACTTTTGAAAAATACAATGGGCATATCACAATAAATGCCAAATGATTGAGTGAGATTAATTTTAAGTCAGAAGTGAAATTCCCAAAAGGGCAGAGCAAATCTTAAAACCCATGAAGTTCACTTCCCTGTCCTACCCCACTGCCTCTCGCCCTTCCTCACCCATGTTGACATATTCTGCATTTCCCCCATCCAGCATGCTGTTGGCCATGTGTGTTACCACACTTGAGAGAAGTTACAATAGTTTATTCTAAATGTTTTGGCTTTTACAGCCTAAATTGAGGCCTTTAGTGGCACTTGGAAATTATTTTTGTGGTTGACTTTTATAGATAACACATTTCCCACCCCTACCCCTTTCTGCTGGCTCCTTCGGAAATTTGGTTGACAGAAACTACACAGCATTCTGAAATCTGTAGGCCAGGTGCCCACATCACAGTAACAAGGATCACCATACGGGTGGCTTTTGGCAGGACATCAAAGTCTGTTCTTTCTCCTATTATCATTCCTAACAGGAAATTTGACTCCAGTGAATATATATAATATTTTCAGTAGCTTTAACTCATAACCCATTAATTACTTTTGGTTTTATTTATTGTGCTTCTGGTATTCCTCTTAAATTTAAAACTCTCCAAGAGTCTTTTAATTTTAATATTCTACTATTATTTATGGGAAATTGTAGCAGGGATATCGGTAGTAGTAAGAAGGGAGAAATTGATGAAAGATTTTTGTCACTATCGTCTTCCTTGGATCATTGAACCCACCACTTCCTTTACATCAAACGTTGTCTTGATTTCAGCCCAGGGTATTTTCCTGCCTCTGTCTCAGCACACCAATAAGCAGGCTACTTCCTTCATTTTCTCACTTTCTCATTATTCCACAAATATTTATTCATAAGGTCCTACTAGCCAGACATTTACAAAGGCCCTGGGAGGATTCAGTGATGAACAAGGCAGACCCAATCTCTGTCATCATGGAGCTCACTGGGGACAGATCCAAAACAAGAAAAGAAACTACAGTAAGTCCCCTACATACAAAACTTCAAGCTGCGAACTTTCAAAGATGCGGATGTGCATGCTTGCCTGTCCAATCACATGTTAGTTCACGCGTCTGGCATACATTGTCATGTACGTGCATCCTCTACAAGTGGTTGTGTTTTTGTGTACTTTACTATACGGGACTGTATAGATTACAGTGGTACAGTATCTTTATTTCAAACCCGGAATGTCTGGAAGCAAGTGTAAAAGCAGTGGTGATGTAGCTGGTACTGCTGTACTTTTCAAGGTACTGTATTGTAAGATTAAAAATGTTTTCTTTATACTTTGTGTTTGTTTTTTATGTATTATTTGTGAGAAAAGTATTATAAACCTATTACAGTGCAGTACTATATAACCGATTGTGTTAGTTGGGTACCTAGGCTAACTTGGTTAGACCTATGAACAAATTGGACTTACGAACATGCTCTCAGAATGGAACTCGTTCATATGTAGGGGACTTACTGTACTACAAGTCACGGTAAGTGTCATAAAGGAAATCAGCTGAGGAGCAGAGAGGAAAATTGGCTGTTTTTTCCTTCGGAAAGGTTGTTTGGGGAAGGAGTCATTGAGGAGGTGAGCTGTGAAGGGATGAGGAACCAGCCATAGGAACACTGTAGTTAAGACTGTCCCTAAAAATCCTGACTCTGTTCTCTGGTTTTGCTGAAGTTCATATCAGTGTATATTATCTATACGGGCAGATTCTGTCTTACTGTCTGGCAGCTTTCAGCTGGAAGAGTCTTCATCATCCTCATGGTTCCCCTATGACAATCAACCAGAACCACAGGGAGAAAGAGTCTACCCTTGAAACTCTGGGACAAGTACAATTGGCCTCAGACCTAAAATTCCTTGAAGTGATTTCTCTATTGGAACAGGATCTCCAAGAAACTTCAAGACTTAAGGATCCTTCCTGCTACTCAGGAATATGGAAACAGAAATCTTCCAGGGCAACACACACCTGAGCATGTTTGTTGATCCTCACTGCCCCTTTTCCCTACTTCCTTCACTCTTCATTCTATCCATTCATGCTGTAGAAGGAATTGCTTTCCTTAAAAGGAATTTTCTCAGTAAAACATCCGTGCAATCTGAACTGCATAATCTTACTATATTCTACTCTCTGCATCTAATTATACTGACTCAATACTTTTCACCTCCATGCCATATAAAAACAGAGCATTTTTCTTAATCATCACTAATGGGTTGAATGATGAATCCCCAAATGACAGGTACATGTCCTAACTCACAAAACCACTAAATGTGACATTATTTGGGAAAGGAGTCTTTGCAGGTGTCATGCAGTTAAGGATCCAGGATGAAATCATGCTGGATTACGGTGGGCCCTAAATCCCACCCTAAAGACAAGTCCCTATAGGAGAAGAGAAGGGGGAATAATCACAGACACACAAGGAAGAAGCCATATGATAACAGACAGGGATTGGAGTGATGCTACCATAAACCAAGGAATGCCAGGTGCCTTTGGAAGCTGGAAGAGGCAAGGGAAGATTCTCCCCTAGAGCCATTGGAGGGAGTATGGCCCTGCCAACACCTCAATTCATATTTCTGGCCTCCAGAACTGTGAGAGAATCAATTTCTGTCGTTTTAAGTTTGTGGTCATTTGTTACAGGGGCTGTAGGAAACGAATACATCATCTGAAGACTAGCTGATTTTTAAAGGTTAAAAAATTATAGTTTGCCTTTATTTTAGTGTATTTTACTTTATTTTAATGAAGAAAGCAAGTGACAAGGGGTGAAATAGCTTAACACGAGTACATTGCATGTTGCACAAACTATCACCAGCAAGCTCCACCATGGCTCTACCTAAGACTGTGTTCTCAGAGCATAGATACATCTCAGACCTGCTCATTCCCTGTGCTCCACTCCGCAGAGGGCAGCATAATATAATGGAAGGACAGCTGAACTGGGAATCGGAAGCTGTGGTTATTGTTGTCTCTGATTGTAGACTCTGGGTCTTGAGTTTCTATCTTGCCTCTTTGAACTCCATGGTGGTACCATCTTGAAACAGTAAAAATGAAATAAAATAATAGCTGTAAAAATGAGCTGCAGGTAATAATCCTCCATGAAAAAAAGAAGCTCATATAATTAGAGAAGAAAGGAAAAGATAGAAGATTTGTAGGAATTCCTGTCCCGTAGACATCATTGCACCTGAATAAGGAATAAGAACCCTCATTCCAAACGGGGCTGAGTGCCCTCAACATAGGCCACAATTTCTAATGCTGCCAAGTCACACTGATGAGTTTCCAAGAGTCACAGGTCCGCCACGATTCCTTCTTCTTTTTTTTTTTTTTTTTTGTGGTATGCAGGCCTCTCAGTGTTGTGGCCTCTCCCATTGCGGAGCACAGGCTCCGGATGCGCAGGCTCAGAGGCCATGGCTCACGGGCCCAGCCGCTCCGCGGCATGTGGGATCTTCCCGGACCGGGGCACGAACCTGTGTCCCCTGCATCGGCAGGTGGACTCTCAACCACTGCACCACCCGGGAAGCTCTATTCCTTCTTCCTCACAGCAAACTGATGTGAAAAGTATGTCATGCTGGGCACGTTTGGGGAGATTTAATATGCAGAGAGGTGATAGCCTCCTCACAAGCAGCAAACTCAGAATTAAACACCATTCCTGGCCATCAGCTCCATAAACTGGTATTTTCTGGGAGTCTTTGGAATACCTCTGAACACCCTGGTACCACTCAGTCCTACCTTGTGGGCCAAGCCCGTGGATGTTTCAAAAGAAACCCAGAGCAGCTGAGAGGGCGGTTTTGAGGAAGGTCTCAGAGGCCCCCTACCAAAGCAAAACCAGCTGAGTAAACTTCATGAGCAGACCCACAGCTCAGTTAGTTAGTCCCACTAAGACATCAGCCCTGACAAGAGAGGGCCCCAGTTCCATCGCAGTGGGGTAAACCCAGAGATTGTTCAACAGACTTAATGGAAGATGCTACAGTCTTCTTGTGCCTCCAGGCCCAGAACAGACAGAAAAGGAGTTAGGAAGGGAACACTAAAGAAAGGAGAACATAGGGGCTTCCCTGGTGGCACAGTGGTTGAGAGTCTGCCTGCCGATGCAGGGGACATTGGTTCATGCCCCAGTCCGGGAAGATCCCACGTGCCGCGGAGCAGCTGGGCCTGTGAGCCATGGCTGCTGAGCCTGCACATCCGGAGCCTGTGCTCCGCAACAGGAGAGGCCACAGCAGTGAGAGGCCCATGTACCGCAAAAGAAAAAAAAGTACATTGTAAAAGAAATAGGACAGAATAAAATCAAAATAGCATTATATGTCAGCAGTTTTGAGTAAAAACCAGAGAAAAAAGATCAAAGGAAAGATCCATCTCTATGAACGCTTGGTTTGTGGCTTTTTATCATTACACAGAAGCCTTGATGGCTTTTGCTCTTAATCTTAGCATCGATCATTTTAGCTATATTTTCATTTTTGCCTTTTGCACATTTGTAAAGCTCACCCACAGAGGCACATTGTCAAAGAGCCCTGAGATCATGAGGCAAGTGGTCAGTGTCCTTAGTAGTAGAACAAGCCAAAGAGGACTCCCTTTCCTATCCAGAGCACTGTGAGCTACTTATGTTCCCTAAAGACCCTACAGTGAAAAAAAAGAGAGGAAAAGAAAAGAAAGGAAAGGAAAGGAAAGAAAGGAAAAAAGAAAAGAAAAGAAAGAAACAATGAAGACAGAATCAGGGGAGCGGGGGTGGACTAGATGAACATGAGCAAAGCAAACCTGCCACTCTGAGGCTTCGTCTAGAGAAACCCTCCTGCTTAAGGAGAAATTTCAAGGGCCCCAGGTGGGTACAGTCTAGCAACTCCCTCCCATCACCTGCTTCCCCCTTCTGTGGTCATTTTCACAAGTCAGCAGGGGATAGAGGGGGGAGGGAAATCCAGTACATAGTCAAAATAACCAAGCACTCTGTGCCAAAAGGAAATGAGGGCTAAGAACTATAATGAGAGGGTAAGCAAAGAGCCGCTGCTTCCCAGCAGCAAGATGTGTCCATGAACAACAGCCCTGCTGGCCCCGGCACAGGCCAGAGCCTTAATCTGTAAATCACTGTGAAGCCCAAAACATCAAAAAAAAAAAAAAAACTTAAAAAAAGTGACCACCCCTGGAGTAAAGGCATAAGGCCACAAAATAACCCCCTGCTCTAACCTCCTGTGCATAACCCATGTGAAAATGCAAAAGAGCCCCAACGTCGGAGAGAGGGAAGGGTGGCTTGCCAGAAGCTAATTACATTTCATCAAGATGACAAAAAATGATGAGCACGTGTCCCATAATCCCAAATGAGAAACACACACGTCTGCACACACGGACACACACACACACCACTCCTAAGAAGGCTTGACTGTACATTCTCTCCTCTCCCTTTATAAGCCTACCCTAAAATTTCTGGCATGGGCCTGAAAGTCATTAGTAATTTAGCTGAAACATAAAATTTTACTGTGGCGCATTGGTAGCTATTATGAGGTATAAATCTGTGGGGCTCTGGCAGGTTGAATTCCCTCCTACTCTCCTTCCACATACTACAAAAAGCATTTAACTGTGCTGGGGGTAGGACACTTACATTTTGGAATTAAATTAGAGACATGAGAATACTAAAATACCCTTTCTTTTCTAGATCCACGCTAACCATTTTGAGCTGCTTTCTTGGGCCACGTCCCACTAGAGAAAATGTGATCTTCTTCAGGAAATTTGGGTTCAGCCAACTGCCTTGCAAAAGCTGCAGTGGACAAAATTATCAGGGCCACCAAAATTTGTGTTCGCTTGGTTCACATGTATCATATCTACCCAGGCTCAGCACGGTCAGAGGTCATTAGACAACACAAGTATCTTATTCATTAATTCCAATAGTTTCACTATAAAACTAAGCAAAGAGGGCTTCCCTGGTGGCGCAGTGGTTGAGAGTCCGCCTGCCGATGCAGGGGACACGGGTTTGTGCCCTGGTCCGGGAAGACCCCACATGCCGCGGAGCGGCTGGGCCCGTGGGCCATGGCCACTGGGCCTGCGCGTCCAGAGCCTGTGCTCCGCGGCGGGAGAGGCCACAGCAGTGAGAGGCACGTGTACCACACACACACAAAAAAAAAAAAAAAAAAAAAAAAAAAAAAAAAAACTAAGCAAAGAGAAAGACTACGTCTAGGGTGGTTTTGTTTTGTTTTCAGGAGAATTTTCTTATATTCTTGCAGTTTGTTTCAAGATTTTCTTCAAAACCCTTCTTGGCATCTTTAGGTCTTGGGTGCAAACATACTATGTTTTTGAGCATTGTACCATTATCATGTGAGATTTGAACATATATTATTGGAATGACTTAGTTGAAGGCATATGGGATTGGAACTGACACCTAAATTCTGTGCCCTTAGCCAGGGGGTAGCAAATATAAAAGCTTATTCCATCACCGGCCATTCTTGTGCCCATAGCAAATATTATTAATGGGTTACAGAAGTCATACAAGCTTCATGCAAATCTTGACCCAGTAGCCCTTTCTGAGTGACTCAAAACACAAGCTGAGCCTTCTTCTCAGCACCAGTCTGCAGGTAACCAAATGACGGATTTCTCAAAGCTAACACATGACATAACAAAACTCACTGGCTTTCTCGGGCCTAAAATGTGAGCACTATGAGAGCAGAAACCACAATTATCCATTTTGTGTCTCTGGCACCGATCTTGGTATCTGGCGCTTAGCTGGCCTCAGAAAACTTTTATTGAATGCTACTGAACTTTCTGACCCTGCCATTAATTCTAAGAGTTTCCGAAACTATATAACTTCTTTCCCTTATTTTATTTTCCTAGAAGATTGTATTATATCAAGTACCATTACTTTATTATAGTTAGCAAAAGAAATTAAATATTAAGTGAAATGTCACCAACACCATTAAATGTTTTTTAGAAATAATAATATGTTCAGTACAACTTAAAGCAAAATAAGTAGGCATGTTCTCTACTCCCTTGTTGCTTAGAGTCTGGAATGGAGTAGCCTAAAATGCAAATGAATATGGTTTATGGGGTTTCCTGTAGTTATGGTCCCTTCCAGAGGGAAGGCCCAGTCATCTTTATCAATTTTATCTAATTCCAAGGTATCATGGCAATTTTTCTTATCTGTTTAAGGGAGTGGAATACTTTTACACTGCGTTAAGAATGTTATTGGGGATGTTGGTCAGTATACATCTTTGCTAGTGAGAATACTTTCAGTAAAAAGTAGAGAAAACTAGTCTCAATGTGTTTAAACTACAAGGGAGGATTTACAGACTCATGTAATTAAAAATACCAGAGGGAGGGTAAGCTACAGGCAAACCCTGATTGAGCTACTCAATTATGTATTCAAGATCTTTTTCCTTTCTGTTTTTCTGCATAGGATTCATCTTAAGACTGGCTTACCTCATGATCCCAAAATAGCTGCAACGGCACTGAGAGTAACACACTCCCTTGTTAATTTCTTCAATAACAGCATCAATGTCCCAACATTTTTAGGAGAACAAAGGACATTTCATCTGTTTGCATGGCTTAAATTAGAAGGCTTAACATATATGCCCAAACCTTAACTAATTATTATAACCTATGAATAGAATACACTGATTAGATTGGCCTAAGTCATGTGCTCCACCTTCGACCCAGAGGTATAATCATTTTTCTCAGAATCAGATAGATATTGGATGCTGTTATGGAAAAGGATGAAGAGAATGATGCAAAAACAGTCAGCCAACAAATATCTACCATAACAACAACTCTTTCTGATGAACCGAGGCAGAAACTCCAGTGTGATCTAATAGCCAAGAATAGCTGTCAATACCCTGAGCATGTGCTACGTGTTATCCTACAGATAAAATGCAGGCCTCTGTTCAAAGGAGGCAGAGGGTCCATCCTTGCTCTCAATGAGTCGTGTGAGGGCAGCAGGTGGACCAGTGGGCAAAGAACATTTGGGAACATTAGGAACGTTTAAAGGGGGGATTGTTACCAAATTAACTATACTAACAGCTCTAGGCAAAACACCTGTAAAGAGTATTCTGAGATAGTCATAAGGTACTTCAGTGTCAACAGTATGAAGTTTCTATATAAAATGGACTCTACTTGTTCCATAGTGACTTAAATGACAAATGTGCTGTCATTCTAAAATGTAATGCCTTCCTCAGAGTTCCAGTATCAACCCTTAAAGCAGTCTTCTTAAGGCAGTTGATAATGTTTTTGAGTAGAGAGAATAGGGGAGAAAAAAATACAGAAGACAAGCATCAATTATATTTTTCAAGAAAGGGAATTAAGTCTATTTGAAGTTAGAGAAACGACCCCAAAAAATAAAATTAAAGTTCTTTAAGGTGAAAAGAAAAAGATACAAAGTAAAAATGACAACCAAGCTGAAACAGCATGTCTTGGAAAATAAAGGCTTATGATCAAAAGTTAATCGTGTATTACAGAGAAATAAATCGAATTGTAGACTATCAGAGAGAACAAGGAGAAAAGGTCATTACAGAAGTAAAAGGAGGTTTTTAAACATTAGTGGTCTAATAAAGCCATTTAGATTCTCTTTAATGCATAAAATTTCTCTCTCTGTCGACTGAAATGAACCTGACTTATTTCACTGTCTGACTAGCCTCTTCCTGTTATCTTAGATTTGTTGTCTTTTGGGCCTGGACGGTTGAATGCTCAACTTTATTCCTGAAGAATTGGCATGTCTGCTTTGCAGAGTGCACAGCAACAACTTAACTGGGGGGCAGCAAGAGGCGGGAGGGCCTACTGCAAGCTAAAACCTAAAATAAACAGAACAGAGGCACTAGTGGATACTTAAAAAAGGAATTTATGGCCCATTTCCTCATTTCCCCTAGGATTTTGCTTGTGAAAATAAATTTGATATTTTCAGCATTAAAAAAAAATATATTTTTCAAAAAGAAAACAGGCCAAAGTTTCACATGTCTAATCTACCATTCCAGCAAGACACCCAAAGTGTAATAGCATCAGTGGGACCCTCCAGAGGGGCACTGGCTCTGAAATCACTGTCTGTAGAGCCACCCACCCCTGAATATACGGTGAAGGTGACCTGGACAAGGCCAGGCCTGCTTGCTGGTGTCAAATGACTTATTCCAGCACACCTTATCCATGGCGAAGTGGAGAGCTGCCGAGAGGGCAATTTACATTAGGCTAATAGTTTTCCCCTCATTGTGAGAAGTTTATTTCTCCACAACATGTTTTTCCTCCTAGGGAATACAAATGGTGACTCCCAACAAGATAAATCATGGTGTCACAAACTATATCCTATTTATTTAATGGCTTTCTAGCCTAGCAATGTTGCAGACTTTGAAATTCTGTATAAGTCATAGTATTTCTAACATGCCTTAAAAGCCCACTCAACTCCCTCCAGCTGTTGAGGACAGGAAGTAAAGAAAATAAGACTTTTTCCTGCTAATCCTCCTAAGAGGAGTTGAGAAAGCCAGCAGAGCCATTTTGGAATTTTGCTGGGAAGCAAGGATTAGCATCTCTAAGAGACGCTGCCAGATTGTTTGATTACTGTTGCCGGGTTATTTTAGATGGGATCCAAATAACACGAGCTTGAGGTTAGACGGTGCACCTCAAAACTTGTGTCTGAGAAGCTATCCAAAGCTGGTTGACCATCCACTTCTCTAATATCCATTCCTAAAGCCATTGCACAAGGAATTTGAGAATAAGAATGCCATTAACGCATTAAAGGTAGTTATTTCACTATTTCAGTCTTTCGACCTTTAAAACCAGATTCCCTAATTTTCTGGGACTCATTTACTACAACAGCAAAAAGATTGAACTAGAAAATGTGAAATCACTCAGAGGATGGAGCAGTTCTCCGTCGGGGAAGATACTTGTCAAAGTTACAAACTTTCTCGAGGACAATAAGCAAACTCCCTGAGGACAGAGAAATCCAGCTATTCAACTTCCTGTTTCCTGTGTCGACTAAATAAAAATGCACAATGTGAGAGTTGTGAGTTAACTTTTATTTAGGGCAAAAGGAGGACTATAGCCCTGGAGACAGCATCTCAGATAGCTCCGAGGTACTGGCTCCAAAGAGGTAGGAAGGAAGCTCAGTAGTACATATGATTTTAGTGAAGGAGGGACATGCATCCAGCACACATTTTGGCAGAGGTTTGCTGCTAGTCACAAGGAGAAGATGTCACCATTAATGATTTTAGTGCTTTTCTAGATAAGTGAAGATGCAAGAATTGGGTTCATAAAATCCTTTCTATCTGAAGACCTCTTCTGCCAGTTTTTCCCAGAGCACTGAGTGCTTCACTCCTGATCTCCACCCTGAACTCCTTTCAGGGTGTGTTGAAGGTGAGCGACTGCAGTGGCTAATGACTTCATCCTTGTAGAGGCAGATGGCAAGGGACAATTTTTAGTTGGCACCTGTATCTAATAGTATGTGACACATAGTAGATGTTCAAGAAATGCTGGATGAAAATATGAATGCATTCATGGCATTTCTTCCAAAAGGTCCCTCCTTTAAAACATTTCTTTTGTCTGTTGGAAGTGAAGTATGCATTGTGCATATTTCACTGTTAATCCATGTTAACAAAGTCAGGAGGTCTTCCGTACCTGCCATTCATTCATTTATTAATTAATTCAGTGGAAACTTATTAAACAATATTATACGCCATGGTCTAAATTAAGCACTATAAAATACTCTCCCATATTTAAAAATACCATATATAGTATACATTGATTTTACTTGCTTTGACTATTAATTCATCCCAGAAGTTTTAGTCCGTATAAAGTCAACAGAATCATTAAATGAATAATATTGGTCTTTAAAAGTTAAAGAAAAAAACAACAACCCTCTTTCTATATATACTGGCTCTCCACTCATTTGCTGCATTTTGTTTTCAAGTATTTTTTGAACCCATCCGTATCAACAAGTGCTATAACTCATCTACTTTTATTAAGAGTCCCTGAAACTTTCCTACTGAAGAATGGAAACTATTAGAAAATCTTCTTAACTTACAGTTTAACCCAATCCTTGAAGTGGATTTTTTAAAAATTTACTTTAGGTTTAATTCATAATGCTTTCGAGAACCACCATTCTTATCAACAACACTGGGATTGCAAATTGGATTTGCATAATATAACAGTGCTGTAAAAATACACCAGTGCATTTAAAACACAAAAGATTCACACTCTTACCTCAGATCTCTAAACAGCCCTCCTATTTTACTCCATCATAATTGACCCTTTAGAAGCAGAAGTTTGCTTCCTTGCAGTTTTCTCCCATTCCCCTTTCACTTTGCATTTTTCTATATAAGCCTGAGGGATTCAGGAAAAAAAATTATGGGTATTAATTGATGGAGTTTATGAACAGAGAGCCCACTAAAAATTTCAAACCTGTGTTAATATGTCTCTTTCTCTACTTTTTGTTTTTTCCTTAAAGGACTTAGATAATTGCATCAGCTCTTCCTTTTGCTTGTGTTGATAGCTTAAAAGTGCGATGTGCTCATCCCAGGCTGCAATTATCTGGAACTTTCTCGAACCATCTTGTTACAGTAAAAATGGGTGGTCTTCCCTTTGGATCAGGAACTCTGGTAGTTAATCCACCACCCGAACCATCCGGTGCAGCCGTACCAATTGCTTCACAAGCTTTCCAGGAAATCTAACAAACCGAACAGAGCTCATGCCCAATTAGTTCCTACTCTCTCTTCATCAGCAATATTCCAGAAGATATTTTCCACTATGAAATAGGTATTTTGGAAAATTCTTCCAGCTTGTTTGCACAGGATTGACATTTACATAATCATGAACAACACTTTATGTGGTACTTAGGACTTCTTTCGAGAACTTTTATCCAAGGGCTGACCTGGCTTAACCCTACTTAACTTGTAAAAAATGAAGAATGTAGATGGCCACGGGCCACTGATGGATTAGACTTTGCCTTGGTTGTGTTTTCTTAGAGCCTTTGAACTGTGGCTTGAGTACAGTCTTCCTTAATATTCCCTCTATGGATCTTATTTTGTTACAGTAGCTGATCTTCTGGGGTTAGGAGAATGGAGAATGTGTTGGGTTTATTTTGCTTATAAATAGTATACCTTTGCAAGGAGGAGAGGAGTTTCCTTCCTAATGTTCTGGGGACCTACTCGTCTGCAACTATATAAAGTATCTGGAGCCCTATTTTTAATTTTAAAACCCAGTGCTGCTGAAGGGTGGAGAAATAGGTCTTCTCATACATTGCTTCCTGGTGGGAACTATAAAAGTATACATGCTCTCTGACCTAGCAGTTCCAATTCTAGAAATTAATCCTAAGGAAATAATAAGGATGTGGGCAAAAATTTAATAACTAGCATAGTCACTGCAACACTGTTTATAGTATAGCAAACTTGAAAACACACAAGGGTAAAACAAAATATATCTGTATGCCTACAGAATGAAAAAGTAGGTGCCATGGAACTGCATATATTGTAAAAATGTCTATAATATTGACTTTGACAGACTATCCCAACGTGTTGGTGAATTAAAAAAAAAAAAGTCCCATTCTATACCAAATGATCCCATTTTTGTAAAAAAAAATTTTTTTTTTAAGTAGGCAGTTTTAAAGTAAAACCTGCCTAAATGTATACATTGCACAATCAAAGCAGGAAGATGCTTCCTGAAATATGAACATTTATGTGGCAGGATTATGGATGATATTTATTTTCTTTCTTTGTTTTCTTACTTATATTTTCTAACTTTGTTTTTTTTACCATAACAACATATACTAGCGTAGTAATAAAATTTTTTTTTTAACTTTGGGTTTTTTTAAGGGAGGGAGTTGCTTTATTTTGCTTCTCAGGTAAATGAAGTCAAATGAAGCTTGAAAGTCAGTGGACTGGTAGAGCTCGCCTGCATGTGTAGGAGAGACCGGTCATAGAAGGAGTTTTGGACTTGGCTTCAGGCCTGAAATCCAGGCTCAGCTCTGCCCACCCAGTCTCAGTGCGAATCAGCAAATCCTTTTACTTTTCTGAGTCTCAGTTTCACCACCTTTAGCTGAGGACAGCACTGTTCCTCTATAGGATAACATAATCTCCCAGGATTATGGGCATCAGGTAAGATAATACAAGTGAAAAGGTTTGGAAAAGTTAAGCCCGTCCAGTGAATAGAAAAACCAGGAATCAGCAGACAATACAAACAGCAAATCACAGGCTGGTCCAACTAGCTGAGGCACTTTCCTACTCATATCCATCTTGACCTGCTCCAGCCTCCTTACGGTCCTAACAAGGAATCCTACCCACCAGTTTCAGCATGCAGCCTGCTTCTCCGCTTCTGTTCCTGAATTCAGCACTAGCAGATGTGTGCAGAGTTAAAAAGGCAGCTCTGTGTTTTCCTACATTCATTTCCAGTAACCCAGTTTGCCTGCTGCTAACTACACACCTGCAGGGTGTATTGCCTCAGACAATTCCACTGCACTTTGAAGCCCTTAGTTGTTGATGTTAAATATGCCATGGTAGACACAGTGCGCTCTGTTTTTGTTTTTCCACACGAATATCACAATAGCCACATGAGGGAGAGGTCTTACTTCACAAATCCACAATACTCTGAGTCGTCGCTCTGGAAAATACCCCTTCCACAGCCTCAACTTGGGAGAGTTCCTTTATCTTTGGATTTCCCCCTGCTTATCTACCTCCTGTCCCCAGACTGATAAAAAATGAAAGTCTAAGACAGAGTTTGTTATGTCTGAAGGTTTACTTGCCCAACCTGTAGGGGCCCACATTATTAGTTTTTGAGTCACATTTCTTGGCTTTCAAGCCTGCAGAAAAGCACTTGGACTTAACGTGAAGGAAACAAGTTTTCTCAGGTAGCCAGGAAGGAGGATGCTGTTGTCTGATGGCCCCCAAAGAGTCTTTTATTCCCACTAGAAAATGACAAACCAAGTTACCAAGTGGAATATCTGCCTTGTTGGAACCTTCCAGGCTCCCTGCCGTCTGAGCTAAGAATGATAAGGACAATGTCTAATAATCCTTACTTTACATTGGCTATTTTCAAAAATATGAAAAGCACTTTTATAACGTGCTTGGGACCCATGCAGGGACAGCCAGGTCAATAAAACGGCTTTTTGCTCATGCCAAACGCCAGGCATTTATTTACCAGGTTAGGTAAGAATGTGGGATCTTGCGAGCAAGAAGAAGAAATGTGGTTTTAGGACAATAAATATACAGTGTGTGTCCTCAAGCCTCCTGCTGACCATCAGGAGGAGAGTTTGGCTGCCATCAATTCTGATAACCAGGGAGCGCTTTGTTCCTGGCCATGCCTCCCAGTGCCCTGATGCATAAGATTTTAAATAATTTCAGCTGTGGCAAATGACGGCCCAAGGAACAGCTTCAGCCCAGAAGAGACAAAGGGACAGTGTTGGAGAAAGAAAAGCAGTGGTATTCTTACTGCATTTTAAAATTAATAGAGTCGGTTATAGTTTCTAAGTACACTTGGAATTCCAGCTGCCAGAGAATGGGTTTGAACACTGAAAGCCCTCTTTAATCCGTCGTGGAGCCCGGACAGGTAGTGGTGTTCTCCAGCAAGCAGGGCACACGTAGTGGCACTGTGAAGCCAGCAGAGAGAGCCTGCCAGGAAGCCTCGACACTGTCCTCAGGGGATGGCCTCCACACAACGGGCAGGCTTTGATCTCCACTGAGACTGCTCCGGGGATGCCAACGGTGAGGTGGGTGTCCACGAGTTCATTTTACAGAGACCATCAAAGCTGCTTTCAGATGGTAAAGACGAACAACCTGGCCTCTATTTGAACAGCTAGCAGCTCTTCAGACTGTCTAATTCTCAGAGCCGATTAAACAGAAAGAGAGCTAAGAAATAGAGAGTAGGTTGAGTCCTGGACAGAAGCAAAAGGGAGAATAAGGCAGCCGAACTGAGGGTGCTTCTGTGCCACTGGTTGGCATCATCTAAACATCAGTTTCCCTACCTTGAAATAAACCATTGCTAAGTGTTACACCATTGCAGTACACAATTCGAGAGAACCATGATTTGGCCAATGATGCATATTAAACTTTAAAATAATCACCAAAATATCAAGCAGTGATTTGTCAGAACACTGCGAGAAAGGACAACCTTGGAGAAGAATTTAAAGAACATAACAGGAAAGAATCTACAAAAGAATGGATATATGTGTATGTATAACTGATTCACATTGCTGTACTCCTGAAACTAACACAACATTGTAAATCAACTAGACTCCAATAAAAATTAAAAAAAAATAAAGAACATAACACAAGTAAATGAGTTTTGAAACCAAATTTAAATCCAGTGGAAAGGAACTCAAGGAAAGCTAATTTAGCAAATCGCCATAGTCTTTATCATCTTGCTCTTCTTACTTAAGAAATCAAGGATGTATTTTTGCAACATTATGTTTTATTAGTGACACAGAAAATTGGAAAATAACTGAAATCATTTCTCTATGTCCCTTCCACCCCCTCCTCACCCCAATTTTTTTCTGTATGAAAATCATAATGTCTTTCATTGAGACATTAAAACAATCAAGACTAATGAGATGGGAATTGTTAAAAAGACTGATTCTATAGTGGGACAATAATTATCTTTGGAGAACATGATATATTCTCTCTGGGTTGAGGGGTAATGTCTAAAGACTAAACATTGCTTAAGTGTCACTAGCCAGTAGTTAGTCTTTAAGTAGAAGATAAAATACATCATCGAACAATACAAAAGAATAAAATAAACTACACTGGCACTTAACATAAGAAGAAATATAATCAATAAACATAGAAAATGCTCACCAATGGCCAGGAGAACACAAATTAAAGCAATAAGATTGCATTTTTCTCCTAGTAAATTAACAAAAAATTCAAAAGAGCCATGGCATCTAGTGTTGACAAGGATGCAAGAAACAGGCACTTAAATATTATTGGTGGGAGTGTGAATTAAAATCAACTTTTTGTGGAGGGGTGGGGAGGAAAAGGAAAAAAATTGTAGCGGCTATAAAACATTTTCAATGCACAAATCCTATAGAATATATAAGAGGCTCAGTAACCAAACTCAAATATTTTGCTGAATCACAGAAGCTCAATTCCAACCAAGTCAGGGTTCCCCTCTTTCCCCTCGAGCATTTCTAAGTCTTGACATCATGTCAAGATGTGAGGAAGGAGGCAGAGAGGGACACAATCCTTGAAGTCATCATTTCCACACCGCATCCTCCAAGGAAGTCATCGTCTCCACACCACATCCTCCAAGGAAGTCATCATTTCCACACAGGCATTCTCCAAGGAAGTCATCGTTTCCACACCAGCATCCTCCAAGGAAGTCATCGTTTCCACACCGGCATCCTCCAAGGAAGTCATTGTTTCCACACCGGCATCCTCCAAGGAAGTCATCGTTTCCACACCGCGTCCTCCAAGGAAGTCATCGTGTCCACACCGCGTCCTCCAAGGAAGTCATCGTCTTCACACCGGCATCCTCCAAGGAGGTCATCGTCTCCACTCCGGCATCCTCCAAGGAAGTCATTGTTTCCACACCGGCATCCTCCAAGGAAGTCATCGTTTCCACACCGCGTCCTCCAAGGAAGTCATCGTGTCCACACCGCGTCCTCCAAGGAAGTCATCGTCTTCACACCGGCATCCTCCAAGGAGGTCATCGTCTCCACTCTGGCATCCTCCAAGGAAGTCATCGTCTCCACACCGCATCCTCCAAGGAAGTCATCGTCTTCACACTGGCATCCTCCAAGGAAGTCATCATCTTCACACTGGCATCCTCCAAGGAAGCATCATCTCCACACCGGCATCCTCCAAGGAAGTCATCGTCTCCACACCGCATCCTCCAAGGAAGTCATCGTCTCCACACCGCATCCTCCAAGGAAGTCATCGTTTCCACACCGGCATCCTCCAAGGAAGTCATTGGCTCACTCAGTCCTCAACTGTTATCCCAGAAGGTCACTGATGAGATGTCCCTTGTTCCTGGTGGCAAGGTCCCTAGATGTCTGGCAACTTTCTCTGCTCCTTCCCTGCTATGCTTGAGGACCTGGCAATCATCCTGCTCCTCCCCTGCTCAGCTGGAGCCATGGAATCCTTTGCTTCGGTGCCACGCACAGCATTTTTTCTCTGGGTCCCTGCTGCCTCCACCCCCTGAGGCTGGCTTCCTCTCTGAGATTATAACCTGGGAAACTTAGGGCCTGGCCTGCCGCTGGGACCTACAAATGTCTCTACTGTCCTCACTTCCCCTCCATCCCCCACCTCCACCAGGCCAGAGGAATTTTCTCTAACCTAAAACAGAAGTTCTGCAGTCTTTTATGCTGTCTCCCACACATTTTGTCTTTGACAGTTTTCTTCATTCCCCTAAGGATTTGGGGAAAGCCCTTGAAAACTTTTGTCCCCCTCTGATTTCAGAATTGGAACATCCCTCCTCAGTGACAATGAACATCGAAGACCCTAGCTTCTTGAATATGGCAGAAGCAGGAGGAAGAGAGAGAAAACATTGCTAATATTTCCAAAACGTCGAATTTATGAGCTAACAATCCGCTACTCTCTTATAGAAATAAAATCCTACAAATATGTAAAAAGATATAGAGAGGATTACCATAACATTGATTGTAATAGAGAAAAATTAGAGATAATTTAAATTTCCACCAAGATACCAGATGGTTAAATAAATCATAGGAAACTGATAAAATGGGGGAAAAAATCCGATAATACTGATAACATTCTAGGTAAACATTAAAAAGAATATGTACATCTTTACGTGCTGACTTGGGAAGATCCTATGAATATTGTGAAGTGTAAAGGGCAAAATTCGGAATGATATGTGAGATATCTCATTTGTTTAAAAAAAAGCCCCTTATTTCTGCGTATGTGTACATGTGTTAATATGAGCACATAAAGAGATTGCTAATGCTAGTGGTAATAATTTCTATGCAGTGAAATTAGCATGAGGAAAGACTTTTCCTTTTTTCGCTTTACAATGTTTTTTAAACATTTTATTTGATTTAGCAGGCACCTACTACCTTTAAAGATTTTTTATTTAAGTAAAAAAATGCATGTTAATTTAGCTCTAGATGGGACTTCATACATTCTCAAAGCATATATAATTTCTTGAAGAATCAGGAACTAAGATGTAAAATGAAGACCTTTCATTCATTGAAGGTTATGATTCAGTAGCAAAGATGGATCACTTAAGTTCCACGATGATTATAAGAATCATTTTGCAAAACCCTGACTGGAAAGTAGATTCCTGCTGTGAACTGTAAGAGACCAAAATTTCAACATAATTGTAGAAATTTAAATACCTTATCATACCCTGCCAAGCTCTGTGAGTCAAATAAATGTACGATATCTTATTTTAAACAAATGATGACAGTTGACAACAAAGTATAAACATGATCCAAACTAATATATGTGCTAATTGTTCTTTGTTTTAATCCCCAGTGCACATTCTCCATTAACTGTGAGATTAACTGCCTTGTCTTGAATCAAACCTAGGAATAGCTTCTTCCACCACTGATAGCACTTCAATATCGAAGGAATCTGATGGGTCTGAAATCCAGGCCCAAACTGTACACACTTGGCCCAACTAGAGGCGTCATAATGATGTAGCAGAGGATAAAATGATTAGCTAGGCTGATATGCTTGGCACAGAATTATATTATGGCCACTTAATTAACAATGCTGATACCCTATCTCCCAAACAGGATCTAGTATCTTTTTTAAAAATTAATTTTTATTGGAGTATAGCTAATTTACAATGTTGTGTTAGTTTCTGTTGTACAGCAAAGTGAATCAGATATATCAATACATATATCCACTCTTTTTTAGATTCTATTCCCAATAGGTCATTACAGAGTACTGAGTAATCCCCTGTGCTATACAGTAAATTCTTATTAGTTATCTATTATATATATAGCAGTTTGTATCTGCTAATCCCAAACTCCTAATTTATCCCTTCTCCCTGCTTCCCTCTTGGTAACCATAAGTTTGTTTTCTACATCTGTAACTCTATTTCTGTTTTGTAAAATAGGTTCATTTGTACCATTTTTTAGATTCTACATCTAAGTGATATCATATGATATTCGTCTTTCTCTGTCTGATTTTCTTCTCTCAGTATGATGCTCTCTAGGTCCATCCATGTTGCTGCAAATGGCATTATTTCATTCTTTTTTATGGCTGAGTAATATTTCATTGTATGTATGTACCACATCTTTATCCATTCATCTGTCGATGGACATTTAGGTGGCCTCCATGTCTTGGCTATTGTAAATAGTGCAGCAACGAACATTTAGGGTGCATATATCTTTTTTTTCCTTTTTTAAAAACTCTACAAAATATTTTATTGTTTGGATGTGTGAAATAAATTTAGGAGGCAGAAGAATAAATACTGGCTCTCAAATTTCTTTGCTAGTGATACACGGAATACAAAAGGAATAGTTTGACAAGTTACAATCAGTTCAGTTTGGGATACGTTGTTTGAGTATGAGTCTGAAACTCCAAGAAGAGTCCTAGATATAGAATTAAGTTGAGTTTTTTCATACAGAATTATCTAGCACAATATATTGATTAATCAATATAATGCCAATTTATAATAACACCAAGTTCTCATTATATGTGGGTCATTTCTTGAGCACTCTGAACTGTTACATTGACATACAGTACTTGCCCACTCCCATACCAACATTACACTAGTTTTATTTTAAAAGTCTTGTTATTGCATAAATAAGTCTCCACAACTTATCACGACCACATCTTCTTCTTCCTCTTCAAAATTGTCTTGGCTGTTTTGGTTCTTTTCTTTTTTTTTTTTTTATACAGCAGGTTATTAGTCATCAATTTTATACACATCAGTGTATACATGTCAATCCCAATAGCCCAATTCATCACACCACCACCACTACCCCCCCGCAGCTTTCCCCCTTTGGTGTCCATATGTTTGTTCTCTACATCTGTGTCTCAATTTCTGCCCTGCAAACCAGTTCATCTGTACCATTTTTCTAGGTTCCACATACATGCATTAATGTAGGATATTTGTTTTTCTCTTTCTGACTTACTTCACTCTGTATGACAGTCTCTAGATCCATCCACATCTCAACAAATGATAGGGTACATATATCTTTTTGAATTATGTTTTTTTCCAGATATATGCCCAGTAGTGGGATTGCTGGGTCATATGGTAGTTCTATTTTTAGTTTTTTAAGGAACCTCCATACAGTTCTCCATAGTGGCTGTATCAATTTACATTCCGACCGACAGTGTAGAAAGGTTCCCTTTTCTCCACACCTTCTCCAGCATTTATTGCTTGTAAATTTTTGATGATGATCATTCTGACCAGTGTGGGGTGATACCTCATTGTGGTTTTGATTTGCATTTCTCTAGTAATTAGTGATGTTGAGCATCTTTTCATGTTCCTCTTGGCCATCTGTATGTCTTCTTTGGAGAAATGTCTATTTAGATCCTCTGCCCATTTTTTGATTGGGTTGTTTGTTTTTTTGATATTGAGCTGCATGAGCTGTCTAGTATCTTTATAGGTGATGCCAAAAGAAGAACCCAGCTGGCCCCCCAGGGGAGTATTTTTGCTTCATATGTAAAAATAGTAACTCCCACTATTAAATAAGAAAATAGCCACAACTTCAAAACATCTGCAAGGGAACTTTCTCTTCCCCATAAGCACCTACCCATGTAAAAAGTTTGGATCACCTCAATAGTAAGAGAAGCCTTTTCAAACATTTCTAATAATTATTCATTCAATCAACATTTGTTGAATGAGTGCTATGTAACAGGATCAGATAATATTTATTTAGTACTCACAATGTCCCAAGCACTGGTCTACTTTCATAAATTAACTCACTTAATCCTTATGACAAGCCTATGAGTTGGGTTCATTGTTTTTCAGATTTTACAGAACTGGGCCCTGGGTCACAGAAATGAAGTCACTCATTCAAGCTCACAGAGACTGTCACTAGAGAAGCTGAGATTTGAACCCAGGTAGTCTGGCTGCAGAGCCCTGCTCTTCACTCCATAAACTAGGCTAAAAATAAATAAATAAAGGACACATTCTAATGGTGGAAACAGAAATGTAAAAAATAATTAAAATGCAGAGTAATGCTATGGGAGCATAAATGCAGAGATGAATAAAGAAAAACCACAAGTACCAGGGTTGAGTTCACAAATATTATGGAAATGTGTAAGGTGGGGGGACTGGATAAAATTTATTCCATTTTTTTGGAGCTCCATATTAGCATACATATGACTAAATGAAACACCTTCTTCATCCATCCAAATTAAAAGTGTATAAATTAATGAGTTCTAATCTCTCAATTGTACTAAACTGGGTGTTTTAAAATTTACCTAATTTCAGGAGACTAATTACCATTTAATACTTTACCTCTATAAGAAACAGTTTATGATCCTGAGAGAAAATATTGCAGCATTTTATTTAATGGAATGAAGCTGTCCACTGAGAAAGCTTTTTACCTGTAACCCCTAAAATAAGTAGTCCTGGAAGAGTGACCAACTGACTTTTAAATCCCAGCCCTTCTCTTTTTAGAAATCCTGCCAATAAATGGAATCTCCATTTTCGCTTTCCTCTACTCTAGACACAAACATTCATTTTGCTAAGATGTTGGCATGTCATTGGCAAAATTCACTTGTTGTGCTATTTCTATTCATCATCCTTATACCAGACCTCATCCCAAAAGAGTGCTGCATAAGATACCACATGTGTCCTCTAGCACTTCAGGAATTAAGAGGATATGGTTAATAAAAATGGAATCCCCATGACTTCAGACTAAGTTCCCCAGGAAAGACATCCATCCCGATGTGGTTATGAGTTCTTTCTCAAAGTCAGCTTTTGTTCTAAGCTCAATTAGGTGTATCAAGGTAAAACTCAGCTATACAACTCAGAACTTTTAAAAGTTCACTATATTAACTCTGTCTCAATCCATTCAAGCTGATATTTAAAAAATGGCACAGGGCTTCCCTGGTGGTGCAGTGGTTGAGAGTCCCCCTGCCGATGCAGGGGACACAGGTTCGTGCCCCGGTCCGGGAAGATCTCACATGCCGCAGAGCAGCTGGGCCCGTGAACCATGGTCGCTGAGCCTGCACGTCCTGAGCCTGTGCTCTGCAACGGGATAGGCCACAACAGTGAGAGGCCCGCGTACCACAAAATAAATAAATAAAAAAATAAAAATAAAAAATGGCACAGATAGGTTGGCTTATAAATAACAGAAATTTATTTTTCACAGTTCTGGAGGCTGGGAAGTCCAAGATCAAGGTGCCAGTGAGAGATTCTATGTCTGTGGTGTGCCTACTTCCTGGTTCAGAGATGGCCATCTTCTTCCCATGTCCTCACGTGGAAGAAGGGGCAGGGGAGCTCTCTGTGGTCTCTTTTATAAGGACACTGACCCTTCCTGCAGACTCCATCCTCATGACCCAATCACCTCCTAAAGGCTTCACCTCCTACCACCATCATGTTGGGGGTTGGGATTTCAACATATCAATTTAAGGGAGAACAATAATATTCTGTCCATAGCAAACCCACTCCACAATATTTAATTATCGATATTGACTTTCCAAAGAAGTCAACCGTCACAGAGGCAGGTGAAAGGAAAAGCATTTCGATTTAAGTCAAAATGTGATGCATTGTTATAATTAGCCAGGCGATGGGAACACAAAGAGGCCTGCCGTGAGCCCAGCCCACATTAGCCCAACACCAAAGTTTGAGGTAGGTCAGTAGTCCTGCTTCATGTTCATTACTTTGTAGAGTATATTTTTGAAGTCCTTTTTGAAGTCCTCCTTAATTCAAAAGTAAAATCTTTGTCAAATAAAGACATAAATAGCTTCCTCTCCAAGACTGAGGGCCAGATTCCTTCCCTCAGAATCCCCATGGAACTTTATCATACTACTAGATGAAACATATTTAGCCAATATCTGGGTTTCAGCCAAGGTGGAATAAGAAGAATCTATTTGATATGACATCAAATTAGTCACTTTTAAGGTAATAGCATAATCATCTGTCAGACAACATTACTTGTAGGGAACAACCATCTGCTGGAAAAAAAATAGAAAAAGAAAATCTAAAGGTCATCTCATTTCAACTGAAAAGCTGAATTGTAAAAATTATGGTTGGCAAAGTGATATCTCTTCAATCAAAATAAAACATAAAATGATCCTTACTAGGCCAACAGCAGCTGTCCAATCATAACAAACAAAATTCCTCAGTTGATGTCTTTTTATGGACCCATGTTTTCTTCACCTTTCATTTTTTCCTGCAAAAATTAAGTGGAAAGACCCATGGATGGGGTGAAGAAAGAAAGACATTTGGGGCTGTTTCTAATGTGTGTGTTGGATTATCTGCAATACACAGATAAAACTGGGTATAAGCCTTAAAATAGAGCAGAGTGTCAATTTCAAAACAAATAATGATAATGGTATTTTCAAGATCAGCTCTTTATTCATGTTCTGTGCCAAAGCATTTAAATACCCTGTGCTACTCATAACATAATGTGGGTGGTAAAAGGAAAAAACTATCCCTACTTCAACATGTTATCCCTAAAGAGTCTATTCGTGTCAGTGCTGTAAAGATACAATTAATTTATATAACCCCAATATCCTAATGCTGAGACACAAAGCACATGAAACAAAACATTCTCTTATTTTGAAAAGAGAAAAATGAACATAAACTCTGCTTTATGCAACTGCCCAAAGCTATTTTAGATAAATAATAAAATAATTTTAATTAACAAATGATTCTAGTAAACCATTTTTATCAGATACTTACATTTTTTTTAAGTCCAAACTTTGAGCCCACACATACTTTTTCCCCATGGGACTTAACAATTGCTGTGCTGGCAGTTTTGTAGAATTTGAGATGATCTGGTCTGGGCACTCTTTAATTCGGTCTAGATGATAACATTTACCATCACATAGTTAAATGACTGTCTTTAGAAACATTTTTTAGGCTACATATCTCACCTATGTGGCTGTACTCTGTTTGGGGAGATATCTTTTAATTTAAAATTAACCTTTGGGCCATTTCAATCTAGTTAGCTAAAAGCATCAGCCACTTAGAATTTTTATCCAATCTGGTTAATATACAAGTTTCATATATTTCTCTTGAAGGACTCCAAATAACAATGAATCAAATTATTTGTTTTTAACAGTTCTTTTCAAACTGAAAAAGAAACAAACAAAATTCTGTGTTAAAAAAAAAAAACAACTTTCCAAAACAACCCAAAATCTAACCCTTCAGACAAATAACACATTCAAAGTTGAGTTAGGAACATTTTTCACATCAAGTTATATTTTAATTGTATGTATAAATAACAAGAAATGACTCTGCTCTTGGCTTACAACTGGATTGCATTTTAAATTTTGGAGTTGCCTTATATTTTTGAGAATGCTGATTAAATATTAAAACTCATCAATAATTTGTGAAAGACTCCTTAGTAAAAAAAAAAGAAAAAAAGTTAAGTTTTACCCAGAAAACAGATATTCTTTCTTATTTTATTTTTGAAAGAAGCCTTGAGAATTTAAGAAGCAGGGACGTGTGTGTGTGTGTGTGTGTGTGTGTGTGTGTCTACTTGACAGAGAGGGAGAGAGAACGCCCATGAGTGTCCAAAACATGTATTTAAATATCACCAATTACAGAGGCATTCTCTACACTTAACATTCACGGATAACCTTTGTGTACATATTCAGGTGGGGTCAGCAGAGTATTTATGGAATACGGGGCAGTACTGCTGGGAACCATTTCCCCTGTGACAGGGTGGTCTTGCTACTTGGGTGAACCATATCCAAGAGAAATAAGATAGGGACTCTATGGGAGACAGCATTCATAAAGAGGTCAGAACTATAATTTCCTTAAGTCTCCAACCCATGGCAGATGAGTAGGAGAAAGACAGTTTTAATTCTACTAGCTACTACCCTGAGTAAAGAGGCTTTATTTCTTGCAAATGTTTGCTTTATTCTCAATCAATCCTTCTTTTTTTGTTTCTGATAAAGTGTATCTTGCCATTGATGCCAACTCAAGCCAGAAACCATTAAGACCTGCTGTATATACAATGAAGAAGCTGGTATTCATAACCGTGTGCCGGGCAAAATTCAGTCGCCCCCTGTTTTGATGATTAAAATAGAAAGAATGGGCAAGCTTCTAGTGGAAGTTCCAACAACAGGATGATTTTTACTTTCGTATATCCCACCCATTAACCTGGCATGTGGGTGGGAGGGGAGGAGAGGGTGTTAGAGGTGATGCACATGCTGAGCTCTGTCTGACTAAAGAATGCTAAATGCTCCATATTAGTGAAACACCAGAAGAATAAAATCTGAAAGACCAAGAGTTGGGCAAAGAAGACAGCATGGTACAGCGGAAAAGGAAGGGATACTCAGGTTTGACTTTTACCACTTAATAGATGTGTAGACGTAAGCAAATCATTTTCCTCTTCCTGCATATAGAGACGATGATACCTACTTCCTGGGGTCTTTGTAGGGACTGAGTGGGATAGTTGTACTTGGTGGGTACTCAAGGAATGTTTGTCTCTTCCTTCTCTTACTAAACAAAGCTTATTAAGAAATCTAAATTGATCATCTCCTAGCAGAGGAACACTTTGTCCAAGAATCTTCCCAGGTACCTCCCATTACACATTTATCACTTCCATGGACTAGTGTTTTAACTCCCTAAGAATTTAGTTTCTCTAACAGTTTGAATTTTAGTGGCTCTACATGGTAGTACATTTAGTCATCCCCCAGTTTGTTCCACGATGGCAGGAACTAGGTCCCTCCTGTACAAACTTGTATCCTAGCTCCTAGCTCAGAGCTTGGCACAGAATGGGCTTTTAAGAAATACTAGAATGAATGAAATAAATGAAACAAATGCATCACCAATACCCACCCCCTCCAACATGGTGAAAGATTAACAATAAGGCCTTTAAAAATTCTGTTTATTCTATTCCTGACTCTTCTTATTTCAAAAATAAAACACTAAGGCAAACTTAAACCACCACAAAGAAAGGAAAACATCTCAGCTAGTTTATGGAAAGCACCATTTCCAGTGCCCAGCTATTCTCTTGCGGGCAGTTACCTGTGTAGCCATAAATGCTCCACTTTTCAACTTTATTGTAAAAATAGAGGTGTGGTAGAAAGAACCTGAGAAGAAGGAATCTGAAGACTCAGATGTTAGCTACAGCCACCACATGAACACTTATATCAACCACATTATCTTTGTCAGTCACACTTTTTCTCATTTGTAAAATGGAGATAAATTGGCCTTGCATCAAATATATACCTTAAGAGTTCACTGCAAGCGAGGATGAGATAAGACATGCAAAACAGCCGGAACACTATAAACCTCTACGCAAAAGTACTGAACTTTACAATTAAAGCATGTTCTTAGAAGGAGGACAGCTTCTACCAGAGCAGGCATAAGTGTGCCTAGTCTGGGTCATAATACCAACAGAGCTGTTCAAAGAAGACATAGATCAAGTGGGGAGAAGAAGCTGTGTGTGTGTGTGTGTGTGTGTGTGTGTGTGTGTGTCGGGGGAATGGGAAGGAAAGGCACCATCATCTATTGAGCAGTTATTGTATGCTACAATTAACCAGTGTGAATATACTCTCCAAAAATGAATCCTGGTCATTTGCTGAATCCCATCTCTGTTCCCTGTCCAGAATTCCTCTTCAGTAAAACCTCAGACCCAGAACAACCACAGAGGCCATCAAAATTGGGAAAATGATCTCAATCTTTCAGGTTAGTGTATTTTAGCTCGATAAAAACAAACAAACAAATAAACAAACCACTTCTAACTTAAGGATTCTTGATGTTACTTTTAAAACACTATTTTTGTACATATTTTATATATTTGCCCCCAACAATTTGGTTTAAGTTGTTCTTGTATACTTCCTATGAAGAGAGGATGTGCTAAGGGAAATTTTAAGTTTATCACCTGTATCAAAAAATAATTAATTCTTAACCTGCAGCATGAAATTAGCTGTCTTGTTCTACTAACTTCATTCTTCAATAGCGTCATTCAGTGGTATGCTTGAGCCAGCTAGCACTCACTCACAAGGGCCAATGTTGTATGTATCATCTCAATTTCATTTTCATCAACATTGGTCATTTGAAGTCAGCCTTGGTGGGAGTATTTACAGCATAGAAATGGGCAAGGTAACAAAGCAGAGCTTTTTTTTTTTACCCCCTGAGAGCCAGTTGTTACACCTTTACCAGCACACCACTGTTTTATAATTTTCCTCATATCTACTTGTTTGATTTTTCTACATCCACAATTCCATCTTCCACAGTTATTTTCCTCACCAAAATAACTGGAGATTTCTATTTCATAAATTGATTGAGTTCAAAAAGTTGGTCTAGAAACAAAGTGACTCATTTTTCCTTTCCATAAATCTTCTGTCTTTCTTCTAACTCCTCTTTGTATTTCCAGTTTTTTTCTCAACTGTCATAATAATCTCCCTTTCCCCATTTTATACATTATTATCCATGCAGGATCTCCTACCCCCTGAGCCTTTTCCCCCAAACTATTGCACCAAAAATACCCAAATGAAACATACTTCAAGTCCTTTTGATTTTCATGCACATAGCCACTACCTATAAAATATTTGAAGAATTCCAAGCGAATGAAAGGGTGTACTTCTGTTTGCTTGATTTTGTATATGCATCCATATTTTGTCATCTTTCTCATCTAGGAAATGTCTTGCAGGGAAGAGACTATAATATAAATAATACAGTGGATTAGCTCTAATACAGCAATAAACCTTATTAGCCATTCACACCCAATCCCTCCCCATTAATAAAGATAAACCTATTTGTGAAACAGATGTCATTACAATCTCCTCATCATAAGTATGATCAGGCATTTCTACCAATTGGCAAGTTAGATTCAACTTCACAACTTCTTACTATAACTTGGACAAGTTACAAAGACTCTATGAGCCTTGGTTTTTTGTAAAATGAGGGGGAGATAATTAGAGTAATATCTGTTTTGCTCAATTATTGTGAAGGTTATGATAATATTAATAGAGCACCTAGTACAGTGCTATCTATTATTGTTATTTTCATTCCTCTGAAAAATGTTGTTACACTGACACTGCGTTTTCCTCTAGGCTACAAGAACATACACACACTTTCTTGATAAATGCCTTTCTTTGTCTATCACTACAACATACTTTGAAAAAATTTAAAAATTGATTTAATTTTATTACACTATTATATATGGGTATTAAAAAACATTTAAAAAGTGATAAGAGAAGAAGGAAGGCAAAATCAATTCCTCAAAGATTTTTCACTGAAACAGTTACATATGTCTTCAGGCTTTTAAAAATTCATATACAGTTATAAAACAAAATCGAACTCTCTACAGTATATACTGTTTTGTAATCTACCTTCTCCACTTAACATACCATGAAACTCGGTTATGTCAATAGATATAAGTATACAGCAAATTTTTAATATCTACAATGCATTCTGCTTTACAGCTGTCACACCATCCATCAGAGAGAAGCTCCAAACATGGCTCTGATAACCTACTGCAGCTTTCAGACAAATGTCAGGGATCCCTTTCCCAGGTGCCTGATGGAGAAAGGGGTTGGCAAGACAGTGTTACCAACTCAGAAGTCAAGTGGAAAGTGATTAGTGTTGGATACTTGATCTTAATAAGGCAGGGAAGAAGAGAGTAAGATGAACCAGTAGGCTGTGCTAGTTGGCTCCACAGGATAGAAATTTCCTATTTCTATAGGGAGACTCCCGGAGAAGAGGACCAAATGGGAGGCTTAGTTCCACCACCCCTCCTCTTCCCCCCTTCCTCCCTGCGAAAAAGGAAGAAAGTGTTTAATAGCTCTGTCCTAAGACATTAAGACATAAGACATAAGAACCTGCTTAATAGCTCTGCCTAAGAACGTTGGTCAGCTTAAGCAGACTAACAGCATAAAGGTTATTTGACCTTTTATCTTCTTCTCTCTTTTTTCTGGGTTTCTGAAAGAAATGAGGAAACCTGCAGGTAATTAGTTATTTAGTGCAAACCTCTGGGCTGGTGTTAGTTTCAGGGCAGGGACTAAATAGCTAAGGTAGCAAAAAATAAAGTTTAACCTTATTGACCCAATTCTCTAACCATATTTCCTTACAGATATTTCAAGACATAAGAGAAACCATTTGAATGTTGAGTGTGGTTGAGAAGAAGTAGGTAAAATTCTCCATAATTTGAAAAATTAACATTAGAATGACCAAATGTTTCAAAATGGCTGTGTTTGAGCTTGTGTGTATGTGTTTGAACGGACCTGGTCTTTCAAACCATCAATTGCTGCTAGCAGCAAAGTGTTATAAAAAAGGCTTTTTTTTAAATCAGCACATCAAAAGATAGAAAGCTATTATTACTCAGAAAAGGAAAGGTAATGGGACAACTGGCTTGTTTTGTAATTGTTTTTCACATTCTTTTGGATGCAGGCACAAAATTGCCAATGATGTCTCTTAGCAAAATTGAGTCGAGGCAGTCAGTCGGAAAAACCAGCCACAGTATTACCCTTTCTGAAATTCCCCCAAGTCCTCACTGGCACCATCTTGGACAACTGCCTTTGACTCCCACCCCAGTCTCTTTGCTCACTCCTTCCCCTCTGCTATTTGGCTCAAGAGCACCCATCCAGTAATTCAGAAAGAAATACTTGTTACTCTGAGCATGATTCACTTCCACGGAGAGTCCCGTTTTGAATTGCTTGTCCTCCTCCTGCGTGGTCATCCCTCCTGGCCTGCAGATCTACAGCAGAATAACTGCTTGAGGCCCAGAGGGTTTCTATTTTTTCCTAAGAGTTACCTTTTCCTCCCATCAAGTGTGGTTAATGAAAACCCCTCTGATCAGGTCGTATTTGCTGTGCTTCAGTGTAGAGCTGCCATTTCAAGGGTTTAAAGTTAGGCAGGTTGCTGTTGCTGCCTTTCCTGTAGCCAGTTAATCACAGGATTCTTTTCCACATTGAGGCCAGAACGGGCATGGCACATGCATCAAGTAAAGAAGCCACCGATTATAGGCCAAGAAGCTAATGTGCTTACACAACATGACTTGTTGAAAACACTTTGAACATCATTATTATTTTTGTGTGTGTGTGTGGTACGTGGGCCTCTCACTGTTGTGGCCTCTCCCGTTGCGGAGCACAGGCTCCGGATGCACAGGCTTAGCGGCCATGGCTCACGGGCCCAGCCGCTCCACGGCATGTAGGATCTTCCCGGACCGGGGCACGAACCCGTGTCCCCTGCATCGGCAGGCAGACTCTCAACCACTGCGCCACCAGGGAAGCTCTGTTTTATTTGCTTTTAACTGTCCTTTACTTAAGAATTGTTTCTCTAGGATCCACCACTAGACCTGGCACATTATTCATGAGAGAATGGGTTTCTGGCTTTTCCCCTGAGAGGCTGACCAGAGCAATAACAGGCATTTGCTTGGGCAAATCAAAATGAGAGCTGGAGTTGGAGAAGTTCTACACTCATCACTGAACTTGAAATTGTGAGGGCTGCCTGTTCTCCTTCCTGGTTGGGCTACTGTGACTTGCTGATGATAATGAGAAAATTCAGAAGAAGCTCAATTCACATTTTAAAAATCAGTGAAATTTCTCAAAATCAAATTTTGAGAAACTTTCAGAATGCATTTGCCTTAAAGTGCAGGCAGACTTAAAATCCAAGTGCAGATAAGATGCCACCACCTCTCAAATTTCTGGCATTGCTCTGGCATTGCAATAGTAAGAAATTCTTTTTGTTTCAAAATCTTAAGATATGGGCTTCCCTGGTGGCGCAGTGGTTGAGAGTCCGCCTGCCGATGTGGGGGACGCGGGTTCGTGCCCCGGTCCAGGAGGATCCCACATGCCGCGGAGCGGCTGGGCCCGTGAGCCATGGCCGCTGAGCCTGCGCATCCGGAGCCTGTGCTCCGCAACGGGAGAGGCCACAGCAATGAGAGGCCCACGTACAGAAAAAAAAAAATTTTTTAAGATACACCTAACACATTTAGGATCCTGCAAGGGCTGAGCGTGAAGAACGCGTGAGTTCTGACTTTCTTCTCGATTCTGGCTTGCTGTATACACTTAGGCATGTTCTCTAAATCACTTAGCATCTCTCTTTGCACACCTATGGGGTGGTGATAATTCAGCTGACCTAGTTCACAGGGCTGTTGTGTTGAATAGCTGATCCATGATTATAAAGTATGTTGAAAGTACAATGTTCTAGACAAATGCTCATAAATATAATGACATGTTACAGAGTAGGAAGGTCATATTAAGCCACTTTCATGTAGAAGGAAATTAAAGTGAAGTGAGATTTTCATATCACTTCAATGTTAAAGACGATAGAAAGCAAACCCTAGCTCAATTTCTTAATGTCGTTGCTCTACCTATTGACAAGCAAAGGGGGAAGAATCCTCACATAACACTAAATAAGTTCCAAGAATTATCTTAGATAGTTAGTTCCTGTCTAAACCTGCCTGCAACTTCTATATGCTACTGAAAACTGCTTGAAAATGTAGCAACTAGGTCCACTGAGAGTAGGAGTAATACAGTCATTGATCTCCTGGCTTTCGTTCTTTTTTTTTTTTAATGGTTGGTGAGAGGGAAGAGTCATTAATGATACCAAGCCAATAAGGACCTTCTATGACTATGGCAAACTAGTCACAGAACCAAAAGATAATTAGTATCAATAGTACAACAGGAATATTTGAAGGCCATATGAATATTGACATTGGCTTCTATTATCTTGAATTCCAGGTTCCACTGTGTTCTGTAAGTCAAGAGCGTGACCCCACTTTTGTTCTCTCAAACTGCATCTAGTGCTGTAGTAGTTTCAATGTTTCTAAAGTATGTTTACTCCTGAAGAATGAATAGAGCTGTACAACAGATCCTTCCCCTTACCAATGTTGCTTACGAGTACCAGGCAGAAAACTTTGCCATGATCACTGTGACACGTGACTCACCATCTCGTGTAGAAACCACATCATGGCAGATATTATTTTAACTCTATGGCACCCTGCAAAGAGAAAAAGAAAAAAGAACATTTAAGGAAGCAAGACATTTCCAAATTATGCAAAGGGACAAAATTACCCTGATCCACAGAAACATGAGATATAAGCAGAGTTAGATGTTCTTATAGGCCTAAGGAGAAAAATGTGGCTATACTCAAAATGAAAATTAGGACCAGCAGACTGGAAAGTTGAAAACCGTAAGCCAATTTTAGCAATAACTTACATAAATTTAGCATATCAATAAATGTTAAATATTATGCTACGTAATTTACATGTATTATAGCATTACATTCTCACAACATCCTTTTGAGAAATTTATTCATTCGTTCAAATATATTTATTTAGTCTTCTGTTTCCAAGTAGGAAATAGTAGTTGACAATATTTCTACTGTTTCTACTACCATAACTTTTTTTAAAAAGTTACATTGTAAAAAATAAAATCCTATTTTAAAAGGCATTGGAAAGTGGAGGAATCAGGAGAATTCAACAATCCATAGAAGAGAAAGTCTTTCTGAGATGAGCAGTCTGTCCCTGACAATTTTTTGTGGAAGATTTGCCAATTCTAGACATGGGCTGATGACTGGGTTTGGCCCGCACAGGGATCTTAACTGGGAGAATGAGAAATCAGCAAAGCTTTTAGCGGTCATATGGGGTTGGCGGGACAATTGGAAACTTCAGGCCTCCTAACACATGGTTGGTTTTTCCCACAGTATATTTGTTGAATTCTGGGAGTAGGAAGCTTTTATAAAGCAAACTGAAATCTCCTGTAGTATCATGGTTTTTAAGAGACAACGTCCCACTGGAGGATGGGACCTGCTCCAACACGTGGTTGGACTCCTCCTCAATACATCTGCCAAAGTAGGAAGCAGTGGGAAGCAGGAGGCAAAAGACCAAAGTCCCAATCCTCTGAAGGGCAGACTGAATCTCCCACAGCCTTGCAAAGTTAAAATGATACAGACCTGCCAGGCTTTCAGTAAAAAGACTTGGAAGGACATGCCTGAGAAATGGAGGTGAACTGATTCAAACTGAGTCATACTAACCTGCAACCCAGGCCCAAATCAGTGTAGTGCAGATTGGAATGAGATGAGCAGTCCCCTAACACTATCTTCCTAACATGGGAAGCTCATTGGTAGGAGATATCATCTGGAGCTTCTAAATGCACACAATGTTTGTCATATAATTAAAAATCACTAGATTTGTGGAGAGCCTGGTAAATGTGGCTAATAATCAAGGAAATAGAGCATAATGGAGAGAGATCTTTAAATGATTCAGATATAGGAGTTAGCACACAAGGGCTTTGAAATAACCAGTCCTAATATATCAAATTAAAAAAGGGGGCTTCCCTGGCGGTGCAGTGGTTGAGAGTCCACCTGCCGATGCAGGGGACATGGGTTCGTGCCCCGGTCCGGGAAGATCCCACATGCCACGGAGCGGCTGGGCCCGTGAGCCATGGCCGCTGAGCCTGTGTGTCCGGAGCCTGTGTTCCGCAATGGGAGAGGCCACAGCAGTGAGAGGCCCGCGTACCACCAAAAAAAAAAAAAAAAAAATCTATCAGATACTATTTATTGGAACTCAATCTTAATTTGTTTCATTTTTCAACATCATAGTATATTAGGTACCTGATGGTGATGTTTAAGCTTGAGGAGAAGAAAAATCCTCTATTGGAGAAATTTTCTCTTGAAAAGTGAACTTCTGAGTGAAAGAAAGATTTTGTTTTACAGATTATAAAACATTGTGGATAAAGACTGCTATTGACTTGCCCCCATCACTCACTCTTAACAGACATAAGAGCATAACTATATTTACCACTGAAGAAATTTGACCTAGAGAATGACATCTTGAACTTGCTGAAAGGAAAAAAATAGCTACCAACCTAGAATTCTAGAATTCTATATCCAATGAAAATATCCTTCAAAAATGAAGGCAGAATAAAGATGTTTTTAGATAAGCAAAAGCTGAGAGAATGTACTTCCAGCAAACCTTCACTGGAAGAAATACTAAAGGAATTTCCCAGATTGCAGGAAATCATTCCAGTTGGAAACATAGAATTGCAAGACAATCAGGACAATTTTTATTATAGGTATAGAGTATATTTTTTATTTGTAAATTTTTCCTGTAGATTTTTATGACTATTTTTTAAAAGATAAAGGCATACTATTACACTAAAATTCCATGATGGCAATCCAGCCATGAATTAAACTAAAGTAGGTCAAATATAAATGTTGGCTACCCTATTCCCAGTGGCTTAAGGCTTTTGCTCCCTTTGAGAGAAAAAGGATAAAGGGCTTTATGCCTTTTCCCACCATGTTGACTGATCCCCCCCATCAAACTTGCACCCCCAAGAGAAGCTGTCTCTGGTACCCTGCCCTGCTCCCAATCCTTCTTAGAAGTATTCAGAAAAAGTTCAAGGAAAAGAGTCTGCCAATCAACATGAAGTTCTACTGTGTCTGGAGCTGGACCATGCCTGACCTTTAGAAATTCATCAAAATGTTAGCTGATTTCAGCTTACCCACTTACACCTTCTTTCCCTGCTTTGCCAGCCAAGATAAGCCAATCGTGGCATCCTTTCTTTCCTGGGGAAGTTGGGGAGGTGTCCCTTTTTAGATTTCAGATTGCCTGATTGGTCCACAACATCAGCACACTGATGGCTTCAAGAAAAATTGTAACTTTGTAGTTATCTGTCTTTTTCCCATTGTGTTGGTAGAGGTGGCATTCTTTCTAGCTTTCTACATCCTAGGTAGAAGCAAACTTCTGCCTCATTCTTTCCAGTGGATACATTCTGCCATTGTTTCATAAGGAATATAAAAATATTTATATTTAGGCTATACTTAGAGAAAATTTAGCATGCTATCCTGTTCAAAGTTCTAAATAAACTTTTTTTAAAAATCAGTGTAACTCATCTTTTGAAGTAAATCTTATGTAGAACCACAATATACAAAAGAAATAAAAGAAAAGCTGTCTGATTGAAAAAGAATGAACCTGGCTAACCCTCTCTGCTCTCATGGTGATCCCAGTGCTCCTAGGACTCAAAGAAACAGTACAAAATATTTTGCATCACTGAATTATATCCTAGAAACTGATTAAGACGAACTGAGAACTGAGCTTGAGCACACTCATTTCCAAAGTTTTCTTGATTTCTCTTCTATAATAATGAACCCCTAATATATGTATATTTGCAAAAAATCAGACATATTTTTAAGATATGATAGCTTTTAAAATAAATACAATTAGAACTTCTTATGTTTTCTTCCCACATCCCATTGGACTACCTTCATATTCCCTGGAAGTCACCCACCCCCAACTTGCAGATCACTGTTTCAGCAAATGGTTGTTCACAATTCACCATTTACAGTAGGAGTAGGCAACTTCCTTTATCCCCACGGCTCATCTTTACCTCACTCTTGCATCCCTGGGCCCACTGATTCCTCCTTACTACAGCATAGTCAGATCTAAGGAGCTGGCCCAATGGGGCATGGGGTGCAAGGAAAGAAAAGCAGCCTTGATACCCTCATTGCTGGAGCAGAGACACTAACTTCTTTGGGCTGGGCTACAGTATTTTGCCCTGGGATATTCCTGATCTCTGGCTGATTGGTGCTAACCACTCCTGCCACATTTCTGAGATTTCATCCAATTTCTCATTGATGGCCAATTCTGGTAATAAGAAACTTGAGGAGGAATTCCTAAAGACAATTTGAATAGAAAAGAAAGAGCAGGTATGAGGGGCAATAAATGGGGATGGGATTTCTCCATGGTAGCCAGTTGCTACCTAGCTAACTGAGCAGGTTTATAGAAGTCATCCATCTATAAGTATGCTACCGGAGTCTGAGACTGCTTGTGTTAGGGCTTTATATGTATTCAGTTAATCACTTTTTATTTTACCATGGAAAAGCCCATGTTTAAAATAAGTTAGTGATACCCCCTACTACAGTCAGAGCTGTTTTACAGGTAAGTTAGGCAGTTCCCACAGAAAAAAATGTACCCAAGTTTTGACTGAACCATTGACTAGAGTAGTGGGCTAAACCATCAGCAAGTATAGCCTATATAATAGCTGCTGTGATTTGGTAAAACAGTCACTTAAAAGGAATGTTTGTCAGTAATGGAGTTTAATTTTTTTAGGAAATGGGAAGCCCTTTTCAGGTTAATCTCAGCCTGGGTTCCTCATTTCCTCAAGAAGATAAAGAGGGATCTCATCATTTCTACCACCACAATACTGGGAAAACCAAAGACAGTATATATCAGTAGTCAGAAAAGCCATGTACTGTTATACGTACTGTGCACTGAACAACTCTTAGGGGAATCATTCCCATCATAATCATATGAATGCCATATGCTTAGGTAATGGTTCATATGTATGTTATTGACTCAAACAGACTATTTTGGAATCTTAGCCTGCCTCCTGCTAGTATTATAGTCATGAGCAAGTTATTTAACCTCTATGGGTCTCTATTTTATCCTCTATCAATAAAAATAATAGTAATTTCCATGATAAGTTAGTTATGAATATTAAATGGAATAATAGTAAAAAGTTCTTAATCCAGCATGGTAGGAAGAATAATGGTCCCTAAAGATGTCCACATCCTAATCCCCAGAACCTGTGGGATGCTATGTTACATGACAAAAGGCAATTAAAGTTGCAGAGGGAATCAAGGTAACTAAAGAGCTGACCTGAAGGTAAGAATATTGTCCTGGATTATCTGGAGGGACCCAGTGTAATCATAGGAGCACTTAATAAGAGAAAAGGAAGCAGAAGAGTAGGTCAGAGAGAGATGTAATGACAGGAAAGAAAAAAAGAGAGAGAGAGATTTGCAACCTCAGATAGACTCAAAGTATCATTGTTCTCCGAAGACGGAGGAAGAGGCCATGAGCCAAAAATTGCAGGCAGCCTCTAGAAGCTGAGAACTTCCCTCAGCTGAAAGCCAGCAAAGGAACAGGGACCTCAGTCCTATACATGCAAGGGATAGAATTCTACTGACTGCTTGGTTAAACAAGGAAACAGATTCTTCCCCAGAGCCTCCAGAAAGGAATGCAATCTGCCAGCACCTTGGCTTTAGCCTAGGGAGACCGTTTTTGGACTTCTGATCTAAAGAACTATAAGGGTTTCCCTGGTGGCACAGTGGTTGAGAATCCACCTGCCAATGCAGGGGACATGGTTCAAGCCCTGGTCCAGGAAGATCCCACGTGCCACAGAGCAACTAAGCCCTTGAGCCACAACTACTGGGCCCACATGTCACAACTACCGAAGCCCACGTGCCTAGAGCCTGTGCTCCACAACAAGAGAAGCCACTGCAATGAGAAGCCTGCGCACCACAACGAAAAGTAACACCCACTCCCTGCAACTAGAGAAAGCCCACACGCAGCAATGAAGACCCAACACAGCCAAAAATAAATAAATAAAATAATTTTTTAAAAAAAGAACCATAAGATAATAAATGTATACTGTTTTAAGCCATCAAGTTTGCAGTAATTCTTTACAGCAGCAATAGAAAATTAAAACTCATATACCATTGATGCAATTGCTATTATTACATTTGTGATCATTCATTCAACCTTTCAAGATATTTACTGAGGGCCTATTAGGTGACAGACACTGCTCTAAGTACTGTGATCCCACAAGAAACAAACTAGCAAGGACCCTGCCTTCACAGAGCTTACTTCTTAGTGGAACATAACCAGAGCTAGAACAAGGAACAGGAAGATGCTGACACTAGCTGTAAGTACTTTTTTAATGTATTATCTAAGAAAGCAAACCTCTTCAAAAATACAGGTGAGGAATGGTGAGCAATTATGGACAAAGAATTTGAGAAGTCTCTGTAATAGTTTTTGTTAAGGCACTAATACAAGTAAGTGATAATGTTATAGCCACAACAAAAATAGGTTACATGAAGAGGATTATTTTTACTCATTTGATAAATAAAGAATGTGCTCTAGTCCATATAGAAATTTCATTTAGCTGATACCTGAATAAGAGTAATGGTAAGGTGGAATCACGATTACGTTTAAGAGTATTTGCACTTTGTTGTATGTATAATTAATCCTAAGTTAATTATTTAATAAAGTGTAAGTAGTTTACATTCCACTTTATGAATTTGCCCATTCTATATCATTTTGTCTTAATAAAGTACACATTTTAGAAAACCTTCAGAACCACTGTAGATTTCCATTCTCTAAGTTAACCCACAAAATTTTAATGGTTCATCAGTTCTAAGCATTTACACATATGTGGTGTCCTTTGATTTTCACATTCTGTGAAGCATTTTACCTCCATTTTACAGATCAGAAATGACACAGTTGAAAAGTGATGAATGATTAAAATAGGACATTTAGCAGCCTACATTAAAATTAAAAACTTGATGAAGAGAGGAAAGGGGCTTCATAGAGACCAACGGCACCAGCTCCTTTCCTCTGGAGCTCAATTTCTAAGGTAAAAAGAAAGAAAATGCAGCCCAGATGATCACCTTCACCACTCCCAAAGGCTGTGGAACTGCCTGCCAAAATAAAGAAACACACTCCATTCAATGCTGCAAATCTTTCAGTTCAAACTTCTGGTTGCAAAGGAAACAGCACCAATTTGCAACATTCCAGGGCTCTGAGTTGGTTTCTGGAGTCTTCTGTGTCTGCTCTGTGAAGAGAATGAATTGATCCAAAGTAACAAATTGGTCCTTTGTTACTTTCAATAAACTGCCTCTGGAATTAATAAAGGATCTTGAAGAATGGACTAATGGTGAGAGTTTAGAAGGAAGAAGTCTTCATCCTAGAAATTATCACAAGTCATCACAGACTTGTTGTTGTCCTATATTGATGGGATACCTACTAGGTACTAGCACTGTGAAGAAATGCAAGAAGAATGTTTTCACCCAATACATATACTTTTCTTCTTTTTAAGCAAGAAATTGTTTTCTCTGGGTGATTTGACAACGACTGATCATGTGTCAGTGATATTGTAATGAGTGGTTTTGAGCCATGTTTTTAAGGTTAGGCTTCCCGAAGAAAGTGACACTTGAAGAAAATTTTTAACAAACAATGAAGGATTACTTGATGGATGGGACATGATAGATTTATCTTGTTGTCTGTGAAAAACCATAAGGCTCATAAAAGCAGACGGAAACAAGAAGAAGGCCATTTTGAACAAGAGAATGATATAAAATTGTAGACAGAGATTGAGTAAATTGACATAAATACTTGAGAGCTTATGAGACCACCTAAATATTCAACAGTAGGAACTATTTCAATAAAAGATGTCACATCCCTTCTGTGCAATAGCATACACTATTAAAGTCATATTTTTGAGGATTATTTAATGGCATTAGAAATTATTCCTGATGTAATATTACTTGAAAGAGAAAACAGTATAAAAACTTCATATTCAGGATAACAGCAGTTTTGTTATACACACCCACAAACACACACACACCATGCACATATACACACTGTGTCAGAAGGACTCTTCAAGTTACAAACATAGAAATGAAAAATTAAATCCGTCTGGCTTGAATAGGATAGGGAATGATTGATAACATAACTGACAATTCAGGGATAGAAGTAGCTTCAGACAAGCCTTGACCCAAGGCTCCAACACTGTGCTATGACCTACTTTCTCTCTGTATATTTCTCCAATCTGCTCCTGTTCCTACCTGGTAGTCTCAGGTAGGTCCTACCCTAGAGATCTTCCTGGGCTACATGTACCTTATTCAAGTTATATGGGAAGAGAAATCTGAACAAAAACCAGCTTGGAGTCCTGGTTTGTTTGACTTATTTCTTATTTCTCAGCCCTGAACCAATTCCTGTAACCAAGAGAATGGGACATTTATCCACCCTCAAACCTCCCACAATTGGAGGTGAGGTAAATCCCATCCATGTTGTTGCAAATGGCAAGACTTCCTTCTTTTTTAAGACTGAATAATATTCCATTGTATAGATATACCAAATTTCTTTATCCATTCATCTGTGGACAAACATTTAGATTGCTCCCATAGCTTTGTTATTGTAAATAATACTGCAGTGAACATGAGTACAATATCTCTTCCTCCTCCTAGAGAAATGGAAATAAAAACAAAAATAAACAAATGGGACCTAATGAAACTTAAAAGCTTTTGCACAGCAAAGGAAACCATAAACAAGACAAAAAGACAAGCCTCAGAATAGGAGAAAATATTTGCAAATGAAACAACTGACAAAGAAGTAATCTCCAAAATTTACAAGCAGCTAATGCAGCTCAATATCAAAAAACCCAAAAAACCCAATCCAAAAATGGGCAGAAGACCTAAATAGACATTTCTCCAAAGAAGATATACAGATTGCCAACAAACACATGAAAGAATGCTCAACATCATTAATCATTAGGGAAATGCAAATCAAAACTACAGTGAGATATCATCTCGTACCAGTCAGAATGGCCATCATCAAAAAATCTAGAAACAATAAATGCTGGAGAGGGTGTGGAGAAAAGGGAACACACTTGCACTGTTGGTGGGAATGTAAATTGATACAGCCACTATGGAGAACAGTATGGAGGTTCCTTAAAAAACTAAAAATAGAACTACCATATGACATAGCAATCCCACTACTGGGCATATACCCTGAGAAAACCATAATTCAAAAAGAGTCATGTACCAAAATGTTCATTGCAGCTCTATTTACAATAGCCAGGACATGGAAGCAACCTAAGTGTCCATCAACAGGTGAATGGATAAAGAAGATGTGGCACATATATACAATGGACTATTACTCAGCCATAAAAAGAAATGAAATTGAGTTATCTGTAGTGAGGTGGATGGACCTAGAGTCTGTCATACAGAGTGAAGTAAGTCAGAAAGAGAAAAACAAATACCGTATGCTAACACATATATATGGAATCTAAGAAAAAAAAAGTCATGAAGAACCTAGGGGCAAGATGAGAATAAAGACACAGACCTACTAGAGAATGGACTTGAGGATATGGGGAGGGGGAAGGGTAAGCTGTGACAAAGTGAGAGAGTGGCATGGACATATATACACTACCAAACGTAAAATAGATAGCTAGTGGGAAGCAGCCTCATATCACAGGGATATCAGCTCGGTGTTTTGTGACCACCTAGAGGAGTGGGCTAGGGAGGGTGGGAGGGAGGGAGACGTAAGAGGGAAGAGATATGGGAACATATGTATATGTATAACTGATTCACTTTGTTATAAAGCAGAAACTAACATACCACTGTAAAGCAATTATACTCCAATAAAGATGTTAAAAAAAAATCTCTTCCAGATACTGATTTCATTTCCTTTGGATATGTGATTCTGACATCAACTCTAATATGTGGGTTTTTTCCCCACACTAAGAAATTCTCTGACACCAGCTAAGTGTCCTACAATTCAGTTCAATTCCAATACTCTCTGGAGATAGCATTGGATTCCACAGGTTAAGGGCTTAGTATCCCAAGACTTCCCCTCACTTGCCAGTTGCAAGTCTAGCTACTAGTTACCTGTGCATCTGACCACTGGCTACATTTTGGAGGTTCCCACGACCTCCTCCTTGGGTTCTACTAACTTGCTAGAGCAGCTCACAGATCTCAGGAAACCAGTGAACTCACTAGATTACTGGTTTATTACAAAGAATATTATAGGACACAAATCAACAGCCAGATGAAGAGATACATCGGGTTAGATCCCAAACAAAGGAGCTCTGTCCCCATGGAGTTTAGCACTCAGCACAGCAGTACATGGATGCTTTCTGGTTCACCAACTTAGAATCTCTCCAAACTCTGTCCTTTTGGGGTTTTATGGGTTTTCATTACTTAAACAGGATTGATCAAATCATTGACCATTGGTGATTGATTGAACCTCCAGCCCCTCTCCTCTCCCAGGAGGTTGGAGGGTAGCACTGAAAGTTCCAACCCTCTAATCACATGATTGGCTCCACTGGCAACTAGTCCCCATCTTTAGGTGCTCTCCAAAAGTCACCTTATTCACATAATGAAAGACATATTTATAGGTCTCATCACAGGGAATTCCAAGGGTTTTAGGAACTCTATATCAGGAACGGAGATGAATACCAAGTATATATTTCTTATCATGTCACAATATCACAGGATATATACCCAGAGGTTTGATTGTTGGATCATATGGTAGTTCTAGTTTTAATTTGGGGGGAACTTCCACACTGTTTTCCATAATGGCTGAGCCACCGGTGGTGCACAGAGGGTGCCTTTCCTCCACAGTCTCACCAACACTTGTTCTCTTTTGTCTTTTTGATAATAGCCATCCTGACAGGTGTAAGGTGATATCTCATGTGGTTTTGATTTGTATTTCCCAGATGATTAGTGATACTGAGCACCTTTTCATATATCTGTTGGCCATTTGTATATTTTCTTCAGAAAAATGTCTATTCAGGTCCTTTGCCCATGTTTTAAAACAAGTTATTGGGTTTTTTGCTATTGAGTTTTATGAGCTCCTTATATATTTTGGATTTTAACTCATCAGATATATGGTTTGCATATATTTTCTCCCATTCTATAGGTTTCCTCTTCATTTTATTGATTGTTTCCTTTGCTTTCCAGAAGCTATTTAGTTTGGTGTAGTTTCACTTGTTCATGTTTGCTTTGTTCCTTGTTCCGTATTCAAAAATCATTGCCAAGACTAATGTCAAGGAGGTTTTTCCTTATACTTTCTTCTAGTTTTACAGTTTTCAGACTTAACGTTTAAGTCTTTGACCAATTTTGAGTTACTGTTTGTGTATTGTGCAGAGTGAGGGTCCAATTTCATTATTTTGCATGTGGCTAGCCAGTTTTCCCAATAGTATTTATTGAAAAGACTATATTTTCCTCATTCTTGGGGCCCTTGTTGAAGATTAGTTGACCATAAATGTATGGGTTTATTTCTAGGCTCACTTTTTTATTCCACTGGTCTATGAGTCTGTTTTTTGCCAGTACCAAATTGTTTTGATTACTAGCTTTGTAATGTCAGTAATCTGAAATCAGGAAGTATAATGTCTTCAACTTTGCTCTTCTTTCTCAAGATAGCCCTGGCTATTAAGGGTCTTTTATGGTTCCATATGAATTTTAGCACTGTTTTTTCTATTTCTGTGAAAAATGCCATTGGAATTTTCCATTGTATCTGTGGACCACTCTGAGTACTATGGACATTTTAACAATATTAATTCTTCCATTCTATGAACAAAAGATATCTTTCCATTTATTTATGTTTTCCTCAATTTCTTTAATCAGTATTTTATAGTCTTCGGTGTTTAGATCTTTTACCTTCTTGGTTAAGTTTATTCCTAAGTATTTTATTCTTTCCAATGCTATTGTAAATGAAATTGTTTATTTGGTTTACTTTTTGGATAGTACATTATTAGTGTATAGAAACACATCTGACTTTTGTATATTGATTTTGTATCCTGTAATCTTACTGAATCCACGTATTATTTCTAACAGTTTTTTGTGGAGTTGTCTAGCTTTTCTTGTCTAATTGCTCTGTACAGTACTATGTTGACTAGGACTTGTGAGAGTGGGCATCCTTGCTTTGTGCCAGCTCTTAAGGGAAAACTTCTCAGTTTTTCCCTATTGATTATAATGTTAGTTGAAGATACCCAAATTTTAGCATTGATTACTTCTGAAGCTGGATTATAGATGATCTTAAATGACTTTACATTATTACTTATTTTTTTAAGACAACTTCAATATGTATGTATAATCTGAGAAAGTACAAAACTTTGTGAGGGCAAAGGTACACATTCCCATCTATGTCACTAAAGCCAGATTATTTACAGATAGTTTTATATAGCTCTATATAATTATATATAGTTCTAGATTATTTTATACATATAATTTTATAATTCTCTACATACAGTTGACCCTTAAACAAGGTGGGGTTAGTATAATTTATAGTTGGACCCCCATATCTGCGCTTCCTCCGTATCTGTGGATTCAAACAACTATGGACCCTGTAGCACTATAGTATTTACTAGGGAAAGATATCTGCATGTAAGTGGACTCATGTATTTCAAAGCCGCTTTATGGTTTATGTTTATATGTAGATAGATTATACTTATACTTCATTTATTTATAAATTAATGTACATTTAAAAGTTTGACACCTAGTGGTGAATGGTTCTAATAAGTGTTTAAAACCATGGGAAAGTTAAGTGAAAAAACAGTGATGTCATCAAGCAACAGTTGAAGAATGTTATTTTTGCAGTACTATTTTTGACTGACTAAAGTTAATGAGGCTTATCAATTAAAATTAATTTTCTATTACCAAATATTTAGGTAGCCATACATATGGACTTCAAAAACCTCGTTTTAAAAAAAATCACTCAGAAAATATGTAACTGGCCTGTGCCTGGGCTTTCCTGAGCCATTTCTCCTCTAGATCCACCTGTCTCTACAACTGTCTTAGCCCATTGTCAACGATCTGGCCCCAGAAGAAAGCAACACACACACACAAACACACAAACTCCAGTAAAGTAGTTGTACTGATATTCCTGTGGGCAGATGGAGAGTCAGGGTAGATGATATAGCACAACTTTATAAACAGCACATTTACTCTCCTTCACACGTTCCCAAGTACCCTTTCCTTTGGCAGCTGTCTGATACCTCCTAGCTCACTAGTCCAAGAAGTCTGCATCTATTTTATCTATCTTACTTCTCCTCCTCCCTCCTTCCCAAGCCACATTGTCTCCAGCCCCCATCAGTCTAGTTTGCTTCTTCTAGGTCAAGAGTCAAAACACAAATGCCCCCAGGATCCAGGCAGGCAACATAAAGGAAAGAATAAAATTTCAAATATAGGGCTTCCCTGGTGGCGCAGTGGTTGAGAGTCCACCTGCCGATGCAGGGGACACAGGTTCGTGTCCCGGTCTGGGAAGATCCGACATGCCGCGGAGTGGCTGGGCCCGTGAGCCATGGCTGCTGAGCCTGTGTGTCCGGAGCCTGTGCTCCACAACGGGAGAGGCCACAACAGTGAGAGGTCCGCGTACCACAAAAAAAAAAAAAAAAAAAAAAAAAAAAAAGGCCCCATAAAGTACTTGGTACCCTGTGGGAATGAAGATCCAGTATTCCCTAAGTTCCTGGAGACCCTGGAAATCTGATCTTTTTTACGTCTTGGCAACTAATTCACATTTTAACAAAATACTCTGTGGGCCAAACAAAATGTATTTGCCAGCCAGATGAAAACCATGGCTACCGGCTGGATCTCTCGGTTCCTCTTCCTAAGTGAAAGATGGTAACCTTCTCTTGGTGTCCTGGATTCATATAATCAAACACTAGCCACTGCCCAGGGTGAATGTAAATGACTCATCACTTCATTTGTGTGTCAGAGAGTAGGGAGTGATACAGTTATAGACACCAAAACTTTCCAACAGAGCACTGCATCTTGCAGCTGGGATAACCTAAGTGTTAGGAAAGCTGGTAGAAGGTCCTCTTTAGCCCCTTCCTAGATATAATCTTATATCCCATGTCATAATGCCAAGATACATGCTGAGATGCCTTCAACTCTAAAATTAAATGAGCTACACTGTACGCATTTTTTATGCTTTTCTTTTCCTTTTGGAAAAAAAGCAAAGTGGGCCAAGCATCTTACCAAGGTGCTCAAGTTGCTGTGATACACACTATACAAGTGACAAAAGACTGAAGAGTCAATGCCCAAAGCAATGGCTTGTCAAATTTTTTTCTTGACTATGCCTTACTCAGGGTTTAGTCAAGAAAATGAAAATCCCTGTGGGTATTTCAAACAGAGGGATTTAAAACAAGGAATTGGTTAACCATGTTGAAAGGCAGAAAGAGCAGAAAGGGAGCACTAAAATAATATCTAGAGATAATAACCGCAGCAATCAGCTACTTAGTCTTGGGAGGGGGAACAAAGAATAAGAGGTGGGGTGGTTAGAACTGGGATCGTGTAGGAAGGGTTCTGAGTAGCTGACATCCATACATTTGAGGAGGTGCACCGTCCGATTTTGGCTGGTACCTCTATGGCTGGAGACCTGAAAGTAGGTGAGAGAAGTTGGAGGCTGGAGCTGATGCTGTTGCTGGAGCGATGCTGAGGGAAACAGAAGAACAGAAAGGAAGCCCCTTCTCCCCTCCTCCCACCTTCTCCTCTCTCTCTAGCACCTCCTACTTGCAGAACCTAACAAGAGCCAGACAACATAGGAGAATCCCAATGCCAACATTACAGAGCAGTGTAGAGAGGGTGGATTTGGAGTTGAGAGACAAAAGGTAAATAACTGGTACAGACACAACCACGGTAAGAAATATATTCACATCAGGACTCAGTATCATAACATTTCCATGCACGTCCAACTGAAACAAGCTTCATGCCACAATGGTAGGCACTACATTTTCTATTCTATTCTATTCTTTAAATGCTGCTTACACCACCCTTAACTGGTTTCATTAATGTCCTAGAAGAGTCTCAACTATGAAAAAGAAGTGGGTGATTCCTGGGGTTCCATGGGTGCAAAGTGTACACAGTTGAGAAGAGGGACTCCTATCAAATTCCAACAAATTTCTATGAGCCACTTGGAAAATGTGGGGAAAGGATGGGAAGACTTGTTTTTCTGATTTCAGAGAAGTTCTTGCAAGGAAACAAGGAATATCATTGTGGTGGAGCCCACCAGATTCATGTTTTAATTTTGACCCTTCCTTTTCTGTCAACATTATAGATGTAAGTCTGGAAGTTACATATGACATCGGTGTTTACATGGTGGGTGGCACTGAAATACTTAATGCCCTTTTTAGAGGCAACATTTATCAACATGGTGGCACATGGAAATAAAGTTTGTTTTCTTTAGTGAATAAGTGTTAGGAAAATTATAGAGTTGTCCACTGGATGGCATAAAAGTCACTAATAAGAGATTCTTCTTTAGATTTCTGTAGTAATTAATCTAAAAGAGTAGACTTTTATGACTCCAAAAACACAAAAGGACTGTACTAATTTTTTGGTTATTGGTTATTATTCACTCTTAAGTCAAACTTTTATATATATATATTTTCTGGTCATTAGTAATTCAATCACTGAATTTAGTCCTTATGAAGCCATTTGGATATCAGTACTACTAAAAACACAACCCCTACCCTCCAAAAAGTAGACAAGAAACTTGGGGAGAAAACCAATTAAAATATGCAAATGCAAATTAAAATCAGCATAGATGGTTTTCGCCCACAGAGTTAAGAGATACACTCATGCGTAGAACCTGGAGAAACTTTTGGCCTGGATTATACAGAATTTTACCCTTTGCATTTTTTTCACCTAGTATTCAAATTTGACCCTGTGCATCACATTCTAAAGTTCATCAGGAAAACCCAGGATCTGAATCTAGGCTCAGATCCTGCTTCTGCTATTCACTTGCCATTTGACCTTTGGCAACTCACTTCTCAGTCTTAATTCTCTACTCAGTTGACTTTCATGGAGATCAAGTGAGAATACAGATGGAAAAGAACTTAGAAGTTTATGGGTTCTATGCAAGGGGCAGAATCTTATTAAACTCCTCACCTTACATGCACCGTAGCATCTAACAACAGCTCAGGGGACACTGCCAATAAGTCTCCTGTAACTGATGTAGGATTTGTTTTAGATGAGAATATCTATCGAGGAGCTATGATTCTCTAATCTGTTTCTATTGAAAAATACAAATACACACTGGAAAGAAAAGGGGCAGGCTTCAAGCTCCACCAGCATAGGGTGGTGTAAGAATCAAGAACCTGGGTTCAGAGTCTCTCCACTCCAGTTCAAATCCAGGCTCCAAGACTTCCTGTGTCTCTTGCACTGCTGGTGGGAATGTGAATTGGTACAGCCACTATGGAGAACAGCACGGAGGTTCCTTAAAAAACTACAAATAGAACTACCATATGACCCAGCAATCTCACTACTGGGCATATACCCTGAGAAAACCATAATTCAAAAAGAGTCATGTACCAAAATGTTCATTGCAGTTCTATTCACAATAGCCCGGAGATGGAAACAACCTAAGTGTCCATCAACAGATGAATGGATAAAGAAGATGTGGCACATATATACAATGGAATATTACTCAGCCATAAAAAGAAATGAAATTGAGCTATTTGTAATGAGGTGGATAGACCTAGAGTCTGCCATACAGAGTGAAGTAAGTCAGAAAGAGAAAGACAAATACCGTATGCTAACACATATATATGGAATCTAAGAAAAAAAATGTCATGAAGAACCTAGGGTTAAAACAGGAATAAAGACACAGACCTACTTGAGAATGGACTTGAGGATATGGGGAGGGGGAAGGGTAAGCTGTGACAAAGCAAGAGAGAGGCATGGACATATATACACTACCAAACGTAAGGTAGATAGCTAGTGGGAAGCAGCCGCATAGCACAGGGATATCAGCTCGGTGTTTTGTGACCCCCTGGAGGGGTGGGATAGGGAGGGTGGGAGGGAGGGAGACGCAAGAGGGAAGGGATATGGGAACAGATGTATATGTATAACTGATTCACTTTGTTATAAAGCAGAAACTAAAAAAAAAAAAGAAAAAAGAATAGAACCTAGAAGGGAAAAATTAGAGACTCTTTTAAGTAACTGACTGACTAAATTCACATCCCACAAGAGGATTAAACAATGTTACCACCAAAAAAATAAAAAATAAAAAAAGACTTCCTGTGTAACCTGGATGAGTTACTCACCATCTCTGTGCCTTATTCTTCCACCTTTAAAATGGAGGGAATAACACTATCTAACTCACGAAATTGTTGTGAGGGTACCTGTAAACTCCTATGGAACAGTGCCTGGCAAATAGTAGCCCACAAAATTGTCAGCTCTTACCATCATTTTTATCCTTATTCCCAAAGTTTGAGGAAGCCAGCGGGAAGGTAAAAAGCAGAATGATGAAATGAAAGAAACTATGGAAGAGGCATGAATTGAGGAGATGCTTCACAATTCTGAGTATTGCAACAATAGCACAGCACTCAAAGTCCCACAGACAGCAGATTAAATTACTGAACCTCTTCCTTTCCAAAAAATTTTCCAGCTCTCTATTCAGAGCAGTTGTCTGTGGGAACACATCTCTGATTTTATAATTTAAAAACTCCCAGGTTTCATAAATAAAACCACAATGAGAGACCACTATATAGCCAAGAGAATGGCTAAAGTGGAAAAAACCAACAATGCCAAGCATTGGGGAGGGTGTGGAGCAAATGGAACTCGAGGATGTAGACGGTGGTCATGTAAACTGCTAAAAACCACTTTGGAATACTGGTTGGCGGTATCTATGAGAACTGAACATATGCATTCCTTATGATCCAGAAATTCTACTCCTAGGTATATACCCGCTAGATATTCATGCTTATGTTCACCAAAAGGCATGTGCAGGAATGTTCACAAAGACAATATTTATAACAGCCCAAACAGGAAACAACCCAGATTCCATCACACAAGCATGGGTAAATAAATTGTGATATGTTCACAAAATAGAATGCTGTATATCATAGAGAAGGAACAAACCATTGTTACAACCAGTTTGTTCAACAGGGATGAATCTCACAAATATAATATTGAGAAAAGTAGCCATATATCAAAGAAGGCCTGCTGTATGATTCTCTTTATATAAAATTTAAAAGCAGGCAAGATTAAACTCTGGTGTTAGAAGACAGAAGAGTCACTGTCTTTGGAGAGAGTGGCAATGGGAGAGGGGAAAAGGGAGCTTCCAGAATCCTCTCGTACTCTACTTGTGGATTTGGGGACAGATTACATGTGTTCACTTAGTGAACATTTGCCAGTATGTACACATACATGGATACGTAGGCACACAATGCGTGCATGTGTGTGCGTGTTAAACTTCAAAAATATTTCAATGCAAGTAGGAGTCTTGATCATTTTAACAGCTGTAACAGAAACAGTTGAGATATTTGAAGGAGCCACCTCCCTGGGTACTGCTGAGAAGTCGCTTCTGCATGCCAGCAGTTAACCCTGTATCCTGTTGCCTTATACAATGCTTTGAAATGACTTATTTATGTGTCTGTCTCCCTTACTCAGCCATAATCTGCTTAAGGCCAGAGACTGTGTCTTATTTATCATTCTCTCTGCAGTGTTCAACCCAGAGCCTGGCACATAGTAGCCCTCTAATAAATGTTTCTTGAATGAATGCAATATAAAACTAATGGGATAATAACCTATAATGGAAAAGAATAACTTATAATGGAAAAGAATCTGAAAAAGAATAGATATACATGTGTCTATATACATATATATATAACTGAATCACTTTGCTGTGCACCTGAAACATTATAAATCAACTATACTTCAATAAAAAATGTTTAATTAAAAAAGAATCTAAAATAAATAAATAAACTAATGGGAAATTAGATACATCTTACTTTATATTTTACAGAAATATGATTTAATGCCAAGTTTGCTGAAACATCTGTTTCTGTCAAGTGGGCTACCCAGTAGTCTTTGTCAAGTGTCTTCTGAGTTCTCCCCCCAACAAATTTCCCCCAAACCATTCATCACTTTTCCCCAGCTTTAGAATATTATTAGCTAAGCTCTTCTGATGATAGGATGTAGAGGACATCATGAGCTGTACCTTCCTCACGAAAGTTTCCTCATAGATTCTTGATTGAATGATGAAAATAAGGCTATTGTGCATAGCTTAGCCGACTCTATAATTTATCAGAGAAATTTTACAACCTAACAAATGCATTGGTAATATACTTACACTACCTGCTAAAGTTTGCAGAGACAATGTAAGGATGGAGGAAGCTTTCTAACTTTGCTGTACCTTTAACAATTTTCTGAGATTCATCGTTTATTGCTTTAATAGGATATCAAGAAAAAGGAAGTCATCATCAGAGACACAGGATGCTATTAATCTAAGAATGGGCATTTGTGCTTCCCAGCCTGAGGGGCAAGTTCTTATCTTTCTCATGAGTCGAATCTGTTTAATCCTTTTGGTGTCTCTCTGTTGATAAATGTGTTCTTACAGACAACAGCTAAGCATCAGAGCACCTCACTTTTATCACATTCGGGTCATTGTTCTCTGCCCTTAAGACTTAACGGTACAAAACAGAATGAGAAAAGTCAATTTCTTGGGGCTCGGAAATCAGTTTCATATTTGCTGTCTTGACAGCAGCCAAAAAGGACAAATTAATAAAACATTATGTACAATACTAAAAAGGAAGGGGGGCGTGGAAGGAGACTTATGTCATCTATTCATCAGTGACCTAACCAGAAAAACATTAGTGAATGATTAAAGAAAGATGACCCTAAGGGGAATGCAGGGGGGATTCAGACAGGCTTTAGTCAAAGCCCCCAGATCTAATGTAATTTCAAGCTGGCCTCAAAATTCAATTTGTGTGGAACCTCTAAGTCATCTATTCCGCAACGACATACAGCATAATTGCATTTGAACAGCTTCCAACAGAACGCTGAGCAAATGTCCTGTTCCGGGCCCTGGGTGCCCATGTGGAAGGCAGCCCAGATGACCACACAGGAGGACGGGCTCCCAACGCAGTCTGCCTGCTCATCCCACCTGCTGACCATTGCCCTCCACAGGAAGTACATGTTTCTGCTTAATTCCTGCCAGCTTTTGGCTGTGAGGTAGGGCATCTGCAGCGGGCAGCTCCCGAGGGCTGCCACCTGGTGCTGTCAGTCGGCCTCAAACCAAGGAGGAAAAGGGGAGGCATTCATCTATGTGCTTATTTTTCTGTGTTTAGGGTATTTCTTGGGACTTCGAGTTTTCACTTGGCAAGTTAACTTGTCTCTTTAGTTAGGAGGGGAAAAAAAGGAATTTTGCTTGCTTGCCTTTAATTTAGAGTTCCCTTTTTTGGAAAAGCTGTTTAGAATACCTGGTTCACCCTCATTAAATCTATGCAGCCTCTTCACAGTACTACAAACTTACTTGCAAATATACTTTAAAAGTATATCCACCGGAATTTGAGAGACATGATAAACCATAATGGGAAAGAATATGGAAGAGAATGTATATGTATATGTATAATTGAATCTCTTTGCTATACGGTAGAAATGAACACAATGTTGTAAATCAACTATACCTCAATAAAATAAATTTTAAAAAAAGAATTTGAAACATAGTCATTGTCCCATTATTTTTTAATGTGCTGTTCTAAACAATTATAAATAGGCAACTATAAAGTTCACGTTTGAATCCCATTAAAAAGAAAAGATGAAAATAAAACAGAAATAAACGTCCCGGGAGAAACATGGAGCGTTCCTTAGGAAAGACCATTTTGGCTCCTGTCTCAATGGTTTATAGCATGAAAAGGAATAAAAGACCCTCAGTGAATGTCAACAGATAACATTTCAACCTCAAAAAGCCTGCTTGTTTTGATCCAAAATCAACTTATATTTAACTTTAACTCAGGGCTTCCACTTTGCATCTACAAATGCAGTCCAACTTTCCACAAAACCGAGGAGATATAATGAACCTGACTAACGAGAAAGCATGATTTGCTTCTACGAGACTGCTTTAAGTAACAGGACAATTGTGAACAGGTATGAGCACCTGGGTGAGAAGAAAACCATTGCCCTAATGACACAGATATTTTGGCTAGTGGCTTTTCACTTGGTTTATCCTACTGAAGAATGACAAAAGTAATAATGATTAAATGTATGAAGATGCTGGGTTAAGTATTGGTGACAATAGGAAAAGTGAGATGTAATCAGATGCTGACTTGCTGAATAAATTTTAGATTATATATCTAAGCATGATATAGTTTTTTGTTTGTTTGTTTTTGCAGTACGTGGGCCTCTCACTGTTGTGGCCTCTCCCGTTGCGGAGCACAGGCTCTGGACGCACAGGCTCAGCGGCCATGGCTCACGGGCCCAGCCGCTCCGCGGCATGTGTGATTTTCCCGGACTGGGGCACGAACCCGTGTCCCCTGCATCAGCAGGCGGACTCTCAACCACTACGCCACCAGGGAAGCCCGATATAGGTATTTTTTAAAGCATGCACCCATTTATTTACATTACCACTAGAAAAATTAACTTTATTTCTCTAACTCTGAACCATATCTTTTCCACTGAAGCAACTCTTTCATCATGCGATTTTTTTTTTTTTTTGATAACAGGGAATTTATGAGGAAGGCAACCATCGCCTTATGGAAGAACAGACTGTTCTGAATTTCAGAAAATATATTACTACAGAAATTGCTGTTCAGAAAATCAAGTAAAAATGGCTGTGAGTTTATTTCTGTCCAATGGCATTTTTAACACTGAAAAGAATCAGAGTGGAGACAGAATCAGAGAATCCTACACCAGCATATTTCTGCACGTTTTCTAGTAAACATAAGCACTCCACTGCCCTTATTTACATGGCCCTATTTCCATTCTACCTGTGTATTTTTAGGAAATTCAATAAAATATTTGCTCAAAAACTATTCCGTACATGTGAAGGCCCGAGGTGCCAAGTCATACAAAGAACTGGATGCAAGAGAGGAGAAGGAAGTTGAATGGGTGAAAAGTGGTTGGGCAGAGAAGCACAAAAGGAAGGAAAAAAAAGCAGAATGACCTTTAACTTAAGAATGAGAGGAATCAGACCACAACGTGAAAAGCAGAAACTATTTTCATAACTTCTTGTTCCTACCAATGGTGTCTTGATGATCTGAAACCTCTGGGAAGCTGCCTGTGCTCGCTTACACTTAGGCAAGGAATGAAGGAGATGGGAGCCTGTTTGGAAGCTTTGGAAACATCCTCTTTGTGCAATTTCTGACTACCTATCTGTGCCCTTCCCATCAGCCCCCATGCAACAAACAACTACATCGTACTGAGAGTTCTTTCCGGTGCGTTTGAAACGATCGACTTAGTCTCCCTCAAGGGTGCAGGTAGAGAGACTGGCCATCGCAAGAGGTTGCAGCTCCTCGTACCTTAGGAAGGGGCTCTAACTCAACAATCCACGTATACCCAAGAAATGCTCAGGGAACTCCTTCAAGGGAATTCTGCAGCCAAACATGTTTATTAAACTGAAGTGATTTTTTTCTGAGCAGTGAGATCATCAGCCAGATGCTCTGCTTAAAGATAAGGCAAAATTTTAATCTGCCCCCTAATATCCTGTCTTCAATTTCCAGGCTGAGCTTCTGAGAATTGTCTTTGCCTCAGGAGAGCTTGCTACATGTTAAAAGAAGGCCGTAAGGACAAACGGTTCCTGAGCATCTAAGCGTACCCTATATTCCTATTCGCAGAAACAGTATTTCACATCACTTGTCTCTCATTCAGCTGGCTCTGACGTGGAAACACCCATCCGCCTGCGTGCACTGTGAGAAATTCCTAGGTTTTGTTTCATGAATTCTTTATGGAAAGCAAAACAGGATTTTCTTTTTTTTCACCAGGAGATCTTTTGAAACGTCTTGAACTTGCTTTGGGTATTTAATTGGATCCGTTTTCTGTAATGTTGCTTTCCGCCCTCCTGTTTCTTCTCTTATCCAAACCCCAAAGCCTTCAGCCACTGGCCCATTCAGGGCTCTGGTTTGATAGCCCTGCAATTGGAGGGTGCAGTGGGATAAGAGGCCTCATACCTTTGTTTTTCTGGTTCTCCCTAACACCCTGGTGGCCTACTTGGGTGTCCCACAAGCTCTCTGTGGAAAACAGTGTTTCCCATTTAGCAACAACTCCACCTAGCTCCTGAGCTATACTTAAGCAAGGGTGAGAGAGAGCTGCAATGATTGAAACTGTGTTATGCCATGCAAGGGAAGCCATTTTCTCCCCATGGTGGTGGCCCACAAAGTAATTCTTGCTTTTGCACTGGCAAGCCATGGGGTAGAGGGAGTGAAATCATGCTATTTTCCAGTGTGACAAAAATGTAATCAGTGTTCAAAGGTATATTTTCAGGGGAAATTTTCAACAAAGTTGAAAGGGTTTTTTTTTTTTTTTAACCTAATAAAAAAGTATCCAAAAGAAAAATTTTTTACTTCCCAGGGCTTCTCAAAATGTTAGATTATCTTTTTCGGTGAGGAAATGGAAATACATTCTATGCAGCTCAGTGTATCCATATCTTCGGAGCGGCAGAAAAGGATCACAGGCTTTCCTATTTCTTCTTCAAAATAGACACCGCCTTTTGTGTTTTGTAATATTTATAGAAAAATATGGATCAACTAGATAGCCCAGCTTTTTAAGAATCTCAACTATTTAGAGTGTTTCCCCGAAGAATGCTGAAGGGAGAGGCATGAATCTCAGCATTTGCATCTAGCATATTATGAGCTGAGTATACTTTCTTCTTCAATAATCAGTATGAAGCGTTCAGGCTATTTTTTCTAAGTATGAAATCACTAAAATTGAACACTCACACCCATCTGTAAAAGCACTGTGATATGAAAAACTACTGGGGTCTGGATTCTCTTACAACATTTCAAAGGCACTTTCCACCCCCATTCTAATACCATTGACCAATTTTCCTTGGGCCCCATGGTACCCAATATCTGTGTCTATGGTTCAATTAAATTTCTTATAACATTTGATTGTATAGATCATTATATTGGTTTGGTACATGTTTGTCTTCCATTTGAAAATATAAAGCCCTTAAGTTCCGTAATGATGCCTCAATCACTGTGGAGCTTCCAGGGTCAAGGTCACATCTAGAACTTACAGATGATTGATAAGTGTTTGTTGCAAGAAAGAATGAATGAATGGAACCCAAAACTGATGTAAAGACCCCAAAATATTTATATTTTTAAAAATAAATTTTATGTATATATTAAATTATATATATAATTTAAATTATATACTATATATACATATATATATATATATATATATTTTTTTTTTTTTTTTTTGCAGTACGTGGGCCTCTCACTGTTGTGGCCTCTCCCGTTGTGGAGCACAGGCTCCAGACGCGCAGGCTCAGTGGCCATGGCTCACGGGCCTAGCCGCTCCGCGACATGTGGGATCCTCCCAGACCGGGGCACGAACCTGTGTCCCCTTCATCGGCAGGCAGACTCTCAACCACTGCGCCACCAGGGTAGCCCTACAATATATTTTTAAAAATAAATTATATATATGCTTTAAAAGACATCAAAAAGATAAAGGAAGGCACTTTTGGTATAGAATTTTGAAAGGAGAAAAATAATTTCTTGGCCGTATATGTATACTTTCTAAAGAAACTCCCTTTTTGAGAAGCAAGCAATGCACATGTTTTTAATAATATGGGGACATGAGGTGTGGTGGTAGTGGGGAGAAGACTGCTGAGTCTGGGCCACCCTAGAGTCTGTGCTCAGAATAAGAGAGAAACCCCTTTCTAGGGTCCTCCTTCTTCACATTAGACCTTCTGCTCTGGGCTGCAACTTTCCCTTATTTTATCACACTTTTGCTAATGGGAAACCTTGTGTTTTTTGTAAAGGGCTACAAACTTGAGTACACCACATTTGCCTACTTTGAATTCTACTGGTTGAAATAAAATGTTTTCCTTCCCTCCATTTCATATACTCAGAGAAATGGACACAGAGATGAAATGAACAATTGGTAGGATTCACAGATATTATTATAGCATAAAAGACTTCTCTGGCATCAGATTTATAGACACATGAGAGCAAATTTCTTTCAAACAAAAAAAATAAAAATAAACATTGTGTAATATATATACCATATATATATGATGTCCAATATATATGTTGTACATCACTGCAAATTAGGTATTCCTTTGGGGGAACATTCATGTTTGTAATTAAGAATATTCAAAGTTGGGCATCCAAAGCTAGAAGAGATCTATGAATTGCAAAAATCATGCTGTTATCCCAAAGAGAGACTTTATAAATAGAAGATTTTGTGTATAAACCTATTTATCTGCAGCCTAGTAAAGAGTTGAACACTGTCTAGAGAATGTGATCTAAGTAGGCAAACAATTCAGATAATGTAAATTGCAGTTTGAGGCCTAAAAAATACAGAAATCATGTTTAGTCTAAAAAAATATAGAGACCTAAAATAGCATGTAAATTCTGAGAAACATTTTTCTGAGACTGGGCAATATGGAAACACTGACGTATAAATTAAAATCAAAGAGACTTTGCAGTTTAAAATGGTGTGTCAAGGAAACCACTCCTAACGGCTTGTCCCAAGCTCCCATTTAATTCCCACAGACACATGCAAAATGAAAATAAAAGCCATTATCTATTGCTAGAGTTAGGGACGAATTTTCATAAATGGAGTGAATCTGAAAAAAACACAAAAATTGAGATCCTAGCCATATTTTTACCCCTTGAAAAAGAGCAGCCCTATTTACCTAGAAGGAGAGGAGAAGACCCTTCTATATCCATTCAGGTCAGTGACCCAGCGCCCTTTACTAATTAGAAAAGAGGCCATTTCCCTTCTCCTAAGCAGATGGTGTCTTCTCTGAGACCAGCAGAGTACTATATCCCCAATCACATGTTTGTTTTGAAGCTATATATCCCAGAAAATAAAGGAGCAATAAAGATGTACTGGCGATTGCACATTGCTTCTCGGGTGAACAGAGATAGGGAGAAGTCAATGGCAGTATTTGCTGGAGGTATGGTTTCATGAATGCCATTGGTTTAATGTGTGAAAGAACATCTGTGGGTGTAGGAATCCAATGGTTTTCACTAGCTTTGCTGCCCTTCAAGGTCTTATGTTGTTGAAAGAATGTTAATGAAGGAAGATCCACACAGAGACATGTGCATTAGCATAAAGTGTTGAAATATAAGGACAAAGGAAAAACATCCTATTAAATATCTAAACAGAAAACAGGTTAGCTACAAGAAGGATGAAATCCGGTTGGCTTTTTTTTAAACGAGAAAGGTCCGAGGTAATAGAACCATAGCCACACACGTTTTTCAGGAAAAAGTGTGGTCTGTGAACTAAAAGTTTGATATCCCAGCTAAGATGCTTCCAGTGTGAGAAGGCAACAGACTATTTCTTCATATGTCAGGTTTAAAGACAAACAAACAAGAGTCACATGTCCTTCTGGAAAATATTAGAAGGCATAGTGGTCAAGATTTAATTCAAAAATAAAAACCTAACTATTGGAAAGTATTCTATAAAAGAATGGGGGCTCGACTTCCCTGGTGGCACAGTGGTTAACAATCTGCCTGCCAATGCAGGGGACACGGGTTCGATCCCTGGTCCAGGAAGATCCCACATGCTGCAGAACAACTAAGCCCATGCACCACAACTACTGAGCCTGCGCCTTAGAGCCCACGAGCCAAAACTACTGAGCCTGTGCACCACAACTACTGGAGCCTATGTGCTCTAGGGCCCATTTGCCATAACTGCTGAGCCCACATGCTGCAACTACTGAAGCCCACGTGCCTAGAGGCCATGCTCCGCAACAAGAGAAGCCACTGCAATGAGAGGCCCGTGCACCACAATGAAGAGTAGCCCCTGCTCACCGCAACTAGAGAAAGCCCGTGTGCAGCAACTAAGACCCAACACAGCCAAAAATAAATTTAAAAGAACAACAAAAAAAGAATGGTGGTAGAACCACAATGAGATATCATCTCACATCTGTCAGAATGGCTATTATCAAAAAAGGACCAAAAAAACAAGTGTTGGCAAGGATGTGGGGAAAAGGGAACCCTCGTGCACTGTTGGTGGGAATGTAAATTGGTGCAGCCACTGTGGAGAACAGCATGGAGCTTTCTCAAAAACTAAAAATAAAACTACCATATGATCCAGCAATCCCACTTCTGGGTATTTATCTGAAGAAAACAAAAACACTAATTTGGAAAAATATATGCACCCCTACGTTCAGTGCAGGATTGTTCACAACAAACAGCATATGGAAACAACCTAAGTGTCCATTGACAAATTAATGAATACAGAAGATGTGGTATATGTACATACACTGAAATATTATTTAGTCATAAAAAAGAATAAAATCTTGCCATTTGAAACAACATGGATGAAGTTGAGAGTATTATGCTAAGTGAAATAAGTCAGATGAAGAAAGACAAATACTGTATGATTTCACTTATATGTGGAGTCTAAAAAACAAACAAAACTCAGAGATACAGAGAACAGACTGGTGATTACCAAAGGTGAGGATGGTTAGAGAGTGGATGAAATGGATGGAGGGGATCAAGAGGTACAAACTTCCAGCTGTAAAATAAATAAGTCATGGGGATGCAATGGTGACTATAGTCTATAATATCATATTGCAAGTTTGAAAGTTGTTCTCATCACAAGAAAAAAATTTTTGTAACTTTGTATGGTGATAGATGGTGACCATACAAACTAGACTTATTCTGATGATCATTTCACAACGTATGCAAATGTTAAATCATGATGTTGTACACCCGAAACTAATGGAATGTTACACGTCAGTCATACTTCAATAAAAAAATGTTTTAAAAGAATTATGGTAGAATACCCTGAATCTATTAAACACAGTTTTCTAAGTAATAATATAAATAAGTAGAAAAATGAAATGCAAATTTCCCAAGCAATTTTCAAAGATCAAACATATAAGCCAACTGTAATAGTAATAACTTCTATTGATTGTTCGAATGTGCTAGACACTCTTACTGTGAGAACTCATTTAATCTCAACAATAAAACTTACAAGATGGGTACCATTATTATCCCTATTTTCCAGATGAGAAAATGGAGGCACAAAGAGGTTCAGTAAATTGCCCTAGGTTACATAACTAGAAACTGTATACAATATCCTGAATTTACAAATATAAGATTTTTTAAACTTAGAAATTGGGAGAAGTGGGTAGTAAAATCCCTTACATGTATTACACATAGCTTAAATGAAGGTGGCTAAAATCTCATTCTTTCCTTCTTTCTCCCCAAAACAGTATTTTTCCAGCTCTCACCATTCCCCTAAGTGGCCAACTGTTCATCCAATACTCAAGCCAGAAACTAGGAATTATTTCAATTATTTCCTTTCCTGCATAATCCATATTTAATCTAACAAACGTTCCATCAACTCTACTTTCAAAATGTCTCTTCTTCATCCAATTTGCTCATTTCTACCATCACATCTTTAGCCCAATAATCCATCATTCTTCCCACCTCTGACTGCTTCTTTAACTTCCTAATTGATCTCCCTAACTTTTGTCTCAGCCTCCTTTGATAGACTCTTCATGCAGCAACCATAAGACATGGCACCATCCTTAAAATTCTCCAGTTGCTACCCACTGCTCTTGGAACAGAATTCTGACTCCTTTGTGTGTCCTAAGAAGCCCTGCATGTTCGGGCCCCTGCCTACTGCTCCCACCTTACCCTGAATTTAGCATGCCCCTCTCAGCCTTTGCCATCTTCAGTTTCCAAGACCTCATGAAATATTGGAATAATATAATGAACACATTTGCATCAACATGTGTACATCTCTACACTCCAGTTACTACTGGAAAGTTGGAATAAATGTTGGGTGTAACTGGATAGAAAGTTATAGGATAATGACAATATTAATAAAACAGATGAGTGAAATATCTGAGGGAAATTAAGAGGTACAAACTTCTAGTTACAAAATAAATGAGCCATGGGGATGAAATGTACAATGTGGAAAATATAGTCAACAATAATGTAACGCTTTGATGGTGACAGATCATTACTATACTTAATGTGATGATCATTTTAACATGCATAGAAATATTGAATCACTATGTTGTGTACCATGGGGAACTAACATAGTGTTGTAGGTCAATTATACTTCAACAAACAAACAAAAAGACTCATAGAAAAAGAGATCAGATTTGTGGTTACCAGAGGTGGGGGCTGGAGGAGGGAGAATTAGATGAAGGTGGTCAAAAGGTACAAGCTTCCAGTTATAAGAAAAATAAGTACTAAGGATACAATGTACATGATTAATACAATTAACACTGTTGTATGTTATTTATGAAAGTTGTTAAACGAGTAAATCCTAAGAGTTCTCATCACAAGGAAAAATATTTTGTTCATTTCTTGTATTTTATATCTTATATGAGATGAGGAAAGTTCACTAAGCTTATTGTGATAATCATTTCATGATGTAAGTCAAATCATTATGCTGTACACCTTAAACTTATACAGTGCTATATATCAATTATATCTCAAAAAAACCTGAAAGACAAAAAAAATATTCAAACAAGGGCAAAATTTGTCAACTGTCACCAAAAGTCTATAAAAAATAAGGCCATAGTTATAAATACTTTTATTAAAAATAACGACTAAAAATAAATTTTAAAATGGGCAGAAGATCTAAATAGACGTTTCTTTGAAGAAGACATACAAATGGCCAAAAGGCACATGAAAAGATGCTCAACATTGCTAACTATTAGAGGTTTGCAAGTCAAAACTACAGTGAGGTACCAACTCACACTGGTCAGAATGACCACCATCAAAAAGTCTACAAAAAATAAATGCTGAAGAAAAGGGAGCCCTCCTAACTGTTGATGGGAATGGAAATTGGTACAACCACTATGGAGAACTGTATGGAGGTTCCTTAAAGAGCTAAAAATAAAACTAACATATGGCACTGCAATTCCACTCCTGGGCATATATCCAAAGAAAATTGCAATTCAAAAAGATACATGCACCCCAATGTTCATTGCAGCAATATTTACAATAGCCAAGGCATGGAAGCAACCTAAATGTCCATCAACAGATGAATGGATAAAGAAGATGTAGTATAGATAGATACATAGATACATAGATATTGGAATGGAATATTACTTAGTCATAAAAAAGAATGAAATAATGCCATTTGCAGCTACTTGGATGGACCTAGAGATTATTATAATAAATGAAGTAAGCCAGACAGAGAAAGACAAATATCATATGACATCGCTTATATGTGGAATCTAAGAAAAAAAGATACCAATGAACTTATATACAAAACAGAAATAGGCCCACAAACATAGAAAACAAACTTATGGTAACCAAAGAGGAAAGGGGGGGAGGGATAAATTAGGAGTTTGGGATTAATAGATACACACGACTATATATAAAATAGATAACCAACTAGGACCTACTGTATAGCACAGAGGACTATACTCAATATTCTGTAATAACCTATAAGGGAAAAGAATCTGAAAAAGAATATATATAGCTGAATCACTTTGCTGTACACCTGAAACTAACACAACATTATAAATCAATTGTACCTCAATAAAAAAAATAATTAGTTAATTTAAAAATCACACACAAAATATTAGAAAAATGTAATGTTATTTTAAAAGGGTAAATTCTTAGAACTATAAATTATATCATTTCAGTGCTCACTTCGGCAGCATATATACTAAAATAAATTATATCATTTCCGTTTCTACTTATTTTAAAAAAGCTAAGAAGAAGCAAAAAAAATAAAAAAATGAAAACAGAAAAAACTATAAAAATTCAATCAAGGAAAAATTAAATGGAATAACAAATTTCTTGTGAGAAGGAAGATATAGGAACATATAGGGATGAATTATTTTAATTTTTAAAAAACTTTTAGATTGTAGAAAACGCTATGGTAATAAAATTTAAATCTTAATACTTAGTGCTGGTTCCACAGGGAGATGTTCAGTGGTATTTGGTACTACACAAATTGTGTAGAAATATATTACTTGTCTTAAGAAATAGAAACTGAAAAGAGCAATAACCATGGGGGAGTGGTGGGAAGAGAATACTTTATTCTGTCAAAGAATTAACTCAAATTCCCAAACCCTTTCATTCAGTAAAACTGAGCACTTACTGTATGCCAGGAACTACTCTAGACACTGGGACTATATCCACTCTTCCACACCAAAAAATAACCCTGTCGTTATATAAAGTTTCATTCTTTTCCTAGTATCAACCTGTTAACAGATACTAGAATACTAAAAATATTAGATACTATTTTTTAAATTGAGCATATGATAAGCTTGCCTTTACAAGTCAAATCTGTAGAGAAGATTTATTCAATAAATGGTGCTAAGAAAATTTGTTACCTCTTTTTAAATCAAGTTCCTAGCTATTACATATGCCAAAGAAATGGTAGATGGAATGATAAATTTGATGTGACAAAAAATTTAAAGGCAATCATTAATATCAAGAAGAAATTTTTTTTCCTGTGTACCAGGCACTTTATTTATTTATTTTTTAACATCTTTATTGGAGTATAGTTGCTTTACAATGTTGTGTCAGTTTCTGCTGTATAACAAAGTGAATCAGCTATATGTACACATATATCCCCATATCCCCTCCCTCTTGAGTCTCCCTCGCACCCTCCCTATCCCACCCCTCTAGGTGGTCACAAAGCTGATTTCCCTGTGCAATGCAGCTGCTTCCCACTAGCTATCTATTTTACATTTGCTAGTGTATATATGTCAATGCTACTCTCTCACTTCGTCCCAGTTTACCCTTCCCCAAGAAGAAATTTTTGATGAACTTTTATCTGAATTCAGTACTCAGAACTTCTAAGTTTAACTGCAACAAATGAAATCACAGAGCAAAAAATATATACTAGAGTTAATTAGATAAAAATATGGAAATTCAAAAATGTATAAACAAAATTAAAACCAAACTAAAAGAATCTTGCCATAAATATGACAACAGTCAATGTTCTTATAATATACAAATGTATTCAAAAATCAATAAAACAAACCCTAACCACCATGACAGGGAACTAAAGACCACAAACAGAAAGGGAAGCTCATTGGAGTAATGCTACTAATGTTTCTTCCTGTAACCAATACTGGTGCTGGTCAGAGTTAGTCTTTTCTTAAAATCTTCAGCATTGAAAATGCCACTCATTGTTTCCAGATAGAAGGGACTTTTGAAATGTAAAACTGAAATGGTTAACTAAATGTTGAGATCACAGAACATTCAGTTGTTGGGTGAGACGTAGCTTACACATATGGGAAGAATTGCATTTGGGAAGGAATATCCAAGTAATATTTATAAGTGAAGGACTCTGAGCCATCAGTTAAAACTAAGAAAGGGTTATAACAATCACTGTAAGCTGCTCCCTGAATTAAGATCCCAATATATTGCTGTGGGCAAAAGGAGCAATAAAATACCAAAGACATCAAAGGTGAAAATGTCATTCAAAACAAGAGTGGACAGTCCCTATACTATATGCAGTACTAATGGTCACTGACCGTCTGGAAAAAAAGGAAAAGAGGATGATCTTGGGGGTTGGGAGGCTTATGAAAATAAACTTTAGAAAGCAAGATTCTTTCTCACAGGTGCAAAATTAAAACAATAATAATAAATGTCCTATGTGTTTACTGTGAGCCGGGCAGTGTGTTAAGTTCGTTCAATATGTTTTCCCATTCGGTCTTCCCAACCAGCCTACGAGGGAGGCATTGTCCCAACCCATGTTACAAGGGAGGAAATGGTCCTCTGAGCTTGAGATCACACAGCTGGGACTGCCAAGGGGTCCTGTCTGACTCCAGAACACATGCTCTTATGTGCCAGCATCTATCGGCTGTGGAAACAAGCAACATGGACTTGTCTACACATATTAGACCTAGGAGACACTCCGTGAAATTTCAAAGAGGAAAACCCAAGGTCAAGTAGTCTGATCCATGGTAGCACCAGTGGAATTTCCTTCCCTGAGAGGCAGAGCAGGATGAAACACAGCATATTCAAAGAGGGAGTTATTCATCCATTTCTTCACCCTTGCAACAGTTTTTGAGGCCCCACTATGCTCCAGGCACTGTGCTAGGCACTGAAAGGTAAATTCAGAATTGATTTCAAAGGCAGAAAGGAATGCTTGAGGTGGGCTTTCTCAGCTTTCTTCGATTGAACTCGTGGCAGGCAATCATGCTTTAAAAAGAGAAGCCTTCACTTGCACTGGCATAGTAAACACGATAAACCACAAACTCTGACCCGTGTCCTTCTGTCTAAATTTAACCCATGAGTGTTTTGAGAGGTAGAACATTTGGACTATGGGTATGGTTTTCTGAACACTTAAAGAAAATAGCACTAGGTCATAATTTTGGAGTGGTAAGATGCAGCCTACTTTTTAAATGTGAAATCTGCTGAGATTCATTACATATTTATTCCTATATTCCCAGTGACTGACAAAATAATTTTAGAGGTGGTTTATTTTTTACTATGATTTATTTTATATGAGCAATGCTTCCTAATCTTTATCTTCAAGTTTCTCCATCCTCTCTCTCATGATGTCGACTTTGGGATTATTGTAATATGCCCTCTATAGAGCCTGGGAAGAGAGCATCGGTTTTCCTTAATAGCACATGGAAGAGAGGGATTGTATGGGGTGGAGGTGTTCTTAAAAGCATTGTATTCTATATGAGCAAATAAAATCAAGATATTTTCCATCCTTAAATATTCTCTTATAAAGTATAAGAAGTTAATTCCACCGACTGAGTTTGATCCTAGATGAGAAAATTTTCCAACTTGGAAATTTCATGTTTGTGTAACATGCTTACTTGGAAAATAATGGCTTTATGTTTACTATCCGACAAAAGCCTAAGTGTAGAACAACAGACTCCCTGAGGGACGCTCCGGCTCCAGTCATTACAGAGGTGAGGCTGGAGCCGAAGAGGAAGGAAACAGATTGCACTGCACATGAGCATGACCTAGTGGCGGGTTCACTGAGTGGCATTTATGGCAGTAAGAAAAGGCTACTTGTCTGATTTCCAAGTGTCAGGGTAAGGGATGTGTATGCAGCTGTTGTTCACGGAGAGGTGAAGAACAGGAAAGAATAGATTCTTCGAAAGAAAGCATAAGTAAGAGAAAGACATTCACAATCTCTTAATATTAAGCAACTGGATCTCCCCACTGCCTTCAGGAACCCAGAACCATCAAAAGCACTTCTTTGCATAAGTAAACAGAATGTTCTTACTGATTCTTCACAAGGAACCAAAAATGATAAACTTTGCCTCATACTGGCTCCCAAACCATTGTGGGGAGTTTATTTAGACTGTGAGACACTTAACACAGCTTATCATGGCAAGCATGGCTTGCCATACACAGTTCATCAGGGGATCACTGGCCAGTGTGCAGTTCTATTGCTAAATATATATGAGTGGGATGCATCAACACTAGAGAAAATGTAAAAATGCTATGTTATATTTTATAGCCAAACACGTATCTCTATATATAAAATTACATATTATTAGTATATGTATTACATGTTATACATATGTATGTGCATATCTCTCTCTCTCTCTCTATATATATATATATATACATATATATATATGCCAGTGGCCCTCTATAGTCCTTTGACATCATGGCTTTGCATGCCTGTCAACATTGTGATTAAAGTTGACTACATGGCAAATTATCTGAAGCACTTTTCATAAACTCTCAATGATAAGTGTTTCATCTTAAACACATTATTATTGATATAACGGGTAATATTTTGTTCCCATCAGATATTATAGAACTAGACACTTCCTACCCAGTATTGTAAACTTACTACAATATTCCTATAATTGGTCTCAGTAATTTGGGGGAATAAATAAGGCCAGAGATGCTAATATTATAGTTCTGCTTTAAAGAAAAAAAAAGTTGAGTCTTAAATGCCTCCTTTGAAAATCATATTGCATAAGTTTGCGTATTATCTTCATAAGGCTCATCTATACATATCAGAAAATCCCTTCTACTTTAAGCTAATTTGTGCTGGGTTTTTCTGTCTTTGCAGCATAAATTACTCTAGCTAATACGAGACATTATGAATCTTCCCCTCATATAATAATCTGAGAATAGGAAACTGAGGCCCGGATCACACAACATACTTGTGACTAAGTGGAGACTAGAACCCAGGTCTCTGTACACCTAGCCCAAACCCCTTTTTGATAAATCATACTCTATCTTATACTTTCAATGCTGCCACTTTCACTTCTGATCAGAGATGTGATCATTTAAAAAGTCTCTTAACATTTCATGGGTTTACTATTTAATAATAAGTTTGAGTATGTAGGCAAGAGGACCAAACAATTATTGAAATTTATATAGATCTGTTGTTTGTAAATATTTTCTCCAAAGAGATCTACAGATTCAATACAATCCCAGTCAAGATCTCAATGGCATGTTTTGCAGAAATAGAAAAACAACCCTAAAATTCATATGGAAACATAAATGATCCCAGGTAGCCAAAGCAATGTTTACCAAAACGAACAAAGCTGGAGGCTGATTCCAAATATATTACAAGCAAATAAAAAATGTTTCAGATAATTTGCCATGTAGTCAACATTAATCAAAATGTTGACAGGCATTCAAAGCCGTGTTATCAAAGGACTATAGAGGGGCTTAGGCATATAAATATATATAATACACGTATTTATTTATAATAAATTATATATATTTATAATATGTAATTATACATATATGATACATGTTTGACTATAAAACATTACTGAATAATATTCCATTGTGTTTATATATGCTTAACATCAGAAAAATGCAAATCAAAGCCACAATATCACCTCACACCTGTCGAGATGGATATTATCCAAAAAACCAAAGATAAGTGTTGCAGAGGATGTGGAAAAAAAGGAAACCCTTGTACACTGTTGGTGAGACTATGCAGTGGTGCAGCCATTATGGAAAACAGTATGGCAGTTACCCAAAAACTAAAAATAGAACTACCACACAATCTAGTAATCCCAGTCCTCGGTATATATCCAAACGAATTGAAATCTGTATCTCAGAGAGATACCTGCACTTCACTGCAACATTATTCACAATAGCCAAGACATGAAACAACCTAAGTGTCTGTCATGGGTGAATGGATTTAAAAAATGTGAGATAGATAGATAGATAGATAGATACACATACACACACACACACACACACAATGGAATATTATTCATTTTTAAGAAAGAATTCCTGTCATTTGCATCAACATAAATGCACCTATCACTTATGCTAAGTGATATGTCAGGCACAGAAGGACAAATACTACAAGACATCACTTATGTGATGAATCTAAAATAGTCAAATTCACAGGAGAAGAGAGTAGAATGATGGCTGCTAGGGCTGGTGGGAGGGGGAAACAAAATGCCAAAGGGCACAAAGTTTCAGTTATGCAAGATGAATAAGTCTTAAGAGATCTACTATATAGCACTGTGCCTATAGTTAATAATACCATACTGTATAATACTTAAAATTTGCTAAGAGACTAGATCTTATGGGTAATGTTCCTATCACACAAAAAATTAATAAATAAACAGGGCAGGAAGAAACTTTTGGAAGTGACAGACATGTCTATGGATAGATTGTGATGATGGTTTCACAGGTGTATACTTATCTCCAAACTCATCATATTGTATATATTAAATAAGTAAAGCTTTTTGTACATCAATCATACCCCAATAGGGTGGTTTAAATCTATAAATATTTTAATATTTAATTTAACATTATTCAATATTAATTAAATGTACTTAATGAATATTTAAATATATATACATATTCATGTGTGCATATACACACACATAGCCAAATTACAATGGCCCCTACTTCACTATCTTAATGCCTCTGTCCTCGACATATATACACACTTCAAAGCCTCTCCAGTTTTTTCTGGGCTCCCAATATTGAAAACCAGATTGTCAGCTGTAGTCACTATCAAGTGGCATCAAGACATGTTCTCCTCCTTTGCTCTGTCTTCTCTTTGACCATGTCCACTGTCCTCCAGCAACAAAGCCTTCATCCACATCAAGGCACACATGGAGGCTCAGGGAGAGAGAGGTTACACACCCCAGCACATGGGTGCCAGCCTCTGGCGCTTGCACAGACTAATTCACCACTTAGCTTCCGTCCAGTGCCTGGCACATCAAAGACCTTTGTGTTACTCACTGGATACATGTGAACAGTGTAGGGGGTGGACTGGAGACCAGAAGGGACAGTGATTCAGAGACTAATAGACTTGGAGGAGTCCTTTAGCACTAAACCAAGACATCAGCCGATGAGGCCAATTTTGAGAAATAGTTCTGAGACAGAATCACCAAATATTTGCAAAGGAGTTCTCCTCTCACCTTTCAGGAAGAGAGATGGTTGGAAAAAATGGATGTCAAATAGACAACCAACCAAATGTCCAAAACAGGTTTTTACCAATTCTGATCTTCTACAATCCTGAAGTCCTTGGTTCTTATCAAATATATTCAAAACCAAGAGTCATCCACATGGTCAGCCTCCCCCAGGACAGCTGGTGTTTCAGGAGACTTGGTGACTCTAGAAAGCCTTCAGGAAAACAAAGGTCCAGAGAGCTGAAAAAGAGTCAATAAGAAGTTTCAGAGAGATTTCCTATGTGGAAGCATGGCAGATGGGAAACTTAGGAGGCTGAGTTACAGAACCAAGAGTTCAGAACCCAGGACATGAGAGTACATGAGAAGAAACACTTAGAAAAAGAGCTAGGGTGGAATGTTTCGGTGGATCATCTAGCTTTAAATAATAATGACCATAAAAGTAGTAAAAGCAATTACTATCTTTTGTTGCAACCTCATATGTTCTGGGCAATATACCACCTGCTTTATATATGATAATATATTTATTTCTTACAACTAGTATGTGAGGCAAATAATATCATCCTATTAGAGATAAGAATTGAGACTCAGAAAGAGGAAGAACCTTGTTCAAAGACGATTTTAAATACAGGATTTTTTACTTCAAAATGAAACAAATGATCCTGTCTGTGGACTTTTACCTTCAGTCTTTAGATGCTGAGAGAACTTAAATTGCTATCAGTTTAGAAAAATAAATTATACCACAATTTCTGTCTTATCTCTTTTCAAACAATAAATTCAAAGTAATTTACTAGATATAATCCATATCTGATCTTAATAAAAATGAAAATACCACTTTGTGTTGGGGGAGAGATAAATTAGGAATTCGGGATTAACAGATACACACTACTATATATAAAATAAACCACAAGGACGTACTGTATAGCACAGGGAACTATATTCAATATCCTGTAATAGCCTATAATGAAAAGAATCTGAAAAAGAACATATATATACATATATATTCACAATATATACATATATATATAACTGAATCACTTTGCTGTACATGTGAAATATTGTAAATCAACTATACTTCAATAAGAAAAGTAAATAAATAAATAAAATTTTTAAGAAAAAAATACCACTTTGATACATACTTTTTTCTTTCTCATGTATTCTTCCTTCATAAATTCCTTTTTTTGTGTGTGTGTGGTATGCAGGCCTCTCACTGTTGTGGCCTCTCCCGTTGCAGAGCACAGGCTCAGTGGCCATGGCTCACGGGACCAGCCGCTCCGCGGCATGTGGAATCTTCCTGGACCGGGGCACGAACCCGTGTCCCCCGCATCAGCAGGTGGACTCTCAACCACTGCGCCACCAGGGAAGCCCCATAAATTCCTTTTTAAAAAAAGACCACTTGGGCTTCCCTGATGGCACAGTGGTTGGGAATCCACCTGCCAATGCAGGGGACATGGGCTCGAGCCCTGGTCTGGGAAGATCCCACATGCCGTGGAGCAACGAAGCCCGTGTGTCACAACTACTGAGCCTTTGCTCTAGAGCCAACGAGCCACAACTACTGAAGCCCATGTGCCTAGAGCCCGTGCTCCACAACAAGAGAAGCCACTGCAGTGAGAAGCCCGTTCACTTCAACGAAGAGTAGCCCCCGCTCACCGCAACTAGAGAAAGCCTGCACTAAGCAACAAAGATCCAAAGCAGCCAAAAATAAATAAATAAATAAATTTTTTTTAAAAATCACTTGGGTATTATAAGTGGTTCCACCACACTTATCCCTAATTCAGAAAGATATGACTTGCCTTCTTGTTGTCCTTGAGTTTTCAAACTCACCAGAAAAAATAAGTACATGAATCTGATTATGAATTATTTCTATTCCCACAACCAAACCTTATGTAGTTTTTCAAATCCCTATACTATTCAAATATTCTTTGGAAATATAGAAGGCTATTAAATAGTTTCTGGTACCAATTCCAATGTGGGGGGAGGAGGTGTTCCTCATACCAACAAGCAATTCTTTGGACACCAGATGAATGTCCTACAATTCAACTCCATTCTGACACTATCTACCCAAAGAAAGCATCAGATTCGACAGGTTAAAGCTCCATCCTACAAGGATCCCACTCCACCCCCACTTCAGATGCCAATCACAAGCCCAGGTTGTTACCCGTGCCTCTCACCAACTGGATACATATTGGAAGTTCCCAAGACCCTCTTCTTGGGTTCAAGTAATTTGCTAGAGTGGCTCACATAACTCAGAGAAACATTTTCCTTACTAGACCACCAGTTTATTATGAAAGAATATAACTCAGGAACAACCAGATGGAAGAGACATACAGGGCAAAGCATGGCGAAAGAGTGTTGAGCTCCCGTGCTCTCTGAAGGCACACAATTCTCCCTGAATCTCCACGTGTTCACCAACCCAGAAGCTCTCAGAAGCCTGTCCTTTGGGGTTTTTACTGAGGTTTCACTACATAGGCATGATTAATTAAATCATTGGCCACTGGTGATTAATTCAACCTCCAACCCCTCTCCCCTGCCCAGAGGTCAGGGGGTGGGATGGAAAGCTCCAACCCTCTAATCATGTGATTGATTCTCCGGGCAACCAGTCCCCATCCTTAGGTGCTTTCTGAAAGTTACCTCATTAATGTAACAAAAGACAACTTTATCACTCTCCACACTTAGGAAATTCCAAGGGTTTTGGGAGCCAGGAACTGTGGACAAAGACCAAATATATGTGAGAAATATATTTTGGTCATCTGAATGACCAAATATGTATTTCTTATAAATCACAATATCATAGCTATTTAATACAGACATTCAAAAGTACATGTTAGAGGAATGTAATAGCAGTAAGAGTCTTGACATTCAATGTGTAATAGTAGTAAGAGTCTTGGCGTGCAATGTGAATCAAAGAAACAGGAGTTTCTCACTTCAGACGTCAGAACTGTATCAAGACTCTTAATTGAGTGAATTTACAGGTTATTATCAAGGGAAATGTAAGCAGTGTAGAGCCATAAACACAGGATTTGATTTGACTACAAGAGTGAGATCTCAAATTCCTTGTTAATAATAGAGTGAAACTAACAATCCACTGAGCTATGCTACCTTCTAAGAGAATAAAAAGTGAGTGGTTTATTATTTTAAGGAAAAGGTACTTAGGTGACACACACTTTTCTTCCCAGATATAAATCACCTTTAGCTTTCTGAATCATTACTGTCTCCAAATTAAGACTCTAGAGCAGGTGGAGTGATAAGAACCTACAGAGGATCTCTGAATATGAGACAAAAGCCAGATACAGATGGGTATGAATGAAATAAATATTCAGTTTTTATAATACATGGGTGAGCTGAGGCTCTGGGAATTTGGGGGATCTCTGGAGAATGTAACTTTGGATCAGAGAAGTTTCCAGAAATTCATTCTGCTTCGCAATCACCACGGAGGGGAGAATTCCTAAAGATGTAGGAACCTATGTTTTTTGTTTTTAATTTTATTGGAGTACAGTTGCTTCACAATATTGTGTTAGTTTATACTGTACGGCAAAGTGAATCAGCCATATGTATACATACATCCCCTCTTTTTTGGACTTCTTTCTCATTTAGGTCACCACAGAGCACTGAGTAGAATTCCCCATGCTATACGGTAGGTTCTCATTAGTTACCTATTGTATACATACTATAATAGTGTATATATGTCAATCCCAATCTCCCAATTCATCCTCCCACCCTCCCCCTTGGTATCTACACGTTTGTTCTTTATATCTGTGTCTCTATTTCTGCTTTTTAAATAAGATCATCTATGCTAATGTGAGCAGGGCAGGGCGAGCACTTCCAGAATTGCATAAAACTAAATTATCGTCAGTGTCCAGTGTGACTCTCTGAATGACTACAATCATCTAGAGGCTAGTATTTTCTCCTGTGCATTTCAAAACACCTGGAGTAGATGTTCTTTTGGAAGAGGAGAAGGCCAAGGTCAAAACAAGCCGCCCTGCTGGGAGACCTTCAAGATGATGGAGGAGTAAGACGTGGAGATCATCTTCCTCCCAACAAATACATCAGAAATACATCTACACGTGGAACAACTCCTGCAGAACACCTACTGAGCACTGGCAGAAGACCTCAGACCTCTCACAAGGCAAGAAATTCCCCACATACCTGGGTAAGGCAAAAGAAAAAAGAAAAAACAGAGACAAAAGAATAGGGATGGGACCTGCACCAGTGGGAGGGAGCCGTGAAGGAGGAAAGGTCTCCACACACTAGGAGCCCCTTCGCACGCGGAGACTGCGGGTGGCAGAGGGGGAAAGCTTCAGAGCCACGGAGGAGAGCGCAGCCACAGGGGTGTGGAGGGCAAAGCATAGAGATTCCTACACAGAGGATCGGTGCCGACTGGCACTCACCAGCCCAAGAGGCTTGTCTGCTCACCTGCTGGGGCAGGTAGGGGCTGGGGGCTGAGGCTCGGGTTTCAGAAGTCAGATCCCCGGGAGAGGACTGGGGTTGGCTGCGTGAACACAGCCTGAAGGGGGGCTAGTGTGCCACGGCTAGCCAGGAGGGAGTCCTGGAAAAAGTCTGGAACTGCAAAAGAGGCAAGAGACAATTGTTTCCAGGTGCGCGAGGAGAGGGGATTCAGAGCATCGTGTAAACAAGCTCCAGAGATGGGCACGAGCCACGGCTATCAGTGCGTACCACAGAGACCAGCATGAGATGCTAAGGCTGCTGCTGCAGCCACCAAGAAGCCTGTGTGCAAGCACAGGTCTCTATCCACACCTCCCCTCCCAAGAGCCTATGCATCCCACCACTGCCAGGGTCCTGTGATGCAGGGACAACTTCCCTGGGAGAACACATGATGCCTCAGGCTGTTGCAACATCACGCCGGCCTCTGCCACTGCAGTCTTGCCCTGCATTCTGTACCCCTCCCTCCACCGAGCCTAAGTGAGCCATAGCCCCCTAATCAGCTGCTCCTTTAACCCTGTCCTGTCTGAGTGAAGAACAGATGCCCTCAGGAGACCTACATGCAGAGGTGGCGCAAATCCAAAGCTGAACCCCAGGAGCTGTGCAAACAAAGAAGAAAAAAGGAAATTTCTCCCAGAGGCCTCAGGAGCAGTGGATTAAATCTCCACAATCAACTTGATATACCCTGCATCTGTGGAATAACTGAATAGACAACGAATCATACCAAAACTGAGGCAGTGGACTTTGAGAGCAAATGTAGAGTTGGGGTTTTCTTTCTGCATCTAATTTGTTTCTGGTTTTATGCTTATCTTAGTTTAGTATTTAGAGTTTATTATCATTGGTATATTTGTTTATTAATTTGGTGGCTCTCTTCCATTTTTTTATATAAAGATATATATATATATATATATTTCCTTTTTGTCTTTTCTGAGTGTGTATGTTTCTTTGTGTGATCTTGTCTGTATAACTTTGCTTTTACCATTTGTCCTAGGATTCTGTATGTCCATTTTTTTTTTTTTAGTATAGCTTTTAGAGCTTTTTATCATTGGTGGATTTGTTTTATGGTTTGGTTGCTCTCTTCTTACTTTCTTCTTTTTTTATTAGTTTATAATTTTTAAATTTTTAATACTTTTAAAAATTTTTTATTTTAATAACTTTACTTCTTTTTATTTATTTATTCTTTCTTTCTTTCTTTTCTTCTCCCTTTTCTTCTGAGTCACGTGGCTGACAGGGTCTTGGTGCTCCAGCCGGGTGTCAGGCCTGGGTCTCAGAGGTGGGAGAGCTCAGTTCAGGACATTGGTCCACCAGACACCTCCTGGCTCCACATAATATCAAACAACGAAAGCTCCCCAAGAGATCTCTATCTCAATGCTAAGACCCAGCTCCACTCAACAAACAGAAAGCTACAGTGCTGGATACCCTATGCCAAACAACTAGCAAGACAGGAACACAACCCTACCCAATAGCAGAGAGGCTGCCTAAAATCATAAAAAGGTCACAGGCACCCCCAAAACACACCACCAGATGCAGTCCAGCCCACCAGTAAGACAAGATCCAGCCTCATCCACCTGAACACAGGCACTAGTCCACTCTACCAGGAAGCCTACACAACCCACTGAACCAACCTTAGCCACTGGGGGCAGACACCAAAAACAGTGAGCACTACAAACCTGCAGCCTGCAAAAAGGAGATCCCAAAACAAGTAAGTTAAGCAAAATGAGAAGACAGAGAAGCACACAGCAGATGAAGGAGCAAGGTAAAAACCCACCAGACCAAACAAAAAGGAAATAGGCAGTCTACCTGAACACGAATTCAGAGTAATGATAGTAAAGGTGATCCAAAATCTTGGAAATAGAATGGAGAAAATACAAGAAACATTTAACAAGGACCTAGAAGAACTAAAGAGCAAACAAACAATGATGAACAACACAATAAAGAAAATTAAAAATTCTCTAGAAGGAATCAATAGCAGAATAACTGAGGCAGAAGAATGGATAAGCATCCTGGAAGATAAAATAGTGGAAATAACTACTGCAGAGCAGAATAAAGAAAACAGAATGAAAAGAATCGAGGACAGTCGTAGAGATCTCTGGGACAACATAAAACACACCAACATTCGAATTATAGGGGTTTCAGAAGAAGAAGAGAAAAAGAATGGGACTGAGAAAATATTTGAGGAGATTATAGTTGAAAATTTCCCTAATATGGGAGAGGAAAGAGTCAATCAAGTCCAGGAAGTTCAGAGAGTGCCATACAGGATAAATCCAAGAAGAAACATGCCAAGAAACATATTACTCAAACTATCAAAACTTAAATACAAAGAAAAAATATTAAAAGCTGCAAGGGGAAAAACAACAAATAACATACAAAGGAATCCCCATAAGGTTAAAAGCTGATCTTTCAGCAGAAACTCTGCAAGCCAGAAGGGAGTGGCCAGACATATTTAAAGTGACAAAAGGACAAAACCTACAACCAAGATTACTCTACCCAGGAAGGATCTCATTCAGATTCGACAGAGAAATTAAAACCTTTACAGGCAAGCAAAAGCTAGGAGAATTCAGCACTACCAAACCAACATTACAACAAATGCTAAAGGAATGTCTCTAGGCAGGAAACACAAGAGAAGGAAAAGACCTACAATAACAAACGCAAAACAATTAGGAAAATGGTAATAGGAACATACATATCGATATTTACCTTAAATGTAAATGGATTAAATGCTCCCACCAAAAGACATGGACTGGCTGAATGGATACAAAAACAAGACCCGTATATATGCTGTCTACAAGAGACCCACTTCAGACCTAGGGGCACATATACACTGAAAGTGAGGGGATGGAAATAGATTTTCCATGCAAATGAAATCAAAAGAAAGCTGGAGGGGCTTCCCTGGTGGTGCAGTGGTTGAGAGTCCGCCTGCCGATGCAGGAGACATGTGTTTGTGCCCCAGTCTGGGAAGATTCCACATGATGTGGAGCGGTTGGGCACGTGAGCCATGGCCGCTGAGCCTGCGCATCCAGAGCCTGTGCTCCACAACAGGAGAGGCCACAACAGTGAGAGAGGCCTGCGTACCACAAAAAAAAAAAAAAAAAGAAAAGAAAGAAAAAAGAAAGCTGGAGTAGCAATTCTCATAACAGACAAAATAGACTTTAAAATAAAGACTATTACAAGAGACAAAGATGGACACTACATAATGATCAAGGGATCAATCCAAGAAGAAGACAAAGCAATGTCAATATTTATGCACCCAATATAGGAGCACCTCAATAAGGCAAATGCTAACAGCCATAAAAGAGGAAATCGGCAGTAACACAATCATAGAAGAAGACTTTAACACCCCACTTTCACCAATGGACAGATCATCCAACATGAAAATAAATAAGGAAACAAGCTTTAAATGATATATTACACAAGATGGACTTGATTGATGTTTATAGGACATTCCATCCAAAAACAACACAATAAACTTTCTTCTCAAGTGCTCCTGGAACATTCTCCAGGATAGATCATATCTTGGGTCACAAATCATGCATTGGTAAATATAAGAAAACTGAAACTGTATCAAGTAACCTTTCAGACCACAATGCTATGAGACTAGACATCAATTACAGGTAAAAAACTGTAAAAAACACAAACACATGGAGGCAAAACAATACACTACTTAATAACCAAGAGATCACTGAAGAAATCAAAGAGGAAATCAAAATATACCTAGAAACAAATGACAATGAAAACACGACAACCCAGAACCTATGGGATGCAGCAAAAGCAGTTCTAAAAGAAAGGTTTATAGCAATGCAATCTTACCTTAAGGAACAAAAAATATCTCAAATAAACAACCTAAGCTTCCACCTAAAACAATTAGAGAAAGAAGAACAAAAAAAAAAAAAAACCCAAAGTTAGCAGAAGGAAAGAAATCATAACGATCAGATCAGAAATGAACGAAAAGGAAATGAAGGAAACAATAGCAAATATCAATAAAACTAAAAGCTGGTCCTTTGAGAAGTTAAAGAAAATTGATAAACCATTAGCCAGACTCATCAAGAAAAAAAAGGGAGAAGAATCAAATCAATAGAATTAGAAATGAAAATGTAGAAGTAACAACTGACAGTGCAGAAACACAAAGGATCAAGAGAGATTACTACAAGCAACTATATGCCAATAAAATGGACCACCTGGAAGAAATGGACAATTTCGTATAAAAGCACAACCTTCCAAGACTGAACCAGGAAGAAATCAAAAATATAAACAGACCAATCACAAGCACTGAAATTGAGACTGTGATTAAAAATCTTTCAACAAACAAAAGACCAGGACCTGATGGCTTCAAAGGCAAATTCTATCAAACATTTCGAGAATAGCTAACACTACTCCTTCTCAAACTCCTCCAAAATATAACAGAGGGAGGAAGACTCCCAAACTCATTCTATGAGGCCAACAACACCCTGATAACAAAACCAGACAAAGAGGTCAAAGAAAGAAAACTACAGGCCAATATCCCTGATGAACATAGATGCAAAAATCCTCAACAAAATACTAGCAAACAGAATCCAACACCACATTAAAAGGATCAGGGCCTCCCTGGTGGCGCAAGTGGTTGAGAGTCCGCCTGCCGATGCAGGGGATACGGGTTCGTGCCCCGGTCTGGGAGGATCCCATATGCCGCGGAGCGGCTGGGCCCGTGAGCCATGGCCGCTGAGCCTGTGCGTCCGGAGCCTGCGCGTCCGGAGCCTGTGCTCCGCAACGGGGGAGGCCACAACAGTGAGAGGCCCGCATACCGCAAAAAAAAAAAAAAAAAGGATCATACACCATGATCAAATGGGGTTTATCCCAGAAATGCAAGAATTCTTCAATATACACAAATCAATCAATGTGATACACCATATTAACAAATTGAAGGACAAAAACCATATGATCATGTCAATAGATGCAGAGAAAGGTTTCGACAAAATTCAACACTGATTTATGATAAAGACCCTCCAGAAAGTAGGCATAGAGAGAACTTACCTCAACATAATAAAGGACATGTATGACAAACCCACAGCCAAGATCATTCTCAATGGTGAAAAGCTGAAAGCATTTCCACTAAGATCAGGAACAAGACAAGGTTGCCCACACTCACCACTATTATTCAACATAGTTTTGGAAGTTTTAGCCACAGCAATCAGAGAAGAAAAAGAAATAAAAGGAATCCAAATTGGAAAAGAAGAAGTAAAGCTGTCACTGTTTGCAGATAACATGATACTATACATAGAGAATCCTAAAGATGCTACCAGAAAAATACTAGAACTAATCAATGAATTTGGTAAAGTAGCAGGATACAAAATTAATGTGTGAAATCTCTTGCACTCCTATACACTAATGAGGAAAAATCTGAAAGAGAAATTAAGGAAACACTCCCATTTACCATTGCAACAAAAAGAGTAAAATACCTAGGAATGAACCTACTTAAGGAGAGAAAAAACCTGTATGCAGAAAACTATAAGACCCTGATGAAAGAAATTAAAGATGATAGAAACAGATGGAGAGATATTCCATGTTCTTGGATTGGAAGAATCAACATTGTGAAAATGACTATACTACCCAAAGCAATCTACAGATTCAATGCAATCCCTATCAAACTATGAATGGCATTTTTCACAGAGCTAGAAAAAAATTTTCACAATTTGTATGGAAACACAGAAGACCCCGAATAGCCAAAGCAAGCTTGAGAAAGAAAAATGGAGCTTGAGGAATCAGGCTCCCAGACTTCAGAGTATACTACAAAGCTACAGTAATCAAGACAGTATGGTACTGGCACAAAAACAGAAATATACATCAATGGGACAGGATAGAAAGTCCAGAGTTAAACCCATGCACATATGGCCACCTTATCTTTGATAAAGGAGGCAAGAATATACAATGGGGAAAAGAAAACCTCTTCAATAAGTGGTGCTGGGAAAAGTGGACAGCTACAAGTAAAAGAATGAAATTAGAACACTTCCTAACACCATACACAAAAATAAACTCAAAATGGATTAAAGATGTAAATGTAAGACCAGACACTATAAAACTCTTAGAGGAAAACATAAGCAGAACACTCCATTACATAAATCACAGCAAGATCCTTTTTGACCCACCTCCTAGAGAAATGGAAATAAAAACAAAAATAAGCAAATGGGACCTAATGAAACTTAAAAGCTTTTGCACAGCAAAGGAAGCCATAAACAAGATGAAAAGACAACCCTCAGAACGGGAGAAAATCTTTGCAAATGAAGCAACTGACAAAGGATTAATCTCCAAAATTTTCAAGCAGCTCATGCAACTCAATATCAAAAAGGAGGGCCTCCCTGGTGGCGCAAGTGGTTGAGAGTCCGCCTGCCGATGCAGGGGATACGGGTTCGTGCCCCGGTCTGGGAGGATCCCATGTGCCGCGGAGCGGCTGGGCCCGTGAGCCATGGCCGCTGAGCCTGCGCGTCCGGAGCCTGCGCGTCCGGAGCCTGTGCTCCGCAACGGGGGAGGCCACAGCAGTGAGAGGCCCGCATACCGCAAAAAAAAAAAAAAAAAAAAAAAAAAATATCAAAAAGGAAACAACCAAAGCCAAAAATGGGCCGAAGACCTAAATAGACATTTCTCCAAAGAAGATATACAGATTGCCAACAAACACATGAAAGGATGCTCAACATCACTAATCATTAGAGAAATGCAAATCAAAACTTCAGTGACTTATCTCCTCACCGGCCAGAATGGCCATCACCAAGAGATCTACAAACAGTAAATGCTGGAGAGGGTGTGGACAAAAGGCAACCCTCTTGCACTGTTGGTGGGAATGTGAATTGATACAGCCACTATGGAGACCAGTGTGGAGGTTCCTTACAAAACTAAAAATAGAACTACCATATGACCCAGCAATCCCACTACTGGGCATATACCCTGAGAAAACCATAATTCAAAAAGAGTCATGTACCACAATGTTCATTGCAGCTCTATTTACAATAGCCAGGACATGGAAGCAACCTAAGTGTCCATCGACAGATGAATGGGTAAAGAAGCTATGGCACATATATACAATGGAATATTACTCAGCTGTATAAAGAAACGAAATTGAGTTATTTGTAGTTAGGTGGATGGATCTAGAGACTGTCATACAGAGTGAAGTAAGTCAGAAAGGGAAAAATAAATACCATATGCTAACACATATATATGAAATTTAAAAAAAGGTTCTGAAGAACTTAGTGGCAGGACAGGAATAAAGATGCAGACGTAGAGAATGGATGTGAGGACATGGGGAAGGGGAAGGGTAAGCTGGGACAAAGTGAGAGAGTGGCATGGACTTATATATACTACCAAATGTAAAATAGCTAGTGGGAAGCAGTCACATAGCACAGGGAGATCAGCTCGGTGCTTTGTGACCACCTAAGGGGATGGGATAGGCATGGTGGGAGGGAGATGCAAGAGGGAGCGGATATGGGGATATATGTATATATATAGCTGATTCACTTTTTTATACAGCAGAAACTAACACACCATTGTAAAGCAATTATACTCCAATAAAGACGTTAAAAAAAAAAAGCCCCCAAAGTAGCTGTGCTTCCCTGTAATCTCCATAGAGATTCCATAAGTGACACTGAGCTGAGCAACTTGGACTCACTACACAGAGAACCCAGGTGTCTATCCTCTAACTTTCAGACCCTGGCGCATGCCCACTGACTAATTCAGGAGCAAAATATCCTTTCTGTATGGCTAGAGGTCATTTTCATGTCTCAGTTTGATGTACAACAAAAGACTTTGGGTTAAGGCTCCATTCCAAGAAAGAGACCTTATTAACTGACTGCCTAATTTCCAAGTTAGAAATGCACAAATCTCTTTCCAGATGGGAGGTGGTGTGTAACTTTGAAATAATTTCAATGGTTCCATAGCTGAAGGCCAACTGAGATTTTAGCTTCATCTTCTGGAAGACTATTCAGCCATGTACATTAGCTGGAGTTTGAAAGCAAAACAAGTAGTAAAAGAAAAAAGGAAGAATTTTAAAGGAGAATGAAACAACCACAACAAGACAAATAACCCCGAATCACAAATTAAAACACTCCCATTGGCAGAGACACAAAGGTAATATTTTCACTAGAATGAATAGTCCTAGAAAAATTTGTTCTCCAATATCAGACACAACCAGGCCTTTCCTTCCATATGAGACATGAATGTCTCCTTTTTCCACTTCATCTTTTGTAGTTATCCAAACAAAATTTTAGCAGCAGAAAAAATAATGAATTTAGTCCATTTAGGTCCAGAATTTCCTCGTTAATGTATTAACTCCCTGGCAGTAGTCAAACAGGGCACTCTAACTCCAGAATATTTCCTTTTCTTTTATCACCTTTAGAATTCCAATGTCACCGAATAACTAACTATATTCTACTTACTTTTGTACCAGTGCAAGAAGCAGACGTCTTAAGAGCGCATTAATTTCATCCGACTGAACCTTTGAGAGGCTTTGTATAGCACAGAGGCAGACTGCTGTTTAAAATGTTCTTTTTTTTTTTTTAATGTGTGTCAGAACACTTTAACTTCAACCATTCTGCTAAGAGTCTGTTGTTTTAGTTCAAAGTGTACACAAAGGAGAGGATCACCACGTATGAACTAATATTTGCTTAACTGTCTTCCTTTCCCCAGTGCCCTGCAATTCAAGTGCCCTGTATTCCTTTCTTTAGCAGTCATGACGGTAAGTGAAGAAAAATTGCGTTGTTCCTCAGTACAGCATTTGCCAAAGAGTTTAGTGTTTGGCCTCTTGTTTCTCACAACTATGTGTTAAATGATGCCTTTACTTTCATGGAGGCTAAGGAACAAGAGGTCCAGGGGGTTAGATCAGGTAAGTTCTCTGCCCCTGAGTTGCTGCTTCATCCTCCAGAAGTCAGAGTGCCCACTTCTCCCCCCGTATGTAATAACAGTTCTGAAAATAAATAACTGCCACCCTGGGTGGTGGGTAAAAGTAAACTTAAATGCAAAACCAACAGCAACAAGAGAAAGAGAGAGAGACAGAGACAGAAACAGAGAGAGGAGAGGGAAGAAGAGGAAGATGAAGGAAAGAGAAAAAAGATAGAAAATGGTCCCTGAAGACCATCTGGACTCACTAGGGTGGCCACTGCTCTCTGCTGTGGGCAGTAGTTGGATGCGAACCAACGTTGTCAATCATTCACTCCCAAAGCTGTCACATGACTTGAAGTTGCAACACAGAACAGCAATATCAAAGCTTGAAGTGGGGTAAGAGAGGAAGAAAAACACAAAGGATCCTTGAATGTTACTACACATCTGCGTTTGGAAAGATTTCCACAACTTTTCTTATCTTTCCTTCATCTGACCTTCATTTTTTCCTTCCCTTATCTCCTATTGCTCCCTTTCTAGAGCCCCCCCATGTAGCAAATCTAAAGGTGGGGACAAAGGGCTAAATTGTGACAATGGCAGAAGGGGAGAAACACAGTCCTCTCCTTCACACCTCTTGCACCTGCCTGTCAGCTCCTTTGTTCACCCATCCCCCCAACTTCCCAGCCACTTGCTTGCAGGTGGTGGCTTCCTCAACACTGGTTCCAACGGTGGTAGTCCCCATAATTTCAAAACCCAGACTCCCAACATCAGGCTGCCTTTTTTTGCCCATTTCAGAAGTGCTTTTCAACCTGCCGAGAGTTCCTAAAGATCTAAATGCCGTATCATTTTTATCCACCTTTTCATTGCCACTGCTGCTTTGATCCCTTCGATGAACCGCACTTAGAGAAAAGCTGTTTATTCTCTAGATGCTTAATAAAAGCATTGCTTACAGGTGTATTAAAATAATGTCTGTGTATACTTGATTTCCACTCAATTTTTTTCAGCGTTGTTATACAATAAAGCTCTCTTTATAAGATTGTTTTTCAATTGAGTATTGGAAACAGAGAGGGGTAAGGCAAGTCCTGTTTACCATCACAGTTTCACACCCGTTCCTCTCTAGAGGGAGCATGTGTCTCTTTTGGACCACAGGGCATTGCAGCGCCGAGCCAGGAAGCACAAAACGGTGTTCTCCTTCTGTGCTTCCATACACCATGTTCTGTGTCCAGAGCCAAGTAAGGGAGCAGAGATGCTGTTCCCCACAGCAGCTAAGCCTGTGGTCTCTCCTCCAGGCCTCCCCAGGGAACAGAGCCTAGAACTATAGTTGATCCATCTCTGAACATAAGTGTTTTACTGTCTTTCTAAGGCCAGCATCCCCCATCCCAGAGTCCTTTTGGATCTCTTCCCTTTTACAGGCCCCACTGAGACATCTCTCTGCTCAGTCAACACGGCAGTTGTCTCTGGCTGGGCCCTCTGGGCCTTAAGTAGGTCGACTGTGGCCAGAAAGTTCTAGTTGTTGCTTTTGCTTCTCACTGCAGGTGGCAAGCAGCTTCCTGTGTGTGGTTCACATCAGGCTCTGCTTATTATCACGGCATATCTTACCTGGTTTGTTTCTTCTTCTTTTCCTCTGGCCCCTGGCCCATTTCTGCAAAAGTAAGAGTGTCGTTTCTTCAACAAATAAAGGATTTCCTCTGAGCTCTCATAGGTTTGGTAAAACTCCATTGCTTTCATATTTCTTTTCCCCACCTAGGAGCTCTTTCCAAAAAGCACTACACCACAAGTGCGATTGGATGGCATACAATGCCAAAAATATTTTTTTTAATTTCATTTTGAGTACAAGCACTTGTAAAACCTTGGGCACATAAGCCCCATCACCTGCCTGAGTTCTCACTAGGCCGTGGGCCCAGTTATTCAGAGATTGCCTATCTAAGTCCTTTCTTTTTATTTACTCTTTCATTAGGAAGGAAATGAACATGGAATCAAAATCATAGCATTAGATTTTGTTCCTCATTGGTTAATTCTCTTCTTCGGGGAAAGGATTTGCAGAAATAGATTGAAAGATCCGTTTTTTTAAAGTTTTGAAATAATCTATGAATATAGTAATCATTTATTGAGTGCTTACTTCAGGCACTGGGCTATATGAATTCAATAATATTGTAAGAGTACTATTACTATCTGCATTTTACAGATTTATAAATGGGTTCAGACTAACTAACCTGCTGAAGGTCTCAAACGAGACCATAACAAAGCAGAAGTATTAGTATAGATTTTACTGAATGCAAAACCTGTGTTACTAACTGCCCTGCCAAGGAGCCTCCCTTACAGATAAACTTATATTATTATCCAAGCTCTCATAATGATCATTTAGAGTTTAAGGCACCATAGCTGCCAGCATTTGTGGGGTTTTTTGTTTTGTTTTTGCTAGCCCTCTACCTACATTTTTTTAAAAATCAGGACTATTGATTCCCAGGATAATGGAACATGTTTCTGCCCCTCCTTAACTAGGTAAGGTCTCCGTACTGAATTCAGGTCACCTTCTGATTCCTGTGGCCTGTCATGTAGCAGTGTAATGACCCTTCCCAGTAGAACAACAGCCTGACAGTTGCACACTCTCTCAAACACATCACTAAAATATTTCAGACATGTTACCTGACATGTTGAATGTTAACCATGGTATTGCTCTAGGGGTATTCTTCTAAGACACTTTAGCTTTTGGTTTACTTCAACCAAACCTCTTATGAAACAACTTTCATAAAACTGTACAAATGAAACTCCTTTCTCTCACTCCAGAGAACCCCCTCAATTTCCACACAGAAACCATCTAAGCAAATCTGAATTTATCCTGATATTTAAAAGACTTTGAGTTTTCCTATTCCCATCAGTATTATTAATATTAACAGAGGACATTTGTACATTTTTAATGCACATTTCACATGTATAATCTCACTTAATTCTCACAACACCCCTATGGGTGGATATTATTGTCTCATTTTATAGATGGGAAAACTGAGCTCAGAGAGATTAGATAACCTGATAAGATTTGTAATCAGGTGAGGTCATTGACTCCAAAACCAATGCCCCTACTCCTACACCACATTCTTGGAGTCTAATTGGCAGATATTTCCTTTCTTTCCTTTCAGATATTTCCTTTCCTCTCTGCTAATTGGTAGATATTTATAAGGACCTCTAGCACATGTCAAAATATGCCCTTTCTTTTTTCCCTGAAGGAAGCGCTCCTGGATGAGCAAAAAGAGACAAAGAAAACTTAAAGGCATACAAAAATGTCTTAGAAAACATTACAGAGATGACCCATTACCAACTTCTGGTGGTTTTCTTTCTTTTTTTGGAGCGCAGTGATTCTGCTGACCCAATCACCTATAAAGTTAAAGTCTGGGCCTTTGTTGGAGATAGTGGTCCAGGAAATACGCTACTCACAGAAGCTGATATGAAAAATTTAAGTTGTTAGATATTGTAAACTATGATAAATATATATGCCTTAGCCATTTGGCATTTTTAAATAACGCATTTCCATGCTTCCATAAGGTAGGTCTTGAACAACATGTAGTTCTACAGGATGGAGTCTAAAAGCTTGAAAGATAGAAAGTAAAGGCCAGTAGATTCTCATAAAGAAGAAGAAGGAATACAAGTTTCTGGATATGATTTTTAAACTCTTCTAACAGTTTCCTAGTTATATACCACCTCCAGGAGGGACCAGCAAGTGTCTCATACCTTTCACTATACCTGAGCACGGTAGTTAATATGCACTGTCTTCTATGCACTTGAACGGTGCTGCTGACCCACAGTAGGTCGGGTTTCTGTGCTTCTTTTTCTAATGCTTTGTTTTTACTGAAGTAGAGTTGCTCTACAATATTATGTAAGTGACAGGTGTGCAATATGGTGATTCACAATTTTTAAAGGTTATACTCCATTTATAGTTATTATAAAATATTGGCTATAGTTGTACAATGTATCCTTGTAGCTTATTTTATACCTAATAGTTTGTACCTCTTAAACTCCTGCCCCTATCTTGACCCTCCCCCCTTCCCTCTCCCCACTGGTAACCACTAGTTTGTTATCTATATCTGTGAGTCTGCTTCTTTTTTGTTATATTCACTAGTTTATTGTATTTTTTAGATTCTACATATAAGTGATATCATACAGTATTTGTCTGTCTTTATTTGACTTATTTCACTAAACATAATATTCTCTAGGTCCATCCACATTGCTGCAAATGGCAGAATTTCATTCTTTTTTTATGGCTGGGTAATATTTCATTATATATATATATATATATATATATATATATATATATATATATATATATATATGCCACATATTCTTTATCCATTCATCTGTTGATGGACACTTGGGTTGCTTTTATACCTTTGCTATTGTAAATAGTGCTGCTATGAACATTATGTTGCATGTACCTTTTTGAATTAGTGTTTTCATTTTTTTCTGATATACACCCAGGAGTGGAATTGCTGGATCACATAGTAGTTCTATTTTTAGCTTTTTAAGGAAAATCTGTACTGTTTTCCACAGTGGCTGCACCAATTTACTTTCCCACCAACAGTGCACAAGGGTTCCCTTTTCCCCATATCCTCACCAGCATTTGTTATTTGTGTTCTTTTTGATGATAGTCATTCTGACAGGTGTGAGGTGATATCTCACCATGGTTTGCAACTAATGCAGTGGTGTTTGATCTATGTTCATTTGCTCACCTAGCCGCCCCTTCTGCTACTAGTGCATTTGTACTCATCAGCAACTGCTGACAGAAGCGGACACACAGGCTCTGTCTGTGGCACCATCAAACCTAACTAGCACACTCAGAGACCAAGCCCATGATGCTGAAGCCTAGTGTTCCAGCCACCAGGACACTTGGGGCTTGTTATTTTGTGCTGGTGGTGGTGACTTTTCATCATCCAGATCTTTCACTTCTCACAGAGTTTTCACCATTTTTCTAAAAGGAAGCATGGAGGCCAGAGCCAGACAACCTAGATTAGTCACATCTCTGCCACAAATTAAACATACCAAGCTGGGCAAGTCCCTTAAACTTCCCTGACTCTCAAATTTCTTATGTGTAAAATGGAATAATAGTACCTGCTTTCCAGGTTGTTGGCAGAATTAAATAGTTGACACCTTTATACCACCCTCACTCCCCTTTGCCCGAAGGATAAAATCCTAATCCCTTTACATGATCTAAAACCCCTTTAGTTGCCCTCCAGTCTCATCCTTTGTCATTCTCCCCCCTTAAAAGTCTATGCACCAGTCACATCGAACTTCTTCCCTTCCTTAAACAGACCTCTCTCTTTTGCAGAAACCCTTCCTCTCCCCCCTCCCCATCCTGTACTTTGCTTGGATAATTATTCAAGTCTTAGATTCCACATCAGTTCTTCCAAGAGGCTTTCTCTGACATCACCTCTCCCCTCCCCCAGCCGACTCTCCACTAGAACTCTAGGTACTTTACATGTGAAAGCCATCACTCACTCATTTAAAAATATTTATTAAGCCCTCAGTTTCTGCTCTATATTCTGGATAGAGTGAACAAGAGGGACAAGGTCTCTGCTCTCATTTTACTTGGGGAACAAGAAAATAAAGAACTCAACTAATTAGTTCTAAGGAGAAATTTAGGTAGAACAGGTTCATAATCCTCTATCCAAAACCACTGAGATTACAAGTATTTCAAAATTCAGAATTTTTCAATTTAGAAAGGTAATAGAGTGCTCATACTGTTTGTTAAACTAACAGGGTCTGAGTTGGCTCCCCATAAATCAAACACATTAATGTCATTGCAATAAACTATATAAATATTCATAATAAATGAAATAAAGATTATAGTACTAATATGTTTTCACTCAAGTTAAGAGGGAAATTCTTTTAGTTTTCAAAGGTGTTTGGATCTGGGAACTGTGGATGAAGAGGATGGGATGGAGAGATGCTTGGGAGGGGAGAAAGGCTTGAGATTGTGTGATCCGAGAAGGCCTCTCTTGGGAGATGATGTTGGAGCTGAGACAGGAAAGGTGTGTAGAAGCTTCACATGTAAAAATCTGAGGGAAAAGCATGCCCACCTGGAGGAGCCCCTCAAACAATGACCCAAAGGCTGAAGCTGGGTTTAATTAATTCTTTAATTTTCTGCCTCCTACTTTGGGTCATAAACTCACTAACTCTAGAGGTCATGTTTCTCTGGTTCGCTGTGGCACTGTGTTCCCAGTGTGGACAAAGGTACCTGGCACAGAGGAGTTGCTCAAAAAACATTTGTTGAAGCAATGAAAATGATTGATTAACAAAATAAAATGAAGTAGCTATCAAAGGGTTAGGTCAGAGGAGATCAATATGGCACACAGGAAGATCAAGATCTTAAAAAACACAGAGGAAGCTGGTGAATTTGACACTAACAGGTCTCCAACTTCTACCATTTTGCTTTGTCCACTAAATTTGGGAGGCATTAGTAGCTCACGTGGATCACCATCAGCGCCTCTCCACCAGCAGACACTGAAGGAAGAAAGCCCTCGTTCTGGAATGTTCACCAGTGGGGCAATAAGAAGTGTTTGCTAAAGAGCAAAGCAGCTGCTGAGATGCAGTCATAAGGAACAGTCATGCTCAGTTATAAATGCGCCCTCCCCTCAGCTCTGGCCCACAACCCTCTCTCTCCCGGCCTGGTGGGCCCTTCCTTTGGGTCAAGGCATTGAATCCACCCAGCCTGCCCAACAGTGGGGAGACACTGCATGGCTCCTTCAAAGCATAATTCTTTATGCCAAACTTTACATCAGAGAAGAGTCTCTGTAAAGTAAATCCCTCCTAGAGGTACTCCAGAGCTACTCCTTACTTCCTTCTCTGTGTTTCCCTGCAATGTTTCCTCAAGCTCCAATAACTTCAAGTCTCTTCTGCAACCTGTGGTATGACAGACACATCAATCATAAAATCAGAGGCTGAAAGAGACATTGAGAGGTAATTTGAGTCATATCTTCACCATTTTCAGACTCAGACACACTTAAACAAACTTTAGAAGAGAAGAATCTACCACCTATATTGTTTTAAGCCCAGGAGGCAGAAATTCCATGATCTTTCATAACAACTCAAGTCATTGACTGTGGGGGGAGGGACAGGATTTACTTCTCATCCCAATGAAGACCAAGACATGGTCTTTAATTAGAGCTAATAACATTAAAAGTTTAAACTTATCAGAGGCTTATATTAAGAAATTAATGCTAGATGGCAGTAAAGTCAAAATCTGTAAATATTTTGTGTTCTTGCATGTGAGGGTCAAGATGATCGATGTTTGGAGGCAAAACAAAATAAGGAGATGGTTCAAAGAAAGGACAGTGTAGCTTTTATTGACTGTTTTGGTTTCAGAAAAACACTTCCGTGAATTTTCTATCCTCCCTCATTGAAACTATATCAGCAAAAGAACAGCTATTCGCCTCTATTACAAATTAGGTCATCACTACATCTGGAAAACATTAATGCCCAGGGGTTTGCCCAGTTACGTCCACTAACATTGCTAACAGGTTCCATTAAGAAGAGTACCTAGATTTCATCTCTCTTCTTTTCCTAAACTCTTTAAAAAAAATAAATTTATTTATTTATTTTTGGCTGTGTTGGGTCTTCATTGCTGCGCACGGGCTTTCTCTTGTTGTGGCGAGTGGGGGCTACTCTTCGTTGCGGTTCACGGACTTCTCATTGCGGTGGCTTCTCTTGTTGCAGAGCACAGACTCTAGCGTGCAGGCTTCAGCAGTTGTGGCACGTGGGCTCTAGAGCACATTCTCAGTAGCTGTGGTACCTGGGCTTAGTTGCTCCATGGCACGTGGGATCTTCCCGGATCAGGGATTGAACCCATGTCCCCTGTATTGGCAGGCGGATTCTTAACCACTGTGCCACCAGGGAAGTCCCTTTTCCTAAACTCTTAACCTTTCAGGTTCTCTTCTATCAGAGAGCTACTGGTTGTAGTATATTTGAATTTCTCCTATAATGAGCTGATTTTTTAAAAATACTCTTGTACAAGACAATTTGGAAGGGATCTACACACCCATATACCAAGACCACTGTCCTTTGAAAAAAAAAATCACTGAATGATATCCAAACTATAAAAATCAATATACAAAGGTCCAACAAGGAACAAATAATCTGGTTGAACAAGTATGATTGAGCAAGTCACCATGGCATGTACAAGGCATCATGGTACACCCTGTGGAGGATGCAAAGAGGCCTAAGATGCAGTGACTACCTTCAGCAAAACACCTCGCCAGTGTGACCTGGAGATACCTGCAGACATGGCAGCATGTGACAGGTGCAAGGTAGAGACCCAGTAATGCACAAATAGGAGTACAGAGGAGAGAGAACACGCTTACATCTGCCAGAGAAACCATGAACAGTTTCACCAAGAAAGTGGCATTGGAACTTAGCCTTGAAGGATAGTGAATATTTTGGTATCGTTAAAAAAAATAAGTCTTCATTTATTTAAGCCACTTCAGTCAGATTTTTTGCTGTTTGTGAGAGAATGCGTCCCTGAATTATGTAGTGGAGAATGCCAACAACCAAAGATATTCTTTTTAAACTGAGGTATAATTGACATATGACTTTCAGTTGTACAATATAACAATTCGATATCTGAATAAACTGTGAAATGATTACCACAATATGTCTAGTTAACATCAATCCCCATGCATAGTTACCAAAAAAGTTTTAATCTTTTTGGTTGCAAGAAAAAGCTGCAACTCAGACTGGCTTCAATAAAGAAAGATTTTTGTTTCACTTAACAGAAGACCAAGGTGGAGAGGACTCTGGGCTCATGAGTAACTTCATGATATCGGTCAGTTTCTCTCTATCTCCTCCACTATTTTACATCCTTCATCTTCACCTTCATCTCTGATTGACAGTAGTTCAGGCATCACATCCAGACACAGCCATGTTCAAATGAAGAAGAGGAATGGTCTCCTTCACTGGAAGGGTAAAGCCTTTGCCAGCAGATTTCCTTTACATCTTGTTGGCCATATAAAGTTCCCTCAATCAATCCCTGCAAAAGACAGGGAATTCCCAGGGTTGGATTAGACTGCTCATCCTCTGCAGTGAAAAGTATCTGGGAGGAGTCATCACAATGGATAGTATACAATGAAACAGACAGAAATGGAGGTCTGGGCGTTCCTTGTGGAGGAAACATCACAAACAACAGCAGAGTCAGAAAATATCAGGTATGAGAATCAGAATAAAAATGTGAATAAGATACAGAAGATATAGCAAGAGGATGAAGGGAAGGAAGAGAAGAAAAAAAAACAATGAAAAGTATCATTTATTAGGCACTGTGTGTCAGACGTTATGCCCCCAAATTTACATCCATCATCATATTCAGTTCTCACAATGACTGTTTTGTAAGGGATATTATTACCCCACATTTCAGATGCCAAAATTGAGGCTGACAGAGATTAAGAGATTGTCCAATTTCACATAAGTAGTAGGTGGTGGAATCAAGATTTAATTGAAGATCCAGTTAATTCCAAAATTCATATTTCAGGGGACAGAGGAATCTAATTTAGCTAAAGAATAGAGTACATGTATAGAGGGCACTGAAAAAAAGCCAGATATAATTGGGTCTGTGTTGTGGAAGAATTTAATACCAAAATAAGGAATTTGGATTTTATTCTGTGGATGAAAGGAGCTATTGAAAATCTTTGTGTTAAAAAAAAAAGAAGTCAAGATTAGGACTATATTTTAGACAGAATATCCTGTCTGTGACTTGTAGAATGGATTATGATAGGAAATCTGACTATTGAATGACCTAAAATGTGATGGCAATAATTTGGCAAATCATAGAAAGGATTTGACTTCAAGTTAATGGCATTGGGGCTAAGGAAAAAAGATGATGCAGAAGGAGAAGAAGAAGAAGAAGGAGAAGGAGAAAAAGAAAAAGAAGAATTCTGTAGGAATTTGACAGCTAATTGTAGGATATGAGGGATTAGGAAGAAGGTGAGGTGAAAGATGACTCAGAGCTTTGAAGTCTTGGAAACTGGATAAATGGTGGCATTATTCACATTAGAAGAAACACCAAGAGGAATTGTTTAGCTGGTGGGAGGAAGGGCAAGCCTTTACTACTAACTTCTTAAAATTGTCCTTAAGCAGAGCCTTGATATTTAGCACAAGATGAGACAACAAAACAGGAAAGATCAGTGCTAGAGACTGAGAGAAACATGCTAATTAGTTTTTCCACCTCTCCAAGTCTGTCTTTGATCTCCTTTCCTCAATCCCTTCACTGTGTGGCAATTGCTCCATTAGAGGATGGAATAACACACACAGGGATGGTATAATTCAAATAAGCCCATTTTGTTACTCGTCAACAAAAGTTTTGACTACAGGAGGAGTTCGCCATAAAGAGAACTAATTTAATAAAATTGGAATTCACAAAAATTAATTTGCACAGGTCATATGCTTAAGCAAAAAGATTTCCTCCTTTCAAAACAGTTGGCCCAAAAGCCCTTTTGAATACTTCCTCAATTTGGCTTAATTTACAAATAACACATCCAAAAATGTTACCTGTACATGTATAGCAACACTTTTCTTACTTTCTATGTTAAAACTGCACCAAATAAGATTTCAGCTGGGTTTATGTCAAGATTTTATTTATCCTTTTTCTACTTGACTATTGTGATCAATGTTAGAACACCCACAATTTTACTACCGCTACTCTTAAATTTTAACCTTATCTGAGGCTCAGAAGCCATTCATGAGAGTCTTAGTTGATTGAGCAATGTTATAATGTAGTTATTTCTATTTTATATTACCATGGATGCTATCCTGGTGTTCTCTTAGCAGCTTAAAACAATGCCCACTTACTGGCTCACAGTTCTGTAAGTCATAAATCCAGCATGGTGTGTCTGAGTTCTCTGCTCAGGATATCACAAGGCTGAAATCAAGTTGTCAGCCATCTGAATTTGGAAGTTCTAAGAAAAATCCACTTCGAAGCTCTTATTTGTTGTTGGTAGAGTTCAGCTCCTTGCAGTTGTAGGACTGAAGTCTCCGTTTCCTCACTGGCTACTCTCTATGTGTTATTTTCGGGCGCTTTCCATGTGGCCCCCATAGGTAGTTCACATGACCTTTGCTTTCTTCCCTGCCAGCCAGTGAACATCTCTAGGACTCTGTCTTTTCTTACCATCCAGAGAAAACCCTTTGCCTTTAAAGAACACCTGTGATTAGGATAGGCCCTCTCAGATAATCTCACTATCTTAATATCAACTGATCGGTTACATCTCCAAAATTCCTTTGCCAAGTAAGATAACATAATCACAGGAATAACACTAGGAGGCAGAGATTGTGGGGCCATCGTAGAATTCTACCTGCTGCACGTACTGTTATATTTTATTTATTATTTTTGTTTGTAATAACATTACAGTTATTATAAATCCTAATAAATTATGAACAAATTGTCCCTTTAGTTTTTCTCCAAAGATACTACACTCATCTCTTTTCTTCTACTTGACCTTTTAAAATTGTTTTGCTTTTGCCTTGCTCCATTCTGTAGCTCTTCTTTGATGTTTCTTTTTCCCTTTACTTCTTCTTCCTTATTCATTTTCTCTCTATTCATCTCCAATTCCTCTTTCAATGTCTCCAGGTAAGGATATTGTCATTTTGTGTATATTTTACACACAGATGTTCTCTAATTATTTATAATGATATGTTACACTTCTATGGTGTCTCTCATCAAAAACCTCAGAGCTCGGGCCTCCCTGGTGGCGCAGTGGTTAAGAGTCCGCCTGCCGATGCAGGGGATACGGGTTCGTGCCCCGGTCTGGGAGGATCCCATATGCCGCGGAGCGGCTGGGCCCGTGAGCCATGGCCGCTGGGCCTGCGCGTCCGGAGCCTGTGCTCTGCAACGGGAGAGGCCACAACAGTGAGAGGCCCACATATCGCAAAAAAAAGAAGAAAAAAAAAAAAACCTCAGAGCTTATAAGCATTAATTATGCAATGTAAAAATACACTGTGAGGATGTAGCAAGTGATTATTCCATTTTATGGATGGGAAAACTAAGACTTAAAGGGGTCAAGAATCTTCCTAGATCATCCAGTTAATAGAGAAAAGAGAGGGGTTGAAGCCTGGTAATTTGTCTTCCCCTTCCTCTGATAACCCTCAGGGAAGTTTTTTTAAGTTCCTCCCAATGATTATAGGATCAGAACTTCTCTCTTGTCATTGATGGTGTCTCTGCCGCCTACCAGCATCCACACAGGAAATGATATGTTCAGGAAGGAGACACTGGTGATGTTAAAGCCTGACAGAGTGTGTGGAGGGAAATAATTTAGGTGAAAGAGAACCAGAGCCAAACCCTAACAGTGGCCAGAATTAACTGGGGAGTGAGGGGTTCAGACATACAGTCACCAAACTCCTGAACTAAAAGAAACTATGGAAGCCATCTAGTTTTCACCTGACAAGTGATGAGAATGAATCTCAGAGAAGCAAAGTGGTTTAAACTTTATTCCAGAATGAGCTCAGAGCTGAGCTGGTATCAGAGTCCCAGTGTTGGGACAATCAGGGCAATGACCATCCCACTGTGTCTCGCTGCATTGTGCTTCCCCCTCTACTCCCCACTACCATCTAGTGGTGGGGGAGGAAGTGGAAATTTGGGGGCAGGGTGCTGGCACAGGTTGGATGTTTGGGGTGGGAAAGAAAGGAATGGCTCTAAAATGTGTTTCAAGTTGATACATACTAAATGTTGTTAAGAGGAAATTCTACCTCCTGGTCATCTGTGCTTTGTTCTTCATTGTGGCTTAATTCTGGTCCCCACTCCTAAGAGCAAGATGGTCTTACTTCTCTATTTTCCATTTTATGTTTACCTTAAAATCTTTTTCTAATTTGAAAACTCTCCTCACTCCCAACCACCATGTCCTTGCCCCCAAATCAAATGTTTGGAGGTGAGAACAAGTGGCCTCATTTGAAGAGAACACAGTTAGAATTACTCTAAACTTTGTTTTAGAGTCTTCCACGCTCTTTAGTCCACTATTTTTTAAAAGGAAATGTATATACACCATAAGAAGACACATCTAACAGCTGTAAAGTTGCCATTCTTAAGTAAGGAGTATTTCTTGAGGTACTTTTGAAAATAATTTCTCGCAGAAAAAAAACCCAAAAAACCTCCTGTGGAGAAGTGGCAGTTGAGTAAACACCTCATGTGAGCAGGTGGAAGCAAAAAAGCTGTCCTGTCAAAGGTTCACAGGCACCCAATACTCAAACCAGAAAATTGCAAAGCAGCGTGAAAACGGCGGAACTGCAGTTTTATTGTGCCTGAAATCCTAAAGTTAACCTGCCTGTGACCTTTTTTGATTATGGTCTTATAGCCTTGCTTTTCTACCCATAGAGCTGAAAAATGAAGACTGTGAAAATCCAGAAAATTCTTGGACCTGTCTGCTTTTGAAATTGTTTTTGAAATTCTTTCAAAAATATAAGCTATTTTTCAGAACATTCATTATTTTGAACACACACACACCCACACAAAACTTCTGTCTGCCTAGATCTAGTCTGATACCAAGGCCTCCTGAAATGTTTTTTAATTAAATTTGAAATTTTAGTGTAGACAAATGATCTTTATAGATGATTTTTTTCCCAGTGATTTGAATTGTCAACATTTGACAGCAATTACTTTTCAGGTTAGAGCCTCATGGAGGCCTAGCTTTCACTCTCCCTCTAAATACACTTTTTATACTAGTTTATAGTCCTAAAACACATATAATTCTAAATTTTTGTATTTGTTTTTGTTTTTGCTTTTTTTTGCAGTACGAGGGCCTCTCACTGCTGTGGCCTCTCCCGTTGCGGAGCACAGGCTCCGGACACACAGGCTCAGTGGCCATGGCTCATGGGCCCAGCCTCTCCGCGGCATGTGGGATCTTCCCGGACCAGGGCACAAACCCGTGTCCCCTGCATTGGCAGGCGGACTCTCAAGCACTGCACCACCAGCCCTAATTCTTAATTTTGAGATGCTGTTTTTATAGTAATAATTATGGCTCCATTATTTGAATTTTTTTCAATATGAAAAAGGCAAGATTTGGGGGCACACTTACTAAGTGCTCTAAATTATAAAGTCACTAATATGCTTTTTAATACAGAGAAACATTTAGAATTATCAAATACAGAAAATAGGTATATACTCTAGCTTTTCTTTGATACTTTGCATAATTGTGTTAAAAATCGTACTTTTACAGACTATTGAAAGACATGGGAGGAAAGTAATGACATAATGTTTAATGAAAAGATCAAGACAGCTTCTTGGTGATACTAGTTCTTAACAAGCTTCTTCCTACTGCCCTCCACCACTCAACCTGAACAAAGTAGTAAGGGTTAGGGTTAGGGTGCTTAAAAAGCTTTATACATTTCAACACTACTTATTGTTTTGTGTTTTTCTTTAATGTTACAAAACTAACAAAAAAGAGAACTTCCTTACCTTGGTAAAATAGAGTACAATTCAGCCATAAAAAAGAAGGAAATCCTGCCTTTTGTGACAACATGGATGGAATTCGCAGACATTATGCTAGGTGAAATAAGTCAGACAGAGAAAGACAAATACTGTATGTTGTCAGTTATATGTGGAATCTGAAAATGTCTGAATTGAATTCAGACATTGAGAGTAGAATGATGGTCACCAGGGACTTGGGGGTGGGGAAAATGGAGAGACGTTTCTCAAATAATACAAATTTCCAGCTATAAGATAAATGAGTTCTAGGGAATCTAAAGTACAGCATGGTGATCATAATTAACAATATTGTATTATATACTTGAAAGTTGTTAAGAGAATAGATCTTAAATGTTATCAACAAAAGAAGTGGTAATCATGTGAGGGGATAGAAGTACTAACTAACTTTATTGTGGTAATTATTTCACAATATATACATGTATCAAGTCATTATGGTGTACACCTTAAACTTACATATGTTATATGTCAATAATATCTCAGTAAAGCTGGAGAAAAACTCCCTGTGGAGTCTTTTCTCTTTAGTCCTCTTTCCTTCCAATTGGAGGCAATTTCTGGACCATGGCACAAGGAGGACAAGCCAAACTGGTAGTATTGCTGAGTTGAGGTGGCAGAGATAGGTGTTCAAAACAGCAGAGACAGATAGAATTGGGGGGAAAAAAGGAGAGACTCCATAGAGAAGGAGCCCCACAAGTCTTTGGTTAAATATGTGCATGTGAAGGGTGAAACTCCACAAGGCCAGGCAGAAACAAGTTCTAAGTAAAGAACAAATTACTAAAGAATTGTAAGCCAAACAATTCCCAGAGTGCACACATGGCTTGGAATTGTTCAAATTCCATCCACCTAGAATGGAGAAACCTCACTTGAATACAAACTATAGAAGGTTCACAACCCAGCAGTAGTGCTAAATTTTTCCTAGGGTAAAGGCTACTCTAGATTTGTGATTTAAAAGTCTTTAAAAAAAAAAGGCTTAAAGGGGTCAATCTGATCTGGAAGTAACTTAACTACCACCCATAACAAAATCCAAGAGTCCTTAAAGGAAGATAACAAAATCAAGCACTCAACAAAGTAAAACTCACAATTATTAAACAGGTGAAGATGCAAGAAAATGTGACCCATAATAATAAGAAAAATATCATACAATAGACATAGATCCAGAAATGATAAACATGATGGAATTAACAGACCAAGATTTTAAAACAGATTTTGTAAATATGCTGAATCTGACCAAAGAGTTAAACAAAAATATAAACATAATGATGAGATATATGAAAGATATAAAATAGAACCAAATGGAAATTTTGAAGATGTAAAATATATATGGAAAAATATTTTCCACTCAATTTAACTAATAGCATATTAGATACTATAGAAGAAAACATTAGCGATCTTGAAGACTTAGCAGTAGACACTATCCATAGTAAATCACAAAAAAGCAAAAAAAGACTGAAAAAAATGACAGCCTCAGAGACTTGTGGATAATATCAAGCAATATAATATATAGTAATTGAAATATTTGAAGAAATAATGACAAAATTTTTCAAATTTTAATAACCATAAGCCCAAAGATCCAAAAAACTCAACAAAACTCAAACAAAATCAACATGAATTAAAGCATACCAAGAAATATAATAATAATAATTTCTAAAATCCAGTGATGATTCAAAATTTTAAAAGCAGCCAAAGGAAAAAACCTACATTATATTGAGAGAAACAAAAATAAAGATGACATAGACTTCTTGTCTGAAACTATGCCAGCCAGAAAACAATGAAACAGTACCTTTAAAGTACTGAAGGGAAATACTGTCAATTTAGACTAGTATATCTACCAAACTAGCCTTCAAAACTAAAGATAAAATAAACTTTCTCAGGTAACCAAAAGCTGAGGGAGGGAATTTAACATCAGCAAAACTACACTATAAGGAATGATAAAAAAGTTTTTCTGACAAAAACAAATAAGCAAACAACAACAACAAAACCTGATGGAAACTTGGATCTACACAGAGGAATTTAAAAAAACTAAAAATCATAAAAATATAGGGAAATACAAAAGAATTTCCCCTCATTTAAAAATTACTTAAAAGAAAATTGACTGTTTAAAACAAAAATAATAAAAATGTATTCTACAGTTTATAACACATATATAAGATACTAACAAAATTTTATATTATACATGAAGTGATATAATATCATTTTAATATAAACTGTGATAAGATAAAGATCCATAGGGCAAACCCTAGCAACTATAATAAAATTAAAAGGTAGTGAAAATAAGTTAATAATAAATATAAAATAGTATGTTTATTTATTTATTTATTTATTTTTAATAATATACTTTAAAATACTCAATCCAAAATAATTCAGGAAATGAAAGAAAGAAAAAAAAGAAGGAAGGAGCAAATAAAAGGATGGTAGATTTAAATTCAACCACACTGATAATTATATTAAATATAAATAACCTTGACTCCAATTAAAACACAATGCAGAGCTTGTCAGATTAGATAACAAAATAAGACCCAACTGTAAGTCATTTACCAAAAAATACTCTTTAAATATAATGATACAGGGCTTCCCTGGCGGTGCAGTGGTTGAGAATCTGCCTGCCAATACAGGGGACATGGGTTCGAGCCCTGGTCTGGGAGGATCCCATATGCCTCGGAGCAACTGGGCCCGTGAGCCACAACTACTGAGCCTGCACGTCTGAAGCCTGTGCTCTGCAACAACAGAGGCCACGACAGTGAGAGGCCTGTGCACTGCGATGAAGAGTGGCCCCCACTCGCTGCAACTAGAGAAAGCCCTTGCACAGAAACAAAGACCCAACGCAACCAAAAATAATTAAATAAATAAATTATTTAAATATAATGATACAGATAGTTTAAAAGTAAAATAATTGGAAAGCTATATACATCTAAAACTAACATAAGAGAACTTTAATGGACCAGGAACACTCCCACCTTAGGACCAGTGAACTGAATGGACCCTCCCCCTGGGGCACTTTCTCACACTTGTCCACAGGACTGATTCCCTCACCTTCTTCACATTATCACTCAAGTGTCATCATCTCAATGGAGCCTACCTAGACTCCCCTATTTCAGATTGCCACTCAAATCACCCTCCCTCTCAGCACTCTAAATCACCCTTTATCCTCCTATTTTTCCTTCCGTTCCAGGACTCTATTACCTTCAATGCATACAATTTATCAAGCTTACTCCTTACTGTCTGTCTCTCTCGCATTAGAATGTAAGCTCTTTAAGAGTTGGGATCTTTGTTTGTTCCTCACTGTATCCAGAAAACTTAGAATATTACCTGGCACCTAGTCAACATTCAGTGTACACTGGTTGTTGAATTATCTTACGTCACTAGGTAAGACTGTGGCTGACCCCTTTGATTTCAGGTCTCTTGATACCTTATCTTGTGCTTTTCTAGCTGCCTTGCTATAAGTCGATAGAGTAATGGAACATTCCAAGAAAAGCTCATTGAAACTGGGTCTTCATTAACTGAAGTCTGATGTACTGAACAAATAAAGTATCATTCTACTATATTCTGTGACTATGGCTTGGATTTAGATTGGATATACATAGTCTCAGAGGACCAGACTAGAGAATATTGCTGAAGTTAAAGTGAATTAGATTATAGCTCGGTATAAACAACACTATCTAGTAATGACAGCTGTTCAAAGATGAAGTGGATGGCTGTAAAACAACTTTGATTTCCATTCACTTAAGGTGTTCAAGTAAAGGATAGGAAGTGATTTGGTAAGAAATCCAAACATCAAATGTGTAACATGGCCAGAAATGTCTTCCTGGGAAATCTACATATGGATCAGTCCTACATTACCTTGGCTTTTCCAAGACTATTTTGCTCCTAGTTTTGTAGAAGTTATTAAGAAATTCATGAAAATGAGTTTAGACTTTTCAAGCTGTGCTAACAGGAGTAAAATGAAGTGAGATTTTATTTTATTTATTTTTAAGTGAGATTTTAGTTAGTATCCCTCTTCTGACCCATTACCACTCTACTTCTACCCACCTCCCTTCCCCTAACCTACAATGTGACACCCTTACCACTGTCGTATATTGTTGTATTGGTAAACAGTAATTTCCTCTTCAAATTACAGGCTGAGGTCTTCCCCGGTGGTGCAGTGGTTGAAAATCCGCCTGCCAATGCAGGGGACACGGGTTCAATCCCTGGTCCGGGAAGATCCCACATGCTGCAGAGCAACTAAACTCATGAGCCACAACTACTGAGCCCACGTGCTGCAACTACTGAAGCCTTTACACCTAGAGCCCGTGCTCCACAATGAGAGAAGCCACTGCAATGAGAAGCCCACGCACTGCTACGAAGAGTAGCCCCCACTTGCTGCAACTAGAGAAATCCCGTGCACAGCAATGAAGATCCAACACAGCCCAAAATTAATTAATTAATTAATTAAATTTTAAAAAATTAAATTACAGGCTGATTTCCTAAAGTGATTGAATTGGACTTTTATTCAAGTCAATTCACTTTGCTTGAATAACCTTAATGAAGAGGAATTATTTCCAGTGGTGTGCTGTAAAATGCTGAACAACTAGTTCTCAGAAAAAAAAAAATTAATTCCATTTTATAGTAATTCAGCAATGTAAGTAATCCCACTATGGCTGATATCAAGATACCAGCGTCATGTCACTGAATGTAGAATTGGGAAGTGCTGCCATTAGTTTTCCATTGCTGCCATTAAAACATTAGCACAGGGACTTCCCTGGTGGCACAGTGGTTAAGAATCCACCTCCCAATGCAAGGAACACAGGTTCATTCCCTGGTCTGGGAAGATCCCACATGCCACGGAGCAACTAAGCCCATGCGCCACAACTACTGAGCCTGCACTCTAGAGCCCACAAGCCACAACTACTGAGCCCAGATGCCACAACTACTGAAGCCTGCATGCCTAGAGTCCATGCTCCACAACAAGAGAAGCCACCAAAATGTGAAGCCCATGCACCACAACCAAGAGTAACCCTCAGTTGCCACAACTACAGAAAGCCTGTGCACAGCAACAAAGACCCAACACAGCCAAAACAAAACAAAACATTAGCACAAACTTAGTGGCTCAAAACAACACATGTTTATTACCTTAAAGTTCTGTACATTGGGAGTCTGACCTATGGCTCACCAAGTTAAAATCAAGGTGTCATCAAAGCTTCATTCTTTTCTGCAATCTCTAGGGGAGAATCTGTTCCTTTGCCTTTTCCAGCCTCTGTAGGCTATCCACTTTCTTTGGTCAATGGTCCCCTTCCTCTATCTTCAAAGCCAGCAATGGAGGGTCAAGTCTTTTCCACAGCACATCTCTCTGACCTTCTTTCCATCATCACTCTCTGACACTCAACCAGGAAAGGTTCTCCATTTTTAAGAATTCATGTGATTAGATTGGACCCACTGGGTAATCCAAGATAATCTCTCCATCTCAAGGTCCTTTACATTAATTGCATCTGCAAATTTTATTTTGCTTATTACTGTGTAAGGTAACATATTCACAGGTTCCAGGGATTATCATGTGAACATCTTTGGAGGTCCATTATTCTGCCAACACTGGAGGAGATGCTAAGATTAGTTTCATGAGTCAATAAGCACTGGCTCCAGAACACCACTGAATTAATTCCTATCTATGTTCCCATATTTTTAAGATACATCACACAGTAACTTGATCAGTTTTCTCTTTTTGTCTCAACTATGAAGTATGCAGTCATTGAGATTTAAATATTTGCACAAAGCCAAATGGCAAAAAAGAAGAAGAAAGCCAAGTCAACTGCACAGCTGAAAATTAAAAACATGCTATAGCAATCTGAATTGCCTTACTTGTCAATTCTCACACTGACATTTCAAGTCACATGGGAAGATTAATTTACAGTACTTCAGCCACCACTAGCATGTATTAATGCAAATGTATCACAGAATAATAAAATAATTCTATAAATATAAGCACAAAATTCAAAAGTTCATCTATCACCACTTTCATATAGTTAAATGAATTTTGTAGTCAGCTATCTTGCATGCAAAATGATATACAAAATAATTGGATTCTTGCTTTTAATATATTCACCTTATACTACTACTATTATGAATAATAATAATAATAAATTACCATCCCAAGAACGAAGTGGTGGTATACACTTTTCTGACATTCTGTTCTTAAGTTTCGGCATTCTAAATCCAAAGCTATCTGGACTAATTGGACAAGTACAGCATCAGAAACTAGAAATTATAGATACTCATCCTTTGCTTTTCTTTGACTTGCTGTGCAATCTTTTTCCAGGTTACTTAATTCTTTATAATGCAGATAATTTACCCATAAAATAAAATAAGCATAGCAATATTCATGTGCTAAATAACTAGACACTATACTTTGAAAGCTAAAACAAGATCCTTTGCATAGTAAATTACTTTGAAAGCTAAAATAAGACCCTTTGCATAGTAAATAATTTACTATGTAAATTATTTACATAGTAAATGCTATATATGACATCCCAGTGCCCTGAGGACATTTATCATTCTTAGGTGACTTGTGATCACTAGTATATAGGGATGTTAGGCTCTACATAGGCATTTCCACGTGAAGCTCAGTTACCTCTAACTCATCAGGAGTAAACACACTCTTGTGTTGGACATAAGTTATTTCATCTGCTCAGCATCTCCTCCTTCAGTGAACCTCAACTCCAGCATGTATTTCTAACAGCTATAGGAATGCACATTACAACATGTCCAGAAATCAATAAGAGCAAATAAATTCTCTTTTTTTTCAGCTTGCTAAGCTAAGATTGCCATTGAAAATGTTCCTCCTGCCATGAAAAGGAGAGCATTGCACCAACACTTGCACCAACACAGAAACAGAACTGGAGTAAAGCAGAGGAGGCACACATGCTAAGGGTTCAGTTCTCATTATTCAAGTGCTGGTTCCTACAGGAGCTATCCCAATACCTTTCCTAGATATATGTTTTCTAGATATATAAATAAATACATCTTTCTTTGAGTTAAGATTCTAATCAACTAAGCTCCAATATAAAATAAAAATAGTTTTTAAAAAAGAAAAAAAAGTTAGTTTCTGCCACTTAAAACCAAGACTTGCAACTAATTCATCTGGTCTGAGGGAGAAATTGGTCTAAAAAAGAAACTGCTTACCCTCACAGGTAGACATTTTGACTTTCTTTTAAGAATATAATAAAGGAAGCACCTGTATAAGACATCAAAAATGAAGTAAGGTTTTTTTTGTTGTTAACTTCGTGCAAAATCAATGTCACAAAATGTGAAGGGTGTGTGATTTTACCCAACCTGCAAGCTAACAAATTATCCTGCCATGGTTGCTGGCAGAGACATGACACTCCTGGATGAGAAACAAAGGTGAGTTTGTTACTCACATCCATAACAGTAGCTGGAATATCAGCATTTTTTTAAGTTCCCCAAGCCCCAGTTCCCACAGAGTAAATTGACACTGACATGTATACTGGTTGTGTTACAGGAGAGAAGGGAACTCAAACTTTTATAATGAGCAGTAAGCCTGCCAGACCTTTGGTCCCAGAAAGAGACATCATTTTTCTTTTATCAGATACTAAACAAACTCACCCTTTGCTCCATAACGAGATACTATATCTTGCAAGGCTGGTCCCTACAAACATCCTTGACAAGATACTCTGAAACAAAGGTACTCAGTGCCTCTACTCCCAAGACCTGCAGAAATTCAAGAGACCCATGGAGAATTGTGGCTCAGTAATCAATAGAGAAAGAAGTATTCAAATATTTATTGAGCGGTTAACTTTTTCCTACTATGAAGACTCTTATATTGCCCTTCTAAACTTATCATAGCTTCAGTGTTTAGAGCTATTGTAAAACACAGGATTGTTTTATTTTTAAGATTGATTATTTAAGAATAGAGTTCATGTAATCATGAGCACTTGTATTTCCAGAGCACAAATAGAATATTGTCCTTCAAGGACATATCACTCCTGACCTTCAAGATGGTGGAGGAGTAAGACATGGAGATCACCTTGCTCCCCACAAATAAATCAAAAATATATCTAACTATGGAACAATTCCTACAGAACACCTACTGAAAACTGGCAGAAGACCTCAGGCTTCCCAAAAGGCAAGAAACTCCCCACATACATAGTCGTGAGGTTAAGAGGGTCTTAGTGTTCTGGCCAGGTGTCAGGCCTGAGCCTCTGAGGTGGGAGAGCCGAGTTTATGACATTAGACTACAAGAAGCCTCCCAGCCCCATGTAATATCGATCAGTGAGAGCTCTCCCAGAGATCTCCATCTCAATGTTAAGACCCAGCTCCACTCAACACCCAGCAAGCTCCAGTGCTGGACACCCTATGCCAAACAAATAGCAAGACAGGAACATAACCACATCCACTAGCAGAGAGGCTACTAAAATCATAAAAAGTTCACAGACACCCCAAAACACAATACCAGACATGATCCTGCCCACCAGAAAGACAAGGCTGTCCACCAGCTTCATCCACCAGAATACAGGCACCAGTCACCTCCACCAGGAAGCCTACACAGCTCACTGAAGTAAACTTACACACTGTAGGCAGACACACAAAAAAAAAGGGAACTATGGACTCACAGCCTGCACAAAGGAGACCCCAAACACAGTAAGTTAAGTAAAATGGGAAGACAGAGAAATGCACAGCAGATGAAGGAATAAGGTAAAACCCCACCAGACCAAACAAATGAAGAGGAAATAGACAGTATACCTGAAAAAGAATTCAGAGTAATGAGAGTAAAGATGATCCAAAACCTTGGAAATAGAATGGAGAAAATACAAGAAACATTTAACAAGGAACTACAAGAACTAGAGACCAAACAAACAATGATGAACAACAAAATAAAGGAAATTAAAAATACTCTAGAAGGAACTAATAGCAGAATAACTGAGGCAGAAGAACTGATAAGTGACATGGAAGATAAAAGAGTGGAAATAACCACCACAGAGCAGAAAAAAGAAAAAATAATGAAAAGAATTGAGGATCATCTCAGAGACCTCTGGGATAACATTAAATGCATAAACTTTTGAATTATAGGGGTTCCAGAAGAAGAAGAGAAAAATAAAGGGACTGAGAAAATATTTGAAGAGATTATAGTTGAAAACTTCCCTAATTTGGGAAAGGAAATAGTCAATCAAGTCCAGGAAGCTCAGAGAGTCCATACAGGATAAATCCAAGGAGAAACATGCCAAGACACATATTACTCAAACTATCAAAATTTAAATACAAAGAAAAAGTATTAAAAGCAGCAAGGGAAAAGCAATAAATAACATACAAGGGAACCCCCATAAGGTTAACAGCTGATCTTTCAGCAGAAACTCTGCAAAACAGAAGGGAGTGGCAGGACATATTTAAAGTGATGAAAAGACAAAACCTACAACCAAGATCACCTAGGAAGGATCTCATTCAGATTCAACAGAGAAATTAAAACTTTACAAACAAGCAAAAGCTAAGAGGATTCAGCACCACCAAACCAGCTTTACAACAAATGATAAAGGAACGTCTCTAGGCAGGAAACACAAGAGAAGGGAAAGACCTACAATAACAAACGTAAAACAATTAAGAAAATGGTAATAGGAACATACATATTGATAATTACCTTAAATATAAATGGATTAAATGCTCCAACCAAAAAACATAGAATGGATACAAAAACAAGACCCATATATATGTTGTCTACAAGAGACCCACTTCAGACCTAGGGACACATACAGACTGAAAGTAAGGGGATGGAAAAAGATATATGATGCAAAAGGAAAGCAAAAGAAAGATGGAGGAGACCAATATATCTCATATCAGACATAACAGACTTTAAAATAAAGACTATTACAAGAGACAAAGAAGGACACTACATAATGATGAAGGGATCAATCCAAGAAGAAGATAGAACAATTGTAAATATTTATGCACCCAACATAGGAGCACCACAATAAAAAAGGCAAATGCTAACAGCCATAAAAGGGGAAATAGACAGTAACATAATTATAGAAGGGGACTTTGACTCCCCACTATCACCAATGGAGAGATAATCCAAAATGAAAATATATAAGGAAACACAAGCTTTAAATGACATGTTAAACATGGTGGACTTAATGGATATTTATAGGACATTCCATCCAAAAACAGCAAAATATACTTTCTTCTCAACTGCTCATGGAACATTTTCCAGGATAGATCATATCTTGGGTCACAAATCAAGCCTAGGTAAATTTAAGAAAATTGAAATTGTATCAAGTACCTTTTCTGACCACAATGCTATAAGACTAGATATCAATTACAGGAAAAAAACTGTAAAAAATACACACATGGAGGCTAAATGATATGCTAGAAAATAACCAAGAGATCACTGAAGAAATCAAAGAGGAAATCAAAAAATACTTAGAAAAAAATGACAATGAAAACACGACAACCCAAAACCTATGGGATGCAGCAAAAGCAGTTCTAAGAGGGAAGTTTATAGCAATACAATCCTACCTCAAAAAACAAGAAAAATGTCAAATAAACCAGCTAAAGCAAAAAGAGAAAGAAGAAGAACAACAACAAAAAAAAACCCAAAGTTAGCAGGAGGAAAGAAATCATAATGATCAGATCAGGAATGAATGAAAAGGAAATGAAGGAAACAATAACAAAGATCAATAAAACTAACAGCTCGTTGTTTGAGAAGATAAACAAAACTGACAAACCATTAGCCAGACTCATCAAGAAAAAAAGGGAGAAAGGCTTCCCTGGTGGCACAGTGGTTGAGAGTCTGCCTGCCAATGCAGGGGACGCGGGTTCGTGCCCCAGTCCGGGAAGATCCCACATGCAGTGGAGTGGCTGGGCCCTTGAGCCATGGCTGCTGAGCCTGCGCGTCCAGAGACTGTGCTCCACAATGGGAGAGGCCACAACAGAGAGAGGCCCGCGTACCACAAAAAAAAAAAAAAAAAAAAGGAAAAAAAGAAAAAAAGGGAGAAGACTCAAATCAATAGAATTAGAAATGAAAAAGGAGAAGTAACAACTGACACTACAGAAATACAAAGGATCATGAGAGATTACTACAAGCAACTCTATGCCAATAAAATAGACAACCTGGAAGAAATGGACAAATTCTTAGAAATGCACAACCTTCTGAGACTGAACCAGGAAGAAATGGAAAATATGAACAGACCAATCACAAGCACTGAAATTGAAACTGTGATTTAAAATCTTCCAACAAACAAAAGCCCAGGACCAGATGGCTTCACAGGCGAATGCTATAAAACATTTAGAGAAGAGCTAACACCTCACCTTCTCAAACTCCTCCAAAATACAACAGAAGGAGGAAGACTCCCAAACTCATTCTATGAGGCCAACATCACCCTGATACCAAAACCAAACAAAGATGTCACAAAGATAGAAAACTACAGGCCAATATCACTGATGAACATAGATGCAAAAATCCTCAACAATATACTAGCAAGCAGAATCCAACACCACATTAAAAGGATCATACACCATGATCAAGTGGGGTTTATCCCAGGAATGCCAGGATTCTTTCATATACGCAAATCAATCAATGTGATACATCATATTAACAAATTGAAAGATAAAAACTATATGATAATCTCAATAGATGCAGAGAAAACTTTCAACAAAATTAAACACTGATTTATGATAAAAACCCTCCAGAAAGTAGGCATAGAGGGAACTTACCTCAACATAATAAAGGCCACATATGACAAATCCACAGCCAACATCATTCTCAATGGTAAAAATCTGAAACAATTTCCACTAAGATCAGGAACAAGACAAGGTTGCCCACTCTCACTGCTATTACTCAACACAGTTTTAGAAGTTTTAGCCACAGCAATTGGAGATGAAAAGGAAATAAAAGGAATCCAAATTGGAAAAGAAGTAAAACTGTCACTGTTTTCAGATGACATGATACTATACATAGAGAATCCTAAAGATGCTACCAGAAAACTACTAGAGCTAATCAATGAATTTGGTAAAGTAGCAGGATACAAAATTAATGCAGAGAAATCTCTTGCATTCCTATACAATAATGATGAAAATATGAAAAAATATTATGGAAGCACTCCCATTTACCATTGCAACAAAAAAATAAAATACCTAGGAATAAACCTACCTAAGGAGACAAAAGACCTGTATGCAGAAAACTATAAGACACTGATGAAAGAAATCAAGATGATACAAACAGATGGAGAGATGTACCATGTTCTTGGATTGGAAGAATAAACATTGTGAAAATGACTATACTATCCAAAGCAATCTACAGATTTGATACAATCCCTATCAAACTACCAAGGGTATTTTTCACAGAACTAGAAAAATATTTTTCACAATTTGTATGGAAACACAAAAGACCCTGAATAGCCAAAGAAAGCTTGAGAAAGAAAAATGGAGCTGGAGGAACCAGGCTCCTTGACTTCAGATTATACTACAAAGCTACAGTAATCAAGACAGTATGGTACTGGTACAAAAATAGAAATATAGATCAATGGAACAAGATAGAAAGCCCAGAGATAAACCCATGCACATATGGTCACCTTATCATTGATAAAGGAGGCAAGAATATACAATGGAGAAAAGACAGCCTTTTCAATAAGTGGTGATGTGAAAACTGGACAGCTACGTGTCAAAGAATGAAATTAGAAAACTTCCTAACACCATAAACAAATGTAAACTCAAAATGCATTAAAAACCTAAATGTATGGGCAGACACTATCAAACTCTTAGAGGAAAACATAGGCAGAACACTCTATGACATAAATCACAGCAAGATCCTTTTTGACCCACCTCCAAGAGAAATGGAAATAAAAACAAAAATAAGCAAATAGGACCTAGTGAAACTTAAAAGGTTTTGCACAGCAAAGGAAACCATAAACAAGATGAAGAGACAACCCTCAGAATGGGGGAAAATATTTGCAAACAAAGCAATTGACAAAGGATTAATCTCCAAAATATACAAGCAGCTCATGAAGCTCAATATCAAATAAAACAGACAACCCAATCCAAAAGTGAGCAGAAGATCTAAATAGACATTTCTCCAAAGAAGATATACAGATTGCCAACAAACACATGAAAGGATGCTCAACATCACTAATCATTAGAGAAATTAAAATCAAAACTACAATGAGGTATTACCTTGCACCAGCCAGAATGGCTATCATCAGGAAATCTACAGGGCTTCACTGGTGGCACAGTGGTTGAGAGTCTGCCTGCCGATACAGGGGACATGGGTTCGTGTCCTGGCTGAGCCTGCGTATCCGGACCCTGTGCTCCGCAACGGGAGAGGCCACACAGTGAGAGGCCCGCGTACAGCAAAAAAAAAAAAAAAAAAAAAAAAAAAAAAAAAAGAAATCTACAAACACTAAATTCTGGAGAGAGTGTAGAGAAAAGGGAACCCTCTTGCACTGCTGGTGGGAATGTAAATTGATACAGCCACTATGGAGAACGGTATGGAGGTTCCTTAAAAATCTAAAAATAGAACTACCATACAACCCAGCAATCCCACTACTGAGCATATACCCTGAGAAAACCATAATTCAAAAAAGTCATGTGCCACAATGTTCATTGCAGCACTATTTACAATAGCCAGGGCATGGAAGCAACCTAAGTGTCCATCGACAGATGAATGGGTAAAGAAGATGTGGCACAAATATACCATGGAATATTACTCAGCCATAAAAAGAAATGAAATTGAGTTGTTTGTAGTGAGGTGGATGGACCTAGAGTCTGTCATATAGAGTGAAGTAAATCAGATAGAGAAAAACAAATACTGTATGCTAACACATATATATGGAATCTTAAAAAAAAAATGGTTCTGAAGAACCTAGAGGCAGGACAGGAATAAAGATGCAGATGTAGAGAATGGACTTGAGGGCACAGGGAGGGAGAAGGGTAAACTGGGACGAAGTGAGAGAGTGGCATGGACATATATACACTACCAAATGTAAAACAGATAGCTAGTGGGAAGCAACCGCATAGCATAGGGAGATCAGCTTGGTGCTTTGTAACCACCTAGAGGGGTGCAATATGGAGGGTGGGAGGGAGACGCAAGAGGGAGGGGATATGAGGATATATGTATATGTATATCTTATTCACTTTGCTACAGCAGAAACTAACACAACATGTAAAGCAATTATACTCCAATAAAGATGTTAAAAAAAAATAAAGGACATATCACTCCTATAACAGATTAACTGATAATGAGGGACGGGATTTTTTCTGAAAAAGAGCATCTCTCTACTAGATATTGAAAGGAGACCAATTTTATTAGGTAAGTGAAGTGATTCCAAAAAAGACATGAACACTGATAGTGCTAGACACTATTTGCCTATCGAGGTGATTTATAAACCCCATTAAAATTCCAATTGTTGAAACTGTGAGAAAAAAAGAATGTTTCTAAGGTAGAGGCATAGGGGTGGGCGAAGATGGGAGGGAGGATTTCTATTGCTCTCTGTCATAGTCTTTCTTTTAACCTGGTCTTCTCTCTCTGCTTATATCACCAGAATATTAGAAAAAAATTGTTGACACAGAGAAACACAGTTGTCAGGCTTTGGGGTGACCTCTCCATTTCACAAAATTATAACCAAAAAGTCTTACAATGACCTTGAGGAAGCACCATGATCTGCATCTACCCATCCCCTACCTCTCTGGCTTCATTCCAGCCCAGCCCCAGTGACATCTTTACTTTTCCTTGAAAACACAAGGCATATTCTTGCCTTATAGCCTTGGCACTATTTTTACTTATGCCTGAATTACTGTTCCCCCAGACAACTACACAGGCAACCCCCACTTCTGTAAATCTTTGAGCAAATGTTACTTTCTTGTCGAGACCTACTCTTACCACCCAATTTAATCGCTATTGTTTCCCCCCACCCTCACACTCTTGCTCCTCTTTACTGGCTATATGTTTTTCTTTTTTGTTAATTTTTATTTGATATTGGACTATAGTTGATTTACAATATTGTATTAGTTTCAGGTGTACAGCAAAGTGATTTAGTTACACATATACATATATCTGTTCTTTTTCAAAGTCTTTTCCCATTTAGATTATTACAGAGTATTGAGCAGAGTTTCCTGTGCTATACAGTATGTCCTTGTTGGTTATCTATTTTATTTTATTTTTTTAAATTAATTAATTAATTTATTTATTTTTGGCTGCATTGGGTCTTCGTTACTGTGTGCGGGCTTTCTCTCGTTGTTGTGACTGGGGGCTACTCTTTGTTGCAGTGCACAGGCTTCTCATTGCAGTGGCTTCTCTTGTAGTGGAGTATGGGCTCTAGGCATGTGAGATTCAGTAGTTGTGGCACATAGGCTCAGTTGTTGTGGCTCGTGGGCTCTAGAGCGCAGGCTCAGTAGTTGTGGTGCATGGGCTTAGTTGCTCCACCACATGTGGGATCTTCCTGTATCTGTGCTCGAACCCATGTCCCCTGCATTGGCAGGCAGATTCTTAACCACTGTGCCACCAGGGAAGTCCCTGGTTATTTATTTTAAATATAGTAATGTGTATATGTCAATCCCAAACTCCCAATTTTTTCTTTCTTTTTCCATAGCACTTATCACCTTCTAATATGCCATATAATTTATTATTTTAATGTATGTATTGTTGGCTTTCTGTCTCCTCTCATTACGATATAAGCTACATAAGGACAGGGATCTTCTCTGTTTTGTTTTGTTCATTAGTGTACTTCAAGCCTCTAGACTACGTCTACTACATACTGAGCACTCAAATTTACTGAATGATGAAGAGATGAATGTAGATTCATTCATTAGCTTTAACTCTTCATGTATCCCAACACATACGAGCTGTAGGAACTCACACAAGTGAATTGCCTTTCTGAATAAAATGGGGACAGTTGTACCTGATTCACTGGACAGTTTCATGAATTAAGTGGGATTATGTATTTAAGGCATTGAGCACACTGTCTGGCATAGAATAAAAATGCACTATTAGCCACAAACATAAAAAAAATAAGCAAATTTGAATCCTAATTCAAGACTGCCGAATTCCATTCGGGACAAAACATTTCCAGATCTCTCTCCTGAGTTGTAACTGATAGCTCAGAGCCTCCAAATTGTGCAAGATATTTTTTCCCAAAGTATTACCATGCTACAACTTATAGACCTGAATTTTACAACATTCTAACTTACCATTTCTTCTCTGAAAGAATTTTGTGTCATCTTCAAACTTGGAGATCTCATCATTCATTTATTTTTCTTCCAGATCATTAAAAGGAAAAAAATCTTAAATAAGCCATCCCAACACTAATTCCTAGAGTTTGATTATTTTCACTTATCCTTATAGAAAAGTAATCATTTATTACTTTTTCTTGTTCAATTCACAGACAGACAAACTTGGAATTCAGTCTTGCCAAGGACTGTCCCTAACTTCTGGCCTTTCTAGGGAAAGAGGCAGCTTTGGGACAAGATTTCAAACTCATTTCTGCTTCACCATTTACAAGCCTGAGCTTCCTATAGATAACAGGGGACCTCAGAATAACATACCAGTAGACTTTGGCCCCCTGGGGTAGTTAATGAGCTTGTAAAGCACTCTAAGAACTTGAATCATGTCCTAGACATGCAGTGCTCTAAAAAACACTAATGCAATAGAACATAATTTGAAAACAGTTATAGAAACAATAAAGGTAAAAATAGCATGCTCTGAATTGACTATAGGAACGCCAAAGGAATGCAGGATAAAGAACCAAAAGAAAACATGAACTATAAGGAAGGATTAGCTCCCTGTCCTTTAGTTCTGCAGAGGTAGTTGTGGGGCCTTGAATTCTCCCCCTTTTTTAGTCAAGACACTAACACAAAATAGCTTCATCTGAAAGAGACAATGTATTGAAATGAGACAGGCATATCTTATGGAAGCCAAGGGTAATGGAGCCTCTTAAAGGGCTGAAACTAGTAACTGGAAAGCTTTCAGAAGCCAAGAAAGTGTTTGTTCTCTCAGTCTCTCACCTCTCTTTACACCCACGTTATTATTTCCTCTGTGCCTCCTAGCTGCCCCTACTTCTCAGTAGGCAAAGATGGCTGCCCTGAGCTTCCTGGTTTACATCACTTCACTTTCAGCCACTGCAGAAACTAACACGCTGCCTCTGAATCCAGGGGTCAAACTCCTGTGACAGAGAATTGAAGTGGCCCAGCCTGGGTTAGGTGTATTAATCTTCCCTTCCTTCCCCTCATCTGCCTCTTCCAATCCACCGTGGCCCAATCAAACCTGGCTGACTTGAGGAGGATGTCAGCGTACTTCTGACGGTATGTGATGGTATTGACTTCTGAGGGATTAGGGCTACTGGAAGCCGTACAATTATTCAGAAGTTTTCTACTCCTCCATCCTCACCCCAAACCTGAGGGACTCTGTGGTCCTTTGAACTCTTTCCCCATAAGCTCTCTGAGGGCCTCATCGTGGGAAGGAAGGATGACTGTTTTCAAGTCCAGAGTTAGGATTTCCACAGCTCCTTCTTCCAAATTCTTAGCTACACTCTGCCCATATTATAGCTGGGTCTTATTCATACCCTGAACCTCTTGCTTCAAGTTGTGGCATTGAAGGAGGCTGGCACTATTTCCCTTTTCTCTAGCTTGTAGAGAAAATTTCAGGTAAAAAGAGACAGGGACTATACCAGCCACTGAGTATACAAAAGGACTAAAATATGGTCACTCCCTTTCATTAGGAGAGGGAAGAAAATAAGAACCAAAAAATTGCAAAACAATGTAAAAAGCAGGATCGTGGTGAGAAACCTGACAGCACAAAAGAGGGAAGCACCAAATCATGCTAAAACTTTTATTTTAAAAAGGCATTATCCTTAGAAAGCAGCAAAAGGAAAGCAGCAGTTGTTGGTATTTTGTAGATAAAATATAAAAACGTTCAAACGAGCAAAATTAAATGTAATTAAATAAAATGGCCTCTTTAGAATGTGACTTCTGACTACAAGGTTGAATTTTCTCTTTGCATATTAAAGAACCCTGTGGAAAAGAAAACAATTAAGACTTAGCCTTGTAGCTTTTTTTTTTTTTTTTTTTGGTCTCAAGCAGCAGGCCTTCTCCCCACCCCCACCCGAGCCCCCCACCACCCCGGCCTAAGCAGCTACCATGGCCGAGGTCCCCGGCGCGGTGTTGTCCCAGGCGGGTTGAGTATGAAAGCAGTAATTTGAAAAAATATATGTACACCTCTGTTCATCATGGCATTATTCACCATATGCAAGGTATGGAAGCAGCAGAAGTGTCCATCAGGGGGTGGATGAATGGATAAAGAAGATGTGGTATCTTTCAGATGAAGGCATCGAAGCACGCACAAGTTCTCCTGACAAAGTCAATATAAATGACATCATCCTGATTGCTCTCAATACAGACTTGAGAACAATTGGCAAGAAATTCCTCCCCAGTGACATCAATGGTGGAAAAGTGGAAAAGCTTGAAGGTCCATGTGTTTTGCAAATTCAAAAAATTCGCAATGTTGCTGCACCAAAGGATAATGAAGAATCTCAGGCTGCCCCAAGAATGCTGCGTTTGCAGATGACTGATAGTCATATAAGTTGTACAACAGTAGAATTTAGTTACATGTCAAAATCAAAAATAAGCCTGAACACACCACCTGGAACTAAAGTTAAGCTTTCAGGCATTGTGGACATAAAAAATGGATTCCTGCTCTTGAATGATTCTAACACCACAGTTCTTGGTGGTGAAGTAGAACACCTTATTGAGAAATGGGAGTTACAGAGAAGCTTGTCAAAACACAATAGAAGCAATATTGGAACCGAAGGTGGACCACCTCCTTTTGTGCCTTTTGGACAGAAGTGTGTATCTCATGTCCAAGTGGATAGCAGAGAACTTGATCGAAGAAAGACATTACAAGTTACATTGCCTGTCAAACCTCCAAATGATAATGATGAATTTGAAAAGCAAAAGACTGCTGCTATTGCAGAAGTTGCAAAGAGCAAAGAAACCAAGACATATGGAGGAGGTGGTGGTGGTGCTAGAAGTAATCTCAACATGAGTGCTGCTGGCAACCGAAAGAGGGAGATTTTACAGAAAAAAAAGTCAAACAAATCAGAGGGAGAACATGAAGGTGTCTATAGAGAACTGGTTGATGAGAAGGCTCTGAGGCACATAACAGAAATGGGCTTTAGTAAAGAAGCATCAAGGCAAGCTCTCATGGATAATGGCAACAACTTAGAAGCAGCACTGAATGTACTTCTTAACAGCAATAAACAGAAACCTGTTATGGGTCCACCTCTGAGAGGTAAAGGAAAAGGCAGGGGGCAAATAAGATCTGAAGATGAAGAGGAACTGGGAAATGCAAGGCCATCAGCACCAAGCACATTATTTGACTTCTTGGAATCTAAAATGGGGACTTTGAGTGTGGAAGAACCTAAATCACAGCCACAGCAGCTTCATCAAGGACAACACAGATTGTCAAATACTGAGCAAAATGGAGTAAAAGATAATAATCAACCAAGATATCTTCCTCGAAATGATACCAGACAGCCAAGAAATGAAAACCCTCCTCGTTTTCAAAGAGACATCCAAAATTCAAAGTCAATTTTAGAAGGCAGTGGATTACCTAGAAACAGAGGTTCTGAAAGACCAAGTACTTCTTCAGGATCTGAAGTATGGGCTGAAGAGAGAATCAAGTGTGACAGACCATATTCTAGATATGATAGAACTAAAGATACTTCATACCCTTTAAGTTCCCAGCACAATGATGCTGCATTTTAAAAAAGGGATAATTCTATGCAAAGCAAATCAGGAAAAGTCCTATCCTATGCAGAGGCAAAAGAAAATCCACTTCCTCAAGAATCCATAGATTATAATAATCAAAAACGTGGGAAAAGAGAAAGCCAAACAGCAAATCCTGATCATTTTTATGATAGGAAACCACGAACAATAAATAATGAAGCTTTTAGTGGTGTAAAAATTGAAAAACATTTTAATGTAAATGCTGATTACCAGAATCCTGTCCAAACGAATACTTTCATTGGTGTTCCAAATGGAGAGACAGAAATGCCACTGAAGGGAAGGCGAGTAGGACCTATTAAGCCAGCAGGACCCATCACAGCTACACCATATGATGATAAAATATTTTACAATAGTGGGCCCAAAAGAAGATCTGGGCCAATTAAACCAGAAAAAGTACTGGAATCATCTATTCCTATGGAGTATGCAAAACTGTGGAAACCTGGAGATGAATGTTTAGCACTTTATTGGGAAGACAACAAGTTTTACCGAGCAGAAGTTGAAGCTCTTTATTCTTCAGGTATGACAGCAGTTGTTAAATTCATTGATTATGGAAACTATGAAGAGGTGCTACTAAGCAACATCAGGCCCATTCAGACAGAGGCATGGGTACGTGATCCAAATTCTGTACAAAGGCATAAGCTGTTTTGAAGGAAATACATAGCTCTAAAGGTTAGTCATAGTAATACGAAATTTGCCAGTGGAAAAATATTTTGAATTTGCTTAAAACTGGCTACTCCTAAAGTAAGATTTTAATTTAATAATTACAGTGAACTACAGTAAAACTGAATGCATTGCAATTGCTTCTCTTGTATAATGTTTTGTTATATTATGCTTTGGAAATAGGTGCCCTTATTTATATGTTGGCAAAAAATGTGTATATGTTTTTATGGGTTCTTATGCATATTTTGTTCTTTCTGAGTTTGTTACTTTAAATTTGACTAAATTATGTCCAGCAGTTGTCAAATTTAAGTCTCTGTTGGATACATGTATATTCTTTATTATTTTAGTTACATGTAAAATTAAGAAAAACACTTTAAATTATATATGAACTCATACTCTATTTACTACACGTATATTTATATATGTATATGTGCAGATTAAATTTAAATATCTTTGTTTAATAATTATTTGAGTAATTTTGTTGCCAAATGTTATGTCAAAGCTGTGATGATTTTGTTGATGTAATTTAGACTGTATTGGCCTCATGGAGTCCATTTTATACAGGACTTATGTGACTTTACATAGATAGATTCTCAGCTACATTTAGGCAAAAACAGGAGGACAAGGCATATTAGAATTTGTTTCATAAAGTTTTTTTTTAATTTATTTCCTTTCTGTAATTTGTGGATAGCTGTTAATAAACTTATCACTAGAAGCCTAAAAAAAAAAAAAAGACTTAGCCTTGTAAAGTACATGAGTGTTAGTATCCTTTCCCATTTTAAATTGATAGATGATTTTTGGTTCATTTAACAAAGAAGTTTAAGGATACATCTTTCAAATGAGTTAAGTGTAAATTAACTCATGTTTCGCAATAATTTTGTTCATAAAATAATTTAGTTTTGTCAGGGTATTGCTAATTTAAACAAGATGACCTACTTTGAACATGACATTCTTGCATTGCAAGGAGATTCTTGGCTAACAGCATCATAATTTCCAAAGGATAGTCCAGAAAACACACACAGAATCCTGACGTTATCATAACAAGCTCCACAGCCATCACTCACCAAGACCATCCTGGTACCCCCACCATTTCATTCAGAAAATAGCCTCTGGAAGGAAAAAAAAAAAGAAGGAGTGGTGGGGTTGAGGGGGTAGTTGGAACAAATTGCAAAAGACTGAACATTTATGTTTCTCAGAATCACCACTTCTCCTTTGTAGGTCTAGCCGAAGTCTTAATTTATTGTATTATCTTTGCTTTTATGTTGTCTTGGGTGAGACTCATTTCCATCTTTCCCTTTGAGTCATGTGGGAATGATGACAACACAGTATTGAGTCATACAGTCAAGAGAGGAAAAAAGCTGCAGCTGATTATCGTTTTTCCAGATGCTACAGTGGAGTTAAAGTAGCAGGGGTAATAAATTAGACGGGCAGACCCTTTCTTAACAGCAATGGCAAGGTTAGACAGAGAAAATCAATGGACAGCTGTGTACCAAGTGTTTATGGTATACACAGTACGGGGTTACAAAATATATTCCTGTCTTCAAGATATTGGCAAACCAGTTCCAAAGACAAGCCATAGACATATAAAAATTTACAAAACTAAAACCTTGGTTAGGTACACCAGTGGATAGTAAGGAAAGAATTTATTGAAGGGATAATAGAGATTTAAATTAGTATGATACATCAGTATACAAAATTTTTGTTTACATAGTTCATTTAATCCTGACAATCAGTTTGAAAAACTGGTCTTGTTACCTCTGTTTTACAGATGAGTGTCCAACAGCTCAGCAAATTCAAATGTTACTTTCTCATAGTCACAGTAATAAGGTAGCCCCCCCCCCAATATTTTTGTTCTTACAAAGTTATCACACTATGTTTAGATAGAGCTAGATACCAAAAACAAGATACTGAAGAACAGATGAGGCCATGGGTTGGCCTATCTCCATTGATGGGTAAGTGCACTGCCAGAGTTAAGCAACTGGAAAAGAAGCAGGACCCCAGACAAGAACCCAGAACTCTGGCTTTTGGCCCACAGAAGTAAGAACTTTTATTCCTTTGGGCCTCACTGGCTTCATCTTATTCTTCAAGGATGATGGAGACTCCTGATAACTGGTATAGAACATGCCCACCACAAAGTGGCTGGACAGGAGCTCAGATAGGACATAGCCAGCTAGACCAAGAGAGTCAAATTTTATAAGCCTTACCATCTCAGTTCATGTTATTCTCTGGGTTTGTTTGTTTGTTTTCCACTTTTCACCCTTCCCCAATCCCAACCTGTATGTTGTTCCTCTTTCAGTGGAATTACAGAGAACAAAGGTGTCATGCATTCACACCTGTATCCTTGAGTCATTCATGGTGATAAAGGTGGTGGTGGGATCAGGTGAAGGTGGGTTTTAGCCAAATCTACCTACTGTTCTCAAAGTGAAAATCTCTCTCTCTGTCTATAACTGTGGAGTTGTTGAGGTAATTTTCTTAGGGAAGGCAGTTGTTTCCTCACTGCCAGATGGGTTAGCAAGTAACGAGGTATGAATATCAATCCTTAGTCTTCTGCTATTTAACAACTCTGTTCTTTGTGCTGTCACACCCAACTGAATACAGAGAGGAACAACAGGTAACAGTGCTTTTCATGAGGTAGGGACATAACTAGTTAGTTAACACTCCTCGTGAAAACCAGTAGAGAATTTTGATCCATAGAATAAAATCTGTGTGGATGTAGTAAAAGAAGTAAGAAAAAAATTACAATGTTGACGGGCCTCCCTGGTGGCGCAAGTGGTTGGGAGTCCGCCTGCCGATGCAGGGGATACGGGTTCGTGCCCCGGTCTGGGAGGATCCCATATGCCGCGGAGTGGCTGGGCCCGTGAGCCATGGCCGCTGAGCCTGCGCGTCCGGAGCCTGCGCGTCCGGAGCCTGTGCTCCGCAACGGGGGAGGCCACAGCAGTGAGAGGCCCGCATACCGCAAAAAAAAAAAAAAAAAAAAAAAAAAAAAAAATTACAATGTTGAGAAACCATAAGACACCCAAGGTGAATTTCAAGATGGCGTGAGTCAGAAGTGTTGAGTGATGAACTTACCCATGGCTCCTATTTTCAGTGTCCTTTTAAGTCTCTTTTGTGTCTCTCATTCTTATCTCCTCAATTAGAAGAAGACCCTGGAGATGAAAACTCCCCACCACTCAACCACTACATCTATTTGTCACTTAGTATATGGTATGATTATAAATAGAGACATTTTACAAACTGCCTGCACACATCACGTCTTTACTTCACAGCCACAGCTATATCCCATTCATCATTTTTAACTAAGAATGCTAATGCAGTCCCCTGTGTCCTCAGTCCTTTCAAGAAGTCTTGCAACTTCTGTGCTTGAAAAGACTAATCTTTAAAGACAAAAAGAGAAAGGTTTGCCTCCATCAATATAGCACTGAAAATTCAATTTTAAATTTGTCAGCATTGTTGCAATTGATTTGCTCTTTAACAAATGTGACAGGAACAGACATATTGCACAGTTTGAAACCAATGACTAATATGAAATTTTGGTATGCAAGGTGTCACTTCACAGCAGAAATACTTGAGGTTGAACCTACCTTAAATACACTAATAAAAACCACAGTAGTTTACTCAAAGACGTTTGTTTCCCACAACTGATCCATAAGTAGCTCTGCTTTGCTTCTCCAGATAAAAAAGACTGAAAAATAAAACAAAAAACAAATGAAAAAATAGGATTAAATGACCTATTTTGAAAGAAGAATTTAGGTTATGAAATTACAAGATGATTATTTCTTGTGCTTCATAAACTGATTCTAAGGGAAATTCCAAGAAAGTGACTTTAAATTCTGTGAGCAAAAGAAGCATCAGTACAGGAAGTGTCTAGTTTTCCAAGGTGACTATTTACTAGCTTGTTTTTATAGGTTTTGAAAGGTCTGTTTAAAAAATTAATTTTGCTATTTAAAAGTTATACATACCCATCATTCAGATAGTATATACTCAAATGTTTCAACACTAAAAGATTAGCTTTATTAGCTTCAAAGCAATACAATTTTAAAACATATACCAAAAGATTATCAATTTTTATCTTGGGGTGTAGGATAGAGTGAAATTATTGTGATTTCTGTTTCCTTTGTGGCTTTACGTATTGTCCACATTTCTACATTGAGCATGTATTTCTCTCATAATCAGAAAAAAAATTAAGAATGGTTTTTGAAATAAGCTTATTCATATTGTATTCTGGGGTGTAAAGCAGTACCATCATTCTTTCTGAGAAAACCAAAATGTCCTCTCAGAAGGAAAAAATAAGGTTTCTAGAAAAATTATAAAACCAGACCCTAATTGGCACCCTGTTGAAAGAATTTTGAGTGACCTTTATGATTCAAAACAATTAATTCAGCATATTTCAATTTTCTCTGCTCTGGGTGGCACATTGCTTTCCTCTCATTGACTTCCAGAGTGTTCTGTGTGTGGACCAACTATCCAGGGAATGGAATTAAACCTGGCCCAGCAGGACTCAGCATCTTGTCATGGTTCTCTTCATCATTTGAATAGCATAGAATTCTTTTTGGCCAGGAAAGCACTTGTTTATTAAATTTCCCACAAGAAGTCCCTGGGTATAAATTAAGGAGGACCTCATTTCAAGAAAAAGCACACAGGGGGTTTCATAACACAAAGCATTTGAGAAAATAGTCAGAAGGGTTTTATCCATCCATTTACTTCTCTCATTCAGAATAATGTTATTTGCCCAACTTGGGACATGAGCAAGCCGTTTCTTTGTTGTTGTTTTTTAAGGTTCTTTTCAAATGGGTATCCATTTAAAATCATTCTATATGTTTGTAATGTGATTACAAACCCAAATTTTTCACTGCCTTGAAGACTTTCCTCTTTATTCCTCTTAACATTCGCTCTGCTGGTTTAGATAACAATATAAAACCTGGCATAACTGTCATATATTGATGAATGAAAGTTAAATTCTTCTGATTTTCATAGTTTTCCTCCAGCTCCATAAGGAACTATTATCAGGGAACCAACATGCACTATTTCTCTAAATATATGATTCAATATTTTGCCCTCTAACATATATTGTTATCAGTAGGATACTAGACTAGACATGAAAATCTGATTTTGCCAGTAGGTATTAATTCAGTAACAAAGCAAAAGTAAAATACGTATTTTCCCATGTGGTTCTTTATTAGACAACAGCTACTGAGCTTTACCTGACAATATGTTTTAAGAATAAATCACTTCCATTTTATTTTTGTTCTGTACATAGACATCAACCTCCATCTAAACAGCAAGTGTGAGATGGTATCAGTTAAGAAAGTATTAGCAGCCTGGAACATCTTTCATTATGTGAAAATGTCAAGCTCATCTCACTTCACTAGATTTCTATTCATGGATATTGTTATCTAGATGTAAATATCTGTATGCAAATAAATGAGGAAAATATACAAAATATACATCCACTGTGGCACCATTTTCTTATGAAAGTGTTCATAAAGTTTAAGAAGACAGAATTCCTAGAAATCATTCCTTTGCCTTAGTTGGAGTGCTCAAGGTTCTGATGTTTTTGTTTTTGTTTTCTTAATTCATAGCATCACTGGTTTTAGAAACAATTTCCTAGTCACTAGGAGGAGAGGGGCCAAAAGACCTAACCAAGCCACTTGCTAGGAGCCTTGTGTTTCTCTGGGTGAGATACACTCACACTGACAGCAGAACCACCTTGTGGTCAGAGTCTATGAGAAGGGCCCTGTCTTGTCCTCCAGGCCAACCCAGAAACAGAAAATGCCCCAGTTGGCCCTGAAGAGGTTATCCAGTTAGTAAGTTCAGACCAATTTGTTTGAGAAAGGATTAGCAGAAAGCATGTCAACATTCTAGGGGTTTGTAACCTACCTTCCACACCCTCAATCTACCTCTCTACTTTACAGGAAGTCCTGTCCTTGGAGTTATAGGGACCCTGTCAAGCAGACAATGTTACACATGGGCACACTAGAGCCAACTGAACAGCAAGGTATCAGGCAATAGGAAACTGCTGCAGTTTCACAACATACATTAAAAACGGTATTTTTTGCTGGGGTGTGGAGAAAAGGGAACCCTCCTACGCTGTTGGTGGGAAGGTAAATTGGTGCAGACACTATGGGAAACAGTATGGAGTTTCCTCAAAAAACTAAAAATAGAGTTGCCATGTGATCCAGCAATCCCACTCCTGGGCATATACCAAGACAAAACTATAATTTGAAAAGATACATGCACCCCTATGTTCATAGCAGCATTATTTACAATAACCAAGACATGGAAACAACCTAAATGTCCATTGACAGATGAATGAATAAAGAAGATGTGGTATACACATACAATGGAATATTACTCCGCCATAAAAAAGAATGAAACAATGTCATCTGCAGCAACATGGATGGACTTAGAGATCATCATAGTAAGCAAAGTTAAGTCAGAAGGAGAAAGACAAATACCATATGATAGCACTTATATGTGGAATCTAAAATATGACACAAATGAACCTATTTATGAAACAGAAACAGACTCACAGACATAGAGAACAGACTTGTGGTTGCCAAGGGGGAGTAGGAGTGGGGGAGGGAAGGATTGGGAGTTTGAGATTAGCAGATGGAAACTAGTATATATAGGATAGATAAACAACAAGGTCCTACTGTATAGCACAGGGAACTATGTTCAATATGCTGTGATAAACTGTAATGGAAAAGAATATGAAAAAGAATGTATATATATGTATATATGTATAACTGAGTCATTTTGCTGTACAGAAGAAATTAACACAACATTATAAGTCAACTATACTTCAAAAAAGTAAAGTTTTTTTAAAAACTATATTTTTATGTTCTCTCTTCTCTGGCTCTTTATCAAGGGATCCGAAATATTGCTCTCTTTCTGTTCATATATTTTAAAAGTAGTTTAGTACTATTATACTACTACTTTTTAGGCAAAACAAAAAGGAAGAAATATACATGGATTCATATCTCTTAGTTCTTCAAATAAGAAGACTTTTTTTTAAAAAAAAAAGGAAAGAAAATTTCCAAAAGCATTTTTAGTTCTTGAAGAAATTTATAACAGAATGAGTGATACAATAATCACTTTATTGAGAACATCTACAATGTTAAGAATTTGCTTTTATTTTCTGTGGATAAGAAGATCTATTATGTTATGAAATTGCTTCCAAAAGAAATTCATTAATTATGAAATTGCTTTCCAAAAGAAATTGGATTTATACAGATTTACTCTGCAATTTAGAGATTATCTCTACTTCACATATTCTTATAAAAATTGTTTGATAATGTTTTCTGTTTTGTTTTGCTGAATATGCAGTCAGAACCTCTCTATTCTGTCCCACGAAAAACTACTTTTAATTTCAGTTAATGAGGATGCTGTACCAATTATTTGCAACAGCTTCTTACTTGCTATTAACCAAATCTTGATTCTTTTTTGGTTCGCATTTTAATGTTAGTTTCAGTACATTACAATTTCAGAAAATTAATGTGGATAATAAAGTTATAAAAGCAACCAGCTTTCCTTTCTCCTGGACACATTTGTAATTGGTTTGGCCCAGGCCACAATTATTCTATAACCAAAATGTATCAATTGCCTACAGTGTGTCAAGCACTATGCTAGGTCCTGAGGAACTAATGGTATGACTAAGAAGAATATTATCTCTAGTCTACCTATGCTCTAACAAAAATAACTGCTATTCAACCAATAATAACCAAAAATAATGAGTTCTATGAAGAAATGCATAATACTATGGTATCCCATGAGGGAGAATTAATATCAACTGGGGTTTTAGGAAAGGTTCTCTGGAGAAAATTATATTAAACTAAGACCAAATGGCAGTTGTTTTCCAATATTTATTTTCTCCTTATTCCATGTAATAGAACTTTACCTGGATACATAGAGACTCAGAATGAAGACTCCTTGCTTTCTTCACAGCTAAATGAAGTAAAATGACTAATTTCTGGCAAATGAAATATGAATAGAACAATGTATTGGGGTTTGTACCCTTAGAGGGAAAGTACATGGCCTCATTTTTAATCACTTTCTGCTGGGGGAATATGATCATGATGATAAGACATCTTGGAGAATGTGAGTAAAACAAACTATGGGGATAAGAGAGTAAGAAGAAAAGAGTATGGGCCTCTGATGATATTCACAGCATAGCAGCCATACCAACTTAGAAATAAAATTCAATTTTGTTTAAAGTACTGTCACTTTTGTTCTCTATGACATACAGTTGGACATATATCTTAATACTTTCTTGAAAAAAGAGGCTAAGTAATCCAGAGGTAGAAGAGGAGGACAGCCTTCTAGACAAGTGGATAATTGTGCACAACCCATTCAAGGAACTGAAATTGTTCAATATGACTGGTATAGAAAGAGGAAGGGGTGGATTTGTCAAGATGAAGCTGCAGAGGTGCTACAGTAGATTGTTGTAAGAATGACCCTCAGTTTGTTTGTGCCTCTGGGTACTCACTCTCAGCCTGACCATGTGATTTGCTTTGGACAATTGAACAGTCTCAAATTGGACACTGTTAGCAAAGCCCTGCAAAGTGCCTATGTGCTGGGTTTTGTTCTCATGTTGCTCTTTTGAACCCTGAGACCACCACTTGGGCTAAGCCTGGGCTAGCCTACTGGAGGATGAGACCACGTGGAGCTGTCCAGCTGAGCCCCTTGAGACCAACCAGACTGCAATGGTTGGACATATAAGTGAAGCTGTCCCAGACTAACTAGTCCCAGCAAAGCTGCCAGATGACCTCAGCAATCTATCAGAATAACCCATTTAAAAAATGCCTAGCAGACCTACAGAATTATAAATAAATAAATGATTGTTGTAAGCAGCTACATTTTGAGATAGCTTGTTACACAGCAAAAGCTAACTGATAAAAGTAGACAGCACAGATTACATGGGATTTTATGGTTATTATTCATTCATCCAATATTTATTGAGCACTATGTACCAGGTAGTGTGCTAAGTAGGCACTGGAGATGCAGCTGTGGACAAGACATAAGGACTCTGCTCTCATGGAACTTACCTTCTTATTGGCCATACTAAGAAATTTGATTCATCATATGGACAATTTAAAAAACTATTAAATATCTTTAAAGGCATCAATTTAGCTATTTGCATTTTTAAAAGATTGTTCTAGTTACAATGTGGAGGGTGGGTTGGAAGGGGTAAGTATGAAGACTGAAAGATAAGATAGGAGGTTGATGCAACAGTCCAGGTGAGGAATAATTGTGACATAGACTAAGGTCGTATCGGTGGACATAGAATAGAGATTAGTTAATTAAGATTTAGAAAGCACAGGGTTTGCTAACTGATTGAAACTACGGAGTGAGGGAAAAGGAGGATCAAGAATAACTCGTTTTCTAACTTGAGCAAGTCATCAATAAATAAAAGTGCCATTTATTGAGGTACAGAACATGGAAAGCAGAGAAGGTTTATGGAATAAAGATTGTGACATAAGATTTAAAGAAGTAGAATTTGAAATGCTCATGAAATATTCAAGTAGAAACATCAAAAAGGTAGATATATGATTCTGGAGCTCCATGAGATTCTGGTCTGCATGTATAAATTTGGAATTATTTTAATTTCTGTTAAAGCCACATAGAAGTAGAGGACATTGCCTAGAGAAGGCACAGTGTAAATGAAGAGAAAGGAGGACATTGGACAGAATTTGGAGGAATGATAACACTTAATGGTTTATTAGAGAAGAAGAATCTAGCTAAAAAGATTGAGAAGAAACAGCAAGAAACTTTTATATATAGAATGGATAAATAACCTGGTTCTACTGTATAGCACAGGGAACTATATTCAATATCCTTTGACAAACCATAATGGAAAAGAATATAAAAAAGAATGTATATATATGTGTGTGTGTGTGTGTAACAGAATCACTTTGCTGTAAAGCAGTAATTAACACAACATTGTAAATCAACTATACTTCAATTTAAAAAAAGAAGAAGAAACAGCAAGGAAAATGGGAACCTGGGATGTGTCTTCACATGAAAAAAGGGGAAAATAATTTTTTATTGAAGTATAGTTGATTTACAATATTGTGTTAGTTTCAGGTATACAGCAAAGATTAGGTTATGCATATATAAATATATTTTTTGTATTCTTTTCCATTATAGTTATTACAAGATATTGAATATAGTTCCCTGTGCTATACAGTAGAACCTTGTTTTTTTATCTATTTTATAAATAGTAGTTTGTATCTGCTAATCCCAAATTCCTAATTTATCCCTCCCCCACCATGCTTTCCCCTTCAGTAACCATAAGTCTGTTCTCTATGTCTGTGAGTCTGTTTCTATCTTGTAAATAAGTTCATTTATATCACATTTTAGATTCCACATATAAGTGATATCATGTGATATTTGTCTTTCTCTGTCAGATTTACTTCACTTAGTATGATAATCTCTAGGTCCATCCATGTTGCTGCAAATGGCACTATTTTTTCCTTTTGATGGCTGAGTGGTATTCCATATATATTGTATATATATACCACATCTTCTTTATCCATTCATCTGTTGATGAACATTTAGGTTGCTTCCATGTCTTTGCTATTGTAAAAAGAATGCTGCTATGAACATTGGGGTGCATATATCTTTTTGAATTAGAGTTTTCTCCAGATATATGCCCAGGAGTGGGATTGCTGGATTATAAAGTAATTCTATTTTTAGTTTTTTAATGAGCCTCCATACTGTTTTCCAGAGTGGCTTCACCAATTTACATTCCCACCAGTAGTGTAGGAGGGTAACCTGGGAAAAGAATATTCTAAGAAAAGAATTGTCAACTCTATTGAATGTTGCTGAAGATGGAAAAGCATTATTCTGATACAGTAACTGGGAGACCACTGGTGAGATAAGCAGAACCCCTGAGGAGAACTGGAGTTGGAAGCCAGAATGGAACGGGTTGAGAAGCCAGTGGAAAGTAAGGCCAAAGTGACAGTTAGTGTGCACAACTCTGTCAAGAAGTCAGGCTGTAAAGATGAGGAGAAAAATAAGCACATGACTACATAGGGGAACATGGGACTAAGGAATAGCTTAAATATTTACATACTTGAATATTAATAAGAAGGAGCTGGTAAAGATGAAGACGTTGAAACTACAGGTTAAATAAAAGAGGGATGAAATTCAGGCGGAGGATATGACAGTTTATAGGAGTCAGATGTTTTGTCTGGTGACAGTGGGGGAGAAGGGAAAGGATGGATGCAGATGCAGGAAGATTTGTAAATTTGGTGGAGGTTGAGGGAAATCCTACATGATGGTTTCTCTTTTCATGTGTATAACACAGGGGGTAAGTTCATATGCTGATAATAAAGAGGTAGAGGAGGAGGGCCTTGAAGATTTAAGGAGAGCGGAGGAAGTTTAGAACAGCTTTTGTGGTAAGTAGGAAAGCAAGCTGAGTTGAAAAACATGGTAAGCTTGCTGAGCACTGTGGACAGCCAAGTAAAATGTGTGAGCATGAATTTACTGTAGTGCCATTTGAGTTTAGACTCGGTGGGAAAAATCATTGGGTTTATCTGGAGTTGGAGGCTTTCCAGGTAAATGCAGCCAACAGGCGAAGGATCAAGGGAGTTAGGATATTAGCAGGACAGTAATTGAAATATGGGAGCAAGGAATCTAATCTAAGGAGGACAGTGGGAGGCGTGAAAACTAGAAGAGATGTATATCAGGACCAAGAAAAGAGATCAATGGCCTGGAGATCAAATGAGGTAGAAGAACAGTCAAGGCCTAGATAGCGAAGCAGGAAGTGTTGATAGGTAGGATGAGGAGACAGACAGACTTTAGGGTGGTCCCCAGGATGCCTACCTCCTGGTGTTCATACCTTCATGTGATCCTCTTCCCTTGAGTGCAGGCAGGACCTGTGACTTGCTTCTATCCAACAGAATACAGCAAAGGTGATGGGATGTACCTGATTACATGTATGTGATTACAGTACATAAGATTGTAATGGCCATCTTGAGAGGGCATTCTCTCTCCCTTGATGGCTTTGAAGAAACAGCTGCTATGTAGTGAGATGACCTACGTCAAGGGTCATGTGATAAGCAACTGAGGAGGACCTCTGGCCAGCAGTCAACAAGAAACTGAGGCTTTCAGTCCAATAAGTTGTAAGAAACTGAAAGCTGCCCACAACCACATGAGCTAGAAAGTGGTTCCTTCCTCAGTTTTGCCTTAGTTGAGACTGGAGCCTGGTCAACACCTTCATAGCAGCAATGAGACACCCTGAAGCTGAGTCTGATGTGTTAACTCATAGAAACTGAGATAATAAACGTGTTCTGTTCTAAGCTGCTAAATTTGTGATGATATTATTACAAAGCATAAATAATTAATAGAGAGGAGGTGGTCAAAGAGGAGCATCAGACCAGAGGTGATGACAAGCACAGGAAGTTATCTCAGGAGGAAGTGAAAAGGGTGGCATGAAGGAAGGGGTTAGTGGAAATGAGAACAATTTAGAGAAACAGGTTGTGTTGTCTGTTCCACAAGGACCAAAAACTTACATATGCATTGAACTTCAGATTTTAAAGAAATATGATAACAGCAGATGCTGAGAACCCTTAGCAGTGCATATACAGAAAAATACAGTCTTGGACTGTTCATGCAAAGATGGGCACAGTACTGAGACTTCTGTGTTTAAGATAAGACAACCATCACAGCCCAGCTCTTTTGGAAGCACCACAGTGAACTGATAGAGCATGGTCTTTGGACGCATCTGGGTTTGGACCACAGCTCTGTGATTGACTAGCTATATAGCCATGGGAAATTTCTTCACCTCTCTGAGTTTCTGTTTCTTATATATAAAATGTATTTATTTCATTGTAGGGTTGCTAACAATGATGAAATGAAATTATAGATGCAAAACACTGATTGCTGCTCCTGGCATAAAGTAAGGGCTCAAATATAGCTCTTTCTTATGTTTCACAGAAGAAACTTCCTTTTCACAAAAATAACTGATCAAATGGGTTCAAAGACTGGAGGAAAATGTCACATAGGCAATCAAAGAGAGGAAGTTCTTAGAAGAACCTATACAAAAAATAAAAATAGACATTCAACTATATGAATAGAAGAGCACAAAAGGAATTGAGAAATCCACTATGTTCCAGCAGAGATGAAGAAAGAGAAAGATCCTAGTTTTAAAAGAAATGAGATAAGGCTGAATTACAAACTTATAGGATGTAACACTGAATTTCAGAAATATTATCTCATTCCCCTGCCGGGAGATAATAAATCAATATCCATACCTCACAAGATCAATACATTTTATTAACATTTTTATTGGAGTATAATTGCTTTACAATGGTGTATTAGTTTCTGCTTTATAACAAAGTGAATCAGTTATACATATACATATATCCACATATCTCTTCCCTCTTGCGTCTCCCTCCCTATCCCACCCTTCTAGCTGGTCACAAAGCACCGAGCTGATCTCCCTGTGCTATGTGACTGCTTCCCACTAGCTATCTACTTTACATTTGGTAGTATATATATGTCCATATATACACTGCCACTCTCTTACTTTGTCCCAGCTACCCTTCCCCCTCCCCGTGTCTTCAAGTCCATTCTCTAGTAGGTCTGCGTCTTTATTCCCATCTTGCCCCTAGGTCCTTCATGACCTTTTTTATTCTTTTTTACATTCCATATATAGGTGTTAGCATACGGTATTTGTTTTTCTCTTCCTGACTTACTTCACGTTGTATGACAGATTCCAGGTCCATCCAAGTCACTACAAAAAACTCAATTTCGTTTCTTTTTATGGCTGAGTAATACTCCATTGTATATATGTGCCACATCTTCTTTATCCATTTATCAGTTGATGGACACTTAGGTTGCTTCCATGTCCTGACTATTGTAAATAGAACTGCAATGAACATTGTGGTACATGACTCTTTTTGAATTATGGTTTTCTCAGGGTATATGCCAAGTAGTGGGATTGCTGGGTTATATGCTAGTTCTATTTTTAGTTTTTTAAGGAACCTTCATACTGTTCTCCATAGTGGCTGTATCAATTTACATTCCCACAAAGAGTATATGAGGGTTCCATTTTCTCCATAACCTCTCCAGCTTATTATTTTTAGATTTTTTGATGATGGCCATTCTGACCGGTGTGAGATGATATCAGATTGTAGGATTGAATTGCATTTCTCTAATGATTAATCATGTTGAGCATTATTTCATGTGTTTGTTGACAATCTGTATATCTTCTTTGGAGAAATGTCTATTTAGGTCTTCTGCCCATCTTTGGATTGGGTTGTTATTTTGATATTGAGCTGCATGAACTGCTTGTAAATTTTGTACATAAATCCTTTGTCAGTTGCATCATTTGCAAATATTTTCTCCCATTCTGAGGGTTGTCTTTTTGTCTTGTTTATGGTTTCATTTGCTGTGCAAAAGCTTTTAAGTTTCATTAGGTCCCATTTGTTTATTTTTGTTTTTATTTCCATTTCTTTAGGAGGTGGGTCAAAAAGGATCTTGCTGTGATTTATGTCATAGAGTCTTCTGCCTATGTTTTCCTCTAAGAGTTTGATAATGTCTGGCCTTACATTTAGGTCTTTAATCCATTTTGATTTTATTTTTGTGTATGGTGTTAGGGAGTGTTCTAATTTCATTCTTTTACATGTAGCTGTCCAGTTTTCCCAGCACCACTTATTGAAGAACTGTCTTTTCTCCATTGTATATTCTTGCCTCCTTTATCAAAGATAAGGTGACCATATATGCGTGGGCTTATCTCTGGGCTTTCTATCCTGTTCCATTGATCTATATTTCTGTTTTTGCACCAGTACCATACTGTCTTGATTACTGTAGCTTTGTAGTATAGTCTGAAGTCCAGGAGCCTGATTCCTCCAGCTCTGTTTTTCTTTCTCAAGATTGCTTTGGCTATTCGGAGTCTTTTGTTTTTCCATACAAATTGTGAAATTTTTTGTTCTAATTCTGTAAATAATGCCACTGGTAGTTTGATAGAGATTACATTGAATCTGTAGACTGCTTTGGGTAGTATAGTCATTTTCACAATGTTGATTCTTCCAATCCAAGAACATAATATATCTCTCCATCTATTTGTATCATCTTTAATTTCTTTCAACAGTGTCTTATAATTTTCTGCATACATGTCTTTTCTCTCCTTGAGTAGGTTTATTCCTAGGTATTTTATTCTTTCTGTTTCAATGGTAAATGGGAGTGTTTTCTTAATTTCACTTTCAGATTTTTCATCATTATTGTATAGGAATGCAAGAGATTTCTGTGCATTAATTTTGTGTCCTGCAACTTTACCAAATTCATTGATTAGCTGTCGTATTTTTCTGGTAGCATCTTTAGTATTCTCCACATATAGTATCAAGTTATTTTCAAACAGTGACAGCTTTACTTCTTTTCCCATTTGGATTCCTTTTATTTCTTTTTCTTTGCTGAATGCTGTGGCTAAAACTTCCAAAACTATGTTGAATAATAGTGGTGAGAGTAGGCAACCTTGTCTTGTTCCTGATCTTAGTGGGAATGCTTTCAGTTTTTCACCATTGAGGACAATGTGAGTTTGTCATATATGTCCTTTATTATGTTGAGGTAAGTTCCCTCTATGCCTACTTTCTGGAGAGTTTTATCATAAATGGGTGTTGAATTTTGTCAAAAGATTTCTCTGCATCTATTGAGATGATCATATGGTTTCTATCTTTCAATTTGTTAATATGGTGTATCACATTGATTGATTTACATATATTGAAGAATCCCTGCATTCCTGAGATAAACCCCACTTGATCATGGTGTATGATCCTTTTAATGTGGTGTTGGATTCTGTTTGCTAGTATTTTGTTGAGGATTTTTGCATCTATGTTCATCAGTGTTATTGGTCAGTAGTTTTCATTCTTTGTGACATCTTTGTCTGATTTTCATATCAGGATGATGGTGGCCTCATAGAATGAGATTGGCAGTGTTCCTCCCTCTGTATATTTTGGAAGTGTTTGAGAAGGATAGGTGTTAGCTCTTCTCTAAATGTTTTATAGAATTCGCCTGTGAAGCCATCTGGTCCTGGTCTTTTGTTTGTTGGAAGATTTTAAATCACAGTTTCCATTTCAGTGCTTGTGACTGGTCTGTTCATATTTTCTATTTCTTCCTGGTTCAGTCTCAGAAGGTTGTGCATTTCTAAGAATTTGTCCATTTCTTCCAGGTTGTCCATTTTATTGGCATAGAGTTGCTTGTAGTAATCTCTCATGATCCTCTGTATTTCTGTAGTGTCAGTTGTTACTTCTCCTTTTTCATTTCGAAATCTATTGATTTGAGTCTTCTCCCTTTTTTCTTGATGAGTCTGGCTAATGGTTTATCAATTTTATCTTCTCAAAGAACAAGCTGTTAGTTTTATTGATCTTTGCTTTTCTTTCCTTTGTTTCTTTTTCATTTATTTCTGATCTGATCTTTATGATTTCTTTCCTTCTGCTAACTTTGGGGTTTTTTTGTTCTTCTTTCTCTAATTGCTTTAGGTGTAAAGTTAGGTTGCTTATTTGAGATTTTTTTGCTTCTTAAAGTTGGATCATATTGCTATAAACTTCCCTCTTAGAACTGTTTTTGCTGCATCCCATAGGTTTTGGGTTGTTGTGTTTTCATTGTCATTTGTTTCTAGGTATTTTTTTATTTCCTCTTTGATATCTTCAGTGATCTCTTGGTTATTAAGTAGTGTATTGTTTAGCCTCCATGTGTTTTTATTTTTTACAGATTTTTTCCTGTAACTGATATCTAGTCTCATAATGTTGTGGTCAGAAAAGATACTTGATATGATTTCAATTTTCTTAAATTTATCAAGGCTTGATTTGTGACCCAAGATATGCTCTATCCTGGAGAATGTTCCACGGGCACTGAGAAGAAAATGTATTCTGTTGTTTTTGGATGGAATGTCCTATAAATATCAATTAAGTCCATCCTGTTTAATGTATCATTTAAGGCTTGTGTTTCCTTATTTATTTTTGCTTTGGGTGATCTGTCCATTGATGAAAGTGGGGTGTTAAAGCCCCCTATTATGATTGTATTACTGTTGATTTACCCTTTTATGGCTGTTAGTATTTGCCTTTCGTAATGAGGTGCTCCTATGTTGAGTGCATAAATATATACAATTGTTATATCTTCTTCTTGGATTGATCCCTTGATCATTATGTAGTGTCCTTTTTTGTCTTTTGTAATAGTGTTTGTTTTAAAGTCTATTTTGTCTGATATGAGAATTGCTACTCCAGCTTTCTTTTGATTTCCATTTGCATGGGATATCTTTTTTCATTCCCTCACTTTCAGTCTGTATGTGTCCCTAGGTCTGAAGTGGGTCTCTTGTAGACAGCATATATAGAGGTCTTGTTTTTGTATCCATTCAGCTAGTCTATGTCTTTTGGTTGGAGCATTTAATCCTTTTACATTTAAGGTAATTATCGATATGTATGTTCCTATTACCATTTTACTAATTGTTTTGAATTTGTTATTGTAGGTCTTTTCCTTCTCTTGTGTTTCCTGCCTAGAGACATTCCTTTAGCATTTGTTGTAAAGCTGGTTTGGTGGTGCTGAATTCTCTTAGCTTTTGCTTGTCTGTAAAGCTTTTAATTTCTCCATTGAATCTGAATGAGATCCTTGCTGGGTAGAGTAATCTTGGTTGTAGGTTCTTCCCTTTCATCACTTTAAATATGTCCTGCCACTCCCTTCTGGCTTGCAGAGTTTCTGCTGAAAGATCAGCTGTTAACCTTATGGGGATTCCCTTTTATGTTATTTGTTGTTTTTCCCTTGCAGCTTTTAATATTTTTTCTTTGTATTTAATTTTTGATAGTTTGATTAATATGTGTCTTGGTGTGTTTCTATTTGGATTTACCCTGTATGGGATTCTCTGTGCCTTCCTGGCCTTGATTGACTATTTCCTTTCCCATATTAGGGGTGTTTTCAACTATAATCTCTTCAAATATTTTCTCAGTCCCTTTCTTTTTCTCTTCTTCTTCTGGGACCCCTATAATTCGAATGTTGGTGTGTTTAATATTGTCCAAGAGGTCTCTGAGACTGTCCTCAATCCTTTTCATTCTTTTTCCTTTATTCTGCTGTGCAGTAGTTATTTACACTATTTTATCTTCCAGGTCACTTATCAGTTCTTCTTCCTCAGTTATTCTGCTATTGATCCCTTCTAGAGAATTTTTAATTTCCTTTATTGTCTTGTTCATCATTGTTTGTTTGCTCTTTAGTTCTTCTAGGTCCTTGTTAAATGTTTCTTTTATTTTATCCAATTATATTTCCAAGATTTTGGATTATCTTTACTCTCATTATTCTGAATTCTTTTTCAGGTAGACTGCCTATTTCCTCTTCATTTGTTAGGTCTGGTGGGTTTTACCTTGCTCCTTCATCTGCTGTGTTTTTGTCTGTTTTCTCATTTTGCTTAACTCACTGTGTTTTGGGGTCTCCTTTTTGCAGGCTGCAGGTTTGTAGTTCCCATTGTTGATGGTGTCTGCCCTCAGTGGCTAAGGTTGGTTTAGTGTGTTGTGTAGGCTTCCTGGTGGAGGGGACTAGTGCCTGTTTTCTGTTGGATGTGGCTGGATCTTGTCTTTCTGGTGGGCAGGTCTACATCTGATGGTGTGTTTTGAGGTGTCTATGACTTTATTATGATTTTAGGCAGCCTCTTCGCTAATGGGTGGGTTTGTGTTCCTGTCTTGCTAGTTGTTTGGCATAGGGTGCCCAGCTCTGTAGCTTGCTGGTTGTTGAGTGGAGCTGGGTCTTGGCATTGTGTTGGAGATTTCTGGGAGATTTTTGCCCTTTTATATTCCGTGGAGCTGGGATGTCTTTTGTGGACCAATGTCCTGAACTTGGCTCTCCCACCTCAGAGGCCCAGCCCTGATGCCTGGCTGGAGCACCAAGAGCCTGTCATCCACATGGCTCAGAATAAAAAGGAGAAAAATAAAGTAAGTAAGAAAGAAAAAGTTAAATAAGATTTTTAAAAATTATTAAAATAAAAACCAAAAAATAATTATTAAAAAAAATTTTTAAGTAATTTTAAAAAAGAAAGAACAACAAACCAAAAAACAAATCCACCAATGATAACAAATGCTGAAAACTATACTTAAAAAAAAAAAAAAACGGACAGAAAGAACCCTAGGACAAATGGTAAAAGCAAAGCTATACAGACAAAATCACACACAGAAGCATTCGCACACACACTCACAAAAAGAGAAAAAGGGAAAAAAAAATATATATATATCGTTGCTCCCAAAGTCCACCTCCTCAATTTGGGATGATTCATTGTCTATTTAGGTATTCCACAGATGCAGGGTACATCAAGTTTTTTGTGGGGATTTAATCCGCTGTTCCTGAGGCTGCATGGAGAAATTTCCCTTTCTCTTTTTTGTTTGCACAGTTCCTGGGATTCAGCTTTGGATTTGGCCCTGCCTGTGTATGTAGGTCACCCTCTGGCATCTCTTCTTTGCCCCAACAGGAGGGGGTTAAAGTAGCAACTGATTAGGGGGCTCTGGCTCACTCAGGCCGGGGGCAGGGAGGGGTACGGATGTGGGGTGAGCCTGCAGCAACAGAGGCCAGCGTGACGTTGCACCAGCCTGAGGTGCGCCATGCGTTCTCCCGGGGAAATTGTCCCTGGATCCCAGGACCCTGGCAGTGGCAGGCTGCATAGGCTCCCCGGAAGGGAGGTGTGGATAGTGACCTGTGCTCACACACAGGCTTCTTGGTGGCTGCAGCAGCGACCTTAGCGTCTCATGCCCGTCTCTGGGGTCCGCGCTTTTAGCCGCGGCTCGCCCCGTCTCTGGAGCTCCTTTAAGCAGCGCTCTGAATCCCCTCTCCTCACGCATCAGGAAACAAAGAGGGAAGAAAAAGTCTCTTGCCTCTTCGGCAGGTCCAGACTTTTTCCCCGGACTCCCTCCCGGCCAGCTGTGGCACACTAACCCCTTCAGGCTGTGTTCACGCCGCCAACCCCAGTCCTCTCCCTGCACTCCGACCAAAGCCCGAGCCTCAGCTCCCAGCCCCGCCCGCCCCGGCGGGCGAGCAGACAAGCCTCTCGGGCTGGTGAGTGCCAGTTGGCACCGATCCTCTGTGCGGGAATCTCTCCGCTTTGCCCTCTGCCCCCCTGTGGCTGCGCTCTCCTCCACGGCTTCGAAGCTCTCTCCTCCGCAGCTTTGAAGCTCCCCCCTCTGCCACCCCAAGTCTCCGCCCACTAAGGGGCTCCTAGTGTGTGGAAACCTTCCCTCCTTCACGGCTCCCTCCCACTGGCGCAGGTACCGTCCCTATTCTTTTGTCTCTATTTATTCTTTTTTCTTTTGCCCTACCCAGATACGTGGGGAGTTTCTTGCCTTTGGGGAGGTCTGAGGTCTTCTGCCAGCGTTAAGTAGGTGTTCTGTAGGAGTTGTTCCACGTGTAGATGTATTTCTGATGTATTTGTGGGGAGGAAGGTGATCTCCGCATCTTACTCTTCCGCCATCTTGAAGCTCTACCTCAATAAATTTTTGAAAGTTTCTTTCCCTAACTGTGAGTGAAGACTTTATTTTAGGACTATCGTCCAGTGTAGTGCTGGCCTTTGGGGTGGTCTCACACACAGAACCTCTCACTTTTTCTGGATGAAAATAAGACTATTCTTTCTCAGGTGCTTGCTTATTAATCATGTTAAGTCATTCTTTAAAGGCAATAAACAATGCACATGTGGTAATTAGGACAGAATTATTTTTCAAGGGAAAATAAAGTCTGGCTTAATATGTTTTGGATTCATGCTCCCAAGAATAAACCCACAATTTTCCATCCCTTTACCAAAAAGGAAAAAAAAAAATCGTCTGTTTTAAAGGAAATGGAATCCTGATATTTGGGTTAATTTACACTCATAACTATCCAAATATATTTCAAGAACTAGTTGATATTTGAGAATATATTTTTCAGATGTTTTAAATAGAAAAATCATATTTTATTTAAGGTAAACAAACCAAAACAGCAAAACATTGACTCTTGTGGAACCTATGGTCTTATGAAATACAAATAGATCTTAAAGTTAAAAATCCTTCTCTTATATCCAACATTTATTCTAAATTTATACATGTAAAAATATCAGTAATGTCTATAAATGCCCAGGTGTTCACAACTATTAATTAATGAAAATGTTTGCAGAATTTCATGCCCTTGGGCAAGACATAAAATTTAGATGTATTTCTAATAAAGAACTGAAGAATTTCTTTACAAGTAAACCATCCATTTTGAAAATAAAATGATACATGCAGTTCATGGATTTTTGAATAAGGAAGAATTTGTAGTCTCAAACCACACCACACAAATAATTTTTTAACTATATCATGTTCTATCAAATCAGATATATTGTTGCCTTAGATGTAATGATTTCTTTGGTCCTAAAATTTAAATGCTAAGGTTTTGTTTTAGTCTGTCAGAACATTCTTTCACAAATATCTGTCCCCTTCCAGGCCAAATAACCACAAGACTACTGCAAATTCACATTTTAAATTACACAATAAAAGTTTTATAACATAACACTTTCTCCAGAACAATTATTTATAAGATAAATAAAGTTTTAAATGTTTATTTGAAAATGTTTAAATAATCATATATTTAGGTTTGATCTAACTAGAGTCATATTGTACTTGTCGCTCACATTTTCAAAGAAATGTTTGCCAGATTGTCAAATTGCCAAAATTGTAAACAGCTCAGTATTTTGAAGATTAATTCTGCATCTTAATTAAGGTAGCCTGTTTTGAATAAAAAAGTCTTTGTATTTTTACATTACTCTTGAATTAAGCACATTCAGAAATAGAGCATGTTTTCATTCAATCATTAGTAAACATTCATTTGCATATGTTGTTTTGGTGGCTTAGTTGCCAAACATTCCGCTAAATGATAAATAGGTACTCACTGAGGAACTAAACTTTCCTACAGGGTGGTCTTGATTTGAGTCAAAGCCAGAAAATTAATGCTTAGTTTCCAAAACACCTAACGCACACAAAAGTAATTAATTCTATAGCTGTGTGGGCTTTCAATTCTGTGAATTTATAATGTCTTCCATATTTATTAATTGTTTACATAGTTAAGGTATTATACTTTCTCACATCATTTATGTAGGGTTGAGATACAAACAAGTTAATTTACTTGATGTAATCATTAATTACTGAATCATCTCAGTTGTGATTGTTCTGTTTATGAGGTGATTTCATTATGCAGACTGTTTTCCATTATTTTATAATTAGGTACCATTTCTGCACACCCTCTGGTCCCATTAGCTCACCCTTCCAATTCCATCGAAGGAAAATGTATTAGCAAATTATACCACTGCAACTGATTCAGGTATTATAAGAAATTGGCAAATCCTAAAGAAAAAAAAATCTAGCATGGACTATAAAAATAACAATTTAAGTCACTACCATTAAATAAGACTATTTTTTCAAAATAAATCTCAATTGACAAGACTCAATTTCATGAGACACACCTCCCCGCCTTCATGAGAAATCTACAAGAGTGACTCCTATTGTTGGGGCCCAAGGGATCTCCATCCCAGTTCAGCCCCTCTCACTGACACCAACTCCAGTCATTATGCAGATTGCAAATCAGTGTCATGGATGTTCAATGGTGCATCAACAGAGTCTTGGAGACTCAGGGACACATGTGAGTTGTGGGGCTGGCCGCATAAAAGAGGCCAGGCGAGGGCTTCCCTGGTGGTGCAGTGGTTGAGAGTCCGCCTGCCAATGCAGGGGACATGGGTTCGTGCCCCAGTCCAGGAGGATCCCACATGCTGCGGAGCGGCTGGGCCCGTGAGCCATGGCCGCTAAGCCTGCACATCCGGAGCCCGTGCTCTGCAACGGGAGAGGCCAAAACAGTGAGAGGCCCGTGTATGGCAAAAAAAAAAAAAAAAAAAAACTAAAAATAGAACTACCATGTGACCCAGCAATCCCATTACTGGGCATATGCCCAGAGAAAACCATAATTCAAAAAGACACATGCACCCCAATGTTCATTGCAGCACTACTTACAATATCCAGGACATGGAAACAACCTAAATGTCCATCAACAGAGGAATGGATAAAGAAAATGTGGTACATGTATACAATGGAATATTACTCAGCCATAAAAAAGAATTAAATTGGGTCATTTGTAAAGATGTGGATGGACCTAGAGACTGTCACGCAGAGTGAAGTAAGTCAGAAAGAGAAAAATAAGTATCGTATATTAACACATATATGTGGAGTATGAAAAAATTGGTATAGACGATCTTATTTACAAAGCAGAAATGGAGACACAGATGTAGAGAATAAATGTATGGATGTTAGTAAATTTATCATGATGAGTAAACATTATGATGTTACAATATATATTTCTTGGGAGATTTTTATTAAACATGAACTGAAATAAAACATGGAGATGAGGATAAAAAATTCATTATAAAATTATAATTTGATTTCATGAGTTAATTAATTAAATCATAGTTATTTACATCTACATAATAACCTGAAGAGAAATATCATGGGAAGGAAGCTTGAAATGGTAACACAACCGAGGCAAACAATATACTTTTCTGGCAAATTTATAAACAATACATTTTAAAATGTAACTTTACTCACCACACCAAAAAAAAAAAAAAAAGGCAAAAACCGGTAACTATGTATATGAAACCATCACATGGTACACCTTAATACATACAGAATTTTTGTTAATTTTTACCTCAGTAAAGCTGGGAAAAAATATAACTATTCTTTCTTCCAAAACCCATTGTTCCCTTCTCCTATATCCCTTCCCTGGGTTTCTTGCCCTAAAGTCAACACCCTTGGTCACGGCCTTGAGATGCCACATTATCATTGTTGATGTGGTCAAAGACCCGGGTTTATTATTTTTTTCTTTATTTATAAGTGTTTTTCCCAGCTTTATTGAGAGATAATTGACAGACAGCACTTTATAAGTTTAAGGTATACAGAATAATGATTTGATTTACATATATTGTGAAATATTAAGATGCTCTGGTTCTTCAAAACTTATTTTCTGTTATGAAAATAATCCTGCCATCTGCCTGTATATCAGCAGTGCAGCAGCTCATCCCTCATTTCCCATATGTGTTAAACCAACATCTTGTAACTTTGTCTACCTCAAGAAGAATTCTATTTTAGAAAGTTTCAAGCATTTATAAATATAAAGCAAATAACAGCAGGTAAGCAGGGACCAAATGATAAAGACTCTCGTATATCTTTGCTATAGAATTTGGATTTTGTTCTGAATTCAGTAAGAATCCACTGAAGAATTTTATGCAGGGAAATCATATGAAATGATTTGTGGTATGCAAAAATCCATTTGGTGGCAGTGTGCATAATGGGGTCAAGTTAGGGGAAAAAATTATAGTGGCAATCTTAAGAGGTTGTTGCAGTAAAGCTGGTAAGAAATATAGGTCCCTAATAATAACAGACCTAGGCAATGATAGTCAATAGCTGTTATAACCACTAAGTGAGAGGTTATAGAGATTTTTTAAATGAATGGATTAGAAGAATAACACACTAAGCCACTGAAAAATCATATCATTACAAAAAGAAAAACAACCATACATTATACGTTATATGCCCCCTGATATGATGATATAGGAGTTATCTATGGATTTTTCTTACAAAAATTCTTTTTTTTTTTTTTTTCCGCCATGCTGCACAGCTTGTGGGATCTTAGTTCTCCAACTAGGGGTTGAACCAGGGCCCCGGCAGTGAAAGCACATAGTCCTAACCACTGGACTGCCAGGGAATCCCGATTTTTACAAAAATTCTAACGAAGCTTCTAGATCTAAATATGAGTTTCCAGAAAACACAGGAATAGAGAAGCATCTTTAATGACACCATGAGGACATAACCAGAAAAATCTACAATGTGGGAGATTCTACAGGACAAATGACCTGATTTAGTCAATAAATAAAGGAGAAGAGAAAACAAAAAGGGAGGCGGAACCTCTAAACTAAAGGAATCAGTTACATCATAGCAACCAAATACATCATGTGGTTCCTGCTTAGTTCCAGATTTGAACCAATCTACTGTAAAAACAAAAAATTATGAGACAACAAGGAAACATAAATACTTACTGGATATATGAATATATTTTAAGGAATTATTATTTTATGAAGATAAAGATTTTGTGCCTATGTTTTCAAATATCTTTTCCTTTTAGAAAGACACAGTGAAATTTTTACAGATGAAATGATATGACCTCTGGAATGTGTTTTAAAATAATGGAGAAGAAAATGGGGGGGCAGGGGGATGATAAAACAAAATTAGCCAAATGTTGGTAATTGATGACCCTGAGTGGCAGGTACATTTTACTGTGTTTAAATTTTTCTATAATAAAAATTATAAATGATAGGAATAAAAGAAACGATAATTGAGAGAATAGAAAGAAGTGAGTAAATCTGAACACTATTTAGGAGATGTTACAGGCAAGGCGTGATGGCCAACTGAATCTGAAAAGGGAGTAGAGATGGTGTCTAAATTTCTATCTTGGTGGTTAGAGGCACAGAAGTTCTGTTCATCAAGGAGGTACAGGTGGATGGAGGAGCCGATACCAGAGTGAAGATGGCAAGTTTGGTTTGGGGTGTGCTGAGTTTGAGACACAGGTATATATCCATGTGCAAATGTTCAATAGTTACAGTAAGCAGAGAAGAAGCTCAAGCATATAAATCCGGGATATAAAAACATGTAAAGAGATGTAGAGAGAAAGTGAAGACAGAGGAGTAATATCCAGAGAAATAAGAGAAAAATCAGTAGAGATTGGAGTTACTGAAACAAGGAAAGACATGGTTTCAGGAAAAGGAATTGGTCAACAGTGTGAATTAAAAAATTAAATGTAAGCTCAAGAAAAAAAATCCTTGGCTTTAGTAACTAAATAGCAACTGGTGTCAGGTCAAGATTACAAACTGAGCATATGAATTTATCTCCTCTGGTTCCTCAGATCCCATTAAAAGAAGAATACACCAGTTGAAAGAAGAGGGGTAAGCACAGAGCAGTGAAAAGAACAAGAGGGAGTTTATCAATGGACGAACTGTTTCAACACAGTTCTAGAGGGTGGAAAGTGAGTGGAAGAGTGCAGCTCAATAAGGCAAGCCAGGAAAAGGCACAGCCCAGAAGAAATATGGAGGGGCTGCTGCTAAGCAGGGAGCCATCCTGCCTTTCAGAGGTGGGAGGGTGATCGACTCAGGATGCCAGGTGTGATAAGCAGCAGGGTACCACACAGGGCTGAAAACAGGAGCAGTTATTGAAAGCCTGCTGCCAATTTCCCCATCCATATATTCAGAATACATGGCAACCAGGTGTTACCCTCTAGGCAAAAAAAAAAAAAAAAAAAAAAAAAAAAAGTAGAAGAAGGGTTTTTTGTGTGTTTTCCAAATAAAATTAACACACTGTCTAGCATAAACAAAAGAAGTAACTGTTGCTGTCCGAGCAGGAGAAGGAAAACATTCTGAGAGTCAGGGTTCCCCAGAGTAATGCAGAGGAGGGAAGAAGGCCTGAGTACTGCTCTAGAAACAAAAGCGGGTGGACAGAGAGGAAAGGGCTTGATATAACAAAAGGAAATGTGAATAGAATTCATTAGGATCACTACTCATAATGAAGGGCAAAAACAGAAAAAAAACCCTGCCAACTACTTTGTGAGGGTGTAGATTATATGAAGCAGTAGGTCCAAGGAGGCAGAACAACATGATCACTGGCTGACAAGAAGAAACTGAAAAGAAATAAAAACAGTCACCAAGTATAGGTTATATCCTATAATTTTAAAGAAATTGAATTAGTTATCCAAAATATCACCAAAAAAAAAAAAAAAAAAAAAAAGCAAAGACTTCGGCTTCTAGCCAAGATGGAGTAAGAGGGACCATTTAGACCACCCTTCCTGAAACAACTAAACAGTTAATATTATATTATTTTAACAAAGCTGACAAAAAAACTAGACAAAGTTTTCAGGCATTGCACATCAACTCAGTAAGCAGAGGACATTGGTCCCAGAGAGAGAGAAAACAAACAAGGTGAGCCCTGTGACAGTCCCAGCTTACTGCCCAGACATATTTTCCAGGCTGCAGTGCAAAGAAAGGGAATCCAAATAGAACCAGGCAGTAACCTTGAGTCGAGGAGAGACACATGGAGTCTAGTGAGGCCAAGAGCCAGAGTTAAAAAAGCAGAGTCGTGGGGAAAGACAGCTGTACAGAGAAAGAGCTATGGAGATCCACGGGCAATACCCCCTCAAGTTTTCATATTTAGTAGCATAGGCCTGTGGAGAAATTATCTGAAGAAAGGGAAAGAACCACTTGAAAGGAGCAGATACTCAGAGCTCAGACAGGTCCAATAATAGTTCATGTTCCAAACAGCCAGAGGGAAAACATCATAATTCAAGGAAAATCAGGCAGAGTATTTACAATGGTATCACCTCCGTAGTGGAAGAAATTAGTCTTAGATTAAAGGTGGTTCTGGTTTCACCTAACAAGGTTTAACAGGAGGCTTGAAAAGATCAAACTGTTACCAAGTGATTTAACCAAACTTCAGGGCAAAGTTCAAGAATATTTATAAGAATGTAATATTAAGCATCTAACAAAGTAAAAATCACGAGGTTTTGAATTTAATTAAAAAATTATCAGGCTTACAAAGAAATAGGATAATATAAGCCATAATAGGCAAAAAATCAATGAACAAACACAGTTCCAGAATCAGCATGGATGGTAGAATTGTCGGATTAGGACATTAAAACAGTTATGGTAACTATATTCCATATGTTTAAGAATGTAAGGTACAGACTTGAAAGATTTTTAAAGGATGCAAATCAAACTTTTCAAGATGAAAAATGCAATGATTGAAATAGAAAATACCTGAGATAAGATAGAACAGATTAGACATTGCAGAATTAAAGATTAGTGAACTTGACGGTATAGAAACTAAAATAAAATACAGAGAAAATAAAGACTAAAAAAGAAAAAAATTAAGAGAGCTTCAGTGGACTGTGGGAAACTTTCAAGTTGATTAATAGATATGTAATTAGAGTCACCAAAGGAGGTGGGGAGAGGAAATATTAAAGACATAATGGCCAGAAATGTTCCAAATTTGATGAATCTGTAAACCTACAAATCCAAAAAGCTCAAAAAACCCCAAGCACAAGAAACATGAAGAAAATTATACCAAAGCATAATAGAATTAAAAGACGTATACACACCAATAAAGGGAAAATGAGACAATCAGAGAAATAAGGCACATTATACACCAAAGAACAAAATAAGAATGATACCAAGTTCTCTTTGGAAAAATACAGTTAAGCCAGTAGAGCAACATCTTTAAAGTACTAGGGAAACAACAACAGCAGCAACCCTGTCAACCTAAAATTCTATACCCAGCAAAAATGTCTCTCGAAAACAAAGGCAAAAAAAGATTTTGTCAGACATATCAAAGCTGAATCATCACACTCAGAATCTTAACACAAGACTACAAGAACTGTTAACATATGTTCTTCAGTCAGAAGAAAAATCATACCAGATAGAAATCTGGAGTTACCACTGGGATGACACAGAGGGATTCAGTTGGGTGCTATGCATGTACTTGGTTGTATTACACTGAGGAACACTGAGTTTGAGGACTCCACTGCCTTTAAAATGAGAGGTTAGCAAGCTTCCTGTTTGTCTGAAGGAGAAACATTACCTCTCTCCCTACAGCTGTTCATTACAAACACACTCCCAAGAAATGGCTCAGAACCCTCCATACTGTTTTCAGTAGTGGCTGCACTAAATTGCATTCCTATGAACAGTGCAGCCATGTGGCCAACAGGGTCTTGCTGTTCTGGCCAGGTGTCAGGCCTAAGCCTCTGAGGTGGGAGAGCCAAGTTCAGTACATTGGACCACCAGAGACCTCCAGGACCCACATAATATCAATTGGCGAGAGCTGGCCCAGAGATCTCCATCTCAATGCTAAGACCCAACTCCATTCAATGACCAGCAAGCTCCAGTGCTGGACACTCCATGCCAAACAAGCAAGACAGGAACACAACCCCTCCCACTAGCAGACAGGCTGCTTAAAATAATAAGTTCACAGACATCCCAAAACACACCACTGGATGTGGTCCTGCCCACCAGAAATACAAGATCCAAACTCATTCACCAGAAAACAGGAACCAGTCCCCTCCACCAGGAAGCCTACACAACCCACTGAACCAACTTTACCCACTGGGGGAAGACACCAAAAACAATAGGAACTACGAACCTGCGGCCTAGAAAAAGGAGACCCCAAACACAGTAAGTTAAGCAAAATGAGAAGACAGAAAAATATGCAGCAGGTGAAGGAGCAAGGTAAAAACCCACTAGACCAAACAAATGAAGAGAAAATAGACAGTCTATCTGAAAAAGAATTCAGAGTAATGATAGTAAAGATATCTAAAATCTTGGAAATAGAATTGGAGAAAATACAAGAAACGTTTAACAAGGACCTAGAAGAACTAAAGAGCAAACAAACAATGATGAACAACACAATAAAGGAAATTAAAAATTCCCTAGAAGGAATCAGTAGCAGAATAATTGAGACAAAAGAACGGATAAGCGACCTGGAAGATAAAATAGTGGAAATAACTACTGCACAGCAGAATAAAGGAAAAAGAATGAAAAGAATTGAGGACAGTCTTAGAGACCCCTGGGACAACAATGAATGCACCAACATCCAAATTATAGGGATCCCAGAAGAAGAGAAAAAGAAAGGGACTGAGAAAATATTTGAAGAGATTATAGTTGAAAACTTCCCAAATATGGGAAAGGAAATAGTCAGTCAACTCCAGGAAACACAGAGAATCCCATACAGGACAAATCCAAGGAGAAACATGCCAAGACACATAGTAATCAAACTATCAAAAATTAAATACAAAGAAAAAATATTAAATGGAACAAGGAAAAAGCAGCAAATAACATACAAGGGAATCCCCATAAGGTTAACAGCTGATCTTTCAGCAGAAACTCTGCAAGCCAGAAGGGAGTGGCAGGACATATTTAAAGTGATGAAACGGGAAAACCTACAACCAAGATTACTCTACCCAGGAAGGATCTCATTCAGATTCGACAGAGAAATTAAAACCTTTACAGACAAACAAAAGCTAGGAGAATTCAGCATAACGAATCCAGCTTCACAACAAATGCTAAAGGGACTTCTCTAGGCAGGAAACACAAGAGAAGGAAAAGACCTACAAAAAAACCCCAAACAATTAAGGAATGGGAACAGGAACATACATATTGATAATTACCTTAAATGTAAATGGATGAAGTGCTCCAACCAAAAGACATAGACTGGCTGAATGGATACAAAAACAAGACATGTACATATGCTGTCTACAAGAGACCCACTTCAGACCTAGGGTCAAATACAGACTGAAAATGGGGATCAAAAATGATATTCCATGCAAGTGCAAATCAAAAGAAAGCTGGAGTAACAATTCTCATATCAGACAAAATAGACTTTAAAACAAAGACTACTACAAGAGACAAAGAAGGACACTACATAATGATTAAGAGATCAAACCAAGAAGATATAACAATTGTAAATATTTATGCACCCAACGTAGGAGCACCTCAATTCTTATGGCTAACAGCCATAAACAGGGAAATTGACAGTAACACAATCATAGTAGGAGACTTTAACACCCCACATTCACCAATGGACAGATCATCCAAAATGAAAATAAATAAGGAAACATAAGCTTTAAAAGACACATTAAACAAGACGGACTTAATTGATATTTATAGGACACTCTATCTAAAAACAACAGAATACACTTTCTTCTCAGTGCTCATGGAATATTCTCCAGGATAGATCATATCTTGGGTCACAAATCAAGCCTTGGTAAATTTAAGAAAATTAAAATCATATCAAGTACCTTTTCTGACCACAACACTATGAGACTAGATATCAATTACAGGAAAAAAAACTGTAAAAAATACAAACACATGGAGGCTAAACAACACGCTGCTAAATAACCAAGAGATCACTGAAGAAATGAAAGAAATGAAATCAAAAAATACCTAGAAACAAATGACAATGAAAAAACGACAACCCAAAACCTACGGGATGCAGACAAAGCAATTCTAAGAAGGAAGTTTATAGCAATACAATCTGACTTCAAGAAACAAGAAACATCTCAAATAAACAAGGTAACCTTACACCTAAAGCAATTAGAGAAAGAAGAACAAAAAAACCCCAAAGTTAGCAGAGGAAAGAAATCATAAAGATCAGATCAGAAATAAATGAAAAGGAAATGAAGGAAATGATAGCAAAGATCAATAAAACTAAAACCTGGTTCTTTGAGAAGATAAAAAAAAATTGATAAACCATTAGCCAGACTCAAGAAAAAAAAGGGAGAAGACTAAGATCAACAGAATTAGAAACGAAAAAAGAGAAATAACAATGACACTGCAGAAATACAAAGGATCATGAGAAATTACTACAAGCAACTACATGCAAAAAAAATTGACAACCTGGAAGAAATGAACAAATTCTTAGAAACGCACAACCTTCTGGCACTGAACCAGGAAGAAATAGAAAATATAAACAGACCAATCACAAGCACTGAAATGGAAACTGCGATTAAAAATCTTCCAATAAACAAAAGACCAGGACCAGATGGCTTCAAAGGCAAATTCTATAAAACATTTAGAGAAGAGCTAACACCTTCTCAAACTCGTCCAAAATGTAGCCAAGGGAGGAACATTCTCAAACTCATTCTATGAGGCCACCATCACCCTGATATCAAAACCAGACAAAGGTATCACAAAGAAAAACAACTACAGACCAATATCACTGATGAACATAGAGGCAAAAATCATCACAAAATACTAGGAAACAGAATCCAACAGTGCATTTAAAGGATCATATACCATGATCAAGTGGGGTTTATCCCAGGAAGGCAAGGATTCTTCAATATATGCAGGTCAATCAATGTGATACACTATATTAATAAATTGGAGGATAAAAACTATATGATAATTAAATAGATACAGAAAAAGCTTTTGACAAAATTCAACACCCATTTATGATAAAAACTCTCCAGAAAGTAGGCATAGATGGGACTTACCTCAACATAATAAAGGCCATATATGACAAACCCACAGCTAACATCATTCTCAAGGTGAAAAACTGAAAGCATTTCCACTAAGATCAGGAACCAGAAAAGGTTGCCCACTCTCACCACATTATTCAACATAGTTTTGGAACTTTTAGCCACAGCAGCCAGAGATGAAAAGGAAATAAAAGGAATCCAAATTGGAAAAGAAGAAGTAAAGCTGTCACTGTTTTCAGATGACATGATACTATACATAGAGAATCCTAAAGATGCTACCAGAAAACTACTAGAACTAATCAATGAATTTGGTAAAGTTGCAGGATACAAAATTAATCCACAGAAATCTTGCATTCCTATACACTAATGATGAAAAATCTGAAAGAGAAATTAAGGAAACACTCCCATTTACCACTGTAACAAAAAGAATAAAATACCTAGGAATAAACCTACCTAAGGAGACAAAAAACCTGCATGCAGAAAATTATCGGATGCTGGTAAAAGAAATCAAAGATGATACAAACAGATGGAGAGATATACCATGTTCTTGGATTGGAAGAATCAACATTGTAAAAATGACTATACTACCCAAAGCAATCTACAGATTCAATGCAATCCCTATCAAACTACCAATGGCATTTTTCACAGAACTACAACAAAAATTTCACAATTTTTATGGAAGCACAAAAGACTCCAAATAGCCAAAGCAATACTGAGAACGAAAAACAGAGCTTTTTTTCGTTCTCAGTATTTCGTTCTCAGAGGAATCAGGCTCCCTGACTTCAGACTATACTACAAAGCTACAGTCATCAAGACAGAATGGTACTGGTAGAAAAACAGAAATATAGATCAGTAGAACAGGATAGAATACCCAGAGATAAACCCACCCACATAGGGTCACCTTATCTTTGACAAAGGAGGCAAGAATATACAATGGAGAAAAGACAGCCTCTTCAGTAAGTGGTGCTGTGTAAACTGGACAGCTCCATGTAAAATAATGAAATTAGAGCACTCCCTAGCACCGTATACAAAAATAAACTCAAAATGGATTAAAGATCTAAATATAAGGCCAGACACTATAACACTCTTAGAGGAAAAGATAGGCAGAACACTCTATGACAAATCACAGCAAGATCTTTCTTGACCCACATCCTGGAGAAATGAAAATAAAACCAAAAATAAACTAATGGGTTCTAATGAAACTTAAAATGTTTTGCACAGCAAAGGAAACCATAAACAAGATGAAAAGACAGCCCTCAGAATGGGAGAAAATATTTGCAAACAAAGCAACTGACAAAGGATTAGTCTCCAAAATATACAAGCAGCTCATGCAGCTCAGTATCAAAATAACAAACAACCCTATCCAAAAATGGGCAGAAGATCTAAATAGACATTTCTCCAAAGAAGATATCCTGATTCACAACAAAAACATGAAAGGATGCTCAACATCACTAATCATTAGAGAAAGGCAAATGAAAACTACAATGAGGTATCACCTCACACTGGTCAGATTAGCCATCATCAAAAAATCTACAAACAATAAATGCTGGAGAGGGTGTGGAGGAAAGGCAACCCTCTTGCACTGTTGGTGGGAATGTAAATTGATACAGCCACCATGGAGAACAGCATAGAGGTTCCTTAAAAAACTAAAACTAGAACTACCATATGACCCAGCAATCCCACTACTGGGCATATACCTTGAGAAAACCATAATTCAAAAAGAAGCATGTACCACAATGTTCATTGCAGCACTATTTATAATAGCCAGGATATGGAATCAACCTAAGTGTCCATTGACTGATGAATGGATAAAGAAGATGTGGCACATATATACAATGAAATATTACTCAGCCATAAAAAGAAATGAAATTGAGTTATTTGTAGTGAGGTGGATGGACCTAGAGTCTGTCATACAGAGTGAAGTAAGGCAGAAGGAGAAAAACAAATACTGTATGCTAGCACATATATATGGAATATTAAAAAAAATGGTTCTGAAGAACCTAGAGGAAGGACAGGAATAAAGACACAGATGTAGAGAATGGACTTGAGGACACAGGGAGGGGGAAGGGTAAGCTGGGACGAAGTGAGAGAGTGGCATGGACATATATACACTACCAAATGTAAAATAGCTAGTGGGAAGCAGCCGCATAGCACAGGGAGATCAGCTCCCTGCTTTGTGACCACTTAGAGGGGTGGGTTAGGGAGGATGGGAGGGAGACACAAGAGGAAAGATATATGGGGATATAAGTATATGTGTATCTGATTCACTTTGTCTTACAGCAGAAACTAACACAACAATGTAAAGCAATTATACTCCAATAATTTATTTTTAAAAAACAAAATAAAGAGCTATCAAAGAAAAAAAGAAATCTGGATCTATGCTAAGGAAAAAAGAGCACCAGGAATGGTAATTATGTGGGTAAATATAAAAGGCTTTTATTCCTATTTTTACGTTTAAAAAGGAAATATCCATTCAAAGAAAAAATAGAAATACATACTGAGATTTATAATATATGTGGAGCATATGCACAAAGTCTGGGAGGGGAAAATAAAAGTATATTGTTAAGGTTTTTATACTACACATGAAGTGGTGTAATATCAACTGAAGATACACTATGATAAGCTAAAAATACTCCAACTCTAAAGTAAGCACCAGAAGAGATAAAAGTTATAGCTAATAAGCCAATAACAAAGAAAAGAAAATGGCATAAATTAAATACTCAATCCAAAAGAAGAGTAAACAAATAAAAAGAACAAAAAATAGATGGGACAATTGAAAAAACAACTGGTGATGACCCTTAAACCCAACTGGATCAGTAATCACATCAAATGGAAAGGATCTAAACACCTCAATTAAAAGTCATAGGTTATCACATTGACAAAAATAAGCAAAACCCAACTATATGCTACCTATGATTGATGCACTTTAAATATAAAGACAGAAATAAATCAACAGTAAAAGGATGGGAGAAAATATGTTAACACTAATCAAAAGAAAGAAAGAGTGGTTATATTAATAAGAAAGTAGATTTTGGAGCAAAGATTATTACCAAGGGTAAAGAAAGACATTTCATAATGACAAAAGGAACAGTTCATGCAGAAGACACAACAGTCCTAAATGCTTATGTGCTCAGTTAACAGAGCTTCAAAATGAAAGGGAAACAAAGACTGAAAGAACTGCAAGAAGGAACAGGACAATCACTAATACATTCAGAACTGTCAATATTTATTCCTCTCTCAATAACTGATAGAACAAGTGACTGAAACTCAATAAGATGGAAGACTGAACAACACTATCTAACAAATCAACCTAATCAACATTTATAGAACACTCCACCCAACAACAGCAAAATTGTACACAGAATGTTTACCAAGATAGACCATTTTCCTACCCAGAAAAACTCTCAAAAAATTTTAAGCGATTATGCTCTCTGACTACAATGGAATTGAATTAGAATCCACAACAGAAAGGCTTTTTAAAAATCCCCAAGCAACTGGACACTTCTAAATAACCTGTTGGTCAAGAAGAACTCAAAGGGGAAATTAGAAAGTACTTTGAACTGATTGAAATTGAAATCACAACGTTTCAGATTTTGTAGGATGTGGCTAAAAGCAGTACTATGGGGGAAATGTATATTGCTAAATGCCTACATTAGAAAAAGAGGAAGGTCCCAAATTAATGACCTTGGGCTCCATTGTAAGAAACTGGCTAAATCAGAGCAAATTAAACCGAAAGTAAGCAGAAAAGAGTAAACAGTAAAGATCAGAAGGGCAATCAACTAAATAAAAAACAGAAAAACAGTTGAGAAAATTAATGAAACCAAGAACTGGTTCTTTGAGAAAACCAATAAAATTGATAAACCTACAGCCACATTGATCAGGAAATAAGACAGAAGACACAAACTGTCAATATTAGGAATAAGAGAAGTAACAATACTACAGATTCTATAGAATGAAAGGATAACAAGGCAATATCATGAAGAACTTTACGTCAACAGATGAAATGGACAAATTCCTTGAAAAACATAGGCTACTAGAGTTCACAGCTGCCGCTTCTCCAGAGCATTGTTCTTGGCAGAATGGGACCTGTCTACCTGGGGGCTTATGCCTCCCTAGGGGGCAACCTACAAATAATAACCGATACATGGGTTAAAAAAAATCATTCCACCCCACTTCACCGTTGCCTCAAGTTGGGACCAATTCTGTGGTGCAATTCATGCTCTAGAGGCCCCTGTGGGATCAGACTGAAGGTAGTCTCCAGCTTACATCCTTACTTAGTTTTGTTCTCTTGCCTTATCCTGCCTCCCTCACCCTCCTTCCCTAAGACTACTCTTTCAATAAATTACTTGGCCAAGGATCTCTGCCTTGAGCTCTGTTTATTGGCAGCCTGACCTAAGACAAGGCACAGGAGGGAGGCTGGAAGGCAAAATGGTGAGAGAAGGGACTTGTTCCTTCCTCCTTCCTTGCCATTCCTGTCTGTATCACCCCAGCGATGACCCCTTATGTTATGAATTAAATTGTGTCCCCCTAATAGATGTTAAAGTCCTAACCCCCAGTACCTCTGAATGTGACCTTAACTGAAAATAAGGTGTTGGCAGTTGCATGAGTTAAGATGAAGTAGACCTTAATCCAACATGACGGGTGTCCTTATGAAAGGGGGAAATATGGACGCAGAGACAGACATGCTTGGAGGGAATATGATGTGAAGACACAGGGAGAACGCCATCTACAAACCAAGAAAAGAACTCCCGAGCTTACCAGAACTAGGGGAGAAGCCCAGAACAGATTCTCCCTCAGAAGGAGCCAACCCTGCCCATGCTTTGATTTCAGACCTCTGGCCACCAGAACTGTGAGAGGATACATTTCTGTTGCTTTAAGCCCCTTAGTCTGTGGTACTTTGCTATGGCAGCCCTAGGAAACTAATGCATCCTGTCAGTGGCAGTTGGTTCCAGTCTTGTTTTCTCCCAGCATGCCCATAATCAACTTCATGTCACCGTCTGGGAGGTATCCACACCAGTTGGGCAACGACTGCGTCTCCACAGTTCCACCAGGGCTCTTTAGTCAGCTTCTAGGTTTTGGTAACCCCGACTCCCCTTGTTCCCCAATTCCCAGGGATGGGAGCTGCTTCCTGAAGTCGCTATTTTACTTCAATAATCTTTTTTCCCTTTTTCAGTTTCCCAAGACCCATTTAACTAATTCCTTATATTTAATTTGCTCTGTGGAAATAGGAAATAGCTACTCTTTATTTAATAATTAATTAATTAATAGAATTTCTTTATTTCTGACAAGACCCCAGAGTGATAACCATTTCATTCCGAGGAAAAGCCAAAGTCTGTAACACAGTTTATAAAATCCTATGCAGTGTGGGACGCCGGCTACTTGTCTGCCCTCATTTCTTGTCATTTCCTCTGTCACCCGCTCGGCTCCAGCTGCATTGGTCTCTCTGCTAATCCTTAAACATACCAAGCATGCTTGCTTTATGGCCTTTGACTTGCTGTTCCCTGTGCTTACAGACATTCGCATGCATGTTTGTAAGTGAGCAGAGGCTCACTGCTTCAAGCTTCTGTCCAAGTATCTATGCCCCAGTCTCTGCCCGTACCTCAGGAGACTCCTTTCCTGACAATGTACAGTCGCCCCTGGTATCCACAGGGGCTTGGTTCCAGGATGCCTGGATACCAAAATCCATAGATTCTCAAATCCTTTATACAAAATGGCATTTATTTGCATATCCTCCCACAAACATTACTTATAATACTCAGTATAATGTAAATGCTATATAGTTGCCAGCATGGCAACTTCAAGTTTTGCTTTTTGGAACTTTCTGGAATTTCTTAAAAATATTTTCAATGGCAATTAGTGGAATCCCCAGATGCAGAACCTGGAGATACGGAGGGCCAACTATATATAAAATTACTATTTCTCTCAACCCCTGCACACTTTCCCCTTGACCCCCTTTCTCTACAGCACTCGTCTTCTGGTCTACTCTAAAGCTACTTGTTATCTGTCTCTCCAGTGGAACACGAGCTCCATGAAAGAAATTTTGCTCTCTGATGTGTCCCCAGCACCCAGAACAGGATCTGGCACCCAGCAGGTGCCAACTTTTGAAAGAAAGACTGAATAACTATAGAAAAACCCCTACAAGCACCCCTACCATTGTCATCAGCATACCTGAACTGTAACCAGTCTTTAGTTTTTAAAGGATGTGTATTTATTCTTTAGCTTTATTGGCTGCTCTTCCTTGGTGGACTCACACTTTGGTAACAATGTCTCCTGAAATTCCTTGGTGAGAGTGCACTTTAAGTGTGTCTTCTCTTCTGTTTAACAATTAAACATTTTTATAATGCAAATGTTTCCTCTATTTAAAACCTTTAAAAAGTATTAATTCAAACAGGATTGGATAGTCAGCAGCATTTATCGAGAGGTCGGCACTATACCATGCGACTGAACGAGGCTGTCGAGATTGTACTGGAGTGACCAAGAAGGAAATGTAATTCCTGCCCACATGGAGTTCACAATTGCATGGATATTCAACTCCCAGGATGAAGAAAAAAACCTCAATTCTTGTTAACAATGCACAAATGAAAACAAAGAAAATAAGTGTTGATTAGGTGAGAATCAATGGCTGAAACGCCATTCGAACTAAAATCCCTAGAAGTTGAGTGAAAAGCCAGGATTTAAAGAGACAAAGATCAATGAGGATAAGGTACTTGCAAAAGGAAATGACAAATGCATGATTATAACTTCATTAATTTCCTAGAGTCTATAAACTACCCTATGAGTTTGGCCTGTAGCTTCTCCTTAGTTATCTGTGCTTTCTTTGTTATCTGTGCTTTCCCTTAAATGTATCATATTCTATTCTGAATTCAATTGTTTCTGTACTTTAATTTTTTTAATTGTAGTTGATTTAGAGTGTTGTTAGGTTTGGGCGTACAGCAAAGTGATTCAGCTATACACAAATATATGTGTATATATATATATATATATTCTTTTTCATATTATTTTCCATTAGAGGTTATTACAAGATATTGAATATAGCTCCCTGTGCTATATAGTAGGTTCTTGCTGTTTATCTATTTCATATATAGTAGTGTGTATCTGTTAATCCCAAATTCCTAATTTATCCCTCCCCCCTTTTCCCCATTGATAACCACAAATTTGTTTTCTATGTCTGTGAGTCTATTTCTGTTTTGTAAATAAGTTCATTTGTATTATTTTCTAGATTCCACATATAAGTGGTATCATATGATATTTATCTTTCTCTCTGTCTGACTTACTTCACTTAGTATGATCATCTCTAGGTCCATCCCTGTTGCTGCACATGGCATGATTTCATTCTTTTTTCTGTACTTTAGAAGGCAGGGAGGAGTCACTTCATACACTCCTTCCAGCGCATCCTTGGGTCCCAGCTGAAATGTCATTTTCACAGAGAGGCTTTTTCCAGTCACTTAATCTGAAATCGATGTGCCTTGTTATTCTCCATCTTTGCATTTCTTTCATAGCCTTTACCGTAATTATTCAATCATAAGTTTACTTGTGATCTTACTAGATTGTCTTCCTTACTAGATTATTAGCTACCTAGAGGCAGGGTGTTTGTACTACTTTTCATTACTGGGTACACATCGCTTAGCACAGTGGCTGGTGCTTAATATGTTTGTTGAAATAGAATTAAATAGCACATATTTCTGTGAAGTCCAGAAATCCGTATATAAAACCAATTCGAATATCCAAAAGTTTTATTTTAAACATTTACCAAATTTAAGTTTTGCTAACTTCTGATACACAGACATGTATATCTACATGACTGTTTATATATGCATATATACATACATAATTCACATCTATGGTAATATTTTTTAGCTTTACCTATGAAATTAATTTCAATTTGGGTCAAATATTTCATCTTTTGCAAGAAACCTAATTTGTTCATGAAAATCTTGAATACATCCGAGGTAAGGAATAGAATTCCGGGTAGGACTGGGATATGGGAGTGGGGTGGTCAGACATGCCACTAGCCCATACAGGGTGCATTGGTGCAGATTAGAAAAAGGAGCCACATCATCTGGGCAGACACGGCCATGCACCAATAAACTCAGCTTGGTAAGTGGAGCAGGCCTTCAGCTCCCATTCCCTGACGCAGCTGGATGCCTTGCCCTGGGTGCAACCGGCATGTAGATGGCAGTCCTAGAGGGACGGCTCAGTGATGGTGCAAGCAGAAGATGGTGTTCTGGCCACCCTTGTACAGCTCCATTCCTTGCTAGACTGATTTAATTTGTCTGGAGGAGGTTGGTCGGGTAGGGGTCTTTTCTTCTCACCACTTCTGATGATTTAGCTGAAGGAGATCTCCCTGATTGAAAAAGTCCATTTTTCAGGTTCAAGTGTGCAGATGGCCATGCAGCCTCCAAGTGGGCTTTCATGGTTTAATCTTAGGAAATAGCCCAGTGTTGATTCTTGATTCCTAAAAGAAAATATGCTGTCGATCTGGCTGTAGATGAGCTTTGCAATTTCCCTCTGCAAAAAACGAATCGGAAGTTAGTTCACTTGTATAACACTGCGTAGTGACTATTTGGAAATTCTATCAGTGGCGCTGAAAATAAATGCAGCTAACTCATCAGTGACCCGATTTATGGACTGTCGTGACGAAGAGTAGATGGGATCCATTCTAGCTCCCATGGATCAAGAAGGAACAAGTCTGTCTCATTTCAATAATCGTTCATAAACTCTATATCTTTAACTTAGGGTCACAGTTTATAACATCTGCATAATTTTTTAAAACCAAAATTAATTTACCTTTAAATGTCCTTAGTCTTGAAGTACGAACCATAAGGAAGGCCTGTTCCAAAACTAAGATGAATTCATCACTTGGGATGGGAGCTCATAGCAGTGAAATGGAATTTTTTAAGGATTTTTTAATTTTGGATAAACAACATAAAACTGGTGTTTGGGAATAAAGCTTTAGATAGTGGAAAGCAACCTAGATTGGGTCCCTGGTTTGTAAACTACCTAATTAGATGAGATTGTACAAGTGATATAATCTCGATGGGATTCATTTATAGATTTGTTTATTAAATGAGAGTTTAAAGTCTTAAAGTCTTTATAGCTCTATGATTTTCTTTATATTAAAAAGTCTTCAAAGCAGGAAGAATGTCAGATAAAGCACTCTGTGGGATCAGAAGAAGCATTTGCGATCACAAACATACAGAAGTCTTGTGTATACCACGGCCCCTGGGAGAAACGTTAAGTAAGTCATAGGGGCCCTACCATGAGCTCAGGTCTGGACTGAATATCTCAGCAGATTCTCCTCAGCTATTCTAATCTGTCACCTCTTTTGGGAAAAACCTAGCTCCACTAGTAAATCCGGGCCCAGGAAGAGAAAAGGGCAGAAGCCTTATCTAGCCACTGCGATCACTTTAACAATAATTAGTTTAATCAGCTATCCACACCCACGGTCACCAACTTTTACATTAGCTTGGTGAAATCTGTGCCTGAAGAGTGAAGCAAATCCAAATATGGTGAACGTTCCTCCATTGCCAAAATGAGAAAACGGCCTTATCTCCTCTTCAGAACGCAGCTACCAGAAAGTCAGCTCCCCTGTTAAATACTCAAGTGGGCAGAAAGCACATTTTGTGATGCAGCCCCATAGAGACTCCTCTTGATGTCAACTTGCGGGGATCCAGCCAATGCCAAGTCACCACTCTTGATAAGGCACAAATCACTTTAGAAACACCTTCTTTGCGCAGACTTTGTCTAGCGGGGGTGGGGGGAGCGATTTAACTGATTTAGGTACCGGGGATACGTAGCGCATCCCCCTCATCGACGCCTGCAAACCCACTACTAATTTTTCCTCCAGAGGTGATGCCTCTGTGTTTACACCCCTGCGGAACTCTCCCCAGGATTTTTATTTTTTTCCATTTAAAATGAATGCTGATTCCAAGGCCAGCTTCTTCTCAGTTCCTCCACCTGGGGCAGGGGAACCTGCGTTCCTGCATTCCCCGGGGAGGCACCAGCGGGGCCCGGCTAAGTTCCAGGGCACAGGTGGGGCCCTCGAACGGGGCGTCCGGGGCCAGCCCGCCCAGGACCCAGGCGAGAGCAACCCTTTCAGGAGGCCCCGACACCCCACCTCACGCACACGCGCTTGTGCCACTCCAAGAGCGCGCGGGACTTAGGCAAGGATGGCTACATCTTCTCGGCATAGTCTTCAAACCACCTCCACGTACTCAGCGGCTTGCAGCATCTGGGCTGCTCCCCCCGCCTCTCAGTCAGACCCCCAGGAGGAAGATTTTTACCGGCTCGAGCTTCACTTTGGAAATCACCGGGGTCTGGGGAGTCCAAGCGGGCCAGGGGAGGGAAAGGGGCCGGAGAGCTCCCTCCCGCCAACTCCAGCCCACACGGCTCATCCTCCCTCCCGGGAGAGGCGCGGACCGGGACCGGGGCAGGGGAGGCCCTGGAAGGGTCCCATCCCTTCTCGCCTCCCGCAGCCCTCTCTTACTCACTTTCTCTCGGCTCCTCAGCGCGGCCGCCTCACGCCCGGGGTCGCACGGAGGGGCTGCGCGAGGAGCGAGCAGCGGGCGGGGAGCCACCGGGCCGCGCCCCAGTCCCAGGCGGGCCGGCCGGGGGCACCAGGGCCGTGCACGCCCCCACCCGGACGGCGCGGCCAAGCGGGCGCGCGGCGTCCCGCGCCCTCCAGGCTGGCTCCGAGGACTCCGCCGGGCCCTCCCCCTCCGCCCGCCGCCCGCCGCCCGCCGCCCGCCGCCCGCCGCCGCCGCCGCCGCCGCCGCCGCCGCCGCCGCCGCGGCCCGCGGCCCCTCCCCACCGCACCCCGGAGGCCGCCGGGGCCGCCCCCTCCCCTCCCCCCAACCCGGGCGGGGGCGCGCGAGCAGCGGTGACGTCAAGGGGCGCGCGGTGGCAGCACCTCCCCGCGCGCTAGTTAAAAAGAAGAAGAAAAGAGGGAACGAAACATGAGAGGCTGTGTGAGAAGCTGCAGCCGCCGGCAGAGGAGACCTCAGCATCATCTAGAGCCCAGCGCTGGCCCTGCCTCCGCCTGCCCCGCCGCCGCCGCCGCCGTTTCTGTTCCTGCCACTACTGTCTCACCTAAACAACTCCCGTTACACGGACAAGTGAACCTCTGTGGCCGTCTTCTCCTCTTCTACCTCCTCCTCTTCCAACTCCTTCCCCTCTTCCCACTCCTCAGCCGCACCAGAAAGCCCCCCACCCAGCTGACACTGGCACCACCGCAAACGGTGTCAACCGCACTTTATCTCGGTCCTCGGGCTCCCCTGAGGCATTGGGCCCATCGCCTCGTCTTTTATTTTTTGCCAAGTTGCATCGCTCTGCATCTTCTCGCCCGCGCCCCCTCTCTCTGCCTCTCGAGTGTCCTGCCGCCCCGCAGCCTCCTCCTGGAGCTGCGCCCTAGTGCCCCTGCTGGGCAGTGGCCTTCCCCCCCCATCCTCCCGCGCCCAGCCCCTGCCGCGCGGGGCAGGCGATGCTGAAGATGCTCTCTTTTAAGCTGCTGCTGTTAGCCGTGGCTCTGGGCTTCTTTGAAGGAGATGCTAAGTTTGGGGAAAGAAGCGAAGGGAGCGGAGCGAGGAGGAGAAGGTGCCTGAATGGGAGCCCTCCGAAGCGCCTGAAAAGGAGAGATAGGCGGATGATGTCCCAGCTGGAGCTGCTGAGTGGGGGAGAGATGCTGTGCGGTGGCTTCTACCCTCGGCTGTCCTGCTGCCTGCGGAGTGACAGCCCCGGGCTGGGGCGTCTGGATAGCAAGGTAGGCACGCACCCGCCTCGCAGCTGCGAGACTGGCATACTGGCTGGGTGGGGTGCCTTGTGTCATCGGCAATGCTGGTGACTGGAAGAGGGGCGAAACTTCTCTGGGGAGTTCTTTTCGATAACTTTTCTAAAGCGCTAGCGTGATTCGTTGTGTGTTCCTCTGGGATGCGCAGATACCTCTCCTGCCCCCAAGAGTCTCCGGTCGGGATGCTGTGCAAAACTGCCTGTCTCAGAAAAGAGAAGCTTATGTGGTACCCGCATTCTGGGCTGGGTAAATATTTTATAAGAATCGCGATTAACGGTGTGTTTTGGATCGAATCGGGCATTGGTTGCGGTAAAGCTGTAAATGAAGGTGGCTGTGGTTTCTGGTTTATTTTTCTAGGGTAAAAAGATTTGTGCAGTTTCTCCACGTGCTCGGTTAGAGAGAGGATTGAATCGTAAAGGATGTTGAAGCACGGTTGGTTTATGATCCCCAGACCCGTTGTGGGGGGGGTGTCTTGCATTACAATAGTTAAAGAGCGAAAAGGAACTCCTGGTACTCCAGTTTAGAACCCCAAAATTGGCGAAAGATTTTGCTGGGGCATGTTTATCACGTAAAACCGAGGCGATTCTCCTCCTGTCACGTTTTGTAACATTATAAATTCGGGTTTTCAATGGTAGTTAGTTGTCTAGGAAGATCTTCTCCAGAAACTTGTTTTAGGGGTAATGGCATTTACATTTTCCCGATGTTAATAAGTTTAAACAAATATGAAAATAGTGTTGGTTGGGTGTAAAGACATACTTATATTTGAGTTTGCAACATCTTTCTTGCCCTGGGTTGCAGTAATGTGTGTTCTCGACTGCATTCCAAGGAAAGACTCCCGGGGATCAGTCATTAACAATCCCTGCGCGTGAAATAAACAATCAGGTGTCTTTGCCCCCCCTTCCCCCAGTTTAGGTTTAATTAATAATTCCTCTGTTACAGCACTGCAGTTGTCAAGGTCTGAGAGACTCTTGGAAAACTTGTGCTTCAGTCTTGCTGGCCCAGGCATTAAAAAAAAAAAAAAACCCAGGCTGAATCTAATTTTTATGCTCAGTTCACGGTAGATTTCACTCTATTCTCATGTAAACAGCTCCTACGAATCAACATATGTGTCTGGGTGGTATCTCTCACTTTGTTTTGTAACAAAAAGCCATATTGCATCATTTAATTTGCTCAAGTCATGCAAATAGGAAAAAATCAATAGGACAAAAAGGGGTCGACTTATCCTCTTCCCCACTAAACTGCTGCCCACACACAGAGTCCTGTTGCTTATGGCAAAAGAATAACAACAACACCATTGTGTTTGTTAGTTGGTTCACTAATGGGTGAAACTAGAGAACATCATTCTCTTTCAGTCCCCAGCTCTGTCCAAATGTTCATGCCTTTTGAGGGAGCATTTGTCCAACTCCCTCTATTCCCAGCTGAGTGAGTACTGTCTTGCTGCAGGTTTTCAGCTGTAACTCTCTCTTTATTCTTACCACATGCAGCAGTAGTCTGAGATTCAGGGAACAGATATTCCCGCATTTTGTTCCAAACAATGTCATTAAGCTCCTGTGTTGTAATTGAATTAAAGTACAAAATCGCTACATTCACATCAGCTCCAGGGTTTTTACCAGGAGCCGGACGGAACCAGGAAATTGAGAGAAAGGATTCGAAATATTTGGCATTAAGCCTCCCCGTGTGCGATATACGCTATGAATATACCAATGATCCTCAGACCCCTGCAATACTGAACTCTTCCAGGTACAGGAGGAGTGAAAACTTTTTCTTAACTAAATGTAGTGGGGAGCTGGGGGCGGGGGTGGGTGGACCTGAGACTGAGGGGAGTTATAACCCTTAAGAGAAATTATATAAATTTTTTTTTAAGAAATCATTCTTTAGGAATCATTCTGCCACGTTAGCTATCCACATTCCTTTCCATTTTATGTGCTTCCAATCTCCAACAAACCCCTACTCATTTGGAAAATGTGTCTGAATTAAATCTGGTACACTAGACTTTGCTGGTTCCATTACGAGTGGTTTATAAGCCAACAATACTCAAATTGTTCCAATCAGGGATTTGATATAGTTATGCATATGAATTCTTGACCCATGTTAGTTCTCAAGTTTTAATAGTTTTTAAAACATGTTATTTTATAATAAACTTCAGTGTTTCCCTTTTTTTCCCCCTAAGCCTTCCTGGCTTATAATATATGTTAGGGTCTTATTTCATAATGTGTGTGCAGGAGAGATGATGGCTATTTGAAAGGGCCCTTTTTTTGTTCATGAAAAAATAAAATTTTCCCCAGAAAGGTTTCTGCAACTTTTCAAGAAACTACAGGAGTAGCTTTTTCCTAAGTGAAGAAACTTCATAGACAAATAGATAGTAGCAAACTGGATAGAATATTGATCATGCTTAGCTGTACGATTAAGTCCAGTTTCCAGGCTAACCCATTTTCTTTAATATGTAATGAACCATTGAATGTAATTGAGTTCAGTTCTTTAGCCATGGTATTATTCTTCTAAGTTATTCTATATTTTCATTTCTTTGTATATTTTCATAGTTTTCTGTACTGTAACAAGATGGTTAACTACTGTTACAAATAAGTACTGCCAATATCTAGGAAGTTATATTGTCTTAGCAATATTTTTGCAGCTCCTAAATACAAGATGCTAAAAGGATCTAATTCCCATTAGCCAAATTGAATCTGCAACCAACTGAAATACCCCCATTTCTAAAACTTAACTTGTAGCCACAGAGGCATAGAAGCTCTCTCTACCTTGGGTGGTTTCACAGCCAAAGCTGTCAAGGAATGGGTGAAAAGTAATTGTTTTCAAGTGTGCCCTTTTACAATCATTTGTTTGCTCTGGCTCTTTCAGGGACAAAGGCTATTGTTGAACACATCCAACTAAACAAATAACTCATCCTGGGGTCCCTTTAACAGCTGCCTTAGTACAATGATCTATTTACATATTAGCCTAAAATTGAAACTGAACTCTTTAATGACATAATCCAGCACTACAGTCCAGAGACGCATGTGTTCTACCCAACAGCTGAACAACCTTGTAGGCATATGAGTTTTAGAAATAACTTTTTGTGTACCAAGTGATCTTAAGGCATCATCTTAATATACTGTCCCGTATTTTCTCCTTTTGCCCCTCATCGAACCCATGTGGGTGCCTTTTTATCCTCTCTCTTTAGTTACTTGATAAATAAAGGGAAATACAGAAGGTCTCTGTCACCCATTTTACTATTTGTTGATAAACTGTAGTTGTAGGCCACGCTTCACTGTGTATTCCAGGATTTATCTTACCTTCCTTGTATGGATTTTACTTGCATGTGGCTGAAGATTAGAGGATGACCTGCCAGATGTTATAAATTAGTCAGCCACAGCCACAATCATTACTAGGCACACTGTAATAATGATTCGAAGTTTTACATGATTTCCAAAGTATATTTAGTTTAAACCGCTATAATTTGATGGTTTCGTATATGGCTTTTAAAAATTGAAACAGGATATTAGCTTAAATTTCTTCCTAAGATTGATGACATTGTCAGACATAAAGTTAAGGGCCTGTATAGACACAGACACTTAGGCAAAAAAGAAGAAAAAAATACCCTACACACAGCAGCACTCATCTGTCTAAAACAGCGCTGCAGCTTGGGCTGAGTCAGTTTAATTGACTTCAGTAAGACTATTGGTTCATTGAAACCAAAGCCAGAATGATGGCTCTATCTATCTTCAAATAGGTATTTACACTGCAGACCTCACACAGAGCAAAATGTTACCATCCTGCCGGGTTGGAACAGCATGAAACTTTACAAAGAATAATATTAGACTTGATTTCAGATAATTTATTGAATCCTATTTCTGCACTTTTGATGAGAGATTTTGTGGCCAGGACACATTCCAAAAATTGTAAAAGACAAAATTCTTGAGGCCCTAAAATCAAGCTCTTCCTGGATAGCAGCTGGGAGAGTATATGGGGATCATTTTGTTTCAGCTATAAAAAAATTGAAGCATGCATGTTCTCCATAAAACCAAAGGTAATTACATTCCAGTTTTTCAGCCAGCAAAAGCGGTGGCTTCAGCATCCTGCAGTTGTTTTGTTCTTAGTGGACTGCTGTATGATAAACAAACAGAACAAAGTTGAACAGTATTAATATTGAATAGATCTGGTGAGGTCTGCCAGAGTATGGACAACAAAAGACATTTAAAACATTCTTGGAATGCAAATTCTAAGTGTCTGGTGTATGTTTCCCCTTAGAAAACTTTAACCATTTAAGCTATTGTCATTTAAATAAATTGATAAAAACCAAAATGCAAACATAATTGTGATTAATAATAACTTTTCTGAATATTGTAGATAGTTACGACTCATCATATTTATACACATATATTTTTTTTCCAAAACAGGGTAGCTTCTATTGGACTTTTTAAATTTCAGCATACCTTGTATTCAACAATTTTTTTTAGTTGCTTTGCTCTTTCAGATCCAAATTTTGTGATCACTTAGAGTATCTTTATCCTAAAAAATAGAAGCCATATGATTCACTCAATTTACTCAAATTAGAATCTCAACTTAAGAATGAAATATTTGCTTTAAGCAGTGATCTAGAGTTTAAAATGTTAATTTCAGTTCTTAGTTCTAAAGAAATAATTAAGTATAAACATAGTTATATAAACTGGGAAAACATAAAATTCAATCCCATTATGGTGTTTTTTAACACCATATGGTGTTTTTTTAATATGAAAAATCAATGCTTAATTTAGACAGCACTACATTTCACATCTCAAATATTGTGCTGATATTCTATATTTATTAGAGGAGGTCCTGAAGTCAGGTTCTTAAAGTTAGTACTAGACACTGAAACCTATTTTATCTGCAAATTACTAACCTCAATGAATCAGTAACTCTCAAATTAGTCTTATTGATATAAAAACATAATAATACTGTATAAACAAAGATAAAAGTATGCCCTTTTTCATTGAAACTCACTAAATACTATACAAAATCACTTTTATTAAACTCTTGTGTTTTTCATGTATATAACATACCTGAGGAACTAGTTAGAAAATTTTTCCTGGCTAAAATACAATGAATAATAAAAATTGGTCTTAAACCTGTTTGACTCAGCTTCAGGTATTATTTTTATAGAACATGAAAGGGCGATATTTCCCCCCACTTTAGAAAACTTTCCCTATGCAATCTGTATATTGAAAATTAATTAAAATGAGAACAATGTAATGCAAGTAATATCTTTGAGAATGTCGTTAGGAATTTCAGAAGTGAAATAGATTTTTACCCAAGACACAAATAAGCCATGTCTTAAAAGTTGCTTTACATACCGTTGGATAAAGGTATTTGGAGTTTTAAAGTTAAATTATCAGTCAGTGTATACTTTGAGGCAGAGTAAGAAAAAGGGTTAAAGAATCTATACATAATTGTCATCTAATTTTTCACACCTGAAGGACAGATAAACAGACTTGGATTTGCAAGAGTAAGAAGCATGTCTGTGCATCCCTACCCTTTGCCCTCCCATCCCAACCCAAGAGACTGCACTTGTGTCCTTATAAAGGCATACTGTATTGTGACTTGGTGATTCTTTGCAGACAAAAGCTAAATGACACTTTTCTCTTTCCATGATGACCAAAAAACATAACTAAACCTAACTTCATGGAATAAAAAGAAGTTTGTTTCTGATTTATGGCTTTCAGATGTTTTCTGTTACCAACAACACAGAATGCGGGAAGTTACTGGAGGAAGTCAAATGTGCACTTTGCTCTCCACATTCTCAGAGCCTGTTCCTCTCACCTGAGACAGAATCCTTGGAAAGAGACCTGGCCCTTCCCCTGCTCTGCAAAGACTATTGCAAAGAATTCTTTTACACTTGCCGAGGCCATGTTCCAGGTAAAAATAGATACATTAAATCAACTCCTGCAGAATAGCTTTCCAAGATACCTGTTCCTAAATGCTTGCTTAGGAGAGTGTAACATGTATCTGCCTTTCAAAGTATCTATTTTTACCTCATAATGAACTGTTCCAAACTTGGAACCTTTGATTGCTGCTAAAATTGCTGCTGTCATTTCAGCCTACAAACAATACATTGTTTTGTTGAAGTGTTTAACATTTCTTGTTAAATGGATAATACAGCTGGTAATCTTGACACACTCTGGATTATCAGCACAAATTTCTTGTTGGTGTCGTTAGTCATCAGCGCTGATATCAAGACAGCTTCCCCTTCTACACAGCTGCTACATAAGTGCAGATTGTCCACCGACTTTTAAGGTAGTTCCTTAAATAAAGGCCCCCAAAAGTAACACCTTACAAAGCACTTTCATATATAATGACTAATTTGCTCCTCATAAACCCTGTGAGGTAGATAGGAAAGGTCTGGTCATTTCCATTTGACAGATGAGGAAAACTGAGCCTCAGGAGAAGTTAAAGGCCGTAACCAAACTTGTACTATGAGAAAGTGATAGGCTAAAAGAATTTCAAGTTCTTATGCTTATAATGTCCCAGATATACCTGGTCACTATCATCTTTTGGACCCTAATAAACATATAGGCTCTTGGGCATTGATTAATTTTACCATCAGAAGCTTGTAAACCTTGGTGGTTGTTGCTTTAGGTTGGAAGAATCAACATAGAGGTAGAACCGAATTTAACGAGACCGATTCTGTTTAGTTAGGCAGTGTCACACACAAACAAATCTACTGAAACTAACAGTTTATAAAACTCAATGGCACTGAAGGACAAGACAAACTTTAAGAACTGTAGGATGCACTTGGAGAATTTTTTTTAACTGCCATGCACATTTTACTTTTTTCTCTGACCCAGAAAAGTGTAGATTTTTGTATTTTTTATAGAGCTCTCTTAATAGCCTAAGAAAACATTTTGACTAGGGTTGCTTGCTTCCTTTGGTGTACCATAACAAGTATCTAAACCCATTCAATGTGAAAATATTATTATTGTTTTTTTAAACTATAGCCATGTTTCTAAGGCTTTCCTTAAACCAGCTGTTTCTTTCTCTTTATCACATTCCCCAAAGCAAAGTAGAATAGGTCACGGTTGCCTAGATGGCCTGCCGAGAAGCGATAACAGATTAGGTCCCATAAAGTTTTGCTGCAAATTTCCAGTCTGGAAGGTTTGCCTTTACCACTATAAATTGAAAATGGTATTGACAGTGGACATTTTTATCTACCTTTATCTACTTGCGATAAATACCACTAGGCTGGATTTAGAGACTCATGTGTAAGGTGCTTCCTATATTTGAAGGTATTTTAGCTTCCAGAACAAACAAAAAAAAGCAATATCCACTGAAAGAGAGAGCACAGCAAACAACTCAGGAGCCAGAGCTGCAAGCACCTCACTCCCCAGATCAACATATGTGGTGACGAATGACAAATTTATTTTTCTACAAAGTTTGTATATATGTAAAACTGCTGAAGTGCATCAAGATGTCAAGTGCTTTTGGTGGCCACCCAGGCTGCCTTGAAAGATAACCAGATGAAAGCTCCACTCCAGTGGTGGCTGGAGCAGCAAGGGTACTTTTCAGGGCCAGGCCAGCAGTCTTTAGCAACGAGCAGAGGGGGCTTCCTCTGCATCCATCAAATGCTAATAATTGCTCTAAATACTTGTCCCAAAAGTGAGCTGTAATAACACACTCTTTGTGTTACTTAGGTTGATCAATTTGTTAGCCAGACTGATCCTTGGCACGTAGGTTACCATTTTCTAAAGTATGATGAATCAGATGATAATCCTCCCCACAGCCCTGGCCCCCAGCAGAGAAGGCTCTTTAGAATTCTAGAACACTCGTTTTTCAGAAATTGCTCAAAATTTGTAATAATTTCACCTTCTTAAGTCTATTTAATGACATGGATTGCCTTTCTCCGGAGTTCAAATTTGTAAAAAACAGCTACTTCGTGATTCTTTTATTTTTATTTTTTTACTATCCTCATTGTTAGCCTCATCTTTCTGCAAATCAAAAACATGAAGAGGAAGGGACCTTAAGGGTTGTAGTTTGCTAAGAGAAGGGAACTGCTGAAAGGGGTTGAAAGAGAGAAAATAATTCTAGAGACATCTTCCTTTCTTCCCCCACTGCCCAATACGTAAAGAATTAAACACATAAACGGTCTATCCCTTTGCTTCACCCTCTTGGCTTTAAGAAAGTGCCACTCATTTTGGGATACACGTATACCTGAAAGACAGCTACTCTCTAGAAACTTTAATTCAGAAACATTCATGGTCTGCTTATTTCCACAAAAATGAAAAAAGGAAGTTAAAAATCACTACAGTGAGGATACACTAGAGTTTTATTAATCATAATATTCTCCTGTTGTGACTTTACTTAGGGAGATAAACTCTTAAAACTTCTTAAAAAAATACCCAAATTTCATTAAAAAAAAAAAAACACAGGAACTCTATTCTCAATACCATGGGTCTTTTGCCTGAATTACGAGGAACAGAGGAGATGCTTTGCTGTTCACTAAACGATGACCTAATAACTACCCTCTGTGGAAAGGATAGGAAAGGACATCTCTGGGCCTTGCTTCTCCCTTTATACTTGTTATCATAGTGATTTTTATCACTCTTGGACCATGATATCTCATCTGTAGGTTATGGTAGTGTGAAGTATCTGTCTGTGCACAATTAGTTCAATTGGTTTAATCCCATTGCTAAAGAGGCCAAGGTCAAGAATTTGATTCTACTGAGTTTCTTGAGTCCACAGCCACTCCTGACCGAGTCAGATATCTTACACGTGTGTCTCATCAGTGCCCAAGAGAGCAAACCAGAGCGGATATATGAATACACCAATGTCTACTCCCTCTGCTAGAAAATGCTCTCTAGTGCAAGCCTTACAGATGGTAGGGTTTTTTCATTTTTTCCTTATCATGATGAACAGCATATATACTGAGGAAAAAATAACTTTTCTGTAGCATACATGCTCAGAGAAAAACTAGAGCTTAGAAAACTGCACAGAGAATATTTATTTACATGTCAGTATTTTATAGGGTGCTTTGTGGTATAGTGGGACTGGGTTTATGATCCAGGAGAAGAGTTACAGTTCCAAAACATTTGATAAATTATCAGGAGTTATAAAAAAATTACAGCTGCTGGAATCATCAGTGTACTTCCATTGTTAGTGGGCTTCATCATATTATGATGATCCAGGGTGAGCTGCACACCTTCAGTAAAATGCTCTTCAGTGTTTCCTTCCAAACAGAAGGGTACCATTCAGTAAATTATATCTTCCCTGACAATAAATGTTAGCCCCATGTCCTGAAACCAGATCTCTTTGAGTTCTTCACAGGAAAATATATCTTACTCATCCCTGCTTATAAAATCGGGTCATTTAAGGTAAAGTACTAACAAAAGTATTAGATGTTTCCATTCAAAGTAACATCATTGTCAGAAAAATGCCCGGATTTTTATGCAAAAGTCTTCTGAGTTGGCTCCCTTCTTCCCACTTAGATTGTTCAGTTTGTCTCAATACTGTAAAAAGCTCAGAATAATTCATTGTTAACATTCTGGTTTTGTTTTGTTTTGTTTTGTTTAATTTGCTAAGAGAGCATAGTATCTCTGGAGCGACAGAGTTTATGAATCTGTACTCATTCATCTTCAGATGTTCCATTCGAAAATGATTTCTCATTTCCTCATGTTTGTCCCCAGCTAATAATTCCTTATAAAATGGAATTAGCCACCGGCATTGTTCATTAATTTCCCCTTAAGATGGTATTGGTTTGCAGACTGTAATGCTGGAAAACAGATTTTTTTTAAAAAAGCAAACTCAAAATTTCCTCTGAATTGCACTTTGGAATTTTTCTGTGACCCCTGCAGGCAAATAATCACATTAAAACAAAAGTTCTCTTTCACACATTCAGTTATAAATAGATCCGTAGTATGACAGTCTTCCTGCATGCATCAGATTGACATGGAGAACTCCCTGCATGAAGGTAAATATATATAGATATGTAGATATCTATATATCTCTATATATTTATATATAAAACACCTAGCCCCCCAAAACTTCTAGCCCCAAACTGTGAAAAGTCTGATTTAGCAACTCAGTTTTCCTTCTCTTCTTTTTACCTCAAACAGAATTATTTCACACTACCAGGCAGTTTTCATCTGATGCTTAGCCATTAAAGAATGGAGGAGAAAAGTTATCTTTTGCAAACAGTGAATTGCGGAAGATGAGTAAAAGCTGTTGCAGCCGTCATTGCTCTCCCCAATTTCTAATCCCTGGATTTTTTCAAAGAAAGATGGCCTCCTCCCCAGCTGACAGCCTCCTTGCCTCCTTCCCAGTTCTGCCCACCTCCCCAACAACACACACACACACACTCCCAAGGACATCTGCTTTTACTTGCCAGTTTCCCGAAGACAAGATGTTTCCCAGTAGTTGAGTCAGATATTGGCCTTGAAGAGTTTGTCTCAGAAATTTAGGGGTGATCCATTTCACCCAAAAGTTAGGTCAAAATGTATATTATATTTTAACCATCTGGGACCCACGGATTCCAAGATTAGCTTTAGGTTTGAGGGGACCTAGGTCAAGCTCACAGAAAATCAACTTTTTAGGGTCTTTCATGTTCCATTGATGTGCCTCACTTGGTTGTCCCCAAATTCTTGTTCTTGCAAATCCTTGCAAACTTGCATCCATTATACAACTTCTAAACCTCACCTGAGTTACCAGGTGCCTTTGTTACAAAACTGATTGGGAGTATAATAATCTAATTTGTTAGGTAAAAATCAAGACCTTGAGCATAATTAAAGGTATGAAACCAGAAGCAGGAATTTTGGACATCATATAAAGTCAACTCTGATAGCAACATCATATTTTAATAGCAAAATCATCAGAATATGGAAGTGAATCTGATTAATTAATATGCCCTCCCCCAATAAAAACCTACCTTATTAATTCAAATTGTAAAATAAATGTCAAAATTTTTTTTTGTAATAGGACCTTCTTTCTTATTCAACTTTTTATTTGATAAAAATTCTTACTACGTAAGAAATGAAAAAAAAGGTCTTTCACATCCTTTTAAGTCTACTCTGCATTTTTGTATTGGCTCGTTTTAATATTTTTTCATTGAGGGGTAGTGTGTCAGCTATTCTGCTTGAGAATATTGAAAGGATATCTTAAAGAAAATTTTTGTATTATAAAATAATCATTGTCTCCAGTAAGTGAGCAAGAAAAAGGCACCAACACATTTGAATATAGAGCCTCTGTTACTGGCATCAATTCATTGCTTGATCAATGCAGGGAGTCAGTCATTTACTGTAGCATATAATGAATGACCTTGGGATAGTAGCTAATTTATTATTTAATCATATATGAGTGACAATACAATAAGAATTGTAAAATGAGCCAAACTGCCTCCCGATGGTCTATCTCTTTCCTGATCGCAATTTGTTCTTCTTAGGAATAGTACTGTGGGAGAAAAGTGCTGAATAGTAATCAGATGAGCTTGAAAGTACAACATACGGTAACCAGGGAGGCTTGAAAATAGAGTCAACGCAATAACAAGATTAATGCTGTGTTCATATCAATTCTGTTTCATATGAGCCTTTTAAGACATCCAATACAATATCATTTCACTTTTACTGCAATTTTTAAATTTTGGTTAAAAAAGAAATGGAAATCCCAAGCCAAAAAATATGTTCTTCTTACCTTTTGGTTTTTGTCTATATATTTCCCTAGAATATTCATATAGTTCCTAAAAAATTCTTTACCTATATTTTGTCTTTCAAATGTGCTGTTTTTATCATGACACTAAATATTTCTAAGGCGTCCTTTTACATTTTTAAAGGTTTCCTTCAAACTACTGCTGATGAGTTTTGCTTTTACTATGCAAGAAAAGATGGTGGCTTGTGCTTTCCAGATTTTCCAAGAAAACAAATCAGAGGACCAGCATCTAACTACTTGGACCAGATGGAAGAATATGACAAAGTGGAAGAGATCAGCAGGTTCATAAAGATAAATGTTCTTTAATCTTAAAAAAAAAAGAAAAAAAAAAGAAAAAACCCGACAAGTCTTGTGGTTTTAACAATGAGTCAACTGGCTATGCTCATGTCCAGCAGCTATATCCTCCAGATGCTTTTTGTTTTCTTTTTGGTAGTTTGCTTCTCTAAAATCATATTCACTTAAATACTTTTAATGCTGAGACTACTAATCTTCTGTTATGAGCTTGGCTTCTCTCTGATTCATGGGAATTTTATGAGTATAGTTTTAAACTTGAATTTTATGATAGTTGTTAGCTTATGGCACTGTGGAAACATTCAGCACAATTAGTAGTAGCAAATCAGAGTTTTATAAATAGATCTTAGAACTTTCTCTCTGAGTGCCTTTCTGTAAGGTTTAATTATTGTGAGTAAAGTCAGTTTTAATTAGAGTCACTGAAAGATGAGATAGTGAGCTTGTGAAATTTTAAAATACATATGTGTTTTGATTCTCTCCTTTACTTCCTAATAGAAGGCTTTTTTGGTTTTTTTTTTTTTTTTCATTGAAAAGAATTTAAAAGAATCAGAGTGTGACCTTGGGTTAGCAGCCCTTCATGATTATCAAAACCATTGATTCCTAGAGGAAATATATTTTGAAAAGGATGCTAAGTGCATCCCTTACCTCCTTCATCTCAAGAAAAGCTTACTGGTTTTCTTTAATTTGTTTAGAAAGCACAAACACAACTGCTTCTGTATTCAGGAGGTTGTGAGTGGGCTGCGCCAGCCCGTCGGCGCCCTGCATAGTGGGGATGGCTCACACCGTCTCTTCATTCTGGAAAAAGAAGGTTACGTGAAGATACTTACCCCTGAAGGAGAAATTTTCAAGGAGCCTTATTTGGACATTCACAAACTTGTTCAAAGTGGAATAAAGGTTGGCTTTTTAAATTTTATTTATCTTTGCTCTGGCTATGTTAATTTTATTTTAGTGTTCTCCTCACTAAAGGTACTTCTTTGTAATAAAAGAAATAATATAGGAGAAAATAAGGAGACAACATAAGGGAACAATAATTATGGCAACTAAATCGGGACAATGACATTAAATTTTTAATGTTATTTGGTGACTATTAAGCAGTGCAATCAGATTGATATTTTTGACATGGTTTCCCTATGTAATTTACATACTTAATTATTGGTTTTATAAAGTATTTGTTTAAATATTGTTTAACAGGCGTTAGAATTGTATATCAGCATTTGCTAGCAGAAACAAAGAGGTCTTTGGGTTACTTTGGCAATTGCAAATCATTCTTTTACCACATCTGTGTTCGAGTCTGTGTCATAAAAAAATGCTATTTATACTGTGATTTCCCTGTACAATATTTTTACAGGTAAGTCAGATATTTTTATCTATAATTAGCCACCTTTATAATATATAAGCACATCTATTGCCTTCTTTCCCACTTCTCCAATTTGAATTCTCATGTTAAAATAATCTAGTAGGTATATAAATAAAGTTATTGTCAAGTTTATTTCACAAGAGAGTAACCCAGTACAGTATTAGCAGTACTAAGCTATAAGGCCAATTGTGGCATTCTAAATTAAGACATTTAACAGCTCATGACTGTTTTAGAATGAAACGAATTAAGTATGATTGGGGAAGAACCGGTTATCTTTTTCGAAACTGGAAAAAAAAAATCAAAGGAGGATTTATACTCTGCTACTCATATCGAAATAAGCCCCTCTTTGCTTTGTTAAGCTCTATTCAAAGGTAAGAACATCAAAACCAGCAGAAACGAATCAGAAAAAAATATAAATATATTCAACATCTATCTATTCAATATCTACCACATGAAATAATTAGGGTGACTCAGTTAGAGCACAGAGAATACCTATTGTTGGGACCACCCAGCCTCAAGGCCATGTTGTGGCAGCATCACCAAGACATACTGCATAGGAGAAGTTTTTTATGGTACTTGTGGTCCTTTAAGGAAAAGAACTTTGGCACCAAGACACAGATCATTTGGAAAAGCTGTTTCAATCAGTAGTTTCAACTTTCTCCCAATAAAATTTTTCAGTACAATTCACAGCAAATATTCCAAAGTCTCTTAAAATAAAGCATTAGTGTTTTGCACATCAGAGTTCAATAAATACATTCTGAAATGTGTTCTGAGAACTCGTTGCAAGGGGTACCTCATGAGGAAGGAATAAAGCTGCAGCAGCAAGTGCATTACTCACTACAAGTGTTTTACTTGCCTTGAAAGTTAAACATGCTCTCTATAAAATAAAAAATTGGGGAAAGTAAAGTATTTAAAAAATCACCTATCATCCCATCAATTAAAGAATATCACTATTAACATTTTGATATACTTTCTTCCAGTTTTTATATTAAAATTAAATGAATTTTTCCTGACTACAAAAGTAACACAGGTCCATATTAATAAATGTGGAAACAGAAGAAGAACATGTTTTCTTATAGCTTTTTTCCTAAGAAGTGTTAAAATAAAATTGAAATCAAACCATATATACATCTTTTTAGCCTTCTTTTTTCACCTAACAGCATGTCATGAGTATGTTACCAGATTTGGAAACTTTTCTCAAAAACTTAGTTTTTTATCTTTTTTGAGTGTTCCATTTCCTTATTATGAGATATTTAGGAAGAACCCCAGTATTTTCCTTTTATCATTGTAAATAATGTTATTTATCACCCTTGTATATATTATTTAACCTGATCATGGATGATTTCTTTAAAATTCACTGATAGAAAGAGCATTACTGAGTTGAAGGACATATGCCACAATACACATTGCCAATTTGCTCTAAAAGTTAATATCTCTCTGGGTATTTGAGAGAATAATACATAGTTTTCAAATACTATTTTACTTAAAATGTTGGTATTAAAAATCTGTGTATGATAAAATGTAGGTGAAAGAAATGGGCTCAGAATACTTGAAAATTTTGTTGTAAGAAGGAAAAAACTGATGTTCTTGTTTCTACTTCAATTTAACTGCCTAAAGAATGCCCTGCTTCTAATTAGAGTTACTTCAAACGCCCGCTTCATTTACACCCATTCATTGGGATATGAATGAAAGTGTGTCTTCTCTGACTTTGAGACATCTCATCATGCAGTAAAATTATACGAACTCGGTTATGACAGTGCCATGATTCTGCAGTACGTTCTGCAGGCCTCTAGGAATTCTGCAGAACCCGTTTTGGCCTACCTTTCCTAGGAGAGCTGCAGGGCTTCTGGGGCTTCAAATAAACTTCCAAATCCATTCTTCTACATATGTATTGATAGAATACATATTTCTACATTAAAGACGTATTTCAAAGTGCATGTTTTGGATTCCCTTAGCATTTGGCACTAGTGATATCAATAAGATAGGAATCTATCACATGGATATTTGAGTGTATACTGATAAGGGAGTAACAAGACCACATCCTTATCACTTCGAGTAGCTTATACAACAACTGTCCTTTATCTCAGTCTCCAAGGAACTCCTGTCACAAGTCACAGATTGGAAGTGTTAGAAGTGGCTACTGTTGGTTTGATGGGGTGGATGCCAACACATTCATGAGTTGATTAGGATTATGCCATTGATTTTTGTGGTATGCCCCGCAGAGACTTCTGAAGGGAAAACATTATCACAGCTACTTCACAGTCATTGTTCAGGCTTCTTGATATGTGAATAGTTAGTTGTTCATGTTAGTGTACAGTTAGTGTATTCTGTGTTTGTCAGTGATCATTTTGCATTAATAATGCAAATAGGAATTTTCATAAATTATTATGCATATCACTTCTCTAGTCTTTTAGTTTTAAAAATCCTAAGAGAGGGAATAAAGTATTGATTGCAATTTTCAAACTACAGAATTAATAATGTATATGAAACCCAACCTTGGTACGTTTGAAATAAATACAGGACAAACCACAGTGATGATCCCCCCATGGTATTAATTCATGACCAGTATGAGTATATTAAATCAGACATCAAAAGGAACTCTTGATTATAAGAGTTTCTAAAAGCTAGTGCTGGCTATAAGGGAATTTGGAATTCCTTTTCTGCTAATTGTCAATTAAGAATTGACAGGGATATCTGTCACCTGGTTAAGGACTGGCCTTTTTGTGGCAAAAAGCTGGACTTGGTTGATCTCCTTAAATCTCTACCAGCCCTGATTCTGATACCACCAGCAAAGAGCCAGTCATTTGGGGAACTTGGAAAACTCCTCCCTAAATGGGTCCTGACTGAAGCTAAAAATATGGCATCTGGTTTTTATCTAACACCCAGATTATAGGAGATTTCAGTACCCTGTGTGTGTAAATAAGTTTCACTGAGCAAAAGTTTTATGCAAAAATGCAAAGCACCCACTAAAGAATTGACTTCTTTCTGCTACAGAAAATAAATTATGGAGTTGGATTAATGGAGTAAACTCTATGCCATATGAATTTAAACTGCCATTTAGGAAGAGGTGATTCCATTCACAACAGCTCAAATCCTAGAAGACTGAGCTTTGTGAAATTGCCAAGAGTAAGTCAAAAATAGGTTTTAAAGCTAGATAGTGGTTTGCTAGATCTTTGGTGCTAGTGCACTGTACAAGCTGACCACTCATACTGATGCTATGAAGAATGGCTCAAGTGTCCAACTGGTGAGCAAACTTTAAAATCTTCATTTTGTATGTCTAGTGTCGGGGGGAGGGCATATACCTTGTTTGTTGTTGATGTTGTTTTTCCCAAAGAGGGAAATTCCAAGATCCTGGTGATTTGAAATCTTTAAATTGAGCTTATATCTGAATTACTAGTCAGAACTTCTGGAAGTACTAGAACCAGCCTCATCCACTTGAAGTCCTTGAGGATGATAGACCAGTGGTTTTCAAAAATGGCTGCAGAGTAGAACCACCTGGGAGCTTTAGAAAATTCTACTGCCCAAATTAAATCAGAATATGTAGAGTTAGGACTCGGGCATTGGTACATTTTTAAAGCTTTTACAGGGAATTTCAGAAGCACTGGTCTAGACTGAGCCAGACCCCTGGATCAGTTGAATAAGGAATGAGACACATTTTCTCTGCCCATCCATGGCCAAGTCATATTACTGAAATGACCACTGAGAGCCAATGGTTGGACACCAGTTGTCATTGTCCTGTACCTTCTGTCATTTAACTGACTTACACATATTACTTGTCCACTCTGAGGGAGGAGATGAGTAGTTAACTCTGTCAGCATTGTAAGATTCTTGATAGAAAGTTTCGGAAAATGACACTTAAAAATCTCAACAATTGGGCTTCCCTGGTGGCGCAGTGGTTGAGAGTCCGCCTGCTGATGTAGGGGACACGGGTTCGTGCCCTGGTCCTGGAAGATCCCACATGCCACGGAGCGGCTGGGCCCGTGAGCCATGGCTGCTGAGCCTGCGCGTCCGGAGCCTGTGCTCCAAAAAAACTCAACAATTCATTCTAATTGGACAATTGCTTTACCTATTACATTTTCCTATTTTTGTTCCTTTTGGGAATTTGATATTCAGATAGTTGGCAAAACTGTTCTCATTCCTGTTCCTAAAATATGTAGTTTGCTCTTATATCTGAAAACCCTTGTTACACCAGAAGTTACTCTAGTCTAATCTTACCAGACTTCCCCTGACCACCAAGGATCTGAAAGTCAGCCTTAGCTTTGCATGTGTGTGGCAGTTAAGACAAGCCTGCGCCTGTCACCTACAGGGTGGACCCCCCAGGGAAGCCGACACACACCGTTCTCTGCACCCCAGTTCTCAGGGGGCAGTCAGAGGACCAAGAGGCTCGCACCCGCAGCAGACAGAGCTAAAGACTTGTCGATCATTGGAACAAGTGTGCCTGGGCTCCTGTCCCTCTCTATCTGCTTGGATCCTCATTTCAAAAGATGCTTTTCGAAGCAGTCCTTTTACCGGGGGAGGAGAGGACGTAAGGCTGAAAGCTGCTGATTGTCCGGGTGACTGAGCCCATTGATGCTGGGGCTCTTGATAGACAGTGGCCCAGGTGCCCAGGAGCCACAAGAGCATGTGGAGGAGGACGCAGTGTGTGCCGGGGCAGGACCCGGCCGGGCAGCCTCTGATTTCACATGCTTGTAAATCACAGGCATAATTATGAGCAGTGAAAGTTTAGTGAATTCCATTGCTCATCATCCCATTGGGATTGATGTCCTACTTTTCTGAAGTTTGTCAGAGACCCTTCCTTTTACATTTTCCTCTGTCTTTAACTGGTGATCTTATGGCAGCCCATGCAATGTTAGCGTATTTTTTTTCAAGTGGAATGAGTCAGAACGTAAATGAGAAGCAATTTACCTTTCAGAACTGATGTTGGAAACATAGCATGCATGTGTGCACACACGTACACATGTATGTGTCAGTGATTGGGTCCCATATCAAATGCTTCCTCAGGAAAATTGTTAGAACTCTGCTTTAAAGCATGATTTAGGTTGAAAGAAAGTGTGTGTTCGGTTGAAAGGAAACAGCAATATATTTAATATATTTGATAAATATTACAATAGAAGAGTCACCATTCTGGAATTTTTTGTATATGTGATATTTTTAAGTTTGTGACCTATCAAACTACTGCATTAGAATTTATTAAATCTCATCTGAAAGAGAATTGCTGTAGTGGTAGAAATAACCATTAGATAAATTCATTCTAAAAGTGGTAGAAAGCTAATTGAAGAGTCTTCCCTCAGAAAAAAACTTTTAAATTCCTTCTTTTGGGGGTAGTTTAAAATTCTGGTTCCAAACCATTAAAATATAGATCCGCAAGTAAAATTTTTTACTGTGTTTTTGTTTTTTTTTATAAATATATCAAGGTAGTAATGATGTGGCATTAAACCCAAATTTATTTTATTGAGTGTTGCTGATCCTACATCAGAATGCCCTGTACTCTGAGATAAATGTTGTTTTCAATTTTTAAATAAGTCTAATCTCATTTTAAATCTAATACAAAAGTCCACAGAGAAATTTTTTTTTGTCCCTTGGTCATGTGAAATAATCTCAATGTAATTTCATTTGGTTAAGCTAATTTCATATCTGGTGCTCTTACTTTTTTACTTTGGCATTTGCAATTCTACTGATAAAGCATTTTAATAAATGTCAATGGACACAGATATGGTGTATGCCAGTATAAACTGGTTTAATCTATAAAGTACTCTCCAGCATGCATCATTTTTTTTTTTTACTGAAGTCAAAACTGCAGTATGCAGGGTCCCTCCAGTTGAGTAAAGAAAGACCTGCTTTCTCCTACATTTTAGGCCCCGTAAGTCACAGCTGAGGTGAGGAAAGCTTTTACATGAATGTCTTTATATTTATCTAAGACTTGAAGGGCAAAGGAAATAGAGCCTATAAATCTCAGAAGTCCTATGGTAATCATTTAAAACAAGTGAAAAACCAAGAAATCTGCACCCTAGAGAAGGTCACTGCCATCTTTCAAAAGCATCTGTCTGGACGTGGCAGCCATCACCTCACTGTATCTGACTAGAAAGAGAACAGAGAAGGGCTGCTGGTGATACCAGTTGGCACGACTTTCCAGTGGCTCTATTATCTAATGAAAAGGAAATCACAGGTGTCCCAAAACTGCCTCTAAGTAGTAGAAGGTAGCACAGTACTCCCTTTTAGAGACAGTCAATAGCTTTTCTTTCCCAGTACTAAAGATAGTCTTCAAGCCAGCCATGTTGTTAGCAAGAATACAGTAAGTCCCCTACATACAAACGAGTCCTGTTCCGAGAGTGCGTTCATTAAGTCCAACTTGTTCTTAAGTCCAACAGAGTTAGTCTAGGTACCCAAATAACACAATCGGCTCTATATACTGTACTGTAATTGGTTTATAGTACTTTACACACAAATAACATGTAAAAAACAAATAATAAAGAAAACATTTTTAATCTTACAATACAATACCTTGAAAAGTACAGTAGTACAGTACAACAGCTGGCATACAGGGTCTGGCATTGAGTGAACAGGCAAGAAGAGTTATGACTGGAGGAGGGAGAGGAGGTGGGAGAGGATAGAGCTGAAGGGTCGTCAGCAATAGGAGACGGAGGGCAAGCGGCAATTTCACTCACGCCTGATGTTGATGGAACGCCTGTTTGCATCTTTCAAAATTCGCAACTTGAAGGTTCATATGTAGGGGACTTACTGTACTCTAGTCTTCTCTCTTACTAATCATAACCACCATTCTTTTAAGCCCTTACTTTGCCAAGCCATTACATAGAGTACCTCTGTAATCCTTCTGGTAACCCTGTGAGGCAGGTATGCATAACCCATTTCACAGATGAAGAGACTGAGGCCCAGAAATTAAGGAAACTGCCCGAGAGAACACCACAGAGCCAGTAGTAGAGCCGGATTTTCAAGGCAGTTGTCGGACGCCATGCTGTCAACCACGGTGCTGTGCTGCACTGTGCTTTTGATCAGCAGCCCCTGCACAGGAGGAAAGATTGGGTAGCATGTTTAAGAAGCAGAGATGGATGACGGTTGGTGTAGACATGCTCATTGCTGCTCATCCTGGCTCGCAGGTCAGTGGGGAGGCTGAGGGCCTAGATCTAATGTCAATCATACAGACTTGGGTGCTAGTCACTGCATTCATGCCACGTGCTGGTTGTTTGACTCTGGACAAATTATTTAACCTCTAGGCTTGGTTTCTTCATCTGTAGAATAGAGATGACAAAAGGTTGCACCTACGACTTTACGTGTACAATCTCACATGAATCCGAAGTACTTTGTAAGCATTAGCTGTTATCAGCATCTATTACACTAACATGAAAAGAAGAGGAAGGAAAGGAAAAGATGCCCAGCCCTCAGAATGACTTACAAGCTCCTGTGGCCACAGTTAACTATAGTCTGTAGTATTTAACAGCCCCCCTCATATGGGATTAGATGACAATTTATGGAAATTCCATGAGAGTGTTAGCATTTGCACCAAAATTATATGGCAGTCTTATGGAAACAAAGTTATACTGATGTATGTACGTGGGTTTACTTCCATTCAAAAAGATAAACCTAGAATATATTTTTTATCAAAATGTATAACTGGAGGAAGAGAACATCTTCAGTTTTAGATCATCACCTCTTGGCATTAGGTGTAGGGCATTGCTACCTACCTCATTATGCAAAGCCCCCCAGGTCTGGAGTTTCTCACAGCACATGCCTGACGATGATTAAGCACAAAGCAGCTGACCCATGAGTACAGCAGCAAGCTTCCTCAGCATTTCCTTGCTTTCAGAGTAGTTTTTATCAACCTGGATATTATAGTAATGTAGGTCTTTTTGTGTGTTTATTTTGGAACATGGTTTGTGTCACTCTGCCATAGAGTTAATAAATTGTAGGATTTGCAAAGGAAATATACTGAGACTGAAAACTAAGAAAGCACATATTTTTGCCCACCAGCAACAATTGCTCAAAGCACAGATTTAGAATCTCAGGATTTGGGAGGGGAGCAATTGGGCAAAGTTGCTCTGAAATTAACATGTAATGTCATGATACAAAGAGTGTATTACTCAACAAAATATTTTTGTAAAAGAAGCAGATGAGGTCAGGGAAGAGAGAAGTTTAAAGGAAGTTTTCAGAATTAAACAACATAACAGACATTAGTTAATTTATCATGAAACGTGCTAGAGGTCAGGTGCGAGAATATATAAATGAAATGATCTCAGTTACCTCCCTCACAGACCCCAGGCTGCAGTAGACCCTTTTCCTATCACATCAACTCAGTATTTTACAGAAAGCTTCCTAAATCTGTAAGCATGTTTGCTCCTTGATTTGTCTTCTTACCTAAGACCAATTTGGGGAGTTTGTTTATGTAGCATTTGCCTTTTAACAGACTTCTTTCATCTTTACATTTATATACTAAATATATAGAGAGATTTTTGTATATAATATATAATACTTATGTAAAATAAATATGTACGTAAATATGTTATCAATTACTATAATACATTTTAATTTATTTGTTGGTAGTATTCGCCAATTGACATTTAGTTTTGTTTTGTTTTGTTTTTGAAGTCTGAAAGTCTGCAATTATGTTGAACTATCATAATATCAAAGTGGCCAGAACTGAAGACATTTTGAAAAACTGGGTCACTGTCTAGAAATTAAAATCATCCTTGGAAATGCTATTATTGAGACCATTCTGTAATGTGTTATAATGAGAAAAGTTCGAGAACATCTTTTTCTAAATCATGTCATTTTCTATCCCAGCTTTTCTTTGTGATACTAGGTGACAATATATATGGCCACAGTGGCTTTTGGGAATTACCATCCAAAAGGAGTAAAATTTGACTCTTTTTCCTAGTGAATTTTCATTTTACTCTCTCTGGGCATGTTGTATACAACTAATTTTAAATTCATCCATTTACTCATTTTAAAATGTTGTGCAGTTCCAGAGGCCTAAATTTCAAATCACACAAAATCTGTAAAAAATAATTATTTGTTTAAGACAAAAAATATGAGCTAATTATTCTGTCATACATATATGTAGTAGCACAAAAACAGAAAAAGAGAACATCAATAAATTTGATCTAAACTAATACCATGGTTGCTTGCGGTTGACATTATATTTAATCTGCTTGTAAAACTGAACCCAATAAGCTGAAACTAATATAAAAATAAAGCATGATGACAAAGGATCTTAAAGGTTTATATATTGTCACAAAATTCTTGAGAAAAGAATATTCCTTCCAAATATTCAAATATTGAATATTCTGGCTTTCTCTTTAAGAGTAACTAAATTCTGTACTTAAAAAAAAAAAAATTCTAATAAGCTGTTTCCAAACCAACCTCTTATCCTAAAGCACCTTTGATCCAAATGGATCACACAGTTAAATAAAATGACATCTGTCCTCAGGCTATTTCTAGATAGGGAAAACACATCTGTTCTAAGAACTCTTAGCCAACAGTTTGAAACTGTTCAGAAGAATTCCTTAAAAAAAGAAAAGACTATGTACAGAGAGCAAAGGGAAGATGCTTGAGGTTGGAAAAAATTAGGAGAGCACTAACCCTTAAGAGGATAAAAAGATAACCGAATTTAATTCCCATTAAATTCTTAGCCTTTCTACGAAAGATTTGATGATGAGATTCCCACAGTACAAACATCTTTGTGGATGGATGTGAACACACCTGTTCAGGAAAAGGGAAACAAAACTTGAACTAACTCCCTTCCCACACAGGTCACCAAACATCTGTCATAAGTTATCAACTGGCCTAGACTGGACTCAAGCCTGTGACCTGAGGTTGAAAAAGCCACGTAGCTCATTCTGTCTCTTACCTAGTCTGTGGTGTTACCCGGTACCACTGGTAAAGCTTCTGTTTAAATCTCCAGGAGTTTGGAAGACCAGGTTGACCCCGTGACATTAATAATATATTTACGCCCAGGGTTTCCACGCGCACTACCCTGGGGCTGATCTTAGTTAGGATTTTGTGACTTGCAGTAATGTAGGCAGCTCCAAAAAGATTTACCCAATAGTTGGCATAGTTCTTTAATTGCATAAGTTCCTTCATTGCAACCTAAAGACAATGTCTTCTTGTCCAAGGAAGGTTGTGTGTGTGTGTGTATTTTAAGATTTTGACTTTGATTAAATGTCAATACATATAAAACTTCTGCATAAAAGCAGGGAAACGAAACAAAGAAAGAAAAACAACCAAAAAAGGCTTATGGGCATGACTAACTAGGTGAGCTTCTTCCCTTGTAAGTATTAAAACTTTGGCGACAGCATCAAAATGTCAATGCTTTTGTTCCCTCCTGTGTCTCTTTCCTGTAACATCCCACCTCAGTTGGGTACGTGTGAGAACTAATCTCTGAGTGGCTATGGCGCTCATGCATGGAGTTGGCCAGTGGTTGTGTGATTTGGAGCAATCTGCTTAACCTTCTGTGATTCTCTATGTCTTCATCTTCAAAATCAGAGGACTAGGCTAAATGATACCTTAGGTCTTTTCTAGCTCTAAAATTCTGCGAAATAGAAAGCAGTGCAAGTCTCCAACATTTTCCAAGAAAATTATGGTAAAGAGAAGTGGTCAGTGTGGCTCAGGCATTGGCAACTCCACCATTGCCCAGGCTCAGAGAGCACGGGGCTCACTTTGCTTTACTCTGATTTTTTTCCTTTGCACTGATACAGAAACACAGGCAGAGCCCACTGGGCATCCTACCACACTGACAAATAGGTGCACTCACCTTTCTGGAAGGTCACCATCACTCCAGTTAATTTTTAAAAGCTGCATAACTCAGCATGAAGTGAGACTTCAGGTTCCAGTTAATGGAAGCATGATGTCTTTAATGTGTAGGGATAACAGGGTGGTAAGTTTTCAAACCTGGGTTCGAAGGTAAGGATACATCATGACCTTGAAGTGGGCAGTACTTGGTGTGCTGGGGAGGACATACCATGGAGCTGAGTGACAGAAGAGGAGAGTCATCATAGGAGATAAGATTGCAGAGCGCCTATGTGGTGCTGGTGGGGTGGAAGGTGTGCATCAGATGATGCAGGGTCTTACATGCTCTCCTAAGGTCTTTGGCTTTTCCTGTGAGTGAAAGGGGGAATCACTGGAGGATTTTGAACAGAAGACTGACATGGTCTGACTTAAGCCTTTTTTTTTTTTAAATAAATTTATTTATTTTATTTATTTATTTTTGGCTGCGTTGGGTCTTCGTTGCTGTGCGTGGGCTTTCTCTAGCTGCAACGAGCAGTGGCCACTCTTTGTTGCGGTGCGCGGGCCTCTCATTGGTGGTGCAGTGGTTAAGAATCCGCCTGCCAATGCAGGGGACATGGGTTCAAGCCCTGGTCCGGGAAAATCCCACATTGCCGCGGAGCAACTAAGCCCGTACACCACAACTACTGAGCCTGCGCTCTGGAGCCCGCGAGCTACAACTACTGAGCCTGTGAGCGACAACTACTGAAGCTCGCGCGCCTAGAGCCCATGCTCCACAACAAAGAGAAGCTGCCGCAATGACTTAAGCCCTTTTCAACAAGATCAATAGCAGCGGTGTAGAGATAGCCGGCGAGGCGGGGCAGGAGTGGAAGGAGGGACGGAGAGAAGAATACTGACTCCTGATACTAGTTCTGCTCTGAAAGTGCTTTGTGCCAATGGGCAAGTCATTGACCACTTGAGCCTCAATTTTTCTCTGTAAAATGAGCAAATCAGTAATAGCTGAGCTTCCTTTCATTTCCAACTGTCAGTGCGTCAACACTTGGAGAAATATTTAGAAATTTACCCTATTAAAGGTAAGCATTTTTACACATGGTGTTTACCGAAGGTATACATTCTTTCCCATAGTTTTAAAGTGCAGATTTAAAAACTCAGTACGTGAGCAACATAGGACATTTAATTGGTTCTGGTGAAAGGTTGTGAATTACAGGAAAATATCAGTTATGGTATTTAATATAAAGAAGGGGGCTCACTCTATACCAGTCGTAAATGTTAATTCATGAAAATGGTAACCACAACTAAAGACTATCTGTGTACTCACACACACGTTCCTCCTCGGGAAATGTACATTTACATAGAGGAAGGGGGTCAGGTGATTATTTTTTAAAAGGGTAATTATAATTGGATTTAGTATACCAGAGGCCAAAATCCAGGTATCCTTAAGTCAGAGAATATTAAAATAATGATGGAATACAAAACTATGGCCTTCTAATAAGGAGGATACACAAATATTATTGTAGGGAATTTCTAACTATTTAAATGATAAAATAATGACCTAAAAAATAAAAATAAAATAAATAAAATAAAATAATGACTTGACTTCTAAAATATCCATAATTCACTCTCCAAAGTAGAATATTCCCAGATATAGTCAGTGAGTTTCTTTTTTGTTTATGCCAATGGAACCTTATTTAACTAATCAGTCTTTCATGCTGTAAATTAAGCTGGCAACAAACAAAAAACAAAAAAAATTGGCTCCTTTTCTACCTGCGTGTGAATCTACAGAAGTTAATTTGGTTGTGTACAGAGTAACTAGATGTGAAAAATTGAAAAGGGAAAGAGGGTACGCTCCATCATTTTACTTGCACGTGTAAGGATTTCAGTGCTCTGTGTTTCCTTGAACGAAATCCCATGGTGCCAATTAACCTAACGTATTCCAAAACAATTCTCTGTTTAGAAAGAATAATTTTCATTGTGGGTGTTCCTTGAAATCGTATGCCTCATCCCTTGTTATTACCAAGATGTGTGCTGGGCGATTCAAAGTACCAGCTTCACTTCCATGCACTGCATAGATTAGAGCTGTATCCCACACACAGTGTCAGATAATCTGTTTTAATTTTGTCTAATGCACACATATTTTCACCTTTAGTAATTTTTTTAATGTGGAAAAGCCCTCTCTACCTAATATTAAACCAAATATTTCATGTCAAAATTATCAGAAACACTCAAAGAAGGAGATTTGTTTTAATCGGGAAATCGCTTTTTCTTGCAAAAACTTTGCAATAAGTCAACTTTCCTGGTTTGGTTTAAATAGCATCTTCATTTTTCTTTGAAATAACGTGAATACATTTTTCCTCCACTGTGAGAGAAAACTGGACTAGAAAAGACTGAAAAGGATTTAACTAACTTGGTAAATACATTCTCCATTTTATTAGGCTGTGTTGTCTATTTGGATTTCTGGAGTATTTGTTTTAAACCTAATAAATCAATTAACCAGTATTCATTCTAAGATTTAATTTGGTGAATAGAATATATGTGCTTTTCATCAGGGCACACATCATTTTTAAGTCTGAAACCACCACACACAAAGGATTTAATTCCGACACATTTGTTCTCAGCATAAATACTTTAAGGCCAATAGTTGTCCCCACTTAATCATGCTTCTTAAAAGTGAATTCCAGAAGACTTGAGGCCCCAAATGACCCCTGGTAAGGTGAGTTGTCAGTAAATTACTTTTATGATGTGCCCTAGGGAAGCAAGTCTGCTAGAAACTTGGTAGGGAGCTGGCCCCCTCTTGCCTGTAGGGGGATGACCTTTAACTTTATCTAACCTTTGCATTTCTAATTCTAAATTTCTAGGAGGCATTTAGTCACATTGTTGGATATCTTATGAAAAAGGAGGCCTCTCCTGTGCCGATAAGATGGTGTTAACCACATATTTGTTGCTAAACTTCCCAATGAAGCATTCCAGGACACCTTTTTATTTCTACAATTGACTTTTAAATACCAAACATTTAATGAGTTGAAATATAAATGAGTTCAAAATGGACTCATAGTTAAATTATGACTGCCTTGGGTGACATTTGGGAAACACTGTAGAAAATTTAATCCCTGTAATTTTGCTAATTTGAATTTATCGTGGCACTTGAAAATTTATAAGAGCCATTAAGGATGATTGAAGATATTGCATCAGAATACATTTTTTTTCATGATATATTTAGTTATTGAAAACAAGTCTTGTCAATTTTTGTGTTGTCTCCATTATGAGAAAGTTTTTATTGTACTTTGGGAGGATAATTACATCAAAATTATCAAATGTAGGAATTTAGATTCAGTTTTAGATGAAAAAAAATATATCCTTCTTTGGCTGTCTTATACTGAAAACATTGGAAAATAATGCTCTTTTACAGGATATAAAATACAAAGTGATCATTAATTTCTTGTTAATGATCATGGCATAAGTTATGTAGACCCAGATGTCTATGTTTTAGTTCCATGAATGTCTAATTTTTCTTCTTTTCCCATTAGTTTTGGATGACATTGAAGAGACCAGTATTTTTAATTCTTTCCTAAAGCAAAGTACCTCATTACTCAGTTTTATTGTTTATAAGTGTATTATACATACATGTAAGTATGTATGTATATACATACACACATATATAATAGAACACTGGCTGAATGAAATATTGCTAAAGATAAGCTTTTTCCAAAAAAATTATACACCTAATTTTTAATTAGACAATGTTTAGGTATTTAAATACATAGACTAAATGTAGAATATTTCTATAATCTCTCTGATTTATATGTCAGATTGTAACATAAGCAAAGCCAAGTGGTCTAAGCTTTGCATGTGATGTCAGCCCTTTGAGGAGTCCAGCGATATGCAGTCGTAGAAGCAATTAGTGTAACTTCAGTAGTTTTTTAGTGGCGAAGGAAAGAGATCAGCAAATTCTTTCCTGTAAACCAAAGGTTCTGGCTCAAGAGCGTATATAAACAAGATGTAAGTTTTAAATATAGTTAAATGCCACCCAGGAGAAAAACTCAGCGGTGAAGAAGTTGTCAAGAGACAGGGAGCAGTCTTTAAATGGTGAAGAAAATTTTAAACTGGTGGGAATACATAGGCACGTGCTTCCAAAAACTTCAGCACAGAAGGTCCTCTTCCTCCTACCCCACCCCAGTTGTTTATCTTTGGATGTGGGAGTAGTAGCAACAGTAAAGTAACAGTCAGGCAGGATGTAGATGTAACTTGTTGATAACCCTAAGAAGAGTTTAGCTGAGAAAATGGCCATCAAACTCACAATTTTGAAATGAATTTGGAAGCAATAGTTATGGCACATTATGACACTAAAATTCAAACTATCTTAGGCTGTTTGCTTGTTTTAATCCTACCAAAAGCATTTGTTTGTCATCATGTATGCTCCTACTGAGATATGGCTGGGCATTTTTTTCTTTGTGTGTGTGCTTATCTTTGTTTTGTTTTGTCAAAAATTCTGCGTGGAAGTATCTTGACGGTTTTGACCGTTACAGCCTGTTCTGCTTTATTATTGCCTGGAGACTTGCCATTCGATTACCATTGAACATGGACCAGAAGACACATTCATGTGTTAGATACTGAACAGGGCCCATCTCTGGAACCCGGCCAAAAAACACAAGACCTGGTGTGTGGAAGGTAGTTCCGCAAAGGAGAATCAGGGTGCTCTGACCAAAAGGAATGTATGGTGGGAGGGAAAAGCAATAGAGATCTGAGAAACTCAAGTTAACAAGGGAGAGGAAACAGAAAAAATTACCTAGTACAGGCTATAACAAAAGTCTGAGCTGAGTATGGGAGATTCCAGGGGAAAGAACAGGGAACTCCATCCATCTGAGGATGGTGGCACCTCACGTAAGGAATGACTCTTTAAGGGTATGGGCAGAAAAGAGGGATGAGGCTTTCATGCAGGAAACATCATGAAAGGATTGAGATGGGACTAGACATGTAAACTGAGGCAAGAGACAGCTCCCATAAAGGGTCTTGTATACTCAGGGATCCTGAGTTTCTTCCTAGAGTAGACAGCAAGGACAGTTCTGGCCAGCCCCCAGGGATGTATTAGGCTCTCGTGTAACCGGCTGCCTTCTTTAGGCTGCTGTGACCACCCTACTTCCCCTTGTAGGGGATCTGGGAGCTTCTCCTTTTCTGGAGGGCAAGGCAGCTCAAGAACTGAATCCAGAAAGAACTTAAAAATGAATGCAAAGGGAGAAGATCCTAGGGAAAACAGAAACTCAATTCCAATGGGCTTAATCAAAAAACAAAACAACTCCCGGCTTTGCTTTCCCCTGTGTTAGCTTTATTCTTTGCCAGGCTTTCTTCCTGTGGCACAGATTGTGGTAGTTCCAGGCTCATGTCCTTCCAGTTTAGCAAATCCAGGGGAACAAGAGCTGCTTTCCCATAAGAGTTCCATCAAAAGTTCCCTAAATGATACTCCAGCCTTAGGACCCACACCCACTCTGAGGCGAGTCATGTGCTACCATGGTTGGCCTGGCCTGGGTCATGTGCCCATCTCTGGAGCCAGGGGCAGAGATCAGGACAGTCCAAAGCACTACGCCCCAAGTGTGGAAGGGGTAATACCCCAAAGGAAAATAGGAGTACTTTTACCAGAGGAGGAGGGAGTGGATTCTGGGCAGTCTACACAACAGACATCCACTACTCATTGGGCTAAGAAGGCTACTCTGAATCAGAGTCCAGGCTTATAATATTCAATCCTGCCTTCCTTCCTCCCCATGCTTCTGATTACTGGGCTTTCCTCTGGGTCATATTTCAAGGACATTCAAGGGTTGTAAAGCAGCCCAACTAAAGCTTTCTGTTGGTACAAGATACCTAAGTAGGTGGTACTTTCTTATTGTTCACATAATACTAATTTCTTGCTTATGTCTATGTTTATTTTTAAGACACATAGATCAAGATACCTTGGTTTGATATACCAATAAAATATGCATCAGGAAGCATTGCTAAATCAGCAGAAACAATGAGGCCCAAAAGACTAACTTAATAGCTTTTAAATCACAGAAAATGACCCATCTCCAAAACAGGATAGCTGAGGCCCCATAAGAAACACATCTATACAACCCACAGTCCTGTCCTTATTTTGAAAGGCTTTTGTGAAATTTCTATTTCAGTTTCATCCATTAATCATATTTATTAGTGAGTCACCGTAGAGTTTTCATCCAAGCCTGCAAGAATTCCAGAAGCGTGTAGGGACTGCCTTCAAAATGCTTAAATAGAGAATATGAAACATTTGATGATAGTGTTTTGTATTTTGGCAACATGTAACTTTGGAATATTTTGCACCCCATGGCTCTAAAGTTCACGTTTTCTTTCCAATGATGTTGAGCTCATTTTGTGCAATTTAATTAATTTTGGTAAACAAGTATGACGTGTTTTAATTTGTCTTTAGTCATAATGGTGTGATTAATGTGCTGTAGACTACTTAAAGAGTAATATTGTCATTCTTTTTTTATATACTCTGAATATTCTCATGAGTCCGTTAGTATGCCTTTGCTAGGTATTTAATAAGCACATTAAAATCTGTTATTGGGCTTCCCTGGTGGCGCAGTGGTTGAGAGTCAGCCTGCTGATGCAGGGGACACGGGTTCGTGCCCCGGTCTGGCAAGATCCCACATGCCACGGAGCGGCTAGGCCCGTGAGCCATGGCCGCTGAGCCTGTGTGTCCGGAGCCTGTGATCCACAACGAGAGAGACCACAACAGTAAGAGGCCCACGTACCAGAAAAAAAAAAAAAACTGTTCTTGTTTACTCACTTAAATGAAAGCAAGAGAAAGTTTGAAAAACACAAATCCTGACTACCCAAGAATGTGCATGGTTTTATCTCTAACATTAGGAAAATCTTTTTTTGTTTTCTTATTAAAAGCCTTTGTCATATTTAAACATGTTCTTCAAACTAATGCTAACTACATGCAATAAGCATTCAAAAATTAAAAGTTAATTTCTTTTTAATGGAAAAAAACTAGTTTGTCTTATATATCTGAATTTTAAACAGGAATAGTATTACATAAGTATATGACAGACTTTTCTCTGCCTAAAAACATGCCTATGCCCTCATTATCCCTCACTAAAAAAATTAACTTGTTTTCCTTAGCATATATTATACCATTGTCTGTCATAACCACTCTTTCTAAAACCAGTGTTTAATTTGCTTATGTAGAAAGTGGCAATGACTTGACCCTTCTGCTTTATTTCATCACCCTGACCCCTTGTCAGACTTTTCATTCTGCCATTTGATTATGTCAAATGATGGGAAGGTATTTTTCTTTGAAACTGGCTTTTCACCCATAGAAGGTTCAGGTGGAATCCAGCTAGAGGACTGTTACCCAGAGATGGTAATAAAGCTACCTACTGTTTGATCCAAAGGGCGACAGAGTTGTGGAATTCAGCTCAAAGGAATAATCTGTTTTTCGAAGTTCTCTGTGTAGGAACTTACTGAATGTTTTCCCTGTGTTTTATGGATCTGCAATAATAACATGGCTCTGCTCCACGTGGGGGAGATGGCTATAGGTGTGTCATCCATTCATTGACCGATTCATTCATCGAGTTAATGTTTATTGGATTTCTTCTATTTGAGCCAGGGGAACTGGGGAAAGTCCGGAAATTCTGTCTTTATATGTTGATGGAATACAATGAATTGATTGTAAACATGAAGATAGAGATTTATAGAATTAGAAGGAGAGAAAGACGGAGGAAATGAGGGCCTTTGGATTTGTATTCCGGGTTTACTTTCGAAGTAAGTTCAAACATCTCCCCATTTACTTATTCACTTTTTTCTTATGAGATATTCCTAATATTGACCTGAAAAATACTAAAATGCATAAAATTTCTATTTATAACAGGGAATGAGGACTTCTTATTAACTGAATACTTTTAAATTTATTTTATTGAAGTATCATTGATTTACAATGTTGTATTAGTTTCTTAACTATATATTTTGATTAATAATTTAAAAGATACATGGTGAAAATGATCAGTTTTCAAAGAATTTACATGAACGTATCACAAAAAAACATATAAATAATGCCAAGAACCATTTATTCTTAGATGCAAAATTTGAAATACTGTAGATTTCAGGTCATCATTAGAAGTACCTCAGGTTTATCATCTCTCATCACCCTTTACATGAAACCCTTGAAGCTAGATAAGTTTCAGAATTCAGGGATTTCCAGATTTATACTTAGTCAATATGGTTCACATATTACATTTTATCTATTTTATCTAACAACCCTGATGGAGTCTGGGATAGCAACATGTAAAAAATATATTAATATATATGCAGAAAAATCTGAATATTCAAACTGAGTGGACTAAAGAAAGACTGTAAACTTCTTCCCAACAGTTCAGATCTAGTTTGTGGGCAAATAAATTTTACACAAAACTTATAAAAGAGCTTTTGCTTATCAAAGCTTTTTGGATTTCAGAACTGCCTAGGAGAAATCCTGGACCCCTTAGATCACAGCACTGTGATTTAGCATATCATTTGTCTGGCGGTGAGTTCAACATCGACTTTTAGGGACAGAGCTGGGAAAGCATAATTAAGCAAAAATGGCTTCTGAGCTTCCAAGAAAATATCTGTCACTGAGTGCCATGTGCTTTAGTCAAAAAATCATAAAACTTTCGAAGTCAAGGAACCTTTGGAATCATTCAACCTAGCTCTTTCATTTCACAGTTGAGGAAACGAGAGCCTGGAAAAACAAAATCATTTGTTTGAATTTGGTTAGCTACATGGAGCCATGTTGACATTGAATTATAATATAAAATTAATCTTCATTAGTTAAAAAGGCTGGTGTTTTGCTGTTAGTTTTCCCAGAATGTTCACTTTTCTGAGTGACAGTGGACAGTGGATTAGAAATATGAAGGACACACAGAGCACCCTAGAGGCTGATTTACTGAGAAGTGGAGCCTGAGAGCAGGATAGGAAAGCAGCACATTTGCAGGGCAGAAAAAAACTTTATACATTCCCTGAAGGCTAGACAGCACGACCAGCAGATTCAGGTCAGGGTGGCGATACCTGTCTCTTGTTCAGGTGCTCTTAAAGGAAATGCGGTGTTTCTCCATGAATGCAAAGTGAAGTTCTACATGGCAGTTCTTGTTGCCAAACTATTCACCTTGGGTTAGATTTATCTCTTTCGAAACATCCCCCAATATCAAAGTGTAAAAAGAGAATTGCATTGTCTTCTCGATATTTCAGTTAAATGGAGTTTCCTAAGGAAAGAGAGACATGGAAGGGCAGCATTAGCGTTGTTGATAATTAGAGTTATCTTCAGGAAAACAATCTCAATGTGTGAAAACAGAATACAGAGGAGATCATTTTTTTAAAGGAGAACATTAAGATGTTAAGAAAATGTTAAAACTGTATTTACAAAAGCAAGGATGTGTGAAATATATTTTTTAAAGATTATCAGTCAGATTTTTACTAGCTTGATTTTTGTTAAAATTCAGATGTCCCTGAGAAAGCTGACTGTTATCCTTACCAGTCTTTTTGGTTTAGTGGGAACAAATTTCAGCTCTTTTCTCAAATGCAGGTTTTGGTGGTGACAAAGCTTGGGAATCTTTGGGTTCAGAGAAGAAGAAATAGTTTTAAAAAGAGAAAAAGAAAGGGAGAACCTGAGAGAGTTTAGACACTGAAAACAAATTTCTGATTTTGTAATCTGTCCCACATTAAAGTAGTAACTTCCAGAATCAAGCTCTATTGTCAGATCATAGGATTTTATGTTCCTGTCCAAAAATTTTGAAACCTTCTTAATTTGCTTAGATGATTGATATGCAATTCAATGTTTCTCACTTTCTTTTTAAAATAAAGAACCTCAGATCAGAATGACCAGAGCAAGTGCTATTTACTTTAGTCTTAATTTTTGTAGAAGAAATAAAGAATAAGTGTGATTATATTTATGAGGAGTTTAAGTATAAAAGTTGATCCATGGTTAAAAAAACAGGAGCTAATTACATCATTTTCTTTTTGTTTTAGTAATGTTAAAGAATTAACAAAAGATCACTGTGGTTGTAATGGTTGGTGTTTGGAAATTAAGATTATAGTTAAATAATTGAATTTAAAGCATTAATAAATTATACCAACTTCCTCTACATATGTGGATATTATACCACTGGCGGGCCAGAGTAAAGTGTACTTAAGACATACTATGTGGTAATGACTTAGATTAGGGGTTGGCAAACTACAGACCAAATCTGGCCTGCTGCCTGTTTTTATAAATAAAGTTTTATGGGAACATAGCCACACCATTTCTTTATGTAGTATCCATGGCTACATTTGTGCTACAACTTCAGACTTGAGTAATTGCCACAGAGAGACTACACGGCCCTCAAAGGCTTAAATATTCACTATATGACCCATTAAGAAAAAGTTGCTGACCCTGGATTTAGGTGGTCAATTAGTTATTCTCAATACACTCCTCTCTTAGAAGTTAAGCTGCTTTCAATCTTTGAAGACACTACATTCATTTACACAATTATGTTTTAACAAAATCAGGGATATCTTGAAAAAACACGTTTCTCTAAATGCACATTTTAGCCTTATCTCGAATCCCAATTTTTTTGTGTGGTTTATATTTCCAGGGCTTTGATTTTTTAGGACGTCATTACAAAGAACTATTTTTGAGAGTTCTGTATTTGGAACTAGTGAAAAGAATATGGTATAGGTGTTTTTGATTGCATTCTGTAGCTTTCTACTCTAAATGACTTAGGTAGGATTCCCATTAGTCATTGGCACACCTGGGGCTTATATATATACCTCAAATCCCAACCCATTATCTTGACTCCCTGGATACACTGCTGCTTCCTGCCATTAACAGTGCAACCTTGCCTATACAGGCACAACTCATTTTGTTTCACTTCGCTTTATTGCGTTTAACAAATAACAGCGTTTTTACAAATTGAAGGTTTGTGGCAGCCCTGCGTGGAGCAGGTCTCTCGGCCGCATTTTTCCAATAGCATTTGCTCACTTCGTGTCTCTCTGTCACATTTTGGTAATGCTTACAATATTTCCAACTTTTTCATTTTGATTATATTTGTTATAGTGATCTGTGATCAGTGATCTTTGATGTTACTTCTACGACTGACTGAAGGCTAAGATATGATGGTTAGCACTCTTTAGCAATAAAATATTTTAAAATTAAGGTATGTACATTGCTGTTTAAGACAGAATGCTATTGCACACTTAATAGATTCTAGTATAGTGTACACATAACTTTTATACACACAGGGAAACCAAAAAAATTGTGTGACTGGCTTTATTGTGATTTTTGCTTTATTGTGGTGGTCTGGAACCAAACCTGCAGTATCTCCGAGGTCTGCCTGTATATAACTGCAGCCTTCTGCCCTATGCAGAATAGCCCAAGAGCACTCTTCGTAAGTCACACCCTTTACTGTAGTACTAACCACCTTTCACTGACATTGTCTCTCCTGAGGGACAGGGACTCTACTGATAACATCTTCCCGTATACCAGACTTTGGTGGCACTATTTGCAGTACAAAGAGCTGATGTTTTCATCTAAAAGTATACTTTCCAAATTTTCTTCCTCCGCACATGCTCAATAATTGAAGTACATATTAAATTAAGCATGACCATTTAATTTATCATCCAAACTGGGATACCTCTGCGAGTGAAAGGAGAGTTTTATTAGAACATAGACCAGAACTGTGTCCAGGCAAACTAGGACATATAGTCACCCTAAGCTTTATAAATTTTAAAATTACCAAATTTCCTTAATTATACCATGGCTGATCATTAACTCACTCATTATCGTAAAATAGACATAAAAATGACCTTGATGATGGCAACAAAATAACTAAAAACAAAATATTTTAAAAATTGAGGGAATATCAGTTAACTTGAACTTGATATTTTGTGCCTGATATAAACAACATGATAACCGAGCCTCCTTCTTTTTCTATTCTACTTCCATAGTATCTTCTCCTCCGTTCAGTCCTCTTCTTTTTTTTTTTTTTTTGCGGTATGCGGGCCTCTCACTGTTGTGGCCTCTCCCGTTGCGGAGCACAGGCTCCGGACGTGCAGGCTCAGCGGCCATGGCTCACGGGCCCAGCCGCTCTGCGGCACGTGGGATCCTCTCGGACCGGGGCACGAACCCGCGTCCCCTGCATCAGCAGGCAGACTCTCAACCACTGCGCCACCAGGGAAGCCCCAGTCCTCTTCTCTTATTGTCACTTTGTCACTATAGACAAAGGCCAATAAAAGAAGAAGGAAAAAAAACAAACAAAAAAATGAAAACGGGAGTAAGAAGGGAGCTGATCAAGGGTTGTGTCCAGGATTTGGAAGCAATATCTTACACAAGCCATCTTGTTTCATTTTTATTCCTTTTTAATCACTTTTTTTTTTAAAGAAAAAGCATAATGGAGCATGCATTGATCTTACAATAAGCTTTACTTAAACAGTAACATGTGAGCACATGGTAAATTATGCAGGTCACTATATTAAGCCAGGACTTTCCAGTCCACCCAGAGTTTCCAGTAAAGTTCTGTTTGACCTTTGTATAAAAGACCACCTTTGCTAGGTGACTTATTTTTGCTGCCCTCTTGGGTGGTCGAATGAGGCAGATTTCCCTGTTGAACAACATACAACCTTCTTTTTGCCAACTGAACATTACACTGGGATGTGGCTTGGAGGAACAGTTTCTCAATACTATAAACAACGGCTTTCTTGGAACAGCTTGTTGCTGAAGCATAAAGAGAGGTTACTCTTGGTTTCGCCTTCGGTAGCATATGAATTGGTTAAGAAATAAGTGTGGCTGAGCCACCAAAGTACAGTGGCCATAATATAATTAAGTTCCGTATTCTCCCTGGAGGCTCAGAGAAGTATTATTATGACACCGAGCTTAAAGAAAAGGAATTTTTTCAGAGCCAGGAAATTAGTGAGAAGCAGTCCTTGGGGAAATGTTGCAGTCAAAAAAAAAAACTGAAAGAAATCAGTAGAAACAGCATAAAAGTTATTCAAGGAAAAGGACTTGTTAAAATATAATATTTTGTTATCTTGTGAGCCTGAGTATATTAAGTCATTATCTTTCAAAAGAGTAGTGTTTGGGGGATTAAAGGTGCTATTGGACTTAGGATGGGGAAGAAATGGAGGATTAAAGATGTGTTTGAAATATTGAAAACAAAGGGAAAATAGGAAATGTTTCTAGAAGGAATTATCGGGAAGCCTTTTGCTCTCTGCTTATCCATAATAAATTGTATTTAGAAATAAAGTTTTAAATAACAACTTAGACTATTAAGGTATAGACTTAATAGAGACTACTAAAAAGTTATTAAAGATGTGAGTGACTCTGAGTGCAAAGAAGAGGACAAAGAAGTGAGAATGTAGAGCTATTTGCTATTTGCTGCCTCGCCCTAAGGCCACAACACTCAGCAAAGCAGCTCATGTAGTTGTCAGAGCTTCCCTAGAAGACCTTAGTCGGGCCTCCGCAGTCACAGGGACAAAAAGTTTCTCAGAATACGTATGAAAGCATAAACACTGAAAAGAAAGATACTTAGCCTGGATTTCTTTCCAAATCATTCCTGTTCAAGGCATCACTCTTTATCTTTTAGGCTCCATGACGGATTGGCTTAAGATAAGCGATCAAGTCTTCAGGGCAAGGGTGATTTATTCTTTGCTAATATACCACAGCTTTGTCACTCTATAGATGGTTATATTCAGTCAGTCCCTTTATCATTCATTGGTTTTGACTGAATAATGTAGTGGGTAATCCTGCTTGTGTCTGTCTGTCTAGGCATCAGCCATCCGTGCAGTAACTCCTTGGATAGCCTAATAATATTCTCTTCATGTGTCCTGCCCAGGAAAGCTACCTTGTCATAAGCATGGCTTTCATAGAAGTAGAGTGTTTTGGGGTGGAGGAGAAGGGCTGCTGCTCACTATAAAGTACAATCCCACAAATGGTACTTGTCAGACACATCAAGGGCCTGAATGTGGAGCAAATCCATCTCTTATACAACCAGTCTTCTACCTAGAAGTAGAAGAGTTTAGAGTAAACATTAGTGCATTGACTGTAAACAAGTACATACTTAATGATTAATTTCTACCAACCTCAAGGAGGATATTTCAGTCTCCTACAAGTAAGAACCAAGAAAATGTATTAGATATGCTCAAGAATCAGTGAGCATCTCCCAGTTCTTTGGCCCTAGATGTGGAGTAGCCCTAGATTAAACTGATGCTTTGATGTCTTCCTTCTTCACACAATCGGGAATTATCTCCCGTCCATAAAGCTATAAAAGTCATTTGATCTGCTGAGTGCTTTTGGTGTTCCAGGTGCCTAGTAACTTTTTGGAATCTTTTTGTTATTGGTCTATAGGCCACTTCAGCATTATCAAAGTTGAATATGATACCTTATACTCTATTTACATGCACCTTTTAACTTGATAGGGAAAGGGATGTACCATTTTGAAGTTTCACTCTATTTCAGAGACTTTTTAAGGTACACTTCTTTTGTTCTGGGTGTTTTTAATAGTCCTATAATCTGGGTATTTTTATTCCTATTTTATAGGTAAGAAATTCATGTGCAGAAAAGTTAATAATCTTCTCAATGATATATATCTAGAAACTGGCAGAACTAAGATTCAAATTCCTGTCTGTCTGACTCTAGCAACTGTGCAATAACCATCCAAAAACCAACCTGTGAACATTTGAGGAAATTTTGCTCCAGAATCAGCACTGATTTGCAACTCTGCTCTGTCCACTGAGCATTCCATAATAAACTAACACAAAGCTAGACTCAGATCATGTTCCTGCTCCCATCCGCCTCTGTTCCCAAGTATGGGTCAACCCTGGAACATCTTGTTGAAGCAGAAAAAGAAGCTAAGCTTGATTTGGCCTGGAGCAATATGATTGTAGAGGAAGTTTAGTGTGGCTTGCTTGAAGAGTCCGTTTGATGTTGGTTGACAGAATGTCCTTCTGTAGAATTAATTGGAGATTCTTTTTTTGAAGTCCCAAGCAGCCAACAGGTGAAAATGCATTATTCCTGCAAATCTTGGGGAAAAGGCTCACCTGTGGTGAGATAAGGCTTTCCTTATCTTAGATGAATGGGAAGTTTGATTCTTCTGCCAAAACAAATTGGGAGTCTAAATATTAGAACTTATGGAGAAGGGTTATGCCCGTCTGATGTATTTGAAGAAACCTGAGGCTCTTTTGTTCTGTTGTTTCTCCAAGTCCATTTCGCACACCAAAAGACACATGTCATGGGGAGCATGTTAAATGTCAAAGATACTGTGTCAAGTGGGTAGACATTAATTAACTCTGCCAGATGAAACAGTTGCAGAATGGGAGAAATGAGGAAATGCGTCATCTAAGAAGCTGTATGCAGAAGTGGAAGAGTTGGGAATTCTTTCTCATATACACAAAACTTCTCAATTCTCCTGTGTCTCCTATTCTGTGTAAGTTGTCCTTACTCATAAATTGGATGTGGTTAAAGGCCATAGACATTTTATGGGTTTAAAGTAAGAGCACCAAAACCTATAACTATAAATGTCATTGGCGCACTTATTTCTCCAACAAGTTTGGTATGTTATAAATGTCATCTAAGGCCCATGCCATACCAGTAGGCAGATATCATTTAGGAGCCTCTTTTAGATACTTAAGCCATTTCAATGACAGATAAATATCTTCCAAAGAGTTAGGGTCACAAAAATGAAAAAAATATTTTTATAAGTTGTTGGATTAGGTCATACAATTTAAACTTAGTCCATAGCGTTTAAGCCACTCCTGCACACATGCAATTCACAAAGATAGTTTGACTTCAGAGGGCTTTTAGTAATGTATTTTGTTTCATCTAGAAGACATTCTTTATAACAAACAGGAAACCTCACTAAATATAACCCAAAGTTTAAGCAATGGAAAGGCACATAGATGATGTCGTACATTATAAATATTTTTTGTACTTGCTGGTTTATTTCTAAGGAAATTATGAGAATGACATCATAATGATGACTGACTTTTATTAGTGTTTTTGCTCTGAAGCTCTAAAGCTCTAGACCAGTAGTTATAAAGAAAAACAAATTGTCTGGCATTATCCCTTAATACTTTACCTGATGTTTTCTAGTGAAATTAATTCTAGGAAGTAATTCTAGGACCACTATATTATCATCAGTTCTCTTTTACACATTTATCATGAAAACCAGCATGATAGAAAAGCACACAATTTCTTAAACTCGTAATGGGAAATAATTACCTTGTATTTTTGTCTGAACGACTGCTTGGATAATTCTACAACTCGAAGAACAATTTTAGAGTAATATTTTATAGACCATTACTAGTTGCAATTAGAGAAAGGCTTTTCATAACCATCCAATGTAAATTTTAGCAATATGCTCCTTTGTTCTACTAATACCAAGTGGAAGTTAACTTTCTATTTTTACTGAGGCTTTACTCTAATACCTTTTCGAGATAAATCCTCTTAAATGATTTATTTGATAAAATTGAGCCTTAGAAGAGCATGGGGCAAAGATATATGTAGTACATGAGATGGAGCTATAGGTCTTATAGTCTTTTATTCATACAGCCAACTATTTGAGTGCCTATTAGGTGTCAGCCATTGGGTTGAGTGTTGGGATACAGTCAAAGAATAATCAGATTTGATTTCCATTCAAGATTTCTTCTTTATGGAGTAGGGAGCCTGGTAAGTACAATCAACACCACATAATAGGCTAGTGATATGGTGTCCTAGCAATATGTAGAAGGTGCTAGGAAGAAAAAGAGAGAAGCATGCTCTGGGATCAGAGTAGACTGCAGAAGAGCTGGAGCTGGGTCTTAAAAGATCTATAAGTTCTTCCCCAGCAACTAGATGGGGATGGTCTTCCAAGCAGAAGAAATAACCACCTGCAAAGGCATCAGGATGTGAAAACCTAGGTAGCATTGAGATAGCATGGCAGAAGCTGAGGCTGGAAAAAGAGGTTAAGGCTGTCTTGTAAGGGTCTTGTGTTCCCTGTCTAATCCCTTGAACTTATTTTTTAGGTAATGAGAGTCAGAAAGTTTTGTTTTGTTATTGTTTTAAGGAAGCAAAGTTAAATGATCAGATGAGCTTTTTACAAACCTGTGAGTAGGAAGTGGGGTAAGGTTCTTCTTACCATCAGACACAGCCAACAGAAACAAAAACCTCTCATAGCCGAAGAAGAAAAATGAGCTGTCCTTTATCCTGTCCGTGGTTTTCTTACCTCCGTTTAGATTTATATCAGGAAATTACTTGATTCAAAGAAAACTTAGCTTGATCTGTGTTTTCAGCAGCTCAACAGCAAAGGATGGATGCCAAAGGCACTCCAGCATCAGTAAGGGCAGTTCTGTCTCGGGCCATTTCCTGCTTCTAGACTACTCTAGGATCATGTGTGGTATTATACAAAAGAATGTTCCTTGTATATTTGAGAGTTCTCCAGACAATCTCACATGTATCTGTGATAGTCTGCTGTTTATCACACAATGAAAAGATTACCCATTTTCCAATAAAAGAAATGACTTCCTTTATCATTTTTACAGTGATAAAATGTGGGTTTCTGGATACTTGGATTTCTAATATTCACATCAACATGGCCTTACATTTTGGCTATAAGTGTAAGAAAAAAATCCTTAAAAGGTTTTATATTATGCATATTAATTTTGATTGGTAATTTCACATTTCCTGATTCCCACTCTGCAGGCTTATAGGTGTAACATAAAAGGCAATATATTTTGTGTCTGGAAATATTTAAGAAAGAGCAGAACAAGGCAGTTTGTGGATATTGCTGATGTTTGTGTCCATAATTCGGCTGATGAACTGCTGCTTCTGGAAATTTGCTTTTTTAACCATATGATGATTCTTAAAGTATCTATGTAGTTTTTGCTAATGTGTTTGTGTTTTCTTTTTTTATATTCACACGTTATATATAAATACAAACATTAAGTATCTTTATTTATGTAATTAAATAAGTATGTAGATTTAGTTTTCCTATATAAAGATGGCCTTTTAAAATTGGTTCCTTAATTTGATTTCACATAATTACAAATGTACAGTAAAACAAGCAGCTTTACTGCAGATGCCACACATAAGAAAACCAAAGGCCATCAGCGATGCCCTTTCCAAGGTCCTCACCCTGAAAGTCACTTTGTCACACATGCCATCAAATGAGAAACAAACCAAACATTTTACCCAACCGTAGTTTTCCACCTGAAACCATCAAGACAGAAAAGACAGTTTTCCCTATCAAGATGAAAAAAACTATAAGTGCTTAGGAAGAATAATCGAATTATTTCTTTTACAGCTGATCTTATATTGTACATTTTGGTTTGAGGTTATAGCTCTGTTAGAATAATTGATGAATGAATAAATGATTATTCATCCCTGGATATAATCCTAAACTCTCAATCCTTCCTTACATTTAAGGATAGCACTCTGTTGCCTACTGTCGTGTACATGAACTACAAGCTCCATCCCTCACGATGAGGAAGAAAAAAGCTAATTAGTGAGCAGCTAATATGGACCAGTTGAGTGTTAGTAACTTAAAATTTTTATTGTATTTTTCATTAAAAAAGGAAACCTGATGAAGTAGAAGTTATAATTCATTTACAATAGAAAAAAAAAAAAACCTGAAGTTCAAGTGTGTTAAATTACTACCCCAAAGTCAAACAGCTTGTAAGTCACAAAGCAGGGATTCAAACCCAGCTCTCATATTAAAGACCCACCTTTATTTCACTCTATTCATCCATGACCTCAGATCCCTAAAACTTCATGGTCAGAGAGCAGGAATGGAAGAGTGTGTGTACTTTTGTACTCTTTCCTTACATTTCCCTTTTCCCAAAGAATTATACCCAATATTAATGAAGTGTCTCTCTGGGAGATGCTATTCTTTCTTTCCTTGGAATTTTCTTCCCTTTCATTGTCTGGCTCTTGAAGTCTCAACTTGAATGCATGTCTTCAGAGAGGCCTTCCCTGACTCCCCTAGTCTAAATTGGATTCCCCCTGATATGCATTCCAATAACACCCTATTCTTTTCTTCTTAGTCCTCTCCAACATTTAATTATGCATTTGTTTGTAGGCTTACTTGTCTAAAGACTCTTTCCCCAACTAGAATGCAATAGCTGGCCATGGCATATAGTAACATTGGATGACTTTTGATGAACATCATCTTGTGTCAGGGCCCACTCTACACTCTTTCAATTAACTACCTCCCAACAACTTTTGAGATAGCAAATGTCCCTGTTCTGAAGGTGAGTCAACTGAGTAACTTTCTCATGTAAAAAGCTAACAAGTGGAAGAGGCAAGTTGCAGACATTGGCTGTCTAAACCCCTGGGCCCATCCTCGACACCAACGAATAGGAATTTGATGCCTAATGACCTGGGAGCAACTGGCTCACCATATTTGCCCCCTGATGATTGAGTGGAGTGCTGGAATCTGAGAGCAAAGCTGTGTAGTGAGTGAGGATAAATGGTAACCACGCTATGGATGATGGTGGGGGGGCGCTGGCAGTTGGGAAAGTGGAACCTTTATAAACACTTCATTTGCCCCATGTTTGAGAACCAGGAACTAGTCTCTGCATGGTGATTCTGTGAATGAAAACGGGGCAATTAGTGTGTCATCGGTTTTGTCCACATTGCTGCAAATGTTGAATTATAAACATATTAGAAAACTCTGCTCTTTTTCCTGTTTGGCTCTTCCCTCAGTTCACTAAGAACACTAATTCAGGCAATTTGAATATCAGAAGTTTCCTCAAATTTTGCCTTTTGGTACAAAATTATATTATCCCTAAATATGTAAAGCAAATTTTCCATTATATTAAGAATTATAGGGAACAGAGCTTCTTTTGCACTGAAAATGGTCCTACTGGTGGAACTTCCCTGGGAAAGGTGAACAGCTAGACACTGTCCTCCTTAGAATAAATCTTCATGTATTTGAAGCAAGTTATGGGCACTCAGATTTTTTTCTTTTGTGAACTTAAGGAATACCGGCCCTCCCTTTAGTCTTTCTTCATAAATCCTATTCTGATTTTATAATTACTTTCATATCTTTAATCTGGGCTTCAGATTTTTCAGATATCTGTAATATATAGTTCCCACACTTAATGCCATATAGTGTCATGTTTTCCTGATTATAGAAAACATGGAACGGCAAAAATTTATATTTTAAATTGTTACCTAATTTAATATTCAAGATGCATTTTTCCAGAAATATATATTAATTACTTTTATTCAGAATTACTATAAATATGTAATATATCAAGTTTCAAAAAAAGTTGCTTAATTTGGATATCTGAGGCATAGCAAGTGTTTGTTTACTAAATGTTGATTTGTAACTAATGATATTTCGGAGTAAGAATGATTTTTTAATGTAAAAATGAAGGTTTGGAGTGATCGTTTTTTAATGTTGCTCTGTTGCTAGAATTTGATCATTTTGTAAAATAGTGATGAATGAAAATATCAGATTCAAAGAATTTCATTTTATTATTTTGGTAAATTGCAAGTTTAATTGACATCTAAATCATGTAAATGCAAACTCTACTCAGAAAGTAATTTCAAAAGTACCATAATTTTTATATGACCTTGAAGTTGAAGCAATCTATTGCATAACTTTTCAAGAGAAGTCACATAGAGGAAACCTCATATTTTCTTAAATTTATTAGTGCTCCTTGGTGGTCTAAACTCTTAGGGGTTTTTTCAAGGTTTCTTTTCAAAGCAATAATCTTACTTAATTGTTTAATGTTTGTTCTCATATAAGTCAATTTGAGTTCTTTCGAGTAACAATAGGAAATATATAATGGCAAAGAGCAGTGAAACATGACTAGGAAACTCAAGTATCCTAGTGTTGTATTTCTATATAATGATGTGAAGATAATGCTTTTAGCTGCATGACCATCATATTAGCCACACGTCATAAAAAACAAACTTTATAAAAGCAAGAGGTCAAATTCATTTAAAACAATTTTGTACCCTTAGCTAGAGTGACGCATTAATCCTTAATATTGTGATTTTTTTTCTTTCATTGAAAGGAACCTGAATCTTCCATTTTCTGACAGGAGACAAAAGATTTTTCAGACTACAAAGGTATAAATCAGATGAAAATATCAAGGAAACATGCTTTATAGCCTTGGGTTTAATGTTTAAAATAAAATGGTCAGACTTTATGCCACAAAGATTTTAGCTTTAAAGATGGTAAATGAAGTCATATGAGTCCATTTTATTTCTTTAGCTTTCAATATGAAAATTTAATATTTCTAATAATTTCATTAAAATTTTTACTCTTTTTCTTATTTTTTCTTATAAAAGTTAGTAATCCTTACTTCTGTTAGATCTTTATTAATAAACTATGAAAAGTCTTCCCTGGTGGTGCAGTGGTTGAGAGTCCGCCTGCCGATGCAGGGGACATGGGTTTGTGCCCCAGTCCGGGAAGATCCCACATGCTGCGGAGCGGCTGGGCCCGTGAGCCATGGCCGCTGAGCCTGTGCGTCCGGAGCCTGTGCTCCGCAACGGGAGAGGCCACAACAGTGAGAGGCCCACATACCGCAAAAAAATAATAATAAAATAAAAATAATAAGCTATGAAAAATTATTTTTCTTTATGACAGACCAAGTCATTCTAAGAAAGATACTTCCAAGCTTTGAGACAATAGAACGACACTTCTTCTTACCCATTAAGTAAAATACAGTTTTGGGGTTTGAAGGAGTTAAGGTATTTTCTAAATCGTCTTCCTTGTTCCAGAGGAATTAGTTGCTTTTCTAACAAGGCTTGCCCAATATTTGTCAACTTAATAATTTTTAAAAAATATTTACACTTTAAGAATAATTCTAAGAAGGAATCCTTGAGGGAGTGAGATAAGTAAAAATTGAAGCTCCCCAAACATAAACAAATATTTCCTTTATTTGTAGCATAATCAAATCTTTGGGGATATGTATATTTTTAATATTTTTATGTGTATATTTTTTAATGGATATACATACTCTCACATACTGTTTGAATTTTTAGATGCTTAGGTCATAACTGGATATTCAAATTTGTGTCTAAATTCAGTGTCTTTTATCTGTAATATTGCTCTGAGGTAATTTTCCCAGCTGTTTGTCAATATCAAGAATGCATATTTTTCTATCATAAATCTTGGAAGTGCATTTTTACTTAGAGTTTGTTTTTAGAGGGGAGAAAATATTGTGACTTGCCATCTGTATTATTAGAGAACAAATATTGGGGTTAATTTGTTTCTCCCATTCCTTTTGCTTGTTTACTAAAGAAATCACTTTATGTTTAACTTCAGAGTATACAAACACTATATATATTTTTAACTGAAAAAAAAAAGTAAGATTCCTACAGTAGCCAAATATGTATGTTTCAATGCTAGGATAAAAATTCAGATTACCTCGAGTCTTGCAAATCATTCATTAATAAGCCACTGGTAACACATACCATCTAAATCTTCTTAAAAGATATAGACAGATCTTTATCAAAACTATGTGGTAAGCCTGGTGCTAAATATAAGTATAACTGTGCCTTTCCATGCCTGCAATTTTCTGAAGTCCAAAAGTTCTTCAGATGGTAGCCGGCAAGATAATACCCCTCTACATAATTTAAATGCATTCCTCATCTGATTCAAATGTAGGGCTACACATTCTCTACTTCAAAATCACATTCACTTCCAATATCTGACTGTTTTATGGATCAATTGAGTTTGAGGATGGCTCTTACCTCTCTGTCCATTGTAATAGCTGTATCTTCCATTCAAATTGCACATTGGAATTTTGCATTTATTGTCTTCTTCGATTATCTGAGCAACTTTATGAGAGGGAGGAGAGATTTTTACCAGGGAGTTTTCCTTTGCCTTTCTTGCCCCTGAAATAACCAAGTAAACTCCTTGAAAGGATTGTTGAGCGTTCTACTCTATTTTTTGGTGGTATGCTAGTTTTTACGTATAGTTTCATCTAAAATCCAGTAAAAAAAAAAAAGTACCTCCTCCTTCATCTTAAATTAATGATTTATTTAATATTTTGAACCCCGTTTCAATTCACAAAAAGATTTGAGTGCTTCGCATTGAAAGGAATAGGTTTGATAAAATTGTAAAGCAGGAGATAAAAGATAACAGCACAATACTAGTGGGGAAAAGAATAAAAGAGCCTTGAAGGAGAATAGAAATGTCCTACAGTGGTGGTCCAGGGTTTACCAGAGCTAATTGTGCTCACCTCTTCACACACCAGAGTCAGACATCAAGTTGCCAGTTTGAAATTGGCCATGGCAAGAGTATTTACACCATGGAAATGTACATAAGTCAGGATATTTTCCCCAGATAGTCGGTTTATCAGCACATTGCCTTAAGCCTAAATGAACCTTTGTGTTAAAATAACTGATATATAAGCTTCATTTTATTCTCCTGCACAGCTTTGTAAACTTAAGTAAGACTGTTTCAGTACTGCCTCTGTCCATGAACAATGGGTGCTGATGAGGGAATACGATCTATTTTGCACTTGTTCATATTTTCATTTAGGAAATATTTGGTGAGGTGGTAGAACATAACAGTTTACATTATTTCTCCTCCAATCAGATAATCTCTGCTTTGCCTCTTCTAGTTGCACATTTGGAGCAAGTTACTCAAATCCTCATGCCTCTGTGTCCCTATCCAGAAAATAAAGATAATAATAAAATAGTATTAAACTCTAGAGTTGTTATAAAGTTTAAACAAGATAATGCTTGCAAATTACTTAGCGTGGTTTCTGGCACATAGTACGAGCTCAATACGTGTTACCTTTTATGACAAGGCTTCCACTGTAAGACACTTTGTCTTACTTTGTAAGACACTAGAAATACCAAGAGGAAGTCCCTGCCTTTAAGAAGCTTACAGTCTAGTGGAGAATTGGTCTAGTTCCTAATTTACATATCTGACATTTTGCTGTGACTAATAATGTAGCTGCCCAATATTTTACTCATTTATAATTCAGTCTAAAAATGTGTGTTTTTAAATTTATTTATTTATTTATTTATTTGAAGTGTAGTTGATTTACAATATAGTGTTAACTTAAGGTATACAGCAAAGTGATTCAGTTATATACATATAATTTTTATATCTCTATATATAATATTTTTCAGAGTATTTTCCATTTTAGTTTATTACAAGATATTTGAATACCCTGTTTTATACAGGAAACGTGTACTTTTAAAAATCTAAGGTCCAGCAAGTATTAAACCTGTAGGGTGCAATAGAAGAGTTTAAGGTAGCTACAGTCTTTTTAAATTATCATTTTAATTCATTTTTAATTCCATGAATATTCTTGTAGTTTTTGTCAAACTTTTGTTAATTTGTTTTCAGGTACCCTAAACATATAGCATAAGAGCTTTGCTTTCTTTAAGTGTTGCCAACGTCTCTATACATTTCCTTCCTCAGAAAAGTGCTTAGTGCTAGGATTTTGTTTTTGTTTTGAATTTTATTTATTGTTTTATACAGTAGGTTCTTATTAGTTATCCATTTTATGCATATTAGTGTATCTATGTCAATCCCAATCTCCCAATTCATCCCACCACCACCACCCCCCAACCCCGCTTTCCCCCCTTGGTGTCCATACGTTTGTTCTCTACATCTGTGTCTCTATTTCTGCCTTGCAAACTGGTTTAGGATTTTGTTTTTAAGAAGAGTTTATTATACTTTTTGTAGCTTTAGTATTTTGTAATCATTTCAAATAGATGTTCCACACTGTTTAGTTTTATTGAAACATTGTTTTCTTTTAGAGAAGATGTTTTGGAGAACTGAACTTTGGAACATGACAGATATTATTAACACTTGACATATATTGAGCCAAATAGTCCTTAGTGCTCAAGCCATTCCCTGATACCATATTGGATTCATTGGACAGCATATATTAAAGGTTCTACAGCAGCTATCTGCTGCCTGGAACAATGTAAAAGGAGGGACAAGTCGATCCATTCTCTAATGTGCCCTCCTGTATCAAATATCACAGTTCAAATGGTAAAAAGCCTAGGGAAAAATAGAAACATGAATGTTGATTCAATTTGACAAATATAAAGTTTGTATAAAATAAATCATGTACACCCATACATAAATTATTGTGACCATAACAGTTTTTACATATGTAACTGAATGTGTATATACTTTTTTCCCCATAGGCATGAGATGTCAAAAGAATATTAGTACCTGGAATAAGAAGCAGCTGGGAAGCTGTAAATTCTAGAAAATAACCGCTTCTAGTATCTTCCCTCTGTGTAGGTCATAACTTAAACCCTATGTGACTGATTTATTTTGTTTATGCTTGAAAAGAGTGGGGAAGAGAATTGTTGAAGAGGGTACTGTGACTTTGAGATAGCCGGTCTCCATCTAGGATGTCTTTTATCCTCTCATTTGTACTTTTCTAGTCTGTTTTTGCATTTGCTACCTTCAGAAGATAAATTGTACAATCCCAAATGTAGATTTAACATGGACCAATTGTTGCATACCAGAAGTTATACACCCCATAAAACACTTCCTAAAAGCTCTGAATTGCTGGGTATCTCCTAGCAGCTCTCCAAATTCATTTGAAGCAGGACAGACCTCTTTGTCAGGTGGATATGGTCGAGGTAAGCATGGGTCCTGCCAGCATTTGAAAATTATAAATACTTTCCTAAAGAACTAGAACAGTGGATAAATACAATTAAGCAGAGAAGAGGCCTTAAAGAGACAAGACAATGCCGTGAAGAGCGTTCAGTTATCAGGAAACCAAAAGAGTAATTAGAAGAAGTTACAGACTTACTTAAAATAAAAGTCAAATGTGGAAAAATAGAGGAAATGTTAAAGAAAAGGGGAGAATTAGTACTATGAGTGATAGGTCCTCAGTATATTGTGGCTGGTTTCATGCTCAGAGAACAGTGAAGGTAAGAAAAGCCAAAAGAGTGAGTAATAAAATGGCACAAGATATTTTATAAAAATGTTCATTTCCAAAGTAAAATTTGAATGGCAGGAAGACTACCAAATTATTCCAAGTCTAACTTCAACTTCTTCAATAGAGTTGACCATGACCTCCTTCTCCCTAGAAAGGAGGATGGGCTAAAGAACCTCTTGGATTTTTTCTGGAGTGTTTTATGACACCAAATGACAGAGGTGTTTTGTTTTGTTTTCCTCACATCAACCAATTCTCCAGTACCAACTGGGTGTCCAACCACTCAGTTCAATTCTGACACTATCTGGAGTTAACCCAGACTCCACAGATTATGGGCTCAGTCCTACAAGACTGTCTCCCTTACAGGTACCAGCTACAAACGGGGTGCCCACGCTACCCACATTTCTGCTTCCCACAAGCTCCCCGTCAGGCTCAATAACTCATAGAAAGACTCACAGAACTCAGCAAACTGCTTTACTTACTATTACAGGTTTGTTATAAAAGCTATAACTCTGGAGCAGTTGGATGGAAGAGATGCACAGGGCAAGGTATGGGAGTTAGGGGGACATGGAGCTTCCATGCCCTCTCTGGGCACCTCCAGCACTTCCACGCCCTCCAGCACCTCAATGTGTTGACCAACGTGGGAGCTCTCCAGACTCCATTGTTTAAGGTTTTATGGAGGCTTCTTAGGCAGCTATGATTGATGAAATAATGGCCATTGATGATTGAATTCAACCTCCCGTCCGTCACCCCTCCCTGGAGGTTGGTGGGTAGGACTGAAAGCTCCAATCCTTCAATCACATTTTTTGGTTCCTCTGGCTACCAGCCCCCATTTTGAAGCTATCTGGGAGCCCACCAAGAGTCCCTTCATTAGCATAAACTCAGGTAAGGTTGACAGGGCTCATTATGAAGTACAAAAGACACTCCTTTCACTCAGGAAATTCCAATGGTTTTAGGAGCTCTGTGCCAAGATCCAGGGCCAAAGACCAAGTACATTTTTTGGTATAGCACAGACCACATCATGCAGTCCCTCCCATAAACTAAGTCAGGGGCCTCAGGGGATTGACAACTTTCTGAGACCAAATTAGACTTTTGGAACTATTGAAAAGCAATGCTTCTCATCTTTTCCAGGAGTTGTTGGAAAAATGAATCCCCTACAGTGTGTTCCAAAACTTATGAACAAAGCAAAATAACACAGTTTTAGTGAGTTTAAAATCCTCCATTGCATGGAAATGGTTTGGCCACATTGAATTTTACCTTCTTTGCATCCTGTGATTAACACAGGAGTTTTGCTCTTGACGGAATTCATCTATACCCACATGTTAACAGATGGTCTCTGCCTTCTCCTCCTCCATTCTGAAAAGTGCTTTCATTTCACTCTGAAGGGTGTTGGTTGTTCTTGCAATACTCACAGCTGAGGGAGAGCGCTTGCTGTGAAAGCGCTCTCCTTAGGTATCTCTCTCTGTGAATGTACAGGTGAATTTCACCAGCCTCCTGTTTCAGGGTGCTCACAGCAGGGCATGGCCAAGATGGCTCAAGTAATCATTGCTTTGGATCCTTTAAAAAAATAGATTAAAATAGCCATGTGGTAGGCAGGAAATGCCCCTCCCCCAAAGATGTCCTCATCCTAATCTCCAGAACCTGTGAATATGTTACTTTACATGGCAAAGGGGAATTGAGGTTGCACTGGAATTAAGATTATACTGAATTATCTGGGTGGGTTCAAAGTCATCACAAATTCTTAAAAGTGGAAGGGGGAGCAGAGGTCAAAGTGATGAGGTATGAGAAGGATTCATCCTGCTGTTATTGGCTTTGAAGATGGAGGGAGGAGGACATCAACCAAGGAGTGCCAGATGGCTTCTAGAAGCTGGAAGGGACAGGAAATGGATTCTCCCCTAGAGCCTCCAGATAGAAACACAGCCCTGCAAACACATTTATTTCAGCCCAGTAAGACCCATGTTTGATTCTAACTTACAAATTTTAAAATAATATATTTGGATCGTTTTGAGCCACTAAGTTCATGGTGATTTTTATAGCAGCAAGAGAAAACCAATACACCTGCTATTCTAGCTGAGCTAATAATTCTCAAACAAACCTATTTGTCATTTCTAAACAGCAAAAGATTCCAGTCTAAGAAGCAGAGGTTTGCATGAGGAGGGGCCCACATTGGTCTCCAAGTCCCCTTGTTCCTTTCCTGAGAGTGTGCCAGTGAAACATAGATGTGTAAATGACAATTAATAAATGACAATTAATAATTTATCTGTTATAAAACCAAGATTTTTTTTCTTTTTCTTACCAAGTTTTAGAGTGGAGAAACCTCAGTGATACTATGTCAGAAGTTACCCAGAGTAGGTATTTACTATCCTTAATACTTGTGTTTGGGCCATACATATTTCTAATAGTGTAGCACTGTTTAAATACCCTCACCCCAAATCAGCATCATAAAGAAGTTATGGGAGGAATGAAACAACTGAAACTCACTTTGTTATCTGCTTCCATGGGTAAGTTCCTGGAAGGCAGGAATTGGTTCTCACTGATTGTCTTATCCCTGGTGCCAAGTACAATGCCTAACACCTAGTAAGTATTCAATAAATATTTGTCAAATGGGCTTCCCTGGTGGCACAGTGGTTGAGAGTCCGCCTGCTGATGCAGGGGACACAGGTTCGTGTCCCGGTCCGGGAAGATCCCACATGCCACGGAGCGGCTGGGCCCGTGAGCCATGGCTGCTGAGCCTGCACGTCTGGAGCCTGTGCTCCGCAACGGGAGAGGCCACAACAGTGAGAGGCCCGCATACCGCAAAAATATATATATATATATATATGTGTGTGTGTGTGTATATATAGATATGTGTATATATATATATATATATATATATATATATATATATATATATTTGTCGAATGAATGTTAAATACACAATTGTTTTGACAAGGGGGTAACAAGGAATATCTTTAATTTAGCAGTGCATTATTTACTTTAATCTATGTTTCCTTGCTTTCTCTATACCATAAGGCTGTTGTATAGATCACTGAACTTGAAGCCAGTCACTTGCCAAAGGGTAACCTAGCAAACTATGGAAAAATGAGAAATGATGCTCCCAGCTCAGTGCTGCCCAGTCCTGTTTCCTAGAATACACAAGTCAATTGCCATATATGAAATATGAAGGCACAGGAATGAAAATGTATATATATTAAGGCAAATTTTAAAGAAGTTGGAAGTCAGAAAAAAATTAACTTTAACCACATTGAAAGTATGAACACACCAGAGTGTTTTCTTTAAAATATCATAATGAAAGGCCATGCCCCACAATTTCTCTTAAAAAAGAAAAACATACTTCTTGTTAGAACCACCTTATGATTCTCTGTGTTTTTCAATAGATGCTTCATTTTCTTCAAAGAGGAATATTCGTAGTCAATTGGTTAGAACTTCCATGTGTTCACCAGGGAAGAGTTTATCTCAAATCTATAGGACTAGATCTTGTACTTACGTGAAAGTCATCAATACTCTTTGTTTTGGGTTTTTGTCTCTTTTCTGCTGACCCTGTGAAATTGTTCCTGAGAGCTGAATGAGAATTAGAACGGCAGTTAACTACTTATTAAAAGTCTCTAAGGAGGGTTTTATGATTTACTCTGAAACATGGGTTAATCTCAAGGTTCCAAAGTGTATAGGGACATTATTTTCAAATCATTCAGCTACCTGATTTTGAGGAGTCATTGGTGCTTGGTGAGGGGCTGTCCAGAAGTTGATGTGGTATTGAGAGGACTGAGCATGGGGAAGACAGGGGCTCATGGTAGCCTACGATGATGCTTGGTTGAGGCTTCAGTCAGTGAGCTTGGAAAAAAAAAGAAAAAAAGCATTACGCAAACAGAGGAAACCCTAAAGTATTGCTTGTAAATTACTTGTTGCCCATTTGGTTCAGGCAGTGAAATACGCTCCCAGAAGCACGATGTGCACACAAAGCTATTGGTATTAGTAATGAAGTACAAAGTATAATGTGAATATTTGGACACATTGCTGCTTCTCACATGACTAAAGACAACACTTTGGACATTGGGTTAACAGTTTTCAAAAGTATGATGTCAGAAGTCAGTGTCTTTTTGAAAGGTGTGGCTCCCCACACCGCGGATCTTCCATTTGCCATTCTACAAATGTGTCTGTCTCCTTTTTAAGACAGGTTGGCTGAACGAATTAAATTCACTAGAGGTTCATTCTCCCCAAATGCTCAGCAGAAACAAGTCAGTAATTTGACATTTCTGGAAGGAGGGCATGGTTTCAAATCCATAAAGCTACACATAATGAGGGGAAAGGATGGGAAGGAATAAGAAGACAGTCTAACATTGACACAAGGGCTTTCTGCTGAGCCTGGGAGAGCTGGGCTGCTGGTCCAATCCTGACTCCAGGGGCAACACTCAGGCTGTCAGGCGGCAATGTGCCAGTGAAGACTATGGTTGAAGCAACCACAGAGGGTCTGGAAGCCTCAAATCTAGTAGTGGTTCTGGCATTATGGCCTCTGACCCTGGTCCAAAGTTAAACCTTCTTTGGAAAAAAAAAGAAAAAAAGCTTTAGCCAAACGGAGGAAACTCTAAAATATTGCTTGTAAATTACTTGTTGCCCATTTGGTTCAGGCAGTGATGTATACTCCCAGAAGCATGATGTGTACACAAAGCTATCGGTATTAGTAACAAAGTACAAAGTATAATGTGAATATTTGGACACATTGCTGCTTCTCACATGACTAAGGAAAACATTTTGGACATACTTCTCCATCTTTATGATTTGTCAGTAACATACTTTAAATGGACAGCATAACTCTGCAGGCTAATTCAAGCTAAATCTCCTGACAGCAGTCATATATCCTTCCTTCCCAATCTCTGAGCATTTAAGAGTTGTGTTATACGAGATAATTTTAAAAGCTAGTTTCGAGAGACACTCTAGGATATTTACATAGAATGTTAAATTTTTTCATCAATATAGCTATGAAAGTGAGTATTTCTCTGAAATGATTTGAGTCATGAGTCATGTTTCTAAACCACCCAGAACACTACTTCACACCTGGAAGTTGACTTTAAAAAAATGAAATCACATGTAATGATTACACAAATGTAAATCCTATAACCTGAAAAATTCAGGACATTTTAAAATGACTTTTTTGATTTATATTCTTGTCATTCAGTTGTCTCATTCTGTTGCCATATTTGACCCTTTTTTTTTTTTTTTTTTTTGCTGTACGCGGGCCTCTCACTGCTGTGGCCTCTCCCGTTGCGGAGCACAGGCTCCGGACACACAGGCTCCGCGGCCATGGCTCGCGGGCCCAGCCGCTCCGCGGCATGTGGGATCCTCCGGGATCGGGGCACGAACCCGTGTCCCCTGCATCGGCAGGCGGACTCTCAACCACTGCGCCACCAGGGAGGCCCCATATTTGACCCTTTAATAAAAGTCAGTGATGCCCCTCTAAATTCATTCGCGTGATAGGTGAATCTTTAACGTAAACGACTGTCTTCTATCACTTGTGGATTTATTTCAATCTCTTTTCCCATCTGTCTCTCTACAGTGCATGAATTCTATGTTCCTAATTCCCAAAAAGCAACTAGCACAGTTTTAAACTATGTTGCTAGCCAGCTCAAGTTGTCTTTCAGATGATTTGATTAAAAACTACAAAAGAACTACTTTCAACAAAAGCTTCTTATAGTGGAACGCAAACATTTGTGAAGTGGGTTTGCAGTACTTACCCTGCATTCACAGCTTTAGAGGGAAATATATGCAGAGAGGAATTAATCACAAACTAAATCCCCCCAGGCCTCCTTATACATCTATCAAGGAGGTTTACATGTGCAGTGGCTTTTCTACAATCGAATCTTAGTTACACATCCCTGTTTTCAATATCTCATAAGAAAGGCAAGAGATGTTTATTTGCTGAAGATATAAGAAGAAAAACAGCAATGTTGAGTCAGTATTAAAATCATCATAACAAGAAAACCCAAAACACCAAGGCTCATTCATAAATACTAGTCATAAAGACTTACCCTTCTGCGAGCTTGTTATTGAGCTTAAAATTAATCATATCGTGATATGCAAATGAAGAGGCTGCCTTTTTTGACATTTGAATAATACTTTGGTAGGTCTGGGATATTTGCATCCACTTTATTATTTACACACTCAAAGTTTGGATGTTTTCCACTTTGGATGGCATACCTCTGAAAGCAGTTTTTCTCTAATCTGAGAAATAAAACAAACGGTGTTTATTAAAAGTGAACTTTTATGCCTAAAGCTTTAAATTCACAAATCCTTGGAGCACACAAACTACAAACAGTTCTGTGCTTTGTTAGTAACACATGCTATCCTGGGGGACAGAGGCAGAGAGCGCTTCCGTGATTGAGCACAGCCTTGTGAAGAAATGGCAGCATTAGACTTTTTTCCCTCTAACACTTCTAAGGAGTAACTTACAGCTTTTTGCCATAAGAATGTTGTGCTGTTGAATGAAACAGCGTGTATAAGGTGATGTCCTAACGGCATTCGCAACATTCAATTTCTGCCACGTTTTTCGCCGTTGTGCATAACTCAGCAGAGTACAGAGGAAGTGATCCCTGGCTCACCAGAATCTGAACTTGAAGTCTCTGATCTAGATAATTTTAGATACTTTGATTTCATTATAGAAATTCCTAGACTACTTGTGGGATAAAACAAATGCTAAGACCATATTGAGTTTCATCGAGCTGAATTAGCAGAAAATAAAGATAAAATGCCTTTCTATTTAAGCACACGATGATGTTTTAATTGTTACAGCATTTGGCATGCCCAATGTATACAATTCTTGACATTCATACAATAACAAAAGAAGGTTGTTTGGGATTTTTCTTTTATTTCCTAGTGTCTCCTTTCCTCTCTAGGATTTTTCCCACCCCCATCCCAGCCCTGGCTTTTAGCTCTCCTTTCACTTCTCCATTTTTCTATAAGGAAAAAAACTCTAGGCAGCAAAGGGATATATGTAAAAATACCTCATTTCGATGTAGAGAGGCCAAGGCTGCTTATTACCTAGCTATGATGAACAGACCACCACGGTTGTGACAACTGATGTAGATGCCTCCAGGGTAAAACAAAGGTTTACATATTACACAAGCAATTTAACTGTTTTCTAAACAGATTGCCAAGACAGTGGGAGTTGGCAGCCCACACTGTGTTTTAGGTTTTGGAGACTTGGATTAGAAGTCACTGCTGATTATGAACCTTTTTATTTGTCTTCTGTGAACTACAAGCAACCTAGTAACCCAGCAAAGAATTCTTCACAGCACTTAAACTTGTCTTCCTAGCTTCCCCAGATTACATACACAAATCACTTGACAAAAGTGGTGTAAGGGTCCTGTGTATAGATAACCACACAAGACAATTGTCTTGTTCTAACCCTTAAAGAGTTCCGCAAAGTGAAATGTTTTATAATCCTTTTTGTGCAGTAGGCAAGGAAGAAAAGAAAAGAGTTTGGGCAAAGATTATCCAGGAGAAAGAAAGAGACTCTTTTGGGGGTTCCAGTTGAAACACAATAAAGAACATAATTAACTTCACAATTCTTTGTGTTTTTCATTTGACTGCAGGGAGGAGATGAAAGAGGACTGCTAAGCCTTGCATTCCATCCCAATTACAAGAAAAATGGAAAGCTCTATGTGTCTTATACCACCAACCAAGAACGGTGGGCTATGGGGCCTCATGACCATATTCTCAGAGTTGTGGAATACACAGTATCCAGGTACCACTAAAAGACATTTAATCTTATTTTCTCATTATCTCTTTATAATTTTTTGTTTAGAATTTACAAATAATTAACCATCAGGTGGCAATCATTAAACCCCAATCTCCATCTGGCTTAAAATCCTGTGTGTGTCTTTAAGGAAAATTGCAAAAACTGGTAGCTTTGGCACTTTTCCACAATTCTCTTTCAACTTAAATGCCACTTCGGAAGCCTAGAGACTAACGTCATTTTTCAGTAATTTTTATTGGCTACAGTTTCAGTATGTTTGCTTATTTACATGCCACGTGTTTGCTTCCCCCTTTGTGCCCTATTTACTTTCTGTGGGTTCACCTTACATCTTTCCCAATCATGGTTTGTTTCCTCCCCACCACCTAGAAAAAATCCCCATCAAGTGGATTTGAGAACAGCCAGAGTATTTCTTGAAGTCGCAGAACTCCACAGAAAGCATCTGGGAGGACAGCTGCTCTTTGGTCCTGACAGCTTTCTGTACATCATCCTCGGTGATGGGATGATCACTCTGGATGATATGGAAGAAATGGATGGGTTAAGGTAAAAAAATAAAACAAAGAAACAGATGCCCCTTGATGGTAAAATGTTTTCAGTGAGTTATATCACTTATGTCTTTGAATTATATCACCTCGGTTAAATATTCAAATTTTATTATCAGCATCTGCATTTAAAACATGGAGAGGGGGCTTCCCTGGTGGCACAGTGGTTGAGAGTCCACCTGCCGATGCAGGGGACACGGGTTCGTGCCCCGGGAAAGTCCCACATGCCACGGAGCGGCTGGGCTCGTGAGCCATGGCCGCTGAGCCTGCACGTCCAGAGCCTGTGCTCCGCAACGGGAGAGGCCACAACAGTGAGAGGCCTGCGTAGCACATTAAAAAAAAAAAAAAAAAATCAAGAGGAATTCAAATAAATATGCTGTTATAATATTTTTGAAAGTCGCTCTACTGAGATGTCCTGAAACGAGTTCCTGCTGTGGGGTTTGTGCAGTAGTTGCCCTGCACATCCCTGCTGCCTTCGACACTCTACCTAATGGACCAACATTGTCCAGTGGAGCTTCCTGTGGGACGTTAAATATGTGGTTTGGCAAAAAAAAAAAAAAATCAGTTTAGAGGACGGATGCCAAAAGCAGCGCACCACCAATGCTGCAGGCTTCAGCCACCGTCGAGCTGTCCCGGTGTTGCCACGTGTCTGAAGGCAAACTGCCCCTGGTTTCATTTCCCACGATATGGAATTTGGAACTTTAATAATTTTGTGTCAAATGGGGGGCGGGGGGTGGTTTTGTAGCCGTAGGGCAACTTCCCAGCACTGAGTGCAGGCGCAATACGTAACAAAAACGGAAAGCACTTACGTTGTCCTCCGATTCCTCAGCGACTTCACAGGTTCCGTGCTCCGTCTGGACGTGGATACTGCCATGTGCCACGTGCCTTATTCCATACCCAAGAGCAACCCGCACTTCAACAGCACCAACCAGCCCCCGGAAGTGTTTGCCCATGGCCTCCACGATCCAGGCAGGTGAGAACACAAGCCCGTCCTCTCTCCTGCCCTACAGCAGGGCCGGGATTCACAAAGTGGGGAAAGAAAGAGGGTTTCCGGGTGCGGAGCAGCCAAGAGTGGTATCCAAGGTTATGCCTCTAAAATTACACCGGTTCATTATCTTACCCAGTATTTTGCCCTCTTTCTTCTGTTAATGTGTGAAGCAGATGGAGAAGGCAGATTAGACAAGGCAGAGGACAAGTTCACAGAGAAATATCGCCTTAACATTTTGGAGAGTTATTATTGGATAAACACTGGTGGACAGGTGTCATGATGAAGACTTTAATCTGAGCAATTCAGATAATATTATTCAGATGATAAACTTGGTCTCCTTAAACCGCTCTAAATGTTAATTTCCTTATAAATACATTAAATGAGGATGGTAATAGCCACCTTGCAAGGATGCTGTAATGATTAAATACAGATCTATACGTGAAGAATCCAATAGAGTATCTGACACACGTGATGGACTTTAAATAAATTATGGTTCTTATTATCATAGCTTCACTTAACCGATGATGACACGGTGTCATTTGGAAGGAATTGAGCTACATGTTAGCATTTTTTTACTTGAAAGAAATTACAAATACTGAAGGAATTCAGATTGACTGTTTACTACAATGAGTCATAAAGAAAGGACCGCTAAGAAGAATGTAGAATGAGACATTTGGGGTATACTTGAAAAATGCTAAGAATTGTAATATAGCAATTCTATGATGAAAGCTTTATCTAATCTGTGGTCTGTTATTCATACTAAGGGGTATCTGGCCACATTTATTCATTTACTAGTTATTATCGCTATTTAATATTTATTGAGTGTGCACTACATGCAAGGTGAGTATTTCTCGAACTTTTTCTTTTTATAATCCCTCCTGCTCTTCATCTCCCTTCCATCAAAGTCCAAGTCTACAGTTCATTTCCTTTTTGGCATCTCAGCAGATCTTAAAATCTGGGCGACAGGGACTACTTAAGGTGGGTTCAGGAAGTGGATGAAACTGTCACATTCCATTCCTAGAGCTCAGAACCGGCAGATACCACCACAAAGCAGCACTTTGAAGTCAAGCAGCCTGAGTCACCACAATCCCACTGGAGCCTTCATGTAACCTTCCCGGGGGGTCCCGACCCTCAGTGTGAAAACACAGGGCGAGGTGCCTTACAGCCCTTACGTGCGGCAGGATGCCTGTGCTGTGGAGTCTTACCTCTTCCCGTGATAGAGGGCTGAACGGTCTGCCTCCCTCCAAGAGTATTTCAAGCAAAGGAGGACTTAATAAAGCAGAAAGGAAACTAAAATCATTATTGGCTAAAAGTAAAGCTGGCTCTTATTAAGCACCTTGGCGCAGAGTAGCAAACCACGTATCATGTGCCCATCATCTGATTGATAACTGTCAGCCACCACTCTGAGGTAGCTGGCATCAGGAACCTCCCCCTGCCTTTTTTTAAAGACTTGAATCTTTAGATCAGTTTTCAGTTCACAGCAAAATGGAGCAGAAAGCACAGAGATTTCCCTGCCTCCTCACATACATAGCCTCCCCCACCCAAGTGGACCATTTGTTACAATTGATGACCCTACACTGACACATTATTACCACTCAAAGACCATAGTTTACATAGGGTTCCCTCCTAGGGTTGTACATCCTATGGGTTTGGACACATGTATAATGACATGGATCCACCCTTATAGTATCATACTGAGAAGTTTCACTGTCTGCGCTCTTTTTTTATATGAGACTAAAGGTTAAAAAGGCCAAGTGGTTCTTGGTGGATTTGATATTCAGTCAGAGCTAGACCTCATGGTCTCCAGCAAGTCCACCTTTGGGAGACCTGGCCAAAGGTCTCTTTGCTCTTTCTTTGTTAGAAACACAAAGCTTTTTTGGTCAGAGTTTCTCCATTTTCAAAAGAAAAGCAGTACAGGGGCTTCCCTGGTGGCACAGTGGTTGAGAGTCTGCCTGCCGATGCAGGGGACACGGGTTTGTGCCCCGGTCCGGGAGGATCCCACATGCCGCGGAGCGGCTGGGCCCGTGAGCCATGGCCGCTGAGCGTGTGCATCCGGAGACTGTGCTCCGCAACGGGAGAGGACACAACAGTGAGAGGCCCACATACTGCAAAAAAAAAAAAGCAGTACAGGAAAAATTTCTCACCCTGTATGGACTTGGTTCCACCTTAAGTCACAGCAGGTCTGTGTCAGGATCCCTGCCAGACGTTGTATTCTGCGAATCTTTGAATTAATGAGGACAAGAAAGTGACTGCGGCCACAGAACCACTAACCCACCTTTGGCAGGTCAGGCTACTATGAATAGGATCATTTGGAGCCAACAGGTTTTGTTTCACTGTTGTTGTTGCTTAAATAATTGCTGCATGTGACTCTTATGTCTCTTAAGCTCCAGAATCTACTCTCAGATTTTTATTTTAATTTTGTAATTTATTTAATAGCCCCAATGAATTTGTTTTTGTCATTAGTGTATTTTATTGGCCTAAAACAATGATTCTCAGTGGGATGATTTTACCCCCAGAGGACATTTGGCAATATCTAGAAGCATTTTTGGTTTTCACAAATTGGAAGGAGGAGATCATGTTACTGCCATCGAGTGTATGGAGGTCAAAGATGCCGCTAAATATCCTGTAGTGCTCAGAACAAACCCCTCTTCCCCCACAAAAGAGAGAAATATCTGGCCCCAAATGTCAATAATGCCAAGCTTGGGAAACCTAAAAACAGTGCAAGACTGTTTTCCAAATTTGTGAGAACTTCAAAAATGTTATCCAACTTCATTCTTCCCCCAACCCAAACTCCCCATACCTAGTCACTCATTGACTTAAACATTCAACAAATATTGAGCCCCTCTTATATTCCTGGGTTTGAACTAAGGAGTATAAATACAGTGATAAAGAGGTCGGAAGTGGTTCCTGTTCCCATGGACTTTACAGTCAGTGGCTTAAGTCACAGAAATATTCTGGCCCCAGATTGGGGGCGTGAACACAAAGTCAGAGTCCACGTGAAAGACCTCAGTGGTTGTGGGGATCAGCTTTATTTTATTCCTTGAATTGGAGTGCATGCTTTCCTTCATTAGAGCAGCCCGCACTTTAGAACGTAGTGATTCTATGTAAGAAACACAAAACCAGTACTATAACTATTACAGGTTATCCGTGACTTATGATGGGGTTAAGTCCTGATGAAGCCATTATCAGTTGAAAATACCGTTAAGTCGAAAATGCACTTAATGGTCCTCACCTACCGAGCCTCATAGCTTAGTCTAGCCCACCTTAAACGTGCTCAGAACACTCACACCGGCCTACAGTTGGGCACAATCTTCTAACACAGAGCCTATTGGATGTTGAATATCTCATGTCATTTATTGAGTACTGTACTGAAAGTGGAAAGCAGAATGGTTGCAGGGATGTGGAATCGGTGTCAGTGTATCGTTGTTTCCCCTCGTGATGGAGTGGCTGACCGGGAGCTGCAGCTGCCACTGCCCAGCATCACGAGAGAGTATGGTACCACGTCATTAGCCCAGGAAAAGATGAAAATTCACAATTGGAAGTATGGTTTCTACTGAATGTGTACTGCTTCCACAGCATCATAAAGCTGAGTCATCATTAAGTTGGGGACCAAGTGTTCTGTAGCACGTGTTGCAGATGTGAATTGATGGTGCCCCCATTCTTACTCTTATACTCTACCAGTGTATTACACATGTGCTATTCCTTAACAACAGACTCACAAATGTTCTGAGTCAGTGTGCACATTCATAATGGAGGTAGATACCAAGAGAAATTAAGAAATATACTCCAGAGATCATTAAACTTCAGCAAAGTCAGCAAACAGGATGTTTCCTTTGGTGGTTTTTAGAGGTTCCAAACTAAATCGCCCATAGGATCCTTGCCAGCCCACAAAGGATTCCTATGTCAGGAATCTCTGGTCTGAGCTTAGAAGATACCCCGGTTGGAATTCATGGGTATCACCCCCATTTTGTCACAGATGTGCTGTGGATCGACACCCCACTGACATAAACATCAACTTAACAATACTTTGCTCAGACTCCAATGGAAAGAACAGATCATCAGCCAGAATCCTACAGATAATTAAGGGAAAAGATTATGGTAAGTAGAGCATAATTTGTTGATTTGGCTTTAGTTTGGGCTTTGTTTTATTTTAATATATTAATTGAAGAGAAAAGGATTTCTGCAAAATGAGCATTTGGGAAAGCATCAAAATACTGGCCTAACCATGATGAGGGCGTCAATTGCTCACTTTTTAAAGGTCCAGTGACTCTTACAAGCTCTAGGGGTTCCATGTGGGTAATTACCTTTCCCATGGATTGAATGGTGCTCTGTAGGTCCAAAAATTTAATGGACCTTCAAAAGTTAGCAGTTTATATTTTGCTCATCTGAGAATCGAGATGAATACCTTCTATTTATTTAATATATAAGGGAGAACTTGTCTTAACATCTTATATACAGAGGAAAAAAACAAGTGCTGAAGGTAAGAAATTTCTCAATACCCAACATACGAGTCTCAGCAATTAGGAAAATTATAAGTGTTTCAAATAAGAATGTATTTTTTAAAGGTGTTTATTTTAGAGAAAACAAAGTAATAGACTTATAAAAACATGACTTATTTACCCAAGTCATGAAGATGGAATGTTTAGATCTTAAACTTATTCTTAATAGCATGATTACTAGAGTATTTAGAGATACATATTAAAATATAAAGTTAATATTTTTCAGTGTTTTTGTATATGCTCCTTTTAGAGGAAACAACGTATCAAATATGATTATGATTCAGGGAATATAGTAGATGAAGATTATTAAATTGATTGCTTCTTCTATTTATTCATTCAATATGGTTATTTACTTAGTACCAGGAATGAAGCAGCTGTGTTGGTTCATGTGGTATTCAGTTATTTTACTTTATTTTTTTTCAGGTATTCATGTATGTGTGTGTGCATCTTATAAAAGCCAAACCAAAGAATAATGTGGTTAGAAAAAAAACTAATGAGTCACTAGCTTGTGGGAATTTTGGTTATATTTGTAGATTAAATTCTGCAATCACATTAATTGGGGTTCAGCTGAAACTGGTTATAATATTGATGGCCTTACATTTATGTATTAAACACACAGCCACAGAATCCTTTTACAATGTGTATATATATATACACACACACATATATATATATGCACATACATATATAATTTTATTTGTTAACTGTACCTCAATAAATCAGGAAAAAAAAACCAAAGAGCCACATCCACAATGCTTACTACCTGCCAGCTCCTGCAGTAAGCACTTTGCAAACTTCAGTCATTTCATTTACAGAGAAACCCTATGTGGTAGGCACTCTTATTGGCCACATTGTACAAATGAGGGAACTGAGACACAGAAAGGTTGACTGTCACACAACGTAAAGTGACAGGATCTGGATTTGAACCTGACTCCAGAGTTCATGACCTTAGTCTTTCAGTTACGCTGCCTCTCAGTATCCTTTTTTTAAAAAACATATCTGTTCTACTTTTTATAATATCGTATTCACCATAATCACATGGGGAGGGGGGAGGACTTTAGAATTACTGTCTTTCCACAGAAGCTTTTGCCTAAAATACTTCCTGTTGATAGTGACTTATTTAAGTACATAATAAGCAATTTTCAGATTAATTTGCAGCTGACTTTATCTTATCCATTGCAACTGGCATCCCTGTATTCAAGTACATAATAACATGCCTGGAAAGACTGAGATACATGTCTATCCACATGTAATTCTGAAGGAATGACTGAAATAGACTTTGCTAACCACATGACTCTATAAAAAAAACTCTTAAAACATTTTAAATGAAGATATTACTGGACTAAGTGACAGTGTTTTAAAATATGCAACAAATGTGGTCTTGAAGACCTTTTATGTACCATACCTTTATTTTCTTTAAAGCTTGAACATTTATACATTTTATAAAATTTGAGAGGTCTGGCTCAGTTTAGTAGGCATATGCAAAAGCATTTCTACAAAAAATTCAATATTAAAAAAATTAAGTATTTTTTTAAGTATTTTAGTTCTAAAGTCCATGATTTTGCAAAATATCCAGATTCTAATGTCATTGAAAATTTTATACGTCTTGGCAGTTATAATAACAACAAGCATTTGCAGAGCATTTTTATTTCATTCCGCTATGCGTGGAAGCCCTTTACATTATATTTAATTACATTATATTTAAGCAAAAGGGGTAATTATTTTCACTAAATATCTACAACAAGGATCCATCTTATGCATCATGGAACACATTTCAGAGTTAAATTACTGTAATAATTGTGGTGTGGCCTACATTACCTTTCCTTTATGAAAATACATTTCATTTGATCTAATGTTATGTTTTTTTTATTTCCAGAAAGTGAGCCATCACTTTTAGAATTCAAGCCATTCAGTAATGGTCCTTTGGTTGGTGGGTTTGTTTACCGAGGCTGCCAGTCGGAAAGACTCTATGGAAGCTACGTGTTTGGAGATCGTAATGGGTAGGTTTCCTGATACCACAGTTTGATAGATCAAATGACATATCATTTATTATTGGGCAAACCATCATAAAATATTCAAATGATTGCCTCCCTTTGGAAATCAGGTGTGGGACACACATAAATATTATTATTTACTTTTAGTTCCACCATGTTTGGTGGGATAATTCAAGAACTTCCTAAAAGATGCTTTTTAAACATACTTGATCAAATTCATAAAATAATTTTTAAGAGCAGAGAGGTCTTCAGATAGACATTTCATATTATTTAGAGTCTTCCCTTCATCCTTAACATAAATTTACCATGATCATGAGTAAATTGAAAACTGTGGTTTTACGTGAGTTGTATAAATATTTTAAAAATTATCTGGAAGGCTAAGAAGTTTTGCTTTTGCCAAACTTTTGGGACTTTTGGCAACAGACCTTAATTTGTCTCTATTCATAGGAATGCTTCAAAATTAAATTTTAGCCTAAAGTTTAGAGGTCACATTGTGGATAATTATAAGAAACTCTGTGATGAAACCCAAAATAAGAATCTTGTTCCCCAAGTCACTGGCATTCAGGCATATGGCAGAGCTGATATGCTTGGTCGCTGAAAGGAACTAAAAAAGAGTACTGACCCCATGATCTTCCCCCATCCCTCTCTCTGATTAATAGCACAGCATGGAATCTAGTCCTGGAGAGGAAGTATCATTCTCTGGATGAAGGGGAGGGCTTTTCTCAGACTCAGGTACTTTTAGGACCCCATCTCCAAACAAAATATCATCTTAAGTACTTTCTCTTCACATGGGAATTTCGGCGTATTCACACACATTATGGGCTATATTACTTTTCCCTTTAGAAGCCAGGTCTGTGGCACAACAATTATTTATTATGAGTTTTATTTTAAACATTTTATTGTGTTTTTTAGGCAAAAGCATATTTTCATCGTAGGTTTCTGGTATGTTTTGTTGTAGGAATTTCTTAACCCTCCAGCAAAGTCCTGTGACCAAGCAATGGCAAGAAAAACCACTCTGTCTTGGCAACGGTGGTTCCTGTAGAGGTTACTTTTCAGGTCACATTTTGGGATTTGGAGAAGATGAATTAGGTACTGTACAAACTTTTTCTGTTGTTTCATTCTCAATCTTTGCCCAAGAGGCTCTGTTCTGCTCTGAAAAATAAGTATAACAATCTCATCCTACATTTGTTGGAAATGCAACCTACAGCAAAGATGACCAATTCAGTATTCTCTTCCAATAAACTTTCTCTGGGGGTCTTTAAATCATATTCCTCCCCCCCAGAAATATGAAAGTAATAAAGCAGAAAAATGGGAGTCAGGAACAAAAGAGAATTTTTGAGTCTTGAAGACAGAGAAAATTTTAAATGTCTACTGATATTTTTGATGCAGCTAAGTCATTTGTTTATATTCTCTATCTGAACCTTTGCACTTATCCATGTCTCTTGGAATAAATTAAAATTTGTTGTAATCTGAATCTCACTTTTTTTTTTTTTTTTTTTGTGGTACTCGGGCCTCTCACTGCTGTGGCCTCTCCCGTTGCGGAGCACAGGCTCCGGATGCACAGGCCCAGCGGCCATGGCTCACGGGCCCAACCGCTCCGCGGCATGTGGGATCCTCCCGGACCAGGCCACGAACCCGTGTCCCCTACATCGGCAGGCGGACTCTCAACCACTGTGCCACCAGGGAAGCCCCTGAATCTCACTTTATCCCTTATTGTTTTGCCCATTGAGGCATGAAATTTGTGCAAGATAATCTGACTTTGTAGATCTTCTTTCCAACAGAATGGAAATTATCTTCTCATTGATAATCTCCAGGATAACACACAATTTATTTGTTGGTATGTTATCAAAATGTATACAGCTTAACAAGCAAAAAGAAGTTGATATTGGAATGTTACCAATCAAAGGGTGAAATGCCACCAATTTTAAATTTCAGAGATAAATGTAGTTTTCATAATGATTCCCTTTAAAGAATAATATCTAAACAAACTATGGCTACCATGCTCCTTTAGCCTTGGGGATAAATTTCTAGATATTAAGAAAAGTTGTGCTTCTATCTATATCAGAATTATTAATATTTTTTTAACTTTTTAAATAAATTTATTTATTTATATTTTTGGCTGTGTTGGGTCTTTGTTACTGCATGCGGGCTTTCTCTAGTTGTGGCGAGCAGGGGCTACTCTTCATTGCGGTGTGCAGGCTTCTCATTGCAGTGGCTTCTCCTGTTGCAGAGCGTGGGCTCTAGGCTCGCAGGCTCAGTAGTTGTGGCTTGCAGGCTCTAGAGTGCAGGCTCAGTAGTTGTGGTGCACAGGCTTAGTAGCTCCGCGGCACGTGGGATATTCCTGGACCAGGGCTCGAACTCGTGTCCCCTGCACTGGCAGGCAGATTCTTAACTACTGCGCCACCAGGGAAGTCCCTAAATCAGAATTATTTACTCTAAACACGCAGATTTGGTTTTCCTACATCAAACAGAGAATTCTTCAGAAATACATCCATGCCATTCACTTAGGTTACCAAGGGACTCAGACAAGTTTCCTGAAACACAGCACACAGATTTCAAAGCCGCAGGAATATAAGGATTCAAAGAAGAGAAGTCCAATCTATCTTTTTCTTGTTCTAGTATTGAAAGCATCTTGCATTTAATTTTCCCTTGAAATTCTCCTACCCCATTCAAATGAACCAGAAGGATACCTTTTCTAGCTTAAATCTTCTGTAATTGTAATTTAAACGTCATTGGCAAACTCTGATTTTAAAATATAAATTAGGGTCACATTGTTTGTGGCAGAGTTAGAGATGAGTATTTGGAATCATTTTGATGAATCATTTTGATTTCCCCAGACCTTACTGCCAGTCACTCACCATCATTCATGCTATTAGCATCACCCCCATTAAAATATCCAAATATCTGTCCACACTTAATACAGTGTTGGGAGGAGAACCAAGAAATGAAGCATATACAGTTCTTACTGTCCAAAAGCCACAACATAGCGTATATTTCATAATTAAAAATAAATATACTTTCACTCTTTAATGCAAAACTCTTTGGTTTTTAATTAAGAGCCATATAAGAAAGTGAGTTAGAGCTTTCATTTTTTGAAACAAAAAGTGTTGAGAGTATTTTTTCTACGTGTGTGTGTGTTTTTAACTATAAAACTAGGATGGGTTTGTTGTAAGGACTAAATGCGGTAAACTCCATAAAGTACTTGGAATAAATATGATATTTTTAACTTACATTCCTTTGCCTTTTAACATCATTTTAATTTTTTCTGTTGTGTCTGTGTTTTTAATGTAAATCCCATAACATCCTTCCCAGAAGTGAGAAAGCAGTAGGGTGTGCTTAATACACAATAATAAAGTAGAAAAGAGAAATATAGACTAAATCAAGACCTATTTCATGAATAAGAACCAAATATAAAGGTTAAAGCCTTATAAACATATAATCATAAATACAGCTTCTAATGCCCTATTCATGTGATCAGTTCTATATATTGAATTATATGGAAGGAGTGGTAATAAACGAGAGCGGTTCTCTCCTAAGAGGGTACTCCTTCTGTTGTAGTTCATTTTCAGGAACACAGCCTGGCGTCAGGAATCAGAGACATGGAGCTGGGATTGAGCACAAGGGTCTCTCTCTCTCTCTCCCCCCAGCTATTTATTTTAATATATTTTGTTTAAAAAGCTAAATATTAAAAAGGAGTACCCAATGCCATCTGGCCTCAAATTATCAATTAACAGTAACAACTTGGTAACCAAACCTTTGAATCTTGGGTGGAATAAATCAAGATAAAACTTGCCATTCCACACTCATTCTACAACTATTTATTGAGCACCTATTCTGTGCAAAGCTCTACTCTAGGAGTTGGGGATACAGGAGCAGATAAAGAGGTAACAATCTAAACTGTTTTCATGAAATTTACATCCTAAAGGAGGACAATAAAAATAATTTTTTTTTTTTTTTTTTTTTTTTTTTTTTTTTTTGCGGTATGCGGGCCTCTCACTGTTGTGGCCTCCCCCGCTGCGGAGCACAGGCTCCGGACGCGCAGGCTCCGGACGCGCAGGCTCAGCGGCCATGGCTCACGGGCCCAGCCGCTCCGCGGCATATGGGATCCTCCCAGACCGGGGCACGAACCCGTATCCCCTGCATCGGCAGGCGGACTCTCAACCACTTGCGCCACCAGGGAGGCCCTAAAAATAATTTTTAAAAAATATATTGTAGGGCTTCCCTGGTGGCACAGTGGTTGAGAGTCCGCCTGCCAATGCAGGGGACACGGGATCATGCCCCGGTCCAGGAGGATCCCACATGCCATGGAGCAGCTGGGCCCGTGAGCCATGGCCGCTGAGCCTGCGCATCCGGAGCCTGTGCTCCGCAACGGGAGAGGCCACAACAGTGCGAGGCCCGCATACCGCAAAAAAAAAAAAAAAAAAAAAAAAAAAAAAAATATATATATATATATATATATATATATATATATATATATAGTACATTAGTTGGTAATAAGCGCTTAGGAGGAAAAATCTAGTTGTAAAGAGGGATAGAGATGGCTAAGAGTTGGGACAAGTGTACTTTTAAATAGAACAGTCAAGAAAGATGATATCTAAGCACAGACCTGAAAGGGGAACAATGCATCTAGTGGTGGTCTACTGACAGGAGCCTGAGATAGGACCTGGGACAGATGCTGAGGCAGGAGGAGCCTGGGACACCAGGGGCCTGAGACAGGAGGCTGGGACAGGAACCTGCCTTGCATGTCCAAAGTCAGGAGGTGAGGCTAGAAACATTGCAGATGGGGTCAGAGCAGTAAGGGGGAACATTGTCGGCCACTGTCAGGACTTACCTTTGCTGGGAGAGAGATTAGGTGCCATTGGAGGGTATTGAAACAGAGGAGTGTGATCCAATTTATATGATCTAACTTGCCTTTTAAGGAATCCCTGTGGCTGGTATGTTGAGAATAAACATAGAAGAATAAGAGTAGGAGCAGGGAGATCAGTTAGGAGGCTGTTGCCATCTTCCAGGTGAGAGATTAATATCTGCTCGCCCTGGAGTAATAGTGAGATGTGGGGAGAAGTGACCAGAATTTGCATGCACTCAGGCAAGTGATCTTCTGTGGATGTATGAATATATAATATATGTATATACATACACATACCTACATACACATACATACATATTATATATATATAATAATCTGCTAGGCAAAAGAAGGTAAGACTTTGTAATACTGTGAATTAACATTGTATTTCTCTCTTCATAGGTGAAGTTTACATCCTATCAAGTAGTAAAAGTATGACCCAGACTCACAATGGAAAACTCTACAAAATTGTAGATCCCAAAAGGTGAGTTTTTTTTAATATTCTGTTAAGTCAAGTAATATTCTCTTAGTTATTCCAGTGCATTCAAATTAGTGATGGAATTGCAATTAGCCCTCAACAAAATGAACATTTCCACCCTGTCCATCTGCTAAGTGCTCTCCTGAGAGACCCTCAGTTCCAGTCTCTGAGGCCTAGACTTGAACACCCTGAACTTTAAAGGCCTTATTTCGATCACGTTCATGGCATCTTTGTTGTCATCTGAAAGCAGCATTATATTTGTGGAATCAGGGTCCTCACTTAAATGTCCGAGGAGGAGCCTGATGTATGAGGCAGCGGCTTCCGCTCTCTTGCTGGAAGCAATAAACCCTCCTTCCCTTTCGAGAAAACCAGGAACATTCTGGCAGACCTTAGTATGCTTAGTACAACTTTTGTTAGGTAATCAGGATAAGTTATTTCGGCAGCTCAACATTGGAGGCTCATTTTATAACTGGATGCTCACAGCTTCTGTGACTAAACAAATGAAAACTGAAGAAATACTTTGTTATTTATTTCAGCAAAAGGAAGATGTGAATGTTTTAATCCTTTAAAGAATATAATTATCCCTCTCCTGCTCTTCTCTACCCACCCACCCAACTTCAACACACACACAACTTTCAAATTATCTTGAGTCATCACTAGTCAGTTGTTAACTTCATGGATAAAATCAGAACTCTCAGAAGCTGCTAAAATTATATACTGTCAAATAGATATTAGCCATAATTTTAGAAACAATTATTATAGGACTTAAGTATCCTCACAAATACGACTACTGTGGAATGGCAGTAGTAGTCAGACCCTAGCTTCGCCATGCTGTGAAGTTCTAATTCTTTCTATGCTAACTTAGCTTCATGAGCCCATTTGCAAATTTAAATTCCCAAACTTCAAGTCCCTTTTAGGAGAAAAAATTCCAATAATCTGAAAAGTTTACTAAGAGCATTCATTTAATTCCACTTTAAAAATATTTGTAGGTTATAAATGGTGTATGTTTTTCTGAAAAATTCACTGACTAACAAATGGAGATTTTTGTCTTTTTTCCATACCCTAAAACACTATCTGTCCTGAGAAAAATATAGGTTGACATTGGTGCTGCAGAACCAGAAGAGACCAAAAATGATCTCTCTGTGATAGAAGGCATCACATACACCCAATTATCACACAGTGATAATGACAGTTTTCCTTCTCTATTTAACAGTCCACATTTTCTTTCACAGTAAGAGAAGTACCCATCTACACACTGTAAGGGTTCTTTTCTTCCTTGAGTGTGAAACCAGTGTTCTTCTGTGAGAAGCAAAGTAATGAATGAAAAACAAAATATCAGACACTTCGGTGATTGTTGAAGGTGGCAATATTAAGAACAAAAATCAAACCAGTGTTAATTCATAAAATAGCATTCTAACGATTCAGAATGAGGTCTATGATTTCACTCAGATCTATTGCCATTAGTTTCAAAATAGCCATTGTTATTCCATTATATTTGTCAAAGTTGATGTGCTTTTGCAAGCTTTCTGGTCGTGTTATTAATTCTCACTGCTTCTCACAGAAATGTTTCTCTCTTCCTCTGGATTGTTTAGTCTGTTGGTGGTGAGTTGAGGTGAATTTTACACCTTCAGTCCATTATTAGTGTCTAATTACCAGGACTGCCATAAGGGACCTTGGCTTTGTGATCATGGGGCCTCCTCTCGTAGGGTGGTCTCAGAGTGACATACCTGAAAGGCCTGACTTCTCATTATGGTGCCTGTTTCTGGTGAGTCGTGCCATGCGTGCGGCCAGGGTTAAGATGTGTGTTTGGTTTTCAGAAGGTGGGGGGATTAACAGAGTCCCAGAGACACAGTCCTTGTACACAGGCCCAGGCATACATTTCAAAATTAAACTGAGTATAAGAAAACAAATGTTTTCATAAACATTTGTTGGAAGCCTCATGCTGTTTCGATTTGGATGCCAACGTTTGTTATTATAGTAGTTCTGCCCAGATGAGTGGAAGTTCTATATAAGCAGACACTTTTTAGTATATGTGAACGGGATTATTTTGGAAACACGAGCTAATTACTAACCTAGCTGTGTTCAGGATGTCTGCTTCAGAGCACAACTGTTTTCCTAAAATGTTTGAGGGAGAGATTGAAGAAAGAGCCTCATCAACGGAAAAAAAATAATACACAGACATTTCTTGTTACATCAAAAAAACTAACTCAAATTAAAATCTTAGATTAACTGTATTCTTGTGAAAGAGCCCCAGACTTGTTAGAATAATGTCTTCAGAATGAATTTCAAACATTCAGTTGACTCATGACTCTAAAAGAGAATAACTACAAATCATAAAATTTTTATATTCTGTATTATGTATCATAGAAGTTACATTCCTATACACCATAAGATTTATGTTTTTTCTCTTTTTTTCCTACACACACACACTCACATATAAGAAAAATGAGGGAGTTTTGAAACGATATGTAATATTCTTTGGTCATTTTGACAAAGGCAGGCGAGGTCCCAGCATTACCAGCTCAGTCTGTAAGGGCAATCTGGTCTCAGGCCATATGTTACCTAATCATTTACATAAGTTTAAAATCATTTATGGTGGGCATCCTTCTCAGAAAAGGATGGCAAGATAACCTGTTATAAAAAACAAATGCCGTTGTTTGCAATCAAAAAAAATGAAAATTCTGTGAGAATACAACCAGCTTTCTCTATGGCTTCACTAGAACTCAGGAGTTTTTAAAGGAAAAGCAGAAAAGGGAGGAATTTTGCCTCCCTGTTAGAACAGGGATACCTTCAGAAGTGGAAGAGTCTCGTTTCATGGCAGAGTGGAGTTAGGCGAATCAGTACAGTCAATCATTCAGCTTGCTGGGCCACTTTGCTGGGTCCCCCAAAGCCTCAAGTACTGGGTTCTGCATGCCCTGGTCTGGGATGCTCCTTCAGCCAGCAGATGTCAAGGCATTGAGGACAAGAGCTGGACACTCATTTCAGTCTCACTTAGTAGAGCCATCTGAAGCCTGTCAAGATGAGGAAGTCTATCCTGGCAGCATAGGCCGTCACACGGTCTTGTCTCTGAATCTTCCTTAGTGTGGATGCTGCATTGTGTCACCATACTGTGCTCCTTCGCCTGTCAGTAAAGTACAGGTAATCATTCTGCTTCTGCTTCATTTCTGTAGAGCACTGTGAAGATAAGTAAATATTGTATTTAAAGCATATGCAATTCTTTAGTACCATTGGTGTTCATTCCATGCATTCAAGAATTATTTTCAGGTGATCTCTCAACTTTTGAGGTAGTGTTAGTTTCAAAATTGGGGTTAAGGTGTCCACGGAGTTTTAAAGAGCCCTGAGTACCTAGTTTTCGAATATCCAAGTCATGTCTTAGAGGCTTGCTCTTTGTTAAATCTTTTCAGAATCACACAAACGCTCCTGAGGGATGGAGATGAAAGAATTCTAACAGAGTTTTGAACTTTCCAAGCTTTAGTTTTATAGAACACAAATATTTTCACACTACTGAAAAAGATTCTTTAATTTTTGTTTCAGATGGACTTAAACTAAATGACCTTTTCTGACCTGGAAATGTTTCCAGGGTTATTTCTCCAGGAATTCGTAAAATAGAATCATCCTTAAACATGTCAATTTAATTCCTGTGTACCCAGTCTTACTCTATTTTAACACGTTGCTTATCTGTTAACCCCCTAAGTCACACAACCCGTTCCCTTAAGAGGTCTATAAATTAACAGTGCAAATTCCCAGCTTCAGAGGTCATCTTGCAGAAATGTCCTGTCCCCATACTCTTGTGTGACCAACATCAAAAACTGCCCTCCTGTCTCCTCCCTGCCCCTCCTGTGATGACCCCACTTACTGCTCTTTGTTTATTTATTTGTTTATTTAATATCTTCATCCTACTCCTTAGTCTACTGGATGCCGGAGTGTGCTTTTTTTTTTTTTTTCTTCTCAAAAATCACTTCATGAGAGGAAATTGGTTCTGTTTATCCTTTGCATATGTCTCAGGGAGCCAGCAGGCAGCTCTGCCATCCTAAAGAAAGCCATGCATAATGGAGAAGGTTTAGCCCAATAAGCCAGTCTAGTCCCAATTCATCAGTCAAAGTTTTATGCAAGTGGCCTCCCTAGGTTGATAAATCCCCACAGTGCCTGTTGACCCAGCTGCCAAGTCCTCTTGCTGCAGGCGGTGTTTTCATGGCCACCCTGACAGTAATACAAACTGTTTAGCAGCTCCATTGACCTTTCAGCTATTAACAGGGACACAGGCTCGACGAGGGACTAGTTTTCAAACATGACAGAATTTCTTAACACTAGAGGTCATGAACAAGTATATGCCCTATAAAAATTCATTCAGCATGGTGGATTTGAAGTCTAAAAGACAAGGAAGCATGTCCACACTTTTGCTATAACTTTTCTACACTTCCAATAACTATAAAGAGTATACACTTAGGTGCCAGCTTATATTTTATTCTTAATATGCTATAGTTTACGTGGTAGTGTACAATATTTTTAGGGAACAAATCCTCCCTATGCTGTCAGATACCATCTGAAATTTTAAAGATATATTGCAAAAGAATGAGATAAGATCAAAGTCAAAACTTCTAATGACTGGATGAGCATGCATACATAATATATGGTAATGGCCTAAGTGTAACTGGAATTTTATTCATATTTTACCAAGATTTGTGTGTTTCTGTATATACGCACACAAACACCCTTAAACATACTCAGGTATTCCATACAAGGCTATGTAGAGCCATCACCTATTTCAAAATATACACAAAATTATTATACCATAATTTATGAAAAAATTTTCTCTAAACGACCATGCTATTTTAAAAGTCTATACTATAAAGCTTCTTACGCTTATATCCTATTTTCTGAAGATGTGACATATGACCACAGCATTCAAGGGAATTTTCTGCTTTATACTAATTATAGTCTTTCTTAAATTATCAGTTTTAAATGTTGGAATATCAGTTCCTAGAGTAATTGTACAGATTGCTATGAAAACTTGATTGAATTGCCACTTATAAATGGCATTTGTTAAAAAGGCATAAAATGGAGAATATGAATAATTAAAAATATATTCTTCAAAAAGAGCCTCATTTTGTTAAGAGCCTCTTAAAAGCATTTCTTTTCAATACCCATGTTTCTCCCCCACCTGGGACATGGTGGAAATCTGATATTATTAGACCTTCTGAATATCGTCTACTTTTATTGTGACAGTGTATCATCAGATGTTACAGTTCTCGAGATAAAGGCAGATTTAATCTTGCATAAAACAGCCACACAAATTTGCAAAAAGATGGTTTCTAGAGGAAGATATACTTTTTAAAGAAAAAAAAAACTACCTTAGCATCACTTTTTTACTAATTCATTTTAGTTGAGCTAAAAAAATCTGTTGCTTAAATGACTCGTTTTTGTCAACATTGACAAATGAATCAAAAGGTGTAACATCAAAATTTGGGAATTTGTCATCCTAATAGTCTTTAAAGAGAATTTAAACTGACATTTTTGTGCTATTTTAGAGGACAGAAAATGATTTCAAATTTTACTTCCCATTTAAAACATTTAGTGATATTTAAAATTTCTGCCTTCATAGAATATAAAATTAAAACACTAGTAGATCTACAGTTTTTTAAGTGGGAAAAAGATTTATTTTTTAGATGGCTTCTAAAAGAAAAATACTATAGGCTTTAAGAATTCTGAATTATGTTGTAATCAAAGTGTTACTTAAAATGTCTATTTTCCCAGTCGCAGACATTTCTTATTTAGTGTCTAACATTTTTATCAATTATGGCTTATGAATCAAGTTTTTAAGTTAAAAAAATGGTTTTAGACATAAAATTCTGAACAGAATGTGGTTCCTTCTTTATATTAGGAAACAATGGCATTGGCTTTTTATTGTACCCTAATTTTTCAGTTTTTATTTTTCTATCATATCAAAGTACAGTTATACAAGATTAAGTCATGAGATTTAATCAGTCTGCAGGTATCTTTGGCTTGTCTCCTGTGTTCAAGATATTGTATTATGTGCTATGGAGGGAGAATATACATGAGAATTTAGTCCTTTCCTCTAAGGAGCTTATTTTTATCTTAAATCAGGAGATTGCACACATTACCTAAAACATGAACAATATTATCTGAGATAAATATTGCCACTTTGGGACAACAAAATTATGCCAGAACATTGTACATTACAAATTGCCAGATAATGGTCCAGAAGGCAATGGGTAAAACTCACCATGAGTTGGCTTCTTGGTCCAGTCTGCTCTACCACGGGGGAACAAGGCCTCAGCCTGGCTGCTGTACAGGCAGAAGGAACCTTCTCAGTTGACTGTTAAAATGAGAAATAAGTGCCCACAATGAGTTTCCCTCCCCCAGGAGACATTCCTCCAGCTTTGCGTGGTTCTCTGCAGGTTTCACTCCCTCCTGAGTTCAAAGCCTCACATCCATCACCATTTTGGTTTTGTGTGCTTCAATCTCCCCTGAGCAAATCTCTCCTCCAGCTACTGCCCACCTGCTCCCTGGGCTGCCCTCTCCCAAGGTACCAAGTTTTACTTTTGCTAGTGCTTTAGTTACAGAGTTGCATGGATCTCGAGGGGTCTGTCCCAACTCTGTTTTTCCCATAAGCATTATTTTTAGTATGCGATTTTCTAGAATACAAGATTTTTCAGGAACAAGTCCACTGAATTAAAGTGCAAATGCCTATTTTTCTAATAATTGTAGTGGACCAGTTTCTGAATTAAGGACATTGCAAACATAATACAAGAAACACCTAAGGCAATTTAATAAAATTGGACTTTGTCCTTTTTTCCCTAAAAGCAGACAACCTCATCATCCGGTTTCATTAGTCATTTCTCCTAGGTTTTCCTTTTAAGGAAATACATAACTTTTCATTTCCTAATCTTCGCCTGGCAATGTATAAACTGAGGTAAGCTGATAAAGCTGAATGAAGGCGATGCACACACCCTTTTAGATACTTGTGTACAGTGGTAGTGATGTTTGGATAGGGAGATTAATAAGGCCTGAAACACAGGTGCCTGGCTCCCTTTTTCTGAAAAATGACCAGTTGAGAAGAAAGCTATGCTAGAAAAGAGTTCCAGATCATCTGGAATTAGCTGTATGAAAACTATTTCATATCTTCGTCCATGTTCTGATCTTCTAAATTTGGGAATACCAAGGTTGGCCCCGTCTCGTGAGAATAAAGTTTAATATGAAATTACTGGAAAGTGTAAGTGGTTTCATTATCTGCTTTCATTCTGGTTGCATCTTTAACCATAGAACAAAATTGAGCAGGTATTTGTGAAAGTTCTAATAATTTCATTAACACTAGGCAGTCCAACTCACAGCTCCACCAAATTGCCACTGCCTTTGTCCTCTTTGAGTTTAGCACCTACTCAACCCCAAACTGCCATATTAAAGCCAGTCGACACTATTTCTGAGTGAGCATGTGCTCAGCATTTAAATCAGAGACCTCAAAATGAAGGCAACCTTGGTCACAGAGAAAAGAGCCGAGGCCCAGCCCCACTGTTCAGCGTATTTCAGAACAGAGAAATGCAGTGATTTGAGAAATAAGATAAAGCACTGCCTTTCCCATTCTAAATTTGAATTCTAGAAATATACAGTACAAATTTAAAATGTTTAATATGACCCATAATGTATACAAGTTCAGAGGTATTCTTGAATTTGTTTTCTTTTCCTTCACTCTATATATGTTACTGAGGACATATGTAAAAAAAATTTTCTAAGCAGCTTACATATGATATAATGTCAAAGAAGGCATTCCTTAAGAATGAAATGAAAGCAAGTAGCTCTTAAAACGTTTAATTTTTTGGTATATCTCAAATGGTACTTGAAAAATATTCTTAGGAAATGTGTGTTGCTATCTCTGCAGCCACGAAGTCCTGTGAGACTGATATTGCATGGTTACACAGAAGCAGATTCCATTTTCTCTGTTCTCCAACCTGGAATAGGGTTGTATTATGAATGTATAAGATTCCTCAGAGCAAAATTGAATTTGTATGATGTTTTATCGTTTTACCAGGTACTAAAAAATGGTTATATGTAGTCAGAATCCAAAATTCTACTCCTCATGGGTAAACTGACCCTGAAAAGAGAACTGTCAACATAAGTAAGAAGCATTTAGTGAACACCCAGAATGAAGAAAATTATCCAGACTAAATGAAAAAATAGTTTGTATGTTGACCTTGGAGAAAGGCACTAAAATGAATTGTTTAAAAGATGACATAGCACTAATACACTAGTGCTCATTCCTATGCCTCAAGCTATACAAATGGGGGAAATTTCCCATTTTCTTACTTTTTTGAGGCAAAAGTGCTGAGTAATGGTTTAGGAGCAATGAGTGGTTATGGGTTATGGCTTGTATATCGAATGCTTACCGAGTGAGGAAATCCATGAAACCACAGAATCTGTGGTGGCACAGGAAGGCTGCCCCCTCATGTAGAGGCCGTACTCCATCCAATCACAAGATCCCAGAATATTCTGTACTTGGAAGCTCCTGACCACACTTATTCATGGCCCCATTAACCACTTTTGGCTGGGCATGGCCCTCATTAAGAAAGGGGCCTCTCAGACTTGAACATGCATGTGAGTCACTTGACAAACTGACTGAAGTGCAGATTCTGATTCTGTACGTCTGGGGAGGGCCTGAGAGTCTGCATTTCAGATGACCTCCTGCTGGGGCTGCTGCTCTGGGACCACACTGAGTGATGAGGATTTCGATTTATCAGTTTTTCTTACCTCATGACAATAGGGAAAAGCATGGAAGAAGAATCGTTTTGCAAAGGTTACAGTTGCAAGGGAACACTTTTCCATGTGTCCCAATGTGACTATGGATAAAGGAATAAGGGAATATCCTGGTGGTGCAGTGGTTAGGACTCCAAGCTCTCACTGCTGAGGGCCTGGGTTCAATCCCTGGTCAGGGAACTAAGATCCCACAAGACAAAAAAAAAAAAAGAATAAGACAGTTCTTACATCATGTCCTTAATCACCTCAAGCAGACTGTTGTCTATGAGAAGCTATAGAATTAGCACATCTTCTGAAATTTCCAATGAGTCAGGAGTTTTATAAAAGAGTGTTACTAAAAAAAAAAAAAAAAAAAAAAAAAAAAAAGATTATTACTCATGATCGATGTACCTTGTTTTACAATAACATGAATTTAAAATCTGAACCCCTAACAAAAATTTCAGAATGAACCCCTTTACTTTTCATAAAGGACACAATAGATCGAGTTATGTAACACTCACTCCAAAGATCAGGCCTGCTAAGACAGAATTTATCCTTGTGCTTCCGTGCAAATGCACAGAAGACTTCTCATTTATTGACTGATTCATTCACTAAGTATCATAAAATTAAAACCATTCTTTAATCCCACTACCCAGAGACATTCACTGTTGGCCTTAGCTATTCACAAAAAGTCATCACAGTATAATGTGTGTTATAAATTACTCAGGCTTCTCAACTTCCTCCTTTATTTCAAGAAAGTATCTAAAGCTTTATGCTACTACACAGAACCAGCGAACGTAGGGTTCTAAGAGAATGTCTTACATTTCTGAAAACAATGCTTTATACATTAAAAAATGTTGGGCAGTTTTCTACACTATCCCTTTAGTGTTTCATTATTTGTCATATGTAAAGGGGTTAGAAAATGTGTTTTTCTAATTTAAACTAAGTTTGAGAACTATGGGGATAACTGTCAACAAATGGGCACCATATATTCTTTATTAAAAACCTGAATATCCTCTTGGGTAAGTTTTCTATTTTGAAAGCTATCTCAGACTTCATTCAGTAGACCTAAGAGTCCAAAAGTTTAAAAAGTAATTGTTTAAAAGGAGAGCAAGACCATTTAAGTAATTTTTATTAGGCCTACATTAAGATGCTCAATTTCCCAGTGTAATAAAAATAAGAATAAAAAATGAGTTTATCTATCACAAGTATATACCCTCGATTTTTGTTTAGATCCCATCTAGGTGTGTATATGTAGTAATTAGGAATATACAAGATGGTTTATTTCAAGGTGACAATATTAATAAAGTTCAATTTTACTTGTTTTATTCCCTTTTCTTTCTCCTCATTCCATGTAAAGGAACCTTACTCTTTTCAGTGGAAAGAAAAATGTCCCTAGAACAAAGAATGAGTGGCGAGGAAAGAGATGGTTGGGATCACCAAAAATCTTTGTCAAACTTTAACAAATGTATTACGAGAAAAATGAATGTTGATATGTTGACTTAATTCCCAGCTGGAGGAGAAAGTAACCCCATCTCTTTATGTCATGCTTACTTCTTAGCCTGTTGTTTATTTATTATGATTATAATTAGTGTAAAAATGCTTTATTTAAAATGAATTTAACTATGCCTTGGAAGAATTTTGTAATACAATATTACAAATTTGTAATTACAAATACTTGTAATTAATACAAGTTAGTTTAGCCAATAGAAATACAGTGAGTGTTTTTAGTTTTATGCTTGTGATATAAAAGTATAGTGATTCGATTTTAATGATATTCCTCCCCTAAATAGTCCATATATTCCTAATATTGTCACTCAGTATCATTTTAAGGAAACAAACACCCTTTTAAAATTCCACTCGTTTCATTCATTCATTCATTCAACAGATTTTTAATAAGGATCTTCCATGTGCTGTACACTCTTCTGGGTCCTGGAAAGACACAAGAGAAGAGAGGGAAATATTTGTCTTCATGGAAGTTATATTCCAGATTTGAAAAAAGTTTCTACTATATGCATTCAATTCAATAAACATTTATTGAATGCCTATGGTATTTTCCTCTCTCCTATGACTATAAGTAGTTGAGGAGATAAAATACTTCGGTAGTTTAAATATCATCTTTCTATAACATCCCTCAATCCTAAATTAATTGCACCTTCATCTGTATTCCTGTGATACTTCATATGCACCTGTATCATAGCAAAGATCATACTTTTGTGTCTGCTTGTCTGTCTTCCCCACAGTGGTCTCCATGAAGATCAGGACCCTGTTTTGTTTCTGTCTTATCCCCATGAAGAGCACAGTACCTGGCAGAGTCAATGACTAGACTTGAAGAGGATTGACTATATAGTTTTCACCCTCAGAAAGCTTTTATTTCAATGGGGAAGGGAAAGGAGAAATAAGATTGCTCATTCCTTAAGAGAAGTGAAGTCCTATAGGTGATGGGCTCTGTTTTATGTACATTTTCATGTTCAAGGCTCCCCAATAGAATAACAGAGAGAGAGAGGATTTATTTAACATGCTAAGTGAGGAATGTTAGTTGTCCACTTCATAAAAGAAAAAAAAATTATTTTCCTAGGTAATTAAATAAAAATTTAAGGGCATCATAATGTTTATATACGACAGCCACACAGTTTTATATAAGCTAAACAAGCCCAAGCATGAAGCAGTCACATCCACCGATAGATAAGCATTTGCTCAACCCTAGGCAAAAAAAAAAAAAAAAAAACAACTTAGAATTCCCTGCATAATCTGAGTTTCCACACATTTGAATGTTTGGTGAAAATCAGACAAAGTGTCTAATTGGAGGATCATCTGGTTAAAAAGGATCAGATACCCTGCCCTGAAGAACTGAACTTCCACAGAGAATCTCTATTTGTCATACCCCCTTATCTGTTCCCAGTGTCATCACACCCCCCTTATCTGTTCCCAGTGCACATGAATCAATGTCCCTACACTTTGCCTCAAAGAGGCAACATCTTCCAATGGTAGTTGTTTGATCGAAGTCACCTACGTTCTTAATCCACATGGTGTCTTCTCCTCTTTAGATTCATCTGCTCAGGCATGAATCATATCATCAAGTAGCACGTGAGTTATGTGCCTGCCTTTTTTGCATTGCATATAACACATAACATATTCTTGACACACTCTGTTTCTGGGCCTCTTTTCTTGAATGAATCAGAAAGAGCGTGAACGAGTGAGTAACAAATAGAATTGGGTAAACAGAATCTCAGTTACCTGTAAAATGGAAACAATACCTGTTTACCGATTATCACTCAGTAAGTGATGGTGGCCTGTGACTCAGAAGAACGTCATGGCTACTGAGAAACTGCTCTTCTGATGGTCACAAATGCCACCATCGTCTCACAAACAAAATAAGAATTGTATATGTGGAAGAAATAGGCAGACTTGGGCTATTCAACAATAAGAAGGACAAGGTAATGCCCTCACTTTCCTTGGCATATCCATTTAACATCTTCACCTTATCACGCTCTGCCATTACTCTCAGAAAGACTCCCTTGGGGGGCACATAGGAAATAATTGATGGTGTGTTCTGAGTGAAAATATGGAATGCCTTAAGTACCTTTCACATAAGCTGACCATTTCTAGATTTAAATAAGAGGTTGAATAGATTTAAGGGAGTTTTCTGAATTGTCATGTTAGTTGCAAAACAATACTTTCTTTTATTTTATTTCTTTCAGTTTTTATTTTATATTGGAGTATGGTTGATCAACAATGTTATGTTAGTTTCAGGTGTACAGCAAAGGGATTCAGTTATGCATATACGTGTATCTATTTTTTTTCAAATTATTTTCCTATTTATGTTATTATAGGATATTGAGCCGAGTTCCCTGTGCTATACAGTAGGTCCTTGTTGGTTATCTATTTCAAATGTAATAGTGTGTATATGTCAACCCCAAACAATGCTTTCAACAGAGAATGGGATGTTATTGGAGAGAGGAGCTAAAGAAGTCATTAGATATTTTAAATATGGTTTTGAGTCATTGTAGAAACAGCCTGAGGTCAAGCTCCAAATTATTATCACTGTTCATATTGCTACAGGGGCATAACAAGATAACCTGTCTCAAGAAAACTGAGTCTGCAGGGCCTAATTATTTGCTTCTCTTGGAAAGCTATATCATTTACCTCTGTGGTGGTTCTGACCTATAATTATCACCTTCTTTGTTATGGTACTTAAGGACTCCAACTGATTTGCCCATCCTCCTGGTGGTGATTTGACTGGTGATGAAGTGTTTACTTACATTCCTTCACTGAAAAGAGCTTTCTCACCACACTAAGGCACAGGTAGCAGTGACTGATAGCAAAGTACCACTGCACATTTTTTCCCAAAGGTTAGGTAATGAGCAGGTGTGATCATGATTCCAGCATGAAACAACTTGAAAGACACCCTCTTATTCAAAACCATTTAGAACTATAACAACCATCTTCTGAAGGCATCTTGGTCCCTCTCTAAATGATGGCAATTGTAGAGCAATTAAAACAAAGTCTATGACTTTTAACATGACAGATAAGATGTTTTTGTGTGCCACTATTAGCATTCTTTTTCTTCATAGCAGGACAAAATCAAATTATAAAAATATATATGTGCATATATACATGTATGTATATAAAATCTCTCTATGTAGATCATTCCTTGCATAGAGTTTAAACTTTGAGTCAGTAGTAAACACACACATGTGTTATGACGTCCTTTTAAGAACAGTCATTCTGGAAAAAGTATTTCAAAAGAAATGTAAAAATGAAATAAAAAATGATTCCCAAGCTTTTTAGGCTACAACTGTTCATTCTGATGAGTGCCTTCAGCCTCGTGATGTTGCCAAATATGCCAATAACAAGTGAAACCTATCTCAGGTGCTATTCCTAAAAACTTTTGGCATATTGAGGGGAAAAAAAAGCTTTAAAATATCTATTCATCTTTATTTTTTAAACTGTAATTGCTAGGTATTCTTAGCTACCAAAATATTTATGTAACGTAATTACATTTTTAATCAATGAATTTTGATCATGATAAAGTTTCTTACCATGTTTGATCTGTTCCCTTTGGTTCAAAACTGGTTAGTTTGTTAGTTTGTTTCCTCATGGGTGTGTATTTTCTCCTCTTAGAAAGTTGTCGACCTTTCTCTCTGAGTAGCATAAAAGAAAGTTCTCTTTGGAAAGCAAGAGACGTGCTTTGCAAGCTACGAAATCACTAGATTTCATTTCAATATTGACTTGCAACCAAAATGCACTTTTGACGGTTGTCTTTTGATGCAGACCTCTGATGCCTGAGGAATGCAGGGCCACGGTCCAGCCTGCCCAGACCCTGACCTCTGAGTGCTCCCGGCTGTGTCGGAACGGCTACTGCGCGCCCACAGGAAAGTGCTGCTGCAGTCCAGGATGGGAAGGGGACTGGTGTAGAGTCGGTTAGTGTTCCTTCTGTTCCGGGGAGATTGGGCCTGCAAGAACTTAACGTTAGTTACTTCTTCTAGAATGACCTAGTGTTCAAAACTGTAGCCGTTTACAATAGTAATGCTCAGTCTGTTTCTGAACTTGCACCTGAAATCGTTGCCATTTTACTAATGGAAACAGTTCACGTATATAAGTTAATCATAAACATAATCGAGTTCTTTCACAAAGTCACACATGAAAACAGCCCAACTAGATCATCCCTGTGGACTCTCAGTCCTGGGTTTGAGCTTTCACACCAGCCAATGACCTGGTGCTTGCAAAGGCCGTTTCCGAGTGCCAGCACTTTCCAGACACTCCGTAAAGGCCCTCCCTAAATTTGCTGCTTGCTTTCTTGCTGCAGCTGCTAAAAACAGGGGTTTTCAGTGGGTGTATTTATAGAAAAGGGGAAAATGCAGTTATCTAGAGGCATATGATGAGATTTTTCCATTCTTTTTGCCACTGCCTTATGGACCATCAGGTGTGTGTGCAGCTGCTCAGCAAGCAAATGAGATTCGTCCCAAGGTTATTCTATCCTTTAACTTGCGACTTCCACAGATACATGTAATTGTGTTTAAATTCTACTTGGTGTGAAGTAAGACAATTAGATTAATTTAGATACCTAGAGTTTAAGATGTGTATATTGAAAGTACATTTTCAACAACCAGCATATACATATTACTTGCAAAAGATTTTGATCTCTGCTATTTCAAATATTAACGTATCTCTTGCCAAAGAAAATTCAAGTCCCATATTAATATTTAACAGTATCCTTAATTCATAAATGCCTTCTTTCTTTATTCTAAACATGTATTTGTTTCAAAAAATTATAACCATACCTTGTTTACATCATATATTGTCAAATAAAGTAGACATTTAAAGTCACAGAGACAGTATCCATTTTAAATTAAGCTTAAATTGCTTCAGCACTAATAATATTACGTGATTGATTGATATCATGGTTACATATCTAGGAAAAAGCTATCATAACTGAAACTCAACAGAAATTAAGTAATTACATTATTTAAAAAAAAATGCTTACATTCTATTGACCCATTCTGTCTCCTTTTTCATTAGTTGGCCAAAAAATGAGAATCAGTGTTTAAATGCAATAATATTCTAATTCCTGATGATATATCTTCCCTCTGCTTCCTTCTATGCTTGACAATATCTATTCTCTCTGCTTTTACGTGGTGTCCATTCTGTCTTATTCCTTACTTATATTTTGCCTAACCTTTTAAGTCACCTCAAATCATCAGATAACAAATATTTATTGAGTGTCTGCTAGTAACAGTATGTTAAACTGAGGGTAAACATAATTTTGAATCTAGGTGGCTTAATACATACCATAATAGATATTAATAATGATATATGATATAAATGAAAGTTTATAAGCAGGGGTCCCCAATCCCCGGGCCACAGACCGGTACCAGTACCGGTCTGTGGCCTGTTAGGGACCGGGCCACACAGTAGGAGGTGAGCAGCGGGTGAGCAAGTGAAGCTTCATCTGTATTTACAGCCGCTCCGCATCACTCGCGTTACCGCCTGAGCTCTGCCTCCTGTCAGATCAGCGGCAGCATTAGATTCTCATAGGAGCATGAACCCTACTGTGAACTAACTGTGCATGCGAGGGATGTAGGCTGCATGCTCCTTATGGGAATCTAATGCCTGATGATCTGAGGTGGACCTGAGGGGGTGATGCTAGTGCTGGGGAGCGGCTGCAAATACAGATGATCATCAGCAGAGAGGTCTGACTGCACGGAGACCGTAAGAAATCAATTGCTTGCAGACTCATATCAAAACCCTATCAGTGAGTGGCAAATGAAAACAAGCTCAGGGCTCCCACTGATTCTGCATCATGGTGAGTTATATAATTATTTCATTATGTATTACAATGTAATAATAATAGAAATAAAGTGCACAATAAATGTAAGGCACTTGAATCATCCCGAAAACATCCCCCACCCACCCCACCCCCGGTCTGTGGAAAAATTGCCTTCCACGAAACTGGTCCCTGGTGCCAAAAATGTTGGGACGGCTGTCATAAAGTACTTTAATCTTTCCACTCAATCAACTAAATACTTTGAATATATAAGAGAAACCAGAACCATTTTATTAAAGTAATATATTTGTGGTATTTTTGACCCAAGTAAGAACTTTTGACCCAAGTAAGAACTTTATTCATATACTCACATAGTTTGCTCATCTCCCACAAATTTAAAAGACTATTTTGGTCTATTTTCTCCCTGTTCTTTCTTTCCCATATATCAGCCACAGACCCCTGGATTTTGATTAACGCCCCGGAAAAGGTTAAAATAACTCTGTCCCCTAAAAGTATAAGGACATGTATTCAAGAAATTTGATTCTGTCTACAGTGGCTGCACACCTCAGATTCATCCTATCAGTAAGAGACAATTAAGTTATATACCCGGGCTTCCCTGGTGGCGTAGTGGTTGGGAGTCCGCCTGCCGATGCAGGGGACACGGGTTCGTGCCCCAGTCCGGGAGGAGCCCACATGCCACAGAGCATCTGGGCCCGTGAGCCATGGCAGCTGGGCCTGCGCGTCCGGAGCCTGTGCTCCACAACGGGAGAGGCCACAACAGTGAGAGGCCCGCGTACCACCAAAAAAAAAAAAAAAAAAAAAAAAAAGTTATATACCCAATTTTATGTCTCCATCTCATTTTAGCAATAAATCTTTACATTCCCTACCTATATTATAGTGGTAAACATTCTTTTCTGAAGCAATCCTGCTCTGTAGAGCAGCCCTGTAAAGGATTGCTCAGAATGTCTTTCACTGGGCAACTGCACTGACCCCAAGAAGGGGCTTCAGGGTGTAATCAGAAAGGGGCATATGCACTACACCCCCTGGGAACAAGGAAAGGGAGGAATCCAAGGGAATCCACGTGGTGGATCCTCCCTCCAGCCAAAATCAAAAACTGACCATTTCTTTTCTTTTTTTTTAAACTCTAGTTTTGTTTTGTTTTTAATTAATTAATTTACTTATTTATTTTTGGCTCTGTTGGATCTTCGCTGCTGCAGGCTGGCCTTCTCCAGTTGCGGCAAGTGGGGGTCACTCCCTGCCGCGGTGCACGGGCCTCCCATCGCGGTGGCCTCTCCCATTGCGGAGCACAGGCTCCAGGCGCGCAGGCCTCAGCAGTTGTGCCACGTGGGCTTAGCAGCTGTGGCTCGCAGACTCCAGAGTGCAGGCTCAGCAGCTGTGGCGCATGGGCCCAGCTGCTCCACAGCATGTGGGATCCTCCCGGACCAGGGCTCGAACCCATGTTCCCTACATTGGCAGGCGGATTCTTAACCACTGCACCACAAGGGCAGCCCAAAAAACTGTCCATTTCTTGATGTTACATTGGTGATGCTCCAGCCACTGGGCCTTTCTCTCTGGCCACGCCCTTCCCACTGTGAGGTCCTACCCCAGAGGGATGGAAACAGAGCGGTACTTGGCAGGCCCTGTGTTGGAGATGCCCTGGGGAAGCAGAGGTTTTAAAGAACTGAAACCCTCGTTTTCCATAAAGTCATTTCTGCAAGGGATTGAAATTGTTTCCCATGATCTGGATGATCCGCTTCTCTCAAAATGTCTCCCACTGTCTGTTGCATTCTGGCCCCCAAATAACTAGAAGTCTGAAAGCCTTCTCTCTTTGTACTTATTAACTTTGGGATCATTTGGGGACTGGCTTCCTCCTCCTTTCCCTCCGTTCCCTTACTCGTCAGATATTTATTGGCCTCATACTCAGTGCTGTTTCCGACTTACAGAATGGAGTGTGATTTTATTGCTCTTTTTTTTCTCCCAGCGAAATGTGAGCCAGTGTGTCGCCACGGTGGTGTCTGTGTTAGACCCAACAAGTGCCTCTGTAAAAAAGGATATCTTGGTCCTCAGTGTGAACAAGTGGACAGAAACCTCCGCAGAGAGACCAGGGCAGGTATTCTTGATCAGATCATTGACATGACATCTTATTTGCTGGATCTAACAAGTTACATTGTATAGTTTCTGGGACTGTTTGACTATTCCTTTCCAATGGGCATTTATTTTTTATCCTGTCATTAAAAAGAACGACTGTTATCCTGCTACACACTCCTGTGATTTCATTTTCTTTGACTAATTTAAAAGTCATTTCCAGAAATGTGCAGACCCTGTGTGTGTATATAGGCATGTTTGTTCACATATGCACATACGCACACATGCTCACAACCCCCATGAGCGTGGTTGCGTAACAGATGGGTTTTTAAACTATATATTTCCTTGTGCAGAGTAATTTCCCCAGAAATTCCATTGTAAATTGATAACAGAATTTTTATGTCACCGGAAGAGATTATTTGCCTTCCCAGGAATTTTCTGTCTGTAATCACTAAAGTCAAGTTCAATGGAGTTTTAAAACATTACTGTGCAATCTGATGGATTGAATTTTTAAAGGCCATATTTTTATATTAAAGGACTATAATATGAGAGAATGTTTCAGAGCTCCCTGATGAATTTCTAAGAGGGCAACTTGATATAAAATTGTAATCTTCATTTTTATCAATGTATCCAATTGCAGAATGTCAACGCACTTATCTTTTTATTGGCAGAGAAATCTGGTGACTCTAGCTTAATTTCAAGATGGTTTTCAAATTAAATCATAATGGCAAAGTCTAAAACCAATCTTCCTAAAAGGTCTGCTTTTATTGTATAGTTTATTTAACAATAGGCACTGGGTTTGTGTTACATATTTATATTTTTTATTTTATTTTTATAATATAGACATCACCTAGATGAAACACCTTTGCCCTGTCCTGTAAAATACTAAAGTTACATTTTTCACCAACTTAATTGGAAAGAAGGGAAGTGAGAAAGCAAACAGTCTTTAATGTGCTGAGGATCTAATCTAGCAAAGTATCCTTGTGCCAACATGTAATCCTTACCGACGGATGAGAAAGCAAGAAAACAGCCACTCCTTACAAAATTCCAGCATTAAACATTTGTAAAGTGCTTTCCACCATAGCAAGACTGTCAGAGTATATGTGATGAGAATGTTGCAGGTTTCACACTGAATCGCCTCACTGGAAAAGAGTTCACTCGTTTTTAACAAATCTTGCCTGTGTCAGCTGTCACTTGTACCAATTTTTAATATGATCATTCTTGCCAAAGATGACTTTTAATGTATACGTTCCTTCGGAACTCAGTGAAAATCCTCTCTGGTTCATTTATGAATAAATTTCCTGCAAATGTTCTGTTCGGGTTTTTCAAGAAATGCCACATTCTAACTTAAACTGCTAAAAGTCTGGTACACGTGTTTCTTCATGGTTTTTGAGGCCATCCTGCCACGTTTGGATGATAGCAAAATTATCAGGCCTCTTTGCCCCACTGAAAAAACATCGACTCATGACATGTGGGCACCTACTATAGGTTGCCCTTCTCTAAACATCTGTTCCTCCAGAATCTAAATTGTAGAGTAGGACAGATTATACAGCACAGACTGACTTCCCAAACCTGCTCCTTAGCTTTATGAAAAGGAGCCTCCATTTCAAAAATAAACAAAATCTTGTAACTAATATCTGTCTATTGTTTTAAAGCGAGAGATCTGCAAATAAAGCACAGTGAAAACCCACAACATAGAAAGGTTGGTTAAGTACTCTGCTCTTGTCTTCCATATATGATTACTTAAGTTTCAAGTGACCTCATGCCCAATGGAAATGGGTTGACAAATCTTGGTGCAGTGCTTAGTGAACAATAGCCTGCATTAAAAAGTGCATGCATAATTTTGCACAATTTAGATTTCAATTGACAGTCTATTCAAAGAAGTCTCAGGATTAAATGAGCATGGAGACCAAATTGCCCTCTTACCCCAGAAAAGGGGTGGTCCCTTCTAGTCACACGAACACTTCATTGGCCCAACAGTGTGACAAATCTTGCAGTGAACCCTGTACTAGCCCACATCTGTAGGTTAATAGCAGTCTTTTGTCCTCTTTGCTTTCTCTTCGTAGCCCTTTTACTGAATTCCATCACAGAAAGTTTTACAATTAAAAAAAAAAAATGTCCTGACAACCATTTTTGTAAATGGACCTTAACCATCTCATCGTCTCTTATTCAACGTGGGTGACATTCACAAAATGTGAACTTCTTGTGAGGGAGCCAGCTGTCTAAATCTGTCAAATTGTGCAGTTTTATTACACATTCTCCTGTACATAGTTTCACTGAAAACAATAAGGATACTGCTATATATTCAGCCAAATCTGAAAACGCCCAGCATTTCTTCTTACATCTTTAATCTTTCCATCTTTTCCAAAAGAAATGGTGTTCTATTGCCATTTGTTCTCCTATTTAAAAATATCTAGATTAAATTGATCAGACCCAGCTTTTTTTATACAGACCTTTCACAAGTGAAAGAGTTTCAAATGACTTAGAAAAACATATGTACCCCAGGTATCATTGCCTTTTCTATTGTGAGTCATTAGAATAACAGATCAAAATCTTTTAAAAAGAAAATCACAAGATCCAGGGATATTAAACCCCAGCAAAGACAGTCATTGGAGTCATTTCTCTCTGTTCTTAGGAGAGAAGTAAATAGTAATGGCTAATTAATAGCTACCTTTTTAAAACTCAGTGGTCATTTCAAAAAATCCTGTGACCTTTCCCTTCAAGTAGATTTTTAAAATATGTGGCTGGAGAATGATCTTAATTCATGATGAGAGGCAAGTAAGCATTGGTTAAGAAGTATGAGCTAGGGAAAAATGATTGTTTCATCACACGAATGGTAACATCTACTCAGTTCAAAAAGCACATAATCAAAATGGAAGAAAATGGAAGTAAATGTCCTTGGTATGGATACAAATGTGTGAGATAAAGATAAAATAAAGAAACAGAAAAATGTAGATTATTATCCCTTTTTCCATTCTAGAGCTTAAGCTTTGGGTATCAATTTAATGTGAAATGCAGTTACGGTAGTTGTAAAGAGTTGGGAAAAAACTTTCTGCCACTGCTTCTGGCAAACTCTTGTTCTGGTTAATAGAACTTCATTTTCTTGCTAGTTATTTAAGGTAATGAGAAGATAACTGAATTGGCACATCATTAAAGTGGGAAGGGAAGATTTAAGAAACTTGAGTGACGATAAAAAGTGCTTCCATTCATACCTTTCTTCTTGGAATTTCCTTTCAATGTGGCTATTGTAAAATATACCTTGTATTTTATCACAAAGAACACTCAGAAGTTTTCTCAGGTTAACAGACTATCTCATAAAGAAAGAGCAAAGAAACCTACCTACACATGCAACATATACATACAACCTAAAGAGAAAACATTCTCTTTTCATTTACATACTTCAGAGCAGTCACTTCTTCTCTATTTATTTCTTTGAAAATAATTACATGATAATGTACTAATAATTTTTAACATTGTTGTGATGTTGTTTTTATCTCCAAATCATAAACTATACAAGAAGCCTACTAGGTTTAGGACTTAAGGTTAGATGCTACATCTAGGGACTTTTAAAGAACACATTAATTTAAACTTTTTTAGCTTGGAAACATAAAAGAGAAACCAAACCTAAATTTTTAAGAGGAAACTAAGGTATATCATAGGCATTTGTAGTTAGCTGATCAATAAATTAGAGTTTCTGGGTGTCTCTATAGAACGTTATCTGATATATCTACATTTCTTTTTCTCTGTTTCTCTGTCTTTTTACCTCCCCACCCCCATGTATCCCTCTGCCTCTTAACTTCTCTCTTCTCTATTTCTATTGGTTCTGACTAAACAGACATGTCTTCAGTACACCCATAATAAAGATACCCTGGGGCAGGTTGCTATTGATTTTGCTGGTTATGATCTTTTCTTTATTTTCCTGAAAACACCTTCTCCTAGTACCACATTTGCTCAGATGCTATATCATAAAGAACAATAGACAAATATGAACATACTAGACTGACCTATTAAAATCGTTGAAAGAAGTAACAAAAAGCGTAAATGACTCCCAGCCTGGATGTCCCAGCTCAGCTGGGGTTCCATCTTGGATGCTGAAAAGAATATCCCCAGTCAAGAGCACAAGTTAACAGTAGGGAAAGTTAGTAGCTATTTCCTATTCAAGCAACCACCATCTCGGTGGAGTCTATTTTAAATAAGATTATCTGAAATTGATGAGGAAAAAATAAGTAGTTCCTCAATGGAGACTTCAGAATCTTCTTTCCCCACCCTTGAGACTTGAACTTGCAGAGAACTCAGACCAAAGTTCCATGCCCAGAAAATGTACCTATTTCTTTATTACCCACAGGAAGTTAGTGGGCCTGTTAATGTGACTACTGGCAATACGTTTAGAAAGTTCTTCATTAGAATATCCTAAAGAAATAGATGTTTGCTCTCTTACTTTCTTTCTCATCATCACACCAACACAAATCAGTCATACCTCTAATAATTAATATGATGACAAAGAAGGTGGGAAACCTAAGAATAGAAGCATTTTGATATTAAAAATATTAAAAACAAAACCGTAAAACCTGCCAAACACTAATCCTAGCCAACTTCAACACTTCTTTCTCTTAAATAGCTACTCATATATAAGTTTTGAAAATTGTCTTAAAATAACTATTTCAGGGAGTATGATGTACTCATGAGAGTGTAAGAAGGTGTTGTGTTGTTTTCTTTTCAATCATAGTTGTTGTTTCCCTAGTGGCTATGAAGAGACTTACTCACTTATCAGGTTAGCTCTTTTCTTCAATTCTTCATTAGTGAGAGCCCAAGATACACCCATCATTTACCTTGCTTTCTTTTGTGTAGGTCATCTATAAGTTGGTTGAAAAAAAATAAAAAATAAATAATGATCCCTTGTATTAACATAAAGCCTTAGGCCTAAATCTTATCACTGCTTTTTTAAGTCAGAATACAGAGAAACATACCAAAAGAAAAAAAAAAGGTACCAACTCAACATGAATTCTAAAGTTACAGCTCATGTATATCACAAACACAGACCTCACATTTCAGTCAGGATTTTTTTTTTGCATATGTAGATTATGTATTACTTAAAATACATATGTACATATGCAAGCAAATTAACAAACATGTTTGGTGAGTTATCTCAATTGACTATAATCTTTTAAGTTAAAAAAATCATTTTTAGCACATAGGATAGAAAAAATGGAACATTAACAGTAATGGGAAATTCATAATGGCTAAATAGAAAATACGGTTCATCTTCACAGTTAGAAACTAATTGTTGTACGTTTCCCTTTGCACTAAAAAATAACTAGCCAAAAGTTTCCATTCACATGAACACCGTGTGATCAGATTTGGTAGTCTGTGCCCCAAATGTATGTTGGCTATTTCTTTACTTCATATTCTTAAAATCAGAAGCATGATTTTCATAGAATAAATTAGGAGTTCATGTACTGTAGAACCTAATACTATTAACACATTAATACATTCTGTTCATAATACTATTATTGAGAAATCAAATTGACAACCTTATAAGGTATCAGGTATTTCCCACATCTCATTATATTCATAGGAGATTTTTGGACGTGCATCTCACCAAGAACCATGTAGTAACAAGATAAATGATACAGAGGTACTATGGAATTTTGGGAGCTTAATTGGAGTGACTTTAGCATGTCGCTAGGACATGCTAAAGAAGACTATTTAAAAGAAACCCACCTAATTAAAATGAAAAAAATATCAAATCATTATAATTAATAAGCAGAAAACAAATCAGTACAGAAACCCCTGTGTCTTTCCTGGCTTTATCTGTGATTAATTTTATCCAGTTTTAAAGTATGGTTAACTTGTTCATTCTTCTAACACGTTTTGCTTTTCCCAGTTGTTCATTTTCCTTTAGATTGTTGACAGTTTGGGCAATTTGTCCATAACCTTATTCACAGGGGATACCTTGCTTGGATTTCTATTAGTAAGAGGCACAAGTAATTAAAGCAGGTACACGTTTAAGGGAGCAGAGTTAATATATGTACTAGTTGGAATTTCTGTAAATGTTCTTCTGAAAAGTAACATGCAAAGTCATTGGCTCAGATAATCCTTCTAAATTTGAATTAATCTGACTTACTTAACCAAGTTATTATAATATTCAGTACTCTTTGCTTGATCTATTATTCAGCCATCCATCCATTCAATAATTCAACAAAGATTTATTGAAGTGCCCAGCACGGTTATGTACTATGGAAAAGGCAAGGATGTTTATAATGGGGGATTGTGAGCCCCATGGGTATGATGAACACATTTGAAGCAAAAGATAATAATCACACCCATCCAGCTCCAATTCAGTTTAACATCAAAATCCAGCAATAATAGTACAGATGGCCTAAAGTACATCTGTGTGTATCTGTATGTGTGCACACACCCATGTATATATATTTATCTATCTGTACAAACACTACATATGTATACACACTATCAATGTAATATATAATATATGTATAATGCATATAAATTCTAACAAGTGTATTTGTGTTATCTTTAAAATAGAACAATTGTATCTTGAAGTGATAAATGCAGAGAATTGGTTTTTATTGTTGATCTGTGGATTTAATGATTTTTAGGTGAAAAGGATGTTTAAGTGTATAATTTCTTTTCTTAATTTAATATATTTATGTATATGCATGCCTGAAATTTGGTTAGATTGGCTGTGTTTTGTGTCCTTTAACATGATCAAATGTATTAAACTTTATCTTATGACCTGATGTACATGTGCTATTTTAAAATTCTTTTTTATTTTGGAATTTTTTAAAGTTTTCCCTAAGTATCCATACTGACTATATAAACACTAATTTTTAAATATTCCGTACCCAAACTACTTGTTCAAACTATTCTTGCCTTTTGTCATTTTTCATGTTCTAATTTTTAAAATTACTCCCCAAAATACAGGCCAATGTTAAGGGTCAGCTTAACTGTGTACAAATATTGACTTAAATGTATTCCAAGTTGTAAATGACTTAAATCTGATCCTTTCAAGTAAGTAAGAATTAATAAGTGAAGAATGCAAAAGAGCGGTTGAGAGTCCTAAGTGCCCACATTGAAGGAAAGAGGCACGTAGAAGGGGAGAGACATGAAAAAAGTGATCGCAGATACCACAAAACCTGGTTGACCTTGCCATTTTGCTTCCAGTTAACTGTATCAAGAGTATTTGTACAAGGTCAACTATGTTATTTTGAACGTAAATTTTTTTTTTTTTTTTTTGCGGTACGCGGGCCTCTCACTGTTGTGGCCTCTCCCGTTGCGGAGCACAGGCTCCCGACGTGCAGGCTCAGCGGCCATGGCTAATGGGCCCAGCCGCTCCGTGGCATGTGGGATCTTCCCGGACCGGGGCACGAACCTGCGTCCCCTGCATCAGCAGGCAGACTCTCAACCACTGCGCCACCAGGGAAGCCCCCTGAACATGCATTTTAAATCTGCCAACATTCTTTAGAAGAGCAAAACGCTTTCATCTAGATCTCCTTCCTTCCTGAACAAATACATCTCTTTGACTCATTGAGAGGAAAAGCTGTTTCCCTAGAAGAGATGATTGTTCTAAGAGAATAAAACGTGTTACAGATGCTAATTCACAGAGTCCCTAAACTCAAGTTACTCTCTGGAGTGTTAAGCAAAGTGACACCATGAAAAGTGTCCCTTAGCACATTCCTCAATGGCCCAGGAAGCACCAAAGGTCTCTCTCCCTCAGCGACTGCCTTTCCAGTTCTGAGACTCTGTCCCTGTGGTTTAGCCCTTAATCACAATCTGTTTTCTGTGCGTGCCTAGTGTCTCCGACCAGATTATAAATCTCCTGAGAACATACCTTCTGCTTAGAATCCCTGACAGATTTAGAACAGCTCCTGCCTACTTGCCATAAGGAAAATAATAATATGTATATAACAGCCTAGAGATGGAAGTGGGTTTTTTTCCTGATGCTAATAATCTCTCTGGGTTTCTTCACTGTCCCTTGATTGGCTTCTCAGCTCTGCCATCACCAGTACGATCAATCCCCTGCATTAAATTCCCTTTGTTGTAAACACGAAAGTGGTTTCTGTTTTCTTTTTTTAGATTCTGATTGATACATATGTTAATGAGTGACTTAGACACAGATGAGAAGAGAGAGAACAGAGTGGCATTACAAAGGGACTTGAGGAGATCTCCTTTAGGAGAACACCTTAAGGAACCACTGCCTAGAATCACAACGTGATTACAGCAAGATGTAGTCAGAGGGATCCCACTGCCAAACCTGATATATAACCCTTCAATTACTTAGGCAGCTACCAATGGAAAAGGCCATTATTCCCACTGTTGTCACTAAGAATTTTCGTAATGCACATTTGTACTATTAAACCTATCAGCTTCCAGTTTGTCCAGGAGTCTGACGGCTAATATGAGAGAGAAGTCTATGAACTTGCTTCTTTACACTCATTTTTTTCTTTTTTAGAATTGTATAATGTATTATTTCCAATGGAAGAACAACTTAAAATGGCAGCTACATTGAGTATCTCATCAGAAAAAAATACATTTTTTTCTATATGGAGGTCTGAAAAGTTCTCTCTGGAGATTAAATTCTGCCATCATTCAAAGGAATGAAAGGATCAAAGAAAGAAAAACAATTTGGATGCAATACTTCTTCTATATTTTCATAATTTGATTTATGCTTGATTTCTCTCTAACATTTTCTATGATTAAAACAAACAGAATTTAAAAGGGGAAAGGAGGAGGCCAGGAGAGGCAGAGAGAAGCCTGGGTAGCCCTTGACTATAAAACTCATTCTTCTTGGGACTATGCCCACATTAGAAACTACTTGAGCTCACTCTTGTAATTTAATAAGATGTCATCAGATCCCTCTGACATACTTGTAGCCTTATAATGAAAACTACTTGATGCAAAATCCATGTGCTTCGTGTAAAGCAATTTAGATGATCATAGATGCCCTGTTCTATGATCTACAGCTACCAAATGTCATGTACGCCAGGTGTGCCGGCAGGAGCCCTGGGCTACGGCTGTGAGATGTGGATCCTGGGCTTGTTTCTCCAACTAATTAGCTGGACTCAGTTTCCTTATGTGTAAAATGAGAGACAGGTTCTTTCCAGCTGTAATAGGTATTGTTATTAGATATTCCTAATCCCAGGATCCATGTGAGTTGCAGATTGGAAATTGCAAATCTTAGATAGGACTCCATTAACTACTCCATTGCATGAATTTGAGGTGTCTAAATGATTAGAAAAGACACTCTTACTCATTTTTTTTCCAGTCTCCCAGCCTCCTCTCCTCCTGCCCTCTGTGGTGGTTTGTTGCTTGCCCTGATGTGTTCTCCAAATCACCTTTTTCTGTTCCTCCCATCCCAGTATGGTTCATTCTTGAATAATCCTTTCATGTCTCCTGCAGCTCTTGCTCTAAATATCTAAAGCACTCTCTGATCTATGGCCATTATTTTCTTCATGCTGAAGAAGCGCACTGTTAAAGGGTTAAAGGGAGGCTGCCATTCCTTCCAGGGCCCTTAATATCTAGTTTTGCAACTGTTAGAAACATAATTGTCCCTTCCATGATCTGTGTTCCCAAGAGGACTGTTGTAGGCACCCTACTTGACTGATAGATACCACATTCTGGGCAGATACAAGAGGGCAAATGCCTGGTAGATGTCATCTAAAAGGCAGACAATTCATGATACAAAAGAAGGAGTAACCATGTGTCCACTAGGATTGCCCTTACAAATTACCACAGACTGGGTGGCTTAAACAACAGAAATTTATTGTCTCATAATCCTGGAGGCTAGAAGTCTGAAATCAAGGTGCTGGCAGAGTTGGTTCCTTCCGAGGGCTGGGAGGGAAGGACCCCTTCCAAGACCTCTCTCCTTGGCTTGTAGACGGCCGTCTTCTCCCTGTGTCTTCACATAGTCTTCTTTTCATACATGTTTCTGTGTCCAAGTTCCCCCTTTTATATAAGGACACCATTCATATTGGATTAGGACTCACCCTAATGACCTCATTTTAACTCAATTACCTCATATAAGGACACCAGTCATATTGGATTAGAACTCACCCTAACGACCTAATTTTAACTCCATTACCTCTGTAAAGACCTTGTCTCCAACTAAGAACACATTCTGAGGTACAGGGGGTTAGGACTCCAACACAGGCATTTTGAGGGGGGGCACAATTCAATCCATAACACTGTGCCTCAGAAATGGCATCAAATGTACTGAGGTCTCATTTTCGGTGTCTAAAGCAGTGCTTTTCAAACTTCAGTGTACCTCCCAACACCTGGGGAATTTGCTAAAACCCAGAATCTGATTCAGTAGGTCTGGGGGTGCCTGAGATTCCATATCTCTAACAAACTCCCAAGTGGTGCTAATGCTGGTTCCTGGGCCACATTTTGAAGAGCAAAGATCTAAAGGATGGTTTATAGGCTGTTCTCACTTTAAGGACAGAACAGTAATATTGGAAAAACTTGATGGAAATAATGGCTTTCTGTCACCAAAAAGGAAAAACTGATACGTCCCATACCTTCATATCAGGCTTGTGCTTAGTTGAGTAGAATGTACACAACACAGGGTAAATACTTGTACCTGGCAGTCAGTTATTCTTGTGATGCTGGGGCTGCTTGCTTGTTGTTACTCAGCTGCTGTGATTTTCAGCAGTAGCGTCGTAATCACACAAACAAGCACAATATTTTTAAGTACACTGCAATTCATTTATCTGTTCAGAGTAAACTTAAATTGGATTGCTAAAGCAGTATGCACCATAAATAAAATACATGCTAGTTTTAAGCTGTGTAAATTGTGCCAAGATGGTATGTAGTCATAACAAAACTGTGGAAGATTTCGGGCAAGAGAAAACATTTAAAAAGGAAAATATCACTATGAGCAAATAGATTTAAATGAAGATATAACCCTCGACACAATAGCAAATGAATTCTGTGTTGTGTTGAATTTTTTCATAGCTAAAGTTTCGAGCCTTTATCTTAAAACCAGGATATAATCACGTTACTTAGAGTTGTAAACATATCTAGAATTATGTCCAAAATACCTTGGATGCAACTTTTAATGCTGTTCGCTAAAGAACAATACTTACCATCTGATTCCAACATTCATGTAATTTGAGAGCAGGAATCCTCAATGGAACTTTCTGTGATGGAAATGTACTATATCCGCACTGTCCAATATGGTAGCCATGAGCCACATACAGCTATCAAGCTGAGCAACTGAATGTTTAATTTTATTTAATTTTAGTTAAATTTAAATTTCTGTTGCCAATATAAAAATAAGGTGTCTTTTTATATTATACAAAGTAGGTGTCTACTTTAAAAACCAGAGCTAAAGGCAATTCAGAGAGTTCAGTTAAAACGTTTTAGCAATGCGTTTGTGTGATAATCCGTTGTACATAATTCACAATGAAATGTTTCACATTCCCTTTAACTTTGTTCTGTTTTGATCCTGTAGCTTATTCCAAATAGCATAACATACATACTCTGCTCTAAAATTTTTTACATTGGCCTTTGACAGAAACCAATAAAATTGTTAACTCTAGGTGTATTTTTATAGTACAGTCAAAATCTATTATGTCTATGTGGAAACTACACACTGTGTTCGTGTGTCTGCACGTCTCTGAGTGTAAACAAGTGAAGAAGTAGCACAAGACACATGAAATTTTTGGTAGAGAGAAGTGGTGGTGGCTGACACTTGTCATGTGCCAAACTGTCCTCTGTATTAGAGGAAGTACAGTCAGAGGAACAGAGGGCATAAATTGCCACTCTGTGCCTTAATACTTAGTTCTAGAAAGCTCTCCTGGAAGAGAAGAATTTTGGAGAAATAAGAAACAATATTTGGAGAGAGAAAATCAAATTCATTAGGCTGATCTATAAGACTCCAGCTCTAACAATTTGACCACATGCAACCTGACATCACCATGAGGGGTAAGTGATAAGGTACAGTCAATGGGAATGCCAGAGGTCCAAAGGGAGAGTGAGGAAATCTCTCTCCCTAAGTGGAAGCAGACATAAAAGGCAGAAGATGGTAGTGATTCAACTAAACTAAATGGAAGTAAGAGGGGGTAATAAAATAGTAATAGTAAAATAGTAATAAAATCTAACACTTACATGGTGCTGTGTGCCCGGCACCTATTCCAAGTACTGTCCAAAACTGTGAAGGGTCTGAGTTTTATTTTGTTTTTTTAAATTTTTATTTCATATTGGAGTATAGTCCATTAACAATGTTGTGTTAGTTTCACTCTACTTAGTGGAGTATAGGTGACTAACAATGTTATGTTAGTTTCAGGTGTTAATTTCACTCTACTTGGTGAAGTAGACAAGTCAGCCTGCAACAATTTCATGAATGCCGGCAGAAGACAGGAGGCTCCTGGTTCAGACAATGCACAGTTTATTATTCACAGCAATAGCCATGATCAGTAACTGGTTCTCTGAGCTCCAGTTCCCACAGGGTGACGCAGAAAGGCCCAGATGGTACCTGCTCGTGCAGTGGGTTGAGTTTCAGAAGAGGAACTTTGCGCTTAGGGTGACCAAATCTTTTATCATAGACAGCAGGCAAACGCACCTGAACTTTGAGCTAGAGGGAGAAGCTACATCTATTTTCCAAGGCCGTTTGCTATGCAAGCATCCTTGATAAGATAGTTTAGAACAAAGGCCTTCAGGGCTTCTTCTTACCAGGGGTGCAGAAACACAAAAGGCCCATGGAGAATTGTCACTCAGTGAGCACTTTACATACTGAGTCATAACCATCTCAACGACCATGTAAGGTAGGTACTTTTACACCATTTTACAAATGAAATGGGAAGCCACAGAGTTCCCACAGCTATTAAGCAGTAGAGTAAGGTTTGAACCCAATAATCTGGCTCTGGAGCATCAGTGTCCAATAGAAAGATTATGTGAGCCACATGCATCGTTTCAAACGTTCTAGTAGCCACGTTAAAAAAGTGAAAAGAAACAAGTGAAACTAACTTTAATAATATATTTTATATATCTCCACATACCCAGAATATGGTCATTTCAATGTGTAATCAGTATATGAATTATTAATGAAATATTAATAAATACATTCCTTTTGTATACTGTCTTTGAAAACCAGTGTGTATACTACACTTACAGCACATCTTCATTCAGACACAAATTTGTTTTAATCTTTTTTTCTCTTTTTATTGAAGTATAGTTAATTTACAACATTGTGTTAGTTTCAGGTGTACAGCATTGTACAGTTATACCTTTTTTTTTTTTTTTTTTTTTTTCTTTTTTTGCGGTATGTGGGCCTCTCACTGTTGTGGCCTCTCCCGTTGCGGAGCACAGGCTCCGGATGCGCAGGCCCAGCGGCCATGGCTCACGGGCCCAGCCGCTCCGCGGCATATGGGATCCTCCCAGACCGGGGCACGAACCCGTATCCCCTGCATCGGCAGGCGGACTCTTAACCACTGCGCCACCAGGGAGGCCCATACATTTTTTATATATGTATATTCTTTTTCAGATTCTTTTCCATTATAGGTTATTACAAGATATTGAATATAGTTCCCTGTGCTATAAATTATGTCCTTATACAGTGGTTGCTTATCTGTTTTATGTATAGTAGTGTGTATATGTTAATCCCAACCTCCTAATTTATCTGAGATACAAAATTTTTAACGAAAAAACTTGATAGTTGAAAAAGTAGATTCACACACCCAAGGTGTTCCAAACATACTTAAAAGCTTTCCAGTAATCAAGTATCGGATTTTAAAGGTAAGCTAATGAAAAGTAAGCAAATTAAATATTCATTTCTTCCATCACAGCAGCCACATTTCAAGTGCTCAATAACCATCCCTAGCCAGTGGCTTTCATAACGGACTGAATAACTTTAGAGCCTGTGCAATAACCTTTGTGCTCTCCTGCCTCACAAAGAAAGTGCATTACAAATGTACAGAATTTTTATTTAATTCATTGTTCTTCTATTTCAGTTGTTTAAAGGGATCACCATTGGTTACTGTGATGCCTGCCCTGGAGGGCTGTTGAGAGGAGTAAAGAGAAGGCAGTGCAGGGTGGAGGATCAGACCTCAGGCTCACGGTCAGACAGACAGACCCAGCCTGATGCATGCTCCATCACTTCGTGTCACTTCTCAGCTCTGTGACCATGAACGTGACCTCCTGAAACCCTAATTTCTTCATCTTTAAAGTAGGTCAATAATAGTACCTCTGAGGATTCAATGAGGCCATTCATGTAAACGCCCTGACAGAGTGCTGGGCACATAGTTCATGCTAAATAAATGTCAGTCATTATTTGGTAACTGGACCAAATTTAATATGAGAGACCAAAAAAAAAAATTTAATTGTACATCATTTCAAGATACCCATTTCAAGATTCTTCCTGGAGAGAGGCCCTGCTCACTTAGCCATGCAGCCCAATGTCACCCTCTAGTGCCCAAAACCTTGAACATCAGGCATCACCGACCGAAACCACCAGAACACCGAATATCTGAATGGAGGATGTGCTTACTTCTTCTAACTCAGATGCTGTGTCTGACCCAGATCGCCAATCCCCAGCACTGTTAAGTAGTACCCTGTCTTTCGGGCCAGTGCTTCTCAAACCTTTAATGTCCTTTCTTACCAGGTATCTGGGGAATCTTGGCAAAATCAGTTTATGATTCACTAAGTATGAAGTGTAGCCTGAGAGTCTGCATTTCTAATCAGCTCCCCAGGTCACTCCAAAGTTACTGCCCCCACAGACCCCTCTTTGAGTAGCAAAATTTTAGGAAATTCTATTTATCATTCCAACTCCTCCCAAAGTAACCTCCAAATGGGTAGAATAAGAAATTACAGGATAAGCTAAATGTTGTCTTCTTTTCCCGGTGGGCATGAGCAAGAGGAAAAGCCCTAAATGGATACTGAGGTTGAAATATACCTGAGCTTGAAGGATGGCCTCAAAGAGAGCAACAGCATTCTTCCAGGAAGAGCCTCAGCCAAAGAATATGGGAAAGATGGGCCAATACGGCCATTCTTATATCCCTTTGACCTCATAATGTAACTCAAGGTCGTGTGCTATCCTAACTAGACAACTATGAATTCACAATGACTATGTAAATTAATCTGTGTTCATAGTTTGAGGCCCAAGATAATTTGGACTGGATAATAGCATGTTGGTTGGGTTGCAGGACCAGCAGTGAAAACTGAGTCCAACACTCAGCAGTCACTGATCAGTGGTCTTTCCAATGTCATATTCAACAGACACCGGAAGGCTAACATTTGGAAGAAATTATCATCTATAAATATTTCATATCTGATAAAATGAGCATAGGGATAACTGCCACATTTTTGCAAACATCAGAGATAACATAGCGAAAGTGCTTTGGAAACGGTGTTTCATGGATGTAAATACAACTTACTAGCAAGCTGATAGACCACACTGGCCTGGTATCTCTTTGGAATAATAGACCACATTGGTGGTTTCTAGTAAAGAGAAAAGGGGAAGGAGGACATGGAGTTTATTGCCATTTGTCTATCTGCTTTTTTTGAAAACAAACTAAGATTCCTATGACCTAATCACTCCACACTTCTAGGTATTTGGGTTGCCTCCCACAATGTGACTACCAAGTTAATAATAATATTTATTTTCATCTTGTTTTCAAACATTTATTTCTGATGATAAGTTTAATACACTACAGTGCAATCGTGCTTTGTTGGTAAGTTTGCTCATTATCTAGCTTGACTCACTACGTTACCAACTTTGGTAAAAAGAAAGTCCACAGGGTTTTTCAAAGGCATGCTGAATATCCAACACAGCAGGTGTGGAGGGTCTATGCATTTACCTCATAAAAAGCATTGTGATATCATTTTGGACATGAACTCACATTTTTTTACCACTTTCTGTCCCAGCATGGATATATGTGAAGACTGGCCTCTCTAGTCCATTGTTTTACTGTGAGAAATGACTTGATTTGTTTCTTAGAAGTTTGTTTCAAAGTAGTAGTTCACCTCTGCTTGTTTTGACTTAGGAGCTCATAGTGATGTGCTTCCCCTGTTGATTCCCCTACAATATTAGATTTCAAAAAAAGATACATATCAAGGTACTATACTGACTGCAAGTGGAAGGGGAGATAGGGAAGTCTGATCACCAGAGTCTGAGAAAAAACAAAAACAAAATAAACCTAGCCCTACATTTCTATAATGGGAGACAAATCAAAGAATGAAGATGGAAGGAGGGAGGAAGGGAGAGAGGGGGGACAAATCGAGAGGTTTCCTTCATACACATTCTCTCTTTTCATTACACAATAAAACCTAACATTAGGACCAGGAGACACTGATGTGTCATGGATAGTGTTGAGAACACAACAATCCACCAATCCATTGATAAGTAATTACTGAAGACTTGTCCAGGCCCTGTTGGGAACACAGGTAGAGCTCAGAATGTCTGTGTCTTTCAAACGAGAACTAAATAGCATGGGAGAAATGTCAGCTTAAAAGGAAGAACGGGTAGGGGAGACTTCCTACTGCTGCTGTGTAGTTACTACTACATCCTTTAGAAAGTGGGTGGGTCAAAGGGGAAAGACCATTTCACAAAGGACGTGTTTTAGTTTCACAAAAGGGTTGAGTTGAAGCATCCATTTATCCTGACATTTGGGCATTCATTCAACTTTCAGCTAAACAATGAATGCACACCCACTTTGGGCTAGTGGTACAAGAATAACCAGACCCTGTAGAGAAGAGGATGCGTGGGCTGTGGCAGTATGAACAGACACTCATGATTGGGGTTGTGGATGTATGGTCTCTAGAAGTCACTGAATTTTGGTTTCCAATGGACGCGGAAGCTTATTATTTGGATTAATGATCATGCATGAAGGGAGCTGTGGCCTGTGGAGAGAAAGCCTTGGAACCAAGGCAGCTGGAGTAATGGGTATGGATTGGGGTTAGCTAGTGGCCTTAAGTCACCCCAGGACTTTCCAATGCACTTAACATAAAACCCAAATTCCTTATCAGTGCCTCCAAGACCTTGTATAACTGTCTCCTGCCTACATTTCCAACCTCATTCCTCACTTTGTTTCCAATACTCCAGCCCATCTGGCCTCCGTGACCATGACCAGACCTTTCCCCCATTCAGGTCTTGGTGTTTTCTTCTGTCTGTGTTGCCCTCTTCCAAACTCTTCACATCTTCCTCCTGAGATGGAATTTCTGTGCCCCTCCCCACCCTGTTTAAAGTAGCTCTTGTTCCCAGTCACTCTCTATGCCATCAACCTGTTCATTTCCTTCTTAACTTCTGTTTATCAATGACTAGGCAACAAATCACTCCAAAGCTTAGTGGTATAAAGCAAAAGCAAACATTTTATTATATCTCTAAGTTTCTTTAGGACAGGAAATGAGGAAAGGCTTAGCTGTGTGATTTCTGCTCAGAGGCTCTTGTACAGTTGCAATCAGGAGGTGACTGGAGCTTCCCCAGCAGGCCTGGCTAAACATCACTCTTTTTCCTGTATTCCTTGTGGTCTCTCCACAGAGGCTAGTTTTAGCTTTTTCACAGCATATTGGCCCCAGGGTTGTCCAACTGCTTACATGGTGGCTGGAAATTTGGTTTCCATTGGAAATCAAAATGGAGTGACCTCAAGAGACAGTACAGCCACAACCAAAGTCACCAATTTCTGCTCATACTGCCATGGCCCACGTCTCCTTATCTCAGAGATTTGTACCCTATGATTCTCTCCCACCCCGTGAGATTCTCTGCTGGGTTTCCTGAACCCTCTCAACCTTGCATTCTACTTTTTTATCTTCACATTTATTTCCCCTACAAGGAGCTACATTTTCATATTTCCCCATAGGCCCTACCACTGAGTATATACTTCTCGAGTGAATGACTTGCTAGAACAAACCCATGAAATATGCACCAAATGTTTGACTGAGTAGCCCAATCTTCCCATTTAGTAAACTGTAATCTGCCAACTGTGTCCTTCACTGGATAGTTTGATGGGTTCTTCTGCCTGAAGTCCTTTGTGCCCAGGACCTTCAATTTATCTGCCCTGATTTCTGAGGTTTGTGAAGTTTGTTTTTTCAAACAGCATTTGAAATTATGAAGACACTCCTGTCATTTCAGCTCTGTGAGCAAAGAAGGGAGGTGGGGGTTGGAGGGGATGAGTTGGGGGCAGGGTGGACCGGGTGGTCGACTGGCTCTTATCATAACTGTTTAGTTTCATTTACATTTCTCTCTGGGTTGCTCAGGTCCGGGGCAGTGTTATTTGATGTTGAACACCTGTCTTCACACAGGGAGAGCTGCGGCTAGACCGGCCAAGAGAGGCATTGACATTTCTTCTCTATAGAATTGTGCGACAGAGCTAAAAGGTGAACACTCATGAGCTCCCATCTGGTTCAGGGGAGTCTGGCTCAAAAGGAGTCACCCCATTGATGATTTCAGAAGTACAGAGTCTCTCCTTGGGCTTTGGTGCCTGCAGCAAAAGCAAGCTTGTCTGTGTACTGAAGCCATTAGAATTTGTTCATTGGCCATTTTTATAGGTCCCAATTAATTCTTTAATGTAACATGAGCGCGAGATGAGTTTTCTTTCTATTGTGCTAAGCTGATTCTCCTAAAGTCCTTGGTCATGTTCAAGCAGAGCTGTATTCAAATGGAAAGTTATGTGGCTCAGAGAGATTTGTGTCCTGAGAATGCAGAACAATTCACAGGTTACTGGCTAGTAACAAATATATATGGGGAGCTTGAGAGTGGCGCTTCTCAAACTTTCATGTCCATACTAATTACCTGGACATCTTATAAAATGCAGATTCAGATACAATAGGTCTGGAATGGGACCTGAGACTCTGCATTTCTAACAAGCTTCTATGTGATGTTGACACCCTGGTCCAAGACCATACATAGTGTAGTAAGAGTCTAGTTTAGACTCCAGATTCTATAGCTCATGCCCAAAGCATAGTCCCCAGACCAGCGGCACCCAGCATCACCTGGGAACTTGTGAAAAATGCAAATTCTCAGCTCTCACCCCAGACCTACTAGATCAGAAATTTCTGCAGTCATGCTCCGCACTAAATGTCTTAATTTCCTCCAGGAAATTCAGATGCATCCTGAAGTCTGAGAAGGAAGGCACTCTCAAGATTCACTTAGGTGAACTAAAGAATTTTAGCCACTGTCTCCAAAACTAGATCTAACAATCAGCAAGTCTAGAATCAATAAGTTTGATGTATTTAACACAAATCTAGACTTTAGCACTTAAATTCATTTCAAATATGTTTCACTCTTATCATCAAGTTGCAACTGCCATATAAAAATCCTCAGCCTTTTTTCACATTTAAAAAGATTAATCCTTTCAACCTTCATTTAAAGATCTTCTGTTTCAATAATATGATCTTTGGCCAAGTTCAAAACCCTGAAAGTCAAGCTCTTAATACCCTGGTATGGACACCAGGCCCAGGAGCACCGGAGTTCCTGAAGTCTAGGCACGTCTTTTTTTTTTTTTTTTTTTGCATACGTGGGCCTCTCACTGTTGTGGCCTCTCCTGTTGCAGAGCACAGCCTCCGGACACGCAGGCTCAGCGGCCATGGCTCACGGGCCCAGCCGCTCTGCGGCACGTGGGATCTTCCTGGAGGGGCACAAACCCGTGTCCCCTGCATCGGCAGGCGGACTCTCAACCACTGCGCCACCAGGGAAGCCCTAAGCACGTCTTTGAACATTTCCAGTGGCCTTGGGGTTATCCCTAAAGTGAGGAGGGTGGATGGCTCGGTAATATGTCAGACTGGAAAAGGGTGGACTCAAGATTCATTTCTTCTATGTGAACGCAGTCAGCCAAATGGAGGACCTCCTGAAATGATTGGCGGTAGGAATTAGACTACCTTCCCAGAATAGGCTGGAAAAACATCTATGACCTCAGACCTTGAGGCAAAATTTCCAGGGCTGCCAGGACTCTGTTAACTGTCTATCACTTCTGAAAGGGCCAAAGGGCAGGCAGGCTGCCCCTCAGGTCACCAGAGAAGGTAGAACCTGGAGCCTGTCCAGGCCACAAAGCACTGCCCGGGATGCCTGTGAATCAGGCCTAGAGCCTTCGATACCTGCTCTGGTTTCAACTTTCACAACTGGGACCACTTTGCAATTTCAGTTTTAAGAGTAATCTTGGGGAGAAATACATAAAGCCCAGACTAATACCTTCTCGACTGTAACTATGCTAGTACAAGAATGTACAGCAATTGAAGAAAGCTGACTAATAATATGTTGGCCTCCTATAGCCCTTTTCATCTGAAGACCTCAAAGCACTACCCACGTGACCTCACTAATCCTTAAAATAACGTCTGAGAAATATATGGGAAATATTATTGTCTCCATTTCTCAGGCAGAAAAAAGAGGGCATCAGTGAGTTACCCAGGTCTCACTCTGAGCTCATAACTAGGCTCAAGACTGAGAGCCGTTAGAGAGATTTGGGGCATTGAGGGGTCCAGGAAGAAAGGGGGTGGAATATGGCAATCCAGAAAGAAAACAACTTTGGTTGTAAAGTAAGCAACATGAATCATAGAACCAATAAATGTACTAGGAAACAGAAAGGGGGGTGGCTTGGGGAATTTTATGTTGTCATTGTTTTGTTTCACAATACATACTTTTCTATCTCCATGCTTTGCTTGAGTCTTTCCTCGGGTCAATGTAGGTTTGGGAGGGGCAGTGCTGAAGGGAGGTCGTTGCTCTATCTCTCTCCACATTACTCAAGTTCATCTTCTGAAGCTCTGCCCAAAGGTCAGTGGCTAAGCTTCCACTTAAGACGCTGATCCTTAGTTTCCTGATTGTTCCCTTGACTCCAACTTCTTTTTCCCAATACTGTTTTTGTAATCCACATTTTATTTATGCAACAATTGCAAAAATTTCCCAAAGGGGTCATTGAGAATATTATCAAAGTATCTCAGATTTCCTGAACCGTTAAGTGAATATTTAAAGCTTTTTTAGAATGGCACAACTGCCTTTTTTCTTTCTTTCTTCCTTCCTTTCTTTCTTCCTTCTTTTCCCTCTTTCTTTCCTTTTCTTTCTCTCTCTCTCTCTCTCTCTCTCTCTTTCTTTCTCTTTCTCTCCCTCCTCTCTCTCTCTTTCTCTCTCTCTTTCTTTCTTTTTTCCTATTTTAAAATGTCAAAGTCTTCCTGACATGCTTTGGCCATGGAAATGGAAGATATTTTCTCATTAGGTTAATTAATGGCTCTGCTTGGGTGGCATAATTTGGTGTAAGTTTCCTTTTAGGATTCTGTCATAACTAAAAAGGATCTTATTTTTGTTATGTTTTGTGGTGTCTTTAAATTTTTATGACTTCTACTTTGTTTAGTCTGTGTGTAATCCTTCTTTTGAAACCTAATGTCCTAGAAAATTTACAGTTTTCTCTCAAAACTGGCACTTTTTACATTTTACGGTGATTCCTGTTTCTTTGGTTCTCACTAGAACTTCATTTAAGTCCTTAAGGTGTAATTCGCAGCTCAGGGAATTTATGATTACGTCGTCAAAGTAAACTGCCCAAGTGCAATATATTAAACCTGACAAGACGCTGTTCATTAATCTTTGAAATATAGCCAGGGATGATGTAGTGAAGTGAGGCTTCCAACTCAGAGCCGCTGAAGAACTCGGAGCTGCCCCCCACACGGGAGGATTCCTTCCTCCTCACTGCCAAGGCTGCCTGGGTGGGGACCCAGAGGGCCAAATGCGCTTCCTTTGCCAACTGTGGTGTTCCCTGTCTCTGCTGGTGTTCCTTCAGTTCTGCAGCTTCTTACCTTCTCATGCATTTGTTCATTCAACAAGTATTTATTAAGAGCTTACTTTGGGTCAGGCACCAGATGGACCTGGAAAGCCTGTAGTAACCAAAACAGAAACAGTCCCTTGCTTCATGGGGCTTATAGTTTGAGGTTCTAGCCATAAGCAAAGGTCTCAAGACTCCTTTACTCAATGCCACCAAAGCCATGTGAAACAAACTACATTATCTGAACAGGCAGCATTTCTTCTCAGCCCCAGGTGTAGTTTTAATGCTAAATAACTCCCGGTATCTGCCAGTGAGATTGCAGTCCAGCCTGATGAGTGCTCTGATAGAGGTTTGCAAGTGGCACTATCAAGGAAGAACAACCAAAGCCACCTCGGGATCAATCAGTGCTTGGTCAGAAAAGCAGAGTCTACATAGACATAGAGGACAGGCTTGTGGTTGCCAAGGGGGAGAGGGGTGAGGGAGAGATGGAGTGGGAGTTTGAGATTAGCAGGTGCAAACTATTATATACGGAATGGATAAACCACAGGGGCCTATTGTATAGCACAGGGAACTATATTTAATAGCCTGTGATAAACCATAATGGTAAAGAATACGAAAAAGAATGTATATATGTATGTATAACTGAATCACTTTGCTGTACAGCAGAAATTAACACAACATTGTAAATCAACTCTACTTCAATAAAATTAATTTTTTTTTAAAAAAAAAAAGCAGAGTCTAGCTAATCACTGTACAACAGCACCTCCAGAACAATGGGGAAAATCCGAATAAAAGGCAATACCTCTTAAACACATTGTGGGTCTTCCCCAGACCCTTCTGTTTGTCTCTATAAAACATGGAGGGCTAAATGCCTTGTGGGATTCTGGATTGGATTCTGAAACAGAAATAGGACATGAGTGGAAAAACAGGTGGAATCTATAGAGTCTGGAATTTAGTTAATATTAATATCCCAATATTGATTTCTTAGTTTTGTCTAACATACCATGGCAATGTAGACATTAACACTAGGGAAACAGGGTGAGGGATATTTAGGAAATCTCTGTGTTTTCGAAATATTTAGAAATCTTTTCTATAATTCTAAAACTACTCCGAAATAAAAAGTTTACTTGAAAAATGTTTGCTTATGAAACAGAATCCTTAAAATGAACAACAAAAAAGCTACTTTTGCAAAAAAAAAAAAAAAAAACATAATAGGTGCGGGAAAAAAAGATACAGCTCCCAATGACAAGCTACAAATTTTTCTTGAAACTAAGGAGAAATAAATCTAGAAACGCCCAACTCAGAAACTGGTATTCTACTAAAGACAATATTCTCATTGGATTTTCTCTTCTTTCTCTCATGCTACAGTGAGTGTGCTCTCACTGGTTTTAAGATCTCCTTTGAAGGCGTATGTGAAAAGGACAAGTGTGCAGAAGAAGAATCATATGTCCCAAGTTAAGGAGGCAAGATTCCTATCATTTTAAGTTTAAACCCTCTGAATTTATAACACTCATTCTTTCAATCATTACCACCTTCCCTAATTCACACACACACACACACTCCAGATCATTGCTGAAAACAGCTAACGTGTCCTTTCCTTTCCTTGTCTGCATGCTCGCTCTTCATTTTCCTGTATTTGCCTGGCTGTATAGAAACTTCCTTTTAAGTAACACAACAAGGATTCATATGTGCAGACTGAAGATCTTTCTGACTTAGAATTACATTCAGGAAGAGTTGGCTTAAAGGGCAAAGATGGGGGGAGGGTAAATTAGGAGTTTGGGATCAACATATACACACTACTATATATAAAACAGATAACCAACAAGGACCTACTGTATAGCACAGGGAACTCTACTCAATATTTTGTAATTACTTATAGGGGAAAAGAATCTGAGAAAGAATAGTTAAATATCTCTATATGTATGACTGAATCACTGTGCTATACACCTGAAACTAACACAATATTGTAAATCAACTACACTTCAATAAAAAAATTGAACAAAAAAAGAACTGTATTAAGATACTTTAAAAAAAGAGCTGGCTTATGGCATCCAATAAGGGATTCTTGCTTTTGTTAGACTTGCGACACTGTGAGGTCATTACCCAATATGTACAGGACACACTCCCATTTACATTTTTTTCAGGGAGAATTTTTCAGTTCAGAATAGAAATGGTGGTGATGAAAGCTCTAATTTTTTTTTTTTTTTAAGCTAGCTGCATGCTTAAAAAGATCATGGTTTTGTAAACCACGTGTAAACCTTTGGACAGACTGCTGGCTGCAGTAAGGGACTTCCTCAAAGAGCAGAGGGAGCCTTGGAACATTCAAATGGTGCCTTGTTTAAGATGAAATTTTCTCCCCACCCAGAGAAATGGCTCGTAGAATTAGAATATTAGTGCTGGGAGGATTCCTAGACATCATCTACTATAATTTTATCATATTAAAGATGAGAAAAACAGGCCCGGGGACTCATGCCTTATCCAAGGCTTTAATGTCTCAGCTGAGCAAAAACCATACACCGGATGCCAGGTCCACCGTTTCCTCCTCTGTGCTTCGCTGGCTCATCATCCTGGGGCCCAAGCTCTCGGGGTTTTACTACGAATCTTCAAAACTTTTGCTTTGTGTTCCATACTTTCTTTGTTTAAATGAAATAACGTGTGCAAAAAGTCATCTGTAAGCTGGGGCGTGCCACACATGTGTCATTTGTAATTGATGCTTTTGTTATTGTCATTATTAGCTACAACGGGCTACGAGTTAGACTGGACACATGCACATTCTACAAATTAGGTGCTGGAAAGAAAGGCAGTTTCTACCTGCTGACGATCGGCTTCTGCTCCATCCCTTCTGTTGCCCCTGCTTTCCCATGGGGTCACATTCTCTTTAAGAATCCGCTTTTTAAAATTCCTTTCCTCCTTTCGCATTTTCATTCTCTCTTTTTTTAATATATATAAGCCCACAAGGAGGACTCACCAGAGAACAGAGCCCAGGTTTCTAGAAAGGCTCTGCAAATAGGAAGTAAAGCCACATCACACCATTCATCTGCCAAAAGTAATAAACCCAGCCAGCCTCAGCGCCCTCTAGACTTCGTCAGCAACTAAGGAAAGGAAAAAAAAAAATGTCAGGCAAAGAATGCCAGGCAAATCAAACCATGGGAAAAATAACACCTTCAAACTCAGGGCAAAATGCTCCTTTCCAATCCTCGCTGCGGATGCTGTATCCGGTATGCTTGGCAGGGTGTGCCGCTCTTGGAACAAGATGCAGAACACAGGTTAGGGAGAAGATTTTGGCCAGAGAGACTGGTTGTTAATTTTTAATTCATGGTTGTAAAGCCTGAGAAATCTCACTATGATTTAGTTTCATTCAACAATCAAAACAAATCCGTATAAGATGGTTCCTTACACAGCTTTAAGAAACACTCCTCTGATTTCCCACAAATCATATAAATTCGTTGCTCTTCAAATCAGTGAGTGTGCTGATCATTAATGAGTAGAATAAATGATAAACTCAAGGTTCAACATTCCAATATTTGCCCCAAACCGAAACTGCTGTGGGGATTCCAACCTGGAAAGGCCATTCTTGATTCTTTCCTTTTTTCCAACTTGAATCCACCTGCCTTTTCTCTTTCAAATCACTTAGAAGATCATTTGAAGGCGAGTAAAAAAGTTCACCTTTTTTTTTTTTTTTTTTTTTTTTTGCGGTACACAGGCCTCTCACTGCTGTGGCCTCTCCCGTTGCGGAGCACAGGCTCTGGACGCGCAGGCTCAGCGGCCATAGCTCACGGGCCCATCCGCTCCGCGGTATATGGGATCTTCCCGGACCGGGGCACGAACCCGCCTCCCCTGCATCGGCAGGCGGACTCTCAACCACTGCGCCACCAGGGAAGGGAAGCCCCCACTTTCTTAATATCGGCTTGCTTCTTTCCAGTTAACCAAGAGCAGCAACTGAGAGAAAAAACAGTTATGATGAAGCCCGGAAATATAAGGCTTTGGATTAAAAATCCAATAATCTGGATTTTAATCCTTTCTCTGCCGCGAACTCACTGTGTGGCATCTCTAGGTTCCCAAATCCCTTCTGGGTCCATCGACATTCTGTTTTCATAACAGGGATAATTTCTTCCAGCTCTAATATTCTTATTTTATTATCCCTGAAATTAGATTTCTATCACACAGGCAAAAATATCTTCATAAATGGCTGACACATGGGTGGAGAAAAGCCATGATTATATCTCTAGAGATGGGTTTAATGAGGAAAACCAAAGTTCTAAGAACAGGGGAAAAAAGTCTTCCTGATTAGGACACTTCTGTTTCTATCCATTTCCCATTCACCAAACACTGTCTTTAACTGTTGCTTTCTGTACTCAACATTTCTTCCAGGAGACAGTGAAAAGAGCAGAAAACTCAGGTGCATCCAGGGAAGTTTCTTCTACAGTGATTAAAAAATCAACCAAGGAGATAACCTTTTGGAGTCATTGCTTCACAGTTAATCCTTGTTTTAAAACAGGTGCTATGGCAAATTGTTAGAGGAGGGAGCTAGCATGCACTGAGGCACCCTCTGTGTCAGAATGAGTGCTCCGTGGGTAACTGTTCATGGACTCATCTATCAGAGCACTTAAAGAGAGACAGTGGGGTATACCCCATCTTACAGAGGTAGGAAACTAACGCACAAAGTATAACAACTTGTCCAAAGTCATTTATATGTAATAGATGCTGGAACAGAAATTTAAACCAAATGTGTCTAATTATCAAACCTTTCTTCTACAACATATGAGCTTGTTTACACAGTGCTTTGCCACTTAGAAAAGATTAGCTTACAAGGACCTACTGTACAGCACAGGGAACTATATTCAATATCTTATAATAATCTATAATAGAAAAGAACCTGAAAAAAAAAAGAACCTGAAAAAGAATATATATATGCACACATATATATAAAACTGAATCGTCTTGCTGTAAACCTGAAACATTGTAAATCAACTATATTTCAATTTTTTTTAATTTGAAAATTAAAATTTTTTTTAATTTTAAAAGAAAAATTTTAAAAAAGATTAGTTTATTAATGGTACCTAAGTTAAGTTTCCTTTCTTAAGACAAACTGCAGACTGAGTCATGTCATTATAATGTTTTACTTAAACCATCAGGCACCACTTCTTGGATTCCAGGAGTACTAACATAAATTCAAAATAAAAGAGAAAAGAGTATTTCATATTTTACAAGCACAAAAACCAATGGGTGATGGATCGCCCTTGTGAAAGATCCAACAGATGTTTCCAAAGCCACCCAAGGGATTACCCAGCAGACTGAGAAGACTTTACACTGGCCGTTCTTTCAAGTATTTCCCTACCTCACCCTGGATTCAGCCCGGAGAGTTTCAAGGGGTAAAAGAAGCAGGAAAGAGCAGCATGGCTGGCAGGGTAGTAGGTCAAAGGCATGCCTTGTAGCATGGAGGGGCCACCCGAGTGAAAATCAAAGAACCACCCCTGAGAGCTTTGTTTTCAGTTGTGAGAGGCATTTTGAAGTTCACTGGTTGGGATTAAACTCCCCAAGCATCCTTCATCCCATCCCCCCTCTATTTGTTTACTTCTCACCACCTCCCATATCTGACAAAACCCAAGGCTGTTAGGGGGACCTGGCAGGAGGAGCTTCCAGGTGTCCTGCCCCGAGGGATTAGAAGAGCTCAGGTTTCAACTCGGGACTGTCCCACCCATTGTCCCCTCAGTACTGCACCCATCACTCACCCTGACAGGCACACCTCAGACCTTTGGCTGTCTTCACAGGAGGAGTTTATAAATAAGGGCACCTGTCTGTGAAAGCCAGACATTCATAGGCAGAGCAAGGAGACAATAGATTACATGTTTGGGGAGTTTCTGTGCCTGAACTTTCCCAACAGCTGGATCTGCACTACAGAGGCTTTTGTGAGGTTTTGTGTTACAGGAGAAAGAGAGAAACAGGTTCCTTATCTTAGTATTAGAAACACATCTGCAAACCTGTCACATTCTCCAGCAAGTGAACCAAAGGTAAACATTTCATTGTACTTGGAACTTTACTCCTTCTCTGTTAAGGAAGGTTAAAACATGTTGGTTAAATGAAAAGTTTGGCTGAAACTAGATTCTTCGCCAAACACCAAAGGAGGTTGCAATTTCAAGAATTTTTCTCCTTGGATTTAATCATGAATATTAAGTATTGGTACCCAAGTGCTAGAGTAGCACACTAAAGACCACCCATCAACTTAATTCCAAAGGCTTATTGCATGTAACTCAAGCTCCAGTTATCTGAGAGTAAGTGATGCTATTCGCAACTGCCCATAACAAAAGCCAAAGGTCAAATTATAGCAATTTGACCTTTTCATTTTTCACTGGTTTATTTTTCAGATAGCTGGGAAAATATTTTCCACTTCTATTTGATGACATGATTTCTAAAGCATGTTGACTAGCTTAATTAGCCAGGATCACCCCAAATGCCACTTACAATGAATCATGGGCCCAAAAGGCCCTTATTCAGTGTTAAAATTAAAGCAAAACATAATTTGAACCCAATATTCCACAAGGTTCTAATTCATATAAGCAATGGACTTTCTCTTACAACTGTAGTGTTTGCTACATCCTAGTATCATTCCTTTCATTTCCTTTCATGCATTTTCATTCTATTCAGGCTCCAACACCCCAACTTTCTTCCACCAGTCCCAGCACTGCATCCTCCTCCCTTGCCATTTTAGATGGCAATGAAAGATTCTATCCTTTGTCATTTCAAAGTCCAAAGTGCATTCCTCTTTCTTCCCCAAAACAGGAAACCACAGATGGTTCAGTCGATGATCTGTGACTAAATCATTCCGCAATTGAGACATGATGCCAAAAGAAAAACATTCTTAACGCATTGTTTGCCTGGAAAAATAAACTGCATAACAGGGAGAAATGTAGAGCAAGGTAATCATGGGAACCCAGAGGCATAATCCAGTTAAATCCCTTGACCTGCATCGGATGTTGACAATTCTAATTTCTCTGTTCCAAGAGAATTTTCTGGGACACATTTGCAACAGTGCTTAAAAGTCCTGTCACTTAGGGCTTCCCTAGTGGTGCAGTGGTTGAGAATCCACCTGCCAATGCAGGGGACACAGGTTTGAGCCCTGGTCCAGGAAGATCCCACATGCCGCAGAGCAACAAAGCCCGTGGGCCACAACTACTGAAGCCTGCATGCTACAACTACTGAAGCTCGTGCCCCTAGAGCCCATGCTCTGCAATAAGAGAAGCCACCACAATCAGAAGCCCATGCACTGCAACGAAGAGCAGCCCCCGCTCGCCACAACTAGAGAAAGCCCACATGCAGCAGCGAAGACCCAACGCAGCCAAAAAGTAATTATTTATTTATTTTTTAAAAAAGTCCTACCACTACTTAGTGGAAGAATTAAATAAAACAGACCTCAGGTAACCTGCTAGATGGAGAGACCTTGGGAAAAAAATAACTCCTCTATCAATAAGTCTTCCCTTAAAAAAAATCATACTATGTTAGCGTTAGACCTGATTTTAATAAAGTGTCAAGATGCACCAAAATGGGTCATTTTACTCCTCACTGTTCAAATGCATGATATTCAAGCTAAGAAAGACTTGAGTTCAAGCCCTCAGAACTATGGGCGAAATCCACAAAATAGCTTATGGTAATCGCTCTGTTAATCTGCTTTGGTTGACAGTTTTCAAAATGGATTCCACAGAACTAAGAAATAAACCAAATCCATTCCACCTTTCCCTGGTAGAGGGCACTCAACTAGGCACTTAATCCTGCAAAGGCTCAGCAGGAGGGCTCTTTATGAAAGGGATTTCTTTAGTTGGCTAAGGGAAAATATCCTGTCTGAATAAGCAGGTAGATCATTAGTGGCCGGACCTCCCAGATAGCCCCTAAGTTTCTGAGAAAACTTCCTGATGAGTCATGCTGAGAAGGAACACTCCAGAAAGGCTTGGAGCAAAGTACTATTCTCAAGTAAGCTCTACAATGCATGCTTGGCCCCAGTGATAGCAAAGGATGTGTCATGACAGCAATCAGTTCCTCAGTGACTTGAAGGGGTAGGCTTGCCCTCTGCCTACTTGGCCGAGGAAACATGAGAGCTGTGATGCACAGGCTCAGAAATAGTGTGTGATTACAGCACACTACAGATAGATGTGTTTCTATGATGTAAGGCCACCAAACACACTTTCCACGTGCCAAGGCCTACTCTAGATTCTACTTTGTCTGTGATTAAATGGAAATGCTATTAGGAAAATGCCTACTAGTTCTTTCTAAACGTCCAGGGCTATTTGGAGGGAAGAAACATTTGCTTCTGGTAAGAAAATTATGACTCCAGACTTCATTAGTTTTATCTTCGATTCCATCTCCTATCTCTGGGATAAATAATTTACTGGCCAACACTTGTAGATAAATGATCTACCAGTGACCACTTGTGAGGTTTAAATTACTATGTATAAAACACTTTGAAAGGAGTTATGAAAGACAATCCTACCACTCAATATTCAAGAATTATGTTCTGTGCCTTTATCCAAGCTTTCCATTATTTGTTCAGTTTTTGTGGGGTTTTTTGGTTGTTGTTGTTTTTTGGGTTTTTTTTGCTGCATTGAGTCTTCGTTGCTGCATGCAGGCTTTCTCCAGTTGTGGTGAGCAGGGGCTACTCTTCATTGCGGTGTGCTTCTCATTGTGGTGGCTTCTCTTTGTTGCGGAGCACAGGCTCTAAGCACGTGGGCTCAGTAGTTGTGGCTCACAGGCTCTAGAGCACAAGCTCAGTAGTTGTGGTGCACGGGCATTGTTGCTCCATGGCATGTGGAATCTTCCCGGACCAGGGCTCGAACCCACGTCCCCTGCATTGGCAGGTGGATTCTTAATCACTGCACCACCAGGGAAGTCCCTTGTTCAGTTTTTTAAACAAACACCATTGTTTGCAGATCCAGATTTGATTTCACAAAGAATTTATTTCATAATTTAAACTGAAGTGCTTTTCATAATTTAATTATTAGTATTGCTACATTCAGGAAGGGTTTTTCCATCACTCTTATGGAAAAGTTTTTTTTTTTCAGTTTTAAAAACAAGAGAACTTTTTAAACTGGTTTAAAATAAAAGGACTACAGTATTTTCCTAAGAACATGAAATATTTTCGTAATAAAGAGTCATTATTGTTCTATCATTTTATCAGTCATTTGTAATGATTTTCATAGCCACTCAGATGGTTACATGGTCTTCTTTCTGAAAGAAATAAATGAGAAACCATAAATGAACCTGAGACCTGCCATACAAGAAATACTAAAGAGTATACTAAAATGAAATTAAAAGACAAAAGCAGTGGCAAATCTATATGAGAAAAATAAGTGCCAGCAAAGGTAGTGACATAGGTAAAAGTAAAAGACTGAATAAATAAGATTTTGTTTATAACTCATATTTTTCCTCCTATCTGATTCAAAAGACAACTGCACCTAATAACAGCACACTAAAATACATGACACAACAACTGTCAAGATTGAAGGGAGATAGACAGTTCAACAGCAGTTGGGGATTTCATACTCCACTTACAATAAGAGATAGGACAACTAGACAAAACGTCAGCAAGTAAATCAAAGACTGGAATAGCATTATAAGCCAACTACACCTAACAGAGATCTATAGAACACTCCACCCAACAACAGGACAATGCACATTCTCCTCAATTGTACATGAAACATTCTCCAGGTGAGACCATATGTTAGGACATAAAATAAGTATCAATAAATTTAAAGGGATTGAAATCATACAAAGTATGTTCTCTGACCAAAACAGAATGAAATGAGAAATCAATAACAGAAGAAAATTGGAAAAATTCACAAGTATGTGAAAATCAAACAACACTTTCTTAAAAAAAAACAATGTTTCAAGGAAGAAATCATGGGGAAATTAGAAAATGCTTTGAGATGAATGAATACAGCATACCCAAACTTATGGAAGTAGTTAAAGCAGTTGTTAGAGGGAAATTTATAGCTATAAGTGCCTATATTAAGAAAAAAGAAAGGTCTCAGATCAATAACCCATCCTTCCACCTTTAGAGGAACAAACTAAATGCAAAGAAAGTTTTCCTTTTTTTTTTTTTTTTTTTTTTTTTTTGCGGTACACGGGCCTCTCACTGCTGTGGCCTCTCCCATTGCGGAGCACAGGCTCCGGACGCGCGGGCTCAGCAGCCATGGCCCACGGGCCCAGCCGCTCTACGGCACGCGGGATCCTCCCGGACCGGGGCATGAACCCATGCCCCCTGCATTGGCAGGCGGACTCTCAACCACTGCGCCACCAGGGAAACCCGAAAGTTTTCCTTTTGATGAAACTAACAAGCTGATCCTAAAATTCATATGGAATTGCAAGAAACTCAAAATAGCCAAAATAATCTTTCAAAAGAACAAAGTTGGAGGATTTATGCTTCCCAATTTCAAATTTACTATAAAGCTACAGTAATCAAGACTTTGTGGTGCTTGCATAAAGATAGACATAGATCAGTCATCTGGAATTGAGAGTCCAAAAATATACCCATACATCTATGGTCAGTTGATTTAGAAAAGGGTGCCAAGACCATTCAATGAGGAAAAGAATAGTCTTTTCAACAAATGGTATACAGAACACAATGAATTCTTACAATTAAACAATAAAAAGACAAATAACCCCATTAAAAATTTAACAAAGGATTTGAATAGATATTTCTCCAAAGAAAATATATAAATGGCCAATAAGCACATGAAAAGATGTGCAACATCATTACTCATTAGAGAAATGCAAATAAAAACCACACGATATCACTTTACAACCACTAGGATGACTATAACAAAAGACTGATAATAGCAAATATTGATGAGGATGTGGAGTATAAAAACCTTCAAACATTGCTAGTGGGTGTTTAAAGTGATGCAGCCTCTGTGGAATACAGTAAGTCCCCTACATACGAACCTTCAAGTTTCGAACCTTCAAAAATGCGAACGTGGGTTCACATGTCCAATCACGTGAGTTAGCTCACGTCTGGAGTACATTGTCACATGCGTATACCCTCTAAAAGTGGCTGTGCTTTTGTGTACTTTGCCATACAGTACTGTATAGAGTACGGTGGTACAGTATTTTTATTTCAAGCCCAGGATGTCTGGAAGCAAGTGCAAAAGCAGCAGTGATGTAGCTGGTACTGCTATACTTTTCAAGGTACTGTACTGTAAAATTAAAAATGTTTTCTTTATTTTTTGCATTTGTTTTTTATGTATTATTTGTGTGAAAAGAATTATAAACCTATTACAGTACAGTACTATATAGCTGATTGTGTTAGTTGGGTACCTAGGCTAACTTTGTTGGACTTACAAACCAATTGGACTTAAGGATGTGCTCTCAGAACCAAACTCGATTGTATGTAGGGGACTTACTGTATAGTTTGGCACTTCCTCAAAATGTTAAACAAGGATTTAACACGTGACCCAGCAATTTTACTCTTAGATATATGGCTTCAAGAGTGACACCTCTAAGGTCTTTTCTGTACCCTCTTCCCAGGTCTCTCTTGTGGGAATGAGCCCCAGTTAGTTGCCTACAATGGTAGCCTGCTTCCTAACACAAGTTTTCTGTTTCACTTCTCTACTCCTCTACTATTTATCCAGAAAAACACATCAAGCTGTATATAGGTGTATTAGTCTGTTAGGGCTGCCATAACAAACTACCACCGACTGGGTGGCTTAAACAACAAAAATGTATTAGCTCACAGTTCTGAAGGTTAGAAGTCTGAGATCAAAGTGTTGGCAGCATTGGTTTTTCTCTGAGGCCTTGTTCCTTGGCTTGCAGATGGCCATCTCTCTGTACCTCTTCACATTATCTTCCCTCTGTGTCCTAATCTTCTCTTCTTAAAAGGACACCAGTCATGTTGTATTAGGGCCCACCTTAATGGCCTCATTTTAAATTAATTACTTCTTTAAATGTCCTACTCCAAACACATACACATTCTGAGATACTGGGAGTTACGAATTTGGGGTGGAGGGATTCAACCCATAATAGTAGGTGTCTGTGTACTGTGTCATTTTTTGTCTTTAGAGGCAAAATGCTTTCCAAATAGTAGATTTCCCCACCTTCCTCTTCTCCACAGATTAGTATAATAGGGACTACAGAATAGCATCCTTTCTTTAAAATTTAAGGCTCGGCATTGTAGAGTGGGCCAAGCTTCCTCTCCCAAAAGAACTAAAGGAAAGAGATTGCTAACAAAGGAGAATGAAAATACCACAATAGGAAGAAATCTGTGAGCTTCCTGAGAAACATGACCATGTTCTTGACAAAGAGTCCTACCACAGTCCTAACAGAGAAGGGAATTATGTCCTAGTTTTGAGTCTCCATGAGAAACACCAGCTAGCAGCTCTGGTGGTCCTCACCTCATTGTCCCTGGAGATTTGATATGACAGACTCACTTTGTATATGAAGATTGCATTACACACTCATTCCTCTGTGACTTAAATGAGGACACTGAGGTCCAGTGAATAATGCTGGGCTCTCTTCATTCTTCAGATGGACAGGGAGAACGTGATTGGCTCTGTATGATGGGAAACTGTGATGATAGCGTGATTTATGAACAGCAGGGCTGATGTGGTTATTATTCATTGTTATGTTATAAACACACAGAGAAATACACATATGCCACATCACGAGCCAGTGTCATCTGAGCTATTTGGTGATATTGTGATCCAGGACTCAAGAAAACATTTCATTGAGGAGATTGATGGAATGCAGTGATCAAAGAGGCAATGAAATTTGCTTATTTCTGCCTAACAGATGACCTGTTAGCTACAGAGACGATCTCCACTCAACTCTGCACCTTTTGTGTTCTGCCATAACAGTGCCATCTTTCCTTACCACTGGAATTTATGGCTCTTCTGGGCTTCCTTCCTGTACATATTTCATAACTCAGAAAGCATGCTGAGATACAGATAGCGATTTCTTGGTCAGGAAGCCAAGACAAGTTTGTTTGCTTCCTGCTGCATGGCCACAGGGTCTTTTTTTTTTTTTTTTTTTTTAATAAAACTTTCTCTGCTCTCCTGATCTTTCCAGATCCATGGCAATCTGGGTCCTGTTTTCTCTTCCCCAGATGCACTTTCTTCAGTTGTTGCCTTTTTTCAATCAATTTCCAGATGTTGTTGCATATTCTTTTTATTTTCAGCACAGTTTGTCCTTTCCTGAACTTCTGCATAGTTCCCTTCTATACCACCTTTGCTCCCCTCCAGATGAATTCCAGAAACCTGCTGCAATTACACCAAAGTTAGTTGGCTCTTCCATGCACCAGCTGAGGGTGTCCCAGCTCTGAAGGTGAAAGGGATGATCGGTCTGCAGGTGAAGCCCCTTCTGAGTGAATTCCCAGCTGATAGCCAGATGCAGTTGAGGTCCAGGCCCACAATTGTGTAAAGGTCTCTATAGAGAGGAAGAATGTTCACTGGGGCCCTGCTGTCCAAACTGCAGTTTGTTTTAGAACTTCTTTTTTTTTTTTAGTACTCTCTTTTTGCAAATATCAAACCAGTAAGCCAGAAATGTTTTTTAAATTGTTGTTGAACAATATAAAAATTGTAACGAGGTCTTGCCTTTCTGTAATTGTTCTTGCATTTGGCACGATTTGGAAATAAGAGCTTCCACATAAATTAATTTTTTAGACAATTGAAACATGTCTTTAAGTCCCAAATCATTGCAAATCTTAACCATTTTTACATAAATCTTTCTAGACTGCATTACATTTTAGAGTGTGCTGATCAAAATCTAATGTTTCCCTAATGATTCATGGTCAAGGTTATGAATATCAGCAGCCATGCCCTAAGGTTTATGAGCTGTTAGTCTACTTTCCCTTACACCAGGGTTTCTCAAATTGGTGTTGTTGACATTGGACCGGATAATCCTTTGTTGTGGGAATATGGTCCATTCACTGTAGGATGTTTAGCAGCATCTCTGGTCTCTACCCTCTAGATGCCAGTAGCACACCCTTTCCCCCAGTGGTGAAAACAAATAATGTCTTAAGGACAAAAAAATACACCATTATCAAATATTTTCAACACTGTTCTGGAGGCCCTAGTCAAGTGCAATAGGAAAGGAAAGGAAGGAAAAGGTATGAGGATTGGAAAAGAAGAAAAATACTCTTACTTTTATTTGTAGAAAACATGACTATATACATGGAAAATCAAAAACAATCTGCAAACTATGAGAATAAGTGAATTTAAAGTGTCACTAGAAACAAAATCAATATACAAAAATTAATTGTATTGGGCTTCCCTGGTGGCGCAGTGGTTGAGAGTCCGCCTGCCGATGCAGGGGATGCGGGTTCGTGCCCCGGTCCGGGAGGATCCCATGTGCCGCGGAGCGGCTGGGCCCGTGGGCCATGGCCGCTGGGCCTGCGCGTCTGGAGCCTGTTCTCCGCAACGGGAGAGGCCACAGCAGTGAGAGGCCCGCGTACCGCAAAAAAAAAAAAAAAAAAAATTAATTGTATTTTTAGGACATAACAAACAACCGGTAAGTGAAATTTTTGAAAATACTACATACAATTTTATCCAAAAATCAAATAACTAGAAATGAATCTATCAAAAGATGTGTATGGGGCTTCCCTGGTGGCACAGTGGTTGAGAGTCTGCCTGCTGATGCAGGGGACACGGGTTCATGCCCCGGTCCGGGAAGATCCCACATGCCACAGAGCAGCTGGGCCCGTGAGCCATGGGCGCTGAGCCTGTGCATCCAGAGCCTGTGCTCCACAATGGGAGAGGCCACAACAGTGAGAGGCCCACGTACCGCAAAAAAAAAAAAAAAAAAAGTGTATGACCATTACACTGAAAACTACAAAATATTAAAGAGAAATTAAAGACCTAAATAAATTGGGAGACACAACATGTCAATAGACTGGAAGAATTCAAGATCATTAATATATTAATTCTCCCCAAATTTATCTATAGATTCAATGAAATCCAAAACCAAATCCCAGCAGGGATCTTTTTTTTTGAAATTGACAAATGAATCTAAAATTTATATGGAAATTTAAAGAACTTAGTAAAACAATCTTGAAGTAGAGCAAATTTGGAGGAATAATACTACCAGATTGTAAGACCTAGTATAGAGCTACAGTAATTAAGACAGTGTAACATTGGACAATGGAACAAAAAAACAGAATCACATTTAAACCCACCCATATACAATCAAATGATTTACCCAAAAAATGCCACTGAAATTCTGTAGGGAAAAGATGAAAGTTTTAGTAAATAATGCTGGAGCAATTAGATATCCATATTAAAAAAAAAAGTGAAGCTTGATGCCTACTTCATTCCATACACCAAAATTAATTTGGTGTTCTTCATGGACAACAATATAAAAAGTAAAAGCATTAAAAAAAACTTTTGAAGAAAATATAGAATATCGTCATGACCTTGGAGTAAGCAAAGATTTCTTAAGCAGGATACAAAAGGCACTAACCATAAAAGAAAAAAAATTGTTAAATTATGTTTAATTAATCTTAAGCATTTATATTCATCAGAAGACATCAGTAAGAAATGAAAAAACAGATCATAGAGTGGAAGAAGATATCTACAATACAAAAATCCAACAAGGAACTTTTATGCAGAATGTACTTTTAAAAAGCAATTTAAAATTGAGCCAAAAAAAAAAGACCAGATATGTTATAAAAGAAGACACACAAATGGCCAATGAATATATGAAAAGGTGCCCCAATTCATTACTCATCAGCACAAGCAAATTTAAACCACAAAGAGAGACATCACATATCCAGCAAAATGGCAACATTGAAAAGACTGATAAACCAAGAGTTAACAAGAATGTGGAGCAACTGCATTGCTGGTAGAAGTATAAATTAGTAAAACCTCTTTGGAAAACTTGGCAGTATCTCCTAAAGCAAAATATCTACCCAATGCATGACCCAGCAATTACACTTCCAAGTGTGTACCCAAAAGAAATAAATATATATGTTATTAAAAAGATATGAACAACACTGCTAATAGCAGCTTGATTCATAATAGGTAAAAACTAGAAATAACAAAAATGTCCATCAACAAGATAGTGAATAAGTTACATAGCATAGTCATATAATGGAATACTACACAGCAATAAAAAAAACTACTGCAGTGATATGATCAAAAACATTTAACAACTGGCTCCCCAAGGAGGAGAAAAGTCCTGACTGGTAGTTTATTCTAATTTTTGTGGTATAAATACTCCCAACATGGCCAATTTCAAGTTATCAACATGAAGTCACAGAATTCAGAAAGAAAGGCACACAATTGCAAGCTGGTATGAGTCAGCTTCAGCCCTCTGCTGCTTTACTGATACATATAACAACATTGATGAATCCCTCAGAGGCTATGTTGAGTGAAATAAGCCAGAAACAAAAGATTGCATAATAATTATCTTTCTATTAATCAAAAGAACAAGCAAATTATTTGCTGATGATAGAAATCAGAAGAGATCACTATAGGAAATTGGCATTGGCATAGAAGGAACACAAAACTTCTTTCTGGGATGCTAGAAATATTCTACAACTTGATTTATCTAGTGATTAGATAGATGTATAGACAGATATTTAGGGATGTAAAGAGGTAGGTAAGTAGACGGGTAGATAGATGTAAAAATTCGTCAAGCTGTAAACTTAAAATTAGTGTTTTACACACTTTAAATATATTATACATCCATTTAAAACGCTTTAAAAACAGGATACTGCTGGGTAAACATGGCAAATTGAGCACACACATCTCTTTTTGGTTCATTCTGAAACCTTATTAAAGGAATAGCTTTTAAGGCAAAAATCTACAAGCATGGGGAGAATATGAAAAGACACTATAAAATATCTGAAGCTAGAAAGCCACTGGACAAGAGTTAAATAACTGTACCGAGAAGAATAAATCCTAAGCCTACCAGTAGAGAAAGCCAATACTAACCGAGTGTACACCACAGAATCTCCAAGAAGTTCATGAATTAGTGTAGAAGTTACTATTGAAAATGGAAACAGGTGAATGGTGCCAAACTAAGGAAGGTTTGTTGACAGATTCCCAGGAGGAAAAACAGGTCAAATATAAAAATTCAGGAATCAGAATGTCCTCCACGTTTTTATAAGCAACACTGGAAGGACAATTGAGAAATGTTTTTTAAAATTATTAAGCAAAGGATTTATAACTAGGCATATATATCCAAAGAAACTAACAATAAAGTGTGATGGTAGAAGAAAAGAATATTTTAGACATGCAAGATCTCATAAATCTATCTCCCACAGATCCTTTCTCAGGAAGTTATTAGAGGCTATATTCCACCAAACTGAAGGGGTACACAAAGAAAGAGTAATACATAGGATTCTGAAGACAGGAAATTCAGAGCCAAGAGGAATTTTGAACTGATGGTGCTGGTGATCCTAGAATGACCTCTCTTCAGTAACAGAGGACAACCTGTCCATATTAGAACTTCTAAAAGGATTAAAATTCCTTCAAAAATGTGAAATTGTAACATAAGTACCTGTTATATCTAACATCAGGAGATGCTCAGTTGGCAGTGTTTGGAGCTGGAAATATACCTAGAAAACTAAGCAAATGATCTCCCACCCCAAAGAAAATTAACTCCCAGAAAACATAAAACACAGGTAGTTGTCTGTCATGGGTTCTTTCATAGCCTTTGTAAATTCATAAAGACAAAAGCAATAAAGACTGCTCTCAACAAAATAAATATACAACTATTCTGAGAAGGTATGCTGAGGATAGAAAGTATGCATGTATGTTTGACACAGGGAAAAGATAGTCAAAGCTTCATTCTCCCTTAAGAAAGATGAATAGTAATGCCTACAACTGGGGATCAAGTGATAGCAGTACAGCATGTTATTTAGACACATACAAATTAAATAACAAAAAAGTAGCTAAAAGAAATTAGTTCCCTTTGGATAGGAGGAATGTAAACCAGAAGGCAGGATCTGTTTCTGTTTTTCTATAACCATCTTTGTAGAACTATTTGATTCTTTAAGCTACATAAATGTATAATTTTGAAGGAAATGTTTTTTAAAAATGGTAAAAGGATTTGAAAAAGTAAGGTACAGATACAGAATATAAGGCAGACATAAAAAAAATTGGAAATCTTAGAAATCAAATATAAATTATTTAAATAAAAACTCTATAAATGCCCCCACATATACAGACAACTAATTTTCAACAAAGGTACAAAGGCTATTGACTGGTGAAAAGATAGTCTTCTTGACAAATGACGGTGGAACAATTGGACATCCAGGTGCAAAAAAAAAGAACTTTGATCTATACCTGCACCACATGCAAAAATTAAGTCAAAATAGATCATAGACCCAAAGATAAAAACCTAAAACTATAAAACTTCTTGAAGAAGTCATAGGATAAATTCCATGCTCTTGGGTTAAGTAAAGTGTTTTTTTAAATATGTGACACCAAAAACATGATCCATAAATAAATAAATTGATAAGTTGGATTTCATCACAATTTAAAATTTCTGCTCTTTGGAAAACACTCTTAGCAGAATGAAAAAATAAGTCAGAGACTGGGATAAAGTATTTACAAAATATATAACTAAGAATAGACTTGGGGGCTTCCCTGGTGGCGCAGTGGTTGGGAGTCTGCCTGCCGATACAGGGGACACGGGTTCGTGCCCCAGTCCTGGAGGATCCCCTATGCCGCAGAGTGGCTGGGCCCGTGAGCCGTGGCTGCTGGGCCTGTGCGTCCGGAGCCTGTGCTCCACAACGGGAGAGGCCACAGCGGTGAGAGGCCCGTGTACCGCAAAAAAAAAAAAAAAAAAATGCGTTTCTATCTTGGGGCTTCCCTAGTGGCGCAGTGGTTGAGAGTCCGCCTGCCAATGCAGGAGACACGGGCTCGTGCCCCGGTCTGGGAGGATCCCACGTGCCGCGGAGTGGCTGGGCCCATGGGCCATGGCCGCTGAGCCTGAGCATCCGGAGCCTGTGCTCCGCAACGGGAGCGGCCACATCGGTGAGAGGCCCACGTACCGCAAAAAAAAAAAAAAAAAAAAAGAATAGACTTGAATACAGAATAAATAAGGAACTCTCAAAACTGAATAATAGAAAAACAAATGCAACACAACAAAACCAACAGCAAAAATGAACAAAATATTTGAACAGACACTTAACCAAAGAAGATATGCAGATGGCAAATAAGCACCTTCAGAGGTGCTCAACATCATTAGTCATTTGGAAAATGTAAATTAAAACCACAATAATATACCACTATGCATTTATTATAAGGGCTAAAATTTAAAAGACTGATCATACCAAATGTTGGTGAAGATGTGGAAAAAGGGGAAATCTCATAAACTGCTAGAGGGAATCTAAAATAGTACAACCACTTTCAAAACAGTTTGGCAGTTTTCTTAAATAACTAAACACACATCTATCTATCATTCAATCACCATATTCCACTCCTATCTATTGACTCAACAGAAATGTAAGCATATGCCCATACAAAAATTTGTACAGGAATGTCCATAGCAACTTTATTTTTAATAACCAGAAATGGGAAACCACCCCAAATGTCCATCTACAGGTGAATATATAACTGTGGTATATCAATACAATGAAATGTTCTTTAGTTATGGAAAGGAATGAACTATTGATACACACTACAACATGGATGAACTTGAGAATAATTATGCTGAGAGAAGGAAACCAGACAAAAGAAAAAAGAGTATACATCATAATGCATTATTTCATTTATATAAATTTCTATAAAATTAACACTAATTTTAATTTGGTCAGTTAATTATTTATTAGTCTGGTCAATCTACAAGAAAGGAGGCAAGGATATACAATGGAGAAAAGACAGTCTCTTCAAAAAATGATACTGGGAAAACTGGACAGCTACATGTAAAAGAACAAAATTAGAACATTCTCTAACACTGTATATAAAAATAAACTCAAAATGGATTAAAGACCTAAATGTAAGACTATACTATAAAACTCCTAAAGGAAAACATAGGCAGAACACTCTTTGACATAAATTGCAGCAAGAATTTTTGGATCCATTTCCTAAAGTAACGGAAATAAAAGCAAAAATAAGCAAATGGGACTTAACTAAACTTAAAGGCTTTTGCACAGCAAAGGAAACCACTGACAGAATGAAAACAACCTACTTAATGCAAGAAAATATTTGCAAATGATATGACTGATAAGGGATTAATATTCAACATATATAAACACCTCACACAAATCAACATCAAAAAAACAAACAACTCGATTAAAAAATGGGCAGAGCTGAATAGACATTTTTCCAAAGAGGAAATGCAGATGGCCAACAGACACATGAAAAGATGAGCAACATTGCTAATCACTAGGGAAATGCAAATCCAAATCATAATGAAATATCAGCTCACACCTGTCAGAATAGCTGTCATCAAAAAGAACACAAATAACAAGTGTTGGGAGAAAAAGGAACTCTCCTCACTATTGATGGGAATGTGATTGGTACAGCCACTGTGAAAAAAGGTATGGAGGTTTCTCAAAAAACTAAAAATAGAACTACCATATAACTCAGCAATTCCACTCCTGGGTATATACCTGGAAAAACCAAAAACACTAATTTGAAAAAGATACATGCACCCCAATGTTCATAGCAGCATTATTTACAATTGCCAAAATATGGAATCAATGTAAGTGTCCACCAACAGATGAATGGTTAAAGAACATGTGATATATATACATGAATACTACTCAGCCATAAAAAAATAAAAAATTTTGCCATTAGCAGCAATATGGGTGGACTTGGAGGGCATTATGCTAAGTGAAATAAGTCAGATAGAGAAAGACAAATACTGTATGATATCACTTATATGTGTAATCTAAAAAATACAACAAACCAGTGAATATAACAAAAAAGAAGCAGACTCAGATATAGAGAACAAACTAGTGGCTACCAGTGGGGTGGGAGGGAAGGGCAATATGTGGTGGGGGGAGGGGGAAGTGCAAACTGCTGGGTGTAAGATAGGCTCAAGGATGTATTGTAGAACACGGGGAATGGAACCAATATTTTGTAATAAATTTAAATGAAGTGTAACCTTTAAAAAATAAAAAGTGAAATTTTAAAACCTAAAGCAACAGAGAGCTGATCAGTGGTTGCAAGGTCACAGGAGGTGAAGGAAGGCGATAGGGAAAGATTCTGACATGGCACAAGGAAGTTTTGGAATTCAAAAATAATGGATGTGTTCATTATTTTGATTGTGGTGATGGTTTCATAGGTGTATACATATGCAAAAATATTAAATTACCAATTTTAAATATGTGTAATTTACTATATGTCAATTATACCTCAACAAAGCTATTTTTAAAAGTGCCAAGGTCATGAAAGATAACAAAAGACTGAAGAACTATCACAGTTTGGAAGAGAATAAGGAGACATAACAACTAAGTGCAATGTGACATACTGAGCTGGATCTTGAAACACAACACAAAAAAGGACACCAGTGGAAAACCTGGTAATACTCACGTAAAGTCTATATTTAATTAATACTGTTGTACCAATGTTAATGTCCTAGTTTTGATAATTGTACAGTGGTTATGTAAGATGTTAACATTAAGGGAAACTGGGTGAAAATGTATGGGAACTCTATTTTTACAATACTTCTTTATGCCTAAAATCATTTCAAAATAAGAATTTTTTTTAAAAAAATCTATAGATAATTCTCAATAGGACAAAGTTAAAGAACTATTGAAATGGAAAATGTGGCTGAAGAGTTCTAGCACACAGCAAATAAATAAAATAAAAGGTTTTTTTAATGAAAAAATTTGAATGACAAGCATAGATTTAAAAGTACCATCATTTGTTTAGTAGTACTTTCAAAAGGAGAGACTAGAGATTGTAGGACTGGCAACAAATAAAGTAATAATGGCAAAAAATTTTCTCAGAATTTAACATCATGAGTCCTCAAATAGAAAAAAACAACAGATTGCCAAGCAGAAACAAGTGTTTTAAAATCTATACTTTGAGTACTGGCACTGAAATTCTAGAATATCAAGGATAAATAGAAAATCCTAAAAGCTACCAGAAACACAGATAGTCTAAAATGGAAGGAAAATCAGATTTATACCCAACATCTCAAAAGTAACATAGGAGACTATTTTTTTAATGGAGTGACACCTTTAAATATCTGAAGAGAGATAACTTTGAACATAAAATTCTATATCCAAAAAAATATATTCAACAGTAAGAAAAAAATAAAAATATGATCACATATAAAAAGATCCTAATGTATACCAGCTGTAATGTAACACAAGTACATGTAAATGATTTTCCCTAGAGTCATTAAGTGCACAGCCTGGTCAGTGTATGTGGTAACCCTGATCCAAGATCCTGGTTGAAAGAACTCTAAATTCAAGTGTAACCACTAGAAGACCAATGTAATAAAATTATGGAACAAAGAAAACTTAATTGCTTCAAAAGAAGGAAAGAACAATATAATTTTTAAATGTGGTTAATAGAAAACAAAAATATCATGGAAGGGTTAAGAGAATTACCCTCCCACTGAAAATAACAAGAAAACTGGACAAAATATATGAAACAACTCTTTTCAGACATTAGGAAACAGGCAGCATGTGCCTATGATCCTTGGGAAGAGGGAAGCAAATAAGATAAGCCATATGATTTTCTTGGCTTTCTGCCAGGTGGCAGTTTCTAGGCAGCTCAAGGAGGGGACTATACACACCCCTGTATCTTCAGTATCTTAACAGAGTTAAGAGGACAGAGATTATAGTTCAGGGAGGTCAAGGTGACTAGAACTTACAGAGCAGAGTACCAGAGGCAAGGAAACTGTAAAGAGACAGTTCTAAAGATCTGCAAATAGTCCTCTGGAGCAGCAGCCCCTAACCTTTTTGGCACCAGGGACCAGGTATCATGGAAGGCAATTTTTCCACAGACTGGGGGGGAGGGGGAATTGTTCAGGTGGTAATGCAAGTGATGGGGAGCAGCAGATGCACCTTTGCTGGCACACCCGCCGCTCACCTCCTGCCGTGAGGCCTGGATTCTAACAGGCCCAGGGGTTAGGAACCCCTGCTCTGGAGCATTTGGCAGAATACCAATCTCCACATCCATGGGATAAAACTCCTTGAGGCTGGAAGTAGAAAAGCAGTGGGCTGAAGCATTCCCGGAATGGGGCTAGTTCAACAGTCAGAGCAGAGAAACTTCATGATATGAAGAGCATTTAGTAGGGACCTCAGAAAGATCAGACTTTATACTGGGGCTAAACTAGCACTAGAGTAAAGATTCTTCTAAACCGACCTTAGCAAATCTAAAAGAACCAAAAAGAGCAAACAGCACTGCATAACTTCACTGCTTGCTGGAACAAAGTACAATGCTTGTTAAAGGAAGACAGCAAAATCAGGAGCTCAACAATGTAAATTTTAGTGTGTGGAATCCAATAAGAAAATAATCAGGCCCACAGCGAAGCATGAAAATGCCATTACATAGTCAGGAGAAAAATCCATAGATTAAAAATAGAAAAAGAACTGATGAATATGACACAATTATCAGACATTGAGTTATCTATTTTATTTTATATGTTTATTTATTTATGTATTTAAATTTTTTTGGCTGTGCTGTGCGGCTTGTGGGATCTTAGTTCCCAAACCAGGGATTGAAGAACCCATGTCCCCTGCAGTGGAACTGCAGAGTCCTAACCACTGGACTGCCAGGGAATTCCCAGACATTGACTTTAAAACACCAATTATTAATATTACAAACACACTCAAAGATTTAAGGGAAAAATAAATATAATGAGAAGAATGAAAGATATAAAAATAACCCAAATGGAACGCTTGGAGATGGAAAATAAAACACAAAGGCAAAAAGATTAGTGAACAAAAAAAGAGAAACTACCCAAAATAATGCACAAAGAGAAAACAAATTTTAATGAACAGAGCCTCAGTGACTAGTAGGACAATATCAAGCAGACCAATATACAAATAACTATAGTCTTAGTAGGAGGGGATGTGAAGCAATGCAAAGGCAGAGAAAATATTTGAAGAACTATTAGATGAATATTTTTCAAATTTGATAAAAATTATAAACACAAAAATCCAAGTAGCTCAACAAACATCAAACAAAATAAACATGAAGAAAACCACACCAAACAACATCATATTAGTATTATTGAAAAACAGTGATAAAGAGAAAATCTGAAATGAAACAAGAAAAAAGGACATATTACATACAAAGTTACAAAGATAAGAATTTTAACAAACTTCTTGCCAGAAACTACAAAGTTAGAAAACAGTGAAGTGACATATCTAAAGTATATATGTAAAAAACAAAAATGTCAATCTACAATGCTATACCTAGCAAAAATATATTTCAAAAATGAAGGCAAAATAGACTTTTCAGACAAATAAGAGCTTAGAAAATACATCACCAGCACACTTGCACTAGAAGGAAATCTGTTCCTCAAATGGGAAGAAAATAATACCTAATAAAAATTTGTAACTAAACAAAGGAGTAATCAGCATCAGAAATAGTAAATGTGGGGGTAAAAATGAGAGACAATTTTCTTGACTTTTTCATTTCTTTAAAAGATCATTGACTGCTTACTTATAGTAACAATGATACAGGAACTATTATCTCCATTTTATAGATGAGGAAACTGAAGCACACAGTGGTTATTTTCCTAAGGTCATACAAGGTGATAGAGCTTGCATTTGAATCCAGACAATCTGCACATTTAGCCTCTACATTAAACAATAAATAAAATATCAAATATATATATATGTGTGTGTATACAATGAAATATTATAGACTAACTACATGAAATAAACATGATCTTCATGTATTAATATGAATGAATATCAAATACATATCATTGAGTAAAATTAGCAAGTTATAGAAGTTATCATACAGTATGATACAATTTATGATAAAAACACATGCAAGCACACAAAAACAATACTGTGAATTTCACAAGGGCATACACATTTATAAAAAATGTTTTTAAAAATCTGAAAAAGATCCATTCCAAATTGAAAGTGCTGATCAAAGGGGATCTTAGTTTTATCTATAATGTCTTAAATTTTTAAAAAGGAGAATGTACTCCTTTGTAATGTAATACTTTGAATGTAATACTTTTGTAATCAAAATATTTTAAAACTGTAAGTAGGGCACACACATAGAAGGAAAATGTTATATATCAATATAGAGAACAGAACAGAAGAAAAAAATTAGTATCCATAACAAAGTATTAGCTTGGTAATAGCCACACAAAGGGGATGGTCTATTTTAAGTACACATAATCATGTGCAGTTAATGAAAATATTTTGTATGTGTCCCTTAGGAGGAGCATCATAGAAGAGACTACCATTCTTACAAATAAACTTGAACCGTAGAACAGATAACAGTAACTAGCATTTATATATCATTCTACAGATTAGTATGAGTTTGTGAATATATGTAAAACTCCCTGAGGCTGGAGATACAGGTCATTAGCAAGTCTACTTTTTATTGATAACAGAATGTGTTAGAGGATAATATTTTTATATATTAACATACACTGTTTTTCTCCCTCTGAATTCTCTTTTACCCTATAACCCTCTGCCATTCAGGCAATAAGACTTTACCATAAGACATTAAGAAAACATTGCATACCATTTGCATTAGGAAAACAAACAAACAAACAAAAATGTCAAGTTTCTAGACTTCTAAGTGAAAGCTTTTAAGAACTAAAGGCCTAAATTTTACATCATGAACAACAGATTCAGAAGAATGCATAATCAATCAGAATTCATTTTTTTTTTTGCCCCAGGAAAGATAAAAGGTTTGAGGGATGAGGTAGAAAAGAGTTGAAGTGACAGACATTAGACTTCAGTTGTTTCTCTGATAGAGAGCCCTATTCCTCACCCTCCACCTCTACCAATCCTGGGCTGAGCCTTGGGGGAGGAAGAGGAAATAACAGAAGCCTCAGATAGGTTAGGGGGTGAAATATCAGAGGAAAATGTGCCTCAGTCCTTGTGTGGAGCCCAGAGAAGCAACATGTCTTTCAGAGTTGCCTCAACATAGCACAGAGTAACTAAGGCTGGCAAAGCAGGGGAAAATCACAGTAGTTGCTGAGAGACAGGAGAGCTGGACTCCAGAGATAATTGGGTCTATATGAGAAAAACATGACCATGATTACAATGTATTGATGATCAAAGAGCAGATGGGAACAAGGATGTATCAAAGAATCTTACTAAGATGCGACTCTCTTGACTGTAATTTATATAATATATCAGTTAGGTCTTGCTGGAAAAATGCTGCATAACAAACTATCCCAAAACTCAGTGGTTTAAAATAATAACCACTGAGTTAGCTTATGTGTTTGCAGGTCAGCTGGGAGTTTGCTGATCTAGGCTGGTGTGACTGGGCGTAAATTCTGCTTACTATGTCTCTCACACTTTTCCTGGGGCTGGTGGGCTAGTTCAGGCTTTTCCTTCTCATGGTGACAGTGAAGACTCAAGAGTGAGTAAACCCAACTCTACATACAAGTTTCAAGCCTTTGATCACATCACGCTTGCTAATATCCCACTGATTAAAGTGAGTCCCACAGTCAAGGGCAACACAAAGTTACATGACAAGGGAAAGGTGAAGAATGAGGGCTACCAGTTCTGTCTCTATCACGTTCAATCTTAGATGAAACCCCTGGAAGAGGGGAAAGAAAAGCAATGATTTGATTGCAAGAAGATAAAAATTAGTAATTAAAAATAATATCACATTGCTTGCACATCTAGGATTTTGAATTGAAATTCATATCTGTGACAGTTAGAAATATTACAATTGGGAGATATACAAAACGCAAAGGAAATCCATCATCTCATTCTGACATCAGAATCACATCACTCATAAGGTGTATGTGAGCTGTGCTATAAAAGATGAGGCTAAGTGAAAGCACAAAATTATAAAAATTAGTTTTTGAAATGGCAGAGATTTCTGTAGCTGCATTGACTGAGTGGAGGGGAACGATTCTCTTCAAGAGACCAGAAACTTGTAAACAATAGGAGTCCGCAACAGTTTTTGTTGTTATCTTTCTGTTTTTCCATTGCTCAGAAGGAAACGATGAGAGGAACACTGCTTGCATGAGATACTTACTGGAGGTCAGGAACTGTGCAAAAGGAAGACTATGTGTGGAGGTCTGGAATAGAAAATTTGTTCCCAACTAAAAAGCAGAGAGAAGACATAGTGGAAGCAAAGAGAAACCAGTAAAGCTGGAAAAAGAGAAAAGTCACAGGGGGACACATTTAACCCTAACTTCTGTGGCTTTTCTGATGAAGATGTGGTGCTAATAGTTTCAGAGTTAATCAGAGAGCCATGTATCTTAAACCTCAGCTCTAAGCCAGATGAAAACAGACATCGCACTTAAGTGGTGTTTTAGTGGTACAAAGGCTGAAAGGAAAAAAAAAAAAAAAAAAGATTTGCATAGTAATGACTCTATCTTTGCCCTAAAGCTCCACAGTACTTTCAGAGCCCCTAACAACCACCAAATCAGGAATTCAAACCACACCCCGGGAAGGCTGGACTTCCTTTTGTTAAAAAGAAAAACTGAGGATCTCTGAGGTCAGTTACCCAGGCAGTGAAAATCAAAAGTCCTGACTCCCTTCTAACCACTGGAATATTTGCCATGTGGACCCACACTCACCTATGACACTGCTGCAAGTACCATGACTAAGATCCATGTCATTCTCTGGGTATTATTTCTACCGAAAGCTTCTGATGTCTCTTCCCTGACATTTTACAAAATAGAGAAAAAGGAGGGGAAAAGTATGCCCTAGAAAAAGCCAAGTGTGAAGAAAAATTGGATTGTTGGCATCCCATTTAGAAGGTTCTACTTACATCCTCAACCCACGTAAGGTTTATTGTTGAACCAACACCATAAAGAGAAGACAGCTTCAGCTTCTATAAACGACGACACCATAAGCAAAAGCATTGAGTTAAAGGATAAATACAATAGCTATAATTATTAAACTCCTACTATGGGTCAAGCACAGTACTAAGATCTTTACATGTAAAACTCATAAGGTCCTGACAATAAGTTTATAAATTTGATGCTTTTATTATCACCATTTTATACATGGGAAAGCTGAGGAACAAATTGATTATATAAATTCCCCAAGGTCAACATGATAAGAAAGCAGAAAGCCAAGATTCAATCTTAGTAGTCTGATTCCAGGGCCCATAAGCTTAAACACTATGTATACTGACTCTTAGAGAAGAAATTAGAAATAACACCCCTCTTTCAATAAATTTTCCCATATATATAGAATTGATAAACAACAAGGTCTTACTGTATAGCACAGGGAAGTATATTCAATATCCTGTGATAAACCATAATGGAAAAGAATGGGAAAAAGAATGTATATGTATATACATATATATGTATAACTGAATCACTTTGCTGTACAGCAGAAATTAACACAACATTGTAAATCAACTATACTTCAATAAAATAAATTAAAAATAAACTTTTCCAGAGAATAAAGAACATTTTTCAACTCATTTTATGAGATCAGAATAACCTTTACTCAAAACCTGACAAAGATATAACAAAAAAAAATTACAAGCCAATCTCTCTTGGGAAGATAGAAGCAAAACACAGTATAAAATATTAGCAAGTTGACTTCAGAGAATTCTTATAAGAAAAAGGCAATCTGATAGAAAAATGGGATTTCACAAAAGATATCCAAATGGTAAATAAACATATTTTTAAGTGTTCAATGTCATTAGTCATCAGGGAAAGGCAAACTAAAGCCAAAGCATGTCCACCTGAATTACTAAAATTAAAAAGACTGACAATATCAGGAGTTGGTGAGTATGCAAAATAAGAACTCTCAGGCACCACTGATGGGGACCCGAATTGGTACAATCACTTTGAAGAAGAGTCTAGAAGCATCTGCCAAAAGTGAATGTACACATACTCTGTGGCCCAGAAATTCCACTCTGAGGTTTATACTCAATAGAAATTCCTATATGCACAGCAAAAAGATGCAAATAAAAATATTCATAATACCTTTTTCATGAGTCAAAAACTGGAAACAAACTACATATCTATTGACAGGGGAATGGATACATAAACTGTGTTATATTTATGCCAAGGAGTGCTAAGCAGCAGTGAAAATGAACTACTGCTGTTCACAATAGCTTGAAGGAATCTCACAAATTATAACGTTGACCAAAAGAAGCCAGACACAAAAGTGCACCTGTGATTCCATTCAGGTATTGTTTTAAAATAGGCAAAATAGGGACTTCCCTGGTGGCACAGTGGTTAAGAATCCGCCTGCCAAAGCAGGGGACACAGTCTCGAGTCCCGGTCAGGGAAGATCCCACATGTTGCAGAGCAACTAAGCCCGCGCACCACAACTACTGAGCCCGCATGCCTAGAGCCCGTGCTCCACAACAAGAGAAGCCACCGCAATGAGAAGCCCGCACGCCGCAATGAAGAGTAGCCCCTGCTCACCACAACTAGAGAAAGCCCGCACACAGCAACAAAGACCCAATGCAGCCAAAAATAAAGTAAATAAATAAATTTATTTTAAAAAATAGGCAAAACAAATCTATGGTGTTAGAAGTCAGAACAGTTCTTATCTCTGCCAAGAGGTTGTAGTGATTCAGTAAGAGAAGAAGGAGGGTGCTAGGGATGCTGCATTTCTTGACCTGGTCATTGGGTACATGAGAGTGTTCATTCGATGTTTCAAGTGTAGTTTGAGAAGTAGCATCTTGGTGAGAAAGATGGTATAATCAAATTCATGCTATACATTCAGCGTAAGTGGTTCAACCAGATGAGAGAGACATTATGCAGATTCAACTTCAAAATCAACTAAATATTCATTGCTTCATTTATTGCTAAGTCCTGAGAATAAAAAGATGAAAAGAGAAACTTCCTATCAGCAAATTGTTCACAGTCTAACTGAAAGAGAGGTATAAAAATAATCTATTTCAGGGCTTCCCTGGTGGCGCCGTGGTTGAGAGTCCGCTGCCGATGCAGGGGACACAGGTTCGTGCCCCGGGCCGGGAAGATCCCGCATGCCGCGGAGCAGCTGGTCCCGTGAGCCATGGCCTCTGAGCTTGTGCGTCCGGAGCCTGTGCTCCGCAGCGGGAGAGGCCACAACAGAGAGGGGCCCGCGTACCGCAAAAAAAAAATAAAATAAATAAAATAAAAAATAATAACCTATTTCAAAACAAAGTATGCTATCATGGAATTGTACAAATTGTTTTGAGAGTTTCGAGAAGCCAGGGAAGATGCCCAGAAGGTGGCAACACTGAAAACTTATAAGGGCTTTGCAGGTAAAAAATGCTGGATTGGGGGTGGGAGTAGTAGAAGGAGGGTGGTTAGGGAGAGGTATTTGGCTCAGAACTGACAGCATTTGCAAAAGAGAACACAGAGAGACAAATACAATTCAAATATGTGAAATCACTGGAACATTAGATCGTGAGGCATGGCTGGAGTTTAAAATGCCAGACAGAGAAAAGTGGGAGGTGAGCCTGAGCAGGTAAGTCTTTTATTCCATCTTGGATGTTTATCCTGCAGGACTTGGGACCTATTGAAGAATTTTTATTTAATCCAATGTGAAGGGTAAGTGGGAGGAAGATATGACCAGAGACTGGAAGATTAGAAAGGAGGTTTTGCAAACATTCAGACATATGTGTCAGGTTTTACCACAGTAATAAACAATCCGAAATCTCAGTGGCTTACAAAAACAAATATTCATTTCCTCCAAACCTTTGGTGTCTTATAACCACAAACATTTATTTTTTACTCATTGGGTCTGTGGGTCAACTGTGGGTTGATTTGAACTCAGCTGGGCTTGGTTGCAGGCTCCAGGTGGATTCACATGTGCTCCACGGGTCTTTCATTTCAGGACCCAGGATGAAGGAGCAATGGCTTCTCTACACCATGTTCTCCTATGGACGGATGGCAGGAGTACAGACTGGTGGGCAGAAACATGCAACGTCTCCTGAAGCCTCTGCTCAGGGCCAGCACACTCTCCCTTCTGCCCACATTACACTAGCCAAAGTTGCATGGCCAAGCTCAGTGTCTACAGGGCACAGTAGGACTTCTCCACCCATAGGGTGAGGAAGGGGAGAGTAAATATTCGCCAAATTTATTAACTCAACCTACCATACCAGGCTAAAGATTATGAGCACCCAAACTAAGGTAAACAGAGTAGTAATGGACAAGAGGGGATCAGGAAAGCTAGGACCATAGCCAGAGTCTGATGTCACAGCTAGTTGGGCTGGGTGGAGATGGACTGCTACGTGGGGACACTAACAAACTAAGCCAGAAGCTTTAACTCAGGGAAGGGCCAGATAGAGCTGGGTAGTCAATCGAGAACCATTCACTGATTTGAAAACATTTGGCCAAGATTAGAAATTCAAGGACACGTCTCTCAAAGGGAATTAATGAAAGAGAAGAATTGAAATGAGGGGCAGGGTACACGGTCAGTGACAATATGGAGCTGAGCTCAGGTCTGTGGCAGTGAGCTTCCTGGGAGCTCTCAAAAGACAGCCCCAGAACATAGAGAGAAGGATAGAATTGAAGCAGGAGAAAAGGGACAGGAGAGACTTTAGGATCCCTCCCGGTTTTCTAGTCTAAGAAAATGGGTAGTTACTGGTGTCACCTGCTGGATTCTGGAACACAAAAGGAGAGAGGGTTTCAGAGAGAAGACGGTGAGTTCAATTTGGTTTGGTTTTTAGACTGGAGCCATCTAGATGGACATGCCTAGTAGAGAACTGAATATCAAGCTATCGAGGCACCTCCCTTTTGTCTTTTACATTGTTTTCGCATCCCAAAATGCCCCATCTCTCCTCTCTTACCTAGTTTAAGTCTTAAATTTTCATGATCATTTACATTTCCATGTTGTCTTTTTTCTCTGAGCTGCTTGCATTTAGAATCAGCGTGCCTCTGGGAGTTTGGGATTGACATGTACACACTGCTATGTCTAAAATAGATAACCAGGGAATTCTCTGGCGGTCCAGTGGTTAGAACTCTGGGCTCTCACTGCTGAGAGACCAGGTTCAAACCTTGGTTGGGAAACTAAGATTCCACAAGCTGCGAGGCACGTCCAAAAAAAAAAAAAAAAAAAAGCCAGAAGCAAGTTAGGGGCCTCCACCTTGTCGCTGCAGCAATATTCTATAAAGCTCCCAAATAAGAAGGACTAGTTAACACTATTTGAACAATTAGAGACGTCCTCAGATACTCACAGCTCCCATTCACATGAGCAATTTCTCTAAACTGGAAACCATGTTTCATGATTATCTTTGCATTTAGAGACTTAATAGGTGTCCAACAAAGTCCCTATAAATATTTACTTAAAAAATAATAAAATAAAATAGATAACCAACAAGGACCTACTGTATAGCACAGGGAACTCCACTAAATATTCTGCAATAACCTAAATGGGAAAAGAATTTGAAAAAGAATAGATACATGTATATGCACTTTGCTGTACACCTGAAACTAACACAACATTGTTAATCAACTCTGCTCCAATATAAAATAAAACATTAAAAAAAAAAAAGAATCAGCGTGCCTCATTTAACACTGATCATTTGTGCTATACCCCACACACACACATTGATCTTGCGCCATACACTAAACTATAAACTGCATGAGGATAAGAACCTTACATGTTTTTAATGTCTCCTATGCAACTTAGCATAGTTATAGGCAAAAACCTAAATTTAAAAAAACTTAAATGATCTTTTAAAAAAGTAAAAATGCATTGGATGATTAACCACCTCAGTGAAGAATAATAATTAACAACCATTGTCCTAAGTCATGAAGTGGCATCACTGTAAAGATCATTTTAAAAGGTATCTCTATTTATTTGGAGAGTGCCTCATTAATTTTCTTTCAAATAGCACCATTTTTAAACTGTTTCAACATTTAAGATCATTCTTATTCTTTTTAACATCTTTATTGGAGTATAATTGCTTTACAATGTTATGTTAGTTTCTGCTGTATAACAAAGTGAATCAGCTATATGCATACATATATCCCCATATCCCTTCCTTCTTGCGTCTCCCTGACACCCTCCCTATCCCACCCCTCTAGGTGGTCACAAAGCACGAGCTGATCTCCTTGTGCCATTCGGCTCCTTCCCACTAGCTATCTATTTTACATTTGGTAGTGTATATATGTCCATGCCACTCTCTCACTTCGTCCCAGCTTACTCTTCCCCTCCCCGTGTCCTCAAGTCCATTCTCTACATCTGTGTCTTTATTCTTGTCCTGCCCCTAGGTTCACCAGAACCATTTTTTTTTTTTAGATTCCATATATATGTGTTAGCATACAGCATTTCTTTTTCTCTTTCTGACTTACTTCACTCTGTATGACAGACTCTAGGTCCATCCACCTCACTACAAATAACTCAATTTCATTTCTTTTTATGGCAGAGTAATATTCCACTGTATATATGTGCCACATCTTTTTTATCCATTCATCTGTCAATGGACATTTAGGTTGGTTCCATGTCCTAGCTATTGTAAATAGTGCTGCAATGAACATTGTGGTATATGACTCTTTTAGAGATAATTCTTATTTTTTAAGCACTTATCTCCTGGGGTACATCGCCATGAGTATATATTTGTTCAATAAACATTGTTAAAATTTTAAGCTATATGTATGTCAAGTGTCAGTGGTTTAAGAATTAAGAATTAGGCCATAATAATCAAGAGTGTAAAGAGTTCACAGTTTAGATGGTCAATTATTTCATGGTTTCTTTCCAAGAAGATACCAATCAAAAAAAAAAAAAAAAAGAAAGAAGAAGAATACATGTTACAAATGTAAAAAAAAAAAAACAGCGGAAACGCTATTTTCCAATGACATGATTATGAGTCTTTACATACAGTCACTGTTCAGTTTATAAGAAGACAAGCAAAAGGGCAGTGTGATAAGCTCAGACTAACACCAGTTTTTGTTTTGGAGGCTAGAATGGAAAACAGGTCTTTGACTTCCCGACCAGGGCTCTAGGACCAACTAAGTATAAACCCCGAACTAACTGCTGGATCCCAGTAGGGTAAGAATAAACGATAGAGTTGGGGCAGCTAAAATTAAAGGGAATGTTTTTAAATCTTTTAGTTCCTTTTTTAAAGGTAGGCTGTGTAAAACTTCATTTTGTGAGGTACTCAATGGGGACCTGGAAAACTGCTCTTAGCATTTTAACATAAATTAAAAATCATTTAAGCAGACCTCTATTCAGCTCTTGCCAACTACACATTTATTTTTCTGGTCAAGGAGGCTTTGCCGTTGTAAATGGAGGGGAAATGAAGGCATTAGAGCTTGGGTATATCAGTTAAAAAAAAAAGTGAATGTGGATGCTGGATTAACTTTGCTTGTAGTCATGATTCCATTTATCTGGGCAAGGAATTCGTCCCACCCCGACCCCATACAAACTACTCTTGAAAACATTCTCTGAAAACTTAGGTGGCTGTGTAGAACCTGGACTTGCTGCAGGTGTTTCTTAAAAGCTCATTAGCCCTCTGGAGAGCTATGAAAATAAAACAGCTCCAGACCTAATGAGAGCTCAGTAAGCAAGGCGGTCAGTTGGAAGAGCTAAGTTGGGAGGGAGATGTTTCCACTGCACCTGTATTAAGAGATGGGTGACCTCCAAGGAGCCTGGAAGCTTAGTTCCATTTTGGATAAGCAATCTCAAGAGTGGGGGAATGGGCAATGGGGAAATGAAGGATAAAACATTACTTGCTAATTCTAAACATATGTAGCCTGCACATTGGTGACCTGAGGTTGGCAGAGGGTAAAACAAAATCTCCCTGAACTGCTTTCCTCAGTGACAGCTCGACTTGTTGATTTTTCCACTGGCACCCATTTTCCTAGTTCGGGAACAACAGAGGCCAGTCATTGCTCATGTCTGAATATAACACTTGACATCCATGTTTTCATAGAGAGGAGATCATCTTCTGTGAACCTGCAAAACATCCGTCTCACTCAGGCAGAGACTGGAGAAATTTATATACCCACAGTCTGGTGGATTCAAAGTCACCACAGACTGTACCTCTCCCTTTCCTTCTTGGCTTCCTACATTTCCCAAAGCACAACCAGTAGCTGAATAGAATATGGCATAATAAGTTTATTCTCCACCCATTTTCCCTTCTTAATAGAATATGGCAGAAGAAAAACGCTGTGACTGTCAAGTCAACAGCTAACTCAGTTGAAGATGGCCCCAAAATGGAGTCAAAATCCATCAGGAGTCTCTTCCATCAGAAGGAGGAAGGGGAGCTGGGGAGGGATGTCGCCAGTTAATTGTCATGGAACTTGAGCATAACACACACCAGGAAGTTGCATGTACTGCAGGAACTGAGAAGACAGAGTACATCCTATCATAACTAATATGTCCAAAAAGCTTCTTTTTCACCATGTTGAAGCTAGGACTGGCTAGAAAGTAAAGCAAATTTGTGACTATTTTATTAACTCTTTCTTATGGTTCAACTACTTCTTACAGCAAAGTCTTATTCATGAAAAATAAGCTTGAAGGAAATAAGTTCATTTACTTATCCCCACACTTCTATTGATCTTGCCCCAGTAAGTTGTGAAGAATGCAACTCACTAATTGTAGCCCCACTTAAAATATTGTAAACTTTGTCCTCTTTGAAGGTACAGCGCTGAGATATTCTTCAACTTGAGCAGTCTACAAACTCCTTAAAGTGTACCATCCATATTCATCTTGATATTTAGCACAATATCTACTAGAGTGTTACTGGATGTATTTCAACTGGTCAACAAATATTTATTGGGCATACAAGTCTAAAATACGTTATCAGTGGGAATTCCCTGGCGGTCCAGTGGTTAGTACTCCACACTCTCACTGCTGAGGGCCCGGGTTCAATCCCTGGTCAGGGAACTAAGATCCCACAAGCCACACAGTGTGGCCAAAATAAAAATTAAAATAAAATAAAATACTTTATTAGTATTACATGAGATATAAAGGTGACTAAGAAATGACCCCTATTCCCAAGATCTTTGTACTGTAGAAGAAGGTGATTAGTGATGTACAAATATTACAATAATGTCAGGTGAAGTAAGAGGAGTATCATGAGAAAAGTACAAAACGTGAAGGAATTTTAAAGAAGGGAGGAAGCATCTCCTTCTGGAGGTATATTTAGAGCCCAACCTAGAGGAAATGGTGTTTGAGACAGCCCTGACAGATCAACAGTATTTCAACAGGCAAAACTTTAAGCTGTGTACCAAGTTCTTCACTTTGCCTGAAGGAGAGATTGAGAGAGGTATGGATTCTTCAGCCATTCGTAGGCAAGAGAATGTGGTTTGGCCAGACGGTCATGGATGGAAAAGGAACAAAATTAGAGAATTTGTTATGAAAAGATCTGGAGAAAAGGCCTATGGGCAGACTCCTCAAAATGGCAGAGAATGGAACAATATCTGTGTTCCACTAAATGTTCACCAAACATTCAATGGGAACCTACTTAGGAGAAGCCTACCTAGTCAGGGGGATGAAACCTGTTCTGTGAATTTCAGTCAGGCTCTTTCCCTGGCTACCCTAGGGCTTGACTGGACCCAATAGCAGAGGTGGAAGTGATGCTCGGCTCAGCAATGTGGACTTTCTCACCAGGGGAGATGCAGAAACTGCTACTGCTGAATGCCTGCTTGCCTCAAGGAAACATGAGAAAACTTTTTCGTAATGCATACATATGTGTATATACACATGTATATCAGGATATGTATATATTCTCAGAATGATTTGAAACTATTGCATCAATAAAAGATGTATGAAAAATAATATGAAATTATTTTAGAAATAATTGGAAATTTAAGATGTAATGATTCATGTAAATAATATATAGACTGAATAGGAGTATGGACATAGAGAAACATCAAATATTTTAGCTGTAAGATTGAAATGAAAGTTTATCCCAAAACACAGTACTATAGCACTGTACTATACATGAGCAGAAAAAAATGGAGACATGGAAAATAGATGTAGGAGTTCTAACACTTGTCAAATAGGAATTCCAGAAGAAAGAAAGAATGGAAATACTTAAGTTATTAAAAATAAAAGAAGAAAATTACCCAAAGTAATGAAATCATAGATTTTAAAGTTTTAGAAGTAATGAAGAAAAAAATACCTAAATACATTCTGGTGAAATTTCAGAACTCCAAGCATAAAGAACAAATCCTAAAAAGGTCCAGAGTAGAATAAGGAGTTGCTCACAAAGAAATAAGAATCAGATTGGTATCCATTTTCTCATCACCAACACTGGATGCTGGAAGCCAATGGCAGGAAATCAGAAAGAAAAAGAAAAAAATGCATAGTAAATATAATAGAAAAAATAAATCCAAACATATCATTAATCATAATATAAAAATACAGCAAAACTCAGAGTGAAGAGACAGGAGGCAGGAACCAGCTATATGATGATTATAATAGATATTTGTAAAATAATATGACACAGAAAATTTTACTGCGAAGAACTAGAAAGATAAATACTAGAAAAATAATTCTGTATAGTATTAATATCAGAAAAAACAGGAAGAAGATAAAAATAATTAAGAAGAACATTTATATTGATGTTGGCATAAATTACATTGATACATTTGCAGAATCTACCAATGATGCAAATAGTGTACAGACCAAAACCTATATTTTGGAGTAGGGGGAAGATCCTGAGACTAAATGAACTAAGTACCAACTCAAGAAGCTAAAGAGAAAGAGAAAGATGGGGGGTAGGAGTGGGGAGGAAGAACAAATAATGGAATAACTAAAAAATAAATTAATATATATGAAAGTAATAAACAAAAATAAGTAGATGACTAATCAAATGAAAAGCTAGTTCTAGAGCAATTAAATAAACAGATTTTGTCAAATGTGATAATGATAAAAGAAGGAAGACATATAATTAACCTTAGGATTGAGAAAGAAAGATGTGTGAAAAGATATTAATTATAAGCAAATCAAATACAAATTTATACCAAACAAATTTGAAAATTAGTTGAAATCAATTATTCTGTAGGAAAAACTGAGTAACCAAAATTGACTCATAAAGGAACTGAAATCCTGAAAAGGCTATAAAAGAAATTTAAGAGGAAATAAAAACCTTGAAAAGGGCATAATGCCCAGACAATCTTCTGGGCACATTGTATTAAACCTGCAAAGAACAGATAATTCCTGTATTATTTACACTGTTAAAGAACATAAAAAGAGATGGAAAGTTTTCAGTTCATCCTACAAATATAGTATAACACTGAATCATAAGCATATAAAAATAGAGGGGAGGGCTTCCCTGGTGGCGCAGTGGTTGGGAGTCCGCCTGCCGATGCAGGGGACACGGGTTCGTGCCCCGGTCCGGGAAGATCCCACATGCCGCGGAGCGGCTTGGCCCGTGAGCCATGGCCGCTGAGCCAGCGCGTCCGGAGCCTGTGCTCCGCAACGGGAGAGGCCACAACAGTGAGAGGCCCGCATACCGCAAGAAAAAAAAAAAAAAATAGAGGGGAAAAAACCACCCACAAACAAAACAAGAAACCCAAAGACAAATAGAGGCAAAAATGCCAAATAAAATACTAGGAAATTTAACTCAACACTACATTAAGAGAATTACGTCATGGATTAGTAGTCTTTTTCACAGAAATGCTAGGATAGTTTAACATTAGCCTGTCTTTTACTGTAATTCACTACACTAAGAGCTTAAAAGAGAAAACTTGTATCATTCTCTCAGTACATATGAAAAGACATTTGCTAAAATTATCAATTATTCCTGGTAAGAAAAGTTTTCTTAAGCAACTTGATAGAAGATACTACCAGAAACTTACATGATGCCTTAGATGAATCATAAAGAGCATTCCCACTAAAGTGAAGGGTTCCTCCACTCTTGTAACTCTTCAGTAGAAACTATCCTACTGCAAGGCTGCAAATCAAGAAAGGAAACAGGAAGACATATGATCCAGGAAACAGGCGATTCAGCACAGGAGAAAGGCAAAGGAGAGCCCCAGAAATACGGTGAAAAAAAAAAATCTAGGCTGACAGCTGTGCAGCAGATCTAGAGAGTAAAGGTAGGAGGTTGAATGGCTACAGAAAGGATAATTCCAAGAAAAAGAAAAGAAGAAACTGATAGAACAGTATTAGAATGTATTGAGAAGACATGGAGACTTCAGGCAGAGTTTTCATGTGAATTAGTAATAGGAATCTAGAAAATTAAGCAAAGAAAAAAATTAGTTAACTATTAACTCTGGAGAGGGAGAGTTATTTAAGAAAAATAGTTGAATTATAGTACACTATATGACTCAGCTGAAAATAATATATGTCATCACAATAATGTAAAATGTAAACTCTGAATATTGATTCAGCCAAAATTGTGATATAACCTGTTTGGGAGAATGGGGTGAGGGGAGGGATTGCTCATATATGAAAGCTAATTCCTTATCTTTCATAATAGGAAGTCAGTAGATAATACCTAAAATTTAAAAAAAAATAGTAGCATAAGCATGTTATTTAGAAATATTTATATTTAGAAATATAAATGTGAAAACCAGAAGAAGCTCTAAGAATTGATAGTGGTGCCACTGAGGTGTGGCAGCAGTGGAGAGGGATGTGGCCGGGACTGCAGGGTTTTGTTCTAAGTCTTCTAAAATTCATTCACTTATTTAAATATATTACTTTGATTAAAAATTAATGTTAAATTCAGATTTTAAAAAAGAATGACAATACCCAATAAGGATTGGAGAGATGTATATTGTGTACACTCTGTCAGTGTATATACTCTGACACTACAGGGAGAGAATACAGTACAGTAAATTATTATGAGCTTTCTAGAGAGCATGTTGGCAGTAAATATCAAAATTTCAAATGCTCCTATGACTTAGCCCAACAGTTCCTCCTCCTACAAATGATTTTGAGGAAAACAACAGCGCAAATATGCAAAGATTTACCTGAAAGTATGTTCACAGCATCATTCTTTAAAATATTGGGACACTCTCACTATTCATGTACGTTAATAAGGGAATGATTAAGTAGATTATGTTCTTCCATACGATGGAACACCTGCAGGCTTTTAAAATAATAGTATAAAGCAGTAGTTTTCAAATCATGATTTTGGGAGTCTGCATTAGTTTCCCAGGGCTGCCACAGCAAAGTACCAAAAACCAGGTGGCTTAGAACAACAGAAATATATTGTCTCACGGTTCTATAGACTAGAAATCTTAGATAAAGGTGTCCGCAGGGTTAGTTCCTTCTGAGGGTTGGGAGGGAGAATCTCTTCCATGCTTCTCTCCTAGCTTCTTGTGTTGCTGGCAATCTTCGGTGTTCCTTGGCTTGTAGATGCATCACCCTGATCTCTGCCTTCATCTCCACATGGTGTCCTCTGTGTATGTGTGTGTGTCTCTCTGTGTTCAAATTTTCCTTTTTTATAAGAACACTTGTCATATTGGATTAGAGCCTACCCTAATGACCTCATCTCAACTTAATCATCTGCAAAGTTTATTTTCAAATAGGGTCACATTCACAGGTGCTGGGGGTTAGGACTTCAGCATCTTTGGGGGCGATACAATTTAACCTATGACAGAGTCTTAGGGTTTCTGAGGAGTACCTCAAAAACCACTATAGAGGAACTGTTGTTCCTGCGATGGTGAATCCTGCAATTCTCTTGCCCACTTCAACTAGAAACTTTCCATTTTATATAAATTAGTATTCTGAGCGTTCCTATGAAGGAAGGGTCCATGACTTTAAAATATTTAAGAGCCACCAAAATAAAACTATATTTATTTATGTCCCAAATATATTGCTAATTGAGGAAATCAGTTTTCAAGCATGTGAACCTGTTCCCAGTTCTGTAAAATTACAAAAATCCCTATTTATATCTACAATGCTTATAATATTTAGATTCACATAATTTTTGATATAACATACCCCAAAATATTCACAGTGCCAACAGGCTACAATTTTATGTGTCCTTTAAATTTGTCTTCATACTTTTCTGTATGTCTTTTTTTTTTTTACAATGACATATCTTTGGAATAATAAAAGACTATTTTTTCAAGAGAGAAAGAGGTCACGTAACAGCATTTGGTAAATACATGTTGGTAAACTGATTGATATAGTTTTATTCACCTAGCTTGGCTTACAAGAATTTCAAACCAAGATAATTTGGATGGCTGTTCAGTTCTCTCCAAAAGATCAGTTCTTGCCATTCAAACCCAGTTGGAAAAATTGAGTCTGTAAACCCAAGTGTCTATGGATGGATGAATAGATAAACAAAACATGGCATTTATATATATATATATATATATATATATATATATATATATATATATATATATACACACGCACAATGAAGTATTGTTCAGCCTTTAAAAAGAAGGAAATTCTGACACATGTTACAACATGGATGAGCCTTGAAGACATTATGCTAAGTGAAATAAGCCAGTCAAAAAAGGGACAAATACTGTATGATCCCACTCATCTGAGGTACTTAGAGCTCAAATTCATAGAGAGAAAGCAGAATGGTGGTTGCCAGGGGCTGGGGAGAGGGATGAATGGAGAGTTATTGTTTAATGGGTACAGAGCTTCAGTTTTGCAAGATGAAAAATAGCTCTGGAGATGGATGGGGGTGATCGTTGCACAACCATGTGAATGTACTTAATACCACTGAACTGTACTCTTAAAAATGGTAAAATTGAAAATTTTATGCTATGTATATTTTGCCACAATTTTTAAAATAAACAATAAAAAAACTAAATATAAAAGAAGTTGAATCTTTAAACACTTCAAGGTAGTGTGCACCTATCTGACATTCATTTTAAATTTCTTAAGCTCATTTATTTGTTATTTTTAATTAATGAATTATTATAATCATAATCAACATTTTTATCATGACTATCATCATCAGACAGGTCTAGGACACCAGTTGTATGCCTTACTCTAAAGATGGTTTTTCATTTTATCATACAAGCAGCAGACATATTTTTTGGTGAAAACACTAGAAGAGCACTGAGAAAGTCCTTATTTGGAATCCTTAGATGGACTCACCTAAACTCAACATTCCCTCCCTTCCCCCGCCCAGCACCCTCCACCTCCCAGCCAGAAGAAGACTGAAAGAGAGAGATAATCAGAAAAACCACCCAAGAAAAGAAGAAGGGAGAATCAGTTACATATTCAGCAAGGCAGGGAACAAGAAAACGCAAATCTGTTCCAGTTCTCCAGTTTCACCTTAAAGGCATAGAACTGTAGATGCTTGTGAAGAGCTCTTCAAAGCCTAAATTCACAGCCTCTCCACGCAGGAGGTTACCAGCATCTGAAGAAAAACAACCACTACCAGAAAAGCTCCTCTTTGTTTTCATTCTTTGCAGTCCTTCAGGAAACTCTTGATAATGTGAAATGTTATTACTGCAAATGTTGGCCCAGGCAAGTTTACTCTAGAGTCTGACTATCACTGACTGTTCACAAAATAAAATCATTTTTAAAGCCTGCGAGGAGAGCCAAGTGCAAACCACAAATCAGAAAACCACCAAGGCGGGCTGGCCTCACTGCCAGAGTTTAATGTGATCTAATGGGAGGACAACAAGATGTGAGAATTTGATTTTACGATGCTTCATGTAACATTTGGCAATACAAAGGGGTTGGGCCCAACTTCCCCATCCTTAAGCAAACATTTGAAGTAATGTTTTACTTTCTCATCAGTTTTAATTCTGTCAACCAGGGCATAGAGATTCTGCCTGCCCTACTCATTTTAAAAGTGCCGTCTACTTTGGGTGGTTATAGATTTGCTTAATATCAATTCATATAAATTGACGATGGGCAGGTGGGGAAGGGGCCAGGAAAACAGGATGAAGCTATTTAGTGGCAGTGTATCAACTGGAGAGCAGCTCTCTTCTGCATTTGTGATTTATTCCACGGGTGGGAGGGCAGGGGATAAGGTTTATTGAAGAACATTTTTTCACAAGCAAAAACTAACCCCAGTGAGAGAGAGTCAGATCTGGACTGGATCAAGTTGCCCAGTCTCACACCAAATGGGATTGGAACTCATGTGTAGCTCTATTTCCCATCACTCAATTAAAAAAAGAAAGAAAGAGAGAAAGAAAAGCAAAAAAGAAACAAAATGGTAGCAACATTGAAACTCTTGGCACATGGCAAATTAACAACTGATGGATCTATGGAGTAAGAGGGTCAGTCACGAAATCCCATATAAGGCATATAAACGATGAAAAGTAAATGAAAGTCACATTTCATGATGCTCTTATTTCTGTTGCCAGGACAATAGAATGAGAATCAGATCTCTTTCCCTGTTCTTAAGAATAATGCATTCCTAACAATGCCAAACTTTTACTTACATTGTCATTTTATAGCAATTACAACATTGACCCAGTGAAGAAACGTGAAACCCACAGAGTCAAGTTTCTTAATGTAATAGTTTGCTAAGTGAAATGCAACATATCCCAGGATGCAGGAAGAAAAATTAGAACTTGTATTTCTATTGACATTTCATCTAAACAATAAGAAAGTAAGCCTCACTAACAGTTAAAATAAGAATGACAACAGGTATCGTCACTTGGTGCAGATAGAGACAGACGGTCCCGTATCACCCAGGGGCTGTGAGTCTTCCTAAAGGAAGGCTGAGAGTTCAACAGTGCTGAGGGTGTGGCAAAGAGTGCCTCAGTTCAGGCAGGCTGGGCTGCAGTAATAACGATCAAACATGCAACGGCTCAGCACAACAGACGTTTATTTCTAGCTCAGGTAGCCGTTTGGTGATCAGATCAGCAGAATACCTCAAGTCACTTGGGCTCTCAGGTTAATGAAACTCTGCCAACTTCTGCTCAAGGTCAACATGGCCATCTGCACCTCTACCAGCCGGAAGAAGGACAGGACATGGAGAATCAGTCCTAGGAATGTTTTTATGGGCCCAACCTAGAAGAGGTACACATTGTTTCAGCTCACCTTCCATTGGCTATAACTTAGTCTCATAGCCATGCCTAACCACAAGAGGTGCCAGGAAATATATTTGGTTATGGGCCCAAGAAGAGGAAAATGGATCCTGACGAACAGCCCAAAGCATCCACCACAGGTGCCCTCATCCACTCAGTGTATTACAATATATCACAATCTACATGTTCCTCTTACACAGATTTAACCATTTTAATGAAATTTAATCTCATAAAATGAACAGGTGGCTTACAAAGATTCCTACCAAAAGCCACAAATTGAAAATAGTACTAATAATCCAAGCACAAGCCAATAATAAGAAAAGGCCAGACCCAAAGCGTCTTATATTTTTACCTCTTTATCAGCCATAGTCTGAGGTTTAAAAAAAAAAAAAAAAAAGACTATTAAATTACTTCTGAAAAGAAGCAGATCAAAAATTTTCAAAGAAAGTAAGTTTATTTAAAATGCATGTTTACATCCACTTTTATAATAAGGAACCTCAGTATATATATTTACATATATATACATTATACATATATATAATATAACATTGCTTATAAAAATGTGAACATATCATAATTAGCAAAATATTTAAGTAACTGTAAAATAAACTGGAGACAAGCTTCTATAATTTTATCTGCAGTTTAAAGTCATGCTATACCCAATCTCTAACTTTGAAAAAATTTATTAACCTTGTTGACAGATGTTTAGAAGCCTCTTTCAAGATTTCTGATTAATAACAAAATACAAAAAGCCACATACTATTGAATTCTCCTCATTTTTTCTTTCCCCTGTATTAAAATGGCAAAATAATATATGTATAACAATCTGGCAACAAATAAAGGTATATTCTTTTGTCATATAGAAAAAAATGCTAAAGTTTTAAGAAATAAGAATTAAAATGTGTTGTGCAACGTTGGACTTTGATGTATAGATGAATGAAAGTACTGGTGTTTCTACATATCTCAGGTTATGGTACTTGCTAGATCTTTTTCAATAGTTAAATATACAATGATTTGTGTGTATGAGTGTATGCATCAGTGCACAGGCACCACAAAATATATATATACTAGGGAATGTATAGCAGTCATTCAACCAATATTTATTGAGTACCTATACTCTTACACTCATGGAGCTTTCATTAGTGTCAATAGTAAATTTAGCAAAAACATATTTTAAGAGAAAATTGTGTAGTATATCCACTGATGGAGCAGCTACTTTGACTGGAATATTTTAAAAGATTTCTGGGATGAGTTTACTGAGGTAACACAAAGGTATTTGCTTCATAGGCAAGCTACTGCAAAAAAAAATGCTAACTTTTAGAGAAACTTATGGAGCCTAGAGCTCACAAAAATGGTAAAGATTTGGGATTTAGTGACTATAATTTCTGAGGAATTTGAGGAGTCTACAGGGGAAGCACAGCATATATGAGAAAATTGAGGGTTATACATATGTTCTAACCATGAAATGTTGAGGTCATTTTAGGAATTCATACCTTGGTCAAAGGGTGCTTGAAGACTCACCAGTCTTTTCTCAGTACCTAGAGCAAAAGTGGTGTCCTTGCCAGCCAAGTCCTGTGAGCCGAAGCTGGGGTTGAGGGCAATACTCTGCCACAGGGACTACAAATGCATGTGAGTCTCCATTCCATGCTGTCAATGTCCTGTATATGCTTCTTGCAGACCAGCTCCACACAGATCAGTGCTACTTCATTTCAGTTATGTATTCTTCAACTCTGTTTGGTTGTTCTTTATATTTTCTAACTCTTTGTTAAAAACTTCTTGTAACTTCTTGCTCTGTGCATCCATTCTTTTCCTGAGTTCTTGGATCATCTTTACAATCATTACTCTGAACTCTCTCTCAGGTAGATTGCCTTTCACCGCTTCACTTAGCTGTTCTTCTGGGGTTTTATCTTGTTCTTTTGTCTGGAACATATTCCTTTGCTGTCTCATTTTGTTTAAATTTCTATTTGTATTTTTATGTATGTAGTAGATAAGTCATGTTTCTCATGGAGAAGTGGCCCCCTGTAGGTGATGTCCCATGTGTCCCAGCAGTACACTCCCCTCTCATCACCCAAGGGCCAGGGACCATTAGGTCCCAGGGTAGGTTCTGACCTGTTTTTGCAGACTCAGTTCCGCAGGCTGCGGGATCATAGTTTTCTTGCTTCTGGTGTCTGCCCCCTGGTGGGTGAGGCTGGTCTAGGTGCTTGTGTAGGCTTCCCAGTGGGAGGTGCTGGTGCCTGCCCACTGGTGGGTGGAGCTGGGTCTTGGCCCTCTGGTGGGCAGGGCCATGTCAAGGGGCGTGTCTAGAGGTGGCTGAGGGTTCAGGAAGTCTTTAGGCAGCCTGCCTACAGATGGGTGGAGCTGTGTTCCCATTCTGTTGGTTGTTTGGCCTGAGGCATCCCAGCACTGGAGCCTTATAGGCTGTTCAGAGCGGGCAGGTCTTGGTGCTAATGACCCTAGCAAAACGTCTGCCTCTGGCAAGGGTTCATGCAGATGAACACTCCCTGATATGTCTGCCAACAGCGTTTATGATCCCAGAGAGCGCCACAGCTGCTCCCCAACACACACACACTACCTCCCCAGTAGACCCTCCAAGACCAGCAGGAAGGTCTGGCCCAGGCTCCTACGAAGTCACTGCTTTTGCCCTGGGTCCCAGTGCACACAAGACCTTGTGTGTGCCCTCCAGGAGTGGAGTCTCTGCTTTCCCTCAGTCCCATGGAGCTCCTGCAATCAAGCCCCACTGGCCTTCAAAGCCAAATGCTCTGGGGGCTCCTCATCCCAAAGCCAGACCCCCAGGCTGGGGAGCCTGATGTGGGGCTCAGAACTCTTACTCCTATAGGAGAACTTCTGCGATATAATCATTCTCCAGTTTGTGTGTCGCCCACCTGGAGGATATGGGATTTGATTATATCTCAAGTGCACCCCTGCTACCATCTTGTTGTGGTTTCTTCCTTGTTTTTGGATATAGAATACCATTTTTGGTAGGTTCCAGTCTTTATTGATGGTTGTTCTGCAGTTAGTTGTGACTCTGGTGTGCTTGTGAAAGGAGGTGAGTGCAAGGTCCCTCTACTCTGCCATCTTGTGCTCCTCCAGATCAATGCTACTTGATTCAACACCTTGTCCAAGCAGGAAGGAAAACAGTGGCAAGCCTAAGAGATACCCTCAAAAGCTACCCAAGCAGGATCAGCTAGCACCAATGGCTATCAAGACATATCTAATTTGTAAGCTACAGGCATATAAGCTATAGCCCATAGGAATGGATGAGGTCAACCCAAAGACAGGGAGAAAAGCAGAGGTCACAGATGGCAGCCTGTTTTTGGCTGAGCCAATACATGAGTTTTATTTGCTCTGGACAGTGTTTTTAAAAACAGTGTTATCTAACTACATGTAAAAATTGGGAGATTTCATTCAACAAAATCAACTTCCAGCTTCTCTTGAAAAAATTAGAAATTATGATAACACCAGACTCATGTTTCCACTTGGCAATAATTAGAGGGAACTCAGAAGCAATGGCTGCCTTTACAATGACCACGTGTCCCTCAGTTAGCCAACGGTCTCACTGGTTTCACTAATTTTATTTACCTGTCTGTTCCCTGTAGGCATCTGAATTTATGACCCTCTGGGTAAAATCATAGAAGAGGACTAGAAATGGAAGAATTTGCCTCCTGCTACAGCTCCTTATAAGCAAGTATCTTCTCCCCACTAATTAAAGCTTTATTCATCTTTTTATTCTCACAGTACCCTACTCTTCCCTGGGCTCTGCACATAATGGGTATCGTCTAAGCATTTTCTGAAGGGGTTTGTTGGTTTGTTTGTTTGGGTTTGGTGTTTCTTTTTGGCTCCGGATAAGTCAGTTTTTGTATATAATTGTACCTTTTAAAACCTGAATTTGATGTTAATTTACCCAATGGCATGTTCATAGTTCATTCCCCCTGTTCACTGTCATCACCTTAAAAATCTGCTATGATCAGAGTAATAAAACAGTAATGGCCTATTACATGTCTAATTTACTTAAAATTGGAAGATCTTATAGAATCTTTATTACCTCCTGCTGTGAGTAGCAAGAATTTGCATACCCAGACTTAAGTAATATAAGGAGTTCTGTGTCATGCAAAGAATATAGCAAAACCCCAAAAAATTATGAAAAGAAATTTCCTTTTCAGTTGATTGGGCTTTTCCTTAATTTTCCCTACCAGGCTTCGCTTGGAAAGATACTAGAGAAGAACTGAGATCATATGTTTTGATGACTGGAGAGGTAAGGGAGGTAGAAAGGGGAGAAGTTTCCATTCTCAAAGAGAACAAAAACTGCTACCTCATAGACACTATGGCATCAGAATCTGACAAAGTTCCACTGGTCTTGGCAGTAAGTTCTTCTTGCAATTTGGAAATACAAAAGAACTGTATAATAGAGAGCATAGAAATGCCAGAGCCACTTGTCTGCACATCCTCAATCACTGTACTTTAATTTTCTCACTTTTTTCCTGCTAACTGAAGAAAGCAAGAAATGAGCTCATATTAGAAATAAGGTACAGCAAGTCTGATATGGAAGTTAGGAGATCAATATACAACTTACAGTCGAAAGTTTCCTCTCACTTTCAAGGGTTTCCTCAAACCAAAAATAATATAAATTTTATTTAATCATATTAGCTCATTAATCACATAAAGGCCCGACTGTTGCCACTTCACCTTTCCCAATGGGGCTGAGAAAGTCAATAAACTAATAAAATAAAATGAAGTCTCTGTCAGAATTTAAAAAAAAAAAAACCTTTATTAATGATTAAGAATAATGTACCCTTGAGATTCAAGTCAATTTCTCCAAAATTTCATTTTAAAAAATCAGGAATGTTAGCTGCACCAAACAAACGGGATTTTTTTGCACTCTCTTTTTAAAAATAAGAGAGATTTTAACGAGCTTCCCTGTTCACCTTGATTAAATCAGAATTTTTTAAAAAGTAACCTAGCAGAACTTCAGAAATGTGAAGTTCAAGTTCAACTAATGAAGGGACAAAGACTTTAATTTTAGCTGAATAGTCCTCCCATTTCTGTGTCAGCTTCGCACTCTATTAGATCCTTCGGAACAAAAGGCTCAGACCCTCCCACTGGGAATCTTTAGCTGGAGCCCTGGGCACTATTGTTGATTTTATCCTAAAGGGCTTGGGAACACATTTTATAAACATGAAAATAAAGAGCAAATAAGTGTGAGAAACATGCAGTGAAAGAAGGTCAATGGGAATAGCTCACATGCTGTCAAAGCCCCACAGGATTTCTTTTAAAATGATGTAGGTAGATGCATTTCTGGTTGGTGTGTTTAGTCAGATAGAGGTTTGAAAATGATATTCATTTCTCTCTTTCCTTACATGTGAAAATAATCACAATTTTTCAGGGAAGAATCTCCTGCTGGGTTACCAGCTGCTGGGCTCATCCTCTCACACAACCAAATACCTTATTTTCAGCCTGAGACTCAAGGATGCTTTCTTTGGACAAATCACCATTAGCTTCACGTACAGAAATTCTCCTTTCTAGGGTTACCCAGTGCAAGTGAAACACTGGAATTCCATGACACCTGCAAACATTTCTGCTTTTCTGAGTGGATTTGGCACAGTGAAGCATGGAATCAGAACTAGGAAGCCAGGGACCTACTTGCCAAATGAATGCTACTTCAGCATGTCTTCGATGTTATTTTCCTTTTAAGTAAAAATGAATCACGTGATAACACCTCGATGAACTTTGCATGTGCTACAATATAAAAGAGAGGACATTGTTTCTTGGCTTTCGAGTATACGTGAAACATTTTGAACTGGAACAAACAGCTTGAAAATGTATTACATTCACAAATGGCATCTGAATAGAACAGTTGCTTATGTGACTGTGAAAAAGAGAAACCCCATCCACTGATAGAGGGCTGCCAGAAATGGATACTAAAAAACCCAAAAGCTTTCTCAGTTTAAGCTAAGGAATAAAATTAGTCTCCTACAAATCCTACCCCTAATCGAAAGATGAAAATCACCCAGCTTTATTATGCAGACCTTTCCAACTAACCATACGAATAATTCAGCCTAAGAAATCCACTATTATCCAGCATGGAATCTCTAATATGCAACTGAAAGTTTTCTTAGGATCTCAGAGGAGTTCCACGATTGCATTTTTCATGACGAATGGTGGTTATGACTAACTAAAATTCTACCACAAAATATAAAGTGGGCAGTAGACTAGAAATCTATTGAGTCGTGAAGCATTTGGTAACCAGGAGCCAGACGGAAAAGACACACCCAGTACAAACCTATATCTGTTCCATCATTGACTCAGTACATATTTATTGAGGGCCTACCACATGCTGGGCATCATGCTGGAAGCTGGGGTGTGAACGAGATAGACATGGGTTCTCCTTGCGGAGAGGGAAAAGGGTTTGAGTCTGTCATCCTGAACTTGCCAAGCTATACATGGTAGTGACATCTCAGATGGATGAAGGTGCTATTATCATTGGTGTCAGAATGAGAGAACTCTTAGTTCCATTACTCTCAAGACCAAACAATTGATGCGGTACAGATAAAAAATTTGTTCAAATCACTTTTATTAGTAAAAAAAAAAATTTACATGGCATTTGCTATAGACTGAATGTTTGTGTCTCCCTGCCAAATATATATGTTAAATCCCCACCTCTCATAAAGAAGATGTGGTAATATTACAATGGAATACTACTCAGCCATAAAAAAGAATGAGATAATGCCATTTGCAGCAACATGGATGGACCAAGAGATTATCATACTAAGTGAAGTAAGTCTGACAGAGAAAAACAAATATAATATGATATCATTTATATGTGGAATCTAAAACAAATGATCTTATTTCCAAAACAGAAATAGACTCACAGACATGGAAAACAAACTTATGGTTACCAAAGGGGAAAAGGTAGGGGGAAGGATAAATTAGGAATTTGGTATTAACATATACACATTACTATATATATAATAGATAAACAATAAGGACCTACTGTTTAGCACAGGGAACTATATTCAATATCTTATAATAGTCTATAATGGAAAAGAATCTGAAAAAGAATACATATATATAACTAAATCACTTTGCTCTACACCTGAAATTAACACAACACTGTAAATCAACTATACTTCAATTTTATAAAGGTACTGTGGGACTTCCCTGGTGGTCTAGTGGGTAAGACTCCACGCTCCCAATACAGGGGGCCTGGGTTCGATCCCTGGTTGGGGAGCTAGATCCTGCATGTGTGCCGCAACTAAGAGCCCGCGTGCTGCAACTAAGACCTGGTACAGCCAAAATAAATAAATTTTTTTTTTAAAAAAAGGTATTGTGAGTCATGTTTTCAAGTCTTCCAGTAGTATACTATATGTGTTCTTCTATAACTTTCTTTTTTGCACATTATTGTGTTTGAAAATTTCATTCGTGTTTATCCATGATGCTATAGCTTGTTTTCACTGCTGCACAGTGTTCCACTAATGTGAATAAACCACAATGGTGGATATTTAAAAACAAAACCAAAAAACCCTTACCTCCCGAACTGATGGTATTAGGAGGTGGGGCCTTTGAGAGTTAATTAGAATTAGATGAGTTCATGAAGGTGAATCCTTTGTGAATGGGATTAGTGCTCTTAAAAGAGTCTCAAGAGAGCTTTCTTCCTCTCTCTGCTCTCCTCCATGTGAGGATACAAGGAGAAGTCAGCAGTCTGTACCCTGAAGAGGGCTCTCCCCAGAACCCACCCATTCTGGCACCTTGATCTTGGACTTCTAACCTCCAGAACTGTCTGCAGAACAGTCTGGACTTCAGAGCCCTCCAGAACAGAGAGATAAATGTCTGCTGTTTATAAGCCATAGCTGTGATGTTTTTGTTATAGCAGCCTGAACTAAGGCAGAGTTGATGTGAACTGTTTTTGTTTTGTTTTATTATGTTTTTCTTGTCTTCTCTCCCTGTAGATCAATTATGAATGGATGGGAGTAGGATTAATGTTACCAACCACAGAACACTGACTCTCATTTAGAGGCTTTGGCTCCGAGCTGATCCAGACAGACATCCCTGTCATCATCATCATCATCACCAATCAGGAGGCCTACAGTGCCTACCCTATCAATTTTATTTATTATATCCATGAAACATGTGTTAGTATCACCCAAATGGCACCAGAGACCTGGTCAGAGAACATATCTCAAGATATATCTGCATGTATTGAAGAGCTAATGGATTTGGTATTTTAGAAATTGCACCCAGCCTGGCAAATGCAGATGGGCTGGAGCTGTATGAAAGTGTAATAAAAATCCAATAAAACATTTGAACAAACTCTCACATCTGTGGGCAGATGGGAGGCATTATGTAATATAGGTCATTGCTACAGCAACCTCTAACCCCCATGGCTACTGCTGCTGGGCCAAGGTTGAGTGTAAAGGGCCTCTGTGAGTTTTCTTTCTCTGTCAACATTCAGGGAAATCATTTTTAATCTCTCTAAAATGAACTATTAAAATAGAAAGGCTTTGACCCACACCCATGAAAATGATTCACAAAATACCCCAAATCTTTGACCCAGGACCCAAGGTCTCACTGCTTGTATTTGTTTGTTTTTTTGAAAACATAATATTTCCATGAATACACTTTGCTACTTGCCAGATGTTTTTCTCCCTGATAAATGCACTAGTTGGGAATGTTTGAGGTGGGTTCTTCCATGTAGCTTTGGAGAGTGGTCAATCAGTTATACAAACCGCAAAATAGAATGAGAGATAGGTCTGGAATTTTAAAAAGGCTATACTCACCAGACTATGTAAATAATATGAAATTAATACTCAGAAACCCTCATTTTAAAGAGAATTTAATATATGTGTGGGTGTGGTGTGCATAAATTTTAGTGAACTCCAGAGTAACATTAGAATGTCCTCTTTCTGTCTACTGCCTAATCTTCAACTTGATATTCTAGAATGACTTTCTTCCCTGGATGGAAGTTATATCTCCTAGAGTATTAAACATTTAAGGTGAATAAATCTGGAAGGTAGAGGTTAAGGGGAAGTGGGGAATCTATTTCTACAGCATCTGAGTGAAAAACTGTCAAAGAGAACTTAGGAAAGTGTGTCTTAGAGATGGAACATTTACACAAGCTTTAGGGTCAGCTATACTTGGATTCAGCCCTATCACTTTTTTGGTCATGTGACCTAGGACAAGTTCTTCAACCTTTATTACTCAATGTTCTCATCTGTAAAATGAAGATAATAATAGTACCTACTGGGACTTCCCTGGTGGTGAAGTGGTTAAGAATCTACCTGCCAATGCAGGGGACACCGGTTCGATCCCTGGTCCAGGAAGATCCCACATGCCATGGAGCAACTAAGCCCATGCACCACAACTACTGAGCCTGTGCTCTAGAGCCCGTGAGCCACAACTACTGAGCCCGTGCGCCACAACTACTGACCCTGAACTCTAGAGCCCGTGAGGCACAACTACTGAGCCCACACACCACAACTACTGAAGCCTGTGCACCTAGAGCCCGTGCTCCACAACAAGAGAAGCCACCGCAGTGAGAAGCCCGCACACTGCAACGAAGAGTAGCCCCTGCTCGCCACAGCTAGAGAAAGCCCACGTGCAGTAACAAAGGCCAAATGCAGCCAAAAATAAATAAAATAAATAAATTTATTAAAAAAATACTACCTACCTCCTAAAACTGTTGTGAGATTTAAATGAATTACTGTATATAAAGCACTTACCACAGTGCCTAGCACATCGGTAAGCACTCAGTAAATGTTAGCAGTAATTATTGTTGTACTTCAGACCAAGGCAAAAAAAATTCAACTAAAAAAATTATTGTTCAACTATCAGAATCCTGAGTCCAAGCAGCAATGCCAGTGAAAATTAATGACCTCAGAATGCTTAGTAAATGTGCCATGAGTCAGTTCTTAAAAATTTTCATTAGAAGCTGGATCATTTATCACACACTGGGTTTTTCTACACAGTGATGGAAGGGGTCCTAATGTCCAGATATTTCATGAGGTTTGAGAGGCAGGGCATCGTGTGTCCATTTTGTCAATGTGAATCAATGCAGCTCTGCTGTGGGTCTAGAACTGGCAGGGGCAGCAACTGCTTCCTGATGACATGATAGTCTTCTGATTGTGACAGTTTCTTGCTCAGGGTAGTGGGTGGTTTGGTTCTATGGCTGGCAGCTTCCTGATCATAAAAGAGATGACCTCAGTAGTCCACTCTGTAGTGTAGCTTTGAATGTCATACCTGAAAGCTCAACCGAGAGTCTATTTTTTCATCCTACTGATTTCACTGAATACCCTATCGTTAGAGATGGATTTTTGTGTGTTTTTTATAAAAACTGCAAAAGTACGATATCTTAACTACTATAAATATTATAAATTAAGCCTACTGTCTCTTTCCACTTAAACTTCCCCTCAGTGACATTTGTCTCCAGTGTTGATGGAGTGGCCTTAGGCATTTTGTGGATCTAGCTAAGAAGAAATTGAGTTAGGTACATATTTAGATTGGGTTAACAGACATAGATTGGTATTTGTGATCTCTCCTAATGCCCAGTGTGTGGACTCATCCAGCTTTGTGACATGAGGGGACAGATCCGGAGGTCACATCACAGTCTGAAGGTGTCTTGCACCTTCAACTTGGTGGTGGGAGAGTAACAAAGTTTAAAATTGACAGAGCCAGAGGCTAATCTGTAGAAAACTTTCAAATCTTATAGTTCATATAAAAAAAGAGATTTGACAGTGGTTTTCTCAGTCTGACAATAGTTCTAAAACTTTACATGGCATTATCAATAATGAGTTGGAAAGATGAAAGACATTTTCTAAACTATCAATAAAACAAAATTTCAGTTACAACAAAAAGATGGAAATATCTTATTCACTCTATAAAAGTGACACTACAAAATTATTATCAAAAAAAAGCAAAAATGTAAAAAAACTTTAACGGTGCATTAAGCATTTGGTTAATAAAAATACTGTATCACTTTGCTAGATTTTGTGATGTTTGTGGTAAATGTCAGCTTTTTAGAATTCGTCATTTGTTGTAATTTTCACTATGAATAAATTTTGAGTTTCATACATAATTTTGTATTTGTAAAGTTGTATTTTTTTCCTAAGGAAGCTGCCAATTTTTATATTAAATTCATGCCCCCCAAACAACTAGATCCTTCTCTCAGTAATAGATCGATTGCTTAAACTAGCTAAAGTGAATTCTGTTCTCTGCAGTGGAATTCTACATGATTGGGTAATTAATATCAGGTAGGGTTGCATGCAACAAATTTTCAAGGAAATGAACTCTTGGAATTGGTTACCTCACCTGTGTGGGTATGAAAGCCATGACAATCCCATTAACAACAGATGATAAATTATGCTTCCTGAGAATGAATTACCTATCAAATGGAAGCCTTGTATATCAGCTGGCTACTTGAATAACCACTATGGTGAGAATGAGGGATAAAAGAAATGTGGGGTGAGTTGGCTAATTCTAACTGCGTTGGAGAGTTTAAAAAAAGATAAGAGCAAGCTCCATATTTAAAATTCTTAACTCAGTGCACAGATCAGAGAACTTTTATAATTACCCTAAAATTATGGTTCTCAAACTACAGCATGATTAAGAAACCCCTAAAGGGCTTGTTTAAAATACAGACTGCTGGGTCCCCAACCCCCAGAGTTTCTGATTGAGTAGATCTAAGATGGAGCCTGAGAATTTGCATTTCTGACAAGTTTCAAGGTGATGCTAATGCTGTTGGTCCAGAAACCACATTTTGAGAATCATTGGCCTAAATGAATGCTTTACCTCTTACCTGTAGGGCAGATATAACTAACTACAGATGCAACAAGTTGCTGAAATACAACTTAAATTCACAGCCTCACTTGGCCTCTTATGTGAAAGCACATTAATTAGGAAAAAGTGGGACACTATGAATTGGAATAAGGGTATTTGAATGGATTTAGATGACTCTGAGTACCCGAACCTCCAAGTCCACTGAGCTTTCCATTCTAGCAAGTGTAGCCTCTCCCAATTCTATCAGATAAATCTGCCATGTTTACGGACCCAATGTTGACTGCATCTGCAGTAATTACCTTGCAAGAAGATGCCAGTTCTCCTTATGCTATACCCTTCCACACCTCATTCAATCCAGACATGGAGTCAGATCCCAGCAGACCCCAGGAGGTAAGCACAAAATCTGACAGAAGAGGAGAAATCTTATATAAAAAAATAGTCTTAAGATTTTGCTAAGTTGTATTAATAAAAACCTAGATAAATTGTTGCAGTCACTGTGGAAAACAGTATGGAGGCGCCTTAAAAAACTGAAAATAGAGCTATCATACAATCCAGAAATCCCACTCCTGGGTATATATCCAGAAGAGATGACCACTCTAACTTGAAAAGACATATGTACCCTAATGTTCACAGCAGCACTGTTTACAATAGCCAAAACACGGAAATAACCCAAGTGCCCATCTACAGATGGGTGGCTTAAGAAGATGTGGTATACATATACAATGGAATATTACTCAGCCATAAAAAAGAATGAAATACTGCCATTTGCAGCAAGATGGATGGGTCTGAGAATATTAAATTTAGTAAAGTAAGACAGAGAAAGACAAATATTATATATCACTCATATAATATTTTTATATAGATTCATTTGTGTTATCTTGGAATCTAAAAAATAATACAAATGAATCTATGAAAGAAAAAGCAGAAACAGATTCACAGACATGGAAAACAAACTTATGGTTACCAAAGGGGAAAGGGAGGAGGGAAGGGATAAATTAGGAGTATGGGAATAACAGATATGAACTACTGTACCTAAACTTAATAAGCAACTATATTCAATTATCTTGTAATAACTTCTAATGGAAAATCATCTGAAAAAATATATATATAACTGGATCACTTTTCTGTACACCTGAAACTAATGCAAAATTGGAAATCAACTATATGTCAATAAAAAATAAACCCATTAAATTTTAAAAAATTAAATAAATACCTAGAGAATTCTGGTAGCGATAGTTGAGGCTGAATTTATCAACACAGATGATTTTACCAGAGATTCTGGATTCAGTGTCCCAGTTCACAGAGTGGAAGTAATCTAAAGTGTTCACTCATTTGGTTAACTGAAGCTGAACTCAACAGTGGCCTACACTAAATAAAGTTAGGTACTAGAAATTCCTTGATATAAGGTAGAGAAAAGTTTTCAGAGACTTTGGGAGGTAGGGATGTTGAAGAAAATTTAACACGCTTGACTTACCCACCCACAGCTGTGAGCCTTGAAGGGGCTTGGAGGACCTTCTCTTTACCAAAACATTGAAAATCACTGCAGCCTCATTTTTTGCAGGCTGGGGATCAAGGCAGCAGATATTTCCCCAGAAATAGAATCCTGAGTTAAATAAGGATGAGGCCATCCCAGAATAACAAAGACCATGTAGCAGCAGGTAGCAACTAGAGGTAAAGGAGTAGACTAATTACATAAAAAGCAGGACTTTGGGGATAGTCAGAACAGCTTGCCCTATTCTCCATACCCCTCAGCAAAGTCAAAGAGCCTCTTTGGCTGATAAATGGTGGCCTGACTTGTGTCAGAATGATAGGGAACCAAGGGTGCTGGCCCAATTCCCAGATCTGAAGACCAGAGTCCCATGAATGAGGAAGCCAGGATCACCTGAAGAAGAAAGCTGAGACACGGCCACAGGTCCATACTATAAATATGCCACCTAGGCTGCCCCAAAGGCACTGGCTGATATTCACTAGTACACCTGTGCCCTGGGAAAAGGGAACTACCCAGATCTCTATCTAAAGAATTATTGGGCTCTGGCTCTGGGTAAATCCTAATCCCTGGGATCCTATATTGCTCCTGTGGTCAACTATTAAGAAGGGAAACTTACTGTGGTCAAGCGATACATGGAATTTTGATCCAAAGTCAATCTCTTACTGGGCCCAGTGTGTTCTTGAACACATCTTGTGGTTATGTCCCTATTCCTGTAAGCAGATTTGAAAAAAAAAAAATTGACAACTAGAAGAATCCTCACTTAGCTTCCTGACCTGTGGAGTGATGGCTATTATCTGGTAGGAAAGCCAAAAGGAAGCTTCCGGAACCACCAGACCTTTCCACAACAGCAAACCAAAGGTAATACCACATCTCTAAGAGGAATCACAGAGATCAGTGATTAGATATTAGTAATTTATATTCTGCCAATCAGATGAACTCAACAAGATTTGGGACATAGAAGTGAAGCAGAGCCTGCATTCTGTGCTCTGTGCTCTCTGCTGGCAAGCATGATCATGCAGTGCGTGCTGGCCAAGTCCCAGGGGCTAGTCATGAGCTTTGCAGGTGTCAAGAGCCAGGGCAAGGTATCTGTTTTGTTGGTGTGGATCACAGCAGACATGGCATTGATCTGGATCCAGCAGCGACAGCAGTAGCTTTCTGATCGTGACAGTTTCCTGATTATGATGGTTACTTGCTGCAACAACTTTCTGACTCTGGCAATAGGATTCTGGAGCCAGCAGCTCCGTGATCGTAGAAGAGGCAGCAGCTCCTTTGCTGGCCCAGTTCTGTGATATGGGGGAGTTGTTTCTTAAAGCACAACCTAGAGGTTTTAGCCTTCTCGATAATTCTAAAGCCATTAAATAATTTCTAATAAATGCCTTTCTGCTTCATAGTTAGAATAGATTCTTTTCCTCAGAAATGAACCCTGAGTGATACAGAGCACATGCATGTAAGTTTCTCCAGGGTATATACCCAGGAGTGTAATTATTGGGTCATGGTATATACAGTCGGCCCTCCATATCCGTGGGTTCCACATCCATGGATTCAACTAACCACAGATCGAAAATATTGCCTCCCCCATTCCAGAAAATTCCAAAAAGCAAAACTTGAATTTGTCACACACCAGCAACTATTTATACAGCTTTTACATGATATTAACAACTATTTATATTGTATTAGGTATTACAAGTAATCTAGAGTTGATTTAAATTATACAGGAAGATGTGCATAGGTTTTATGCAAATACTATGCCATTTTATATAAGGGACTTAAGTGTCCACAGATTTTGGTATCTGCTGGGGTCCTGGAACCAATCTTCACCAGAACCAAGGGACAACTGTATACATTTTAAACTTTACTAGATATTACCAAAATGTTCTCCAAACCATTGTGCCAACTTATGTACCCAACAGAAAATTCCATCAAAATTTGTCATTGTCATTTTAATTTTTGTTAAATTGATGGGTGCAAAAAATTATCTTGTTTTAATTTGCAATTAGTGATTACTGATTTTTTCATATGTTGATTGGTTATTCAAAAGGGAACAAATTCACTGAACTTGTTCATTTTTGTGTTGAATTGCTTATTTCTTTATTGAGTTATGTAAGTCCTTTATATATTATGGTTACTAAATCTTGACTATGGCAAATGTCTTCTATCTAGTGGCATGCCTTTTCATTTTACTAAAGTTATTTTTGCTATACAAAAAAATTTCACATTAAATGTATCAAGCTTTTCCTTCCTTGTTCATGTTTTTTGTGTCTTATCTAAGAAATCCTTTTTTACATATCATAAAGATATTTTCCTATGTATTCTTTTAAAGTCTTGAACTTTTTCATGTTTACCTCTGTAATAGGTCTGGAATTTATTTTTGTAGATCTATGAGACAGAAATGTAATTTTATGTTTTGCATGTGGACAACTGATTATTCCAAAACTGTTTGTTAAGTAGCTCGTCCTTACTGAACTAATTTTAATGCTACTTCTGTCCTATTCCAGGGTTCTATATACTCATAGGTCTTTTTCTGGGTCCTCTAGCCTTTGATTGCTTATTTTTCAATACTTGCAGCAGTATCACACTGCCTTAATTTTTATAAGCCTTAATATCTGGTAGGGTAAGTTTCACAACATGGTTCTCAAAAATTGTTTTGGCTATTCTAGACACGCAAGAGGCTATAGTTGTGGACTGCAAAAAAAGGATAGAGATTAGAGAGTATCACATGACTGACTAACATAAAATACTGCCTTCTAGAATCTATCAATATGTTTTCCCCTGACTAAATTTATTATTTTACATTTTTGACCTTCAACTTAAATAGCTGTCATTCATACTGGTTAAAAAGTAATAACTACACATAATTCAACAAGTAGATCAGTGGATACTGAAACCCATTTTTTAAACTTATGTTTTCATGACCATACCATTCTGCCTCAAAGAAGAAGCCATATTACAAAATGACGCTTTCAATCTGTTTATCTGAGTCTACTACTTTCCTTCAGTCCCGAAAAGTGTACGTGTATGGACTTGTGCATATCCAATTCTTTCTATTTGCTTTACCTCCAAGGAAACTATTTTAAGAGTAAGTCTGTTTTTCATTTAAATTTAAGAATGATCCCCCTTTATGCAAAGCACTCCATAGAACTGACTCATTTAATGCTCATAACATCCATATGAAGCAGGTATAATAAATATAGTTTTGGTTTTCATCCTCGGTTTCTGTCACAGAGCTCTTAAAACCTTTGTAATTTCCTGAGTGATAAGGGTGATAAGAGCATCTTTTGTTATAATATTTGGGTTTTGTACAGAGTTCCTAAAACTCCTGGAATTTCCTAAGTGGTAGAAGTGTCTTTTGCTTTTAATAACAAATCCTTTGATCACACCCGAATCTACATACTTAGCCTCAGGATGGGGCTGGTCACCAGAAAGCCTAAGTTATAATGGTCAGCCTCAGCCACCAATCTTTCAGAAGGGGTGGGAGGTGAGCTAGGGCTGGAAATTAAGACCCTATAAAAAACTCTTTAATGAAGAGACTTGATGAGATACCAGGTTGGCAAATCTCAACTCCACAAGGACAGGAGCTCCTGAATTCAGGACCCTTTCAGACCTCACTTATGGACCTCTTCATCTGGCCATTCCTCTGTTTCCTTTATAATAAACTGAAAAACATAAGTAAATGTTTACTGGAGTTTTGTGGGCCATCGTAGCATATTATCAAACCTGAGGAGGGGATGGTGGAAACCCTGATTTGTAGTCAAGTCAGACAGAAGTTGTGGGTACCCTAGGGATCCACCATTTGTGACTGGTATCTGAAGTGGGGGCAGTCCTGCTGGACTGAGCCTTTAACCTGTGAAGTCAGTGCAAACTCCAGGAAGTGAGTGTCATAACTGAGTTAAATTGTAGGACACCCAGTAGATGTCTACCGGAGAACTGAGTTGCCTTGTTATGGGAAAAAAAAACCCCACACATCTAGGGTCAGAAGTGATCTGTGTGAGACAGTAGAGAAACACTGATTTCCCAGAAGTAGGTACTATTATTTCATGCTCATTATAAAGAAGAGGAAAAGGAGACACAGAGCTTAAGTAACAGGGCCAGGCCCACCCTGTTAATAAATGGCCAGACTGAGGCTTGAATCCAGGCAACGTGGGTTCACTTTCCCTTTGTAACCAGTACAACTCTATAGCTTCTCATTAAACTAATGGTCACAGGAATTCATAGTTACAACTGAACATGAGTATTTACAAAGAAGGAGGACAAAGAGCTATGAGAATATTTGGGCTTCCCTGGTGGCGCAGTGGTTGAGAGTCCGCCTGCCGATGCAAGGGACACGGGTTCGTGCCCCGGTCCAGGAAGATCCCACATGCCGTGGAGTGGCTGGGCCCGTGAGCCATGGCCGCTGAGCCTGCGCGTCCGGAGCCTGTGCTCCACAATGGGAGAGGCCACAGCAGTGAGAGGCCCGCGTATCACAAAAAAAAAAAAAAAAAAAAAAAAAAAAAAGAGCTATGAGAATATTTAACAAGAGGACAGGACCTAATCTGGAGGGAGTGGACAGGTAGTTAGGAAAAGTGGCTTTGAAGAGAAACATTTAAGCTGAAATCTGAAAGATGAGCAGGGTTTACTTCCATGAAAGTTTTTTTCTCTTTTGACAAGAGTGCGGGAACAGTGGAAAGAACCTTCTAGGAAAAGGGTAAATGCAAGAGTACAGTGGTGCCTTTGAGGAAGCCAGTGCAGCTGGAACTCAGACAGAGGCAGAGTGTGGTGTGAGCTGAAATGGGAGTGGGGGCCTAGTGGCCCAGGTCAGACTGGGCACGGGGGCCCTGGCAAGGGATTTGGACTTGATCCTTCACCTCCACCGAGTTTTAAGCCAGAAGCGATATGAACAATTTGTGGTTTGTAAAAGGTGTGTTGAATACGTTAAAGAAGGCACAATACTAAAATTTCACTAAGAAAGGAAAATTTTTAGTAAAGAGCTCCCTAAATAATTACCTTTATTAAAATTTATCTGAGGGCTTCCCTGGTGGTGCAGTGGTTGAGAACCTGCCTGCTAATGCAGGGGACACGGGTTCGAGCCCTGGTCTGGGAAGGTCCCACATGCCGTGGAGCAACTAGGCCCATGAGCCACAACTACTGAGCCTGCACATCTGGAGCCTGTGCTCCGCAACAAGAGAGGCCACGACAGTGAGAGGCCCGCGCACTGCGATGAAGAGTGGCCCCCGCTTGCCACAACTAGAGAAAGCCCTCGCACAGAAACGAAGACCCAACACAGCCAAAAATAAAAATAAATAAATTAAAAGAAGGCTCAACATTAAAAAAAAAATTCTCTGAGAGACTGTAAATGTATCATCAAAATTTAAATTTCACGTGGAACCAGAACAACAGAGAACAAAGAGAACAGCCTTGGGAGAATTCATATCAGACTTTCATCCTAGTTGTCAGATTACTCACTACATGATTCAAGGCAAGTTATGTCATTGCTATGGGTCTCAATGTCCTCATCAGTGAAATAGGAAGAGTGTTTACTTGTAGGCTTTGGTTAGTACAATTTGTCTACCAACAGGAGCCCTCTAAGACTTAGAAATCTGGTTGAATTTGGCCCAGCTCTTCAGCCTGTGACCACTGAAAGCCCTTCCCACAACTTCTTGTAATTTTCCATGGCTCACGGCCATAATTCTCTCTACTTTGATATTTCTGCATCCACCAGGCAACCTCAGCAGGTCAATCTGGAGGGAAGCCCAGCCCCTTTGCAGGCTCACCAAGTTTCCTGACCCAGACGTTGCATCAATTTCACAAATGTACTTGAGATTTGGAGGAAAGGGCTCACAGGGAGGGCTGACTACATTGAGCCCCGTGGTCTCCCACCATCTCATTGGTTCTGCCTCCTGTCTGCTTCTTTTCCTAGTCCACTTTTCTCTCCGGTTCAACAATAATGACCAAGCCCAAACAAAACAAAACAAAACAAACCCTCTCTCCACTTACTAAGAGTAGTTCTGCCCCACCTACATCCTGTCACTGTCTCACCTTACCAGTCATTGAAGTATTTTTCTACAAAGACAGATTTTTCAGAGGAATTCTGGTGAATTACATTTTCTTAGTGAACTACATGAAAATTTCAAAATCACTAAGTATAGATGGTAGCTGCTATTATCAATTTTTTTTTTTTTTTTTTTTTTTTTTGCGGTATGCGGGCCTCTCACTGTTGTGGCCTCTCCCATTGCAGAGCACAGGCTCCGGACACGCAGGCTCAGCGGCCATGGCTCACGGGCCCAGCCGCTCCGCAGCATGTGGGATCCTCCCGGACCGGGGCACGAACCCGTGTCCCCTGCATCGGCAGGCGGACTCTCAACCACTGCGCCACCAGGGAAGCCCTGCTATTATCAATATTTTTATTATGATTATTCATTGGTGCAGATATTCTGTTTCTTATTTTAAAAATGCCTTTAATTCTTTAGTATTTAGGTTTAGGAACCATCCTCTTCTCAGAGTCTCTCTGATGCAAACCAGAGGATGAGTGCATTAGTTAGCTTTGTTGCCTAAACAAGGAAACTCAGTTGATAATGGCTTACAAAACAAAGGTTTATTTTTTTCATTGACATTTCACGGGAACCCCAGGTCCACTACAGCTGTGTTTTTGGCAGTGGGTAGGCTGTGGCTCTGCTCTGTGAGTCCTCACATTCTGGAGCCCAGGCTAAAGCAGCAGCCCCTGCATCAGACATGTCAATTTCACAGCAGAGGGGAAAGAAGTCCAGAGTCAAACACACAATGACTCTCAAGCCTTCTGCTTGAACATGACATATGCGATGCCCACTCACATCCTATTGGCTGAAGAAGTCCCACTGCTAAGCTCAATGTCAATGAGATAAAGTGGAGAGACTGAACACACAAGTGGATAATGGCCAGACCTATGCAATAAAGCTCTGACCTCCAACCTCGGCAGCAACCAGCCCAGGAAGCCAAACCACAACATTGTAGCAATTGGCTTCACATGGACAGCACTTGGTCAATGACTGCCAGATTTTTTTTGCCCCTGCTTCCAACTCAGTATTAACCAGAGAAGCCAAATGTCCTCTCAAACCAATCACATAACTTTCCCCATTTCCGGTGAGCCTGCCTCCAGCTTCTCCCAGCCAACAACCTCAGTCAGCATACCTGAAGCCTTCCCTTTCTTTCACCATAAAATAGCCCTCCTACTCCCCTGCCAGCCCTTGACTCTCTGCCAAATGCAAGTGATGGAGGCTGACTGCCTTGCTATGTAACAAACTCTGAATAAATAGCCTCTGTTTGTTCGTTCTCCTCTGGGTGGTCTTTGCTTATTTCCACAAAATACACCCCTCCTATGGTGGCAGGGGAGGCTGGGAAGCGTTCCTGAGAATCACACGGCAATGAGTGAGGATGAATGAATCATCTTCTTTGAGGAAACGGAGAGTAAATAGAGGGGGGACAATGGCACAGTCCGCCGCAGTTTAACCTCTGAATTACAGAGAGTTGCCTTTCTCCTCGGCACATGCACAATTCCATCCAATTGTGAAGCACACTTGAAGGCCAGTATCTCCTAATACTCTCTATTCTACATCTGGGTATGTCTAGTCTTTCTTCAGAGACATGGACCAAAACACAAGTTAACGTACATAAGACATAGTAGTAGCTCAGAGATAAGATAACAGTAAGAAACCCTCTTCAGAAAGACAGGGAGATGCATAGCAGTCACTCACCAGGAGCAATGCTACTATCCAGGGCAAAATGTTGCAAAGGCCTCCTCCTCCATGGGGAAGAAGTGCTCCTGGACTCAACACTAGTCCTACTTCCTGGGAGTCATTCTCCGGTCCACTTTCTCCATGGCTCTTGCCTCTGCCTTCCCAGAGGACTTTCTTTTGTCACTATCCTCCTTGACTACGTCTGCAAAGGCCACCGGGCAATCTGTCCCCCTTTTGTGGCTGAGCATTGCTAAAGAAAACATTATTCTGACACTGGTTAAAATGGTGAGGAAGACTTAATTTGGGACTATTTCGAGAGTCGTCAAAACTGTTGCAATAGGGGAGAGAAACTGGGCTCAACCTGAATACAGCAAGGACAAGTAGGGACTTACAGTCAATAAACAGAATGAGGGGGGTCGGGGGTGGAAAATTACTAAGAGGAAGACAGCAAGGTAGGGGGATTCATGCTAAACCGACTTAACAGGGTTCTTGCTGAAGGCAAGCCAGGGTGATCAGATATCAAGGGTAGGGGGATGCGGAATTATTTGACCCAGATATTGAGGGCGATCAGATATCAAAAATGGGAGGAGGGCTTCCCTGGTGGCGCAGTGGTTGAGAGTCCGCCTGCCGATGCAGGGGAAACGGGTTCGTGTCCCAGTCCGGGAAGATCCTACATGCCGTGGAGTGGCTGGGACCGTGAGCCATGGCCGCTGGGCCTGCGCGTCCGGAGCCTGTGCTCCGCAACGGGAGAGGCCACAACAGTGAGAGGCCCGCATAATGCAAAAAAAAAAAAAAAAAAAGGAGGAATTCTCACTTGAGTTGCGGGTGGCCAGGGGAACCAGTCAAAAAGAGAGGCTCCTAAGGGTCTTGGTCAGCATCCTTCTCAGCCTGCTTTCTGCCTGTAGACATTCAGGGACCCAAAGATTTGCTTTTATGTCTTGAACGGTCTTTTTTTAAAAATTCAAGCTGGTGGCCCTTTTGACAATCTGTTTGTCTCTGTCTCTGTCTCTCTCTCCCCCCTGCCACATACACCATACTGTTGGCTTTATATTTATTTGATTCCAGTTAGATCCATGTGCCAGCGGCCTCACTTACAGTGTTTTTCAAGACCGCCCCCCCACCTGCCCTTACCAGCGGTTTGAGCTTACCGATCTTTTACTGGAGAGACATGCCCTTATCGCTTTTCTCTGATCCATTCTGTCCAGTTGAGAGGATTTATTTGCAGGGAGGGAGACGCCATAATACATTTAGAGGTTTTAACAAGGGATATGGTAGCCATGCCCCTTGATTTATTCTTTGACCCAAGATTAAGTTTTAATCGGCTGCTGTTACTACTCAAACCATTTCTAAATTTTATCTTTTTTTTTTCTTTTGCGGCACGCGTGCCTCTCACTGCTGTGGCCTCTCCCGCCGCGGAGCACAGGCTCCGGACGTGCAGGCTCAGCCTCAGCAGCCATGGCTCACGGGCCCAGCCGCTCCGTGGCACACGGGATCCTCCCAGACCAGGGCACGAACCCGCGCCCCCTGCATCAGCAGGCGGACTCCCAACCACTGCGTCACCAGGGAAGCCCGTCTAAATTTTATCTTTTACTGGTCAATGGGAGAAACAGTTACATATTTCAACCCTGCCAGTCTCAACACTCTAAATTCTCTTTTTCCTCTCATCCCTGGTTGGCCAATTCCTTTCTGAGCCCATTTCTTCTTTACAGTTACTTGTCAAATGTATCTACTAGCAGCCATGGCACTTCAGTGACATTCTGTTTCACCACATCTTAACCGAATGTCATAGGTACATTGAACATCTGCCTTCAAATTACTGTGGATAGCCATTACACCACTCCTTATCATAGACTGCCATTTTTTTCCCTGTCTTTAATTAAAATTTCCTGGCTACACACTGGCCAGAAGCCAATGCCACAGAAGTAGAGATTGGACTTGAGGACACGGTGGGAGGAGGGGGAAGCTTGGGCAAAGTGAGAGAAGCATCGACATATATACACTACCAGATGTAAAACAGATAGCTAGCGGGAAGCAGCTGCATAGCACAGGGAGATCAGCTCGGTGCTTTGTGACCACCTAGAGGGGCGGGATAGGCAGGTTGGGAGAGACACGCAAGAGGGAAGGGATATGGGGATATATGTATGCATATGGCTGATTCACTTTGTTGTGCAACAGAAACTAACACAGCACTGTGAAGCAACTGTACTCCAATAAAGATGTACAAAAAAAAAAAAAAGAAGTCAATGCCACTTCTCTTAGGATTTTTGTTAGGCAGCATTTCGTGGTTTGTACCTAGTCAGCTTTGCTATAATAACAAATGATCCCTCAAATCTCTAAAATATAAAATATTTTTATAAAATATTATAAAATAAAGGCATATAAAATAAAGGTTTATTTAGCACTAGTGTTACATGTAGGCTGCAGATAGGTTGTGAGTCTACTCTGAAGACTTCTCATTCTCTGACCCAGGCTGGAGAAGCAGTCCCTATACAGGATATGCCATCCTCGTGGTACAGGGAAGACCAAGTTATAATTGCTGACCATTTAATGACATTTAGCACATCTGCTCAAGTATAATATGACTGGCCAAAGGAAGTCACGTGGCCAAACCTAATACCAATGGGACAAGGAAGAATACTCCTTGATGAGTGGGAACTTCAGCGTAAAAATGTACAATCTTCTCACAAGGAAAGGAGACTAAATAATTGGAGAAATCAAAAAATGCATCACATTGGTAAAGAAGAGAATTTTTTGAGAAATGTGTTTTCACTCTTGATATTGGCAAACCAAAAGAATTAATAAAAGAGTTAAAAATCACCACTAAAACTTTGATAAGGAGAAGAAGAAAAAGAAAAAAATAGACTCTGTGATTTCCTTTTGCTCTTGATTGCTTTGTTTTCACTCCCTCCCTAGTCATACATAAAGTGTAATATGTCATATGGAATAAAAGAAAAAATGTTCCCTATCAACTCTGCTCACTTTGCATTCCTAAGACTATCAAGAACAGGGGACACTGGGTGGCAATGGAAGTGTAAGATTATAGAGTTCATGTTTTAGGGACATAAGCCTATTCTTCCCTCCTACAACTTATTAACTTTCACCAGCAGACCAGGCCAATTCCTGGAACAGCATGCAGATAATAAGGTCATGTCTACCCTTCAAAAATAAAAGTTCTCAAAGTATAAGTGTAATCTGCCTACAGATCAGTAGCTAAGTGCCCAATTGCCCTCTGTGTTAGTCTTTTCCTATGGTCCAATTTTGGGAGCAGACTCAATCTTCTTGAACAGGGCAGCTGTTAGTTTATATGTGCCTTTGTGCCAAAGAGGGGAAAAAGGTGTCTTCTCAAGGTGGACAAATTAGAAAAAGCACCATTTTTTTTTTAATTCCCCTCTTTCCCACCTGGCGAATTAGTAAAAGATGCTCCTGTGGGAGAGCACATGGCTTAGCTGAAGAAAGTACATTTGTGGGATGAAAAAAATGCACCCCTGGCTCCCAGCAAATGCAGCCCTCAGCCAGGGTTCCAGCTTGGCAAGTGCATCGTGGCTTTGATTGCAACCCCCACTCACCTCCCAGAACAGGCGCCTTTGTTCAGTGCACAAAAACACAATTATGAGTGACAGTCCTGCATTTGACATTAAGCATGGGATGCAAAACTCTCATGTAAAACTTGTCCAAATGAACATTTTCCCCCAATAAATTTCATTCTCAGCTTTTGCAGAGCAGCATTGACTGGTTTAATTAAACTCCCCACTGACATGAGCTGGTCACTTGCGTCCATTCTCTTTTGAGAAAGGAGCCTTGGGTAACTTAGTGGTGTGGGCACAATAAGACCTTTCTCTTCCACGGAGGTAACATGTCGTGTTTAGAGCATTCTAATGGAGTTATTTATATGCTTCCTTAATGCAGAAAGAAGCTGGTAAGCTGGGGTTTTTAGGTTTTCTTTTTTTTTCTCTCTCTCTCTTTCATTATTGTTTTGCATTTTCTTCTCCTTTCTGGTTTGATCCTCCATGTTCAGATCTTTACCTTTTCTTGCCAACTGCCAGCAACAGTATACTTGCAAATGTTGCAGGATTTTCTCCAGACACCTGCTCTCAAGGACCACGTGTAGACTTGTCCAGTAAACCACCTCTCATCAGAGAGATTTGCCATATGCTATTATAAAGAAGTAATTCTTCAACCCCTTTGCTTCACACAGCATCATACTCAGCAGGGCAAATGTACAGATTATTTCATGTTTCACAACATTCACAAATGGAGTTTTAACAAAAAATGATCAACAAACTCAGACTATTTACTTTTGGGAGAAGCCAGTGTCAAAGCATTGCAGCAGCCTGAACTGTAATGTGAGTTCTAATTTTTCACATTTGAACAGTATCCACTCTGGCGATGTGTGTGTTCAAAGTGCAGAAAGAGTGGCTGGTGACTTGTTTTTCTTAAAATATACCTCTGCACAGTAGAAGCAGTCATGAATAATCTAGCGCCACTCATCAGAAGCCACACAAAGTATGTAAAATGGAAAATACAAATAAATCAATCAATGTTTGAAAAGTCTGCTCAGTTCCCAGATTTATCAGTGTAATGTGAAAATTTATTTTTTAAATAATACCTTTTTGGAGAAAACTTTGTTAAAATTAAAGAAATTCATTCATTCACCTAGTGGACTAGAATCAATGTGGTTGGCTATTTCAATGTAACTAAACTGACTTTCTATGGCTTTAATAAGGTAGTTATAAATTCCACTGCACTGTGATCCTTTTTAGGATTCTAAGAGCAACTTAGGTAGAGACGAGCGCTCTCCAGGTCTCGTCCTTCTCAACTTTATTTGGTGTGAAGATAAAAGAGAAGGATGTTTTCACTTACAAGTAACAGAGATCTCAAATCAGACTAGCCAGAATACTAAAAAATAGAAATTATTTCACATATTAAAAGGTCCAGAAATCGGGAGGTCTGTAAGATTGGTTAAGTCAGTGGCTAATGATGTTATCAGTTCTCTCCATCTCTCCACTATCATTGGCTTTATTCTCAGGCTGGTTACAAGATGACTCAGGCAGATCTGGAGTTTGAGTCCTCATAAAATACAGACGACGATTTTTCTCTTCTGTGGATCTCTCTTAGGAGCAAGAAAATGTGTCCTAGAAGTTTCCCCAGATGCTTCTACACCTCATTCCTAACCCATCACTGGCAAAAGGAATGGGATTACCCTTCAATAGACCAGACCCACTGTTGGAGTTGGAGAGGCATCAGTTATCCCCCGGCTCATGGCTCCATGGTTTTGGGGGCAATACTTTCACAAAATTGGGTTCTGATAGAAAAGAAGGAAGAAAATGGATGCTGAATAGCTAAATCTGTAAGTAGCTTAATTAATCTTAGTAAAAGTGCCTCTAAAATCTGATTATGAAAACAAAAACTATCTTCTCAAGAGGTTGTCTAGTTTCTTCATGAGGTTTAATACTAAAAAGAAAAAAGAGAAAAGAAAAATCCTATAAATTCTTAGAGATGTACTTATCGAGCCTGTCAACCTCAAAACTAAGAAATTTCTCACTCATTATCTTTAGAGTAGATATTATGGCTCCTTTTAATTGCTGGATACTCACCACAGAGAAAGCTAAGTGGATTTATGGTCTATATGAACACTTACTGAGAGTCTAAAAAATTATGGATCTTCTCAAAAGATAAGGGAAACATTTCCAGCTTATTGTCATATGCGATTTTTTCTGACACTATATCTACAGACCCACATATTTTTGGATCAACGTGTAAGTACTCTACAAGTTTTTTAAATAGTCTAACATCTTGCTACTCAAAATATATTCCTTGGATCAGTAGCACCAGTGTCATCTGGGAGGCTGTTTGAAATGCAAATTCTCAGGTGCATCCCCAAACCTACAGAATCTACATCTTAACAAGATTCCCGGGAGAGTCACTGGCACATTAAAGTTTGAGAAACACTACCCCAGGCTGGGCCTAGAGTGGAAGTTACAGTATGTAGCTCTACTAGGGTAAAAAGGGTTTTGCTGAGAGAATTTCCTTTAAGGGTCTTTTATTCCTAAAGGAGATTAAAGTACTATATATATTTGGGCTCAGCTTTGAAGATTTGAGACAAACCCTCCCTTAGTGGGCAAGTTCAGAAGAGCCAAAAAAGGAGACAAAGGAGATAGCAGTGTTGAAAAGGCAGAAGAAAAGCAAGAATATTTACAGATATCAAGGGAAGAGAATGCTTCAAAACAGACTTCATTAAAAGTTATAGATAAGTCAAGAAGGGGACATTAAGAATTGATGATTAGATGACTATCTGTGTCTGTAAGAATGCAATACTGGTATAGGGGTGGTATAGGAATTGGATGTTATGGAGACAAACTAGACAAAGTAATAGCAATGCAGAGGTAGTTGTTTAGTGTTTATGAGAACCAGAGCTCCAGAATCAGATTGTCCAAGTTTTAACACTGATTTCGTCCTTTAAAAGCACTGCAACTGGGACTTCCCTGGTGGTGCAATGGTTAAGAATCTGCCTGCCTCAGTGGAACAGGATAGAAAGCCCAATGATAAACCCACACACATATGGGCACCTTATCATTGAAAAAGGAGGCAAGAATATACAATGGAGAGGGCCTCCCTGGTGGCGCAGTGGTTGAGAGTCCGCCTGCCGATGCAGGGGATACGGGTTCGTGCCCCGGTCTGGGAGGATCCCATATGCCGCGGAGCGGCTGGGCCCGTGAGCCATGGCCGCTGGGCCTGCGCATCCGGAGCCTGTGCTCCGCAACGGGAGAGGCCACAACAGTGAGAGGCCCACATAACGCAAAAAGGAAAAAAAAAAAAAAAAGAATATACAATGGAGAAAAGACAGCCTCGTCAATAAGTGGTGCTGGGAAAAATGGACAGCTACATATAAAACAATGAAATTAGAAAACTTCCTAACACCATACACAAAAATAAACTCAAAATGGACTAAAGACCTAAATGTAAGATCAGACACTATAAAACTCTTAGAGGAAAATATAGGAAGAACATTCTTTGACATAAATCACAGCAAGATCCTTTTTGACAAACCTCCTAGAGAAATGGAAATAAAAACAAAAATAAACAAGTGGGACCTAATGAAACTTCAAAGCTTTTGCACAGCAAAGGAAACCATAAACAAGACAACGCTCAGAATGGGAGAAAATATTTGCAAATGAAGCAACTGACAAAGGATTAATCTCCAAAATATACAAGCAGCTCATGCAGCTCAATATCAAAAAAACAAACAACCCAATCCAAAAATGGGCAGAAGATCTAAATAGACATTTCTCCAAAGAAGATATACAGATTGTCAACAAACACATGAAACAATGCTCAACATCACTAATCATTAGAGAAATGCAAATCAAAACTACAATGAGGTATCACCTCACACTGGTCGGTCAGTCACTACTGGGTCACTACTGGGCATATACCCCGAGAAAACCATAATTCAAAACGAGTCATGTACCACAATGTTCATTGCAGCTCTATTTACAATAGCCAGGACATGGAAGCAACCTAAGTGTCCATCGACAGATGAATGGATAAAGAAGATGTGGCACATATATACAATGAAATATTACTCAGCCATAAAAAGAAATGAAATTGAGTTATTTGTAGTGAGGTGGATGGACTTAGAGTCTGTCATACAGAGTGAAGTAAGGCAGAAAGAGAAAAACAAATACTGTATGCTAACACACATATATGGAATATAAAAAAAAATGGTTCTGATGAACCTAGGGGCAGGAGAGGAATAAAGATGCAGACATAGAGAATGGACTTGAGGATGCAGGGAGGGGGAAGGGTAAGCTGGGACAAAGTGAGAGAGTGACATGGACATATATACACTACCAAATGTAAAATAGATAGCTAGTGGGAAGCAGCCGCATAGCACAGGGAGATCAGCTTGGTGCTTTGTGACTACCTAGAGGGGTGGGATAGGGAGGGTGGGAAGGAGATGCAAGAGGGAGGGGATCTGGGGATATATGTATACATATAGCGGATTCACTTTGTTATACAGCGGAAACTAGCACAACATTGTAAAACAATTATACTCCAATAAAGATGTTTGAAAAAAAAAGAATCTGCCTGCCAATGCAGGGAACACGGTTTCGAGCCCTAGTCCAGGAAGATCCCACATGCCGTGGAGCAACTAAGCGCATGCGCCACAACTACTGAGCCTGTGCTCTAGAGCCCTCGAGCCACCACTTGTGCTGCAACTACTGAAGCCTGCGTGCCTAGAGCCCGTGCTCTGCAACAAGAGAAGCCACCGCAATGAGAAGCCCGCGAACCTCAATGAACAGTAGCCCCCGCTCACAACAGCTAGAGAAAGCCTGCACACAGAAACGAAGACCCAATGCAGCCAAAAATATATAAAATTTTTTTGTAAAAAACTTCAATATTACTTTAAAAACAAAACAAATAAACAAAAAACAACACTGCAAGTTTGGGCAAATTGTTTAATCCTTCTGTCCCAATCAAATAAGGATAATACAATAATAACTACATTATAAGTTGTTCTAAAGACAAAGTAAAGACCTTGTCACATAGTAAGTGTTCAATAAATATTAGCTATTATTAAAATCACGAAAAAAAAAGTTTGAGAAGCACGGCTATAAGGTATATACAGTCACTCCCTTGGCTCCTGGTGCATAGAGGATACATATACAGAATATGAACTCTAGCAACTACAACGTACTATAACCCACATCATTTTAGCTTCGAACTTGAGAAACCAAGAAATGAATATCATGGGCTCAGACAACAAAATTCTTGTTCATCTCTTATCTCTGTTCCATTAATCCAAGTATCAAGATTCCATTTAAACTCATTGATTTATACGTGAAAGATGCCAGAAAAATGCCTGATCCCTTCTTCTGATCACATAAAAGTCTGGACATTTGGACATGGGTTTAATGGTCCACAGTGGGAAGACTAAAAGATCAGAACTTGCTTGGAATCATTTATATAAATGTTGGCACTATTTCCATCAAATATGGACTCAGGGCAATATGGAGGCCAACGCATGGCTGGTGCCCAGTAAAAATTCCCCTATTAATTTTTTTAAGTGATAATAAGGCTAAAGTTACAGACTGAAGTTTGTTGCTACGGTTTGATCATTTGGACAAGTACAGTATGTTCAGAGGTTTATCTACCCCACAGTTAGCACACTCCCCTTCTTGGCATTTCTCTCATTTCCTCGAAAAGCCTTTTCTAGAGAAACTTTAGATCAGAAGCCAAAGAAAATTCAGCTCAATTTGCCCTGCTCCCCATGGAGCTCCCAATGACTGAAGGCTTTCATTCCCTTCTCTCCCACATTAATGCTGGCTGTGCCTTAGCCACTATTGGTGTTTCCCTAGGTTTCATGGTGAGAAAGCAGTGGATTTGCTGGTCTGGTCTAGACTAAGTTAGTAGGCTGCTGTTTCATTTTCATGGGCACTTATTTTGCTTTTCTTTGTTTGATGTTGTAGCTGTTTTGTTTTACTGCACTCTGTTGATGAAAAATACAACCAAATATGAATAAAGGTATAGTCAAATCTACAAGTATAACATCTACAAATATGTAGTCCCCAACACCTTACCTCCCCATGCCCCTTTGCCTTTTATCTGTTCTTTGTCAACTTTTCCTCCCACATCCATGGCTTTTATAATATTTCATTTTTCTCCTACCCTCAGTCCTATCCCTACTGCCTTTCCTCTGAACAATGACCTTGTCTCCTGCTTCATAGAGACATGTGAGGCTTCCAGGTGAGAATTCTCTGGGATCTGACCCACCCACTCCAATTTCTATACATCCCTATTTAACTTCCTTTCTCCAGTTTCTTCATATCCCATTTTCAGACTCATTCTTTTACCTCTACTCTTGATAGTTTCTGTAGTAGGTTTAATGGCAGCCACCTAAAAAGATATGTCCATGTCCTAATCTCTGGAAGTGTGAAGGCTACCTTATTTGAAAAAAAGGGTCTTCAAAGATGTGATTAAGTTCAGGACCTTAATATGGAGGTTCCTCAAAAAACTAAAAATAGAGTTGCCATATGATCCAGCAATCCCACTCCTGGGCATATATCTGGAGAAAACTCTAATTTGAAAAGATAACTGCACCCCTATGTTCACAGCAGCACTAATTACAATAGCCAAGACATGGAAGCAACCTAAATGTCCATCAGCAGATGAATGGATAAAGATGTTGTATACACACACACACACACACACACACATACATGAACATTACTCAGCGATAAAAAGAATGAAATAATGCCATTTGCAGCTACACATATGGACCTAGAGATTATCATACTAAGTGAAGTAAGTCAGAAAGAGAAAGACAAATATCATATGATATCACTTATGTGTGGAATCCAAAATATGACACAAATGAACTTATCTAGGAAATGGAAACAGACTCACAGACATAGAGAACAGACTTGTGGTTGCCAAGGGGAAAGGGGGGTCTGGGAGGGAAGGATTGGGAGTTTGGGGTTAGCAGACGCAAACTATTATATATAGGAAGGATAAACAACAAGGTCCTACTGTATAGCACAGGGAACTATATTGAATATCCTGTGATAAACCATAATGGGAAAGAATATGAAAAAGAATGTATATATATGTATAACTGAATCACTTTGCTGTACAGAAGAAATTAACACAACATTGTAAATCAACCATACTTCAATAAAATAAATTTTTTAAAGAGTTAAGGATCTCAAGATGAGGGGATCACCCTGGATTATCCAGGTGGGCCCTAAATTCAATAACAAGTGTCCTTGTAAGAAAAAGGTAGAGGGAGATGTGAAACCAACAGAAGAGAAGACACAAGTGCACAGAGGAGAAGGCAATGTGAAGATGGTGGCAACTACTGGAGTGATGAGGGCACAGCCAAGGAATGCCAAGGAAAGCCTGCAACCACCAGAAGCTATTGATAGAAGAGATGAGGTAGGACTCTCCCCAGGCTCCAGACAGAGGCACCCTGCCAAAACCTTGATTTCAGACTTCTGGCTTCCAGAACTAGGAAAGAATAAGTTTCTGTTATTTTATTATTATTATTATTATTGTGTGGTACACGGGCCTCTCACTGTTGTGGCCTCTCCCATTGCAGAGCACAGGCTCCGGATGTGCAGGCTCAGCGGCCATGGCTCACAGGCCCAGCCGCTCCGTGGCACGTGGGATCTTCCCAGACCAGGGCATGAACCGGTGTCCCCTGCATCAGCAGGCGGACTCTCAATCACTGAGCCACCAGGGAAGCCCAAGTTTCTGTTATTTTAAGCCACCAAACTTTTGGTAATTTGTTACAGCACCCACAGGAATCTAATATATATTTTTTGCCAGAGGAAGATCTTGCTGTATCAATTAGTTCTTCTTTCTCCTACATTTTCAATCCTTCTACTGCCTCTTTTCCCTTAGTCATATATCCTTGAAATTTTCTTCTTTCTTAAACAATCTCTTTTTAAAATTTATGTTTTACTCTGTACCCTTTTCTCTTTCAAGGTAAGCACTTCAAAAATTGTCTGCATGCTTCATTCTCTCTCCATTAGCCCGCTCTCATGTTTCATACTGCTACAGTCTAATTTCTCTACCTACCACTCCACTGAAATGCTCTTGCAAGAGTCACAAACTGCTCAAGCCAATGGACTCTCTTCTACTTTCATCTTACTTGACCTCTTTGTTGTATTTGATACTATTGCTTCCTCCCTTCTTGGAATGTATCCTCTTCGGGAATTCTAAGGTATAACTCTCTCCTAATTATCTTTCTTCCCTCTGACCATTCCTTCTTAAACTCCTCCATTGCTCCTGTTTTCCTATCAGGTAAACATTGCTAATTCCCAAAGTTCTTTCCACTCATGGCCTTCTTCTCAGTTATATGCTCTCTGGATAACCTCATCTTCTCTTGTGGTTTTAACTGTCACTCATGTGGATGAAAATCTCATCATTTTCTTGATACAGTTCCTTTCCTGGGGCTCAAAGTACATATAGCCAACTGTTTACTGGCTATATGTTAAGGGGTATCTACCTTAACACCCATTAACACCTCAAATTTAATATTCCCTAAATTAAACTCATTGATTCCACCCTCAGAAATTGGTGGAAATGGGAGTTATTGTTGGGAAGCAATTATCCGTGGCATTTTTAGCCACACGTCTCAGATTATCTTTTCAAGGATATTAGTACAGCAAATAACCTTAGAAGATAAATGCAGTGCCTCTCGCTGCGTCAGAAGGCAGCTAGGCTTCCTAACCAGGAAAATAAAGATAATTTCTCCCTCATGGTCCAAGAATGGGCAGCTTTGCTAGCAGCTCCTTTAAGATTAGGGGGTTCCTTTGTGCAGAGTTCTTCGTCTCTGACAGGCCACTGTATGCTTGGCACTCACTGGGTCTGCTCCACATTGTCCATAATACTTGGGGAATAGAGGAACTGATGCAAACGTGAAGCTTGTACTCCTGCTGTGCCATGAGTAAGCAACTGTCTAACTCAGTTTGATTCATTGTCTCCTTATCGACTGCATTTATGGAAGTGCGGCCAGCCAGTCTAGCAGCAGCCGTAGTCCACCACTTAAAGACTGCTTGACCATGTGATAGCTATACGCCTAGCTAGACAGAGAAGGAGAGAGGAAATGGCCAAGATATTGAATAAAAAGTTTGGCATTGGGTTAACAAAGGCTGGAGCTGGAAATGTTTGGACAGAGTACAAGTCTGAGGGCTTCAACTGGAGCCTGGCTGAGAGCAGAGGTAGCAGAACCTACAGATCTTTGGGTACTTAAATCACTGAGGAAGTCACAAGTTCTCTACCTCAAAAGGCACAGCAGAAATCTACCTACAGGGTGTGACCCACAGATGCCTGACTCACATCCATCAGACTCACTTCCTGTTGCCATAGTGGAGGCTCTCATTATCCAACAAGGTGAACCATTTGTGTTGGGCATAGGCAAACACTCAAGATCAACCAACAATAAACCAAAATGATCTTCCTCTTGTATTAAGGCACTACAGTATTTGCCATCCCCCACCAAAACCTCGGAATCATTTTAAATCCTTCTCTTCCTTTTATCTTCTCTGTTAACCTCCCACATCACATTGATGACCAAGTCCTGTCAATTCTATCTCTGTAACATCTCTCATATATGTCCCTTCATCGTCCTCTCCACTTGTGGCTTTAGTTCAAGCTGTCATCACTTTGTACCAGGACTCTTGCTATAGTCATCTAACCCATCCTCTGCCTCAAGTCTTGCTTTCTTCAATTCATTATACACTCTGCGGCTAAGCTGATCACATCAGCCCCCTGCCTAAAACTCTTTGGGGGTTCCTGACTATCTACAAGATAAACTCTATGCTGAAATACAGTATACAAAGCCCAACACAATCTGGCTTCTACCTATATCTCTAACCCTCCTACCACACCCCCAAGGACCCCAAGATTGGAACATCTCCCTTTCACACCTCCATGTCTTTGATCATGCTGCTCTCCTGTCCAGAATGCCCTTTCTCTTTGAACATTTCACTCAGCTTCAGGAAATTCTTCAAATGTGACCTCCTCTGTGAAGTTTTCTTGACCCCCTTTCCCCCATGGGTTGGGGCCTTAACTGTAAACTGTACACAATTCAATCATAGCTTTGATAGACTTTGTTATGAGTTTCCATGTCTATCCCCCCCCACTAGATTATTAGATAATTAAAGAAAGAATCTGTCTTCTTTCAGTACTTTACACAGTGCTGAACACAGAGGAAGTACTCAAAATATCACTTGCTAAATATGTTAATAGGTGAGTGTATAAAAATGTGAATTCTCTGCTGCCTTAAAGCCATGCTGAGTGTGCTGGAGTGGAACAGAATGAACATAGCACCTCTTCCTATTGCACCAAATTTACACAATGGTAGGTCATTTAAAACATTTTAAATTAAAATAAGCAAGTATTTGTTATGAATCATAGTATAAACATTGCATTAATATTGAAGGTAAAGTATTCAAAGAAAGTTTGAATATGATTTGGATCACTTTGGGCTAGACTTCCCCAGGGCAGACGAATTTAGAGTTCATGTTCATGTATCATTGAGGGTACTTTAGTGTAAAAGTTTCCAAAGTCATGTTAGAGGATTGTATATGTATTGTAAGTACTAAAATTCACAATACAGATATTACTAGCTGTGAGGCAGGGAGTCTGCAAAAGAGGAGTGCCTCACCTAAGCCAGCAAGACAGGAAGGTCTGGATCTGTACCCAAAGTGGATTCCAAGACAATTCTTTACAAAAAAGAAAAAAAGATTCACCATAGAATTCTTTTAAATATCAAATTCTATAGCATTTAAAATATAGCTCAAATTATAACCACATGATCCACCAAATTTCCTAAATGCTAACATTTTTATATCCCCGGATTTCAGATCAAGTTTAGAGTCAGTGATGACAATTCAGAGACCTAAGTTTGTCCTGGAGACTTGGGCCCTGCCTGCACTCTTGCTTCTAAACTGTAGATAATTATCACACAAACTAGGGAAGAAGTTGAGCCCTAAAGTTTCTGAAAATCCCGAATTGAAATAAAGATTAGGTAAATTTTTAAAATGGTTGACCATATTTGTACAGCACAAAATACTTTTAAGAAAAAAATTTTAAGGTTCATCTACTATACAAACTTTTTAAAAGTTCTTTTTGTTATAAGAAAAAATGGTTAAAACAAGTTTAGATCCACTAGACCAACTATGGGTTCTCTTCCTGCCACCTTAGAATCCATTCAGAGATCAATTTATGTGTGAGTGGATGTGGGTATATATTTTCTGTGTGTGTGCGTGTGTCAGTAATTATGAATATCTAGCAAGTAACATTGCTGCTTTATGACACTTCTTCAACCATCAGTAAATAACTAAGTGGCCACAAGAGTTCAAAAACAAAAGCAATCCAAAAACAGAGGGTGGAGGCAGCTGAAAAATTATAAGTTATTCAAAAGACTATCTTGGGTCGATGTAAGAGGAAAATCTGAGAACATTTTCTTAAAAAGAAAAAAAAATAATAAAAGGAAACAGAGCATGGAACTTCAGAGCTCAACTTGTGCCTAATCTCTTTGTGTGGGATTTTTTCATTCCAACACGTATCTCCCAGGACAAGCACAACAGCAATCCCTAAATCATGTTCATCTTCTGAGGATACTATGTAATAAACATGGCCTTCCTTAAGAAGACATGTGAGTCAGGGCAAAACACAGTGTGTACCTCCCATCCTGCAGATCTGAAATGTTTATACAGATAATACCTAGTGGAAATCAACTCTGACGGCCACCTTGCTGGGGAAAAGAAAGGATGCAGATGTAACCAAAGAACATGGGACTTAGGAAATGTGGAAGGAGTAAGGGGACCCTCTATAACTGCTTGCAAATTGTATAGACTTTATGTGTGGCTCATTCTCTTTTTCACTGGGTAGTAAGCACCACCTCCTTTGCCTGCTCTCATTACCTCACTGAGAAAATTCTGGTGCCTGGTCCTCCCAGTGTCAGCCTAAGAACACACCAAATGTTAAGTCCCTGTTAGAGCAACATCAGAGACTATTTTTGCGGCAAATATGGCATGTGAAGGACCCCTCAGATTTCTCTTCCTATTCCATTCTACATGTTTGGGTGACAAAATCTTTTAGAATTGGAGAGGTGCATATAGAGTAGATGACGTTGTCTTTGAAAAGAGTATTTAAATATCTAGAATAACAATCTTTTGTAGTCTGCTTTACCTTCTTTTTATCTTTTTTAATGCATTTCCAAATATTTCAGAGCCAAAAAGAAGGGAACAAAATTATTAATATTGTGCTCTCCCTTAGAGGAGAGACAAAATACTGATAGAAACCTCCCTTTCCAGCCACTAGGTGTTATAGCAGCCCTTCTGTAGTCTCTGGAAATCCTCTCTATGTGGCATGTATTTGAAGCTGTAAGGTGTAAGTGCTGGAGAAAACCCAGCTCTTTTCTCAGTGAAATGACCTGCTATTCTGTGAAAGGAAAGGAGGTGTTTCTCTGAGACCACCATTACACCTGCTATGCTTTACTGAAATTCAAACCACTCCCCATCCACCCCTCCCCCATCTCTCCACTACTCACACCTCGGAGCTGGCTAGTGAAAACATGATTGGGTCAGGTGTGGGGGAAGGGTTAAAATAGAACCATCTTGGTTCCTGGGTAAAAAATTCTTGCCAATGTCTATGGTTTTCTGTGTATAATTGAATTTGTGTCTTACTCTATGACAGAAGTGTGCAAACACTTGTGCTTTAATTGACACACACCAAAAAAAATTTTTTAAGCTATTTGGCAAGGCATTTTGTTTTTAACATTAGTGCAATGCAGCCTAACAGTGTTCTTACTGTAGTCCTGCCCGAAAATGATTACTTTTCTGTACTTTTCTTATGACAAATTTATTTTCCCTATATGCTTTTGTTGGCTAGCACCTCTGGCATGATTTGACTGACAATGAGCCAGAAGATCTGAGTTTGGGGAAAATGCACAGCTCTCAAGGCTTGGCACATGGTAGATAAGTGCAGAGCAAATGCTCTGCATTCAAGCAGAGCCCTGTGTGTTGGCCTCATCAGCTCACCAAGGGCAACACAGATATCAGATGGAAAATGATCTACTCCACAACCTTCAGGATAGGAATCCAGTAAAAAAAAATTAGCTTTCGATGTTAAAACAATTAAACAATTGCTAAAGCCTCCATTAGCATTATTAACTAAGCAATAGGTCATTATGTTTCCAGTTTTATTGATGTCACATAATTGCTGTCCTATACAAGAGTTGACAAAATTCCCCTCTGATTATTTGCTTTTTCTCTGTGAAGTAGGAGGGGAGGTGACCAGCTCAAAGTGAGGATGCAAATGGATTATGAAGGTATTTTAATAGCAAATTCTTCAAAGAAAAACATATGTAACATATGCAATCTGCAGTGTCAGTCTGATTAGGTAGGGTATTGGCATTTGAAATTCATCTTTTAATCTAATACTCTAGCATTTAATTATAAGCAATGCACAGAAGACTTAACTACTACATATTCAAGGATATCAAAGATATGTTAAGCATATATCTAGAAAAGAGATCCAAAGATTTCCAGTTCAATTGACAAAAGTGTGCATGGGCATGCACACATACACCCATGAAATGTTTTTTCATTTGTTTTTGTTTGTTTGTTTTTTGTTTTTATTCCCATTCTAACAAAAAGTTGTCTTCGTCAGAATCTGAGTAGTTACAAGCCTCTTAGATAGCCTCTTCCACCAGAGGGCAGACAGCAGAAGCAAGAAGAGCTACAATTCTGCAGCCTGTGGAAGGAAAACCACATTCACAGAAAGGTAGACAAAATGAAAAGGCAGAGGACTTTGTACCAGATGAAGGAACAAGATAAAACCCCAGAAAACAACTAAACGAAGTGGAGAGAGGAAACCTTACAGAAAAAGAATTCAGAATAATGATACTGAAGATGATCCAGAACCTCAGAAAAAGAATGGAGGCAAAGATCGAGAAGATGCAAGAAATGTTTAACAAAGACCTAGAAGAATTAAAGAACAAACAAACAGAGATGAACAATACAATAACTGAAATGAAAAATACACTAGAAGGAATCAATAGCAGAAAAACTGAGGCAGAAGAATGGATAAGTGACCTGGAAGACAGAATGGTGGAATTCAGTGCTGTGGAACAGAATAAAGAAAAAAGAATGAAAAGAAGTGAAGACAGCCTAAGAGACCTCTGGGACAACATTAAATGAAACAACATTAGCATTATAGGGGTCCCAGAAGGAGAAGAGAGAGAGAAGGACCAGAGAAAACATTCGAAGAGTTTATAGTCGAAAACTTCCCTAAAATGGGAAAGGAAATAGCCACCCAAGTTCAGGAAGTGCAGAGAGTCCCAGGCAGGATAAACTCAAGGAGAAACATACCGAGACACATAGTAATCAAACTATCAAAAATTAAAGACAAAGAAAAATTATTGAAAGCAACAAGGGAAAATGACAAATAACATACAAGGGAACTCCCATAAGGTTAACAGCTGATTTCTTAGCAGAAACTCTACAAGCCAGAAGGGAGTGGCATGACATATTTAAAGTGATGAAAGGGAATAACCTACAACCAAGATTATTCTACCCAGCAAGGATCTGATTCAGATCCTTGAATCAATGGAGAAATAAAAAGCTTTACAGACAAGCAAAAGCTAAGCGAATTCAGCACCATCAAACCAGCTCTACAACAAATGCTGAAGGAACTTCTCTAAGTGGGAAACACAAGAAAAAAGGACCTACAAAAGCAAAACCATAACAATCAAGGAAATGGTAATAGGAGCATACATACCAATAATTACCTTAAACGCGAATGGATTAAATGCTCCAACCAAAAGACACAGGCTCGCTGAATGGATACAAAAACAAGACCCATATATATGCTGTCTACAAGAGACCCACTTCAGACTTAGGGACACATACAGACTGAAAGTAAGGGGATGGAAAAAGATATTCCATGCAAATGGAAATCAAAAGAAAGCTGGAGTAACAATACTCATATCAGATAAAATAGACTTTAAAATAAAGAATGTTACAAGAGACAAGGAAGGACACTACATAATGACCAGAGGATCAATCCAAGAAGAAGATATAACAATTATAAATATATATGCACCCAACATAGGAGGACCTCAATACATAAGGCAACTGCTAACAGCTATAAAAGAGGAAATCAACAGTAATACAGTAATAGTGGGGGACTTTAACACCTCACTTACACCAATGGACAGATCATCCAGACAGAAAATTAATAAGGAAACATAAGGTTTAAATGACACAATAGACCAGATAGATTTAATTGATATTTATAGGACATTCCATCCAAAAACAGCAGATTACACTTTCCTCTCAAGTATACATGGAACATTCCCCAGGATAGATCATCACATCTTGGGTCACAAATCAAGCCTTGGAAAATTTAAGAAAATTGAAATCATATCAAGCATCTTTTCCAACCACAACACTATGAGATTAGAAATCAAATACAGGGGAAAAAACATTAAAACCCCAAACACATGGAGGCTAAACAATACGTTACTAAAAAACCAAGAGATCACTGAAGAAATCAAAGAGGAAATCAAAAATACCTAGAGACAAATTACAATGAAAACATGATGATCCAAAACCTATGGGATGCAGCAAAAGCAGTTCTAAGAGGGAAGTTTATAGCAATACAAGCCTACTTCAAGAAACAATAAAAATCTTAAACAAACAATCTAACCTTACACGTAAAGGAACTACAGATAGAAGAACAAACAAAACCCCAAGTTAGCAGAAGGAAAGAAATCATACAGATCACAGCAGAAATAAATGAAATAGAAACAAAGAAAACAATAGCAAAGATCAATAAAACTAAAAGCTGGTTCTTTGAGAAGATAAACAAAATTGATAAACCTTTAGCCAGACTCATCAAGAAATAGAGGGAGAGGACTCAAATCAATAAAATTAGAAATGAAAAAGGAGAAGTTACAACAGTCACCACAGAAATACAAAGCATCTTAAGAGACTACTATAAGCAACTGTATGCCAATAAAATGGACAACCTGTAAGAAATGGACAAATTCCTAGAAAGGTATAACCTTCCAAGACTGAAGCAGGAAGAAATAAAAAATATGAACAGACCAATCACAAGTAATGAAATTGAAACTGATTAAAAATCTTCCAACAAACAAAAGTCCAGGACCAGATAGCTTCACAGGTGAATTCTATCAAATATTTAGAGAACAGTCTAACTTCCATCTTTCTCAAACTCTTCCAAAAAAATTGCAGAGGAAGCAACACTCCCAAACTCATTCTATGAGGCCACCATCACCCTGATACCAAAGCCAGATAAAGATACTACAAAAAAAGAAAATTACAGATCAGTAGCACTCATGAATATAGATGCAAAAATCCTCAACAAAATACTAGCAAACAGAATCCAACAACACATTAAAAGGATCATACACCATGATCAAGTGGAATTTATCCCAGGGATGCAAGGACTCTTCAATATATGCAAATCAATCAATGTGATACACCATATTAACAAACTGAAGAATAAAAACCATATGATCTTCTCAATAGATGCAGAAAAGGCTTCTGACAAAATTCAACACCCATTTATGATAAAAACTCTGCAGAAAGTGGGCACAGAGTGTACCTACCTCAACATAATAAAGGTCATATACGACAAACCCACAGCAAACATCATTCTCAATGGTGAAAAACTGAAAGCATTTCCTCTAGGATCAGGAAAAAGACAAGGATGTCCACTCTCACCACTAGTACTCAACATAGTTTTGGAAGTCCTAGCCACGGCAATCAGAGAAGAAAAAGAAATAAAAGGAATATAAACTGGAAAAGAAGAAGTAAAACTGTCACTGTTTGCAGATGACATGATACTACACATAGAGAATCCTAAAGATGCCACCAGAAAACTACTAGAGCTAATCAATGAATTTAGTAAAGTTGTAGGATACAAAATTAATACACAGGAATCTCTTGCATTCCTATACAGTAACAATGAAAGATCAGAAAGAGAAATTAAGGAAACAATCCCATTCACCATTGCAACGAAAAGAATAAAATACCTAGGAATAAACATACCTAGGTATGTTTACCAAGGAGGTAAAAGTCCTGTACTCAGAAAACTATAAGACACTGATAAGAGAAATCAAAGATGACACAAACAGATGGAGAGATATAACATGTCTTGGACTGGAAGAGTCAATACTGTGAAAATGACTCTACTACCCAAAGCAATCTACAGATTCAATGCGATCCCTATCAAATTACCAGTGGCATTTTTTATAGAACTAGAACAAAAGATCTTAAAATTTGTATGGAGACAAAAAAGACCCTGAATAGCCAAATCAGTCTTGAGGGAAAAAAACGGAGCTGGAGGAACCAGACTCCTTGACTTCCGACTATACTACAAAGCTACAGTAACCAAGACAATATGGTACTGGCACAAAAACAGAAATATAGATAAATGGAACAGGATAGAAAGCCCAGAGATAAACCCACACACCTACGGTCAACTAATCTATGACAAAGGAGGCAAGGATATACAATGGAGAAAAGACCGTCTCTTCAATAAGTGGTGCTGGGAAAACTGGACAGCTACATGTAAAAGAATGAAATTAGAACACTCCCTAACACCATACACAAAAATAAATTCAAAATGGATTAGAGACCTAAATGTAAGACAAGACACTGTAAAACTCTTAGAGGAAAACATAGGAAGAACACTCTTTGTCATAAATCACAGCAAGATCATTTTTTGATCCACCTCCTAGAGTAATGGAAATAAAAACAAAAATAAACAAATGGGACCTAATGAAACTTAAAAGCTTTTGCAAAGCAAAGGAAACTACAAACAAGATGAAAAGATAACCCTCAGAGTGGGAGAAAATATTTGCAAATGAAGCAACTGACAAAGGATTAACCTCTGAAATATACAAGCAGCTCATGCAGCTCAATATCAAAAAACAAACAACCCAATACAAAAATGGGCAGAAGACCTAAATAGACATTTTTCCAATGAAGACATACAGATGGCCAAGATGCACATGGAAAGCTACTCAACATCACTAATTTGTAGAGAAATGCAAATCAAAACTACAATGAGGTATCACCTCACACCAGTTAGAATGGGCATCATCAGAAAATCTACAAATAACAAATTCTGGAGAGGGTGTGGAGAAAAGGGAACCCTCTTGCACTGTTGGTGGGAATGTAAATTAATACAGCCACTATGGAGAACAGTATAGAGGTTCCTTAGAAAACTAAAAATAGAATTACCATATGACCCAGCAATCCCACTACTGGGCATATACCCAGAGAAAACCATAATTCAAAAAGACACATGCACCCCAAGGTTCACTGCAGCACTATTTACAATAGCCAGGACATGGAAGCAACCTAAATGTCCATCAACAGAGGAATGGATAAAGAAGATGTGGTACATGTATACAATGCAATATTATTCAGCCATAACAAGGAATGAAATTGGGTAATTTGTAGAGACATGGATGGATCTAAAGACTGTCGTACAGAGTGAAGTAAGTCAGAAAGAGAAAAATAAATGTTGTATATTAACGCATATATATGGAATCTAGAAAAATGGTACAGATGAACAGTTTGCAGGGCAGAAATAGATACACATATGCAGAGAACAAACGTATGGACATCAAGTGGGGAAAGTGGTGGTGTGGTGTGGTGTTGGGATGAACTGGGAGATTGGGATTGACATATATACACTAATATGTATAAAATAGATAACTAATAAGAACCTGCTGTATAAAAAATAAATAAAATTAAATTAAAAAAAAAGAATCTGAGTAGTTTCATGCAATAGGTGAATGGATCTAACATCTAGTATTTGATTAAGCCTATAGCTAAACCAATAAGGAAGGCAACGATTTATAAAGCTTTTCCAGACCACAACTGTCTGAGAACCGCTAAGTGCTAAAAGTTCTTCCCGGAAAAACATAAACACACACCAAATTTTACACAAAGTTTAAGTGCATTCATAGACCCCCATAAAACACATTACTACAGTTAGCTATTTCTGACTCTGTAACAAACCAACCTAAAGTTAGTAGTTTAAGACAACATGATTTACCTGAAAGTTCTTTGACAACAATTTAGGCTGGACTCAGCTGAGCAGTTCTTCTGGTCTTGTGTGGCTTCCCCACTACCTCTTTGGTGAGCCATAGGTCAATTATGGGTGTTGCTTATGCTTCTGGGTGCTGGCTCTTAGATGTGAGGATGCCTTGGCTCCACTTCATGTGGTTTATCATCCTCAACAAGTTGCCTGGACTTATTCTCATAGTGAAGACAGGTGTCCAAGAGAGAGTTGAAATTGTCAAGGCCTCTTAAAGCCTAATTTCATAATAGGTGCTACTGCTTCATTCTTTTGACCAAAGCAAGTCACAAGCGCAGTGCAGATTCAAGGGACTCTTGATGTAAGATGTTATAAAATCATATTGTGAAGGGTATCACTACAAGAAGGGATAGAGAATTGGGACCAATTTTTCCATCAATTTACCAAACCGATCATGAAACTAGGTTAATAATTTTCTGCAATGAAAATGAAGTAATAGGGGTTAAAAGAAAAAGCAGATTATTTTTACTGTGATATACAAGTGCAGAAACCAACAACTGTTTGCCATTCCAGGAAGTGTCCTCATGTGAAGTCCAGAGCCAGTAGAATACCTTTTTCCTAGTGGCAAGCAAGAAACTGTCAATGCTTTTCTTTTCTGAAAGGTAATATCTTAGAAAATAAATATGCTCCACATAGCTGAAAGTGCCCACTTTGTTATTAAAACAGGATACCATGCATTTCACATATATTTAGCGGGATGAATGTTAGCAATATTGATAGACTAGTTGAGGAAAGTGACACTGGATATTCTAAATGTCTGTGTCAGTTTTTATGCCCAACTCTACTGAAGTGGTATAGGACTTCATATTTTTCCATGGGTGTCATTTCTTGGGGATCTTATAGTTAACACTGTTTCCCACTAAACCAGAATCCTAGAAAGCAGTATTTCTATAAAGCACAGGAAAATTTCAGGACAACAAAAATTCCAAACAGGAAATATTGAATTCATAATGTACCCTGAGTGCGCAACGACTGATCCATTGATTGCTGTAGCATCATCAAAAATCAGCTGTCAATATGTTGAATGTGATCATATTCCTACCTACTAGAAAAAAAAGCAAAAAAAATTTTTTTCTATTTCCTGACTATAGGAAATTCAGTATATAATTGACAATAGTTGATTGAATTTAGCAAAATTTAAGTTCTTTATTCAGATACATTTAGTTTACATCAGACTTTGCCATTACCAAAGGCTATATGTCTAGTTAGAAGAGATCTTCTTTGATACTCCAATGCTCTAATTCTTCTTACATATTTTTTTTTTCTTAAATTACAAGAGAATTGGCGTTATGGCAGAATCCACTTAGATGAATCCTCCATCCGGTCCCAACTCCCTCTCTGTAATTCTATATCAGTTTTCTGTTGCTACGGTAACCATTTACCACAATTGTAGTGGTTTAAAACAACACAAATTTATTATCTTAAAGTTCTGGAGGTCAGACATCTGAAATGAGTCTCACTGGGTTAAAATAGGGTGTCTACAGGCTGCACTCCTTTCTGGAGGCTCCAAGCGAGACTCATTTTCTTGCCTTTTTGAGATTCTCCAGCTTGCTTTTGTTCCTTGGCTCGTGGCATCCTTCCACCTTCAAATCTAGCAAGGGCTGGTTGAGTCTTTCTCACGTTCCACTGCTCTGACTTCTCCTATCTCCCACTTGCACACTTAAGAGCACTTGGGATTACAACAGACTCACCTACTTTAAGATCAGCTGAATAGGAACTTTAAAATTTGTCTTTTACCTTAATTCCTCTTTGCCCTGTAGCATATTCACAGGTTCTAGAGATAAGGGCATGGACATCTTTGGGGGCCAAATTGTGCCTACACAAAACCAAGGCCATCTCACTTCTTTTTTCAGGCTACCTTAGATATTGATGCCTAATGATATGAGCCAATTCTTCCCAAGAGAGGTTTTGCAGCACATGCCTATGATATCAAGGAGAGTTTCTTTATGACAGCAAATTGTATCTTCCCAATGCAAATTCTAGAAATATCGACTGAAATATCAATCATCACTAAAATGTACAAGAATATATCATGGTTTTTCAATTATAAGAAGGGTCATTTAAAAGAATGTAATTGGATTATTTTATATAAATAAATTACACCCAGAGTCCATTCAATGCATCATGCTTGATTATTGATAGGTTCTTTGATTTACTACAAATCCTCTGCAGGTCCACCACTTATTTTACACATTCCCTTATCTGTTAAATGTAGGATAGTAATTGCTGCCTATTTTCAGGTAGGTGATCGATGTCTTGGTTTAATTTTTTAAATTACCAAATAAAAATGAGCAAGATTAGTCTTTGCTCTCAACTTAAAATAAAATGTTACAAAAATGATTCTGCCCACCTGCAAACAAACATGAGGATTATTTATGATCTGTGATCTAATTTTTTATCCCCTTAGAAAACAGCAAGCATAGCCTAGTCCAGTATACAACAAGATACAGTAGGGTGAAGGTAGGAGATCTAAGGCCAGAGATAAAGAAAGAATGAATTAGAAAATAAGAAATGAGAAAAGAAAAAAGATGTAGGAAGAAAAGAGAGCATAGCTATTGTGAATAAATGAAAGAGAGTATTAATTTCCTTGGGATTTAAGCAGTGGTTATATACTGGCTACCTTTTTTTTCACTAGGTATGACAATTAAAAATATTGGTATAAAATAGCATAATGTGGTATTATGGTATTATTATCATAGGGAAATAGGGGAATAAATTAATTCTGATTCCAAAGTCAGCATTATGTCAGGCAACAACGTTTTTGCTGATATTCCTTTAGAAAAACCATCTATGTCTCCATTAAGAAATATCCACTCAAAAACAATGTGGCAATTTTTAGATATTCCCATTACCAGTAGAAACTTGGGAGGAAAAAACAGTCATGAGCTGCGGCACTAACTATATTTATATAAATCATGGGTGGTCTATATTCAGTGTTTCCTCCTAAATTTATTTCTGATGAAAGAGGAGAATTTTCCATCTAGACTGAACCATTTGAGTTTCCCCAATCATGCCTTCTTGCATTCCACTCTTTTCACCTGGAATATCTTTCCCACTTTTTCTCCAGAATAATTCCTACTCCACCTTAAATTCTGAATTTAGACAGCATTCTGAGAAGCACTCCCTGGTACCACCTCTCCTGCATATTCCTATAATAGAATATAGGAGTATATCACCACATATGGCACACTGTAGTATAAATAACTGTTCAATTGTCTCCCTCACCCCACTCCCCAAATTAGTCTTTCTGCTACTTGAAGGTAAGGTCCCTACTGTTTTCATCATTGTGTTCTTAATGCCTGATACATAGTGAGTAATCAGTACTTGTTAGTTGACTAAATAGGTCAATGGACAATAAATAAATGAAGGAAGAATGGGAGGGATGGAAGAAATCTGGGGGAAAAGATGCTTGACAATGCTTATTCATAGCCCAACCATAAAGGTTTTGTGTGTTTATAAGAGAAGTGCCACTTCTCACCATCTGTGATTTATAAAAAGTGTGCTTTTGACAGATGTTGGCCATCCTCAGCATACTCCATTTTCACAGAATAGCACAGACTATACAGTGCTCTCCTATGTAATCCAAGAGTGATTCCACTCAATCACTAGCAAGCAACCAATGTGACTGTGTGAAAAAGAAACTTTGAGAGACAATTATTTGTTTCTACCAAAGAGATATGGAGTAAGTAGAGATGTAATCTCTCCTGATTTTGATAAGGCATTTTGATTGTTTCACAAAACAAAGTTAAAGACATTTAGAAAAGTTGGCTTGGGGCCATGTGTATATTAAAGAAGCGAATGACTGATTTGGGGGTTGCATTCAAAGGGCAATTACTAGTAATACATTATCAATTTGGAGAACACTTCTAAGCTGTGTTTGACAGGGATAATCCCTACATTTCTTACCTTTACTAATGTTCAAAATTAAAAGATTGAATATATGCAGTTGTTTGTATTCTGTTAAAAATAAATTTCAAATGACTTTGATGAAATGGGTAAATTTCTTATAATATGAGGTGAAAAATGAAGACAAAATATGTCTACTTAGAAACGAAAATAAATCATTCACATGCAGAATAAAGTACAGTTGACAGGTAAACATTAAGAACAAAAGAAAAACACCTGGGAGTAATGGCCAATACTAGATTTGACTGTGAGCAGAATGAGTTAGCAATAGAATGCCCTAAACTAGTCGTTTTCAACCAGGGATGATTTTACCCCACAAGATGCATTTGGTAATTTGTCTGGAGACATTTTTGACTGTCATGATTGAGGAGGGTGCTACTGGCATCTAGTGGATAGAAACCAGGGGTACTATTATACATACTACACACAACAAAATCTCCCCACAACAAAGAATTATCTGGTCCAAATTTTCAATGGTGCTGAAGTTGAGAAAAAATCAAGTATAATAAAAGCATTATGTGATATAAGAATGTATTAAAATGAATGGTAATAGGCATTTAAAATTCCCCTCAACAATACTCTGTATCAAATCCTTATTAGAATATTGTGTCCTGTTTAGGATGTTACCCTTTAGAAAGTGTAGGCTATGAATGACTGGAAATAGACGGTATCATGATTGCCCAAGTCTTGCTCTTCTGCTGATGCAAGGAACATTATGCTATTACTCTGTCTCTCACCTAATAGGATATCTGGAAGTAATTTATGTCTGTTTTGAAGCTCAGATCTGTGTCTTGGGTTAGCATAAAGAAAATCTAAGATTCCTGGATAAAAAGTGCCCATAAATACACTGTCTGATAAACAGACTGAAAAAGAAAGCTGAATAAAGTTTAAGTTGAATGTTCTGGAGAATTAAGCCAGTTCTCAATTATGTGCTAAAAGAAAATCTCTAAAAGTTAGAACACAGAAAAATATCAAATATACGAATACAAATACCACAAAAGTCTAAATGAATGAGCCAAAAATCTTACATTACCAACATCAAACTATCCCAAAAACTTAACATGTTTTAATATGCATTTTATAGTTAGAAATGTGGTAAAAATGAAGAATGAGGGATTCCAAAGCAAAATAAACAAATCTTCAAATCACTTTAGAGTAGACAACGGTTAGAAAAGGGATAAGGTGCTGGAAATGAAGTTAAAAGTGATCATTTTAAAAAGTGGGAAATGACAAGCAAGTTTTTGTGGTGAGAAGAGTTTATTTTCGTGAAGCCACATTGAACAAAATGACACAGTGGAACCGTTTTGTGTGGTCCTGTTCATATTTCCATTGGATAGGCACTGTGCTGATTCTACCATATGCTTTGCAGCCAAATATGACAAAATGTGACTTTAAGCAAAAATATGTATAAAATATTGTTTATTATTTAAATTCAAAAACAAGTATTACATTCAGAATAAGAACCATGTACTAGTTAAGCACTGTAAAACACACCCTAAGAATGTATGGCTATAGCTTCAGTCTAAACGTTTTCTAAATTTTCTTTAAAGAGAAAGTTGAACTTAATATATTATTTAATTCATTAACCTGCTCAATAACACAAATGCACTAAATTCTACTTTGATAATGGATCGTTCAATAACTAAAAGGGCATAATTTGTATTACTTTAATGTAATGCAACTTGGAAATGGAGAAAAATGTAAGAAGGCTTCAGATAAGTCTTTTTACTTCATAGCCAGTAGTTTCAACCTCTTCCACAACAAAATGATTTCCCAGAAATACCAACACAGAATTAAAGATTTTCCTTAGTGTTTCCTTACCTAGGTGAGTGGGACAAATGTCAACTCTTGAATAATTAGGAATTAACCACAGTTGGCATTTTCTAAATCAATGCCTTTCTCAATTCTGAAAAAGTCTCTGCCTTTATCTCTTCATATACGGGAATTGCTAGTTCTCTCTATTCCTCCTATATTTTTTGGAGCTCCTCATGAAGCAAATGTTAGATCTCCTCATTTTAACTTTTAAATTAAAATTAAATTAATTTAAAATTAAAATTCATGTTTTAACCCCTCTTTCTTACTCTTTTCTTTTCTTACCTTTTCCCCCATTTATCCTCTCTGTGCTGCATTATTGTTACCTTCTCAGATTGATCTTTCAGTTCACTAACTCTTTCTTCAATTGTGTCTAACATACGGCTTAATGTATCCATTGAATTTTGTATTTCCAATGACTATATTTTTCATTTCTAGAAGTTCTCCTAAGTTATCTTTCAAACCTACCCTTTCTTTATTGCTAATATCTTTTTAAAATTTTGTGTTCCTTCTTTTATGCCCTTATTAATTTCTTTTAAAATATTAGTTGATGATTCTTTTTTAATTTTATCACCATTTAAATCATGGAAGAAAAAATTCCAGCCAACTAGTGGATTGTACTGATGTAGGACATTGCCCCCTCACTTCAAATATAAAGTGGTATGCTGAATAAAATAGTACAATCAAACAAAATTTAATAGCTGAGTTATAAATTTAAAAATGAGAAATATGCCGGTGCTAGAAATGAAGAAGGAACTTGAAGAGTAGTGTTATGGGTTGAATTGTGTCCCCCCAAACACTCATACATTGAAGTCCTAACCCACAGTACCTCAGAATGTGATCTGATTTGGAAATAGTTTCATTGAAAATGTAAGTATTTAAGTTAGGATAAAGTCATAACTGGAGTACAGCAGGCCCCCAATCCAATATGACTGGTATCTTTATAAGAAGGAGAAGTTTGGACATAGACACACACATGTAAAAAGATATCATGTGAAGATGAAGGCAGAGATTAGGGTGATGCTCTTACACACTGAAGAATACCAAAGATTGCTAGCAAAGCAACCAGAAACTGGGTGAGAAGCACAAAACAGATTTTTCTTCCTAGCCCTCAGAAGGAACCAACCCTGCTGACACTTTGATCTCAGACTTCTAACCTCCAGAACTGTGAGACAATAAATTTTTGCTGTTTAAGCCACCCAATCTGTGGTACTTTGTTACAGCAGCCCTATCAAACTAATACAAGTGGTAAGCTGAAGCCAAAAATATGGGGCTCACTAGGTAATCAGGACTAGTGATGAGTCTTACTATCTAGGAGCTAGAATTTCAAGCCTGGGAAAGAAAAGAAATTCAAGGATAGACCTTTACCCAGGGAGGTAAAACTGAGCTACAGGCATAACATCAGGGATCCAGGAGTGCTTCTTTATAAGTAAAAAAAAAAAAAAAAAACAACTAGAGAAATTCTACTTACTGAGTTAGAGAAATAAAGTATATCGTCCTAGAGCGCTGGGCAGAAAAATAATCTACATCTACAGAGATAATCTTACTTCTTCCTTTCAAATTTGGATGCCTTTTATTTCTTTTTCTTGCTTAATTTCTCTGGCTAGGACATTACTATGTTGAATAGAAGTGGCAAAACCAGGCGTGCTTACTTTTTTCCTGATCTTAGAGGAAAATAATTCAGCCTTTCATGATTGAGAATGATGTTTGCTGTGGATTTTTCATATACTATTTTTATTATGTTTTAGGGTAGTTTTGTTCTGTTCCTAGTTTGTTGAATGGTTTCCTCATGAAAGGGTATTGAATTTTGTCAGATGCTTTTTCTGCCTCAATTGAGATGATCATATGGATTTTTTTCCTTGATTCTGTTAATGTGGTGTATTACACTGATTGATTTTCATACATTAAATTATTCTTGCACTCCAGAAATAATCCCACTTGGTGATGGTGTATAATCCTTTTAATATACTGTTGAATTCAGTTTATTAGTATTTTGTTGACAATTTTTGCATCAGCATTCATAAGATATTGGTCTACATTTTTTTTTCTTGTAGTTTCTTTGTCTGGCTTTGTTATCAGGCTAGCTTCATAGAATGAGTTAGGAAGTATTTCTTTCTCATCAATTTTTGGAAAATTTGAGGATTGATATTAGTTCTTATTTAAATGTTTGGTAGAATTCACCAGTGTAGCCACCAGGTCCAGGGCTTCTCTTGTTAGGAAATTTTTGATTAATGATTCAATTTCATTACTAGTTATAGGTCTATTCAGATTTTCTAATTCTTCATGATTCAGTCTTGGTAGGTTTTGTGTTTCTAAGAATTTGTTTGTTTCATCTATGTACCCAATTTGTTGGCATACGATCACTTATAGTACTCTTTTATAATACTTTTAATCCTATAGTCAGTAGTAATGTTCCCACTTTCATTTCTGATTTTAGTAATTTGAGTCTTCTCTCTTTATTTTTTTAGTCAATCTATCTAACAGTTTGTCCACTTTGTTGATCATTTTGAAGAACCAACTTTTGGTTTTGTTGATTTTTCTCTATTGATTTTCTAGTTTCAATTTAATTTATGTGTGTTCTACTCTTTATTATTTCCTTCCTTCTTCTAACTTTGAGTTTAGTTTGTTCTTCTTTTTTCTAGTTCCATAAGTTGTAAAGTTAAGGTTATTGATTTAAAATATTTTTGAGTTTTTAATGTAAGTGTTTATAACCATAAATTTCCCGCTTAGCACTGCTTTCACTGCATCCCATAAGTTTTGGTATGCTGTGCTTTCATTTTCATTTGTCGCTGTCTTAGTCTGCTTGGGATGTTGTAATAGAAAATCATGGATTGGGTGGCTTAAACAACTAAAATTTATTTTCTCACAGTTTTGGAGACTGGAGATCAAGTGCCAACAGAGTTGGTGTCTGGTAAGAACTTTCCCTTTGAGTTGCAGACTGCTGCCTTCTTACTGTGTGCTCTCACAAACTCTTCTTGTGCTCGTGGAGAGAGAGAGAGAGAGAGAGAGACAGACAGACAGACAGACAGAGGCAGGCAGAGCTCACTGATGTCTCTTCTTATAAGGACACTAATTCTATTGGATCAGGACCCTATCTTTCTTACCTCATTTAACCTTTGTTGCTTCCTTAGAGGCCCCATCTCCAAATACAGTCACATAGGGATTAGGGCTTCAACATATGAATTTTGAGGGGACACAAACATTCAGTCCATAACATTATGCCCTCAAAATTCATGTCCTTCTCACATGCAAAATACATTCATTCCATATCAAGAGCCCCAAAGTCCAAAACCCAAAGCCTCACCTGAAGATGATCTAAATCACATATGGGTGAGATTCCAGGTACAGTTCATACTGAGGCAAAATTCCTCTCCAGCTGTAAACCAGACAAGTTGTTCTTCCAAAATATAATGGTGGGACAGGCATAGCATAGACATTCTCATTCCAAAGGAGAGAAATTGGAAGGAAGAAAGGGGCGATGGCTCCCAAGCAAGTTCAAAACCTAGCAAGGCAAATTCCATTAGAGCTTAAGGCCCAAGTATAGTCCTATTTTGTTTGATGGTCTGCCTTCTGGACCCACTGTGGTGGCTCTCCCACCTTCTGGACTCACTGGGGCAGTGGACCCATCTCCACAGCTCTACTGGGCAAGGGTCACACCCCTGCAATTCTGCCAGGCAGGACTCTTGTCCCCACAGCTCTGCTGAGCAGAGGCTGCCTGGCCATTGAAACTAAGGCCATGAGCCTGATGATCTCTGAATCACCTTCAGGATCATTCTTCCCTTTTCTTGAAGAATAGCACATGTTCACAGCCAAATAGCCCTACTGTCATTTTCTCTTGAATCTAAGAAGTCCAACAGCCTTCATTCATTTAGTTCACCCCTGTCCCCTTCAGTTCAAACTGGCAGGGTTTCTGATCCTATAATCTCATAATCTTTTCATTGAGTTGCAGTCCAACCACACACTTGGTGTTCTCCTTACTACATGCTTTTCTCATTTTTTGCAATATGGAGGGGCTGAGAATTTTCCAAATCTTTAAGTTCTGGTTCTGTTTTACTATAAGTGGTCAAGAGGCCCTGGTTTCACCTTCAACATTGTGCTTAGAAATCTCCTCAGCTAAATATCCAATTTCATTGTTCACAATTTCTATCTTCCACAAACTACTAGAGCACAAGTCAGCCAACTTCTTTGTCACTTTATAACAAGGATCGCCTTTTTATCAATTTCCAGTATCCTGTTCTTCATTTCCATCTGAGGCCTCACCAGAATGGCCTTTAACATCTATATTTCTACCAACATTTTCTTTATGATTATTTACATATTCCCTAAGAAGATGGAGGTTTTCTCTCTGGCTCTCCTCTTTGCTTTAAGATCCCTCACCAGAATCCATATGTCTACCAACAGTCCCTTCATGGCAACTGAGGCTTTTTTTTTAGTAGGTATCCCCCCAAATCTGCAGCCTCTACCCATTACCCAGTTCCAAAGCCATTTCCACATTTTCAGGTATTTTTACAGCAGCAACGTACTTCATGGTACCAAAATCTCTCTACTAGGGCAGCTGTAACAAAATACCACAAACTCTGTGGCTCAAGCAACAATTATGTATTTTCTCACAGTTCTGGAAACTGGAAAGATCAAGGTGAGAGCTCTCTTCCTGGCTTGCAGATGGTCACATTCTCAGTGTGTCTTCACATGGCCTTTCCTTGGTGAGGGGAGAGAGAGAGAGAGAGAGAACTCTCTGGTGTCTCTTCTTATAAGGATACTAATCCTATCAGATCAAGGGCCCATACTTACTACACCATTTAACCTTAATTACTTCCTAAGGGTCTCATGTCCAAACACAGCCATACTGGGGGTTAGATTTTCAACAAATTTGAGGGGGACACAAACATTCAGTCTATCATAGTCTCTGAGTACTTTCTAATTTCCCTTGTGATTTTTTTCTTTGATCCATTAGTTGTTTAATTTCCACAAATTTGTGAATTTTCCAGTTTTCATTCTGTGATTGATTTTTTTTTTTTTTTTTTTTTTTTTTGCGGTATGCGGGCCTCTCACTGTTGTGGCCTCCCCCGTTGCGGAGCACAGGCTCCGGACGCGCAGGCTCCGGACGCGCAGGCTCAGCGGCTATGGCTCACGGGCCCAGCCGCTCCGCGGCATATGGGATCCTCCCAGACCGGGGCACGAACCCGTATCCCCTGCATTGGCAGGCGGACTCTCAACCACTTGCGCCACCAGGGAGGCCCCTGTGATTGATTTTTAACTTCATTCTGTTGTGGTCAGAGAAGATACTTTGTATGATATATCTTTGGATCTATTGAGAGTTCATTTGTGACCTAATATATGTCTCTCCTGGAAAATATTCATTACATGATCACTTGAGAAGAATGTGTATTTTGTTGTGATTGAGTAGAGTGTCCTGTATTAGACCTGTTAGATCTAGTTGGTTTATTATGTTGTTCAAGTCCCCTACTTCCTTACTTATATTCTGTCTGGTTGTTCTATCCATTATTGAGCGTCAAATATTGTAGTCTCCAAATATTATTGTAGAAATGTCTCTCCCTTCAATTCTGTCAATTTTTGCTTCATATATTTTGATGGTCCATTATTAGGTGCATAAGTGTTTATAATGGTAATATCTTCTTGCTGTATTGAACCTTTTATTAATATATAATGTCCTCATTTGTCTCTTGTACTTTTCTGATTTAAAGTCTATTTTGTCTGATATTAATATAGCCACCCCTGCTCACTTTTCGTTACTATTTGCATGGAATATCTTTTTCCATTCTTGCACTTTCAATCTATTTGTGTCTTTGGATCTAAAATGAGTCTCTGTTGTAGACAGCATTTAGTTGGATCTGTTTATTAACCCATCCTGCCAATCTCTGTCTTTTGATTGGAGAATTTAATCCATTTACATTTAAAGTAATTGTTGATAATGAGGGATTTCTGTCATTTTGCTATTTGTTTTCTATATGCCTTGTACTTTCTTGTCCCTTGTTTCCTGCATTACGGTCTCTTTTGTATTAGTTAATTTTTCTGTAGTAAAAGGTTTTAATTCTCTTCTAATTTCTTTTTATGTATACTCTATAACTATTTTCTTTGTGGTTACCACGATGATTACATTTAACATCCTAAACTTATAACCTTAATTTGAATTCACACTGGCTTAACTCCAAAAACATTCAAAAACTCTGCTCACTTATAGCTACATCCCCACCCCTTTCAGTTACTGGTGTCACAAAATTATATCTTTTTACACTGTGTGTCCAAAACTTACACTAATATTTTGTTTTTTTAAAGGCATTAGCCTTTTGAAATTATGTAGAAAACAAAATGTGGAGTTACAGACAAAAGTTATAACAATACTAGCTTTTACAACAATAAATTTAAAAAATGTATTAGTCTCTTAAATCATGCAGAAGACAAAAAAATGGAGTCATAGACTATTGGTACAGTAATACTAACTTTAATAACTGCCCATATGTTTACCTTTACTAAGATCTTTATTTCTTCATAAAGCTTCAAGTTATTGTCTAGTGTCTTTTTGTTTCAACCTGCAGGACTCCCTATAGGAGTACTTGCAGGGCAGGTCTAGTGGTAAAGAACTCGCTCAGATTTTGTTTATCTGGGAATGTCTTAATTTCTCCCTCACTTTTCAAGGACAGTTTTGCTGGATATAGGATTCTTTTTTTTTTTTTTTTTTTTTTTTTTTTTTTTTTTTTTTTGCGGTACGCAGGCCTCTCACTGCTGTGGCCTCTCCCATTGCGGAGCACAGGCTCTGGACGCGCAGGCTCAGCAGCCATGGCTCACAGGCCCAGCCGCTCCGTGGCATGTGGGATCTTCCCGGACCGGGGCACGAACCCGCGTCCCCTGCATCGGCAGGTGGACTCTCAACCACTGCGCCACCAGGGAAGCCCCTGGATATAGGATTCTTGGGATTCTTAGTTGACAGATTCTTTCTTTTAACACTTGAATATATCCACCTACTGCCTTCCTACCCCCAAATTTTCTGATAATAAATCTGCTGATAATCTTATTGAGGACCACTTGTGTGTGACCATTTGCTTTCCTCTTGCTGCTTTTAAGATTCTCTTTGTCTTTGAATTTTAACAGTTCGATTATAATGATAGCAGTATGGATACCTTTGAATTCATGCTACTTGGATTTCATTGACCTTAGGTTTTTTGTTTCTTGGGTTTTTTTCTGTATGCAGGCCTCTCACTGTTGTGGCCTCTCCTGTTGTGGAGCACAGGCCCCGGATGCACAGGCCCAGCGGCCATGGCTCATGGGCCCAGCCGCTCTGCGGCATGTGGGATCCTCCCAGACCGGGGCACGAACCCACGTCCCCTGCATCGGCAGGCAGACTCTCAACCACTGCGCCACCAGGGAAGCCCAGGTTTGTTTGTTTGTTTGTTTGTTTGGCTGCCTTGGATCTTCGTTGCTGCCCGCAGGGTTTCTCTAGTTGTGGCAAGTGGGGGCTACTCTTTGTTGCAGTGAGCGGGCTCTTCACTGTGGTGGCTTCTCTTGTTGTGGAGCATGGGCTCTAGGCACACAGGCTTCAGTAGTAGCAGCAGATGGGCTCAGTAGTTGCGGCGTGCGGGCTCAGTAGTTGTGGTGCATGGGGTCTAGGGCTTGCAGGCTCCAGTAGTTGTGGCACGTCGGCTCAGTAGTTGTGGCTTGTGGGCTCTAGAGCGCAGGCTCAGTAGTTGTGGTGCATGGGCTTAGTTGTTCCATGGCATGTGGGATCTTCCCAGACCAGGGATCGAACCCATGTCCCCTGCATTGGCAGGCAGATTCTTAACCACTGCACCACCAGGGAATTCCCAACCTTAGATGTTTATCTTCTTGTCTCTCATCAAATTTTGGAGGTTTCCAGCCATTATTTCTTCAAATGATCTCTCCTTCACTTTCTTTCTTTCTTTTCCTTCTGGTACTCCCACATTGTGTAAGTTGGTCCACTTGATGATGTCCCACAAGTCCCTTAGGCTCTGTTTACTTTTCTTTAATCTTACTTGTTTTTTCTGTTCCTCAGACTTGATAATTCCAATTATCTTATCTTCAAGTTTGCTGAATCTTCCTTCTGCCTGTTGAAATCTGTCTTTGAATCCCTTCAGTGAATTTTTCATTTTGGTTATTGTACTTTTCAGCCCTAGAATTTCTTTTGGGCATCTTTTTAAATTTTCTGTCTCTTTAATGGCATTTCCATTTTGTTCACGCATAGTTCATATGACTTTCCCCACATCTTCCTTTAGTTCTTTGAGTATTTTTACAACAGTGGTTTTTAAAATCTTTGTCTAGTATGTCTATCTTCTTGTCTATCTCAAGGATAGTTTCTGTTTGTTTATTTATTTCCTTTGAATGGGCAATACTTCCCTGTTTTTTTATATTCCTTGAGATTTTCTTTTGTTGAAAAATGGATATTTGAATCTAATAATGTGGTATCTCTTGAAATAAGATTCTCCTCCTTTCTCAAGGGCTTGCTGGTTTATGTTTTTGTCTTATTTTGATTGTTTTAAGCTTGCCCTGAGGTGTAAACTTAAGGTCTTTGCAGGTCTTTTCTGAGCCTGTGCCTTTCCCCGGGCATGTGTAATGACTTTCTAATTTCCTCTGTATATACAGCTGCTTTTGAATGTCCTAGTCTTCAACATCTGACTCCCAAAAAGGGGAAAACAGAAAAACGAAGGAGGATTAAAAAAAGGGGGGGGGAGTGCCAACTCACTACCTCCCCTGGAAGTCACTTGAACCAGGGGGGGAGAGCTTGCAACAATGGAGGGGGGTGGTGCAAATAATAGCTGGTCACCTCTGTGTCTGCACTTCCATGATCAGAAGAAGCAATCAGAACACAGATCTTCAATATTAGGAGGACATAGTCCTCAATGCCTACCTTGGCTCCTGCAAGCTGCATGCAAGCTGCTCCAAGATCAAGTACACAGCTGTCTGCCTTGGCTGGGGAGCTGCTACTGTGCTGAATTGAAATTGATTAAAATTAACTGCAATTTATTGTCAAAGACTTTCCCTGGAAGCTGCAAGCCTTTAACAGACTCCAGAGTTCCAAAATAATTGCATCTGCCAGTGCAATTGTTGTCTGGGTGAGAGGACAGATTTCTGGTGCTTTCTACTCTGCCACCTTCCCAGAATCTTCCTCCCTAGTTAAATATTTTTAAGAAATATAGAGTCTGCAAATATCAACATTGCTGTGAACTGAGGTGTTTTCTTTCTTTTAAAGTAAAAAAAGAAAAAAGAAAAAGTTAACATAACCACCTGTTTTTACTTGGAAGAAACTCTAGAGTGCAAATTCATTTATACTAAATACTGCATGGTCTGACTTCACATGATTCCTATAAACATACAAATATTATTCCTAATGATGGTAAGATTTTGTGATTCAAAATGTGGACTGAAAGGGGAGAGAAATGAGATCTTTAGGAGAAACTTACATGCATATGAAATCTGGACTCTGAGAGAGCTGAAGTTCACGCTATATCTTGGAACACAAATGGAATGTAATTTACTCCTTCACTTCTTTATTCATTCATTCATTCATTCATTCAATGAATATTTATTGTGTGTCATTATGTCCCAAGCACTATCCTAGACATTAAATACACAACAGTGAACAAAAAGACAAAGTCCCGGGCTTCCCTGGTGGCGCAGTGGTTGAGAGTCCGCCTGCCGATGCAGGGGATACGGGTTCGTGCCCCGGTCTGGGAAGATCCCACATGCCGCGGAGAGGCTGGGCCCGTGAGCCATGGCCGCTGGGCCTGTGCGTCCGGAGCCTGTGCTCCGCAATGGGGGAGGCCACAACAGTGAGAGGCCCGCGTACAGCAAAAAAAAAAAAAAAAAAAAAAAAAGACAAAGTCCCTTTCTCATAAAACTTACATTCTCACAGACACAAAAATAGTAAACACAACAAATAAATTATACACTATTTTCAAAGGCAATGCTCTAGAGAAAATATAAATCAGGGAAAGGGAACAATGAGTATCAGGGTGGGGAAAAGCACTGCTATTTCTTCTGCAGTGTTTAGGGAAGCCCTCATGGTAGTAAATAATCCTATATATTTGAATTATAGTTAATTCAGTTGGTAGTCAAACCTTCCTTTCAATCAGTTAATATGCAACACCCATATTAGTCTAACTTTCTCCACCTGGAGATTCTTTTGATCTTTTTTCCTTATTAAATTAAAATGTTCCAAAATGCTGTGCTTGTGGCTTAGTGGATCAGGCGTGTGATGTACAAAAACCTGAATAAATACCCCTCTACCCCCCACCCCAGAGGTGTATGCAATTATTAGAGTGATTCTTTAAAGGATTTGTTAAAATGCCAAAATAGTGTCACAGAAAACACGTCAAATAGATTGAAGTTTACTTTATGAAAAAAAAAAGTGTTTAACAAGGGTTTATGGGGTTTTATAAAAACACCTTAACACCTTACAGACCTAAGGGGGAAAAAGCTCTATTTAAGTATCATGCACCAATAGCAGACCACCCAATGCTGATGACTAGAATCCTCAAACAGACCCATCCTTGGGAGCCCATGTGGAGACCATAATTTTATGGTCATTTTAATTGTATTTGGGTTATTACCTCATGCCCCAGCAAACACCTACAGTATTTAATAAAAATGAGTACAGAACGCTGTTCTTGTTAAACTATGTATTAACCAAAATCATAAACTAAGTATGCTTTACCATAAATTAACTGGGTGTTTAGTGTTTCTTTGCTTTTAAGTTATATTTATTTTTCTTATAACATGGTGTATGCTTCACTATGTACCAAATCAATGTTAATTGACTTAGCATTTAGACACAGTCTCCTATCTCTAGCTCATAGAGCCACAAACACACCTGCCGTGCATATTATAAAGTGATAAATACAGTTAATCAACCCTCCAGATATTCAAAAGAGTGGCTATAAAAATCATTGGGAATTTTTTTTAATTTAAAAATTTTTTAAATAAAAAATAAATCACTGGGACTGAAAAGCAAACAAACTTTTTCTTTTTTTTTTTTTTTAAGAACAGGGGGGAAAACACTTAATTTTGTATTTGTCTAGAGTCTAGTTGTAGTACTACTACTTACATCAAAGTTGATTCACATACAAAAAGTTGTGGTCTTTCTCTGCAGAACAAAAGGAAGTATCCTGAAAAACTAAATTCCTTCATTTTATGTTTGTCTAGAGTCTAGAAAACAGATTCTTAATTTTTTGCTTCAGTGCTCTGCAGAAAAAAATTAACAGATGAAGACAACATACAGAATTTAGAATTGATGTTCTTTACCACCACCACTGTCTGACTAGATATTCCAGCAAAATTCCCTTAATTACTAATTTACAGCTTCTTCTATTTCCTTACCTGGTCATTCCATAACCTATTAAATTTAGATTTGTGCACTCCTCCCCCTACAACATCACACTGATGGAATTCTTATTTAAGTCCCCCAGCATTTCCTAATTGCCAAAATTGCTTGTCTCTTTTCAGTCCCAATTGATTTGACTTCTCTGTAACTTCAACCTTATAGAGTAGAGGTCCCCAAACTTTTTCACACCAGGGACCGGTTTCGGGGAAGACAATTTTTCTATGGACTGGGTGGCAGGGGGAGGGGAATAGGGGGATGGTTCAGGCAGTAACGTGAGCGATGGGGAGTGATGGGGAGCAGCAGATGAAGCTCTGCTCACTTGCCTGCTGCTCACCTCCTGCTATGCAGCCTGGTTCCTAATGGGCCATGGACTGGTACCACAACAGGGGTTGGGTATCCCTGTTATTGAGCACTCCTTCCTCCATGAAGCCCTCTCCAACTTGGGTTTCCACACCATCACCATCCTGGATCCCATCCTACAGTCTTGGAGCCACTTCTCAGTCTCCTACGCTGGCTTCTTTTTCTCTGATCATCTTTTAATTACCAGTGATCCTATAACATCCTGGACATTCTTCTCTTTTAACTCTGCAAATGTTCCCTGAGTGATTCTACCAATCTTAGTCTACTGACTATACGGTTACAATTCAAACTGAATGTGTGACATCCCCCTCCTCCAAGAAGTGTTGGAACACTCCTCCCCCAGTGTTTCTAGTCTCAGTAAGAACAGATATTACCTACCAGGTGCTGGCGAGAGAAACTTAGACGTCAGAATTCTCTTTCCTCTACCCTCCATGTAGAGTTACCAGATTTAGCAATTAAAAATACAGGACCCTCAACTAAATTTTAATTTCAATAAACAATGAATAATTTTTTGTATTAATATTTCACAAGTATTGAAATTTCACTGTATTTTATTTGGCAATCCTACCCCTGCATCTAATCAAACATCAAGCTCCTAATTATTTCTCAATAATCAGGAGAAATATTGTCTCAGTGGACAATTTCATGTCCATTTATTTCCCATTGCCATCATCCTAGATTTAGCTGCCATTGTCTCTTGATTAGATCTCTAAAATAACCTCCCAAACAGAATCCCTGAATGCTCCATGACCCATTAACATCTCTACACAGCACAGTAATCTTTTAAAAGACATGAATTATATCATGACATCCTTCTCCTTATTTCCCCTCAACAAATTCCTTACTATTAATACCTCAATATTGGCCTCTGCCTACACCAATAGGCAAAGGCAAGTAGTAGAACCTACTTTTTAGTAATTCTATTAAGTTTATTATGCTTTGGCCACAATTATCTTATTTCAATGCTTCAAACTCTTTTAGAGCCTTCCTGCCTTCACACAGATAATCTCCACCACCCTAGGCTTTATAGATCACTGATAACAGAATTTTTAAAGTAATTTATTGAGGTGAGATTCACATCGAACAAAATTAACCATTTTAAAGTGAACAATTCAGTGGCATTTAGTACATTCACAGTGTTGTCCAGCCTCTACCTCTATATTTTTCTAAAACATTTCCATCACTCCAAAGTAAAACTCTTTAGGGAATTCCCTGGTGGTCCAGTGGTTAGGACTCTGCACTTTCACTGCTGAGGGTGTGGGTTCCCTGGTCCAGAAACTAAGATCCCACAAGCTGTGGGGCTTGGCCAAAAAAAACAAACAAAAAAAGTCAAAGTAAAGCTCGTTACCCAGTAAGCAGTTTCTCCCCTTCCCCCCCTCCTCATCTCCCAGCATCCATTAAACTGCTCTCTGTCTCTGTAGACTTGCATATTCTAGACAATTCAAATAAATGAAACCATACAATATGTGGCCTTTAGTGTCCAGCTTCTCTCATTTAACATGTTTTAGAGGTTCATTCATGTTGTGGTAAGTATCAGTTCTTCATTCCTGTTTTGTGGCTGAATAATATTCCATTGTATATCTATACCATGATTTGTTTTTCTATTCATTTGTCAATGAACATCTGGGCTATCTCCATCTTTTGGATATCATGAATAATGCTGCTATGAATGTGCTTGTACATGCACTTGCTTGAATACCTGTTTTTAGTTTCTAGGCATGGAATAGATATTCCATATCTAGGCATGGAATTGCAAGTCATATGGTAACTCTGTAGCTTAATTCCTAACTTTTTGAAGAACCACTAAATGGTTTTCCACAGCAACTGAACTATTTTACTTTCTTATCAGCAATGTATGAGGGTTCCAATTTCTCCACATCCTCATCAATACTGGTTATTACCTGGCATTTTGATTATAGCCATCCTAGTGGGTATGAAGTGGTATCTCATGTGGTTTTGATTTGTATTTCCCAATGAATAATGATTTTGGGCATTCTTTCATATGCTTGATTGCCATTTGTATATCTGTTTTGGTGAAATGTCTGTTCAAGTCCTTTGCCTATTTTTTAAACTGGGTTGTTTGTCTTTTTGTTGTTGAGTTATAAGAGTTCTTTATATATTTTGGACAGTAAACCCTTATCAGATATGTACTTTGTCAATGTTTTCTGTCATTCTGTATGTTGTCTTTTCACTTCCTTGATAATGCCCTTTGATGCACAGAAGTTTTTAATTTTAATGAAGTCTATTTATCTATTTTTTCTTTTGTTGCTTGTGCTTTTGGTGTCATACCTAAGAATTAGTTGTCAAATTCCTGGTCATGAAGATTTACCCCTACATTTTCTTTTTTTTTTTTTTGCGGTATGCGGGCCTCTCACTGTTGTGGCCTCCCCCGTTGCGGAGCACAGGCTCCGGACGCGCAGGCTCCGGACGCGCAGGCTCAGCGGCCATGGCTCACGGGCCCAGCCGCTCCGCGGCATATGGGATCCTCCCAGACCGGGCCACGAACCCGTATCCCCTGCATCGGCAGGCGGACTCTCAACCACTTGCGCCACCAGGGAGGCCCCCCCTACATTTTCTTCAAAGAGTTTTACAGCGTTTAGTTTTTATGTTCAGGTCATTGATCCATTTTAATTTTTATATATTCCTATCTTCTTCCCCATCTCTTCCCACTTCTCCTGTACAGCCCCTGTATATTTTTCAGGGCTCAGCTTAAATGTTACCTTCCCTCTCTCTCACAGTAAATAAGGTCTCCTATTAAATATCCGCATTGCACTGTGTACTTAACTTCTGTCCTCTCTGCTACATTGTAAGTTCCAGAAGATAAGGCTTATGTTTGTCTGATTCACAGCTGCATCCCCATTGCCCAGTAGGGTGTCTGCCATGTATATTCAGAAATGTTTGTGGAATCACCCACTTCCCATAATTTATCTCCAACTCAGGCCTCTTCTCAATCATACTTATTTAATGAATACAAATTTTTTCCCCTTGCCTCCAAGTCTCTGTCTGAAATAAGCTGTGCTCATTGTCTGCCTATCAACTACTATGTATCCTTCAAAACTTGCTCAAATGTCACCTCTTCTATAAAGATGTATATGACTTCTATAGATATTTATTCACTCCTTGATAGCACCCTGTAGCTATTTCCATAACAGCACTCAACATATTGCATTACGGTTAATCTTTACAGGTCTGGTCCTACACTAGGCTATAAACTCTTCAATGGCAGGGAATAACCACCTTCTAATTTCTTTAGTGCCTCATACAGTGCCAGATACATAGTAGGAACCCAACAAATATTTGTTAAATAAATCAGTGAATGAATATGTGGACAGTGAAAAAACATGAATCAAATTAATAATTATTTTTCTGTGTCCCCGTAACTGCGAAGACCTGAAAGTTGCCTTAGAATGATGTAGTAATTGCTCAGGACTCCATCATAATCACCAGGCCCTTTGTGGATCTGCCCTTCAAATTTGCTGTTTAACTACACAGAAATTAAATTCCTGGGTTAATGAGCTTGTAAGACAAGTCAATTACCAGAGTTTTAAAAAAAATTTTAGATGCTTGGTACTGTGCTGGGTACTATGGGACAAAGACAGGAAACATAAGGCATGATCTTTGTCCTTATAATCTAGATTAGCGGAAAAGATGAACTAAAATGAAATAATGAATGAATTATATAACAATTAATGCATAACATAAGAATAGTCTATAACTAAGTACTAATTATCTGACAGTTTAAAGCTATAAATGCAATGGAATTCAGAAATAAACAAATAAGCTTTACTTATGTAAGAAATCGGTATTGCATACCTATTATTGTTTTTGTTTTTTGTTTTTTTTTTTGTTGTACGCGGGCCTCTCACTGTTGTGGCCTCTCCCGTTGCGGAGCACAGGCTCCGGACGCGCAGGCCCCGCGGCCATGGCTCATGGGCCCAGCCGCTCCGCGGCATGTGGGATCTTCCTGGACCGGGGCACGAACCCATGTCCCCTGCATCGGCAGGCGGACTCTCAACCACTGCGCCACCAGGGAAGCCCAATACCTATTATTATAACAGGCTCTGTGCTAGATGCTGGGAATCTACATAGAAGAAGACATCCCCTTCTTCGTCAAAAGTGCTTTTGAGCACCTGAATAAAATCATGCTCCTCTCTCTAGGAAAATGTTGACATAGCCATTTAGTCAGAAGCACAGGTTAACAATCTGGACTTGCGACTGGCATCTGAAGTGAGGGGCAGTCTTGTGGGCCAGAGCACTTACCTGTGGGGTCTGCACTAACTCCAGGTAGTTAATGTCATAACTGAATTATAGGACACCCAGGTGGGTGTCCAGACAACTGGAAAATTGCTTGGTGTGGAAAACCCACAGGTTTGGTGTCAGAGTGTCTATGTGAGTAGAGGAAACAGTTTTTCCTTTAATAGTTTAATGGTTGGGGCTTCCCTGGTGGCGCAGTGGTTGAGAATCTGCCTGCCATTGCAGGGGACATGGGTTCCAGCCCTGGTCTGGGAAGATCCCACATGCTGCGGAGCAACTTGGCCCGTGAGCCACAACTACTGAGCCTGCGCATCTGGAGCCTGTGCTCTGCAACAAGAGAGGCCACGATAGTGAGAGGCCCGCGCACCGCGATGAAGAGTGGCCGCCGCTCGCCGCAACTAGAGAAAGCCCTTGCGCAGAAACGGAGACCCAACACAGCAAAAATAAATAAATTAATTAATAAACTCCTACCCCCAACATCTTCTAAAAAAAAATAGTTTAATGGTTATACTAACATATTGTTCTTTAGGTCAACACTATGCTATTCATCTCTAATAGGGTTGGCTATCTATCTCATAGAATATGTCTAGGAAAATTGTTTTTTCAAATAATTTTTAATTATATCACTGACAGTGGGGATCTTTGAGTTACTAATGTTATCTTGTGCTGGTGACCTCAGACATATATATAAAATGTCCTGAAATAATATTAAATATTTTCCGAAGTAGGCAGTGGATGATACAAGTAAAGTCTAAGAAAAATCTAATGGTGAGACAGAAAGACTGGAAAGGAGGAGGGTCATGGTAAGGCAGCAGGCCTTGATCTAAATGCGAGAGGGCGAGGATTTGAATTCTGGCTGGCAGCAAGGATGCAAGGGAGATATTAAAGAAGTTCACATTTTAAAGTTCAGGATTTGACATTTGAAAACAAGAAAGGAGCCACAGATGCTAGTTATCATGGAAAACAGTCACATCTTGATAAAAGTAAAGAAATTGGGAGGGACATATGATGAACCCAAATTTGGCGATGTTGAACTTTAAGTAGTGACAGAACATTTGGAGATTGGAGGCTGGAACTCTGAAAAGAGATTCAAGCTGGAGGCGCATTTGGGTGTCATTAGCAAAATGTTAATTGCTGAAATCAGTAGCATGTACACTCTCTTTGATGGAGAAATTGCAACAATGAAAATCAGAGAAATAGGGGCCACAGAGGGGGAAAGACTTAGAAATAGGCTCTGCTCATACATCTATGCACAATTATTACTGGAAAGCGTGACCACTTTAGTTTAAAAATCACAGCAGGCAACTTTTGTAATGGTTCCTGCTTCTCAGTGATCTCCCATCTCTAGGAATGTCTTATGGCTATAGGGATGGCATCCAGTGTCCATGCTGCAACATGACCCTGCACCTTGGTCATTGATCAAGAGAATATAAACCTAACTTAAGCAAAAAAATTCTCTTTCTCTCCCCCCACCCTCTCTCTCTCCCCCTCTCCCTCGCCACCTCACCCCGCTTTCTCTCGCATGTGCACATTTAAAACTTAGAATGGAAAGACATTGCAACTGGGCATAACGCTTACAGTAGAGCCGCACAGAAAAGGTCAACCGGGTCCCATTTCTAAGGTCCCTTAGAAGCTTAATCCCTAAGGTTTGGTTTCCAATACACCAGTCTCTTTCTAACAAATGTTATTACTCCTGTTTCTGCTTTAAGGTACTTGGAGTCAGTTTCCATTGCTGTGAACAAAAGACTCAAGTAATAACACTGCCTTAGTCTGTTTGGGATGCTATAACAAAATACCAGAGACTGGGTAGCTTATAAACAACAGAAGTGTATTTCTCATGGATCTGGAGGCTGGAAAGCCTAAGATCAAGATGCCAGCAGATTCAGTGCCTGGTGAAGACCCACTTCCTGGTTCACAGATGGAGGGCTCAGCCCTGGGGACCTAATCATCTCCCAAAGACCTTCCTCCAAACACCATCACATTGGGGATTAGGTTTCAACATATGAATTTGGCAGGGACACAAACACCATAACAACAACAAATACTTAATGACCATTCCCTCAGTGCTACTCAAACTTTAGTGTGGATATGAATCACTTAGGCATCTTGTTAGCTGTAGTTTCTGATTCATAAGGCCTGAGGTGGAGCCCTGGAATCTGCATTTCTAACCAGCTCCCAGATGATGCCATTAAGGCTGGTCTGAAGACACACTTGAAGTAGCAAAGTACCACATAACGCTCAGTCCTCAAGGAACTCATAGTCTGGCAAGGCAGACGAGCCATACACACATGAAATAAATATTTCAGGGTATCACTATACAGCAGAAAGTACCCTGGAGTGATTTGAGCCTTGGTTCTATTTAAACCTGCTGTGTTTAAACTTGCAAATCACTCAATCAAATCAGACCTCAATTTCTGCATCTGTAGATCGAGGGTGACAGGATGACTATCACATCCCTCTCAACTCTTAAATTCTCTCCATGATTAGGGTTGAAATGAATTATACAAACAGGGTGGAATATCAAATTAGACCACTGTCCCTTATATGTGTATAATAAGAAAAGTTATTTCTAATAAAAATATACATTTAATAATTTTTAAAATGTACACAAAATATTGGGTGGAAAAACAGTTTAATAAATAATATATGCAATATTGAATTAATTTATACATATGTGTGTGTATATACATGTGTATTTACACACACACACACACACACAGAAAAGCCCGAAGTGTTTAAATTTATTGTTAATTCTAAATTTTCCTCTTTATCCTTTTTCGTATTCTCCCCTAACAGGTATATTTTTATAAGAAACCCCAAGTCCATGACAGATAGTGCTCATCGTTGCCAATCCCTGAGTGTCCCAGCCCTACCCAGCTGCTCCCCATCTCAGCCCTGAGCTGGGAATGGCTCAGTCAGTCCATATGTTAGAAGCTTCCTTCTCATGAGTGAGCAGAATCTGGAAGCAGTTTGTCCAGTGTTCCTGGAGGTGAATTGAGACTCCTGGGAATGAGCTACCATTTGATCTGACTGGCCTTCTGCCCAGCTTCTGGTTTTCACCCTAGCTCCCTGCTGGGATAGGAGCCCAGCCTTGAACCTCAGCCAAAAAAACTGTAGCCCTCACTCCGCTTAATTCTTGCCAGCCCAGGAGACAGACACTGCTAGGGGTATCACCACCACTACCATCCCAACTTCCCCAGCTACTGGATTGTCCGAATTAGCCCAGGGAGACCTCCCAAGACTGCAGCTCAGATAACAGCTCAGATAACAGCAAATTCTCCCCCAGGCCTGAGACATTAGCCTGCCAAAAGCCTTTTACAAATGACTCCTTTACATTCACAAGTAGGCTAGAAACACCGCAACACGTTTTGCAGGTTAATTCACTGTACAGACAAAATAGCAGCTATAGTTTAAGAGGTGAAATGTCTGTGCTATTCAATCACAGTGCAATCACCCATTTTAATTTTTATCTGTGCTTATATTATGGATGAATTGCGATCCTATAACTTCTTTGGGACTTGGTTTCCTCATCTGTAAAGTGACTGGACAACCCTTCAATTAAAATTCTAGATAAGTTTCTTTACCAAGCAATTACACTCACTTTTTGGACCTCTTCTGTTTCTCCCATAGTGTTCATACTGCTAAGTATGGCAGCGATCTCAGACTATTTTGTGGTTAGTTGTACACGTGTGTTTTTCTCCTGTGAGTTCCTTGAAGACAGAGATTTTGTTTTACTTGGTCATGGAGGCTGAGTTTCTTGCATGGTTATCAGCTCACAGTGGGTCTCAGTAAGCATTGACTGAATGGCAAACATTAATATCTAAGGCACAACACAATACCCAAGATACTCCGCACTTGAGCAAAATTTGCAAAATAAGTTTTCTTTATAGTTCTTAACCGTTCCTAACATCCGGAAAATGTCATTTTTAGATAAAATTAGTCATGTTCAACTTCATCAGGGGAACCTTCAGTTCTTTGGGCTCTCTGATAGTTGGAAAATGGAGGGGGGGAGGGGAAGCCATTATTTTATGGATTAATATAATCCACCTTCTTCAAAAAAGGATTTAGGGCAGTTTGCAACATATAGGAAGAGGCAGGAACTGGCAAGCTTTGCCTTATTGTCGCTCTGAAGCCCTGAAGCTACCTCTCCAGAGAGAGAACAAGCCTAAAAGAATTTGGGGGAGGAGGGAAGAACAGAGGCACCAGGAAAGCACCAGAATGTCAAGATAAACGATAAAAGTGTCAGGCTAGTGGTAGAGCTTTAGCTAGGCTGGAATAATTTTCTTCTTGACAGATTTCCTTCAGAGATTCCTTGGGTCACTTGAACATTTTGTAAAACATGGAACTCTTAGTGTCCCATTTACCCCTCGTTGAGAAATAGTGCTTTGAGAGTCTAGCGGAAGAGATGGTAAAAGATAATTTTCAGAAAAAGGTAAAATCGTAACTCCCAAAGAGCTATAAACATGTGTTAAAGATTTTTTTAAACAAATCATAGGATATGAGGGAATCAGGCATATGTTTAACCGTTTAAAGGAAAAGTCAAAACACAAATTTATAAGGCGTAAACTAGTCCCTAGTTTATAGGGACAAAACTCGTTTTTCCATGTGGGAGAGGAAATAAATTAAAAACACTAGTAGATCAGACATAATGTACATATCTATCAGTTACATAAAACTCACAGAGTCGTAAAATAGCTCCATGGCAACGAACCAGGCTAGAATCTGATTACCTAGAAGTGTAGGCTACAGATGAGACATAATTTTCTATTAAAACACAAATTGTTTTCTACTTGACCCTCGGCCCTAACAGATCTTTTAAACCTAACAGATATTCCAGCCATGGTTTGATGAGCAAACTGCTGTCATTTCATAACTGAATTCTCTACTGGTATCTGTGATGTTGATATTCCATGGTGCTCATTAAAAAAGAGCCCCATTTTTGACATCAGGGATCCCTGTGTGACAGAGCTGACCTTATGTTTTTAAAATTCTTAAGAACCTGACATTCTGTACTAGACAGTCTCTACCCTGGTGCAGAAATGGGACATGGGGATTTTCCTTATAAACAAAGCCAAATTATTTTCTCAAAAAGTAATGTTGACTCTGCTCAAATACTCAGGTGAGTATTCAGTTGAGACCCTAGGTTTCTGTATCATGAACACAGAAGATAATTTGGGCCTGAGACATTCTGAAGGCTGTTACCTGTTCCCTGGCTTCATACTTTGCAATAATTTCTTCAGGAGCAGAGAGCAGCATGTCCGATGTACCTGTGGTTCTTCCATAGCTTGAGAGCCAGTCTCGGTGGTGTCTGTGCTCTTTTACATCAGTTGCCCAATTGGTAGAAGCAGTGGTTTCTCCCTGTGAGTTAGACCCTAGATCCAAAGGCAGAAACAGGTTGGGTAGCTGAGCCCTTTAAGGAACCCTCCCCTGACACACGCACGCAGTGGGTCATCCCTGGGCTGTCCTCCTCCGGCACCACCCTGCTGGTCTCCCCTTGTTATCCTATCTCGACCCAGGCGCTGAGCAGCCTTTGTTCACCTATCTGAACTTGTTCTGTGGGTGTATCTCTTCTTTCGGTTTTATCCCCTCGGCTCCCTCCAGGAGCTCCACTCTGTTCCCTGATACCTCAGGCCACTCCCTCTTCTCAGGACTGTTTCTCTTATCTCTTTTCCTGTCAAGACAGCTGGCAGTTTTATTCAGAATCTCAAGACTCCTGTAATCTTGAGCAAGCAACAGGCTGGGAGGAGGGATTAGGATCCCCTTGGCTAAACGGGGAGGAGGGGAATTTCCTCCCGCCCAGGCACTCTTAAAAACCACCAGTTGGCTGCCCTGACCGTAAAAGCAGTTCAGCCTAGCCTTTGGTGAATGTCTGATTTTTTTTTTTTTTTTTTAAGTAGAATTGTATCCCCACGGACCCACCCGGGTAGGTTGGCTGTAAAATATACATTCCAATAGCTGAAGGAGTTGACCTGTTGTATGGGGTTACTTAGTATTGTTCATTTAAATACTGGAGAATGTCTGGCAAATACAATGGTTTTTGTTATAGCACAGTTGATGTTAAACTGTTCTGACAGTAAATAGGCAACAGGTTCTGCAGCTTCTAAAGGAAAATCCTGGTTTGTGTTAATCAAACCATGTCATCAGCCTGGAAAGGGGCACATACTCTTACCATTTACTACGCCTTGCAGCGTCCTCCCTGTTTATTTAACAGCTGTATCAAGTTATATATGAATGCCGAATTAGGACAATACCCTGTTTTATACATTTAGAATTGAAATTTTATCCTACCCAGAAAAAACTCAGAATGGACACCAGGATTATAGAACTCAGTTCACAGATTCATCCAAAAGACATTCATTGAGTGCATCACTGTTCTATGAACTGGAGACACACAGATGAGTAAGACATGGTCTCTGTCCTGGGAGAACTTAAGATATAGTGGAGAAGACAGTGCAAATGAATATTACAACATTTTCACAAGGTTGACGTGGCCGTGGGTCACCGTTGTATTCCCGATGTCTAGGATTCCTAAAAACTTATGCATTTGAATAGAAATGAAATTCAGTGGCGGTATTATGACATATGGTCTTATGGGAGCACTAACAAGGGATCTGATCAGAAAATAAAATCACCATAAAATGTCATTGTTTTGGTTTTTATTTCTGGTATTTTAAAAATCGAAATAATAAAAATAACACAGGTTTATTGTAAAAAAATCATCCACAATCCCATGACTTCATTATTCTTAACTATTTTGTTTCTGAATAATAAATACCTAAAACCTGCTCATTCTTCAGATAAAATATATCTTGAGAGCTAATTAGGAAAAAAAGGGCTTGCCTAAGCACAGTGGCCTTTGTTTTGTTTAAACTATAAATGATAATAAAGAGTTACTAGAACCCAACTTAGTAAATGACTTGAATCTGTATCATACATAGAGATCATCATATGACTATAAAGGTGAGGCAGACAACTTCTTACACAGTTGGATATTAGTACAACAAGGGTTCTTTTCAAAGAAGACTTCCATGGACAACACTTTTCCTACATTCATATTCATTATTGGTTCTGTCAGTTCAGCCTAAAGTCTTTCACTGAAGTCATTCATAACCACCCCTTCCCCTCAACAAAGACAAAGGAGTTATAAAATTATCTGCACTTAATAAGTCCATGTATCATTCCAGGTAAGCCATTTAAATGGTTGTTTTACAAAATTTGCAGGATGTATTTGACTCTCAGAAGTCTTTCTTGAACCACATAAAATATTAAAGATCAATGTGAAAATTAAGATTTGTAATTTTCTTTTAATATCAAAAGAAATGAGTGCAAGTCTTTTTTAAAAAGGGCTTCTCAGGGCTTCCCTGGTGGCGCAGTGGTTGAGAGTCCGCCTGCCGATGCAGGAGACATGGGTTCATGCCCCGGTCCGGGAGGATCCCACATGCCGCAGAGCGGCTGGGCCCGTGAGCCATGGCCGCTGAGCCTGCGCGTCTGGAGCCTGTGCTCCGCAATGAGAGAGGCCACAGCAGTGAGAGGCCTGCGTACCGCAAAAAAAAAAGGGGGGGGGGAAGGGCTTCTCAGGACTAGCACCTGAAAATTCAACACCAGGTTTTTCTCTATCTTACCTCAGTCTCTGACTTTGGCCAAGTCATCTCTTGTACCTAAGGTTTCTCACCCCAAATGTCATATCAATCACTAGAAGGTGATGAAAACCAAATCATGACTAAGGATTAGAGAGGATAAATAAGTTTATAGTTTTAAGAAAAGAATAAGCTACAGATACCAAATTCCTTTAAGACAGCAAAGGCAACACAAATAACTGTGCCTTCAGATTTTTGACCCATAATTTCTTCACTTCTAAAGTGAAGAGTTGAGTTAACTAATCTCTTGGGTCCAATGTGGTTTAAAATTCTATTACCATGTTATTCTATTACTGTAAGAATTATGTCCAGAAAAGTAAGAAATAAAATAGCAGAGAACAAAATAGTACATCCATAGTAAACATCTCTAAAATGCTTCTAATTTAGCTTCTTCAATAGGAAAGTGAAATCTCAAAGAGGCTTAGCTGGTGGTGAAAAGATACTCTGGAAACTTTAGCCTGATTCAGGCCCGAGGTCAAGGAATTAATATACTCAGAACCACAACAAAGTAGCCATAGTGGCAGAGGGAATAATTTAGAGTAGATTGGAAAGGAATTTGCTATTTTCTCCACTCTGGTTTTATTCAAAGGCATAGAAAAATTACTTCCAAGGCAATTTAAAAACTTTATTTAATAATGAAGTATCAAAGTAGATACAGCACTAGACATTTCTTTAGGCCATTTATATGTTTCTTTGGGTGGCTGTAGGTTCTCAGCTTCCAGCGTATTTGAGGTATGTATTAATGGCTTAGTACAATGAAGAATCTTAATGGCATATTTACTGAAGCACTTAATCTATTCCTTGGGGGTGAAGAGATCAAGTGCATCCTTGTTAAAGCACAGAGAGAGGCTTGGTAGAGGCAGTAGAATGGCTGCTGCAGCCTGGGGTCCATAGACTCACCCTGTGTCTTGTTGATAACCTCAACTTGTCAAAGTTATAATTCGTCACCAGGCATTTTGAATTAGAACCTAAGACATTTCGTCAATACCTGTCAATCCACACCCAGCAAAGAAAGCAATACAGTGTCAAGCGAAGGATTTAATTTAACGAGCTGGCCATAAAGCTGTCATGGGTTGTTTTTTCTCAGCCTCCCTTCTTTCACCACTTCTGAAGCCAAATACAACCAAATACACTGGGTGCAACAGAATCATTCTGAGTTAAGAGAAATCCCCACAGACGTCCCCACTACCCATCTGTATAACCAACTAGAGAAATGGCTGGCCAATAAGGCCCCAGTTTCTTTGACTGTTAAGTAAAGATATTAAACTAAATGGTGTTTAGAGCTAACATTCCATAATTTTATCTCATTTTTTCTTTGGGTAGCTAGTAGTTTGAAGAACCCTGTGTAAAACCAAATTTCCAATTTTTGCCTCAAGGAAATTTGATTTCTTTTTTCTAAAATAAAATCTCTACGGTACAAAAAAGCTGAAGGTACCTATTTTAGCTTTGCTCCTTAGGGTGGTATTTAAAGAATGAAACCAGGAATGGCTGCTATTTAAAGAAGCAGTCATAAAAAAAAAAAAAGAATAAAAGTTATAATTTAGAATGAAATTGTTCTCAATGAAATAATGCCACATATGAGTGCATCTTCTTTTTAACCTACCTATGTAGGTATAAATACCATGCCAGTGTCCCTATGTTATAAGTGGGCTCACAAAAGAAGGAGCTCTTATAAATGAACTGCTTTCTTTCTTTTCTGATTTTTTTTTATTGGAGCATAGTTGATTAACAATGTTGTGTTAGTTTCAGGTGCACAGCAAAGTGATTCAGTTATACATATACATGTAACCATTCTTTTTCAAATTCTTTTCCCATTTAGCTTATTACAGAATATTGAGCAGAGTTCCCTGTGCTATACAGTAGGTCCTTGTTGGTTATCTATTTTAAATACAGTAGTGTGTACATGTCAATCCCAATCTCCCAATCTATCCCTACCCGCCACCATTCCCCCGGTAACCATAAGTTTGTACTCTAAGTCTGTGAGTCTGTTTCTGTTTTGTAAATGAGCAAATGAACTGCTTTCATTGTAGTTAAGGGTTTTATTTTGTTTTGTTTTTTAAAGGCTAGTTCTGAAAAGGACCTGGGAATTGAAAAATCACTCCTAGAACTATCTAGAGGAAAATGTAACAAATAAAACTATATTCAGCTTCACTGCTGGACACATAATTACTAATCGTATAATTACTAACCCTGTTATTGCCAGCATTTCCAGTTCAAATGACAGAAAGATTTAAATGTTCTTAAATGGTGACCATGAAACTGAAATGAAATAGAGTGTAAAGACCAGCTTTCCCTATAAACAATGACTTAAAGGACAACACAGTCGATCAATAACCTCTGGATCAGGCAAGGAGAGGTAGTATACAAGAAACCTGGTTTTATAACAAGGGTCTAATGTGGAGATAGACTGACAGATAAAAGAGTGGCTTCTTTAACCAAGTTGAGCTACTTAACTTTTAATCTGCAAAGGACAGTGGAGTTTAGCTAAGTCATACAGAAACAACTGAATGCCTTCTCCATGAAGTGACCTACACTTTGGCTGCAGTAGGATGAAACTAGTTATTTCTAAGTTCCTTCAAGTCTCTTTTTCAATGATTCCTGGAACTTTCAAAGACTTATCCAAATGAAACACATGCCCAGTTTGAAGGCAAATCTACCACAGAAAAAGCTTCCTTTCACACCCAGTTCTATCTCACCTCGGCCAGTTTATCCAAGATTCTGGCCTTTCAGCTTTCTGAGCTCAAATTTTCATTTCAACTACTCCACCTCCTAGAAATACCTAATGGACTATTAAAGAATTGGCAATGAGTAAAAGAAATATTTCATAACTGGTATTTTTATTTTGGCTAGAAAAATTCACAGGTTATTTCAATTCACAGCTATAGTCCTTAGCCCATTTTAGAAGAGCAGTTGGGGCTGGAATTTATTTAGCTTTTCCCTAAACTACCTGCAAATCATTAAAAATGTATCCCCAGTTGGATCTATGGTTAACTAACTGTTCTTTGCAAAATCCATCTGTAAAGATTCAGTATAAGACACATTTTGTTTCCCATTTTGCTGTGATCCTAAATTATTTGGTGCCTCTGCTTAGGCTAATCTTGACTTAACTCTCATAAAAATAAATACAATGGTGTTAGAGTTCACAACCTTTGGGCATCACAGTTGCATACTTGGAGCTAACACCGCTCTCGTGGGATGACACAGGAATATCTTGAGCACCAAAGTTCTAGAAAGAAGTGACCCAAAGTGTGTGCAGCCCCACGTGGCTCCCATTAATGAAGGTGTTTAAATCTTATAATCTTGAATTAAGAATCTCCCTCTGTATCATGTTGAAATGTTCTTTGAAGCTGCCATTTATTATGTGCTTACCATCCAGCAGCAATCAGTTAAGTGTTTGTTTAGTGACAAAGGCTTCCCCATACTCCATTCACACTTGATCTTGTACTTCTGAGACCCAGAACAAACACAGGAAAAGAAAGCAAAGTCAGTTAATGGAGGTAGACTGTCATCAACTATTGCTTGTCCCTCAATTAACCCTTATAGTTCTAATGACTCTGTAAAGTTTCAAAAAGTTAATATTAGGGCTTCCCTGGTGGCGCAATGGTTGAGAGTCAGCCTGCCGATGCAGGAGACACGGGTTCGTGCCCTGGTCCGGGAAGATCCCACATGCCGTGGAGTGGCTGGGCCCGTGAGCCATGGCTGCTGAGCCTGCGCATCCAGAGCCTGTGCTCCGCAACGGGAGAGGCCACAACAGTGAGAGGCCCGTGTACCGCAAAAAAAAAAAAGTTAATATTAGATATGAAAACCCAAGAATCCACATTTAAATGGAAGCCTTTCATTGGCAGTTAGTCAAGGAATAAATTAAAATAAGGAAAGAGTGCAAGGTGAGGAGTCAGAAGCCCTGGGTCATTTACTACCAGTGGTTTCAGCTTCATCTGTCTCATGGGGCGACCCACCTTAACTACCTGATGAATTCGCTTTAAACATCTAAATGAGGCAATGGGCATGAATGTGCTTTGTAAACAATAAAGTGCATTACAAAATATTTGAATAATTCACTTTCCTGTTCTATGTACAGAAAATGGAATACATTTTTTAAGAGAAATTTTTATGAAAGAGTTTCAAAAGGACTGTAAGATTTCTAATAAAATTTTCTACTGCTCTCATCAGAAACATAAGGGAAGGGGTAGTAAGGTAGCAGCTGCCCAAGGAATCAGACAATAGAGAGCTCAAAATCTGGCATCAGGGAGAGCACTGAAAATACCTGAGTCTTTCTAAGAAAGTTTGGAGAAAAGAGATTCACAATTTTCCACAAGACCTCATTTTAGTTTAATTGCGAATTTTTAAAACTACAAAACAGCAAAACATTCATGCAAGCAGAGCTCTTTATTGGTCACCCCAGGGCACCGGTCCTTAGACTGGCCCCTTCTTGCATCTTTACAATGTTTTTGGACACCTGTGAAATTCTGAAGGCAAAAGAAAACATCTGCTCACACCCATAATCATGCCTCTGGGTCTTATGAGCCAATGTTTTAATAATTTATTAATAATTATTATAATATCATCATAGGATTTTTTAAACTTGCTGCTATGTTGCATTTATTTTATTTTTTAAAGATTTATTTATTATTTACTTATTTTATTTATTTTTGGCTGTGCCGGGTCTTAGCTGCGGCACGCGGGATCTTTGTTGGGGTGCGCCGGCTCTTCGTTGTGCCACACGGGCTTCTCTCTAGTTGTGGCGTGCAGGTTTTCTCTCTCTAGTTGTGGTGCACAGGCTCCAGGGCGTGTGGGCTGTGTAGTTTGTGGCACGCAGGCTCTAGTTGAGGCGCGTGAGCTCAGTAGTTGCGGCACGCGGGCTTAGTTGCCCTGAGGCGTGTGGGATCTTAGTTCCACAACCAGGGATTGAACCCGTGTCTCTTGCATTGCAAGGCAGATTCTTTACCACTGGACTGCCACGGGAGTCCTGCATAGTAGGATTTAGATTCGATCACATAGATATCAGTGGTAAATTGGACAGAGGAACTACTATTTTAATTGAGATTATACTTACTCGTTTATGATTTATTGCTAATCCAATGAAGGGCCTCTAAATGTCTAAGTGTCCCAGGCCCAGAATTACTGAAACAGTGCAAAATAAACACAAGCCTCAGTATGAAATAGAAATAATAGTTCAAGAAGAAATTTGGAGATATGTGAGTTTCTCTAAGAAAGCTTGGGGGAATGAGATCCCTTGCTATTTACAAGGCTCTGTTAAAATGAAATCAGTTGATTTCTTTTCAAAGTTATAAAGTCGCAAAAGAGTCATGCAAGCATCTTCTTCGCTAATTAACAGAGAGAAATAGAAGTGAATAATTTTCTCTGTATTTAATCCATCTTTTCTCCTCTCCATCTCTCTATCTCTCCTTCCCTCCTTCCTTTCTTCCTTCTTTCTTTCTCTTTTTCTGAAAAGCAATGAGCTTAATCTGTAAAGAAATAGGATGTTTCCTATAGCCTGGGCAACTTTTTATATTTTTTAATCTTTGTGTCTCCATCCTGCACCACCCCCTCTCTCCTAACAGTAGTGATGGGGGGAGGGTTTTATTTGATTAGGTCAAAGGTGAGACTCCCAGGACAATATTATCCTTTTAATAGTCTTTGGCATGACAGAAAACATAAAACCAGAGGCCACATACCTGTCTTATCCACACATACCATCAGCATCAATAGGTATTTTACCATGGCCTGAGGCAGTTTATTCTTACAAGTATTCTGCCCTCCAACCACCCCTGTACCCTGATGAACCATTACTTGTCTTTTCCTGTTTCAAATTTTACTGCTTGTAAATAGAAATCAGCTAAATCCTACATTTCATAACAGCTACATCAATCTTTCTGATGCTCAAGTAATATTAAGTTATTGCTATGTGGTTTCCAAACTAGATGATGTAATATAGAACAAAAGAAGCTCTCTCTCTCTGCATGTTTCATATATATTATATATTTGACAGAGAGAGGAGAGCTACTTCAGAATTACTTAGAATATTCAACTTAGCTTTAGTAACTGCGCAATTTAGTAAAACTAATCAACCTGTTCCCTTCATTCTAAAAAGGGGATAATGCTAAGTACAGGAATATTGTGGGATTAAATACAATAATACATAAAGAATGCTTTAACATAACAACTAGCACAAAGAAAGTGCTCAGTTAATGTTAACTATTTTTAAAAATTAATTAATTAATTAATTAATTTTGGCTGCATTGAGTCTTTCTTGCTGTGCACAGGCTTTCTCTAGTTGCGGTGAGCAGGGGTTACTCTTCGTTGTGGTGTGCGGGCTTCTCATTGCAATGGCTTCTCTTGTTGCAGAGCATGGACTCTAGGCACGTGGGTGTCAGTAGTTGCAGCATGTGGGCTCAGTAGTTGTGGAGCATGGGCTTAGTTGCTCCACGGCATGTGGGATCTTCCCGGACCAGGGATCAAACCCGTGTCCCTTGCATGGGCAGGTGGATTCTTAACCATTGTGCCATCAGGAAAGTCCCGTGTTAACTATTTTTAATGTTATGAGGACAAGAGGGAGTCGGCACAAGGAATCAAGTAGAGTACCAGGCCTCAGTAAACATTGGAAAGAAACTGGGTCCCTCTATATGCCAACCCTTCCTTCCTCCTTCCTATTTCAGGGTTAAGAGATGTGAGTGAACAAGATCACTAAACAGTAGCGCTTGTAATCAACATGAACAAGGAAAGTCAGCAGAGGATTTTGTTGCAAAAACACTTAAAAAGGCCTTTTTAGCACAGAAGATGCTCCAGATTTATCCTGTTGTTCTGGATAACACTAGAATTACTCCCCAAGTTGGAAAGAGCATGATCACTGGACATGTTAAAATTTATGGTCAGTCATACCACAGTTTTTTAAAAAATAAATTTATTTATTTATTTATTTTTGGCTGCATTGGGTCTTTGCTGCACGCGAGCTTTCTTTAGTTGTGGCGGGCAGGGGCTACTCTTTGTTGCAGTGTGTGGGCTTCTCACTGCGGTGGCTTCTCTTGTTGCGGAGCATGGGCTCCAGGAATGTGGGCTTCAGTAGTTTTGGCACGTGGGCTCAGTAGCTGTGGCTTGTGGGCTCTAGAGCGCAGGCTCAGTAGTTGTGGCCCACGTGCTTATTTGCTCTGCTGCATCATATGACATTTTTAACAGGCATGAGGAAACAGTCTAATATGGAAATGACTAAATCTTAACAGTAATTGAAGTAACTTACTCTTTAACCTCGTGAGGATGGAAAACTATCTTTTCACTTGACAAATGCACGTGACAATGACAAATGCCCCATGTATCTTCCATTGAATGAAAGAAGATATGGTACAATTTAATTATGGCGATAATTCCTTTTATAATCATTTTTTATTATGAAATGTTTCAGATATATATTTTTAAAAATATAAAGAATATAATAAGTCCCTGGGTATACACTATTCAGCTTAAGAAAGAAAACATTACAAATGTAATTGAACCCCCATAATGATCTCATTTCTCAATTACTCTTTCCCCTGGGCCCCAAGGTAATCACCATGCTGAATTTGGTGTTATTTATTCACATGGGATGTATTCTCAAGGTTACTTTCTCAGACCAAGATAAAAGAGCTAGTCTTCTATCAATCTTCAGTTAATTATTCCCTTTGTGCCTCTGAGTAGAATTTATGATGTGGCAAGGTCTAGTAATATCAGAATTAGGTACCATTTTTTAAATTCAATCAAAAGACGGAAAGTATGCCATTTTAAGGCCACTCAAACTATGTAAAGTAAAGTCAATGATATTTTTTGAAAACTTTATAGATGTGGAAAGAATTCAAGAGTCGAGTTTCAGCAATATGGCAGATTATACATTAAAAACCCTCCTGCTATATCAACTGGAAATGCTGGGAAAAGTTACACACACTTTTTAAAAAAATGCACAGCTAAGCTCATATAAAAGAAAAATATCCAGGTGCCAGGAATAATGAAGCAATTGAAAACTTGACTGACAATGAATAGGTTACCCTGTGCTTGCCTCAGTGGTGGGTGGTGAGGAGTGTCTGCAATCTAGGAGTTTGGTTTCTAAGGGAAAGCAGAGGATAGACAATAACTTGGCTCTTGCAAGATGGAGAACTGAAACTAAGATTCCCCACATAAAACTGGAAGTGCTAAACTCTCGGGAGAAAAAAAATCTGTCCACCAGCAAAAGAAAACAAAAGACAATAGGGAAACTATCTTACCTGTGCTTGGGCTCTGAGTGGGGAAATACATCTCTTGAGAATTCATAATACAGGCCTGCACAACACAGAGGACTGAATTTATGTCACATGTCGTCTAGGAAGCCACAAGTCAAGAAATTACAAAAGACGAAGTCCTAAGCCAGGGATCCCCTAAGCATACAAAAGTAAACCCCAAGCTATCCTGGCATAACCTTCTTAACCCAGATTGCACAGGAATTTATAGGTAAAGCCTTGCTGAAGATAAGCTCACAATCCAAGATTTAAAAACAAGAGAAAACATATATCTATAGGGAAAACATGTATCTATATCTATCTATCTATCTATCTACACACTATAGGTAGATTCTGTAACCCCAAAACAGCAGATTAAAACCCAAGAAGTTAACACAATAGAAATAGCTGTTAGAGACTACTAAATAAGTATAACCAAGAGAATTATCATATAACTAATTAGTCTAAAATTCCCCCAAATTCTGATAACTATTACAAATTCTGCATTCCTTAGCACACATAAAAATGAAAAATGGGTGAAGAGCTGTTAAGGGAAAGGTTAATAACTGCATTCTGAGGAAAGATCAGAGCAAAACCAGAAATATAAACATTGAATTATTTGCCACTGAATTACTTTGAAACCATGTAATAATATAAAGTTGTGAATGCACTTAAGAGTTAGCTACTGTGGGGAAAAATGGCCTCCTTTTGGAAATGTGTAAATTGAGGCTCCTTCCTCAAAAGTACCTTCAAAAACATTGATGTAGAGCAAGAAACTACCTATATAGGATCTGGAGAATATTGGCCTACATACCAAAGCTAACAGGGTAGTTTGAATGTTGGGAGAGGTGGTGGTGAAGAAAAATGTTTAACTCATCTTAATAATTTTCCCTATATGTAACCATTTGTAATGCTTTATAAATTAATGATCAATATATTCACCATTGTCTCCTTACCTAATTTATTCTTCTGAGGCCCCCATACAGTAGACACCTATATAAACATCTTAGCATGATATCAATATCTGTTTGTTGATTATCTTTAACCTAAACTTAAACTTTCCGCCTAGCCACAGGTAAATAGACAATGAATCTTGTCTATTTTATATTTCCAGTCATTTTTGCCACTTCCTATTTGGCCCCTCGTCACATCACACCTGGGTTTATCATTTAGTCATTAAATATTTGACTGTAAGCTTACCATGTATCAAGTACCATTGTTCTAGGTGCTACATTATTTAAAAGGTTTCAGAACCTATCTTTACTGCCTCCAGTGCTTCCTGCTCCAGTTGAATATTACTAATTTAATCTTCTTAAAACACATATCACTCACCTATCTGTTCAAAATCCGTCAATGTTCCCCTGAAAGAAGGTACAGGCCAAACCTTTTACTTTGTTTTAAAAAACCCTCCAAAATCTGGCCCAAGAGTATCTTTCTAAAGTTTTCTCTCATCTCTCTCCAAGATGTTTACTTGCAATGGTTTGGGAGGCAATATCTTCCAAAAAAGCTGCATAGATTTCTTCCTAGCAGAGAGTCAAACTGAGTGGGGGAAGAAAAAAACACCCAATTATATTATATTTACAGAAAACATGTAAGAAATATAAGGATATGAATTGGTGGAAAGTTAAGGAATGGAAAAAGATATAACACTCAAATACTATCAAAAGAAAACTAGCATAGCTTTATTAAATCAAACAAAGCAGACTTTATGACCAAAAACATTACTAGCGACAAAGAAGTACACTTTATAATACATGGTTTGATTGATCAAAAAAATACAATAATTCTAAGTGTGTATGTACTTAATAACGCAGCCTCAAAATATATAAAGAGAAAATTGACAGAATTATTAGAAAGAGTAGACAAATGCACAATCATGTGGAAGATATTCATACAACTTTCTTATTAAAGGATAGAATAAGCAGACAAAATAATCAGTAGAATATATAATATTGGACAACACAAATAATAAACCTGACCTAATTGACATATATATGGAGGATTGCACCTAAAAAACTACAGAATAAATATGATTTGTATGAAACATGAATAAAAATTGAGCATATGCTGGGCTATTAAAGCAAGTTTCAATGATTTCAAAACATGTTCTCCTTCCACAGAGTAATTGTGTTAGAAATCAATGATAAAATAATACTCTGAAAATCCCCATATATTTGAACAGAAAAGTAAGAAATGTACTTCTAAATAACCCATGGACCAAAGAGAAACCTTCTTACAGTAATTGGAAAATATTCTAACTGAAGATAATGGATAATTATGTATTAAAACATATCAAACCAACTAGAGCTGTGCTTGGAGGGAAATTTACCACTCTAGATGCATATTTTAGAGAAGAAGAACACTGCAAATCATTAATCTAAGTAAACATCTCAAAAACTTAGAAAGATAAGGCAAATTAAGCCCAAGAAAATAGAAGAAAATAATAAAGATCTGAAATTATGAAATGAACAAATATGCACAATAGAGAAGATAAATAAAACTCAAAGTTAATTCTTCAAAAAGACTAACAGAATTGATGTTTCTACTGAGATTGACAAGAGGAAAAATGAGACACCACAAGTAACCAAAAAGTCAGGAATGATGAGAAATCTAACACTACAGATATTTCAGACAGTCTAAATATAATAAAATGACACTATGAATAATGTTATGTCAACAAATTTGAAAATGTAGATAAAAATGGATAAATTCCCAGGAAAATACAAATTATTAAAACTTAAAAGGAAGTGCAAAAATCTGAATAGTTCTCCATCTATTTAGAATCAGAAATCAAACCTAAAATTATGTCTTCACAGTGAATTTTATAAATAATTTAAGGAATTATTCTAATCTCACACAAACTTTTCCAGAAAACAGAAAAAATTTTAAACTGTCCCGTTCATTTTGTGAAGCCAAAACAATGACAAGGACGGTACAAAAAAGGAGTATCACAGGTCAACTCACTCATGATGAAAAAGTCTTAAACTAATTTTTAGCAAATCCAGTGAGTCATAAAAAAGGATAATGCCTATATTAAAGTTGGATTTATTCCAGGAAAGATGGTTGATTTAACAGTAAAAAAATCATCCAATATAATTCAACATACTATAAAATAAAGAAAAAATCTTATGGATATTTCAACAGGTGCTAGAAAATCCTTTTATATACTCAATATTCATTCATGATTTAAAAACGAACAAAAAATTTTGGTAAACTAGAAATACAAAGGACTAGCATTAATCTTATTAAGAGTTTCTAAAACAAACAAACAAACAAAAGCAAACATCATACAAAAATGGTGAAATCTTGAAAGCTTTTTCATTGGGATCAGAAACAAGATAAGAATGACTGCTCTCAATGTTTTTAATTTAACATCTCAGACTTCAATACATTACAGGAGGACATAGCTAGTACAATAAGGAAATAAAATAAATAAAAGGTACAAGGAAAGGAAAAGAAGAAATAAAATAGACATCATTTAGAAATGTAAAAAACATCCAAAAGAATCTACAGAAAATTCTAACTAAGAGGTAAATTAGAAAGTTGCTAGATATAAAGTCAAGATAAAAAATCAATTTTATTTCAATTTACCAAAACAAACTTTAAAAATAAATTATCATCCATAATAGCATCAAAAAATGTCAAATTCCTAGAAATAAATCTACAAAAGATGTACAAGATGTCTCCCTAGAAAACTATAAAACATCATTGAAAGAAATTAAAGGCAAATACATGGAGTTTTCTGTAACTTAGAAGACAATATTGTAAAGGTGTAAGTTATCAAATTGATCTATAGATTCAAAGTAATCCCAATAAAAATTCTATCCAGTTTGTGTGTGTGTGTGTGTGTGTCCACACGTGCATGCATGTACCCTGATAAGCTGAATTTAAAATGTATATAAAAATAATGAAAAATACCAAGAAGAGTTGAGACTGTTAAGGAAGAACAAGAAGAACTTGATATATCTGATATAAAAATGTATTACAGAGGAGACCTTCAAGATGGCAGAAGAGTAAGACATGGAGATCACCTTTCTCCCCACAAATACTTCAGAAATTTATCTACATGTGGAACAACTCCTACAGAACACCTACTGAACGCTGGCAGAAGACCTCAGACTTCCCAAAAGGCAAGAAACTCCCCACGTACCTGGGTAGGGCAAAAGAAAAAAGGAAAAACAGAGACAAAAGAATAGGGATGGGACCTGCACCTCTGGGAGGGATCTGGGAAGGAGGAAAAGCTTCCACTCACTAGGAAGACCCTTCACTGGCAGAGACTGCGGGTGGCAGTGGGGGAATCTTCGGAGCCGCGGATGAGAGTGCAGCAACAGGGGTGTGGAGGGCAAAGTGGAGAGATTCCCGCACAGAGGATCGGTGCCAACCAGCACTCACCAGCCCGAGAGGCTTGTCTGCTCACCCGCCAGGGCGGGCGGGGGCTGGGAGCTGAGGCTCGGGCTTCAGAGGTCAGAACCCAGGGAGAGGACTGGGGTTGGCCGCGTGAACACAGCCTGAAGGGGCTAGTGGGCCACGGCTAGCCAGGAGGGAGTCCAGGAAAAGGTCTGGACCTGCAGAAGAGGCAAGAGACCATTGTTTCGGGGTGTGCGAGGAGATGGGATTCAGAGCACCACTTAAACGAGCTCCAGAGACGGGCACGAGCTGCGGCTATCAGCGCAGACACCAGAGATGGGCATGAAACGCTAAGGCTGCTGCTGCAGCCACCAAGAAGGCTGCGTGCAAGCACAGGTCACTCTCCACACCTCCCCTCCCGGGAGCCTGTGCAGCCCGCCACTGCCACGGTCCAATGATCCAGGGACAACTTCCCCGGGAGAACACACAGCGCCTCAGGCTGCTGCAACGTCATGCTGGCCTCTTCTGCCGCAGGCTCGCTCTGCATGCTGTACCCCTCCCTGCCCCCAGCCCGAGTGAGCCAGAACCCCCTCATCAGCTGCTCCTTTAACCCCGTCCTGTCTGAGCGAAGAACAGACGCCCTCAGGCGACCTACACACAGAGTCGGGGCCAAATCCAAAGCTGAACCCCAGGAGCCGTAGGAACAAAGAGAAAGGGAAATCTCTCCCAGCAGCCTCAGGAGCAGCAGATTAAATCTCTACAATCCCTGCATCTGTGGAATACCTGAATAGACAAAATATCATCCCAAAATTGAGGCAATGGACTTTGGAAGCAACAATATATATATTTTTTCCTTTTTCTCTTTTTGTGAGTGTGTATGTGTATGCTTGTGTGTGTGATTTTGTCTATATAGCTTTGCTTTTACCATTTGTTTTAGGGTTCTCTCTGTCCTTTTTTTTTTTTTTAATAGCTTTTAGCACTTGTTATCGTTGGTGGATTTGTTTCTTGGTTGGGTTGCTCTCTTCTTGCTTTCTTTTTTTTTAAAATTTATTTATTTATTTTTGGCTGTGTTGGGTCTTCGTTTCTGTGTGAGGGCTTTCTCTAGTTGTGGCAAGTGGGGGCCACTCTTCATCACAGTGCACGGGTCTCTCACTATCGTGGCCTCTCTTGTTGCGGAGCACAGGTTCCAGACGCGCAGGCTCAGTAGTTGTGGCTCACAGGCCTAGCTGCTCCGCAGCATGTGGGATCTTCCCAGACCAGGGCTTGAACCCATGTCCCCTGTATTAGCAGGCAGATTCTCAACCACTGTGCCACCAGGGAAGTCCTGTTTTTCTTTTTTTTTTTAATTACTTTTTAACTTTTTAAATTTTCAATAATTATTTTTTATTTATTATTTTAATTATTTTCTTTCTTTCTTTCTCCCTTTTCTTCTGAGCCATGTGGCTGACATGGTCTTGGTGCTAGGCCAAGTTCAGGACATTGGTCCACCAAAGACCTCCCAGCTCCATGTAATATCAAATGGTGAAAGCTCTCCCAGAGACCTCCGTCTCAACGCTAACACCCAGCTCCTCTCAACGACCAGCAAGCTACAGTGCTGGACACCCTATGCCAAACAGCTAGCAAGACAGGAACACAACCCCACTCATTAGCAGAGAGGCTACCTAAAATCATAATAAGGTCACAGACACCCAAAAACACACCACCGGATGTGCACCTGCCCACCAGAAAGATCCAGCCTCACCCACCAGAACTCAGGCACTAGTTCCCTCCACCAGGAAGCCTACACAACCCACTGAACCAACCTTACCAACTGGGGGCAGACACCAAAAACAACAGGAACTACGAACCTGCAACCTGTGAAAAGGAGACCCCAAACACAGTAAGTTAAGCAAAATGAGAAGACAGAGAAACACACAGAGGATGAAGAAGCAAGGTTAAAACCCACCAGACCAAACAAATGAAGAGGAAATAGGCATTCAGAGTAATTCAGAGTAATAATAGCAAAGATGATCCAAAATCTTGGAAATACAATGGAGAAAATACAAGAAACGTTTAACAAGGACCTAGAAGAACTAAAGAGCAAACAATGATGAACAACACGATAAATGAAATTTAAAATTCTTTGGAAAAAATCAATAGCAGAATAACTGAGGCAGAAGAAAGGATAAGTGATCTGGAAGACAAAATGGTGGAAATAACTACCACAGAGGAGAATAAAGAAAAAAGAATGAAAAGAATTGGGGACAGTCTCAGAAGCCTCTGGAACAACACTAAACGCACCAACATTCGAATTACAGGGGTACCAGAAGAAGAAGACAAAAAGGAAGGGATTGAGGGCTTCCCTGGTGGCGCAGTGGTTAAGAATCTGCCTGCCAATGCAGGGGACATGGGTTCGAGCCCTGGTCCAGGAAGATCCCACATGCCATGGAGCAACTAAGCCCATGTGCCACAACTACTGAGCCTGTGCTCTAGAGCCCATGTGCCACAACTACTGAGCTCACATGCCACAATTACTGAAGCCCGTGCACCTAGAGCCCATGCTCCACAGTAAGAGAAGCCACCACAATGAGAAGCCCACACACCACAATGAAGAGTAGTCCCCGCACGCCGCAACCAGAGAAAGCCCGCGCACAGCAACAAAGACCCAATGCAGCCAAAAATAAAAATTAATTAAAAAAATAAATTAAAAAAAAAGAAGAAAGGGACTGAGAAAATATTTGAAAAGATTATAGTTGAAAACTTCCATAATATGGGAAAGGAAATAGTTAATGAAGACCAGGAAGTGCAGAGAGTCCTATACAGAATAAATACAAGGAGAAACACGCCAAGACACATATTAATCAAACTATCAAAAATTAAATACAAAGAAAAAATATTAAAAGCAGCAAGGGAAAAACAACAAATAACACAAAAGGAATCCCCATAAGGTTAACAGCTGATCCTTCAGTAGAAACTCTGCAAGCCAGAAGGGAGTGGCAGGACATATTTAAAGTGATGAAAGAAAAACCTACAACCAAGATTACTCTACCCAGGAAGGATCTCATTCAGATTCGACAGAGAAATTAAAACCTTTACAGACAAACAAAAGCTAGGAGAATTCAGCACAACCAAACCAGCTTTATAACAAATGCTAAAGGAACTTCTCTAGGCGGGAAACACAAGAGAAGGAAAAGACCTATAAAAACAAACTCGGGCTTCCCTGGTGGCACAGTGGTTAAGAGTCTGCCTGCCAATGCAGGGGACATGGGTTTGATCCCTGGCCCGGGAGGATCCCACATGCTGCGGAGCAACTAAGCCCACGCACCACAACTGCTGAGCCTGTGCTCTGGAGCCTGTGAGCCACAACTACTGAGCCCACATGCCACAGCTACTGAATCCCGTGTGCCTAGAGCCCATGCTCAGCAACAAGAGAAGCCACAACATGAGAAACCCGCACATCACAAGAGTAGCCCCCACTCACCGCAACTAGAGAAAGCCCACGCACAGCAACAAAGGCCCAACACAGCTAAATAAATAAATTTTAAAAAAATAAATAAAAAATAAAAAACAAACTCAAAACAATTAAGAAAATGGTAACAGGAACCTACATATAGATAATAAGCTTGAATGTAAATGGATTAAATGCTCCAACCAAAAGACACAGACTGGCTGAAGGGATACAAAAACAAGACTCATATATATGCTGTCTACAAGAGACCCACTTCTGACCAAGGGACACATACAGACTGTGTGTGAGGGAATGGAGAAAGATATTCCACGCAAATGGAAATCAAAAGAAAGCTGGAGTAGCAATTCTCATATCAGACAAAATAGACTTAAAAATAAAGACTATTACAAGAGACAAATAAGGACACTACATAATGATCAAGGGATCAATCCAAGAAGAAGATATAACAATTGTAAATATTTATGCACCCAACATAGGAGCACCTCAATATATAAGGCAAGTGCTAACAGCCATGAAAGGGGAAATCGACAGTAACACAATCATAGTAGGGGACTTTAACACCCCATTTTCACCAATGGACAGATCATCCAAAATGAAAATAAAAAAGGAAAGGCAAGCTTTAAATGATACATTAAACAAGATGGATTTACTTGATATGTATAGGACATTCCATCCAAAAACAACAGAATACACTTTCTTCTCAAGGGCTCATGGAACATTCTCCAGGACAGATCATATCTTGGGTAACAATTCAAGCCTTGTTAAATTCAAGAAAACTGAAATCATATCAAGTGTCTTTTCTGACCACAAAGCTATGAGACTAGATATCAATTACAGGAAAAAATCAGTAAAAAATACAAACACATGGAGGCTAAACAATACACTACTTAATAACCAAGAGATCACTGAAGAAAACAAAGAGGAAATAAAAAAATACCTAGAAACAAATGACAATGAAAACACGACGACCCCAAACCAATGGGATGCAGCAAAAGCAGTTCTAAGAGGGAAGTTTATAGCAGTATAATCCTACTGCAAGAAACGGGAAAAATCTCAAATAAACAATGTACCCTTACACCTACAGCAATTAGAGAAAGAAGAACAAAACAACCCCAACGTTAGCAGAAGGAAAGAAATCATAAAGATCAGATGAGAAATAAATGAAAAATAAATGAAGGAAACAATAGCAAAGAGCAATAAAACTAAAAGCTGGTTCTTTGAGAAAATAAAATTGATAAACCATTAGCCAGAATCATCAAGAAAAAAAGGGAGAAGACTCAAATCAATAGAATTAGAAATGAAAAAGAAGAAGTAACAACTGACACTGCAGAAATACAAAGGGTCATGAGAGATTACTACAAGCAACTATATGCCAATAAAATGGACAACCTAGAAGAAATGAACACATTCTTAGAAAAGCACAACCCCCCGAGACTGAACCAGGAAGAAAGAGAAAATATAAACAGACCAATCACAAGCACTGAAATTGAGACTGTGATTAAAAATCTTCCAAAAAACAAAAGCCCAGGACCAGATGGTTTCACAGGAAAATTCTATCAAACATTTACAGAAAAGCTAACACCTATCCTTCTCAAACTCCTCCAAAACATAGCAGAGGGAGGAACACTCCCAAACTCATTCCACGAAGCCACCATCACCCTGATACCAAAACCAGACAAGGATGTCACAAAGAAAGAAAACTATAGGCCAATATCACTGATGAACATAGATGCAAAAATCCTCAACAAAATACTAGCAAACAGAATCCAACAGCACATTAAAAGGATCATACACCATGATCAAGTGGGGTTTATCCCAGGAATGCAAGGATTCTTCAATATAGACAAATCAATCAATGTGATACACCATATTAAAAAACTGACAGAGAAAAACCATAGGATCATCTCAATACACACAGAAAAAGCTTTCAGCACCCATTTATGATAAAAACCCTCCAGAAAGAAGGTATAGAGGGAACTTACCTCAACATAATAAAGGCCATAAATGAGAAACCCAGAGCCAACATCATTCTCAAAGGTGAAAAACTGAAACCATTTCCACTAAGATCAGGAACAAGACAAGGTTGCCCACTCTCACCACTATTATTCAACATAGTTTTGGAAGTTTTAGCCACAGCAATCAGAGAAGAAAAAGAAATAAAAGGAATCCAAATCAGAAAAGAAGTAAAGCTGTCACTGTTTGCAGATGACATGATACTATACACAGAGAATCCTAAAGATGCTACCAGAAAACTATTAGAACTGATCAATGAATTTGGTAAAGTATCAGGAAGCAAAATTAATGCACAGAAATCTCTTGCATTCCTATACACTAATGATGAAAAATCTGAAAGAGAAATTAAGGAAACACTCCCATTTACCATTGCAACAAAAAGTATAAAAGATCTAGGAATAAACCTACCTAAGGAGACAAAAGACAGTATGCAGAAAAGTATAAGACACTGATGAAAGAAAGTAAAGATGATACAAACAGATGGAGAGATATACCATGTTATTGGACTGGAAGAATCAACACTGTGAAAATGACTATACTACCCGAAGCAAACTATAGATTCAATGCAATCCCTATCAAACTACCAATGGCATTTTTCACAGAATTAGAACAAAAAAATACACAATTTGTATGGAAACACAAAAGACCCCAAATAGCCAAAGCAATCTTGAGAAAGAAAAACGGAGCTGGAGGAATCAGGCTCCCTGACTTCAGACTATACTACAAAGCTACAGTAATCAAGACAGTATGGTACTGGCACAAAAACAGAAATATAGATCAATGGAACAGGATAGAAAGCCCAAAGATAAACCCACACACATATGGTCACCTTATCTTTGACAAAGGAGGCAAGAATACACAGTGGAGAAAAGACAGCCTCTTCAATAAGTGGTGCTGGGAAAACTGGACAGCCACACTTAAAAGAAGGACATTAGAACACTCCCTAACACCATACACAAAAATAAACTCAAAATGGATTAAAGACCTAAATGTAAGCCCAGACACTATCAAACTCTTAGAGGAAAAGGTAGGCAGAACACTCTATGACATAAATCACAGTAAGATCCTTTTTGACCCACATCCTAGAGAAATGGAAATAAAAACAAAACTAAACAAATGGGACCTAATGAAACTTCAAAGCTTTTGCACAGCAAAGGAAACCATAAACAAGATAAAAAGACAGCCCTCAGAATGGGAGAAAATATTTGCAAATGAAGCAACTGACAAAGGATTAATCTCCAAAATTTACAAGCAGCTCATGCAGCTCAATAGCAATAAAATAAACAACCCAAGCCAAAAATGGGCACAAGACCTAAATAGACAAGAAGATATACAGATTGCCAACAAACAAATGAAAGATTGTTCAACATCATTAATCATTAGAGAAATGGAAATCAAAACTCCAATGAGGTATCACCTCACACCAGTCAGAATTGCCATCATCAAAAAATCTACAAACAATAAATGCTGGAAAGGGTGTGGAGAAAAGGGAACCCTCTTGTACTGTTGGTGGGAATGTAAATTGATACAGCTACTATGGAGAACAGTATGGAGGTTCCTTAAAAAACTAAAAATAGAACTAGCATATGACACAGCAATCCCTCTACTGGGCATATACCCTGAGAAAACCATAATTCAAAAAGAGTCATGTATGACAATATTCATTGCAGCTCTATTTACAATAGCCAGGACATGGAAGCTACCTAGGTGTCCATCAACAGATGAATGGATAAAGGAGATGTGGCACATATATACAATCGAATATCACTCAGCCATAAAAAGAAACGAAATTGAGTTATTTGTAGTGAGGTGGATGGACCTAGAGTGTGTCATACAGAGTGAAGTAAGTCAGAAAGAGGAAAACAAAAACCATATGCTAACACATATATATGGAATCTTAATTTAAAAAAAATGGTTCTGAAGAACCTAGGGGCAGGACAGGAATAAAGACACAGACCTACTAGAGAATGGACTTGAGGACACGGGGAGGGGGAAGGGTAAGCTAGGACAAAGTGAGAGAGTGGCAGGGACATATATACACTATCAAATGTAAAATAGATAGCTAGTGGGAAGCAACTGCATAGCACAGGGAGATCAGCTCGGTGCTTTGTGACCACCTAGTGGGGTGGGATAGGGAGGGTGGGAGGGAGACGCAAGAGGGAGGAGATATGGGGATATATGTCTATGTATAGCTTAATCACTTTGTTATAAAGCAGAATCTAACACACCATTGTAAAGCAATTACACTCCAATAAAGATGTTAAAAAATGTATTACAAATCAACAGTAATAAAGAGAGTATGGTTTTGATGCAAGAAAAGACAAATTGGATAGCATAGAGAGCTCAAAAACATACCATACACATATAGACACTTGATTTGAAATAAAGGTGACATTGTAGAGCAATGGGAAATTATGGTCTTCACTGAATGGTGCCGGGTCGATTGGATATCCATATAGGGAAGAAAAAAATTGAAATATAAGTCCTATCATCTAAGGTGGACTGAAGATCTAAATCTACAACAAAGCAAATAAAGCTTTTAGAAGATAATGTAACAGGATATGTTCATAATGCTCAGGTTGCAAAAGACTTCTTACTGGGCTCCCTGGTGGCGCAGTGGTTGAGAGTCCACCTGCCGATCCAGGGGACACGGGTTCGTGCCCCGGTCCGGGAGGATCCCACATGCCGCGGAGCAGCTGGGCCCGTGAGCCTGCGCGTCCAGAGCCTGTGCTCCGCAACGGGAGAGGCCACAACAGTGAGAGGCCCGTGTACCGCAAAAAAAAAAAAAAAGACTTCTTACTGCACCAAAAAACACTTAACATCATGGAAAAGATTAGTAAATCGGTTTACATTAAAAATAAATTCTGTTCATTAAGAGATCCCATCTTTAAGAGAATGAAAAGGCAAACCACAGAGTAGGGGAAAATAGTTACAACATTTATAACTGTCATAGCATTTATAACCAGAATATGTGAAGCACTTTTATAGATCAATAAGGAAAATAAAGACAAAGTTTTTAAATGAGCAAAAGACTAGAATACTTCACAAAAGAGGCTATCCAAATTGACAACAAACATATGAAAATTGGTTTGACCTGATTAGTTATTAGGGAACAGAAAATTAAAACTACAATAAGGTAACACTACATTCACCAAAGTGGATAAAATTTAAAAGATGAACAATCCTAAAGATTGGTGAGTACGGGGAGCAGCAGGGCTCTTACTCCCTACTGTTGACATGTGAATGGATACATACACTTTGGAAAGTGATCAGGCATTACTTACAAATGATGGGCATACGTGTACCCTCTGTGCAAGCTACTATATGGCTCTTATATACATATCTAATGGAAATGCACATATGATATGAGTCAAAAGACAGGCACTAGAATTTCATAACAGCATTATTTTGTAATAGCTTCAAATGGGAAAATACAATAACCAACATCAGTAGAGTGAATAAATAATGGTATATTCCTACAATACACTACTAGATATATAGCAGTAAAAATGAACAGACTATAGCTACATGCTACAGCAAACATATATTACAAAAATCATGCTGAGTAAAAGGAAACCAATACAAAAGAAAATAATTACACATTTGTATATACATATGGATATAATGTATATTATTGTACATTAAACATAGGTAAAACTTAGCTACACTCTTTGATTAGGGGTAGAGGGTAATCTTGCAAAGGAGGAAGGGAATAGTGGTTGAGATGTGACATGAAGAGGGCTTCCGAGAAGGTATGTTACCCGCTGGCATGGACATGGATGTCCACTTTGACCTTACTCATTGAGCTAGCGTTTGGTGCATTTCACTGTATATACGTTATGCTACACACACACACACACACACACTTAAAAAGAAAAAGGCTGGACTTCCCTGGTGGCGCAGTGGTTGGGAGTCCACCTGCCCATGCAGGGGACACAGGTTCGTGCCCCAGCCCGTGAAGATCCCACATGCCACAGAGCAGCTGGGCCTGTGAGCCATGGCTGCTGAGCCTGCGTGTCCGGAGCCTGTGCTCCGCAACGGGAGAGGCCACAGCAGTGAGAGGCCCGCGTACCGCAAAAAAGAAAAGAAAAGAAAAGAAAAAGGCTGATAAAATTGGCCAAAGATTACATAGATAGGATTCAAGTGCTCATATAATTCCCATATTACTGAGTCACTTCCTTTTAGCTTGCAAATAATAGAAAATTTCACACACACGACCCTTCCATTAAAATAATATTTCCTCTTACTATATTCACTAGCTACACAAAAAGCATATGCAAAATGGTTACTATTATTTAAAACAAGAAACTGTGCTTACACTATAGTTTCTTCATATGATTAGTATATTTCATGATTCAGTTAACATATCTTTAAAAGGGATTATAGTATGAATTAATACTGTTTCAAAGACTTCATTTCTAAAAGAAGTCTTTCTTGTTTTTGAATCCAAAAGTAATTAGATGTAAGACAAGCACAAATTGGACCCAAAGGAATCAAGTTGTATTTCTACTAATGACTTTGTTTAAACACATAACACGCCATATTCCAAGAACTCAAATTTTTTATAATGGCCACTTGAGAGCCTTATTTGGGGCTATGTATGTATGATTTCTGATGGTCTTGCTTACAAGTGGATTTTTCTAAGAATTTCCTTTATTATCTAAACCTCTGGAATGTAAGGAGGGAACCTGGAACAGTACATCCAAATTGGGTGGACATTTCCATGATTCCACAAGCATCATCCTCTGAGGAATGCCCTTTGGAAAAGCACAGATTTCCACCCAACTGTTTATCCAGGCAAACTTCTGATAGTCTTCTCCAAGGTCCAATCTTAATTATGTAAGACAAATATTAACTAAATATTTTGACTTAGATAAAACTAGTTTCAAAAAATAGTTTTTAATTCCATAGTCTCCTTCACAACTTATAATGGTGGTGGGTGTTAGGCTGCCCACATTGTATCTTTTCTCCTCCAAAGCTTTAATATAGCACTAAATATAAGAGGAATATAAGGGTATGGGTATAAAACTATAGTTACCCTATACATAACAGGGTAAGATTAAACTTTGACCCCACACTGCCCTACCTTTCTTCCATCTTATAACTTGATGTTACATAGTTACTAAAGTTAACACCCTGCTTACTGTATTCTGAATATAACCTCCTCATTCCTTCACAAATGTGTACAGCTTTCCATGCCTAAAATGCTCTCCCATTTTATCTCTCCCCACTTAAATCTACACATTGTTCTGGAACCAGAGTGGAAATTTTGGAACACTTCTTCCCCACTCCTGATGATTCCCAACTAAAAGGAAACTCAGTTCCTTTACTTGGAGCCTCTCTCCACCCCTTTACTCCATCCCCAAGGAGGTAAACATTTGATTTGTAAATATAGGAAGAATAATTGAAGCTACATGGCTCAGTTCCATTCTCCTTCTAGGGAGCTCCCCGACCCATTCAGTGCAACCAGCTATGACATGAATCTTATGGATTCATTATTAGAAAAGCCCATATTAGCTAAGACTTAAAAACACATCCCTCAATTTGTTGTCTATTAGAAAAGGTGATACTTTGACCTTCATCTTCACTATTTCTCAACTTGTACATAACCTAAGAAGAAGGCCTCTTCAGATACCCCTATGTACATGAATTTCTCTCTCTTCCATAAGAACCTTACTGAGTACCCTGGGCATTGGTGATATTTGTCCTTATTAAAATAATACTTATCTGTTTCAGTCAATATTACCTTTTGTTAAGTATGTGTGAATGTCTCTGTGTTCCCAGCTATCATCAGCTAGACTGTAAATTCTTTCTGAATAGGAAACATGTTTTCTACTTATTTGTATTCTACACAGGATATAAGGCATTCAATCGTATAGGTTGTTTGAAAAAACATGCAATAATTTTCTCCTGGAGACTATGTGCAGCACAACTGATCACAGCATTGTAGAGTCAACAACTTTATTTAATAGGGATGAGTAATCAAGTATCCTTAATAATGACAAAATGACATGTGGATTATTCCCCTCTAAATATTTCTTTATAAAATGTATTGCATGCTTTCCAGCCTTGGTAAATGTCATACGCCAAACTGTATTTATCTTTCTTCATTGGCACAGTTACTAACATGATCAGCTATGTTATTAGGATAGTATAGGATAGAGAGTACTATTCAGTTGATCAAAATAAAGAAAACTTACCCAACGTGGCTTAAGGAAACAACACTGAGGGGAGACAAGTTTGGAGCTACAAAAATAGTCCTTATCATGAAATTCCAAAGGGCCAAGAGAGAACAGAATAAGAAGTAGCTACCAGCAGCTAAGGGATTCAGAACTAGAATTAGGAGTAAGAGTGGGTCTAGTAGACTGGCTTAGAACTAGTTGGACAGGGTAAGAGAGCACTGGAGCTTCTCATTTAGTGTGATACTCATTTCCTACCTCTGGAAATGTGCATGTGTATTAAAGAACTTACAGGGCAGTTAGCATCTATTCCAGTTTGCAACATTAGAAAGTTTTATCCGGTGTCGTTTCTTTTCTGGTAAGACTGAACTGACCTAGAATGATGTGAATGGGGTGAAACCAAAAGTGATAATTAATGTGGAAAAAGAATCTGCAGGGCTTACAGTTACTGAGTATGTAAAGATGAAGGAGAGGAGTCAAAATTACACCCAAATACCAGTCTAACAGTTGAACATTTCAAGAAAGAAATGATGAATTTTGTTCTAAACAGCCTGGATGATGGAAAAAAATGAAAGAAGACTTCTGAATTTCATGATAAGGACTTCCTTGCATCTCCTATCAGTTACTGAATGCTACCTTAAAAATAAGCACTGTTTTAAGATGAATAGTAAAATTCCTTTCCTTTGTCTTGGTAGACACCTGAGTGTGTTATAACTTAATAGCTGCATGGCTTGTTATCATCCTCCTTTTACTGAGCCTACCCTCTATTTCATTATGTCTCCATATTCATTTAACATGTGATTCTTATAAATTTTAACAGTTGAAAAACAAACAGCTGGCTGAACTCTCTACTTCAGTGTTTTGGATACTTTGCTTCTTGGTAAGTGATCAGTATTTTGATACTGCTATAGTAATAACCGGAAATGATCTGTTAAAATCTGGATCTCCAGCTATAGATGAATGCCAGGGTACAGAGGAGAGCTGGTCTCAGAATAAAGTCTATAAAAATAGTTGGGGGAGTTATTTCTAGGACCACAGGGAGAGAATCATACTTTGCTCTCAACACCGGAAAAGCAAATACATAGCGGAAAAACATCTTATGGTCACCACTGAACTGCATCAGTGGAAAGCTTACGGCCACAAATGCAGTCATTAAAACAACTGAGATGATAAATACTAGAGCTTCAATTACACATGATGTGAACTACCATTTCCTGAAATACCAATTCACTCAGAAAAAGATTTCATAAGCAGATAGAATACCTTAAGTTGGTATAATTGTAATTTTGCTTATGTTGGCAAAATAGTAAATTGGTTCTTTTAACCAGAAAGGACAAGAGAAGACAAACAATGGTAGCAGGATTACCCATAGGAAAAAGGGAGGGTACTTTCACATAAAACTGAAACACAGACTGGTTAGTATTACTAAAAAATAATTTCAACTTTTCTTACAAAATTGCCATGGGTTATAGACATTTTCTTAGATTTATAGTGGGGGGGAGTTGTAATTAATTAGCCTTAAGATATGTCCTGTTGGGGGCTTCCCTGGTGGTGCAGTGGTTGAGAGTCCGCCTGCCGATGCAGGGGACACGGGTTCGTGCCCCGGTCCGGGAAGATCCCACATGCTGCGGAGCGGCTGGGCCCGTGAGCCATGGCTGCTGAGCCTGCGCGTCTGGAGCCTGTGCTCCGCAACGGGAGAGGCCACAACAGTGAGAGGCCCGCGTACCGAAAAAAAAAAAAAAAAAAAGATATGTCCTGTTAATAGAATAAATCATTATCATGGATAATTAATAAACTAATCCCCGAGGCTTTTTCCTTTGTTGTCTTCCTCTCTCTAACGCTTTCTAGACACCATTGCACAGAGCAGGCCCAACTAAATGGCAGAGCATGAAGCACAGAGAGCTTCCTTGTAGATGGCTGGTAAACAGCCTTGTCCAGAAAACACTTCCAAACACCATACTCTAGGGAGTCGTAGTAGAAGTGGGGAAAGTCAAAACAATGTGGGCAAGAGAAGATTAACTTGGTTTAAAAGCTCCACAAAGCAAAAGTGTCTCCAAGTAGCCACAACTACAAAGTATTATTTTCCCTAATGCTTTAATTTAACATATTTTGCAACTTTTATCATTTTTAAAAGGTAATTGAACCAAGAATTCAATTAAAAATGACATATAATATGCCAACATTTTATTAAGAATTTCAAGTAAAATTTTCTAAAACACTAGAAACATCAAATATTTGAGTTATAAAATTTTATACTCATAAAAATTTATACTGTAGTGTATTAATCTGTACTAAACTAGTAGTCATAATGGCTAAAAGAACAGAAGGCATGGTGTCTAAAATTACTTTTCAAGATTGGTCTGTGTTTTAATTGTTGGAACCTTTCAAACGAGAGCAAATGTACAAAACATGACTGGATTCCTAACATACAAATCATCTGTTTCAAATTAATTGTTGTTATTCATGTAAAAACAATGATAGTTTGGATCCGAGAATAGGCTTAAAAAGTGAATAACTAGCTGATATTACAAATAGTCTTTCTTTCTAAAATTCCACCTCCTCCACAATGCCTTCTTTTAGCTTCACCTCTAACTTCTGAATAGGAAGTAACTCTCTCTTTTCCGTCCACCAGTTAGAGATCTTACCAGTCTAACTTCTGATCTGGTTATCGGACACCTATTATTTCCCCTAGTAGACTATAAGCAACTGGAAAGCAAAGTCTGCATCAGATTTACTTTGGTTTCCTTATTATGTCTAATTCAACATTCAATATCTATTAGTCTTTTTAGAGTTGGGTATTTATTAGCCTTCAGTGAACTGCTGTATTTTAAAATTCCACAGTTTTATACAGAGAGTTCCTTGTGACAGTATTTCCTCAGGTAATAAGCTGATTTTTAAAGTGTCTAATACTTCAATTACATGTATAATTTAAATATTTAAATCTCATAACTGCAGTTTGATCAATACTCAAAAAGTATACTGATTACGGATGAATCCATGAATTTACTGTCATTGTTTTATTAACTGCTAAAATGGCTTTTCAGTGTTAGTTTTTTATTCTCAGATCCTATACAGTAAGAAATATAACTATGTCAAATCTAGGCTCTTTGGGTGATTCCTATGTGAAACAGGTAGAATAAGCTATTTTTAAATCAGCTTTATTAAGGTATGATTGCCATGCAATAAACTGCACATATGTATGATCTGATAAATTTTGGCATATGTCTATAGCCATGAACCCAGTACCACAGTCAGGATAATGAGCATTTCTGTCATCCCCCCAAATGATTCATGCCTTCTTGCTTCTGTCTGCTCCCCATCCTATGCAACCACTAACATGCTTTCTATCACTTGATGAGTTTGTACTTTCTAGAATTAAAAAAAAAAAAGAATCATACACTATATACTCTTTTTTGTGGTTTCTTTCTTTCAGCATAATTATTTTGTAAATGTATCCATGTTGTTGCATGTGTTAACTGCTCATTTATTTTTATCGCTGAGTAGTATCCTATTATATGGATTTACCACAATTTGTTTATACCTTCTCCTATTGATCAACATTTGCATTGTTTCCAATTTTTAGGTACTACAAATAAAGCTGCTATGAACATTCATGTGCAAGTCTTTGTACGGACATATGCTTTCTTTTCTCTTGGGTAAATACCCATACACAGGTATATGTTTAACTTTTTAAGAAATTACCAAACTGTTTTCCAAAGTGGTTATACACTAATTACATCCTCATCAGTAGTTTGACATGAGGTCCATTTCCTCCATATCTTTGCTAACACGTGTAACTGTCTTTTTTTTAACATCTTTATTGGAATATAATTGTTTTACAATGTTGTGTTAGTTGCTGCTGTATAACAAAGTGAATCAGCTATACATAATATCCCCATTTCTCCCCCAACTTTTTTTTTTTTGCAATACGCGGGCCTCTCACTGTTGTGGCCTCTCCCGTTGCGGAGCACAGGCTCCGGACACGCAGGCTCAGTGGCCATGGCTCACGGGCCCAGCCGCTCCGCGGCATGTGGGATCCTCCCGAACCGGGGCACGAACCCGTGTCCCCTGCATCGGCAGGCGGACTCTCAACCACTGCGCCACCAGGGAAGCCCCTGTCCTCCCTCTTGCATCTCCCTTCCACCCTGTCTATTCCACCCCTCTAGGGGGGACACAGAGCACCGAGCTGATCTCCCTGTGCTCTGCAGCTGCTTCCCACTAGCTATCTATTTTACATTTGGTGGTGTATATATGTCCATGCCACTCTCTCACTTCGTCCCAGCTTACCCTTCCCCCTCCTTGTCATTTTAACCACAGTCATTCTAGTGGCTGTGAAATGGTATCTCATTATGATTTTAATTTGCATTCCACTAACATCCAATGAAGCTGAGCATCTTTTCATATGCTTATTTGCCAATCATATGTCTTCTTTGATGAAATGATTGTTTAAATCTTTTGCTCACTTTAATGAGATTGTTTGTCTTCTTCCTGTTAAGTGATAAGAGAAGTTCTTTACATATTCTAGATACAAACCTTTTGTTGGCTATATAATTTGCTCTTTCAAAAGAGAAATGAAACTGTTTCAGATAATTATGTGTTGTTAATGTAATACATGGTCTATCAGAACTTCAGACAATCCTTAAAATAAGGGGAAGCATTACCTCCATAATCCTGGGCTACCAAGTTTTCCCATGCCTAATGAGGTGCTCAGCTGGCTTATGAAAAACAGGGAAAGGGAGTAGAACTAGAAAACATACTGATTTTCCCAACATTCTTCTTAATTCTTCCTAATTTTAGGAGATTTTTCACAAACTATTAATAGTAGGAAATAACAGACTGGATCAGGTAAATGATAATTAGTCCTCCTCCTTTTTTCTTTTAAGCAAATTTTTAAAAAGCAGTTAGCAAGTAGTAACATTATTACTAAGAAAACTTCCTGTACTTTTTATTAGATTTCTCTGCCTCTTAGACTAAGACCCTGTTGTTTACATGAATGTTTTCCTTATCAGACTAACGCAGAACATCAATACAGTGCCAAGTATATATTGCTCTTCTTATTTTCTTGATTCTCTCCTTTTCTTTTAATTCCTATCCATCTGTTTTTCTCCTATCCTTCCCAGCATCTGACATCTACACTTGGGAGTAATTCACTGATCTCAAATGAGTTTTGGTTACAGACTTTTTGGTAATCATACAGTCACTTACCATGCTCCTTACTTTAAAGACAACAGAATGAAAATTACAAACTCTTTGTGGAACTCATAGAAAAAAGAGCTGAGATTCTGCTGAGTGAAAAAAATGAAACCTTCATTTTTTATAGCATCCATGTAAATTAGTACTCTGCCAGAATAAATCAAACACATAATTATTTCCTAAACTTTGCTAATTTAAGACTTCAGTCTACCCAGTAATGCAAGAACCTCTGAGGAATCTTTCCCAAACAAGAGCCAATATGGTGGGAATTCCCTGGCAGTCCAGTGGTTAGGACTCCATGCTCTCACTGCCAAGGGCCCGGGTTCGATCCCTGGTCGGAGAAGTAAGATCCCACAAGCCATGCGGCACAACCACAAAAAGAAAAAAAAAAAAGAGTCAATATGGTGAAGTTCTGTCTCCCCCAAAGTAAGGATATGGGGTAGCGGGTGGCGCCAGGGGAGATATACAGAATCAAATCGACTCATGTTAAACCATGGAAAGAAAACTCATTTAAGGGACTTTAAAATATCTTTATATGTAAAGAACAATTTCATATATTTTTAAAATTTTCATGAGCTACATTATCCCTTAGGGAATGCTTCAGTGTCAGACACAAATTTGAAACTATTCTATAAACAGCATTAGAATTAGGATAAACAGCAGATTATATTGGCAATCGCTGACGTAATATCAGGATATAGACAACCCTAGGGTTAAAAATATTTCATGGGAGTACAATAATTACGACACAATTAATTACATTCCCCAAATCAGAATGGTGCTCATCACACACTGAATGCTAAGCTTATTTTGACACAGTTTTAAAAAAGGCCTAGTATTAATAGAAGAAGCTTCCTCTGGATAGAAAAAAATAATAATTCTGGCCTATTAAAGATAATATCTATTGGTAAAACATAGTTTTGTTCCCAAACACACAGTAAATCATTACTGTAATGCATGATCACTATATGAAATAATTACATAGTTAGTAAAAAATTGTGTATATCTTAAAAATTTTCAGTTCAACTGGTTTTCTTTTGATATAAGGAAAAATTTAATGATTGGCTCAAATTCATATTAATAATTATAAAATATGTGAACTTTATTATATGTTAAAGAAAATAAACATAGTATGACCCAAAAGTTATTTATTAAAGTTACAATAAAATACTTTTCAATGCATAAAAAATTGCAAAATAATTGATCCATTTTTCAATAAAGATACCAGATTTAATATTTACTGACAAGATAAAGAGATGTTTAATGACTTTTGTTCTATTTCAAGGTCACCTTATTGAGCGATACATCATGAAATCAATAGTTGTACATCTAGGAAATTTACCAATGGAGCTCTCTTCCACGGGTGTGTATATTTTAATTTGTCTCATGTGGGTATCTCTTCCATTCTGATGATTGGCTAGAACAGCAATCTGTATCATGAATGTGCGAGTTGGCTTCTTATGATTATCAGTTAAAGGAACGTGAATCCAGCCACTTGGTTCCACCAATTCAAGTTGCTGCCAAGAAAAGAAAAGTCAGATTATGTTTTCACCCAATGAATATAATTTATTATAATGAATGTATTCTAAAGTTGACTTATAATTAACATTTTTCTCACTGACAGCATGACAATATAATAAACATTATCAGTTACTGGGCACTTTTACCATGGTCCATTTTTACAGTTGCTAAGCACTTTACATGTACCATTCTTGTAGACAAAATAAAAATAGAATTAGTATTAGTTTTCCTTATCAGACTAAAATAGTATTTGTAGAAACGTGTATAAGATTTAGACATGTATAAATGTATAGGGCCAATGAAAAACCATGCTGATACAAGTAAGAAAAGACTCTAAATGCTTAGAACATAACGCTTCTGGTATATTTTATTTCAAGAACCATGCCTAATATATCCAAACTCACATAACAATAAATCAGATTCTATATAAACTACAAGAATATTAACAAAAGAAAATCAGTCATTGCACAAGTATCAGACAAAGCTTTTTTTCTTGGAAAATAGTAAGTGATTTATCTATCTGAATGACAATCTAAACCTAAAATCTAGGTTTTAATGTTTTTCAAAAAGAAATGCCAGATAAACTTTAAAATTTTTTTTCATTTTATTGGGACTTCCCTGGTGGCTCAGCGGTTAAGAATCTGCCTGCCAATGCAGGGGACATGGGTTCGAGCCCTGGTCCGGGAAGATCACATATGCCACAGAGCAACTAAGCCCGTGCACCACAACTACTGAGCCTGCACTCTAGAGCCCGTGAGCTACAACTACTGAGCCCACATGCTACAACTACTGAAGTCAACATGCCTAGGGCCTGCACTCTGCAACAAGAGAAGCCACCGCAATGAGAAACCCGCACGCTGCAACGAAGAGTAAGCCCCTGCTTGCTGCAGCTAGAAAAAGCCCGTGTGCAGCAACAAAGACCCAACGAAGCCAAAAATTAATTAATTAATTAAAAAATTTTTTTTTCATTTTATTTTTAACCAAGAGTCCAAAATATCCTTCCTTAACAAGGGAAGAAAAATTATAAGTAAAAAAATAAACCTAAATTTCTAAAATTTTTCCTTAAGTTATGAAATAGTTTTTAAAAGATAAATCTTGGGCCTCCCTGGTGGCGCAGTGGTTGAGAGTCCGCCTGCCAATGCAGGGGATACGGGTTCGTGCCCCGGTCTGGGAGGATCCCATATGCCACGGAGCGGCTGGGCCCGTGAGCCATGGCCACTGGGCCTGCGCGTCCGGAGCCTGTGCTCCACAACGGGAGAGGCCACGACAGTGAGAGGCCCGCATACCGCAAAAAGAAAAAAAAAAAAAAAAGATAAATCTTGATTTTTAAATTGTCCTAAATATTGGACACAGATGAAAAATATGCATTACAGAAAATACAGGTTTATCTTATCAACCCAGCCCAATGGCAATGAATATCAAAGAAACTAAATCTGGATTCCATGAGTTACTCTAGAAAAACAAGAGACAGAGAAATGGAATACTAAAAAAGGTAGTTATTTTTAAGACGGAATAATTTCCTCCTTTCAATTACAAAATATAAGAATAAATGAATCTCTACCCTTTATGGTACTGTCAGTCAGTGGCTTTTTATAAACTTCTATTAGCACTAGCTTAAAATAACTGAGTCAGAGACCAGATATAGCTGGTTTCTATCACTAACCTTTTAATCATTCAGGCAATAAAGTTACTGAGTACTTAAAATGTTCAAGGTATTATTGTAAGTATAGTTAGGCATACAAAACATAAATTAGGCCTGATTCACACCTAAAGAGTGCTTAGAGGCAGACAAACAGCCTCTGGTTTCATTCAGCTTCTTCATGTGTAAAGTAAAGGGATTGGACAAATTTTCATCCAATGTCCTTTTCAGCTCTGACATTCAATGATTCTAAATGAAAGAAGAAAGATGTGGTAGGCAGAATAATAGGCCCCCAGAGATGTCCATGTTTCTCCCCAAATCCCCTGAATACATTAACTTACAATGGCAAAGGGACTTTGCAGATGTGATTAAGTTAAAGATTTGGGGATGGGAAGATTATCCTGGATTACCTGGGTGGGCCCAATATAATCACAGGGTCATTATAAGAGAGACAGTAAAGGAGACGTGATGATGGAAGCAAAGGCTGAGTGATGCAACCACAAGCCAAGGGATGTGGGCATCCTCTAAAAGCTGGAAAAAGCAAGGAACAGTTCTCCCTTAGGAGCTCCTAAAAAGAATGCACCTTGCTGACACCTTGATTTTCATCCACTGGATCCATTTTGGACTTCTGACCTTCAGAATTGTAAGATAATAATTGTGTGTTGTTTTCAGCCACTAAATGTACAGTAATGTTTTGTAGCAACAACAGGAAACTACTATAATAGATACACACAGGAGTTCAGAGGAGGGGGAAAGCAGCTCTGGTTGGGATAATCTATTCTCCAGGTAAATGTACAATAATGAATCTCAGTAATGACCAAAAAGTAAAACTAAAATTCTACTCAACTCCTTACTAATAGAATGTGTTTGACAAATTCAACCACTATTTCTGATAGACCCAATGTTATTTTCAGAGTATTTTTTAAGTGCTTCACTGTACTGGAAGTTATACTAAGATTTTACAGCATATGATTTGGAGCATGATATGTACAGAATTGTAAATATAGTAAATTATTCAATAAATACTATCAGTAAACTAGTTCTTCAGAACATAAAAAGTTTACTGATCTCAGTCACTAAATGTACATTACAAAGTATGTGTAGCTGTTAACATCTCTCAAATGGCTTCATAATCAACTACATTGCCCAAAAGTCATAAACACCAACTTATGTGTCTACTTCAGTTCTATTGTGCCCTGTTTAAAATTCTCAGTCAACTCTAAATAAAGTTATTATTCTGATACTGCCATATTTTAACTTATTTCATGGATTTAAAAAAATTCAAGTACACATGGTAGACATAATTTCAATGTCTTTTTCATAACAGTTTGATTAAAAGGTTAATATATTTTAAGCAAAATTTATTTACATGATTTTTTATATTTTTAAACAGAAAATTAATGAGAGGTAAAATTTTGCCAATTTAACTTTCTTTTTTTTCCCCCATATGTGATCTGGACCTCAATAAATAAAATTTTCATCACCATTAAAATGTAAATTTTTCTATATTCCTCCTTGTTCTTTCTTTTTACCATCTCCCTTTTTGGCTCTTTCCTCCATATATCCCCTCGCTTAACACTTTTTATTGGCATGTCTACTAAATACCAAAAATTCTGCTAACTATAGATGTAGGATAGGGGTTGGCAAACTTTTTCTATAAACTCAGGTTCTTTCTTAGAGTCAAAAAACCCCCCAAATCATGTGGAGACATTGGAACCTTAAAGCACTACTGGTAGAAATGTAAGTTGTTCAGCCACTTTAGAAAACTGTCTTGCAGTTCCTCAAATGATTAAGCGCAGTTACCATATGATCCAGCAATTCCACCCTTAGGTTTATATCCAAGAAATGAAAACATGTGTCCACACAAAAATGTGTACACAGATGTTTGTAACAGCATTATTCATAATAGCCCAAAGATGGAAACAACCCAAATGTCTAGCAACTGATAAATGGATAAAAAAATTGGGGTATATGCATACAATACAAATACTATTGTATTTGGCAATAAAAAGAAATGAAGCACTGATGTCTGTAGAACATTGATAAACCCTGAAAATAAGTGAAATAAGCCAGTCATAAAGGACCACATTGTACATGATTCTACTATATGAATGTCCAAAGTAGGTAAATCCATAGAGACAGAAAGTGGATTGGTAGCTGCTTAGGGCTGAGTCCTGGGGAGCAGGATGGGAAGTGACTACTAATCAGTACAGGGTTTCTTTTGGGGGGTGATAAAAATGTATACATCTTAAATCAGTGAATTGTATGGTATGTGAATTATATCTCATTAAAGCTGTTACTTAAAAAAACCCTCAAAATCTAAGTAACTATATATTATCTTAAAAAGACAAACCTGTGTGTTAACGCAGTGATTAAGAAATATTCTAAAAACAAGCAGATGGTAAAAATACATTTGACAGATGAAACCAAAAAGAAAGCAGAGATAGAAATATTAATTAAGTTTTTCTGGAAAAAAAGGGTGGGGTAGGAAGAGTTAAAATGTGAAAAAGAAAAATGGGGATGAGGAATAGGGCTGATAATTTCAGATACTAACATCTAGTATAAAGCTATATTAAATAAATGGTATGGTACTGCATTTCACATTGCAGGTGTATCAGAATGCATTTGGCTGCAAGTAACATAAAATCTAACTCAACGAGGCTTGAATGATGAGGACATTTATCACCTTACACAGTTCAAATACCTGAGTTAACACAGTCACAGGAGAGATTAATTCAGAAGCTCAAAAATGCTATCTAGGACCAAGGTGCTATCTTCCTTTTATTCTTCCAGTGTGGGTGAGCTAGCATTGTCCCAAACTTAATTTCTCCTAGACTTCTTCTCCAGAGGAAGAAATCAAGTACTGTTCCTCTCTTGGTTCCCTTTTTTTTAAGAACAAGCACATCTTCCTTGAAGCTCTTATTAAATATCCATCCCTAAGTCAATCAGGAGAGGAGTGGAATCACCATGATTGGTTTGGCTCAATTAGGATTCACTTCCAAGGGTAGGGGAAGGTGGCAGCACATGGCTACTTTCTGCAGGGTAGGGAGCCGAATAAAATTGGAGTTCTAACAGGAGAAGGTTAGGGAGAATGGATATTGAGTAGAAAACTAACATGTACAGTGAAGAAAGGATGGATTGATCAAAATACAGCACTGTAGGGCTTCCCTGGTGGCACAGTGGTTGGGAGTCCGCCTGCCGAGGCAGGGGACACAGGTTCGTGCCCCGGTCCGGGAGGATCCCACATGCCGTGGAGCGGCTGGGCCCATGAGCCATGGCCGCTGAGCCTGAGCGTCCGGAGCCTGTGCTCCGCAACGGGAGAGGCCACAACAGTGAGAGGCCCACGTACCGCAAAAAAAAAAAACAAAAAACCCAGCACTGTAACACTGGTTGATTAAATGAAAAGTTTAGATATTAACTTTATACCAAACACAAAAGTAAATTCTTAAATATTTAATTTTAATACTATATAAATTAATAATCACAACAACAAACCTACAAGAGTATCAGAAAAAATATACAGGAACATGTTTATAATCTTTTGGTAGGGTTCACCTTCCAAAGCAATTCAAAAACCCAAATATGATAAAAAAAAAACAGACGATTACATGAACATCAAAAATATCTACAAGACTGAAATAAAAGAAAAATACAAATAGCAAAGTGAGAAAAAACACTTGTAAATTTCATAATGAAGAACTAATATCTCAGTAATAATATAAGAAAAAAATCAACACAAATAGAGAAATAGACATACACCATGCACACGCCATTCACAAAAAGAAAAGAGAAATGCAATGGACCAACAGACACAAGGAAATTGTTCAATCTCACTAATAATTAAATAGATACTATATCTATCTATCTATCTATCTATATCTATATCATCTATATCTGTATATATAAAATGTCTATCAGATTAGCAAAGATTAAAGTAATTACAAACACTAAGTATTGGTGAGGGAAATGTATACTCTCATAGACTGATCTGGAAATTAAATAGGTATAATAATCTTTTTGAAAAGTAGTTTGGCAACTCCACTTCTGAAACTACAGGGAAATACTTAAGACAGGGCACAGAGATGCTAGGTATAATAATATTCCTTGGAAACAAGTTAAAGAAGCCACCAGTAGAAGGGTGGTTGTGGTGACCAGCCCCTAGGATGATCACTGGTAATTCACAGCCTTGCGTAGTCCCCTCCTACAATGAATCAGGGCTGACTTTGTACAACAAATAGAATATGTCAGAAGTGACTATCTGCAGATAGGTCACAGCAGGCATTGCACTTCTGCCTGAATCTGTTGGATCATTCTTTCTGTGGGAAGCCAGCTACCATGACAAGAAGAAGCCCCATGGAGAGGCCCATGTAGAAAGAAACCAAGGCCTCAGCCAGCAATTAGCACCAACCTGCCAGCCATATGAGTGAACCACTTCAGAAGTGGATCCTCCAGTCTCAGTCAGCCTAGCTGACATATGACTGCAACTGCATGAAAGACCCCAAGAGAGAAATGCCCAGCCAAGCTCTTTCCAAATTCCTGAACAGATACCATGCAATTATAAGTGATTACTATTATTTAACACCACTAAGTTTTAGTGTGAATTTGTTATGCAGCAATAGTAAAACAGTGACTAATTACGGTACATCCATACCCTGGAATACCTGATAGCAATTCAGAATGATGTATCTCTTCATATGTTTGCAGTTATTTGCAGCTACCTCTGGTTAGTTTTAAAGAGCAAAGTACTAAATAACATGTATTGCATGATCTTATATATATGATTTTTTTATATGGATACAAAAGTCTGAAAGGATATTCACCAAAATATAATTAGGAAATATCCATAATGGTGAGAATATGGATCATTCTCATTTTATTAAGTTTATGTCTTTTAACTATGCTTTTCTCAATAAACATATCTACCTTATTTAAAAATCTGTTTGTAATTTGGTGGTGGCTGGGAGAGGAACTCAAAAGAGGAATAGTTTCAGAAAGTTTCAGTACCTGATTTTAACATGTCATTGACTGTATTCCATTGCTCCAGTAACAGAATCCTCCTTCTTGGTGATTTCAATATCCACAGAGACGATCCATTTAATGATCCAGATTCTCCTCTTCAGCTTCTTCATTTCCAATAATTTTTATCTTCATTCCACTTCAGTTATCCCTCCCCCAACATCATGCTCTATATTGGATTATGGGCAGTAGCTGCAAGATCGCTGACATTTTGACTTCAAGCATCCCCATCTCTATAGCCCAAGTCACCAGCTTTCTCAAGTGACTCCACTGCCACAGCATCAACCCTAGCCAAACAGCCAGACTACTGATTCCATCTACTTTTTTACTGTTCGTTAACCCATTCAATATCTTCAGTTCCCATTTTTCCTCAATGATACCCCACAATCCGTTACGATAATCAATCCCTTTATATACTGAAATCCAATGTTCCTCTCTTTCTGTTTCATTCTTTTCTGAGGGAGAACACAACAATCCTGGTTAAACCTAACTCTCTTCCTGTTCAATGCCTATTGGAGAAAAATAATCAACATGCTGACTGGTTCTCACTTTAAATTTAAGACAAGTATATAGGCAAGTATATATGTAGCACCATGCAAAATTCTTACTATATTCCTTTAGAAAATTTGCTTTCACTGTCTCTGGAATAGCTGTTTCTGAGCTTCTCCTCAAATCCTAACACCTGCTCTAATCTTCTCTCTCTGAGCTGATATCTGATTTCACTAAGAAAATAGAAGCAATTATAGAAAAAAATTACCATCTTCCCACCAGCTGTTATACTGTAGTTGAACTGCCCCTGCATCTTTGTGAGAATGGTTCTTCCATTTGCTCAGTAGATCCCACCCTTTCTTTCCCAGCCAAAGACTCTGCTCCCACCATAGTCACTACCTCTCCGAATCATTTTCTCTTGTCTCCTGGACCACTGTCATCAGCATTACAAATGTGCCATATCTGTCATCTTAAACATTAAAAAGAAAACCCTTTCTTAATCCTACGTCCTCTTCCACATACTGCCCCAATTCTATTTCTTTTCACAGCAAAACTCCTTTAAAAGTTTTTAAATTTTTTCACCTCCTAGTTATCTTTATCCCACTTCAATCTAAATTTTGTCCACACACTGAATCCATCTTGTCAAAGTCACCAGTGACCACCCCCCACCTTGCCAAATCAGTTCTCTCTCAGAAGAACTCTTTGATATATTTTATTATTAAATTCTAGATTTCACCTAACTATATGCTTGACCATGATTTATTTATATTTTAAATTGTAAGGCTTTTAAAGCTTTATATAACATCATCATTTAAACACTGTTTTGTACACAAAATATATAACATGGTTTATTAAACACAGCAAGAGAATTTGTAAGTGCCAGAGAAAATAACTGGTAATTCAGTAAAGATAGATAAATTTAAGGTTTAATAAAGTTAAGACTTATTAAAACTCAGCTAAAAAGAGTACTTGAAATTATGTGCTTAAAAATACATCTAACTGGGCTTCCTTGGTGGCGCAGTGGTTAAGAGTCCGCCTGCCGATGCAGGGGACACGGGTTCATGCTCCGGTCCAGGAAGATCCCACATGCCGCGGAGCGGCTAGGCCTGTGAGCCATGGCCACTGAGCCTGCGCATCCAGAGCCTGTGCTCCGCAACGGGAGAGGCCACAACAGTGAGAGGCCCGCGTACCACAAAAAAAAAAAAAAAAAAAAAAAAAAAAATACATCTACCTGAGTGAGCTTGGAAGTGGATCTTCCCCAGTTGAGCCTGTGATGAGACTGCAGCCCTGGACAACAGCTTGACTGCAACCTTGTAAGGTCCTGAGCAGAGGATGCAGCTAAGCTATGCCTAGACTCTTGACTCACAGAAACTGTGAGATAATAAATACGTGTTGTGTTAAGCCACTAGGTTTGTGGTAATTTTCTTACACAGAAATAGAAAACATTAGTTTTTTTTATTTGCAAGGGTAGCAAATAAATAATAAATATTGAAAATTTTATATAAGACTGGTGAAAATTCTGCATAAAAAACACTGCTTTACAGGTGTTCATAACTAACCCAAACAGCTATAATAAGCGGAGCCAATTCTTAGTGTTAGTTTGAAATAAATATTTCTTCAACATTTCATGTCACTTCATTACTTGACCATGATCTTGTTTGGTCAATTTAATTAGTTACTTATAAAACGTGTGTTTTAGGGGCAGCCTACATAGTAGGTATTCCACCTAGTGTCAGGACAAGCCATGTGATGGCCCACAAGGTCAGCACTGCTGCCAGCCCAAAGCCCACCAAGTCCCTTCTGAATAGGAGCTACTACCTTTCCTCAACATTCCTTCCTTGATGTCAGCTGCTATCAGTGAAAACTGTATATAAATACAATCCATTAGAGTTTCTCTATGAAGCGATCTCTCCGCCTGGCTCCAGGATCTTCTGCTTCCTATCAGCAACCTCTAAGTCACAATTCTACTCTGGCTTTGATTTATTTAAGGGTATCCTCTAAGGATATATATAAGTTTTAACTCCACCATATACAAAGCTTACCTTAAAAAAAAAAAGAAGTCATGTATTCATAAAAATAACATCAAATATTAAGCACAAAGCTGTTCATATGTCCCTTCCTACTGCTAATCACATATCCCTGGAAAATAAATGGAATAAAGAACAGTGACTTGAAGGTTGCTTCAAGAAAGCTGCCCTCTGCTCTCCACCCTCACTACCTCCTGCTCCTTCATTAACCGTAGCTGGGACTTGATGAAATTCTACAGAACCTCAATGTGAGAACTGTTACCACAAGAAGCAGCAGATCCTGGCACGTTAACCATCCTTTCACTTAGGAAGGAACAGAACCAGTTAACAGCAATCATGACCTACTTGTAGCAAAAGACAGTCTAATATGATCCAAAAGAAACTTCAGAAGTTCCAGATGTGTTTAAAGTAAGGATACCACAAAGGCAGCTTAACAAGAAAGGCAGAATCCAACTCAAAGAGCTCCCTATGGAAAGCAAGCTCTTTTACCCTAGTGAAGCAGGGACCACCTCAGAAGGTCAAAATCAGTCACTCTATTACAGAGGGTCAAGATATTAATTCTGGACTTGTAAGCCTTAAAAAGTTTCTATGTAGAGAACCTTCCTCCAGAAAGAGTTCCTGGAGAGTTAAGACTACATAGTTTAACTGGTCTTAAAGTTACCTGTTTAAAAAAAAAAGAGGCATAACAAAAAGACAAGACCTACAGAGAGTGTTCTAATCTACACGAACAATTCTGAATTACATTTGAAGTCAGTGTCAATTAAAAACAATAATGTCATCAAAAGCCAAAATGGTAAAGAAATATTAAGAAGAAATTGCAGAAAATCTGTGGAGGACAACAACAACAAGTTAACCAGACTTAACTATCATTAAAAAGAAAAACAGGGCTTCCCTGGTGGCGCAGTGGCTGAGAGTCCGCCTGCTGATGCAGGGGACATGGGTTCGTGCCCTGGTCTAGGAGGATCCCACATGCCACGGAGTGGCTGGGCCAGTGAGCCATGGCCGCTGAGCCTGCGCGTCCGGAGCCTGTGCTCCGCAACGGGAGAGGCCACAACAGTGAGAGGCCCACGTACCGCAAAAAAAAAAAAAAAAAAAAAAAAAAAAAAAAAAAAAAAAAAGAAAAGAAAAACAGATAAGATAAATACGTGCTAGGGATGTAATGTACACCATGACAACCATAGCTAACACTGCTGTGTGATACCTAGGAAAGTTGTTAAGAGAGTAGGTCTAAGAGTTCTCATCACAAGGAGAATCTTTTTTTCTTCTTTTCACCATCTATCAATACATGAGATGATGGATGTTAACTAAACCTATGGTGGTAATCATTTTACAATATAAGTAAATCAAACCATCATGCTGTACACCTTAAACTTATACAGTGATGTGTGTCAATTATTTCTCAATAAAACTGGAAAAAATAATAATGTCCCTTTAAGACAAAGAAAAGAAAAATAGCCAATATAAACAAATACATGCACACATAATAAAATTATGATTTAGTTTTGTAAAATGAGGGAGAAAAGACTTATCTAAGTAATGAATAATTAAGAAATGATAGCAACAGATAAAAATATGTAGTGCAGTGAAAAGGACATAAGACCAGATGTCAAAAGAAGACCAAGATTTGAATTTCATGTCTACTCTTGAGTTTAAGCAAATTATTTCTCTTTGGTAAACCTTTACTTCTCCATCTATCAGGCTGAATCATATGAAATCGTCATTTTTGTAGATTAGGATAAATTTTATTCCCATATAATTTTTATGCTTTCTTCAAAAGAATGTTGTAAGGTAATAAGATAATATAAATTTCATTACTGCTAAATCCACAGGGTCCTTTTCACTTCAAACTTTCTTACCCGTTCTACATAATTTGATGCACCCTCTTTATTGAAATGTTCTCTTCTTGTGGCCTCTGTGATTTCACCTTCTTCTTCCTCCTACGTTTCTCATCTCTTGTCTTTTTGGAGACTCCTCTTTCTCTTCCTTAAGTGTTGCATTCCTCACAGTTCTGACCTAAAACTAGTCTCACAATACAGAGTTTAATCTATACAACTGTCCTATACGATCGTATCCAGACCCCTGACTTCAGATACCTTAAATGGCTATATGCTGATGATTCAAAGTTTTATATTCTCTTTTTTAAGAGGTAACTTTTAAAGGTTCTAGAGCAAAGGATAGCATTATCTACAGAAGGCAAGGCAAGGCAAGGTAGAAAGATTCCATGATAGAAGCCACACCAGAGAGGTCTGGACTTTAAGTATATCTCTTTTAAATCCAAGAGAATGAAGTAGTTTGAAGCAGACAGTGTTCCTACTGAGAATAACTACAAGTAAAATTTTTTAAATCATCACTTTAGAGTTATCAGAGAGCCGCTAAAACAAAGAGGACTAGAGGATGCCAGGTTCTGGTGAGGAGAGAACCTCAGAGGGGTTGCTGGTCTTCCTGTACCCACTTTAACCATGGGGGCATTTGTTGATTCTAGGATGGGGTAAGATGCTGCAAATCATGGTTTTGCCCAGATAGAGGGTTGCTTCTTGAAGTCAGAGAACCATGCAGAGCTATGACTAGTGGTCTTTCAGAAAAGATGTAATTAGAGACTTCAAGAGCTTTAAGCACATGGCCTATTTTCCCCTCAAAATATTTGCCACATTGTGAAGTTGTCTGGAATGGGAGGCTGAAGGGATAATCAAGGGGTCTCTCAGAAGAGCGGAGTTTCTAGCAATCTCTCAGGGGTGAGGAAACAAGCCTGAGAGTCTAGAATTTGCCCAGTGAACACACCAGGGTGCTAAATGACAGCCTTGAGTGGCCATGACATAGGGGTATTACAGAACAGAGGTAGATGGAACCTTACCAAAGCTGCAGTACAGCCGCAAGTCAACTCAACTTGGAGGCTGAGAGGAGTAAAGCTTCTCAGCCCATCTGCCTAGCTCTGGAAGATAGAACTCTCTAGAAAAAGAAAAGAGCATCTAGAGTGGCACTGTCCTATAGAAAAAGTGTGTGGGTCACAAATGTGAGCCATATATGTAGTTTTAAATTTTCTAATAGCTACATTTTAAAAAGCACAAAGAGCACAAATTAATTTTATATTTAGAGTATCCAGAATATCACTTCAACATGTGATCAATATAAAGTTACTGAGCTATTTTACATCCTTTTTTTTTTTTTTGTACCAAGTCTCCAAAATCCAGCATTTTACACTTACACCACATCTCAATTAAGATTAGCCAAAAGCCACATGCAGCTAGTGGATACTCTACTGAACAGCACAGATCTAGAGTCTAGTCTAGCAATCAATCAAAAATTACTATTACTAACAGAGTTAAGAAATAAGAGGGAAAGATGAATAAATGAAATAATTTCATCTGAGAATTGGAATATACTTTTTAAATGGAAATGGTAGAGCTGAAAATATCTGCAATTAGAAATTTGTCAGATTGAACAGATCATATATATCAGAAGACAGAGTCAAAAAATTCCTTGAAAAATACAATTTATCAAGGCTAACAAAAAGGAGAAATAGAAAATCTGAATAGAACTATATCTATTAAGGAAACTGCCTCATAATTTAAAACCCATCACAAAACTCCAGGTCCAGATGGCATTACCATTCAATTCTTCCAAATATTTAAAGAAATGATATCAATTCTGCACAAATGCTTAGAGAATAGAAAAGAGAGAGACATTTTAAAAATGTTTTTATGAGGCCAGAATACTTTGTTTCCAATAGTTGGAAAGTATATTATAAGAAAGAAAAATTACAGACTAATCTTTCTCATGAAACACAAATGAAAAAAATCTAGAACAAAATACTAGCAAATCAAATCAAACCAGGTGGAGTTTAGTTCAGGTATGCAAGGTTGGATTATCATTTAAAAATTAATCAATGTAATTGACTTTATTAATAGAAAAAAGGAGAAAAATTGTATGATCATCTTGATAGACACAAAAGAGGCATTTGACAAATTCAATACCCACTTATGATCTTAAAACTTTTAGCAAATAGGAACAGAATGCAATCTCCCTAATATGAAAAAGAGCATCTTTCAAACAAACAACCTATAGTACTCATCATATACAATGGAGAAGTATTGAAAACTTTCATAAAGAGATTATAAACAAGACAATCATCCACTACGACCCCTTCTATTTAACATTGTACTGGAGGTCTTAAACAGTACAATAATTCAAGGAAAATGGAAGGGAACAGAGGAGAGAGGGACAGAAGGAAAGAGAGAAGATGAACAAGGATTGGAAGGGAAGAAAAAATAACATTATTTGTAAATTATATGACTGCACATCTAGAAAATGCAAAAAGAATCTATAAACTATTAGAATTAATAAGAAAGGTTAATTAGCAAGTCACTGGATATAAGGCCAACATAAAGTTATAACTGAAACAGTGTAGGATTAGTGCAAAGACAGACTAATGGACCAGTGGAACAGATTAGAGTTCAGGAACAGACCCACACATTTACAGTCATCTGATTTTTGTCAAAGATGACATTGGTGCAGTACGGAAAGGATGGTCTCTCCAAGCAATGCTGATGAATTGGATTTCCATTTGGGGGAAAAATAATAATCTTGACTTCTTCACTTCTCCCCATAAACAAAAATCAGCTCCAGATGAATCTGGATTTAAATGTCAAAGGTAAAATAATAAAACTTCCAGAAGAAAATAAAATATCTTTAAACTTTGGAGTAGATAAAATTTTCTTAAACAGGACACAAAATGCACCAATCAACAAATACTGATTAACTATCTTAGAAGTAAGAACTTTTGTTCATCAAAAGATACCATTAAGAGAGTGGAAATAATAAGCCACTGATTGGGAAATGTATAGAAATGTATATATGTATAGAAAAGGACACCTATCTTGAGTATTTAAAGAGCTACTACAAATCAAAGAGGTATATACCCAACAGAAATGCATACATATATTCAACAGTGTATATACTAAAATACTCATGGGAACACTAGTTAGCCAAACCATCCAAATATATACCAACAGTCAAATGAATAAATTGGAGTATATTCACAAAACATAATATTCTATAGTAATGAAAATGAACAATCTACAACTACCCAAACATATGACTCTCACAAACATGGTGAGTAAAAGAAGCTAGACCCAAAAGAGCATATGCAAAATACGATGCCATCTCTTAAAGTGAAAAATTGAAAAATAAAAACAAAAACCAAACAGATTTAAAAAAAAACCCAGGTGAAAGTAACCTATATTGTTAGAAGTTAGAATAATGGTTAGCCTCGAGGGAGCATAAGAAAGCATAAAGAAGGCTTCTGGATTTTTATGTGTTTCTGGATTTTTATTTGTTGATGATTACATAGGTGTCTTTATTTTGTGAAAATTCAGTGAGCTGTTCACTTATGATATGTCGACTTTTTGTATCCATGTAAAAATAAAGTTAAAAAAAAAAGGCCCAGACCTTTCTGCTCTGTCATGCTCTGTTGTGTCTGATGTCTGCAGCAGCTGCAAGCGTCATGTTCTCATACGACAAATGTCCAAAAAGCCTTTCTCCTCTTTTAATTAAGGAGGAAAATATTTTCCAGAAGCTATCAGATTTCCCATTGGGCATTTCTGGATCACATGCCTCTGCACTAACTGAAAGGGGAGTTGGAAATGGAGTATCAGGCATTTTCTGTTTTTACTGTGAAAAGCGGTCTCTATGGGCAAGGAAGAGAGATGGAGGAATGTGGCACAGGTATTCAGCAATATCCGCTGCCGAGGATTATTAGTGACCTCTCAACTAGTCTTGCCATGGCCACTTCCGTCTTCCTCTAATCTAAGCTCAGATTAGCAGCACAGTCATTTGACAAAAATGTTAACTTGAAAAACCTTTCGTTACTTTCTCATTATAGTAAAAATAAGTCCATGATCCTTAACACGGTTGACAATGCCCTGCGTGATCTAGTCTCTGCTTACCTCTTCAGCCTCATGTTGAGTGGCCCTTGACCTACATTTTAGCCATATAACCTGCAGTAAGGCAAAAGCAAATATACACTGTGCAAGAAACTGACTCTGAAAATATTCCAAAGATCAAGAGATGGCAAAGAGACATTAATTGTATGTCATTTAAAATGGGTCAAGCATCTTAGATATGCTCCAGTTTAGTGAATTATTTTTGTTTGTAAATATAAGAATAATAAAAGAACTTTTGGTTTGTCACATGAGATCCTGGTCCCCCTAACTAATTTTTCTTTAAGTCTGAAGTTCAGTAACTACTTAATCTTCTACCAAGATTTTGTTTGTTTCATTTTCAGAAACCTAGCGCTCATGGTTAATGAGGACAACTATTCTCAACTCCTTTGCCTCCACTTTCAAATCCCCCCCACTCTATCCCTTAAATGCTAACTGTAGATTCCAATTAGGTTTATACCTTTTTTCAAATCTGTCTTGACACTAGAAAACACACAAGTACATAAACACATACGAAGTACTTTTACCCTCAAACTTTCCAAGCAATATATTAAAGTGCCATCACACTACAGCTTGAACCCAGTAGTCAAATCTGTTCATCACTCAACAAACTGTACACTTACTATGCACTGGATACTGGAAACCGTGACAGGTGTAGTAAGAGAAAATGATCAATTTATTGGAAACTAATGTATTTTATGTTCAGGAAATATATCTAATCACCCATCAATTCTTATGCACATACCATTTTGACAAATATAATTTACAAATGCTTTGAAAAATAGTTTAGGAAATAATGGATTCCCAAAACCCAACGAAAATGACAGCTGAAGAATCTGAAAAATGAATAAATCCACAAATGCAAAGGGAATAGGAGAGGTTAAGAAGAAGCAAGGTGCATTGTACCCTAATATATCTGAAACTGAAAGCACCAGGTAGTTCTGAAGGTAGGGGTGCCAAGGTTAGGTTAAAAATGAACAAATAAGCAAACAATAAAACTAGCTGAAGTCCATATAAGGAATAGTTTGATGCCAAGATTCTCACCAGTCCCCAGTTTAAGTAGGCAGGTGAACATCCCTTCCCTACTCCTACAGAAAACTACAAGTTTATACTATCAGTACAAGTTAAAGAAGGGAGGCTCTAGATTCAGGTAAAGCAAGACTAGATGGCAGCACCTTATTTTTTTTTTTTTAAGTGAGTGAACATCTACATACTTAACAGTGAACCTCAGCTCCCTTCTTCTTGCTCAGCTATAAGGATGCTGACTCCCAGGCAGATCACCCTGAAGCTCCTTCCACATCCCACCTCCTATCCCCTGCCCCACGCCTCCAAGGCCGGAGAATGAATTACTATTTTCTGGAAAAAATCATACTATAAGGAAAAGAGAAAAGCTGAAAAAGAAAAAGTCCATAAGAAAAGAGTTACACATAGTGTTGAGTCTCCCCAATTTAATAAATATTTATTGAATGCCTATTTTGGGCTGGGCACTATTCCAGATGGTTGGAAGATATCAATGAAAATAAAAATAATAAAATCTCTGCTCTCATGGAGCTGATGCTCTAGTGGGGGAAGACAGAAAAATGAACAACAAATATAATAAATAAGGTATTATATATTAGGTAATAAAAGTGCTATGAGGAAGAAAAAGAGCTATGGGAAAAAAATAGAGCAGGGAAAGAAGGATCAGAAGTACCAGGGGGCAGGTGTGTGCATTTTTAAGTAAGGTGGTCAGAATAGGCCTCACTGAGGAGGTGGCATGTGTGCAAAGAGGTGAGGGTACCAGCCTGACCACATTGCTGTAAGGCCAGGTAAGCATCAAATTCTATCATGAACACAAACTGCTTCCAAACTGCTAATTTGTGCCTCTCTCCTAGGCTATGAGAAAATAGCCAAGGATCTCCAGGCATGTAAAAAAAAAAAAAAGAAAAAGAAAACAAAAACAAAAATGGAAGTTAAACAAGCAAAAACAAAAAGGAACTCTCAAGAGAAGCAGTAAAAGGAGGACAAGAAACTTAAAAACAAAACAAAGCATTATTAATATTCCCCGCAACATAATAGAATGCATCCTTAAAACAAGAACAGAATGCTTTTTTTTAAAAGACCAAGAAACAAAAAGAGGTCTTAGAAATATATATATACGTACATTTTTAATTATACAAAGTTAAATGAATTGCTTGGAATATGAGAAAACAAAAGAGAAAAAAATGAGAAAATCAGTGGCTCAATGCAGGAAGTATCACAGCTAACAAATGTAAATTCAGAAACAGACAACAGAGAAAATAGAGGAAAAATATGAAGGAACATAAGAGCACCTCCCAGAACTAAAGGACAGGTGTTTCCACATTGATGGGAACCACTGCGCACTCAGTAAAATGAAGGAAACACACACACACACATATACACACACACACCCCCCCCCCCCATGTTATAGCCATCGTAAAATTTCTGAACATCAAAGGTACAGAGATTTTAAAAGCCTCTGCAGAAAAAAATAGGTCACATGCAAAACATCAGTAATCAAAAGTGGCATTGTATTTCTCAACATTTACACAGAAAACTATGAGGCAATGGAGAATGTGCTTAAAATTCTGATGAAAAATTATTTCCAAACAAGAATTCCATACCCAGCCAAATCATCCCTCGAGGGTGAGATTAAAATAAAGGTTTCAGTCATGCAAGGTTTCAACATTTTTACCTTCCATGTGGAGGATGCATTTCACCAAAAGAGGAAGTAAATCAAGAAAGATGAAGACATGGGATCCAGGGAAAAAGGAATCTACCAAAGAAAAAAGTGAAGGAAATTCCCAAGATGATGTTGAAGGGATGTCTTAAGAAGATGGCTGTTAGTCCAAGTCCTCCGAAGAGACACCAAGACATGAACAGATATACAAGAAATTTATTAAAGGAAACATCTGTGAAAGAAAATGGGGCTGGAGCCAGTGGAGGCTGGAAGAGCTGTCAGACACCATGCAGGTCTGGGCCCAGGAGGAGACGGGAAGGAAGGAGGGAGGGGTGTATGTGTTAGACTGCAGTGCAGTTCTAGGGAAAGTTTGGCAAGGCTGTCAAGAAGTCCTTAAGCCACGGCTGCCTGACAGAAGACTCCAGAGTCCCCAGGAATGAGCCTCCGTTAATACCCCTGCTGTGCTCACTCACTGGCTGGGGGCACAGACGTGGTGATGGATACCAGAAAGCAGCAGCTGGGGCCATCAGTCAGTTACTCCCTGCGGTCAGAGATCTGAGAGGAACATTCTCAAGGCCACCTGTGGTGGCTCTGTAACGTGCCAACTAGGCTAACCTAAACTACATTTCCCAGAATTCCCTTCCTGGCATGTTTCTGGTTAGGTGAGACAGAAGAGATATTTGCAGGCAAGATTTCGAAGGCAGATGTGAAGCAGCAGCCATTCTGTGCTTTGATGTAGGTGAGTCCACAAGTTTTGTAGATCCCCAAACTAGTGATCACACACGTTGTCACTATCTGCTGGCACACCCCACTGTCATGGGGCAGCAGCCAGGCCTACAATTGCTCCACCTTCCCCTGGGTCCTCCTGCAGCTTCTCTGACTCCCAGGCCAGGTTTGTGTGTGCTCCATGACAAAGGGTATTAGCTCCTTCTGCAGGTCGCTGGCATCACAAGGTGGGAGGCGGTGAGAACTGACGTGGATCCCGGTTCCTCGAATTGGTGCTCCTGGTTCCAGCTTGCCCTTGCCCTTCACCGCTACACATCCGTCTTCACTTTTGACTCCTTGCCCCGTGGTGTCAAGCTCTGGCATCAGATGTGAAAACAACCAGCCTTATAGAATTTATTTAACCAACTCCTACTCGTGTAAGGCAAAATCCTTGAAACAAATCTCTTACTATATACCAGTCCCCATACACACACACACACACACACACACACACACACACACACACGCTCTGCTTCCCCGAATGAACTTCCACTGACGCACGGACACAGTAGCTGGGCTGAAGGTCCAGGAGGGATGTTTCCATGAAAAAAATGTGAAACCGAAAGAGTATGTATGTTTCCAGAGGTTTCTGACAGATCCGTCAGAGAATTTAGGGATATATCAGTAACTGATAACATTTTTTAAATTCAGGAAAAAATGAGGCAATCATTAATTCTAGGAAAACAAAATTATGCCTGAAAAGGAAATTTAAAGCATGACTCAGGTATAAAAACAATACATGGTCATGACAGTGAAAACATGTAAAATGATTTAGCAAGTAGCATGAAAAACTATGTTAGGAAGATAAAGAGAAGTATATGAGAAGAAACAGGATTATAGGGCTAAATCCTGATATTTCATAGTAAGACATCATTAGATCATGTCTTTATAGATATGTGCACACATGCTATGTAGAACTGCACATAACTACTATAGCTATCCATACACATATGTCATGGAGAAATATGAAAGCAAATATCAAAAAGAACCCCTAAAATAACTAAGAATAAGAGAACTGCTCCCAAGGAACAGGATGGGGGCGTGGAACAGAGAGAGAAGTGCTGTTGCAGTCCTTTCAGACTTTCAACCTATGTACATACTTTACTGTAGCAAAAATACACTTAAACTTAAAAAATCAAACTGAAAAGTTAAACTGAAAAAAGTTAAAGTCAGTAGAACTGAAAATTAAAGAATAAGACTCATCAAGTTGGAAAAAAAAAATAAGGAGGAGGAAGGGAGAAATCTGACGATACCAAGTCTAAACCATTTAGAGTTCAAAAAGAGGCACGAATCTATTGCTTAGGGATGCATGCAAAGGTGGTAAAACTCTTTTTTAAAAAACTAAGACAATTATCATAAAAGGTTAGGAGTGGTTACCTTTAAAAGGTACGGAAAGGACTGTGATAGGGAAGGGAGGAGGTATACTCCCAGCTCTGGGATGCTCATAAAGTTCAATTTCTTACATTAGACAGGTTATATACACACGTAAATTATATGTGTGCTTTATGGACTTTGGGGAGGAGATAGCACTAAGCACCCAACAGAAACAATTGCAGCAACACCAGCCTACACTTGCAGTACTCCTCCTGCCACGTATGAGGCTTAGCTTTTTCCCAGTATTTAGGCTTCCAAGTACATTATGATTTGCTATTAAATGAGCTCTAAAATCAACAAATGCATATTTCATTTACATTTTACATTCATTTATCTTTTATCCTAGAACAAAAATGAGAAACAGAATTTGTATGCATGGTAGATATGACAAAGCTTTATGTAAGCACTTACAAATTTAGACTTTTCACATACATTAGTAATCTTTAAGGTACAGCAAATTTAAAACGTATACTGTTATCCTATCACCATAAATCTTAATAGTAAATAAACTCACAACAAGGAAAGGTTAAAGATAGCCTTTAAGTATACATGGCAGAATTACATCGAAGGAGAAGGCTGTTTGATGGCCTACTGCTGTATTACAAAACACTGGAAAAGAGATGGGGGAATCCGCAATTTAAGATACCAAAGATTCACTATGAAATACTTTTTATGTAAATCATTTAACCACTAAGTGAATACTTGCTTATTTAAAAAATCCAATTGAAGCAGAAGGATACATGGAGACCCAATTACCTTTTAAAAAATAGTTCAGAGAAATACAAATACAGTATGTTCTCATGTGGAATGTAAAAATGCCACACTCATTGAAACAAGGAGTACAGTGGTGATTGCCAGGGGCTGGGGGTAAAGGAACTGGGGAGATGTTGGCTAAAAGGAACAAACTTCCAAAATGAATAATTGCTGGGAAGCTAATGTCCAGCACAGTGACTAGAATTAACAATACTGTATTATATGCTTAAAAGTTGTTAACAGACTAGATCTTAAATGTTATTATTACCACACACACACAATTACACAAAATGGTAATTATGTGAGGGGATAGAGGTGTCAACTAACTATATCCTGGTAATCATTTCACTGTATATATGGTGTGTGTGTGTATCAAATCATCACACTGTACACTTAAACTTACATATATGTCAATACTATCTCAATAAAGCAGGAAATAAATAATAGGTATATAAATAAATAAGAAAAAAGATGTTTTAGTATCTCAATGAAGCCTTCAAAAAGTCTTTTCACAATCAAGCTGCCTTCAGAAGGACTGTTAAAAAGCTAACTACGGCAAGACCTATAAGAAGCAGGTGATAAACTTAACAGATACTTTTTGATCAAGAGACATGCAAAGACTTTTACTGCAAGGATATCACAATTCTATGGAGGTAATGACTAAAAAGTAGAATTCTGACTGCAATATAATCCTAAATACACTTTAAGGAGATATGGAGCTCTGAAAGGGACTGGAAGTCAAGGTAATGGGAATTATTTAGGAGTGGATGAAAGAGACACCCATTAATTAAGGCTGACTCCATTCAAGTTTTCTTGGCTTTGTGACTTTTCCTCTTCTATGAGATAATAACAGTTAACAGCAAATAACATGTTTGGAGCGCTTACTCTTTGCCAGGCATTGTTTTAAGAATTTTACAGGTACTGAGTCATTCCAGCCTTGCAATAGCCCTATGAGTTCACTATTTTCATCTTCCTTTTATACACAAGAAATCTGAGGCCCAGAGACACCAACTTTCCAAGGTTCAGAGTTAAGTGGCAGAACAGGAACCCAAACCCCAGCAGATGACTCCAAAGCTCATGCTCCTGGATCTTCATCAACCCAAAGATATAAATGTATATCCAATAGCTATATACAGCTGAAACTCCCAAGTTCATGAGATTCTATAGAAAAGCACATGCTTTTACAGCCTATGAAAACATTACCAGTTTTCAAGGCTTTGCTCCTTTCAGCTACCATTTAGTGAGCTGCTACCATGTGCAAGGCTCTTAACTGACACTTGTTTTAATCATCCCGACACCGCAGCCCTAGTTTACAGCTGAGGAACCTGAAGTTCATAGAGAGGTTATATAATTTGCCGAGGGTCACCTAGCTGGTGAAGGATGAAGCCAGGACTTGAAAGTAATTTCCCTGCCAAAACTCTGAACATTACAGAAGTAATAAAGCAGTCTTGACGTATGTCTCTCTGGAATAAAAAATAAGGCAAAAATATATTCTGAGATGAGTACAAGTGAATAATATTTGCAATTCAAGTGTAATTGAAATACATATGCCTTAAAGAGATGTGGAACTCTGAAGGGGATTGGGAGGAAAAGAAGAAAGTAACTCAACTCTGTGAAAGTCTCACAATACTCATTGTTTCCTATTAGTTACGGTGCCTAGAGGTAAAGCATGACATCGGGAACAAATGAAGTTCTTGTTATAGGTCCAGGCAGAGGTGAAAACCCAATATACACCTCCAGTTATACTGGAAATTAAAATGCAAACATCTCTAGTGTTCTCAATAACAGGTTTTCAAAACAACTGAATTAGTCCCACACACACTTTGCTTGCAAGGTCTGTGATTTCCATTGGTCCTATAATTCATATATATAACAGATTCTGTTTACAAAAGTACAAAAAAGAACCACCTTATAATTTACTTTCAAATTGTTTATCCAAATCTAGAACATAGAACATCTGTCTAGAATGGTTAAGGTGGATTATACAAAATGAGTATTATGGAGTATGAAGTAATGAATTTTACTTTACATGAATTTTAAAAGCATTGAACTAACTCTACTGCTCGTTGCTTAGATATTATGAAGTTTGACTTCACCTTGGCGTGAATTACTATCATTTTAAGAAAAATGTTAACTAGTTTCCTAAAGCTGCAATCAGTGACAACTGAGTAGAAAAAGCAAAGACATTTCTGTTCTATTCACAAGCACCAACAAACAGCCCAGTGGGGAAATGGCAGCGTGCCAGGCTGCCCCGTGAGCAATTAGGCTTCGTGGCAATCAGGAGACCCAGGCGTCTTAGGCCCTTAGAAAACTAGTATGTTAAGGACTTGGTGCTTTTACTACCCTTTCCTGGAGGCATGTGTGAGACATATCTTGTTTAGATGACAATCTCTTCCATCTACAGGACCGAAAGAAAGGTTAAGACAACTAAGTAATAAGAAGCAAATTGAGGAGAACATGTGAGAGATTAGCAAGCATCACTGTTTACTGGACCTATTGACTAAATGTAATACCTGATCTCAGATAGACAGTAATCTCATTCTAATAATCAGAAGAAACAATAATTAAAAGGCTCATACAATTATTGTAAAATGTAAAAGTGCCTTTTAATTGATGAAGAAACTCAGTGAAATTCAGAGGCAAACCAACCTGAAATTCTCTCTCAATGAAAAATAGTTGAAATGGATAAAAATTCAGTTTCAGCCAAAACATGTGTATATTTACTCCTTTACTAACTTCTACATGGAGGGTTTCTAAGAAAAAAACAAACGACATTGAATGATTCAGATAAACCTTATGCCAGACTGTGGGCATCAACTTCCATTTCACCAAATTTAAACCTGAAGTTCCCTATTATCTGGTAAATGTTTTCTCTTTTTGATATTTTATGAGTCTGAGTGAAAGGTTGAGGCTGTCAACACACTGGATTACATTTTGTAAATTTGCTGTCTATGTCTAATAAGATACCCAACAGCATAACAAGAATAATACATTCCTTGAATGTATTCCTTTCTAATACATTCCTTGATTAGAGTAATTACGTAGGGTCACTTCAAAAATTTTACTAACTCAATATTGTCAAGAATCCATCATATTTAAGTATCTGAATTTCAAATATCTGAATTTGTCCTGAAGTACAGGACAAATTTATGATATTTTTATATTCATCTAGCCAAGATACACTTTACTTTATAAATAAAATAGATTTTAGAGGGCAAAAGTCAATATTTAAATCAATCCTTCATATATATCTTCAACAAAAGCTCATTATTTCTCACCTTTAATACTTTATAATTTCATTTAAAGTTTTTTATTATTTTATAGTATATAAACATACAAGCCTTTTCTCTACTTCTTGATGTGCCAGTAACAGTTGTGTAATATACATCTATGACAACTTAGCCTATAAACAGAATTCCTCACAAATTTAAAACCTAAGGACCAACAAATGTTTCACTACACTCAGAAAACACAGAGTCTTTATTCCGACAGGAACTTTCAGTAAAAAAGTGACGTGTGAACAGCAGACACTGATGTTCACACAAGCATACTGCAGACAACCCAGCAGGCGGTTTTCTATTTTTTTTGGATTATGCTCTGGAGGTGCTGGCACAATGGAATTTCAATACCATAATTGCTTATTTCTCTGTGTATTTTTAAAATAATAGGTAAAGAAAAAAATCAACTACGAAAATAACAAAATATTTTTCATTCTTCTTTTCAAAGGATGTAATTTATAACCATTACACAAATAGAGAAGAAGCACAAAAGGGGGGAAAAGAGAAATAAAGTAATGTTCCAAAGGTTCAGTTTACAAGGACCTCACACTAAGTTTTTTTTTTTTCCTGCAACTCTTACTAGAAACAGTATTATTTGCTAAAAATGCACTAGCTGCCAAGAGCCATGGTCCATCTAAAGCAAAATGCTTAAGATGGAAATAGAGTGTTAAGACAGAAAAAAGGGGCAAGATTCAGTATACAAATTTCTGTAAAATCTATTTTAAAAAAAGAATAAGATGAGGTTTTAATTTTGATATTTTCTGCCTGAAAAATAAATGCAATACTAAATAAAATACTAAAATATATAGCCGTGTATTAAAACAATAAGATGTAATCAAATTCCAAACTTTCTAATTAAACCTTTTTTTTTTTTTTGTAAGTTATTGGGAATTCAACACTAGCCTTGGTTCACATGATAGAACAATGGGAAAATTTTCCGAGTGGTTGAACACTAACCCTGACAAGTGTGGAGAGCCAACTACAATACATTATATGGTAGCATAACCTGCCACCCACGTTGCTGAGAGAACAGCTTTCAAACACATGCACTGAGCTGTAAAACCACAAAATCCCTTATTACACATTGTCTTTCTTACTCTAGGTGAAATATACCACCAATTCTTTTCCATTATAAATCTTTTTTATTACTATTTTTGAAGCCCACTTAACATTTTGACTGTCTTTTTCTTACAATGTAAAAGGTGTCTTTTTTTAAAAAGGAAAATGAAACAGGACTGTTATCACCCTCCTACAGTATTACAATGAAGGCTGATACCTGCCACACAATTTCTCAGAGCTGATTTTGGAAATCCATATTACCCAAAATGAGTTTTAAGCTAAAGTTTTTTTATTCCTTTAAAGACCAAGGTTCACTAAGTTTCTTAAAGCATTTGAAAACACTTGCATTCTTTAAGAAAGACTGATATATTGCTTTGGGGATTCTTTAATAAAATACATGGTCTTCATCATTACCCGCCCCCCCAAAAAGAAAAGAGAGCGAGAGAGAAAACCAAATCGTCAAAATCTGTCATGGAATGAGTGTTCTTTCTCATTCTGTGTCTCTTCCCAACATTCCTCCCTTTCCCCACTCTGGCACAAATCCAAACCTGTACCAAAAAACAAACAAACAAAACCAGAAAGCTATTTTAGAATCAAGGATATAAGATAATATCCATCTTATGTTGGTAAAATATTTAAATAAAGCAAGACTGTAGGATGGCAAATATGTTTCATCCTCATTACGGCACTGTGCTTTGCCAAAGATGTGTTTTTACTGTTCAGAAAAGAACTCACTGCAATGACTATCAAATTTGTACAAAACAGCTAGAGATACAGAACAGGAAGGGTGAAGAAAACAACTTAAAAGACGCTACTTTTATAGAAATTCAAAGACACTACTTTTTAGAGATTCAAGATGGTAAAAATCATTCTAAAACTGTGTGTTTCTCTCTACATTTGCCTAATTAATTTCCCTCCGAAATTCTCCCTCCTATCCTTTACATCCCCCATCTCCCCAACTCCCACCCACCATGACCCACCTCTGTCCACAATCTGCTAACTGAATCACAGCCTTCCAGGACAGTTACAGGACATAACAGTTTCTTCTGGGGTTTTCATTTGCAATGTTGCTTGCATGGAGAATTTTATTTGTAAGTGTTTCTATTATACTGACAAGGTCAATTAGTCCCGTCAACTATTGGTCTTTCTGCCTGATAGCTTGGTGGATTATTCAAGTGGGACCATTTATAACCTATAACTGAATGCACCCAATTAACATCAGAAACATGACAATACTGTTATCTAATGGGATTTTAAGTTTATCTTAATAACATGCCATAGTAATGTCATTTTCTCCAAACTGGTGGTTTAATATCTGATAGAAACTCTACAATTGCCTCAAATTGAATTGATTTGTAAATTATGATATACAAATTACATAGAGTAATTTCTATTTTATGGAAGTTTATTATAAAAATGTTGAAGCTTTTTAAAAAACAATAATCAGCTATTATGCCTACATTTGCTTATATGGTTTATACAACGAAATAAAGAATATGACAACCCTTTAGTATGCAATATCCAGTACTCTTATCAAGATTTCTCCCACTGTGAAGAAAGCACTACTACTCTGCCAGAAGCTATTGTGGAAATTAGTTTGTATTTTACTTCAAATATTCAAAAAATCTTTATGCTGTCAAATATTATTTTTAAAAAACACAAAAGAGAATTTGCATCATTGGGTGTTTGCTCTGTGACAGGCAATATGAATAAGTACTTTGCAAACTTTATCTTACTTAATTGTCTCAGGAACCCAATGAAAAAGCATTGTTATCCCTATTCTATGCATGAGGAACCTAGTAAGTGGCAAAATTGAGATATGAAACCAGATGTGTCTAGTTTGCCAAAGTGCGGTCTTTCAACATCACTCGGCCTAAGAAATATGAGATAATCCCCCATCATCTCACAGTATCATCTTGTAATAACTGGACCATAGAGTACTTTCAAGCTTCAAAACTATCCTGTAAAAGAATGATGCCCAATTATTAATGAGCAACAACTAGAAAAAGATGAATACGGGTGTCTGGTATCCATTTAATTATATCGACACTAAAGTTTTATTAACAGTAAGACAATACTCCAGTTTTTTTCGTTTCGCTTCCAACCCAAATGTACCCTCACATATATGAATGTACATGTGATCTCCCACACACAGGCCTGCCCCCATGTATTACCTGCTCATACACACAAACTCATCCAAACTGTCATACCCAATACTCCCAGTTTCTAAGCCAAAAGTATTGTCTATTATTCTGGGCCACAAAGAAGTGAAAAGCTATCTTAACACCACGTATCAAGGTATCAATTTTTTGCAAAGAAGGATTTTTAAAATAAGTTTTAAATAACTTTTTCATAAAGTAATTTTTAAACTATCTGAGCTAGTGAGTCAATTTAAAATATGTTCTAGCAAAAATTGTATTGTGATTATCTCTATCTTTGCTTTATGAATTTTAAACAGAAGCAATTCATTCAACTGTTAGGCCAAACTGCCCTAAAAGCAAACGCCTACCAAGAAGAGCACACTGTACATTTCCAAAACTCAAATACTACTCTCAAATTCTCTGCTCTGGGTGCCTTCAGACTGGCTAGAGTGACTCTCAGGGCTCCATTCACTGCTTAGTGGAAATGTCTGTAAAAATATTTGTGCAGTAAGGATAGACAAACCTTTATGAAAATACTGGTTTGGCTAAAAGTTGTGGCAGTTAAGATGTACATAAATAATTTTTTTAAATGACTGTTTATACCCCTTACTCTATAAATGTATTACTATAAATATTATATTAATTCAGAAGAATACAGCCTCCAGAGAAAGTACAAAGACTGAGAAGTAGAATCCAGAGTCATCAGTATGAAGTCAGCTTTGCTTATTTTTTAAATACATCAAAATAAATCTCTCATAAGCACAAAAAATTTAAGAACAGAGTACAAAATCAAAGGAAGTATCCACTTTAGTGAGCTGTTACCTTAGTAAAGAAAGATCCAATATTTTGACACAATGGTCCAACATGTGATCCAACAGATTTTATCCAGTTAATAAACTGGATCATATCCGAAAGATTAAACTGCTAAACTATTCCCGTACTAAAGTCACAAAATAATGCCACTGGTGCTGTTGTTTCAAAGGATTAAATCTATATGTTTAATCCAATGCCAATGGAAATTTCATTAAGGTTTAAAACAACAACAACAACTAGAAAACCTGCATGGAATGTATGCTCTATCCAACTGTGGACAACTGATACTGAAATGCCAAATATCAACATTAAATTTTTTTTTCTTTTTTTTTGCGGTACGAGGGCCTCTCACTGTTGTGGCCTCTCCCGTTGCGGAGCACAGGCTCCGCGACCATGGCCCGCGGCCCCAGCCGCTCCGCGGCATGTGGGATCCTCCCGGACCGGGGCACTAACCCGTGTCCCCTGCATCGGCAGGCGGACTCTCAACCACTGCGCCACCAGGAAAGCCCTCTCATTTTTTTAAGTAAATAAACAGAGGCTCCAAAAGGACAGAGAAAATGCCCTGTATTATAAAATAAAGAAGTAATAATAGTACCAAGACTTCAACTCTGATCTGACAGACTCCAAAACCTACAATTAAAGCAGCATGTGGCAAAGACAATCTAGAAACATGTTCCTTCCTCTGGCTTAAGTCTCATCCTCTGTCTCACTTTAAATACAATACTTAAAACCCAGACTACAGCTTACGAAACAGACTGGGTTTTTGCCCCTGGAAGCCAAGGTTAGAGAACTATGCGTTCAAGGGCAAGTACAATATGACTCTGGGGGAATACCAGCAAGTTTCAAATGACTACGACTTCAGGTTAAATGGAGTTCAGTGAGTCATGGTAATTCCATGCTACAGATAATCCTGATCTTAGTCAACAGAAAATTGTCAAATTTGAATTCCGTATCAGCGTTCAACAATTCTCTCTCAATATAAGGCAACTCTTCATTCAAAATAAGTCATTTAAAGCCAGGAACATCTCTCAGTGCCTTTCACTATTCTTCCACAGAGAAATGATAAAAATTTTAAATGGATAAAGCTAACGTTTAACAACCAGATTTTACAAACTAGCTGAGAATAATTTTGACTTGATTTTTATCTTTTTATTATCTTAAATGTGACGCAGCTACCTAAATACTATGGTTGAAGGGTGAAGGCAGGCAGAGAGTTCTTTTCATTCATCAGTCTGTTCTGACTCCCTAAAGTGCCTTCTTTATCATACTTAAACTGAGCTTATCACCATTGGGCCAGGAATAAGAGGCAAGTTATAAGTCTCCTAGATTCTCCCAAAGTAAATTATATTCCCTTTAGTCATTATCTTCTCTAAGATCTTATGCTTACACCAGAAAGTGGGGCTGCCAGGGTAGAATCAGTTTAAGAACTAATCTGCCTAGAACGCTTTTCTTTAGCAAAGTAAAGCTAAAACAGATGCCCCTACACTATCTTTAAAATAAATACAAATGCCATTGCAGAAAAAAAAATTGCACAAATATTAACTGAGCACCTACATGCCAGGTATTTAGGCATGACGGTGATTGACAGATACTGTTCCTGTGCAAGTGGAAGCTATCAAAGATTTGTGGCAGCTGATAAGAAATATGGCACAAAATTCTTAAATAAATGGCAGAAGGGTAAGATTAGGGTACAGAAATATACATAGAATCGTTTATAAGTAGGTCACAAATTTGGCTCCACAGTTCCTGGCAGTCAAAGCAAAGTGAGTATCATTACTGGTTCTGACAGTACGGAGGCTCTTCTACTTAGATTAGATTCCAAAGAGCTATCGTTAAGTCCATTTAATCCCATGTGCAAAGTTTTAACTATAGAAGCAACTGCTAATACCACCTATTGGTAATTAACAGAGCTAACATAATTCTCCCCGGACCCACTGCCCCCTTACAACAGGCAGGTTTTCATATCTACCAAAGTCCTTAAGTTGAAAGTTCTTTTTTTAAAAATTAATTAATTAATTAATTAATTTTGGGCTGCATTCGGTCTTAGTTGCCGCGCAGGGGCTTTCTCTAGTTGTGGCGAGTGGGGGCTACTTTTCATTGCGGTGCGCGGGCTTCTCACGATGGTGGCCTCTCTCGTTGCGGAGCACGGGCTCTAGGCGTGTGGGCTTCAGTAGTTGTGGCACACAGGCTCAGTAGTTGTGGCTCTCGGGCTCTAGAGCACAGGCTCAGTAGTTGTGCCGCTTGGGCTTAGTTGCTCCACGGCATGTGGGATCTTCCAGACCGGGGAACAAACATGTGTGCCCTGCATTGGCAGACGGATTCTTAACCACTGCACCACCAGGGAAGTCCCAAGTTGAAAGCTCTTAAGCAGAGGAACTTGTGTGTGTGTGTGTGTGTGTGTGTGTGTGTGTGTGTGTGTGTGAAAAATAAAAACCAAACTGCTTTTCCTGAATTCAGATCTGAAGGAAATCTTTACTCTGGATATGTACAAAAAGGCCACTTTGTGATATAGTAGACTACATTCTCAACAATATTCCTAACAGAATTACAACAGCAAATTTCATAATGTCTTAGGTGTCTCAAAGTAGGCCTATTGATTAATAGTAAAGATAAATTCTATAAAAGCAATTTTATAAAATAATGCAGCTGAAGTATAATAGTTATAATAGCTAAAGAACATGTATGTCTCCAAGCAATGCCCAATTTAAAAAATATATGAAATTCGACTCTTAGAAGATTAGTCTGAAGATCTAAAAATAAGCTTTTGAGACTACTGGCATCACAGTCATTTCTTACACAAGTTTTGTGTGTGACACCTCTTTACTATAATTCCTAAAACATAGGAGAAGAAAGCTTTCAGATTAAGTTTTGAGGGTTTAGCAATTATATATAAAATGAGTATAATACTTAGTAGACAATGAAAACAGATGCAATCTGGTTTTTTTAAAGGGCTATTCATTTTTCTCATGAATCTCAAAGAAAGTGCAATTAGGGAATAAGTCAAAGGCCAGTTATCACTGTATACCGTTAGTGTCAAAAGAGACACTATGTAAACAACATATAGTGTTTGGCCAGATTCACTACAATTAAGTGAAGTGAGAAAAAAAGCAAAAACAGGATCTCAGGTGCTTCCCTGGTGGTCCAGTGGTTAAGAATCCACCTTCCAATGCAGGAGACTTGGGTCCAATTCCTGGTAAGGGAACTAAGACCCACATGCCGCAGGTCAACTAAGCCCACACACTGCAACTACTGAGCCCACGCGCTCTAGAGCCTGCACAACACAACTAGAGAGCCCACGTGCCACAACTACTGAGCCCGCGCGCCACAACTAGAGAGAAGCCCGCACGCCACAACAAAGAGCCCTCACACCACAACGAAAGATCCTGTGTGCCACAGCTAAGACCCAATGCAGCCAAATTAATTAATTAATTTGTAAGAAAAACATAAAAAACAGGATCTCAAAGGATGATGTAATCTGCGTGAAAAACTTAATTTACTCTCAAGGCACCATCTACCATCAAATACTCACAGAGTACCTTTTCCTCAACTTTAGAGGAGTTTACCAAATCTGAATACTTCAGTTAACTCATACAAAACTGAAATACAGTAAGTTAAAGAATATAAGACTATTTTAACTGGGATTCTTTAAGAATTAGAGTAAAAACGCTATTTAGTCTAAACATTTTACAGAGTTAGAATCTATGTACTTTCAAAGTTGCTTTCTAAATACAGATAAGTAGATATACTAATATACTAAAATAGAATTTTAGTAATTACTGGCTATAAGTCTCTTTTATAATTATTTTATTGATTTCTATTATAAAATTAGAGATGTTTTCCTACAGAAAAAAATCAGGGTACTTATTATTACGAAATCTCATTTGCTTATTTAGCAAGTATGCTATTTCAGGGAAGAAGTAGGGAAAACAGGAGTTGTCACTTTGTTATAATCATTATTTTTGTTTTTGTTTTTGCAGTACGCGGGCCTCTCACTGCTGTGGCCTCTCCCGTTGCGGAGCACAGGCTCCGGACGCGCAGGCTCAGCGGCCATGGCTCACGGGCCCAGCCGCTCCGCGGCATGTGGGACCTTCCCGGACCGGGGCACGAACCCGTGTCCCCTGCATCGGCAGGCGGACTCTCAACCACTGTACCACCAGGGAAGCCCTATAATCATTATTTTATGTGAGTCAATGTGCCAGTTAAACCCTAAGAAAACTGCTTACCCTCAGTGGTGAGGAGATAGACAGTATATTACATATTTTCTTTTTTTTTAATAAAGACTTTATTTTTTAAAGCAGTTTTTGATTCATAGCAAAATGGAGAGGAATGTACAGAGATTTCCCATATACCCTCTGTCTCCACACATGCATAGCTTCCCCATTATCAACATACGCCACCAGAGTGGTACATTTGTTACCAAGGGTGAACCTACAGTGACACGTCATAATCATCTGAAGTCCAAAGTTTACATTAGGGTTCACTCTTGATGTTGTACATTCTATGGATTCAGACAAATGTACAATGACATGTACATCATTATATTGATAGTATCACACAGAGTATTTTCACTGCTCTAAAAATCCTCTCCGCTCCATGTATTCATCTTCCCACCACCCTCAGTTCCTGGCAATACCTAATCTTCTTACTGTCTCCATAGTTTTGCCTCTTCTGGAATGCCACATAGTTAAAATTATACAGTATGCAGCCTTTTAAGATTGGCTTCTTTCACTTAGGAATATGCATTTAAGGTTCCTCCATGTCTTTTCATGACTTGAGAGTTCATTTCTTTTTAGTGCTGAATAATATTCCATTGTCATTGTCTAGATGTACTACAGTTTATCCATTCACCTACTGAGGAACGTCTTGGTTGCTTCCAAGTTTTGGCAATTGTGAATAAAACTGCTATAGACATCTGTGTGCAGGATTTTGTGTGGATATAAGTTTCAACTCATTTGAGTAAATATCAAAGCTCATGACTGCTGGATCATATGGTAAGTGTATGTTTAGTTTTGTAAGAAACTGCCAAACTGTCTTCCAAAGTGGCTGCACTATCTTGCATTCCCACCAACAATGAATGAGAGTTCCTGTTGCTCCACATCTTCGTGAATACTGGCCAATGTAAGTGTTCTGGATTTTTGTCATTCTAACAAAATGTGTAGTGGTATCTCCTTTTAATTTGCATTTCTCCGATGACAAATTATGTGGAGCATGTTTTCATATGCTTATGTGCCACCTGTGTATCTTCTTTGGAGAGGTGTCTGTTAAGATCTTTAGCCTATTTTTTTTTTCTTCCAGTACGCGGGCCTCTCACCGTTGTGGCCTCTCCCGTTGCGGAGCACAGGCTCCGGACACGCAGGCTCAGTGGCCATGGCTCCCGGGCCCAGCCGCTCTGTGGCATGTGGGATCTTCCCAGACCGGGGTACGAACCCGTGTCCCCTGCATCCGCAGGCGGACTCTCAACCACTGTGCCACCAGGGAAGCCCTAGCCTATTTTTTTTAAATCAGGTTGTTTGTTTTCTTACTGAGTTTTAAAAGTTCTTTACACATTTTGGATAACAGTCCTTTATGAGAAGTGTCTTTTGCAAATCTTTTCTCCCAGTCTGTGGCTTGTCTTCTCATCCTCTTGGTATTATATATTTCAATCTGAGGTATCTGTAACCATGTGATAATTTTGTCCATTGGGTGGCAAAGAATGGGAACCTACAGATTATATAAAACCCAGAATAAGAACTTATAATCTTCATTATTAAGAATAAGCAACAGTAAATTTACACAGCTACTTAGGAAATGCCATATTAATTTAAAACAAGATAAAAGACTTCGGACAATTAAACTCGTTAGACAGCTAATATCTAACCGATTTCCCTACTACTGCCTCAGAGTTATGGTACCACGCAGTCTGATTCTAGATCTTCTTTTCTTATCAGAAGTTCCTTGAGGGTCTCCTCTGCCTAGTCCCTCTGTCCTACTTAATGAAGCACCAGAGATCAAGACTAGCTATAGACCATTTAATTAGCTAATTATCATTCTTAAGCTAATTCAAACTAGACAATTTGTTCTGAAAATGGCACTGGGATAGTTGGACTAATGTTTCTCTTTTCTACCATCAACTATAATTGCAAATAAAAGAGGAAAGGTCCCCCGCTGCCAAAAAAAACCTACAAACCCTTGTATGATGATTTTTCTTGATTCGATTATGAAGGAAAAGGACCCCAGAAGAAAGTATCTATTGGCTTGTATTCCCAGAGTTTCTACCCCAATATTCTCACTCTTTTATTCTGAAACTTGGAGATTTTTTTTTCCTTAGAAATTTTATTCTCTAAATTACCCTGTTTAAAGCTCTTTATAAAATCATTAAGCGAACGCAACCAGCAAAAAAGAAAAACAAATATTTATAAACATTTATGCCTACAGCATGAGCATTGCAAGTAGCAATCAATTTTCAACAGGATAGATCAAGGGAGTAAACAATTTTTAAATACATTTTGAAAATCAATAGTTAATCTATCCTATCACTCACTAACTAGCTCATTTCCCCAGCTACACACTTCAATTTTTCTGAAAAACTTGAAGAAATGTTTTGGTAACTTGTAATCTAAATGTGACTTTTTTTTAAAGAAAAAAAGTGAAAGGAATACGTATTGTACGTTGATTCCCAGCTAAAGCACTGCCTTGCTGTGTGACATCGGGCAGCTTGCTTCACCTCTTGGTGTCTCATTCGTAAATAACGGCATCGTACTTGATTAGGAGCTGCTAACTGGTGGCCACATCCAGCAGTGGATATACCTTGTTTGCCTAGCATGTTTTTAAAATTGGGAAATATCATATTCAAATCCAGATTTCTGATTTCTCTTTAAAAATTAAAAGATTGGAAACCCTGCGCCTATATTCCCTGTGTCAAGAAAGGCTGCAATTGAATAGCAGCTGTCCCCCTTTGGATAAGGCACGGATTCTTGGTGTTGTGTTACCTGCCTGTACGCTCAGCATTTGAGCTTCTGATGAACTAAATTACCTCTAAAGTTTCTTTCAGTTCTAACGTTCTCATGTTTAGAGTGAGCCACACAGCAAAAGATCCATTTCACCTCTCTAAGCCTCAGCTTGATTTGAATATGGGGATGATAATAACATCTAATTACCACGTGAGCTTTGGAGACAGAATGAAATAGTGAGTGGTGACTGCCTAGCACAGTGACATATATGTAGAAAAGTACTTAATAAACAGCAGAGGTAACAATAAACACAAATAATGGTGAACACAATAATTCAAAAATGATTGGTCAATCCAATCTAAGTCAAAATTGACATGCTGATTCTTCTCTTCTGAATGCAACATTGGTACCATCAAAAAACCACCTATTTGCCTCTAAGTTTTGGAGATTACTAGTTCTTCATTTACCACATGTAAAATAAGAGGCTGATGAAAAAAATGGAAGTTCTTGAGTAGGCTCATCTCAATTCGATGTATTTTTTAATTACGATAAATATTTTCAGCAGGTATTTTTCAGCAAGATATGCTGCAGCTCTTTCAGTTGCAACTACTGTTCCATTCAGGGTCATTTTAGTGGCCAAGAATAAAAATTCACTCAAAAGTTTCTACAGGAAGCGGGGGCTTACCGAAAAGTTTATATATCCATGGGAACCCAGGGGAAAGTAAACAACCAGGTATGAGAAAGGTCAGGAAATGAAGCATGTTGGGGCACCAACCACTTGTTCCAGCCTATTTTTCTTTCCCTTGGTTGTCTCTGTCTTTACATCCACTCTATAGTCATTCTACACCATCCTGCCTCCTCCCATACCTCACACTTTATATCCTTCTAACTTTAAAGCTTCAGTTGGCAAACGTCCTTCACCTTACCCACCCTCTCCAAAACACTATCTTTCCGCACCAAGTCTTGCTGCTAACGTGCCTGTTTCTTGTGAGTCATAGTTCTGAGAGAGGTAAAAAATTAAAAATAGAACTACCATGTGATTCTGCAATCTCACTTCTGGGTTTATACTCCAAAGAACTAAAAGCAGGGTCTCAAAGAGATATTTGCCCACCCATGTTCATAGCAGCTTTATTCACAATAGCTGAGAGGTGGAAGCAACCTGAGAGTCCATTGTCAGATGGATGGATAAACATACAATGGAATATGATTTAGCCTTAATAAGGAAAGAAATCCTATCACATGCTATAACCTGGATGAACCTTGAAGACATTGCGCTAAGTGAAATAAGCTAGTCATAAAAAGACAAGTACTGCATGAGTTCACTTATATGAGGTATCTAAGTGTAGTCAAACTCAGAGACAGAAAGCAGACTGGTGGTTACCAGGGGCTGGGGGAAGGGAAAATGAGGAGGAGTTGTTTAATGGACATAGATTTGCAGTTTTGCAAGATGAAAAAGTTCTGGGGATCTGTTATACAACAATATGAATATACTTAACGCTACTGGACTGGACCGTGTAATGCTACTACACTCAAAAGTGTTAAGACAGCAAATCTTATGTTATTTTTTTTTATTTTTATTTTTTTTGCGGTAGGCGGGCCTCCTACTGTTGTGGCCTCTCCCGTTGCGGAGCACAGGCTCCGGACACGCAGGCTCAGCAGCCATGGCTCACGGACCGAGCCGCTCCGCGGCATGTGGGATCTTCCCGGACCGGGGCACGAACCTGTGTCCCCTGCATTGGCAGGCGGACTCTCAACCACTGCGCCACCAGGGAAGCCCTATGTTATTTTTTTTATCACAATTAAAATTAAAAAAAAAAATTTCTGAGAGAAGGAATCGATCAGATTTATTCAGATAATCCTTTTGAAGCAAACTACACAAGCAAGGGTCAGTGACAAGCCTATGGACTGACCACTGGTATATTTATTTGACAACTTTTAATTAAATGCCCACTGTTTCCAAACTGTGCTAGGTTCTCAGCCAGATGCCCACCCGTGGCCTGTTTGGCTGGTCATACTAAGTAGGCTTTCCTTATGTAACAGGGGTTGATGAGCCATATCTCATTTTCACATTTGTAAGTAAAGTACCTATTTCTATTGTACTACATCCTGCCATAGGGTTTTCTAATTCTGTTTGTTTGTTTTCTTTGCCCTTGGCTATTACTACTGTCACTCTGCCAAAAAAAAACCCCAAAACAACAACAACAACAAAAAAGAGTGCAGTTCTTCCATAACTGCTGTGAAAGAACACCTGAAAAGAGCAACCATACGGCACAATGCTCTTGAAAGGATCCTCATCAATTTCATAGGTCCCTTTAAGTATGCATCAGCAGTTCAAAACCTTCCAATTCAAAGAATTATGAAACAAAATAAGAATACCCATCAGAATCTTCTTACTTGGCACAAATAGCATGATAGGAAAAGTTGGAATTCTTGCTATGAAAGCAAATAACTTAATTAGTCTCAAATCTATAAATTTAGAAACTATCACTCCAAAGAGTGATTAAACTACTTGCAAGAATTGTCTTAGTTCAGAACTGCATTAAATAAATTGCCTATTACAACATGTCACACAGGCTTAGGAAGGAAACTTTTCAGTCCCTATCTAACTGGATTCCTGACCATTATCAGCTTCTGTGACATCATATTCTCTTGATTTTTTTTCCTCATCTCTGGCAGTTCTTCTCAGCTTTTTTTCATTGGATGATCTTTTTCTATCCTTGAATATTGGCATTTCCACAGTTCCAGTCCTGGTACTCTTCTTTCCAACTATACACACTCCGTGAATGAAATCCAAACTCACACCAGAGCTTCTACTTACACATGGATGACTCCCAAATCTACACCTCTAACCTAGACTTCTTTCCTCAGGTTCAGATCCATATACTTGACTACCCACTGTAAATTCCCTCCATCTGAAAAGATACCAGAAGTCAGTGGCAAAAATAAATCTCATTAGCTTTAACTTTCTCTCTATCCCTACCCTCAGTGTTCCTTAACTCTGCATTTCATTTCTGATTAATCACAACATCCAACCAGTTGCCAGACATGAGGAGAAATCTAGATGCCCCCTCCTACCTACTTGAACCACCTGCCCGCACTCCCATTAACCCCAGGTAGCAATCAGTCACAAGTCCTTTTGATTCTACTTCAAACACATCCCTTCCTCTTGAACCCAAGTGCCATCACCTTAGTTAAAGCCTCATAATTTGCACCTGGATACTACATACCTGGTCTTTTTTTTTTTTTTTCCTGCGGTATGCGGGACTCTCACTGTTGTGGCCTCTTCTGTTGCGGAGCACAGGCTCCGGACACGCAGGCTCAGTGGCCATGGCTCACGGGCCCAGCCACTCCGCAGTATGTGGGATCTACCCAGACCGGGGCACGAACCCGTGTCCCCTGCATCGGCAGGCGGACTCTCAACCACTGCGCCACCAGGGAAGCCCCATACCTGGTCTTTACACTGCTCCAGCCCCATCATTCCCAAGATTTAACCTGATCAATGTTTCCTCATTTAAAGTCTAAACTCCCTAGAATCCTGAGGGCAAGCACAATCTGACTTTCGCCTATATATATTCAATGGAACAATTATATACTTATTCCCTACAAGAATGTATATTCCTTATGTACAGAGGCCATATTACCATCACAGTAAATGTGTTGAATGAATAAACACTTCTCCAGTCTTTCTTGCGGCTTCCTCGCACCTACCCAGCTTCCAAGCACACTACATTACTGGCAGTTCTGCCATTATGCCAGGTCCTCATGCTCCCATACCTTTATGTTCACCGTGCCCCCTTTAAGAACACCTCCACTTTATTCTCCACCTGAGTAGGCTTTATATCTATCCTTCAGATTCAGTTGAACCACCACCTCTCTTAGAAAAAAAAATTTTAACTAATATTCCTAATAGTCCACTGTGTTCCCATACCCCCTGCATGTATTTTCTAGACTATATTGTAATTGTTGACTTATTTGCCTGTCTCTTCCACCAGACTATGAAGTGCTTAAGGGCAGAAACCATGCCTATCTCTGCTGTATCCCTGGTGCCTAACACAGTGCCTGGCACTTAGCAGCCCCTAAATAAATATTTACTGAACAAAGCATGAATCTGTCTTATATAGGAATGCCAGGCTAGTCAAAAAAATCTATAGTCTAAGTTGATGGTCAAACAAAAAACAAGAGATACAAGAATGTTTTTCTCTCTTAAAAATATATATGATACTCTACTGTGTAACATATTTTAGTTTCAAGAGAAAATGTACCCCAAATGCATAGATACCTCAACTCCATTTTAGAATTAAGTAATGTTTATAATTATGAATATTTTTTTAAATTGCATATGTTACTCTTAGAGAGGGATAAGAGACAACATTTCCAGCCTAAAAATTATGTGTACCTCGCCAAAGCATTCTACACTCATTTCAAAGATGTCCTAAAGTTAGTTATAAAAATTAATTTTTAAAAATATTTTCTTTTAAATTGGCTAAATTCAATAAAAACTATTTTTTCCAAAGGCTCAATAAATTAAACACTCTGTCTTATCAAACCAATTTATGTTTGTAGATACTGCCTAAATCATTCTACTTTATAACAAGTTGTTTAAAATAGGCCCCTCATAAGAAAGTAAATATAAGTAGATTTTAAGATCAATGGAGAGAGTCAGAGCCTTTGTCTGCATCTCCTTACTCTATCACACACATTAATGGAAGGCAAATTATAATAGTAAATGTTATTTTAACAGAAGAGCTGACTTATTAACCACTTCTGTCAAAGTACCATATATGGACTCCCATAGCCACACTACTGATTTAAGACACAAGGTAGAGAGCCAAAATGCTCACCCACATGGAAGAAAAGGAAAATATCATTACAGCTCTCTTAACATTGAAGACTTGTTTCAAGCCTCCTCTTAAAAAAAAAAAAAATCACTTGGTAACAGCTTGATTATCTGAAGACAAAAACAAGGCTTAATATTCACTTCAGTGCTCAATCTTGTGCTCCATCAATATTTTATCCTTTTGTGGCTACAAATTTTAGAAGCAAAATGCTAACAATGAACCAAAGGACAGCTTTCACATATGCTGAAAACATCTGCTTAACCTTAAGTTACCAAGTTGTTTTTCATAAACTGTATAGAAATAATTTTGAGAGCTGTCACTATATGTCTAATAAATGACTTTGGTTTTATATTTAAGAATAAAAATTTCTACAACAGTTTTTTAAAAGAGAAATAACTAGTTAGAAAATTAAAAAAGACTTTAAGTTTTCTCGGATTTTAGCTGGAGATGTATTCTAAAATGTTAAAATGGGCACATTTAATATATAGTATTGTTTTGGTTCCTCACTGTAAACAACAAAAAATTTCCTTCACACATACTTTCCCTTCTGAGAGCAAAGGAAAAGAACAACATCAAACCAAAACATAATGCTAAAATACAAATGATTTAAACATTTAAAAGCAACTATATCTTTATTCAAAAACATCTCCAAAATAACTTCCTGGACAACATGAACATGATTTCTGGCATAAAAATAACACAACGGAGATGAAATATTTTGAAAAGATAATGACACAGACTCTGAAATACTAAATTCTCACTTCTATATAGAAATAATCTCTTGTGCAGAAGCAATAAATTATAAACATATTATAAAATGTTCTTAGGTTGTTGGTTTCCAATTTGCATAGGATAGATAATTTTGAAAACAAGAAAGTAGAACGAACAGCGTAAATAAATTCAACTCTGGTGCCAAAAATGTTCTAATTGGCCAAACCCAGTGTTGGTATCTTGCATCCATTAGGCAGAAAAGTCTAAACTTCATTTCTGTTTTAATTTTAAGTCCCTCCTCAGGTATAAAAGTTAAAATAAGCATTCTAGAATAGTAAAGGAAGGGCCTGATCTTTTTGTAGAGATTTTTCAACAGAGGTAACAAAGATCTAGATATATCATGTTTCATAGCTGAGATGAAGGGAAACATATGATAGAAAACCAATAATTTTTGAATAAATAGGGTAACCTATTAGCTTTCCTCACCCTGAACTATAATTTTTTAACAGTTGCTATCTCAAATCAATAATAAAATTAAAGAAAGTAGGTTTTAGAGTGTTTCAAGTAAACAAATCCAGAATTTCTAGTAAAAAGGGAAAACCTATTAAAATACTCCAGTACACACTACACCCTCCAGTGGGCAAGCATCCATGGAAAAATATAAGAAGATTTCGTTGGATTTTCCACTCAGTCAATCAGGCCTATAACTAATAAAATGATGGTTCTAAAAACCTCATAAGAGTTCACACTATTTTAATCTCTCGTCTTAGTATATAAGTTAGAAAAAGCAAACACTTTTCTATAGTAACAATTTAGATGTTATAGGAGAATAATGTTAGAAAATAAAATCATGATCTGCTTATCTTTCCTTAAAAAACAAAGTGCTATCAGATTCTTAATTTCTTAAACTTATAAAAGAAAAACGGTACACAGAGTAAATCACATATAAAGTTGTATAATTAAAGATAAAAGTATTCTTTATACCATGAGCTGCAAAGGCAGCACTAATATTTTAAAGCAAAATCCAAAAATTATGGTTCCTTAGTGAGAACTGTGGCAGAAAAGCAGTAGGTTCATTAAGTTTTTCAGGAAAACAACTTACATTATCACCTGGTAATATTTAGTATTACTGGTCTCATGAGGCTATGTGGTCACTACACTTAGAATAAAATTAAGAGACTATTTAAAAGAGCCCTTATTCTATATGACTAATGTTTCATGACTTAAATAATAGAAGCAAAGACTAGATTAAAAGTATTCTACAATGGTCCAAATATCATTTAAAGTTTCTCTAATTTACAAAATACAAACATATATTTAATACATAAATTTAATACATAAATCTGATCTAAACCTAGATCAGATATGAAGATGTATAGTTCCCAAAATGAATTAAAGAATTTTTGAATATATATACTCTAGGAAAAACTAGTACAACTAAGACTACTTAAGGTCTTGAACTTACCACTAAGCTTATGAGACCAGCAATTACAGGACAATAGTGACATCTAGTGGACACTACAAATATATACCACACATATCTTGGAATAAAACCTTTTATTTCTAGTGTTTCACATATTTCAACCTGTCTGAAGAAGTATATGACAAATCTTTAGTTGTAAACCAAAACAAGCTGACTCGGCGCCTTAAAAGCTTCTCAATATGAGTGACCCAATCATGTGATAAATATAAAATGTTTAACAATTAAAGTATAAGAAGTAAATATCTCAAGTCTTTAAACACTAAGCACTAATTAAATGTATCAAATACATGACTAAAAGAAGGTCTAGCAAATGGCCCAGTATGATTATGATAATAAAAAGAATTTAAAAGATTCTGAACGAAACAAGTGAAAAATGAAAAAAAAAAAAGAAAGAAAGAAAATTAAGAGCTGATCTATTTATGAATTTATTCAAGCATGGGAAGAACATATTAACCAGTATAGTCTGTCAGACAAAATAAGAAATGTTTTTAAACTAGAAGATTATCTTATTTATGACAATGTTTCAAAACCAGATTAGTTCTCAAGAAAATTTATAGGATTATTCTTTAAAAGTAAAGGAAGATAACTGGAAGAAAACCAGCTAATCCTCTCAAGAAGTGATGAACTTACCTCAAAGAAGGACAAAAAAACAAACAACAAAAAGTACTTGTGGACAATGTCCTTACTTATTATTTGTTCACACATAAGCAGATTTCACAAGAGAACGGACACTGCACTTAATGAGAAAGCAATGAAAGTATATGTGATTTTTATTAAGCATTTTATCACTAACTCAGGGAAGAAATACAAATATTTAGAACCTAGAGATAGGATCTAAATATAAACACTAAGTCAAATAAGAGTCCAGGCCACAAAGTAACTAGAAGTCTTTCAAAAATCACACATCCTTCCCAGATCTCTCAGAACCACCTAATTTAAAAGATTTTAATGATTATTTGAGCTCAACGATTTTCTGAAAAGAAAAAATGCTAAGGGCCAGAACTTTCCAAGTATACAGTTCAAAATCATTGAAGATATCTCTGAAATGTAAATATTTTGGGATTAATAAAATTCAGGTCACAAAAACACTGTCTTACTGTCTTCAAAAAGTTATCAGAGGATAAATAAATTGTGATATATTCAAACAATGGATTACAACTCAGGAAGCAAAAAGAATGAAGTACTGATACATGCAACAACATAGATGAATCTCAAAAAAACTAGGCTGAGTGAAAGAAGTCTTACATAAAAGTATACCCTGTATGATTTCATTTATATGATATTCTAGAACAGGCAAAACTGATCTATGGAATGAATGAATGAATGAATAAACAAAATCACAACAAGAGTTACCTCTAAGGCTAGGATAAAGATGGAGATTGACTGGGAAGGAATATGAGGGAATTTTCTGGGGTAATGGAAATGTTCTAAATTTTAACAAGAGTTGGGGTTACACAGATGTATGCATTTGTCAAAACTCACCAATAATATACTTAAGAGTTATGCAAAATTTATATAAATTTTACCTTAAAAAATAAACCTTAAGCAAATATTAATAACTCCAGTTATCATATACCATGCTAAAGCATTTGGGGTGATGTGTATAAATATCTGCAACTTATTTTGAAATGCACATAAAAATTAGATAATGGACAGATTATAATAAAGCAAATATAGCAAAACACTAACAACTGTAGAATCTAGGATAGAAGTATGTTGAGGTTCTCTATTTAATTCTTTCAGATTTTCTGTATGTCTGAAAATTTCCATAATAAGACGTTAGGAAAAAAATAAAGATGACAATCAGAATTCAAAAGAAAATTAAAAATATAAAAAATTTAAAATATGTTCTCTAAAATATTAACAATTTTCCTTTTATATATTAACATTTTAATCTACTTAATGTCAAAAGTGACCATCTTCTAAAGAGCAAACATTACAGGACAAAATATTAAAAAAATTTTTAAAGACATACCCGAATTTCTTGAAGATTGTGAAAATTATTTCCTACTCTGACTGAGATCTTGCTTGGAGTATAGCTTTCATCAGATTTGTAGTCCGCATAAATACATAATGTCTTCACTGTTGTTTTTCTTCTAAAAGCAATAAAGTAAAAACAACAAGCCTTTTATCATGTGGAAAGATTATATACAAAACATGTTATCTTCTGATTTTAAAAGTCATATAGTTTGCTAAAATGAGTATTTGAATGAATAATTTCCATGTTCTTTAATTTTAACAATGATGGAAATGAAGAACATGTGATAAAATAGATACACATGTTATACTTTTACAGACATCTCTTACCTAGAACATGGTCAAGAAACAGATGTAAGCAAAAAAAGAAACAGTTAAGCCAAAATAGGTACCTTAGACTGCAAACAAGCATTAAGAGTTTTCAGTTCTCATTTGTATTTTAGACAAAGAAATTATTCTAACAGCTTGTTTTTCTTTACTAGTTAATTACTTAATTTCCTATGTTAATACCTGAAAATAACTAGCTAAGTGAGAAACTAATTCTAGCAAAAAGAAAAATGTTTAAAAAACCAGAAAGTGTAATCTTATTACTTAATGCAAGAAATAAAATTCTACTGTTTTTAAAACATACATATCTTAGAAAAATAAGCAAAGACTACATAACAAAAATTAACCTCAGAAAACTGCAAGTGGCCAGAAAATATGTTCAACCTCCAATAATCAAAGAAAGAGAAATTAAAACATACATAGACATTAGTCTTTTATCATATTGGGAAATATGAAAATAACTGATAATACCCAAATTTGATTAGAAAAAGGTATTTTCATAGACATTTAGTAGGTACAAAGCCTTTGACTCACAAATTCAACTTCTAAGAATGCATTAAAAGACAATAACACAACTACTCTAAAGCAGATGAAGAGAAATCTTTATTCTTCTACAGTTAAATTACTGAAAAATTATAAACAACTTAAATGTCCATCTCAATACAGAATTAAACAGATTACAATATACCCAATTTAATGAAGTACTACACAACTATTTAAGATACACATAGATATGTAATTACAGTAGGGGAAAAAAAGCAGATAACAAAACAGAATATAAAAAAGGATTGCATTTGGGGAAAAACAAAAAAATTTTTAAAGTCATATAAACCTACATAGGTATAGAAAAAGGTCTAGATAGAATCATACAAAAATAGTAAAAGTGACTATTTTGATGCTGTGAAACTTATTTTCTTCTTTATGATTTCTACATTTTCTGATTAATCTTTTAAAATAAGCATGTATTATTGTGGTCATCGGGGGGGAAAAACAGACAATTTAAATATCAACCAAAAAAACCATAAAGAAGTCTATTTAAACGTGCTTTACAAGTTAAGATCTGATATAAACTGGCCCTCACTTAATAACGAGCTCCTTGAACAGAAGTAGCCTGTGTCAAAAGTCAGTCTATAAAAACAGCAGGGGATCTATAGCTCTTAGTGAGGGGACCAAACTTCTATAGCTCAAGCTTTTCATCAGAAAGGAATGGGGAAAGTTAAGGACTTTTCCTCAAATAATAAAGACAGATCAAGATGTAAAACGCTAAATACTCAGGAATTGCTGACAGGATAAATACCATCACCAGATTTTCAAAAGAGGCCAGCGGTATCAAACTGACATCCTTCTCTGTCTGCTGCGCCAGGAAGGAGACAGGAGGGGAAGCGCCAGAAAGAAGGGGAAAGTTTGAAGGGCTTACAAAAGATCTTTGCCCTGATGCACCAGCCATAAACAGGCAGTGAGAGGCCTTTCTTATCATGGAGAGATCAAAGATCATGAAGATTACCCTTAAGGATTTCTTTCTTTTTTTTTTTTTTTAAACAAAAGCAGATCTAAAGGACCAAACTTTTTGCTCAGAATAATTTCATCTCTAGGTTATTAAATTCAGGATAACTTAGTCGCTGAACCTACAAGATAACCAGGGTTAGGTTAGAAAGGCAAAGAATAATAATAACACTAATATTTATAAACACAACAGCAACAGCAGAAATAGCAAGTGAACAAGTGAATACTCTGTCTGGCCCAGAAGCAATGCTTTATATGTATTATCTCATTGACTCCTTAACCTTGTGATACAGGAACTATTATCACCTCTATTTACTGATTAAAAAAAAAAAGTAACACTCAGGTTAATAACTGGCTTAAGGTCACAAAGCTAGTAGGTGGGCAGTGTTGTAGTTTATGCATGTGTCTGCCTGCCTCATATGATATTAACTACTATAACCTTCCTATTAATTAATCGTACTTAGCTTATCCAGCATTGTCATTGACACCATTTAACAGATGTAGATGTTTATAATTCTTTAAATTTGAGCTACATCATGGGTCCTTACCCTTGGGTCTATGTAGCCCCAGAAATCATATATATAACTTATGCTATATATGCAGTTTCATTAGATTTGAGAAGGAAACTGTGACCTCCCATAAAGTTAAAACTGTTACTCCATAAAGCCTTTTAAAATTATTTATAAATTTTATCTCATGGTAAATTTTAAAAATAATATTGCTTAGAAAATCATTCTGCTTGTCCAGTGGCAATGTATGTGGGAAGGAAGCACATACACTGTGCTGCTACAGGACTTGCCCTCCCACCATAAACAACTAGAGTACCAGACAACATATATGAAACAATCGTCTGCAGACACTGAATGACTAGACGCAAAGGCCTGTAAGTCCTGAGAGAAAGGAAACGAATGAGGTGAGCCCTATGAACAACTGGGCTTTCTGACTGATGGCAATTTCTCAACTGCTATGCAGGCAGAGAAAAGCCTAAAAGAATCTCGCAGTCTCACTGAACTGGGGAAGGAGCTATACTGAGAAAAAACTCCAAAAATCTGCCTGGAGTCCCCTTGAGTCTTTGAACACCAATCTACACAGGCATAGATAGGGTGAAACTCCACAAAGACATGCAAAGAACAGTTGCTGGGGGAAAAACAATTACTGAGAAACAGTAAGCCAAACAATTCCCAGAGCTTTGCACAGAGTAAGCAAACATTAGAGTTCCCAATAACCAAAGTGGAGAATCCAAATAGCTCCTCAAATGTCTAGGACATTCATTTGAGATCCCAGAAGGATGAAGCCTTTGTATTCCATGAGGCTAATCTTGCCCAAGAGAAGTGACCTTAAAGAGTGGTCTGGGGGGCTTGCATGGTGGCGCAGTGGTTGAGAGTCCGCCTGCCGATGCAGGGGACACGGGTTCGTGCCCTGGTCCGGGAAGATCCCACATGCCGTGGAGCGGCTAGGCCCGTGAGCCATGGGCGCTGAGCCTGCGCGTCCAGAGCCTGTCCTCCGCAATGGGAGAGGCCACAACGGTGAGAGGCCTGCGTACTGAAAAAAAAAAAAGAGTGGTCTGGGGATCTATGGGGGATCTGTAGGTGATTTCAAGATCTTTTCAGGGCATCAACAAGGTCACAACTATTTTCCTAATAACACTAAGATGTTACTTGCCTTTTTCAGAATCATTCTTTTATGAGTATACAGTGGAGTTTTCCAGATGTGATCTGACACGGGATACTGTAAAAGATTTAATGAAGAAGCATATGTGTGACTCCAGCTGTCTCCTCTGAAGCCAGACACTAAAGAGATTCACAAAAAAAGTAAAACAATAACACTCTTCTCACTATTTTTTGTTTTGGAAGAGACAGTTATTTTTCATCTAAAAATGTTATTTATGTTAACATAATAGGTTAATTATTTAACTTTAGATGAATAAATAGATACTTTAAAATTCCTCAGCTATAATTTCCAATATGGTAAATACTGAGAGGATATAAAAAGTCAACAGAAGATCTTTGGAGACCTCAATAAAAGTTTAAAGTGGTACTGAAACCAAAAAACATTGGAGGCTTGCTGCCCTTGAGCAGGGATCAGCAAACCACAGCTCAGAGGCCAAATGTGACTGACCACTTATTTTTGTAAAAAAAGTAATACTGAAGCAAAGCAACACCCATTCACTTACAAACTGTCCATAGCTGCCTTTGCACTACAACAGCAAAGCTGAGCAGTTGCCACAGCTTAAAACATAGTTTGTGAGGTCTAAAATGTTTACTATCTACCCCATTACAAAAAGTTGGCTGACTTCTACCCTAGAGTAAAAGGTACTCTAGACCACAGTAAAGGGGCTTAAAATGAAGCCTCAAAAAGATCAAGTTGATTCTTAAGAACTTATCTGCCTGCCAGAACAAAGTCTAATCGTCTTTAAAAAACAAAATCCAACCAATCCAATCCAATCCATTATTTTGTTTATGAATTTGGAATTTAGGCAGGGCCCAGAAGGGAAGGCTCCACACAGCATTGGGTGTGGCTATTTGACTTGAGAGGTGAAGGACCTGCTTCCAAGATGGCTCACTAATACGGTGATAAGCTGGTGATACTTGTCAGCTGGGAGCCTAGCTGAGAGCTTGGGTTTTGATTCACTTTTTTTATGGGCTTCTCCATTTGATGTGTTTTCTCACAGCACTGTAGATGGGTATCAAGGGAGAGAATCACATAAAAGAGAGAACAAGGCAGATTGCCTTTTATGATCAAGCCTTAGAAATAACCGTATCATAACATTCATACTCTATTAGACAAGAAATCCACAAAGGCCTGACCAGTTTCAAGAGGGGAGACATAGATGTCATCTCTTGATTAAGTAGTAGCAAAGCTGAAGAAGAGCGTATGCAATAGGAAATAATAATGTGAACATACTGGAAAACATTGTCTCCCTTTCCTGGAAATCAGGGGGTGGAACTGAAAGTTCTAACCTGCTAATCACATGGCTGGTTCTCCCCACAACCAGCCCCCACCCTTGAGTGGAATCCAAAAGTCACCTTCCCTAAAGTGTTTTCAAGAGCCTGAGAGCAAGAAGTCAAATATTATCCCATTGCTCTTAAAATTCAGGAAATTCCAAGGGTTTGGGGAGCTGTGAGCCAGGAACTATGCATGAAGACCAAGTATATATGAGACATCTGAATAACCATGTATTCTTCTTATAAATCACAATATTGTAATAATTGAATACTAGTAACAACTTTGGGTCAATAAATTAGATAATTTTGATAAAATGGACAAGTTCTTTGAAAAAACAAATTATCAAAACTGATTCAATAAAATAGATAATCAACAAGGATCTACTGTATAACACAGGGAACTCTACTCAATATTCTGTAATAACCTATATGGGAAAAGAATCTGAAAAAGAATGGATATATATATATTTATAACTGTGTCACTTAGCTGTACACCTGAAACTAACACAACATTGTAAATCAACTATACCCCAAAATAAAATAAAAATTAAATTAAAAAAATAAAAAATAAAAAAATCTGCTGACAACTGAGGCATAAAAAAACTATATTTTTCTGGGGGGAGAAATGTCTCAATGAACATGGGAGAAAAATTGGTAATGAAAGAGAAAATCTGTGCTATGGCAAAAAAAAAAAACTGATTCAAGAATAGAAAATCAATTAAAGAAATAAGACGTTGTATGTTTAATTAAAAAACCCAACAACTTCACACAAAGAAAACTCTGGGAACAGAGAGCTTCAATGGTGAATTTTATCAAATATCTAAGCATGAAATAATAGTGATTCTACATGAATCCTTTTAGACTAAAAAAAACAATAGAAAAGATGAATGAAACTAAAAACTGGTTCTTTGAAAAGATAAACAAAATTGATAAACCTTTAGCCAGACTCATCAAGAAAAAAAGGGAGAGGGCCCAAATCAATAAACTCAGAAATGAAAAAGGAAAAGTTACAAGTGACACCACAAAATACAAAGAATCATAAGAGACTACTACTACAAGCAACTATACACCAATAAAATGGACAACCTAGAAGAAATGAACAAATTCTTAGAAAGGTACAATCTCCCAAGACTGAACCAAGAAGAAATAGAAAATATGAACAGACCAATTATCAGTACTGAAATTGAATCAGTAATTTAAAAACTCCCAACAAGCAAAAGTCTAGGACCAGATGGCTGCACAGGTGAATGCTACCAAACATCTGGAGAAGAGTTAACACTTACCTTTCTGAAACTATTCCAAAAAATTGCAGAGGGAGGAATACTTCCAAACTCATTCTATGAGGACACCATCACTCTGATACCAAAACTGGACAAAGATACCACGATAAAGGAAAAGTACAGGCCAATATCACTGATGAACATAGATGCAAAACTCCTCAACAAAATACTAGTAAAGAGAATCCAACAATACATTAAAAGGATCATACACCATGATCAAGTGGGATTTATCTCAGGGATGCAAGGATTTTTCAATATCCACAAATTAATGTAATATACCACATCAACAAATTGAACAATAAAAACCATATGATCACCTTAATAGATGCAAAAAAGCTTTTGATAAAATTCAACAACCATTTATGATAAAAACTCTTCAGAAAGTGGGCATAGAGGGAACATACCTCAATGTAATAAAGGCCATATATGATAAACCCACAGCTAACATCATACTCAATGGTAAAAAGCTAAAAGCTTTTAAGATCAGGAACAAGACAAGGATGCCCACTCTCACCATCTTTATTCAAAGTAGTTTTGGAAGTCCTGGCCACAGCAATCAGAGAAGAAAAAGAAATAAAAGGAAAACAAATTGGAAAAGAAGAAGTAAAATTGTCACTGTTTGCAGATGACATGATGCTATATACAGAAAATCCCAAAGAGACTACCAGAAAACTACTAGGGCTAATCAATGAATTCAGTAAAGTTGCTGGATACCAAATTAATACACAGAAATCTCTTGCATTCCTATACACTAACAATGAAAGATCAGAAAGAGAAATTAAGGAAACAATTCCATTTACCATTGCATTAAAAAGAATAAAATACCTAGGAATAAACCTACCTAAGGAGGCAAAAGACCTATACTCCAAAAACTATAAGATGCTAATGAAAGAAACTGAAGACAACACAAACAGATGGAAAGATATCTTGGATTATAAGAATCAATATTGTTAAAATTACCATACTACCCAAGGCAATTTACAGATTCAGTGCAATCCCTATCAAATTACCAATGGCATTTTTTTACAAAACTAGAACAAAAAATTTTAAAACTTGCATGGAAACACAAAAGACCACGAATAGACAAAACAATCTTGAGAAAGAAGAATGGAGCTGGAGGAATCACACTCTCTGACTTCAGACTATACTACAAAGCTACAGTCATCAAAATAGTATGGTACTGGCACAAAAATAGACATATAGATCAATGGAACAGAACAGAAAGCCCAGAAATAAACACATGCACTTATGGTCAATTAATCTGTGACAAAGGAGGCAAGAATATACAATGGAGAAAAGATAAGTGGTGCTGGGAAAACTGGACAGTTACATGTAAAAGAATGAAACTGGACTATTCTCGAACACCATATACAAAAATAAACTCAAAATGGATTAAAGACTTAAATGTAAGACCAGATACTGTACAACTCCTAGAGGAAAACATAGGCAGAATACTCTTTTTTTTGCAGTACGTGGGCCTCTCACTGTTGTGGCCTCTCCCGTTGCGGAGCACAGGCTCCGGACGCTCAGGCTCAACGGCCATGGCTCACGGGCCCAGCTGCTCCGCGGCATATGGGATCTTCCCAGACCAGGGCACGAACCCAGGTCCCCTGCATCGGCAGGCAGACTCTCAACCACTGCACCACCAGGGAAGCCCAGGCAGAACACTCTTTGACATACATCGCAGCAAGATTTTTTTGGATCCATTTCCTCAAGTAATGGAAATAAAAACAAAAATAAACAAAAGGGACCTAATTAAACTTAAAAGCTTTTGCACAGCAAAGGAAACCATGTACAAAATGAAAAGACAACCTACAGACTGGGAGAAAACATTTGCAAATGATGCTACCAACAAGGGATTAACTTCCAAAATACAAACAGTTCATATGGCTTAATAACAAAAAGAAAAACCCAATCAAAAAATGAGCATAAGACCTAAACAGGTATTTCTCCAAAGAAGACACACAGATGCCCAACAGGCACATGAAAAGATCCTCAATATCGCTTATTATTAGAGAAACGCAAATCAAAACTACAATAAGGTATCACGTTATACCAGTTGGAATGGCCATCATAGAAAAATCTACAAATAATAAATGCTGGAGAGGGTGTGTAGAAAAAGGAACACTCCTACATGGGTGGTGGGAATGTAAATTGGTGCTGCCACTATGGAGAACAGTACAGAGGTTCCTTAAAAAGCTAAAAATTAGAGTTACCAAATGATCCAGCAATCCCACTTCTGGGCATATATCTGGAGGAAAGTGTAATTCAAAAAGATACATTCTTCCCAATGTTCACTACAGCACTATTTACAATAGCCAAGACATGGAAGCCACCTAGATATGTAAAGACAGATGAATGGATAAAGAAGATGTGGTATATAAACACAATGGAAAATTAGTCAGCCATAAAGAAGAATGAAATATGCCATTTGCAGCAACATGGATAGACCCAGAGATTATTATATTAAGGGAAGTAAGTCAGACAAAGATCATATGATATCACTTATATGTGGAATCTTAAAAATGATATAAATGAACTTATTTACAAAACAAATGCACTTACCGACATAGAAAACAAACTTATGGTTACCAGAGGGGATAGTGGGGTGGGGGGGAGGGGAGGGCAGATATATTAGGAGTTTGGGATTAACATATATACACTACTATGTATAAAATAGATAAACAAGGGCCTACAGTATAGCACAGAGTATATTCAATGTCTTGTAATAACCTATAATGGAAAAGAATCTGAAAAAGAATATATATATATATATATATATGTAAAACCGAATCACTTTGCTGTACACCTGAAGCTAACACAACATTGTAAATTAACTATACTTCAATTTTTAAAAAATGGTTAAAAAAAAAGAAAAAAAATAGACGCAGAAACACTTCCCAACTCATTTTATCAGGCCAATATTATCCAGTAACAAAATCAGACTAAGATATTACAATAAATGAAAATGATAAACTAATATCCCTCAAGAATATAAACATAAAAATTTTCAACAAAATATTAGTAACTCAAAACCAGTAACTTATAAAAAAGGATTTAAAAACTAAACAAGGATATATGACAACAAAGGCATAAAAAATAGACAAAATGAGTTCATCAAAATTAAGTACTTTTATAAAAAGGCAATCCACAGAATGGGAGAAGATATTTGGAAATCATATATCTGATAAGGGACTTATACCCAAAATACATACAGGACTCCTAAAAATCAACAAAAAACCAAAACACCCAATTCAAAAATAGGCAAAGGACTTAGCCATTTCTCCAAAAAAGATATCAAATGGCCAATAAGCACATGAAAAGAGGCTCAACATCACTAATCATTAGAGAAATGCAAATCAAAACCATGAGATACCACTTCACACCCATTACAATGGCTATTATCAAAAAATAGAAAACAAGTGTTGGTATGGATGTGCAAAAATCAGAACTCTTGTATATCGCTGTTCAGGATGTAAAATGGTGCAGCTGCTGTGGAAAACAGTATGGTGGTATTTCAAAAAATTAAACATAGAATCACCATTTGATCCAGCAATTCTACTTCTGCATATATGTGCAAAAGACCTGAAAGCCAGGACTCAAATAGATATCTGTCCATCACGTTCATAGCAGCATTAGTCACAATAGCCATAAGATGGAAACAATCCAAATGTCCATTGATAATAAACAAAATGTGCTAAATACATACAATGGAATATTATTCAGAAGGAATGAAATTCTGATATATGCTACAACATGGCTGGACCATGAAAACATTATGTTAAGTTAAGCTAGAGACAAAAGGACAAATATTTTATGATTCAACTTAAATGAGATACCTAGAGCAAGTTACAAGAGATTTATCTAAATCTCTGCTTCTAAGACTACAAGATAAAGATAAAAATAGCTGTAAAGGTTAAATGAAATAAATAGGGAATGCATTTAGCAAAATATCTGGTATTTAAAGTCTTTAAAAAAATATTAGCTGTTATCTTCATTTCTGGTGCATACATATTTAATACCCTAGGACAGGAATTGGCATACTACAGCCAACTGGCTGAAACCTGCCCACCACCTACATTTGTAAGATAAAGTTTAATTAGAACAGCTAAATTCAGTCATTATGCATTGCCTACAGCTGCTTTCATGCTATAATGACATTAATGAGTAGCTGCAACACAGACCAGCTAGCACACAAGGCCTAAAATATTTGCTATTGGGCTTTTTCATAAGAAATGTGCTGGTCTGTATCCTAGGACAATAAAAACAAACTAGAAATACAATGCTACAGAATGTTAAAATAGATGGTGTAAATGGAGCAAGATAAGCAAGTTAACTGGTTTCCATCTGTCAATAAATTCAAAGCAAACGACAAACATATGGCGGTTTTCCATTTCCCCCAAAAGTAAGCATTTCAAAACTGAAAGTGTCCTTAGAGGTAATAAGTTAGAATAAATTTTTTATCATCACTCCTGGTGTACTTAACACAATGCATTAAGGCATTGCATTGGGTCATAAGCAAAGCATACTTTTCTAAAATAAATCATATTGAAACGTATATATGAGAAATATCTACATAAAAGGAACTGTGTAAAGTACCACAAAGAATTCATAAAGGAAACAACAAGGTCCTACCGTATAGCATAGAGAACTATATTCAATATCCTATGATAAACCATAATGGAAAAGAATATTTAAAAAAAATAATTATATATATGTATAACTGAATCACTTTGCTGTCCAACAGAAATTAACATAACATTGTAAATCAAGTACACTTCAATAAAAAAAATGTAGATTAAATAAAAAAAGAATTCATAAAGGATAAGACAATAAACTTAAAACACTTATAATCTAGTTGAGTCGAAAAGTAATCTCTAAGGCTTATAAAAAGCAGAGTTAAGTGCACTTCAATATAATTTCTATATTTCTTTAAATTTTATGTAAATAAAATCAATTTCTTTGTCTACTTATAACCTATACAAATTGAAAAATTCAAAAATGTATTACCTGAATTGGATGTTCACTAAATGAGGCTGGGAGCCATCTGACTGCCAATAAGTTTCTAGATTGTCATCTCGTAACTGATCCACTCCAAATCCTGAAAACACCACGAGTGACAATAAATTCTCATGATAAAGAAAGAGCCATATATTCAAAATACAAAATTACCACATATATTTGTCCAGAAAGTTTGATAAAGAGGATAGTGAGTATTGTGAAATTTAAATTAACCAAAACTCTTCAATCCTCTTAACCAGACCTCACTTCTCAGAAGCATAAAAAATTAATAAACAGAAATCTCAATTAAATAGATTTGGGAGACCAGAAGGGGAAGTTCTCATACCCTGTGACCATAACAGAGCCCAAGAAGAAGAAGAAAGTCTCCTTTCTTGGCAAGGACTCAGCCAATGAAAAGCCACGGCCTCTCTGTTTACTATAGCCCTCCCAGCTTCCTTTTCCTCTCTGTAAAAGCGTGCTACTTCTCTTCAGCGTGGAAACTTGCACTTGGCTTGCCATGGTTGCAGACTCTGAATTGCAATTCTCTGCTGATCCTAAGTAAACCCATCTTTGCTGGAGAAATATCTGGCAGACTATTTATTTCAGATCAACATGTTGGTGGCCTCTACGGGGACCAGAAAAGATCCCCAATGGTTCCAAGGCTGGTAAGCAAACAGGTGCAGTACCCACCATTGAACCCACTGGTCACTCACTGCTTTCTCGCTGACCCTGGAGTTTGAAAGTAAGTCTTTCTCTTGGATCTCAGCACACGCCCTCTTTGCATTTGAAGCTCTCCAGGCTTTATTCGGGATCTATTTTAAGGTTTCATCTTTTTGGTTAAGGCTTTGTTTTGTATGTGAGTACTCATTTGGCAGGTCAGTCTAATTTTGAGATCAGACTGTTTCAACCAAATCTGACTGAAAACACCTTTGGCCCATTCATTCGGGAACAGGGGCTGTTTCTCTGAAACTGTTCCAGTTTTCTTCATCCTACTCCTTTGGAAGGGGCTGTCCTGTGGAAATTGGCTGTAAAAGTCTTTGGCCCGGCTCCTTCTAAAACCAAGCTGTCTTCTTCGAACTGGCTGGGATTAGCCTGCAAGCTGTTTGAATGGAGCAGTTTGCGCTGTAAGCTGTTTGGAAATTGTTCTTTTACTCCAGAGAAAAACTTCTGAGAAATGGGATGCTAGTTATCTAAACATTTTGAGGGTACCCACCCCCTAGGAGGACTCCAGATGATTTTGTTTGAAAGCCAAGGTCCTTCCTCAGGCACATTTCTAACTAAATGGACCAACTTGACCAAAGGCAATTTAGAATAGAAATGGCTATTACAAAGAACTTTTGAAATCCCTAACTTAATTTCCTTAGAACTGAATTGGACTACAATAGCTCAAAAATTTCCAGAACTGAGTGTAATGCTTATTTTGATTGGTATTTTGAAGCTTCTCAACATTATCAGGGGTCTAAAATTGCCTCTCTGCAAAATAAAATTTTAAGATCAACTGAGGCGAACAAATGATTAAAGAAAGGTACAGGGGCCTCCCTGGTGGCGCAGTGGTTGAGAGTCCGCCTGCCGATGCAGGGGATACGGGTTCGTGCCCCGGTCCGGGAGGATCCCACATGCCGCGGAGTGGCTGGGCCCGTGAGCCATGGCCGCTGGGCCTGCGCGTCCGGAGCCTGTGCTCCACAACGGGAGAGGCCACAACAGTGAGAGGCCCGCGTACAGCAAAAAAAAAAAAAAAAAGAAAAAAAAAAAAAGAAAGGTACAATGGCTCCTGGAGCCTCAGGCTCTATCTTCCTTGGCTGTCTTAGGCGCCACCTCAGGCATCGTCTTCTCTCCCTCCCTCAGCTGCTGGTGGCCAGACTCCACCTCTGGCGCCATCTTCCTCCTTCCCTTCTGTGCTGCCTACACCTCCTCTATTACTTCAATTCCCCCATACTAATTCTCTCACCAAGCTTCCCCTTTTCTCTTAAACTTTCCCAACTCTCTTTTCCTCTGAACTTGTCAGAACCTGCCCCTTTAATATTAAGCCTTCTAAGGATCCAGAGGCTAGACCCTTAATTTCTTATTTTCCTGGACCAAAACTGAACTGCAAGCCATATTCAAAATTTTCCCAGAGTAACTAAAGATCCTCACATATTTGCTGAGGAATTTAATACAGTCATTAAAACTCATCAACCTGGTTTCTCTGACTCCTATCAATTAGTTCATAGCTTTTTGGTGACGGCCAGGCCCAGCAACTGAAAACTGCTCATTGGAAAAATCCTGAATGTTCTCTAGAATGCCAACTGGGAGACCAGTCCACCAACTTATATCATATGACCAGGCTTGAACAATCGCTAGGCAGCTTCATCGAGCAATTCCTGAGGCTTTTCCAAAGTCTGTTGATTGGAACATAATTCAGACTTGCAGACAAAAGTCTGATGAACCTGTTTATGATATTACAATCAACTTGTAATTGTTTTTGAAGAAAATTCTGGTCTTCCTTCAGATATTGATTCCACCCAGGTCGTTTTTAACTATGTTTATTAATGGGCTGAACTGGGACCTTTCCCATCTAATAAAAAGGACCAGGATGGAATGGGAAACTATGTTCACTCCCGATTTAGTTAATCTGGTGAACCAGTTCTCTTGCATTTTAGATGAGTCACCTCAAAGGAAGACTGCCTAAATTCTTAATTTTCAATTCCAGCAAATGAAGACTCCTAAACAGAACCAAAACCCTCCTAGTTTCTATTACTGCGAAGAGTCAGGACATTGGAAAAAACACTGTTACAAATTTAAGTGTTTCAGGTGCCTTCAGCCCTCTAACCAGCCTCTCCAACGTCCTCCCAATTCTCAATGACAAGGCTCTGAGGAACTAAACGGCTCTTCCCAAGGCTCTCAGTCAGTTTGGAGAAACATTTCTCCAGACTGGGAAGGAATCTCTTCCAGTCCTGACACTGGAGCCACACTCTACACCCCACTACTATAAAACAGCCCCTGCCTCAGAGAACTAAAACAATTCAAATAGTGGGAATCTCTAATGATCCTCAAGAGGTTCCTGTCTCTGAACTCATTCCCTTTTGTTTAGGCCCTTTGAGAGTTAGAAACTTTTTCTTTTCCCTCAGTTCCTCCACCCCTGTTCATTTATTAGGTCGAAACTTCTTAGAGAATTATCATGCCGAATTTCTCCCAAAAGGGGAAAATAATTTTAGAAACTGACGGTAGTCATCAGAATAAACAACCAGGTGAACTAAATGACCCTCTGACATCTTTTATTTGTTCCATCTTTGATGGTAGTAGAGCAGATTCCAGAAACACTGATCATTTGTCCCTATTATCAGCTACCACCCTCCTTATGGGCAAAATCTCCAACTGACGTTAACAAAATTCACAGCACACCTCCCATCAAGATTCAAACAGACCCCTCAAAACCTCTTCCCGGAATTAATCAATACCTTATATGTAAGAAAGTCTTTCAAGCCATAAAGCCCATAATATAAGATTACAAGGCTCAAGGCCTCATTATCCCTTTTACTAGTCCCTGTAACGCTCCCATTTTACTGGTGAGAAAACCTAAGGGTGGACCTACCAGCAATAAACAACACTGTTATTTATCCCTGGACACCCTGTTGTTCCTAACCCTCATATGTTACTAATGCCCATTGCTACCATGAGTAAATTCTTAACTGTAATTGATTTATGCAGTGCATTCTTTAGTATTCCATTTGAAGCCCACACGCCTTCACTTGGAAAGAAATACAATTCACCTAGATAGTAATGCCACAGGGTTTTACTGAGTCCTTCTGTTTTCTCACAAATGCTAAAAGCTGATCTGGACGATATAAAATTCCCTAGGGGTTCTACTTTGTGGCAATGTATGTTCTCCTTCTAGAGCTTCCTCACAGGAAAACAGCATCCACCTGCTAAAGATTTCAACCTTAATGGGACGTAAGATTGCCAAAGAAAAATTGCAGTTGGCCCAAATTCAGGTTTGATATTTAGGGCATCTGATATCAGAACAAGGACTACACCTAGATCCCAATAGATTTCATGGTGTTGGGCCTCCCTGGTGGCGCAGTGGTTGGGAGTCCGCCTGCCGATGCAGGGGACGCGGGTTCGTGCCCCGATCCCGGAGGATCCCACGTGCCGCGGAGCGGCTGGGCCCGCGAGCCATGGCCGCGGGGCCTGTGTGTCCGGAGCCTGTGCTCTGCAACGGGAGAGGCCACAGCAGTGAGAGGCCCGCGTACAGCAAAAAAAAAAAAAAAAAAAAAAAAAAAAAAAAAAAAAGATTTCATGGTGTCCTAAGTTTCCTCAAACCCTTAAGTGCCAACTGCAAGGTTTTCTCAGGCTAGTTGGTTATTGCTGAAATTGGACTCCAAATTTCTCTTTCATGGCCAAAGCCTCTATATGTTTTACTTAATGATAACAGCCCTGACCCAATTTTATGAGAAGAACAGGAGGACACAGCCATCAAGGCCTTAAAGGAGAGTTTGATAAACCCACCTGCCTTTGGGCATCCCAATTATCAGATTCCCTTTTTGCTTTTTGTATATGAAAAGGGGAAGAGAATGCCCTTGAGTTACCCAAAAACATGGGGCCCACCATTGACCCATAGGGTATTATAGCCAGCAACTGGACCTTGTGACATAGGGATGCCCCCCTTGCCTTAGAACCAGTACAGCCACTGCCCTTTTAGTTAACGTCACCAAGAAAATCACTGTGGAACCCCCTTTAACCACTTTGGTACCTCATGAAGTAGAAGCTCTCCTGAATTCTCATCACACTCAACATTTCTCAGTCAGCTGCCTTACCTCCTATGAAGGCCTTTGTTAAATGTTCTTCACACAACTCTTTTACACTGTAAAAGCCTGAATCCACCTACTCTTTGCTCCTCAGCAAATTTACCTGGAATCCTATATCATCCAGCCATTCCAGATAACGGAAAACTATCCGGTATTGTTTTTCCTGATTAAAATCATAATAATTGGGCCTCCCTGGTGGCGCAGTGGTTGAGAGTCCGCCTGCCGATGCAGGGGACACGGGTTCGTGCCTCGGTCCGGGAAGATCTCACATGCCGTGGAGCGGCTGGGCCCGTGAGCCATGGCTGCTGAGCCTGCGCGTCCAGAGCCTGTGCTCCACAACGGGAGAGGCCACAGCAGTGAGAGGCCCGCGTGCCACAAAAAAAAAAAAAAAAAAAAAAACCAAAAAAATAAAATCATAATAATTTATACTAATTAAAAAAATAAAGTGTGGGTGTTTCAAAAAATTTAAGCAAAACAGATTTAATTTATATTTTATTTTTGGACTAAGTAGTATATTCATTTTAGATCAAATTCACAAGGTACAAAAAAGAACATGGTGAAGTCTCTCTCCCCCCAGCATCTAGTTGCCTTCTCCAAATATAATCCAAGTTATCAGTATCTTACATACCCTTGCACAGATGTAAGCAAATATATATATATATATATATATATATATATATATATATATATATTATTTTTCCTCTCTACACAAGTGATGGCATATTATACATACTTCTACATTTGCATTTTCTTTTCATTTAACATATCTGAAAGATTAACCCATATCAATAAATTAATAATAATAGCAAACACTGATATCACATTTAATATGTGCCATGCACATTTCTAAGCATTTTATATATATTAAATCATGAAATATTTATTAACTCATATAATAACTCAGTTAACCTAAACATCTTTTAAAAATTCTGTATCAGATCATCTCACTCCCCTGCTTAACACCTCTAGTGATTTCTCTTTGTACTTAAAATCCAAATTCTTTTCCAAGGCCTACCAGAGTTCACATAATCTGACCCATGTCTAATTATATCTCCAAGGTCATCTTCTACCACTTTACCTCCTTACAACTCTCCAGCCACACTAGCCTTCTTTCTGAGCTTCAAACATGCCAAACTAGTTAGCTTAGAGCCTTTGAACTAGGTGTTCCCTGTGTCAGGAAGCTTCTTCTCTGAAATCTTTGCATAGTGGATTCTTCTTAACATTTACATGTCAGCGCAAATTTCACTTCCCACAAGAGGCCCTCCTTGATCTATTTGTTATATTGCTGTTTTATTTTCTCCAAAGCACATGTTGCTATTCAACTCAGAAATTCTTTAACTCAATGATCATAACTGTCAGTTATAGCATGAAAAAAAAATAAAAATTTAGTCAGGTTTTTTTTTTTTTTAAGAAAAATAGAACTTACACCACCCAATTATGCCTCTCAAAATTAACTCATAAAGGCAATGTCTTGGTAGAAGATACGGATCAAGTGGAAAGCATGTTCTAGATATTCACAAAATACAGACTCATCAAATCCCTTATTTTTGTTGGCTTGTAAAATATCACATATAGAGTCAAACATAGAAAATGTACCTATTTCCCCCTAATCTTCTTTCCCAACATGGTATGAATTTGATGCTTATGAAATTAAATGATTCAATTATTACAATAAGACTCTGTTATAATGCCAGCAACCACACAAATCTGACCTTTAGTTTTTCCAGTCTCTTGGGCAGAGATTGACAATTGTGCTGAACTGTGGGATTGTTTTCTGATGTGTATTCAATTAAGCTGAATCTACTAAATACATTCCAACTTTAATCTGAGTGAAATATTGAACCACTATTTCCAAAGATAAAATAATAATTTTGCAAAGCCATCCACCACCAACCATACTGTAGCAGTGAGGTACATCTGTATCTCCCAAAGACTGATACTAACATTTTGAAAGTTTATTAAAATTCTCCCTTATATCAGTGCTCACCTGAATTACTGCATATCTCCTAACTCATTTCCTTACCTCTAATCTTGCCTCACTTCAGTCCATCCTTCACAATTCTCAAATGTGAACAAACACTGTTTCATTCTGCTACTTCAAATTGCTCAATGGCTCATACTCTCTGGACAATAAAGTATGAACTTTTTTTTTTCTAATTTTATATTTTTGGCCATGCTGCGCAGCTTGCGGGATCTCAGTTCCCCGACCAGGGACTGAACCCAGGCCACAGCAGTGAAAGCCCAGAATCCTATCCATTAGGCCACCAGGGAACTCCCAGGTATGAACTGTTTAATAAAGCCCCCTATGATCAGGCCTCTTCCTAACTAGCTAGTTTCACCTATGCCACTTCCCTCTGTTCTAGTCTTACTGACTACTCACAATTCTTTGAAAGAACCATGTTTTGCTAAGCTATACACCTTTGCACATACTGTTCCTCTTGCCTTTATGTCCTTCCCCAGTGAAATTCTACCTTGCCCCATCATGCCAGATACGCATCATCTCCATGAAGACTTCCCTGATCCTCTGAAGCAGCGTCAATCAGTTTCTCCTTTGGCCCACTACTGCACTGAGCCCATGCTTAGAGGGAAGCAGTATGACCTAGTGAAAGCCTGACTGCCTTGAGTCCCAGCATTCCCACTTATTAGGTGATATTTGCCAAACTGCTTAATCTGTCTGTACTACAGTTTCCTTATTTGGAAAATGATAAAAAATAACAGTAAATACTTCACATGACTTTTGGAGACTTTACTGAGACAGTTATTTTATACATGCAAAGTACTTACAACAGAACCTCGCTTAGTAAGCACGAAATAAAAGTTATAAATTATTACATTGTATAATAATGACTAATTTAAAGATATAATTCCTCCATTAGATCGTGAACTCCTTGACGACAAGGTCTGTGTGTCTTTTTTATTTTTTAATCTCTAACAGTGTTACAGATTTCAGCAACTGTCTGCTAACTTGAACTGAAAAATATCTGACCATAAAGAAGTAAGGTTAAGTAAAGGTTAAACAACTTTCTCATGCTGTTTTGCATTAATAAAGACTATTCAGTCATTCATAACATGCAAAATGATAATCATATAATTATATTTCACTGATGAACACAAAGCTGAAAATCACAGAAGTAAAATATGTGACAGCACAATGATGAATTTCATGACTTTCATACCCAACACATTTTTAAGTGATTCCCACCATTCTTCTGGTAGTGTCAACCATTGTTCTCTTTTGCACCTCCAAGATGTCAGAGCAGTGGGGCATCTTCAGGGGACCAGTGACTTCTATGTGTTGTCCTCTGCCAAGCCCCACAGCATAAAAGAATGTGAACTGGCACTGATTCTTACCCTGTTACTGACATCAGTATGGCACCAGTTGAATTATGCTACTCAGTAAAGCAATAGAAGATACTCAATTTGAGCAAATTCACAGAAATATTTGGTGTTATAAAGAATATTAGAGGGCTTCCCTGGTGGCACAGTGGTTAGGAATCCAGCTACCAATGCAGTGGACACAGTCTCAAGCCCTGGTCCAGGAGGATCCCACACGCCGCGGAGAAACTAAGCCCATGCGCCACAATTACTAAGCCTGCGCTCTAGAGCCCGTGTGCCACAACTACTAAGCCCGCGTGCCACAGCTACTGAAGCCTGTGCACCTAGAGTCTGTGCTCCACAACAAGAGAAGCCACCACAAGGAGAAGCCCACACACCGCAAGGAGGAGTAACCCCCACTCGCCACAACTAGAGAAAGCCTGCGTGCAGCAACGAAGACACAGCACAGCCAAAAATTTAAAAAAAAAATTTTAAATTAAAAAATAATAAAAAAAAGAATATTAGAAACTTCTGAAGCAGTCTAGTATACATGAAGCTAGAAAAAGGCACCATCCTCACTCAAGCAACAAGAAAAGGCTAGATAAACTACAAACTCATAATTTTTCTTGAAAACATGGGTGCTTAAAATCACACAGCAACAAAATATCCTGAAATCCAAGAAGGGTCAGCTCCCAGGTTAGGAGAGAAAGGATGGGCAGCCTGTCCCAACTGTGGTAGAGCATGGAAGGAAGGATCAGCGACCAGATAAACACAGAAGAAGAAATCAGGTAGAATTTCAACAAATTGCTAAAGGCTAAGCATGGGCTATCATAAAAGTATAGCAACCCTGGGAGTCGCAAACACAAGGTAAACTCAGTCTGACTCTCAGACTCTTTTCTAAGGGCCTCACTGTACACATTAGAGGACATTTTTTGGGAAAAGCAAGAGATTGGAAAGCCTACGTCAGTGGTACATGCCTGGAGGAGGGGACTGACTACCACTGCAGGAAAAGCAAAAACCCCAACCGCACAGACCCATCCTTGCTGGGAGAAAAGTAAAAGAAAAAATGCTCTACACTTGGGGAAGAAGCAGAAAACACTCCTTCCTCTGGGGACGGGGCAGAAAACTCTCTCCTAGGAAAGTCCAGAGTTTCACTATCACAGGTAGGAGGGACCAAAATGCTGAGAAAGTCCCAACGTGGAGGTCAGACATGCAAGGGCTGTCTAGGATTGAAGCTAGAGCAGGAAAACAGAGAAGAAGTCCTGCCTCTGATCCCCTGCACTGAGTTACAACCATCGCATTTTACTGCTGGACGCCCGGCAAGAGGGTGGAGAGAGACACCCTCTGAAGCACAGGGATACAGAGATAACTGAAAATGATCGTGGAGGAGGAACACTAAGAAAACTCCTCTGGCACAACAGCCCCGCCATAAGTACTGGGCATCTTTAGAGGAATTTGAAGACTGTGATATTGAAAGTAACCATAATAAAACAAACAAACAAACTCAAACCCAGCTCAATTCCTAACTAACTCAACCCCTACTATAAAAGGCTGACAGAGGAAAACAGGTATCCATTTCAAAGTATAAATACCATTTTTCTCAGTATCTACTAATCTATATGTGATGTTTGGCATTCAGTAAACATTTATGACACACAAACAAGCAAGAGAAACAAATATTATCAAAAGATAAAGCAATCACTAGAAATAGATTCAGAGATGAACCAGATGTTGAAACTCACAAATGGGGACTTTAAATAGCTATGATTAATATGTTAAAGAATCTAGGGGAAAAGGTAGATGAAATCCAGGAAAAGACAGGGAATTTCAACATAGGAGAAAACTCCTTTAAGATTCAAATGAAAAAGCCATAATAAAAAACACCATATCAGAGATGAAAGATTCCTTAGACAGAATCATTAGTAGACTCAATAATGCCAAAGAAAGAAGTCATAGACTTGAAGCCAGGCCAATTAAAAAACCCCAAAGCAAAACACAAAGAGAAAAAAAAAAAGAAAAAACAAAAAATAGAGCACCTAAAAGCAAGGGGATAAATACCAAATGGTCTAGCAAATTAAATGGTCTAGCATATGTATAATTGGATTCCCAGAAGGATGAGGATGGGGCAAAAGAAATACTTGAAGAAATAATGGCCATGAATTTTCATAAAGTAATGCAAGACATTAAACCAGAAGATCCAAGAATCTCAGTGGATCTCAAGCAGGATTAAACACACACACACGCATACATGTGGACACATAAATGTTTATATTGCTGAAAATTAACGATAAAATCTTAAAGCCAGCCAGGAAAAAAGCCACATTAACTACAGCAGACTTTTCTTCAGAAACTATGCAAGCCAGAAGATACAGAATGACATTTTTACAGTAGTAAAAGGAGAAACCTGCTAACCTAGAATTTCATGCAGGGAACATATATCACGGTAATAAAAGCAAAATGAAAATTTTTTCAAGCAAACAGTGCTAGCAGACCTGCAATACAAAAAATGTAAAGAAAGTTCTTCAGGCAGGAGGAATATGATACCAGACAGAAACCTGGATCTATTCAAAGAAATAAAAAGCTCCCCAAATTGAAAAAGTTAAAGTAAGCATAAAGTTTGTTTTTTAATCACTCCAAAATATAACTGACCTTTTAAAACAAAAATAGCAACAATATATTCTGGGGGTTTAAAATATGCAAAAATAAAATACATAACAAAAATGGCATAAAGCATGGGCATAAATTGGAAGTATACTGAAGGATTTGTATACCATATCTATAGTAGTATAATATTACTTGAAGGTACACTGTGACAATTAAAGATGTACAGTGTAATCCTTAGGGCAATCCCTCAAAAATTTCAAAAAGGATGTATAACTAATGAGTCAATAGTGGAGATAAAACAGAATCATAAAAAATACTGAATTTATCCAAAATCAGGTTAAAAAAAGAGGGAATAAATGGACAAAACCCCCCAAATTCCAAGGTAGTAGTTTTAAATCTAATTACATCAGTAGGTACATTAGGTGTAAATGGTCTAAACACTCTCAATTATAAGATAAAGAATGTCAGACTGGATTTTAAAAAGCAAGACCCAATAACATGCTCTCTATAAGAAACCCACTTCAAATAAAAAGATACATACAGTTTAAAAGTAAAAGGAAGAACTTCTAGTTTCCGATGTGACATGTAAAGAGCTTGGACAATGTCACTCTCATCCTCACAACAACAACAAAAATGCTGAACTAACTGAAAACCAATAATTTTTCTTAGGTCCCAAAGAGGTCACAGGGCAAACCACCACCCAAAAAACCAAAGAGAACAGAAAACAGAGAATCACATCTTACCACGGGCAGAAACCACCACTAGAGTTAGCAACTGGTAGGAAAACGTAAAGAGTAATTGAGTAATTGTTAATTCACTAATTGCTAGAAACTGAGTACAGACTACCTTGAGAGATTAAAAGCTCCTGGAAGCCCAGCCTTAGAGAGGACTCCACATTTTCATGAATTTTACCTCTAGGAGCCCCACCAGGTTCTCTTCAGGGTAAAGATCAGAGAAAATTAGGAGGGGGCAGAAGACGGACTACAAAGGGACATGAGGAAATTTCTTTGAAGGATAGAAATATTCTATATTTGTGATGTGTTTGTTAAAATTCATAGAACTATGGGACTTCCCTGGCAGTTCGGTGATTAAGACTCCGTACTTCCACTGCAGGGGGCTTGGGTTCGATCCCTGGTCAGGGAACTAAGATCCCACATGCCACGTGGTGCGGCCAAAATAATAAATAAATTAACTAATTTTTTTTTTTTTTTTTTTTTTTTTTTGCAGTACACGGGCCTCTCACTGCTGTGGCCTCTCCCATTGCGGAGCACAGGCTCCGGACGCGCAGGCTCAGCGGCCATGGCTCACGGGCCCAGCCGCTCTGCGGCATGTGGGATCTTCCCGGACCGGGGCACGAACCCGTGTCCCCTGCATTGGCAGGCAGACTCTCAACCACTGCACCACCAGGGAAGCCCTAATTAATTAATTTTTAAAAATTAAAAACAAAAAAATTCATAGAACTATAAACACAAAAAGGGTGAGTTTTTCTGTATATCCCCAGCTACTCATAAAAAGAGAGAGAAAAGAATCTTAAGGGGAAACAGAAGAGGCTTGAGTGGGAAGACACTACAGGAGACAACGTGTAAATAGTAGAAGTTTCTGAGGGAAAAGTGACTACAAAATCAATAACATTATCATTAACGTTCCTCAAGCTAGAAAACTTTCTCTGAGCTTGATTCTATAGATTGAAAATACCCATCAAATTATAGGTTAGACAGATGAGAAAAGGTACACATGTATCCTGGCACATCCTGGCAAAAGTCTTGAAGTCTAAGAATAAACAGAAAAAGCTTAAATGCTGCCAGAAAGAAAGAACAAGTTACTTAGAAAGTAAGAGAGACGGGCATAGCCTTCTTAGTTGCAACATGACACAAAAGAAAATAGTAAAACAGGATCCACAAATTTTTGAGAGAAAAGGACTGCCACCCAAGAGTTCTATCCCAACCAAGAGTAAAATAAAGTTATTTGGGGATATGTAATCAATCAAAAAATGTATCAACCATTTATCCTATCCAGAGAAATAGCAAAAAAAAAAAAAATGCTAACCAAATAACTGAATGATACCAGAGAGAGGGTAAAAAGAGAATTTATGAGGGACTTTCCTGGTGGTCCAGTGGGTAAGACTCCACAGTCCCAGTGCAGGGGGCCCAGGTTCGATCCCTGGTCAGGGAACTAGATGCTACATGCATGCTGTAACTAAGAGTCCGCATATTGCAACTAAGGCTGCGTGCCACAACTAAAGATCCCGAGTGCCACAGCAACTGTGCCACTGTACTGCAACTAAGACCCGGCGCAGCCTAAATAAATAAATAAATATTTTTTTAGAAAAAAAGAGGGAGAGACCTTATGAGACATGTGCAGTTAAACTGAAGCAGATAGTAGTAAAGCAATTGAGAAGATACATAACAAATGAAAATCCAGTTAGATTTATTTTAGAATTAAAATAAAGCATCTTAACAGAAAGAATATTAAAGTTAGTCCAGTGCACAAGACAACTTTCAGCAGTTATTATGAACAGCATTTTTGTTTTGTTTTGTTTTACCTGGTTTGCAAGATGAGAGTGACCAAACAGCTTGTGACCCAATTTCCCGTACTGTTCCAGTCCTTTCCAACTGCTTAGGGTCAGCACCAGGAGGTGTCTTGTTTGGTGTGGTCATTTTAAAAATATTCTATGTAGAAAAAAAAAGAATATCCACATTATACCCAGACCTGAGCATCTTTCTACAAAACGTAAAAGTAAAAATTTAATAGCCAAATCGATCACCAATATACCCTGGATATTAATCATCTACTTCTCGAAAGCAGTTGACATAATCACTGTAATTAAAAACTCTTGGGAATTCAGTTTTTGTTTCTAAAATATAACATATTATAACTTACAAGTTGTGCAAAGCAGCAAACTATAGTAGTCAAAGAGCACAGGATCAGGGTGTCAACTTCAGCCTTGCCTTTAACTAGCCTAGACTTTCGGCAGGTCTGGGCTTTATTTCCTTTCCTGTCAAATGAATTGATTTGATCTATACTCCTATAATTCTATGCAGTTGTATACCTCTATGAGTAAAAATTCCAATCCAAATGAAGTTTTTCCCTAGAAAAGTCAGACTGAAATACTCTTATTCCAGGAATATGTAAATATTGGTCTACATTTTAAATAATTCGTTAAGTGATGCAGAGAAAAATCACATCTTCTCATTAGCTGTCAAAAGCTCCATTTAGGGGCTTCCCTGGTGGCGCAGTGGTTCAGAGTCCGCCTGCCGATGCAGGGGACACGGGTTCGTGCCCCGGTCCGGGAAGATCCCACATGCCGCGGAGCGGCTGGGCCCGTGAGCCATGGCCGCTGAGCCTGCACGTCTGGAGCCTGTGCTCCGCAATGGGAGAGGCCACAACACTGAGAGGCCCACGTACCGCAAAAAAAAAAAAAAAAAAAAAAGCTCCATTTATATGTGCTCTTACCATAGTACATAAAGTCAGAAAAATGCCTTTAAGGTCTAGAAGTGAATAACTGGCCTATTCTAAACCACAAGTTTACTTCATCTTTCACATCTTTTGTTAATCTTGGTAGGCATATCCAAACGTGGAAAAAAAATAGTGGATTGTGAACAACATGTAAAACTGCTTCGGTAGTGCAAAGTTACAGCTATTGAACATCGTTATACGTAAATGCTGTTATAAACCTGTGCCAAAAGGTCTGTATACCATCTCCTTGACACCTCCTGTCAGATCTCAGTTGTTCCCCAATCTTCACACAAGCAGTTGATACTCTTCAAATAATAGTAGACACTGGACTGCAAACTTTGGAAAGGCCTGAGGTTTAAACGCTCCATTAGCAATTTACTGAATGAATAAATGGATGAATGAATAGCTTCAATCGTAAAGTATTTGCCACCTGCAAGTTAAGTAAGGTCTGGGATGAGACGATTAAATCTGTGGCCACATTGCCAAATGTCCAAAAATGTCAAATTGTCCCAAAAAATGGCCCATCTCTATTACTGGAGCAGAATTCAACCGCCGAACTTGGTACTGGACGCCACCAAGTGGATAAAGCACGGAACTCGGAGCAGAACGGGCTCGTGGCCGCACCATTCAGGAGCTGAGGCCAAGGAGAGAACGCCACCACGAGCAGTGTCTGGACCAGACTCTGTGGGTTATGCTTGACACCTCTGCCCGAAGTGCGAGAGAATAGGCAGCGGCTAAGGATCCATTCCTGACCCACCAGCTTTGAGGAAATCGGGAGCGTAAAAGGAGATTGACATTGGGGAAGAGAACCCGTCTGATTAAGCTAGAACCATTCGCCACTTCGGGGAAAGCCCACGCACTTACAGCTCGCAGACCCGGTTTGCCGCCACTCAGGTTTTCAGGAACCGCTGCAGTTCCGCGCCACTCCCACTCAGCTTCCCAGGCCCGCCTCGCTTCCCCAACAACGTCAATTGGGGTCGCAGCACAATGACGTCAGTCCCCGCCGTCTCGCCCTCCCTCCCTCCAGGGCTCCACCCAGCGCGCCCTGTCGCGCACGCGCACTACGTCCCTGTGGCATGCGTGAGGCGGCGGCTGGGCACCGCCATTTTGGCCGGAGGCCGTAGGAACACGTTGTGTGGCTGAGAAGTGCAAGCAGGAACTGATTTGGCCTCTGCGTTCCCCTCCGCAAGGGGAATCTGTTTCTCCAGGTACGTGAATAGCCTGGAAGGGTTTGGCCTTTAGCTGTAGTCTGCCACGGTCTACACACCGTAGGGACGTTCTCCCAGAGCCTTTGGTTAGGCCTCAGGTGGCGGCGGGGGAGACGGCAGCGGCGCGTGGCAGCCGGCTTGGGCGAGACAGCTGGAACCGCCGGAGCGCGGGCGCCGCCGAGAGCTGGGGACGCCTCGCGCTTCCCTCCAGCTGACTCGGCTCTCTGCCGCTGCGGCCCGCCACCCCCGCCAGGGGACACGAAGATGGCCTTAGCTGCCATCCCCTCAGCGGTCCAGCCTCCACTCCCCCCTTTCCCTCGCTCCTGCCCTAGGGCTGAATCTTACAGCCGCCTTCAGACCGTAGAGCGTCCCCTACTACCCCCACTCTTCCCCTGGCACCGTTGCAAGCCTTTTCTTCCACCGTTTGGGGATTGTGGAAAGAGTGAATTATCTTTGCCGCCGTGAAGTCGAACCCTGCTTGTCCACTCCCCGTCTGTAGACATGATGGCCAGACGTCACTGTGCTCACAGCAGCGTGTACTCTGCTGTAACCAGGGTTAGCTCAAATAATCTCCCAGGTGAACATCTTTAACATTTTGGGTGCGCTTTTATAGCACTTTCCCCCTTGGTGACTTCTCCGTCTTCTCCTTTATCATATCTTAAAGTCCTTGAGATCAGGTCTTTATTGAAAGGCCCTTTATTTTCCCTTTAGTGGTTCGTGCATTGTAGGCACGACGGCTAAAGCCGATTCCCACATCCCAGAAATTACGCAAGCCCGGTTTCTCATTTTTTACGGTAAAATCTTAAGAGTGAGAAGTAGCCTTAAGAACAGTGTGTTTTGTTTTGCTTGAGGGGTTTTCGCCTTCTCTTCCACAGGACTGCTTACTAGGCATTTATGACAGTGGTATGTGTGTTGCAGTCCTCGGTACCTTTGTCCGTGATGCTGAGTATATTCATTCTATACCATTTGCTTGACGATAATGCTTTGTTAGTGTTAATCAAGGGCTCTTATCTGTATCTGAACCTAAGAGGGTTGTTTTTGTTTTAGTGAAAAGCCTTGTTCTCCCCTATAAACATTTTTTAGGAAGAATATTTAATATAATTGCTGGGGTGGGGTAAGGAGAAAGCAGGTATTAATTTAGTGTCCCTTTTAATTGTCTTCAATTTAAGACTCTGAAGTCAGAGTTGTGCACCACTCCCAACTTACATGTTTTATAAAATTAATGACCTGCAATAGCATAGGTTAGAATATCTCACATGACTTAAGCATCATTCGTTAACAGCAACCTTTCAAATGTTTTCACAGGGTGTTAAAATAATTTTGGTCTTAGACTGCAGATGGTTTCCATATCTCACTTCCTTTTTTCCTCTCAGCTGGAATAATGACAGTGAAGGTCATTGAGTACCTATTTTTTAAATAAGTTTTTATATCTATATATCTGTTTATTTATTTATGGCTGAGTTGGGTCTTCGTTACTGCGCGGGCTTTCTCTAGTTGCTGCGAGCAGGGGCTACTCTTCGTTGTGGTGCGCGGGCTTCTCATTGTGGTGGCTTCCCTTGTTGCGGAGCACGGGCTGTAGGCACGCGGGCTTGAGTAGTTGCAGCATGCAGGCTCAGTAGTTGTGGCTCGCTGGCTTAGTTGCTCCACAACATGTGCGATCTTCCTGCACCAGAGATCGAACCCGTGTCCCCTGCATTGGCAGGGGAATTCTTAACCACTGCGCCAGCAGGGAAGTCCCTTGAGTACCTATTTTGAGCACAGTTTTCAGATTTGAAATATCTTCAAGGAGTCACTTACTACAGTCTTCCCCTCCAAACTTTCATGTGCTATGTCTTTCTCATTGGAAAAAAAAAGGAGGGGCTCTTTCTTCCCAATTCTTGAAACTAACATAGAAATTTAATTAATAATAGTGTTTACACTGTTAATTAACAGTTCTACAAAGAATCTGTATTCATTTTTCTTAAATGCATTATAATTTATCACTTTTTAATATAAATCAGCTTATTAACCATCTCTGGTAGGTTTTTATTTTATAAAAATCACCTTTTACAGTCATTTGGTTTTTTAAATGGTTTGAAATAGTAGGTGAAACATTTTAGTAGTTTGGCAGAAATAAACTTTAACGTAAGCAGTTTCATTGATAAATCAATGAAGATTTATCCCCTATAGGGGAATTCATCATGCTTATTCACCATAATTAATATGGTGTCCAGTTTTATTTTAATAGCTAACTAAAGAATCTTCAGTTTCTAGGGAGTTGTCACTTCCAGAATGATAGCTTTTTTGTAGCAGTTCAAAAGTCATTTATTTTCTTCTTATTCTAATCTTTAGGAGGCCTGCCTGGACCAGTTTCTAAAGGTTATAAAGGGGTAAAGTTAGCCTATCAGCATAACTGTTTATTACATAAAATTTTAGTCACCTTTTGGGTGATTTTTTTTTCCAATAATATACTTTAGTGGATAACTGTCACTGTAAAATATTGGTAACTTGCAAGACTCCTGAAGTTGTTACAACCTACAGGAAAGTGATTTACTATGTCTAAATTCATTTTCTCATTTCATTCAACAGAAATGTTTGAGCTCCTGCTATGTGGTAGGCACTGGTCCAGCCACTGGTATAAACAGACAGACAAAAATTCCTGCACTCATGATGGAGTACATTCTGCTTGGAGAGGGAAAAATATTGTCTGTGTGTGTAGAGAGAGAATATATAAATGCATATATATACATACACACAGTAAACGTGTACGTATACCATATATGCACATATATATGAAATATATACTATGTTATATAGTAGAAAGAGCTAAGGAGAAGAATAAAACAAGAGAGTTTTATATTTTTTGGTAATATAGCTGGAGAAGTCTCACTGAGAATAAACATTAAAGACTTGAAGGAGTGAGCCATGTGACTCACTAGGGGAAATAACATTATAGGCAGAGGGAGCAGAAAGTGCCAAGACCCTGAAGCAAAGATTGACAACCATTTGCTTTAGCCATGTGAAAAACAGTGATAACCTGACAAGTTGTTTTGATAGAATGATGGGCACTAACGGCTGGAATGGATTCCAGAGAAAATACCTAGAAAGAAATTTGAAACACTGACTATAGGCAACTCTTTTACGTAGTCTCGCCATAAAAGGAAGGAGAAATGAAGCAATGGAGGAAGATGGGGTCAGATAATGTAGTGTTTGAATGCTGATGGGAATAAGCCAGTGGAAAGAATAGTTGATGATGTGAAAGACAGGAGAGAGAATTGTTGGAACATTCTCCTTAGCAGATATCTTTTAGTTTGCAAAGGGACTTAGCTATGGAAGTACATATAGTATGGTTGCTGGTTGGCATAGTTTCACTTGAGATGATACTAGTCAGCATGGCTTTGTTTTTTCTCTTCCCATTTTCTGCTGCATGTGTGCAGGTGAAGAGTTGTGCTTAACCAGGATTATAGATAAGAGTGTAAGTGATTGACAACGGAATTTTAGGTGGGTACAGAGATACAAAGATACAGAAGGCTGAAGGACAGTGGAAATGTGGTAAAATTGAGAGATTGTGTTAGGTCTGAGGAATGGGGGAGTTCAAGGGGTTGTTGGATTGTTGTGTATGAGAGAGGTGAACTGAAAAGATAGGGATGGTGGCTGGAGAATGGGGTATTTGAAAGGTAGGTTATGGAAAAAATGCAGTTATTTGTAATGACAAGGTGAAGGATTTGACCAAAGGAATGAGTGGCTACGGTAGGGTGAAAGACAAGATCACTAGAGGAGAGAGGTTAATGAACTGAGAGGACAGGCTGTTAATAGAAGGATCATCTATGAACATACTGAAATCACCAAGAGTTATGACAAGAGTTGTTAGAGTGAACATTAGCTAAGGGCTGAAATTTCAAAGAATGGGAGGGAGTGATCTGATGGTTGGTAAATGACTAAAGCGGGTGGATGACCTAAGAGGCAGAAGTGGCTGTTTTTAGTGAGAAGGAGAGAGAATCGTCTGGGAGCGGTACTTAGGAGCAAGATCTTTTATTCCCCTCCAAACCTAATGATATTGAGGGGTTATGGGAAGGACTGGAGAGTTCTATAAGAGGAAGCAGTCTGTCAAGAAAAATCTAGATAGAGGATCACAGTCACTGATAGAAAAAGCCAACAGAATGTCTTTGTTGGTCAGTAATCTTTTGGCTTCAGGTTCTTCCATCACATATTGGAATAAACTGGAGTAGTAAGGCACTTTTTCGAATTACTTACTTTAATCACATTCTAAGAAAATTACTGTCTATCACTAAGCCCAATATTATAAAAGATTAAGCTAACTTTGACCTCAACTACATAATTGATGGCACTATTAAATATCAAGACTTTTAAAAAGCTCCAAAAGTGAGTATATACATATAGTTACTTGGTCTCCTTTTCATTTCAGTGCTGTTAACATAAAATTCGTCATGGCCATATTGTAAATTCCCAGGTAAAGCAGTTTCTACTTCTTCCAGTTGACCAACATGATGGTTACACCCTTAATAACTGTTTGCTATTTCCATCAGTAGTGCATTGTAGTCAGATGACTAAGCCATGAAGTGATGCTTAGTTTGAGGGAGGAAGTAAACACCTTTATCATATGTATGTTTTGATGTCAAGTTTTCCTATTCTGTTTCATTGGTCTGTGTTCATACACTGGTATCAGCATCAATTTCTGAGGCCTTATATCATTTTTTTCATATGTCAAGTGTAGGTTCCCTCTTCCCCCTTGCTCTTTTCCATTTTCCTGGCTATTACTACTTTTCTTTTTGTATAAGAGCTTTAGATTTGATTGTCTGATTCAGGTTTTTTTTTCTCCTTGAGATTGGATGAAATATATAAATTCAGGGAAGGTTGAAATCTCTGATATTGACTATTCTTTGTTGTGAAAACTGAGACGGCATGTCATTCTACTTGTTCAGGTCTTTTGTGTCTTTCAGTGGTATTTTGAAGGTTTCCACGCATGTGTATATATATCCTGTTAAGCTGATCCCTAGATCTTTTTTTTTTCTGACTGTTGAAAGTGGTATTTTTTCCTTCTTTATATAAATCTTCTGATGAATGGAATATATGTAAAATTCTGTTTTTCCAACCTTACCAAATTATTTTACTGCTTTTACTAGTTTTTTTTAACTAGTTCCAGGTATTAGTATCTGAATATAGTGATAACTCATTTCCTCCTGTCTAACTTTTTATGCCTGTGACTTATTTCTCTTAACTAATTGCATTGACTATGCCATAATTTTGTTAATTTTTCTTTAATAGAAGAACTGGATATTCTTACTTCCTTAGAATTATGGCGGATAAATTAACAAGAATTGCTATTGTCAACCATGACAAATGTAAACCTAAGAAGTGTCGGCAGGAGTGCAAAAAGAGTTGTCCTGTGGTTCGAATGGGTAAGCTGTTCTGTGGATCATTTAAGGATAAGAGAAGGTTTTAAAAGGAATACACTGTCTTCATGGTTCTCCAGGCTTTAGTATATACTTTTCTCCCCCGTTGGTTTCTTTAAAATGTAAAAATAAGACCAGATTTTGTTCTAAATTTCTTTTAATGCTTTGTGACTAAATGATCCTGTTTAAGTTCATTGAATACAAAATCAAACCAGAGTTCCAATTACTGAGATTCTTACTGTCCTACAAAATCCTATGGTTACTTTAAGTCATGAAGAAAGGACTGCCAAGATGTTTGTATTGCTATTTGATAGTATTCTCCTTAAAAAAAAAAAAAAAAAAGCTTAATATGAATGACTATTCATGAGGTTTTGCTATATTTTCAAGATTAAATAAATTTACGACCATTCAGAATTGATGAATTGTTGGTAGTCTTTAAGGGCTAAACTAAACAATTTTTACTTTAAATATACTAGTGTTGTATAAGCTTACTAAATCTTAAAAGGAAATTTAGATGTCATGTGTTACAGTCTACCATGCTATTCAGAAATTCCATTATTAATATCCCTAATGCCAGGTTTAATTTTGTTTGTGTATTAGATGTCCACATACCTTTGGGGAGCTTCCCTGATTTAGCTAACATATTTCATTCCCTTATCTGGTGTACATTACCATTTTCAAGGCATATTTTATGGATTATATATTCAGTCAGTCAGCTTAAAAGTAAAGCTGTTTTAGGATCCGCCGTATTTTTATTAGCATATTTTCTTCCCATAGTAGATTAAACAAATAAGCATATTAGAGTCATCTCTGCCTTTCCTGACAAGAGTATTCATATAAGTAGTTAAGTTCAGTAATCTACCCAAAGCACTGATTTATATTTCTTTCTGTGGCCTTTGTTTTTGAAAACTTGATTCTATATGGAAATTTGGAACCAGAATTGCCGAAATAACAGTGTTCAGAAAATCAGAACATCAGGAGAAATGACTTAATTCTATCTTTTCCTTTGCCAGGAAAATTATGCATAGAGGTTGTCCCCCAGAGCAAAATAGCATGGATTTCTGAAACTCTTTGTATTGGTTGTGGTATTTGTATTAAAGTAAGTGATATTTTATTTATTGGATCAAATTTGTAACCTAAAAATGAAATCTAAAAATTCTAAATACATTATAACTATTTTTAAAGAGCCAAATATAAAACATTGAATAAAGAATACAAATTCAGAAAAATAGTGTTCTTATATCAATATTATTATTGCTTTTTCAATTAATTAACCACCCCACTTAACAGTTACCCTTAAAAAATAATAATAAAATAAAAGTTTTCTTTGCTGTATGCAACTTCGTAAAGCCATTTCCAACCAAAATTAATTTTTTTTCACCCTTGTATGAGAAGGACATTCTCTAAGTCTTTACCAGAACTTTTTGAAATATAAATACAAAAAATGTGAGTCATATTACATACATTTTTTTCAAGTCCGTGTTTAATTTTATTTTTTTCATTTATTTATTTCATTTACTTATTTGGCTGTGCCGGGTCTTAGTTGTGGCTCGAGGGCTCCTCAGCTGCGGCTCGAGGGCTCCTTAGTTGTGGCATGCAAACTCTTAGTTGCGGCATGCATGTGGGGTCCGGTTCCCTGGCTAGGGAACAAACCTGGGCCTCCTGCCTTGGGAGTGCAGAGTCTTAACCACTGCGCCACCAGGGAAGTCCCTGTGTTTAATTTTAAATTCACACTTTTAAATAAAAATGGACACAGCCAAAAATTTTTTTAATTTAAACTAATCCTTAAGTACTGCTTTTGCTGTGTTATACATTCTTCTATTGTTGGATTTATCCCAATAGTGTAATTTTTCAAAATACCTCAGTTTTTGTTATATTGAATGGTTTGAATAGGGCATTTTACTAAAGAATGGTGGATTTCCAACTTTAGTTCATAAAAGATACTTAGGAGCCAGTGTATAAAGTTCTTAAATTAGTTATTTTTATTTACAGATAATATATTTTAGAAAGGAGATTTCCCAAAATATGGAAACCACCTGTTATTTTTTCTAATAAGGTTCATGTATTTTACATTGGTTTCTTTTTTTTTTTTTTTTTTTTAAGAAAGAAATAGTTTTATTTGAGCCAACCTGAGGACTATAACCCAGGATACAGTCTTTCAGAAAGCTCTGAGGACTGTTTCACCTGTTAGAGGTCAAAGCACAGTCATATAAGTTTTTGAGTAATAGTGTAATTTTTATCCCAATAGTGTAATTTTTCAAAATACCTTAGTTTTTGTTATATTGAATGGTTTGAATAGGGCATTTTACTAAAGAATGGTGGATTTCCAACTTTAGTTCATAAAAGATACTTAGAAGCCAGTGTATAAAGTTCTTAAATTGGTTATTTTTATTTACAGATAATATATTTTAGAAAGGAGATTTCCCAAAATATGGATACCACCTGTTATTTTTTCTAATAAGGTTCGTGTATTTTACATTGGTTTCTTTTTTTTTTTCTTTTTTTTTTTTTTTTTAAGAAAGAAATAGTTTTATTTGAGCCAACCTGAGGACTATAACCCAGGATACAGTCTTTCAGAAAGCTCTTGAGGACTGTTCCACCTGTTAGAGGTCAAAGCACAGTCATATAAGTTTTTGAGACAAACGATATACATCAAAGGGCTATACGTCAAAGTAGTATATTGACAGTTTACATAGTCCAAAAAGGTGAGTAGTGATCATTGTGATCCCTTATAAGATTAAGGAAGGAATGTTATCACCTAAGGAGTTACTGCAACAGAGAAGAACAAAATCTGAGTCCATGTTGGATCTGTTTCTTTTTTTTTTTTTCTTTTTTTTTTATTAGTCTCTGCTTTACAACAAAGTGAATCAGTCATACATATACATCTGTTCCCGCATCCCCTCCCTCCTGCGTCTCCCTCCCTCCCTACATTGGTTTCTGAATCCTCCGTTAAGTATCCAGAAGTATCAAGCTTGGTACCTGAAAGCGTTTTTTCTTGTTTTGAAAATATAAACAGGAGATATTTCTTCCAGCAAATACTTACTAATCTTTTATTATTTGCCTGCCCGTGTTTTGGGTGGTGGAAATCTTATTTTGAACAATATATTCGATTTTATTTTCTTTCCTCACTGCTATAGAAAAATGAGATTCCAGAATTTGGGGTATGCACTTCAGTGGCTGAAAAGAAACTGATGTGATGAATTGTTTTGGGGGGGCGGGTAGTGTATACCCCCTGAACACAAGATACTTGTAATGCACCACATATATGAGCAATGTGGCTATTTTTTTCTTTGTAGATTATGAGAAGTTTAAATTACTTGCAGCCTGTAAGCATTTTATGTACATTGATGGAGTAATAGAGGATTTTGTAAATGGAGGTAATTCCATTTGCAAAAAAAATCTCGTGTAAAGAATTAATAATTTTTGTCAAAGGTTGGTGATTATTTTGCTAGAAAACAAACGAGTTTTGTTTTTTAAACCTCTATGTTCTTGTAACTTAGGAAATGGGAACTCCCTGAAATCTATATATACAGAGACTTGAATTAGTCCCCTGAGCTCATTGAACAGTTCTGCCAAACAGATTTCTAATCTGAGGTTATACTCTTTGGTTGTACCTCTGTAGTTGTCTGTACTTCTGAGAAATTTTTCTAGCCACGTTACCACTCTTAAATCACCTTCCATTTCTTGCCATTCTTGTTCCTTGGGCATTTATCTGATTGATAGTCACTTATTATTTGAATAAGTTTTTCAATGAGGTTGTTTTTTTTTTTTAATTGAATTTTCTGAATTGGAACATGAAGTATCTTTTTCGTATGGGATGGTTACAAATCACAATGGAAAGACGTTAGTCCTTGCTCTGTGCAAATACTATGCTAGCTGTTGTTGACATAAATAGACCAACAAAGGTACAATCCATGACCTTAAAGGACTTTACAAGGTAGAAAATGAAGCATACGGAGACAGGAAGGAGATAAAGGGAAGGCATTTCTCATTGACTGAATATGGAACTGTATGCTCAATAACTGTGTTTTATCTTGCTCTTAACCTTCTCATACAAAAGCCTCCAGTTCTGTAAGGTTTTTCGGTAAGTATTAAACACATTAAATGTCCAGGATTATACCAGTCACTAGGGGGAATACAGAATTATTAGATATGATTCTTGCCTTCAAGGAACTTAACTTTTAAGCAAAGGATAGGAAATGAAACAATACTTTACGTCTGTGTGAAACTCCCACTTTTGGAAGATAAATTATAAAAATTTCTTCATCTGTTCATTTTAGTCATGCCTATATTTCTAAAAATTAACAGAAAACTAATTCTTTACTTTAAATAACAGAAGTGCCCCTTTGGCGCCTTATCAATTGTCAATTTACCAAGCAACTTGGAAAAAGAAACAACACATCGATATTGTGCCAACGCCTTCAAGCTTCACAGGTATATTTCCAAGTCAACATTCTTCTTTACTTCAGTCAAGAGTAAATCTATTTGGAATTTTCAGAGAAATAACAAAACTGGAAAAAAAGTGGTATTAACTTTTACATCCACTAAAGCAAAATATAGTATTATAACATCATGCAGAATCATATTGTATATGTCAGTGGTTCATTCTAGCTAACATTAAAATTACCTGAGGGTCTTTTTAAAACTACTAATGCCCAGGTAGTTTCAGCCCAGTTGAATTACATCTTATCTCTGGATGTACAGTCTGGACCTTAGTAAGTTGAAAAGGCTCCGAGTGATTCTAATATACAATTGGGGGTGAGAATCACTGTTGTTGATAATATCCTTATCCCCAAAATACTTTTTTTTCTTTTTTTTTTTTTTTGCGGTATGTGGGCCTCTCACTGTTGTGGCCTCTCCCGTTGCGGAGCACAGGCTCCGGATGCGCAGGCCCAGCGGCCATGGCTCACGGGCCCAGCCGCTCCGCGGCATATGGGATCCTCCCAGACCGGGGCACGAACCCGTATCCCCTGCATCGGCAGGCGGACTCTCAACCACTGCGCCACCAGGGAGGCCCCCCAAAATACTTTTAAGGGAACTCATCTTGATTTTATTTATCTATTAATCTCATAACCTACAGAGAATATTACTCTGGACTTCGACATATATTGTTAATGACGCGTTCTTTGAGGTTTTTAGTCTGCTGAACACTAATATTTTGAATCTAGGAGTCTAGATTTAACTAATAAAAAGGTATTCCTCAACCTGCCAGCTTTAAGGGGCCTACTGCAGCAGGGAGCATGAAGTGGAATATTTCTGGTTGATGTGGCACTTCTCTCCGTGTAAGTAAATGGCAGAGGCCAAAAAACAGAAAGACAGTGTGAGGTTGCACCTGCTGTGCAATTTTCTACCAAAGCATTTTATTATACATTAAAACTGAGCCTTAGATGGGAAGAAAAATTGTTACTTTAGAATAGACTTGGAGTGAAAGTTGAATAAATAAAATTTGGAGTAATATTCGTCATGGATGCATTTCTAACAACAGTTTAAGTTAATCTTGGCTGCTGTTTTTTCCTAATAGCCAATAATATCTGGCATATATCTCTTTTGTCTTATTAATGAATGTGTGTGGAGTGCAAGCGCATTAAAATACATCATTCTGGTATTACGTCGCTTTTGCTACATAAGTCTGAGTTGTCTTATTATTTTTGTACACTTATGACAGGTTGCCTATTCCTCGTCCGGGTGAAGTTTTAGGATTAGTTGGAACTAATGGTATTGGAAAGTCAACTGCTTTAAAAATTTTAGCAGGAAAGCAAAAGCCAAACCTTGGAAAATATGATGTATGTATTACCACCTTATAACAATGAATATCTTAGTTCAGTTTTATAAGGCTATGAAGGAGAGAGTATGTGTGATTTTATTTTTTAATGTTCTTATTTTCAAGATTATTTGTGGAATTAATGCTGAGAAACTATAAATGAAACTCCTTTTTAGGTAAAATCTGTTAGTGCTGCTTAATTGATAATTCTGAGCTTTTGTAAACTGTTATGAGTTGGTGTTTTCTTGATTTGAAATTAAATCCACCTCTAATATTATCCTAGAAGCAGAGGTATTCTGTTTGGATATGTGTTCTATTTTGTATAACATTCATCCTCTTTGCAATTGTATTATTAAATTCAGAAAATTATACATATATTTCTAGGACCCACCTGATTGGCAAGAAATTTTGACTTACTTCCGTGGATCTGAATTGCAAAATTACTTTACCAAGATTCTTGAAGATGACCTAAAAGCCATTATCAAACCTCAGTATGTGGACCAGATTCCCAAGGCTGCAAAGGTCAGTTGTTTTTTAGGAGAAATTTAGTGGGTATTACAAATATTGGTGGACATATAAAAGATAAATCAAAGTAAACTTGTTTTATTTTGTGACTCTTTTTAATAGTGAAGGGATTTTAGTATTGAAGGAAAATAATAGTATTTCTGATATATTATGGCAGGGGACAGTGGGTTGTATTTTGGACCGAAAAGATGAAACAAAGACACAAGCAATTGTATGTCAGCAGCTCGGTAAGTCTTTATTTTGTGTATGTGTTTTAATAGGCCCTGAACTTAACTCATAAAGATAGGTATCTTTATATGGATTACTGAAATACATGGAAAAATCTCTAGTAGTTGTCGTATTTTCAACAGAAATATTCAAATGCAGAATGATTTGCAATATACATTTTACCTTGAAGAGGTAAAATAAAATAACATTGAACACAATGCCTCTATGTTCTTTGTAGATTTAACCCATCTAAAAGAACGCAATGTTGAAGATCTTTCAGGAGGAGAGTTGCAGAGATTTGCCTGTGCTGTTGTTTGTATACAGAAAGCTGATATGTAGGTTACTTTATACTTTTTGTAAATCTTATCCTTACTTTAGAGTTTTTATTTATAATGCTGCTAATAGAGCAGTGGTTTGAGAGAAATTAATAGAAAGGGTATCGTTCTAACTTTGAGGTCAGATGTTGAAGCAGTTGTGCATCCATTGCCCATTTCCCTGTTATTCCATCAGGGGTAAAAAATTCGTTTAGGTAAGTACCTTACAACTTACGGGTTCTAGAGCTCTTTAATCTGAAGTCAGCTGTTTATTTTGTAAACTCTCTTTATACATTAAGAAGGACATTTTTTTAAGATGAAGCTCTCCTACCAGGCCGGCAAGGTTTTCCATAGCTCAAGTGGAAAATCAGGTCTTTTAGGTTATCCTAAATCAGGGTGGCTTGCCATGTGAGAGAGAAGAAAGAAGTGAAAAAGGCGGGTTTCCTTTCTACCTTGTAATGCCTCTCTTCTCCCAGATATTTTTGGCTCTCATCCTTTTCCATACTTCTACTCTGGCATCCAATGAAGGCTAGTTTTTCTCCATAAAGTATTCTGTCATTCTGGGCAGAGCCCTCTTTTCCAAAAACTCTGTTTGCTTTAGTGCAACCGACTTTAGCCAATTAAGAGAGCCCTCTGAATTACTTCGGAATATATCAGAATATTTTTCATGAGGAGATAACAGTTTGTAAGTTAGACTAATCTAGGAGTCTCTCCCCAGACTTGATATGCAGTCCTGCCTTTCGTACTTTATTTTCTTCCTTCTACTTAGGAACAGAATACAGAAATGTTTACCATTACGGGGTGGGCTCCTTATTATTATAAGGGGATTTTTGTTGTTGTTAGATCAGAAACCGTATCTCAGTGCTTTAAAATAACATGCAAGATAGAATTTTATCTTACTTGCCTTTCAAATTATTATGTTTGCTTTCCTTTTTCATAGTTTCATGTTTGATGAACCTTCTAGTTACCTAGATGTCAAGCAGCGTTTAAAGGCTGCTATTACTATACGATCTCTCATAAATCCAGATAGGTAAGTACAGATTTGGTATATGCCTGTGCTGTTTTGTTTGAGGAGTTTCACAGATGTCTAAAGTTTAAGCACTGGGACCATCCATGTCACATACATGTGCATGTTTTCCATCTTGGTTTTTGGAGCTATCGCTTGAACTTACCTTCCTCTGTCTAGAAAAGAGATTCTTAATGCAAGATCCATTTACTACCATACCTGTTTCCAGGGAGCCTAAGAATACTCTGTAGTGATATGCAAATTTTGGCATATATGTGTGGATTTCTGGGAAGCAGATCCTTAACTTTTACCAGATCCTCAAATGGATATGTCACTCATATACATGGTTTTAGAACAGAGTAATTCGGGTTACCCAGGTCTTACTGAGCACAAGGGAGTTCTTAAAAACTTCTGTTAAGTAATCACAACATTCTGTATTTGTAGGGTGCTTTTGTAGTTTGCAGAGTTTTTATATCCATTATCTCATTTGCGCCTCAGTAATCTTGTAAGTAAGAATCTTTAGGTGGTATTCCCATTTTGCAGATGAAGATGTTTTAAGGTCAGAAAGGCTAGTTATTTCTAGGTTTCAAGTTTATGATATGGCAAGAACCCGGGGCTTTTTTCTGTTCCTCTCTTTAGTAGCTGATTTAATTCATAGCTGATCTTACAAGAGAGCAAGAGAAATCCCTAGGGATCAAAAAACCAAAGAGAACTGTAAATTACAGGGGAAAAACAAGGATGGCTTTCTTGAGGGGACGTTGCTTGTCTCTGTAGTAAGTCTTGAGCTTTAACAGCCACTTGGGGGCAAGAAGCAAGGCCTTGTATTGAATTATCACACAAAATGCCGGGACTCTCAAACGACTGCTTTCTCAGCAAAAGAGCAAACACAGGAGGATGTCAAGGAAACATATACCTGTCACTCACTGAGATCCTTGGAAATGGAGGGCTGGCTCCCCTTCGGATCTCTTGAGGGACTGGCAGCTCACATGGATATGAAATTGAAATTTATGTGATCAGGGGAGTCTAAGAACCATCCACGTTAAAGTAACATAACAAGAGGGCCCTAGAATCTTTAGTTCTATGGTACCTAGATGAAACATATAAAACCACTCTGGAAGCATATGCCCTCAACCCTGGTCACAAAGGATTTCTACAGGTAAAGACTCAAGAGCTTTAAGCCCAGGGTTATAAATGATAGGAGGAAACTGTCTACAAATGAGTCAGTAGACACAACAAACAGCGGGATTTAGACTTTCAGGAACTTCGAGTGATATTCTCAAAGAGACTGTAAAATAATAATTAAAATAATTTAAAACATGAAGATTTAAAACTCTAAGAATATGCTACTACAAAAAAGCAACAAGTAAATGTTTAAAAAACCCAAACAAATCTAGAAATTAAAAGTATAGTCATGACATTGAAAACTCAATGGACAGATTAGACAGGTTAGGTACAACAGAAAAGAGTGTGAGAAACTTGAAAAGTTGGTCTGAGCAAGCTACCAGAATACAGCAGAGAGAGAATGAGATTGAAATACAGAAGGGAGATTCAGAGACATGGAGAATGGGATAAGAGAGAATAGAATGAGAAGATGATTTACATATATCTTAATAGGAGTCTGAAAAATAAAGCTATGAAAAGGTCATGGCTGGGTATTTTCCAGAATTGGAAAACTTGACTCCATAGATTTAAGGAGCAAATGATCCATGTACGTACCTTGAAGTAAAACTTGGAATATCAGTGGTAAAGAGAGAGTCTTAGTTGAGCCAAACCGTAGCCATAATTTTCACTTCATACATAGACCAGGGCATTATGATAGCCTCCTTGGGGGAAGTAAGAGTATAAAATGTCCCAATATTCAGGGACTTCAGGATAAGGTAAATTAAAGAATACACAAGCAGGGGCCTCCCTGGTGGCGCAAGTGGTTGAGAGTCCGCCTGCCGATGCAGGGGACGCGGGTTCGTGCCCCGGTCTGGGAGGATCCCACATGCCGCGGAGCGGCTGGGCCCGTGAGCCATGGCCGCTGGGCCTGCGCGTCCGGAGCCTGTGCTCCGCAACGGGGGAGGCCGCAACAGTGGGAGGCCCGCGTACCGCAAAAAAAAAAAAAAAAAAAAAAAAAAAAAGAATACACAAGCAGTCAAGTCAGTAGTTCTCAAACCTAATACCTTTTTTTTTTTTTTTTTTGCGGTACGCGGGCCTCCCACTGTTGCGGCCTCCCCCGTTGCGGAGCACAGGCTCCGGACGCGCAGGCCCAGCGGCCATGGCTCACGGGCCCAGCCGCTCCGCGGCATGTGGGATCCTCCCAGACCGGGGCACGAACCCGCGTCCCCTGCATCGGCAGGCGGACTCTCAACCACTTGCGCCACCAGGGAAGCCCCTCAACCCTAATACCTTTTTATAAAACATTTTTATATTCCTTTGTTTTACTGAAATGAATATCATAGATATTATCTACATTTACACATACTTTTTAATACTATATAATGCTTTAACCATAATAAAAAAGCTAAAAGGATAATAATTTACAACCAGGTGACATGTATTTCAATATTCAGCCAAATCACTACATTCTATATTATGAGAGGGCAGTAACCATAGTTGTAAAAGGGATAACATGCCAAAACAGGTTAGATTGACAAAGCGAAGAAAATTATTGTTAGACATTTTCTCAGATGTGCTGGGTCTCATTTTTATAGGTATAGGGTCAAAATAATCTCTTTGTAGTGATAGACTGATAATAAAAAGTTACAGGAAGTATATCTGCATCCTGAAATTCTACAACATATCAACGCATACATTCAGTCTTTAATGCTGTAAAAAGATTTTGAAGATCATATCCTCTGGTAAACAACAAGAAATAGAGGATGGATTAGAGAGGGGAACAGTAATGCGAGAGGAAGATTAAAAACCAACAGATAACCCAAAATTAAGTGTAGCGTGTAAATTTTCATAGCATAGATTTCTCATGCTGCAGATTATTGTTTCTTCCCAAACCCTCAGAAAATAGAGTGGCTCCCCTCAATCTTTTTTAACATTTTGGACTTCTGCATAAGCTCCATTTGAAAGTAGGGAAGGCAGGAGGTGTGACTTATTTTTTTCTTCTTTTCAAAGTACCTTAAAAGCCACTAGATATAACTTTGCTGCCTTATACTGGGCCTTGAAGATTTTAATGGTAAAAAAGCAGAGAATTATTCTAAATAATGGAACGTTGCCAATAAAGATACCAAGGCAGGATAAGTATTGGCCCAGTTGGGTGATTTGCCATTTTTATTGATGCTCACCATGTTCAACAGTGGGCAAAAGTTTATTTGCATATTAAGAAGGGTGTTCCTACTGGAGGTAGAATTGGAGGTGAACCATGAAAGGGTTATGTGGCATTTCAGCAGGTGAGGATTTTAGGCAGGATTTTAGACCATTGAGATGATAGACCACCCTTAGACACACAGGGATAGAAGGGTAGATTATTCAGGAAACAAGGAAAGAGCCATTTTTCAGTGTGTCCTATATATAAATGAAATAAAAGAAATACAGATGCTGTGGTTCAGTTGACCAATTTTTTGACTTTACAATATTGTGAAACCAATACACATTCAGTAAAAACTGTACTTCAGATTTTGAATTTTGATATTTTCCCGGTCTGGCGATAGGCAGTACGATATTGTCTTCTAATGCACGCCATGCTGGGCAATGGCAGCAAGCCACAGCTTCAAGTCAGCCACGTGAGCACGAGGGTAAACAGCTGGTGCCCTTACAACCATTCTGTTTTTCACTTTCAGTACAGTATTCAATACATTACATGAGACATTCAACACTTTATTATAAAATAGGCTTTATGTTACATGATTTTGCCCAACTGTAGGCTAATATAAGTGTTCTGAGCACATTTCAGGTAGGCTAGGCTAAGTATGATGTTTGTTAGATTAGGCATATTAAATGCATTTTCAAATTACGAAGGGTTTATCAGGGTGTAACCTTGTAAATTGAGGAAGATCTATAGTCGCTAAAGTTTTGGAAGGTCTTAAAAGAAAGTCTGAAGATGTTATGTGTTTCATTTGGAACTGAGAGCCACATCTGGGGACCTGAAGAAAATGAGGTTTGTTAAAAGCCTATAACAATATTGATAGAAATGACAGCCTGAATTAGAATCTAGATAAAGAAAAGAATGAATTAGACATGCTTGACAATTTAAACAATACATGGTTGCAAATAAAATTGAGTCTTTTTTAATGGGAGTAGTGATTCCATCACTAAAAGTATGGCTGGTTAGTTTTTATTTGTACAGGAAGCTGATAAATTAGAATTTTATATAAAGCAGAAATTAACACACCATTGTAAAGCAGTTATACTCCAATAAAGATGTTAAAAAAAAAAGAATTTTAGGTGTCTGTAGGACATTGCTTTTTGAACATCTTGAGCTAAGTTGAATAGGAATAAGATGCTGCATAAAAGCTTTATGATTATTATTTGCCTAATAGTTTCTATGCTAGCAATACTTTTTTCTTACCACTTGAAAAGTCATGTCATAGCCCATCCCATTTATAAAGTGCTCCAGTACACACACTAACCTATTTTCTTTCTTACCGTCAGTAGATTTTTATTACCTGTAAAAACATTTTGCTAACGTAGTGTTTTTTGGTATTGTTTCATATCTATTCTTTGTCTCCACAACTAAAGTGAAAATTCTTAGGTTGAGGATTCTGTTGAATTCTCTATGCATTCCTTACTACAGCTAGCATGAGACAGGACAAGTAGAAGGGTTTAATGCATAAGTTGAAGAGCATAATAAACAGTTTAGAATAGGTCTGATTTAAATCTATTATAATTGTTTCTGCTTTGTAAAGTTTACTTTAAAATATGTTTTTTATTAGCAAAACATTTATTTCATATATTCATACACTATTTCATGTTAAGTTTTTTCTTTTAGTTTAGGAAAACAATTTGAAATATGAACGTTGATAATGAGTCTTAAAGAAAATGTTTTATAACTTATGCTTAATATGGTCTTTACGGTTAATTTTTTTTAAATATATCTATCTTCCTGAAATTTACACTGTAGTTTTTTTTAAAAACTATGTAAAAGTTTTCATTATAGTTAAATATAATTTTAATTATATATATTATATTACATTTTAAAATAAAAATCTATATTGATTTTCAGATATATCATTGTGGTGGAGCATGATCTAAGTGTATTAGACTATCTCTCTGACTTCATCTGCTGTTTATATGGCGTACCAAGTGCTTATGGTGTTGTCACTATGCCTTTTAGTGTAAGAGAAGGTAACTTGAAAAACTTTTCACAATGCTGTATTCTCTTTCACTCTAATGCTTAGAAAATGTATTGCTGTTGATGCTAAGTAGTTAAGTGTTGCTGTCATATTACTTATCCAAAACTCTGGCCTTAAGGAATTTAATCTCGCAAAAGAATATACATATATAAGGTTATATACATCAGTTGTTAAACATAACCTGTGTCTTTTTTGTAGAAGTTTTTGTTGTGGGTAAAAATGCTCTTATCAATTTCACTATTTATTTGCTATATTAAAAGTTTCTTTTATATTTTGGCCTCTGCAGCATCACTGTACTACTTGTCACGTTCAGCTTTATCTTTGACGGGCCAATACCAGTAGGAAAACTCTTAAAATTCTTTTAGTGCTCATCTTGTTTTCATGTTTCAAATTTATCTGTAATCTGTATCCTAAGTTTGTGAAACTAAGACTATACAAAAGTCTAATAAGATAGTTAAGTATATTATAGTCTAGTAAGTGACTAAAATTCTAATAAAATAGCTTAGTAAGTGTATTTTCACTTATTCCTTCTACTTTGAGGAAAGAGGGACTCTCTGGTCTCTTTTCCGTGTCTCTTCCCTAAGCAAGTTAGGCAAAAGTAAAAACTAGCCTCTACCACTAAGTGGCTCTTGAAACAGAATCACTGCACTCTCTGCCTCATACACCTTCTTCCTTTTAATTTCCTTCCTGTTCCCCTTCACTGCTTCCTCATTCCTATTTTTACTTTTCTACATTTCTTCTCTCCAGCTATGCCTTAAGCTGGCAATCTAGAACACCTAAAAGGACTACTTAGTCCATACCTTGAAAAAATACCATATTCTACAAGAATAGTTGTTCATGTAGCCTTATAGCTCCCTAGGTTGAACAGGCTCTTTTTTTTTTTTTTTTAAGTTGTCTCTTCAAAGAGATTGCTTTTGAGTTACCTAAGAAACTTTTGGAGAAAGAAATTATATTGCATCATACTCTGCATAGAAAGGCGGTGGTATCTTCTTTAATTTATAAAAAGTGTATAAATAGTTTAAGGTGTGGGGAAGGAATTGCTCTCACGTCCCTATCTATACATTTGAGATAGGTAGGTATTTTAAGGGAAAATTTGTGAGATTGCCCAGTTTTCTTTGCAGTAGTCTTAAGAGATGATATCAGCAGCAATTAATGTTTTATTCTCCTCAGTTAGCAAGTATTTATTGAATACCTACTCTGCCTAAAGTAGTTCTAGAATCGCATTGATGATAATGAAATGGGTGCCTGGCAATCACTTTTCATAATTCCATTTATAGATGCCATGTCTAAAGCCTGTGCCAAGAAGTAGTTCCTGGTGAGGTTTTTAATGTACCCTATCTGTTAAAACAATTCAAGTAACAAACTTCACTTAATCTTTCTGCTCTCCTTTAATATACTGAAATTAACACATTATATGTAAAAGCTCTTTATGAACTGTAAAGGAATTTTAGCTTGAATTCATTTTTAAATTGGCAAGAGAGACGTTGCAGTATTAATGTATAAAGCTGACTTGTTAGTGTTTTTTCCACAAAGTCACTTCTCTGAGCTTTCATTTTCTTACCTGATGAATTAGGCACTTGGACTAAATGGCCACTAAGGTTCCTTCAAGTTTATATTTTTATTTAATTTTTGGTTTTAATCTTTTTAACCCCACATTTGTAATTTTTAAATAGTTTAAGATATAAAAATGCTAATTTGGGCAGAATAAACATCTATTTATTCTGTCAATAAATATTTGTTGAACACCTGTGTTCTAGGCTGAAAAGGCCTAGATGTGGTTCTTAATTGCAGAATAATTAAGAATAATTCCTTATCCTTAGACTTTCTTTCAAGACCTTCTGAAACTTCACCTACTGTCCTTCTCTTATAAATAGTAAACACTTTAAAAACAGATCTTTTCACCGTTTCCCAAATAATCCACTTTTCCATTTCTGTGCACCTGCCATTGTGGTTCTTAACAACTTCAGTATGGAGGAATTTTCATGTACAGTATGTTAGTTTACTTTCAGTTATTAAAATCTGTTTAGATAATGGTGTTTGTACAGTGAAGCCAGAAAAAGGTTAATGAAATTAGTTTGTTATTATAAATTTCTTTCAAACCTGCGAAGTTAATCTGAAAACAAATTCAGTAAATCATAGCTTCAACATATGGTTATGTCTCCCATGAAAATGAATATTCGTAACTGAAATCGTCTTTAAAAAATTATTGCTTGAACTATTTTAATTTATTTTATGTCAATCTGAAAATATTCCATTTTATCTACTTGTCAATTTGTAGAGAAAAATTACAATTTTTTATTTTAAAATACAGAAGAAATGGCATCATAGGCTTTCACATAAAATCTGATGGAAAAAATCTTATAAAAATCATGTAATAATGAAAAGTTATGCTTTGTGTATATAGGCATGCATGAATTATTTAAACTTGGCATTAGGTACATGAAACACTGTTGTCACACTGCATGCTGTAAATGCACAGAAATTTAAATCTATGCATAGATTGCTCACAAGAGAGCCTAGGGTTTTAGCTTTTATATGATCATTTATTTTTTGTGGAAAAAGTTTAGTCTTTAAGTGATCTTTACTAATTTATTTCAATGACTTTCCAACAGGCATAAACATTTTTTTGGATGGCTACGTTCCAACAGAAAACTTGAGATTCAGAGATGCATCACTTGTTTTTAAAGTAGCTGAGACAGCAAATGAAGAAGAAGTTAAAAAGATGTGTATGTATAAATATCCCGGAATGAAGAAAAAGATGGGAGAGTTTGAGCTAGCAATTGTAGCTGGAGAGTTTACAGATTCTGAAATCATGGTGATGTTGGGGGAAAATGGTAAGTTTTCCTTATTTTGTGATATTCGGAAGTTTGTTCTGTTTATCCAGTAACTGAGTGTTAATTACTCTGTGAAAAACTTTGACTCAGTTATAGGTCTGGGAGCTGGATTGAATTCCTACATTTCTCAGTGTAGTTCGCATTTTGTGACAATGTATGATATAATCTGTCATTTAATCGAGTTCATATTTCTTATTTTGTTTTCATAACCTTCAGTGAGAATAAGATTTTTTCTAAGTTGGTTTTTCTATGTATAAATTGATATGAATAGCACTTATTCATCTTAGAAACTGACTAGGAAGGAAAGGATAAATTGTTGGTTCTGAAACAGTCTAGTTTAAAATGTTTTCCTTGCATTCCTCCACTTGGAACCTTTCTTAATTTAAATTTAGGCTAATCTAACTTTGTAAATAGTTGTATTACCAACACTTTTTAGTGTAATAGATTATCATCATAAATATAGTTATGAGATGAATTTGAGTGCCAAATATCTGGTATTGCTTTCATGATTTTTAGAAAAAGATTTGAATGGTGTACTTACAGCTTACAAAACTGTAGAAGAAAAAAAATTTATGAAGTTTGTTGCAATGTATCAGTTTTTAGTTAACAGGAATTTTGAGCTTGGTTGCAGTTAAATATTTCATGTAACTGGCCTTTATGATGATGGTATCAATCATAACAATTATTGTCCTGTCTTAATAAATTGTGTGCATTGATATTTTAGCTAAATAAGTCTTTCAAGAACTAACCCAAGATGTTATAGACCCACTGTTTGTTAAAATGGCCGTCATAAGCTTTAAATAGTCTATATTCCTCCTAATTAGTTTAGAATGATACTTGAGAGATGAATCATGAAAGTTCAAGTATTTTTCTGTATAACCTTCAGCATTCAGTAGTGTCAGTGTATTTGTTCAAAACTAATTTCTCAGTTAAAACCCAGTAGTACATTAGTGATTTACTGTAAATGTGAAGCATCTTTCAAGTCAATTTCTTGTATGTTGTGTTGCCAGGTACTGGTAAAACGACATTTATCAGAATGCTTGCTGGGAGACTTAAACCTGATGAAGGAGGTACTATTGTAATATTGAGTCTTTTTACTCTGTTCCACATAGTAAACTTTAAAGATCTGGGCCATTTTCAGTGTCTTATTTATTTGCATTACTTTGCAGGGGAAGTACCAGTTTTAAATGTCAGTTATAAGCCACAGAAAATCAGTCCCAAATCAACCGTGAGTTATTCTGTTATTTTGTTATTGAAGAAGAGTTTATATGTATATATACCTAGAGCATTAATCTTACACTATATCAAAAATTTTCTCCAAATTAGTTTCTGTACAGGTGTAATAAGGTAGCTAAGGAAGATCTTAGGACTACTACAGTCCTTTATTCATTTCCACTACTAGGAAACTCTTTTAAGGTCTGTTTGGCATCTTTTTCCAAAATAAATCTTCAAAAACTTAATGTGTTTTGGTGCTGCAAATGACATCAAGAAAATGAAAGGCTACCCACAGGACTGGAGAAATTATTTGCAAATCATATATCTAATAAGGTACTTGTATCCAAAATATATAAAGAACTTGTACAGCTCAATTTTTAAATGGGCAAAGGATTTGAATAGACATTTTTCCAAAGAAAATATACAGATAGCCAATAAACACATGAAAAGATGCACAGCATCATTCGTCATTAGGGAAATGCAAATCAAAACCACATTGAGATACCACATCACACCCACTAGAATGACTTAAAGCAGAAAGACAATGACAAGTATTGCTGAGGTTGCAGAGAAATTAGAACCTCATACGTTGCTGGTGGGAATGAAAAATGGTAGAGCCACTGTTATTCTGCCATAAAAAGAAATAAAACACTGATACATGTTACAATATGGATGAGCCTTAAAACATTATGAAATTAACCTCCTTTGATTTCTGCAGGTGTTGTAATGAACTTATTAACTACAGTATCTATGCTCAGTACCTCAGTACTCACTCATGTTGGGAATATTTGAGATGGCGTGGCTGACAATGAAAACTTTATCATTGATGCTTTCTATAAGCTTAGCTTTTAAGTTCTCAAACTCAGCCCTCTTCTCAAATAACAAGTTAAAAGACATCTTAAATTCATCCCTGTCATTATCGTGCGTTTTGTGTTAGCTCACAGATGGCCTAAGATGACTTGATACCCATATTAACCTTTAGAAGTATTCCTGGTCTCTAATGATTTCTTCCCTGAAACATTCATCATTCACTACTTTCAAATTTTAAGATTTTGGTTTTGTTTTGTTTTTTAACTTGGACATGGTGGGTTTTTAATTTTTAAAATCTCAAAACATGTCATAGCTGATGGATAAGCATCAAAATACTATCGATATCTGCTAGTGGCAAATTGACATACTTCTGCTGTGTAGCTTAACTTTCTCAAGATTCATAATTAGAGTAGTTCTGTACTGAAATAAAATTTCAATACTTTTCCATTAAAAACAGGGAAGTGTTCGCCAGCTACTACATGAAAAGATCAGAGATGCTTACACTCATCCACAATTTGTGACTGATGTAATGAAGCCTCTGCAAATTGAAAACATCATCGATCAAGAGGTACTCTAAAATAATTTTTGTTGTTTTATCATTTTATTATTTTAAACTTTGGATGTCTCTACATGGTTTACTGAACTTCTTTTGCAAATAGGTGCAGACATTATCTGGTGGTGAACTGCAGCGAGTAGCTTTAGCTCTTTGTTTGGGCAAACCTGCTGATGTCTATTTAATTGATGAACCATCTGCATATTTGGATTCTGAGCAAAGATTGATGGCTGCTCGAGTTGTCAAACGGTAAATGTCCCGCTCCTAAGAGTACTGCCTGTGATCATGTGTAGTGGCAGACAGAAATGCTTAGTATAGTGTTTGAATATGATGATATAAAGCTTTTCAAAATCATGTGTTTTAGTTTCATACTCCATGCTAAGAAGACAGCCTTTGTTGTGGAACATGACTTCATCATGGCCACCTATCTAGCAGATCGAGTCATTGTTTTTGATGGTGTTCCATCTAAGAACACACTTGCAAACAGGTAAAACTATTTTCTAAACTAAGTTCCAACACTTAGAAACTTACTTTATTTAGTTATTTATTTATTTCAAGTTGGCTGGCTCTTTTTTTTTTAATCTCTGTTGGAGTATAGTTGCTTTACAATGTTGTGTTAGTTTCTGTTGTACAACAAACTGAATCAGCTATAAGTATACATATATCCTCATATCCCCTCCCTCTTGAGCCTCCCTCCCGTCCTCCCTATCGCACCCCTCTAGGTCATCTCAAAGCATCGAGCTGATCTCCCTGTGCTATGCAGCAGCTTCCCACTGGCCATCCACTTTACATTTGGTCGTGTATGTATGTCAGTGCTACTCTCTCACTTCGTCCCAGCTTCCCTTTCCCCCCACTGTGTCCTCAAGTCCGTTCTCTACGTCTGTGTCTTTATTCCTGCCCTGCCACTAGGTTCATCAGTGATTCCATATATGTGCATTAGCATACGGTACGTGCTTTTCTCTTTGTGACTTACTTCACTGTATGATAGACTCTAGGTCCATCCACCTCATTACAAATAACTCAGTTTCATTCCTTTTTATGGCTGAGTAATATTCCGTCATATATATATGTGCCACATCTTCTTTATGCATTCATCTGTCTGTGGACATTGAGATTGCTTCCATATCCTGGCAGTTGTACCACAGTGTTCATTGCAGGAATATTTACATGTATCTTTTTGAATTATGGTTTTTTCAGGGTACATGCCCAGTAGTGGGATTGCTGGGTCATATGGTAGTACTATTTTTAGGTCTTTAAGGAACCTCTATACTGTTCTGTATAGTGGCTGCATCAATTTACAATCCCACCAACAGTGCAAGAGGGTTCCCTTTTCTCCACACCCTCTCCAGCATTTACTGTTTGTAGATTTTTTGATGATGGCCATTCTGACTGGTGTGAGGTGATACCTCATTGTGGTTTTGATTTGCATTTCTCTGATAATTAGTGATGTTGAGCATCTTTTCATGTGTTTCTTGGCCATCTGTATGTCTTCTTTGAAGAAACGTCTCTTTAGGTCTTCTGCCCATTTTTGGATTGGGTTGTTTGTTTTTTTGATACTGAGCTACATGAGCTGCTTGTATATTTTGGAGATTAATCCTTGTCAGTTGCTTCATTTGCAAATATTTTCTCCCATTCTGAGTGTTGTCTTTTCATCTTGTTTATGGTTTCCTTTGCTGTGCAAAAGCTTTGAAGTTTCATTAGGTCCCATTTGTTTATTTTTGTTTTTATTTCCATTACTCTAGGAGGTGGGTCAAATGTACAGCAGAGTTAAAAATGAATGATTTTACCTCCTCCGTCCCCTTTTTTCTCTCATTTTTCCTTATTGGCTTGATTGAGAGTACTTGTAATATAAAGAAGTTTCACATTAGTTTATGAGAAATTTTTTTTATGAGAAATTTTTTACTTTTAGTGCTGAAACCTTATTAGGTTGAACGGTATGAAATTCCTGATATTCAGCCATTTGACCTGTAAAAACAGCAAGTTCATGTGATTCCAACATAATGTTTCCTGGTTTAGGGAGGAATGGATTTGCTATTTGAATAATTCATCCAAGGAATAGAAGTACTAAACTTCTTAGAATTCCTTTTTTTTTTCTGTTTAAAATTTATGTATCAATTATTGAAAATAACATAACTTCTTTGAGAGTTAGGGAAATTTCTTAGACTATATAAAGCTATTCAAATACTGATCCTCCCTTTGTATTTACAAAATGCTTAAAATGTTCCACATGTATGATATGACTTAACATGATTTAAGAACTAGTTTGGGTGAGGAAAGATGAATAAAGTATAGAAATTTTAAAAGGTGTTATTACTAAACACCATTATGTTGTACATATTGCTTTGTGCCAAATTTCTAACATAAACATTACCTTTTCTGTTAAATTCTCTTCTCCCCTAAATATCTTAGATTTGAAATTCTTCAGTCAAATCATTTTTCTAAAGCAGTACCTTCTCGCTGACTTTCTTTCCAGATCAGAAGCACTTTAAAGTGTGTTTGCTTTGCATAAAAATATAGCCAAACAAACTACATAGTCCAAGCAAAGACATTTCTGAATATAGACTTTATAATGTCCTGTGACTATACTATTATCCAGATGACTTATGATTGGGGAATTAAAGGGAACAGGGATTCGTAATACTCTTCATCCTCAAAAAGTAATTAAACTGTGGGGGGGTAAAATTCAATCACAACTGATAGAGTTTATTTTTCCCCTAGTCCTCAAACCCTTTTGGCTGGCATGAATAAATTTTTGTCTCAGCTTGAAATTACATTCAGAAGAGATCCAAACAACTATAGGCCAAGAATAAACAAACTCAATTCAATTAAGGTATGTAGAAAAATTACCTTAAATCACGGATAATTTCTCAGTGTAAATAATTGAAAAGCATGTTTTAAATTGAAGGCTGTGTCATTAATATCTTATGTCATTTCATTAATTCTATGATTCATGTTTTTCACATTTTAGTATCTGATGGCATACTTCAGTCTGATAGGCAGCAATTGTGATGTAGCTGCCATTGCTGCATTGTCTGTTTGAGTTGCACCCACTGTTGTACTGCTTGTGTTGAGTTTGCCATTTAATGTCTTCAGAAGGATTACACTTGAAACAGAAGTTTTTACAAATACCTTAATATTTCTTACACATTTTTTTGTGCACTCAGAAGAGCAACACATGATTAAAATGCATATTTTAAGAGTCTAAACAGACTTCTTCAATGAGCATTAAATTCTAAACAATGAAAAAACATTTTGTCAGTTAAGTTGGCAGTGTTTTTTTTTTTTGTAGTATGTAAAATAATTTTGCACCCTACACTTTATATAGTCTGTGAAATATGTGGTTTTTAGAAGGCAGTCATTTCTTCATCTCTCAAAAAAAGAAAAATGAATGCTAAAAAAGCATTTCCGTGTTTCTGGTGTCCCTGCAGTGCCCCTTTAAACGCTGCTTCCATTGCATGGCCCTCTAGCCACCATCCTTAATACTCAGAAGCTTTAGATAAAGTATGTTACACATACCTGTCCTTTCATACTTGTACTTCTCTAGCTTCGCTACTAAAATGTGACCTCTTAGAAATCAGAGACATGGTGCACATCATGTATTCTTAAGCATCTAACATAATATCTGGATGCCTTTAGCCTTCACTGTATATTTTGTTTATAAATGTTTACTCTCTGGCCAGGGTAATGAAATGGCAAGTTTTAAATTAAATTTGAAGGGTTTTCTCAGTTCTGAAAAGCATATTAAGCAGAAGAGAGGAACTAAATGTTAGAACACTTATTATGCACAGCTTAATTTTCATAAGAATTTCTTCTGAAGCATTACAAACACTGTGTGTTGTAGTTTTCTTGGGTAGAGACTTAGTTCAGTCCCCAGGTACACGTATCATTTTCTCTATATCCACTCATCCTAGAACTGTCATACCTCAGTCTTAATAAGGGAGCAAGCAGCTAGGCAAGTAGGTAGATGGATCATTACTGGCCAGTCTGTGAACAGTGCTGGGAAAAATTATTTTTATATACTTTTTGTGTAATAGTTCTCAAACTGACAGAAACTAACTAACTAACTAACTAAAAACTAACCTTTTTACCAGAAGCTGAAAGTTAAAATGATGAAAATGGAATTTAGTAGTTTTTCTGGAGACAATATTTTATATAACAAGATTTTATATGTTTAAGTATTTTGTGTAATGGAATTGTGTGTGAGGTGTGCAGCGGGAAGGTGTCCAGGCAGTAGGGACGGGTAGCAGAGGTAGTAATCTTGCCTTTAAGTAGTGGAACCAGGCATCTCCAGAAGTAGCCAGTGAGTGCAGAGGAGGGTGTATAGACACTTACAAACACTGCTAAGTAATTCTGCAGGTGAAAGTCTACCCTACCCTTACATATAGGAGAATGGTATTGATTTTTGTTGCTTCTCTATTTTATTTTTTAGGATGTAGAACAAAAGAAGAGTGGAAACTACTTTTTCTTGGATGATTAGAGTGAATCTGAGAATATCGATAAGCCATTTATTAAAAGAAACATTTACTGGGATTTCTGTCATATAAAACTTAGATCAGATTTTATGCCCCACATGCTCTGGAGATTGAAGTATAATTTACTTACTGTAACATAAAGCCAGTTGTGTTTTAAATTGTAGTCTGAGTACGGCAAATGCCACTTTTCTGTTCTTGATGATAAGGCCCTTTTTGTGCATAACATTCTAAAATGAAGACATTTCAGGCTATACAAATTACCTCCAAGTTTTCATGCTGTATGGGAAGATATTCATTCCGTAGGTGTATTATATATTCAGGTACCAAATGCTGAGCAGTGTTGCCCCCTTTTAAAAATCTTGGAAAAGGTTCCTATACTTATATTGTTTGCCAGGTATGCCACTATAATGAAACTGCCCTTATTTTAAAAGCTGGTCGATGACGCCACTGATGAAATTTGATAAATAAACATCAGGATTATATATATTTGTTTTCAGTCTTTGCATTAAATTGTCACTGTGTTTAGACTTTCAAAGGAAGATTATCTGCTGCAGAACACCACTGCTGGGAAAAGACTATTACCAACTTAAGCATTGTTGACAATGTTTTTGGTGCTTTTGAATATCTTTAGCAAAAAAATCATTTCAACACCCCCCCCCCAAAAAAATCCTAACTTTACTCTGAATTAGATGTAGCATTTCATAAGATTCTATATTCTGTAATTATTCTCAAGGTAATGTCATTCTATAAACATATCTTTATGTAATCACTGATCAAGATTTTGGAAAAAGCATTTTAAAGAATATCCGTTTCCTTTAAAAATACAGTACAGGTTCAAAATCTTTAGAGTTGGTCCCTAAGCATCTGTGTATTTTTAAACTTCCAGAGATTTCTGATGGGCAGCCAAGGACTGTGAGCCACTTACCTAAAGGCAACATTAACGCAAAGTGGTCCCCAGATAGCAATACAGAGTGTCCCTTGGTACCAAATATATTCATTTCCAGGTTTGGATATAAAGGATATTATCTATTTGACTTTTTTTTCTTAGTTTTGGATAGTGTGTAGCTGGAGTTCTAAAGACATCCAAATTTCTTCAACGATGGGATACCTGTAGTGTAAAACCACTTTCAATTATACTTCTGCCTAATGCGCTGAGCTGGAACTAACTTATACTACAAGTGAGGTAAAGAGTTTAGGAAAATTAGAAATTATTGAACAAACTTTTAGAGCTTCTTGCAACAACAGAAGCTTTAATTAATATGCAGACAGTGGATAGAACGTATGGTTTAACTAAGCCCCATTAGGCCTTTTAAAAATATTGCTTTTATCTTGAGTAATCCATAAATACATGTCTATTGTGAAATTTTCAAATATTATAGAAATATATGGAATAGTTATGATTTCCCTTTATTTTACCCTCCCAAATGTTACCAGTGTTTATGTTTAATAATATATATCCTTTCATGCTTTTTTCTGTGCACTTAACTGTGAATATGTAAAGGGTTTGTTTTGTACATAAATGGGATTATACTAAAATAAGTATTGCCTATTTTTAAAGATAGGTTAAATTTGTGAATCATTATTTCAAATGAATTGAATAAAATAAGACAAAAGCTGTTTTTATTTACTGATTCTGTATTATGCCCTTAAAATATTTGTATTATAAGAGCACAGTTCTACTTATTGCTGATGATAAAATATGTATCAATTGTATTATTTTTCATGTAAATGAAAATTTTAAAACAGATTTACATGTTAAAGTTTTGTATAGCAGTAGAAAAGGACTTAGAATTGTTAACACAAGGAAAAGGTTTTTTTCTTATAAAATCTGTTACCAACTCAAATACATGAATGCAGATGTTAGCTATTGAAAATAATGAGACTGCTCAGTATATCCTGATCAGAAAAAATCTCTAAGCAAAAAAGCATGGTGCAACATAATTTATTATAATACACCACTGTTTATATGAAAATATACAAAATACTAAAATACACAAAAGTATACTCAAGAAAGTTAATGCTTTTGGGAAGGATAACTTGATGGTTAAGAACAGGGAATAAAGGAGACATATATTATACACCCATTACCTTTTGAATTTAAATTTTGTACATATGAATTGTTTATAGTCAACCTAGTGTGCAGCAGTCTTTACAAAAAGTGTATCTATGTAATTTAAGTTTAACCTAATTTTACACCATAGCAACTTGAAGTCCAGTGCTTTCTCTCTTGCTTACAGATTCAATGTGCAGCTTGGTGTCTGGCATGTAGTTTGCCTACTGTATTGAAGGAATGAATCTACTTGCCATAGAGGTTCTCTGTTTCTGTAGAAAGAATGGATAACTACTTAGTTGATTCTATACTTTCACTCATTCATTTAGATACACATATGTCAAGCCCTCAACCCCAGTGCCTGGTGTATTATGAGCACCACGTGGTTCAGAAGAGAAATAGTCCTGAGTGGGAGAGTCAGAAGGGGCTACATGAAGGAGGCAGCTCCCAGGGAAAGGAGCACCTATAATGATGATAAAAAATGGTAAGAAAATGCATGTGAACCAGAACACAGGTCAGAGACAAGTGAGCATGCGCACTGAAGAGCTTAGTGAGAGGAAAGCATCGTACAGGCAGATTGTAGTGGATAGTTCCAGCTCCCATCCCTGCATGTGCCTAAGTCTGTCTCCCGTATCTACAAGTTTTCAGCTGATGAGACTGGCAACCATGACCACCCGTCCCTTCTCGTGGAGCAAAGCATTAATGTCCCTTCATGTCTGCGCCTTCTGGTTTCTGGTCTCCATTTTTGGCCCGATTTCTGAACATTATCTTAGAACATTGCAAAGAACTAAGTTACACAGTAACAGGCACAGCCCTAGATAGGCATAGCATTACTTTGTTTCTTACTCTACCTGAAGGCGTTTAATCCAAAACCAAGGTTTTCATTTAAAAGAAACTAGTGGACTTCGCTGGTGGCGCGGTGAAGAATCCACCTGCCAATGCAGGGGACACGGATTGGAGCCCTAGTCCAGGAAGATCCCACATGCTGCGGAGCAACTAATAAGCCCATGCGCCACAACTACTGAGCCCGCACTCCTAGAGCCCGTGCTCCACAAGGGAATCCACCGCAATGAGAAGCCCGTGCACCGCAACGAAGAGTAGACCCTGCTCACCGCAACTAGAGAAAGCCTGCGTGCAGCAACGAAGACCCAACACAGCCAAAGATAAATAAATTTATTTTTTAAAAATGAAACTAGCTTACTACACAATTTTTTGAACTTGGAGGATCTAGAAAACTCTTAACTTGATGTTCATACCAACAACTGTAGCTTCACTGTTCTGAGGAGTGCATGATTCTGGAAAAGCTTATAAATTATGGTCTGTGAAGGGAAGTTGTGCTTACTTTCTCTTTTGCAGTTTATTTACATCCTCATATCATTGCGTCAACAAGTGAAAGTAAAACAAATATACTCAAAATGAAAAGTGGACCGTTCTGCTTTTCTCTGAAAACTTTTAGAGAAACCTGGCATGGGACACTTCTTGTGACCCACTGGTCAGCCGGTCTCACCTTCTTATCCATCCACATCGAGTGGCCAGTTCTGCAAGGGCTTCAACCAGCATCAACAGACATCTTGCTTGCTTTCTTCCCTATCAACTCCGTGGGAGGAGGCGCTGGCCCTCAACACAGCCAACAGAAATGCTTCCCCCTTTCCCTCCTTCCTTTCTCCCTCTGATCCCTCCAAGGTTCTCTGATAGTTCCCTCACCTTCTCAGGCAGCCCCAAACTGGCCTATAGGACTTGGGATTCCCCCTTCACAGCTTGCTGCCCCTGCACCTACATCACCTCTCTCTCTTAAACCCTGTGCTGAATGAAGCTTTTGTTTCAGGCTCTGCTTCCTGAGAAAGCCACTCTAAGATGAGAAAGTCCAGAGTAGGTTAAATGAGTATTGACTAGCAATATTCTTAGGCGACTTGACTTAATGAAGAAATACAGCCTTAAGAAACGTGGGTTTTCAAAGTATTTAAGTATACTTGCTACCTCAGTTTTCAAATAAAACTTTCAAACAGTGTTTTAACTTAAAAAAGCTGAGTCATTTAATCTATAAATTATTCTTAGATAATCTACACATCCCCATTTCATTTATTGACTGCTGAGAAAAATGACAGGACTAGCTCTCAAACCACTCAGAGCTAGGTTCAAATTCAAATTCTACCACTTAACTAGTTGCGTGACCCCCGTTTTATTACATACGTAACGTAGGTTAAAGAACAGCACTTACCCAAAGATGATAAACCCCGGGTGGTGGTTAATTGCACACACACTAGATTTTCTGACTGGGTAAAACCCATGGCAAACAACTCTTAATTTTAGGAGTTTACTTAAACTCCTCTTAAGGTTTATATGCTATATTTTACTTGGTTAAAGCCCTAGAACCAAAGAATCACAAGCAGAATCAAGAGACAAAATTTAATATATGCACACAGTTTTATATATAATGCAGCATCACACCATGTAGGGCATTTACTCTTATTTTATACATTCAGATATGTTTGAAACACTTCTTAAGGCTACAAAACAGAACATAGAAAAATAAACAGGAATATATTGAACACTTACAAAAAGTGATATGATAAAGAATATAAAGTACTATTTTCCTTTCAACACTTCAAAAGATGTATATATACTTTTTTTTTTACAAGTAACATCACAAATGATCACATCTTCACATGCTTTAAGTATTATTTGTACTCAGTGTAAGGCTATTATCATTTTTCATACATAAAGTTTTTTCTAGCTCTGTAACAATGCAATTTTTAATCCATTCAAGTAAATTCAACCCCAAAGTTGCTATTTCCCAGCATTAAGACATGCACCCACCCCTCTTGTAGGATTTTTCTAAAATTTGTATTTCAGGGGAGAAAAAAACCTAAATTAGTGGGAAATCCCAATTAGTGGGAGAGTAAGTGGCTGCCACTAGTAGCAAAACCTTAGTTCTTTGAAACCGATATACTGGAACTGAGCCATTAAGATTGGAAACAACACAATAGCATTTAGACATTAAATAGGAAGCAAAATACAGTAAACAGAAATAGTGTAGCCAAATACGCAAATATGTAGTCTCTTCAGCTACACTAAAATGGACCTTGCTTAGTACCCATAAGTGAAAGACTAAGGTAAAATAAATGAGGCATAAATAAATATTGCTAGTTTCTAGGATGGCTGAATGTTTTCTAAACCAGAAATGGTTAGAAAGGAACTTTATTGCACCAAGTCAATCATAAGCAAGTTTGCAGTTCACAGGCATTATTCAACCTTGAGTCACAAAGGAAACACACTGCAAGAATATATACAGTCTGCATCAAATACGATAACGTATCCGTAGGGAAAACCTACTCCTGCCAGGCCAAGGCAGGGTCTGAGCTTAGGTCAGCCATGAAAATGAACATACAGGTTACCAGGAAACAGGACGAGGACTACACAGATGCTAGCATCCTGCCACCAACAGGTCCGTGGAGCAAGGACTGAAGATTTATCTGAGAGGAAATGAAAAAGAGAAATATACACAATGCTAAAAGGAAAGGGGCTGGAATCAAGTTGAGCAGAAGCGACTAAAATGAAAAGAACAGGTGAGCTTTGGTCATTCTAAACATTTGTTCTTCAACATGTGTATCATAATAGAGTAAGTTCCATAATTTCCAACTCAAAATACAAATGATTCTCACTTCTAAGCTTCTCCTTTTCTCTGAAACATTTTATCTCACGTCAACATACCATACGACTCAGTTAAAACGGAGGAGGACAAAAGCTTGCTTGGCCCTAGTGTGAGCTCAGCATAAGGCAAAACCCCTGGACTGATATATTGATAACCAACCTAAAGGAAAAAAACAAAACTGACCCTCACGTGAAGACAGATCATTTTAAAACTAATGATCAAAATCAGTTCTTTTATTCTTATTCCAGAGGTCACTGAGTAAAGTACCAACTGCTCAAGTTCTCTTTCAGCACTGTTTCCATCACGTCCTGGAGGTAAGTATGGGAAACAGGAAGCAAATCGGCATTTCCTTCAGGAACTACAGAGTATTCTGTTACTCAACTGAGGTAAGACAGAGCGACAATGAAGAAATAAACAGTATTCTTTCCTATCCAATTTTTCAACATTTCGAGAAGAAACTGGGACGATCAAATCCCAGTTAATAAAACGAAGGACACAGGAAACGGCGATTTCTTTTGGACTCCTGAGATCAAACTTACATTGAACTTTTAAATCTGGTCATTATATCTAATGTAATTTTCATTAAAATTATCAGGTAAGCTAATCCTACATATACAAGCATGAGCTGAAAGTGGAGGACCCTCTCATCGTCTCATTCCGTAACAACTGTTGATGTTAAGAAAAAAATTGCTTAAGCAGCACCTTCCCCAGTTGTTCCAGCTTAGAAGGTGGCAACAGAAACTCCTTTCAACAGGTTCGCTCAAGAATTTTTTTCTTTTCCACACAACCATCCCAGTCTTTACAAATTTTTACCTAGCACCATCATAATAAAATGTTATCTTTCAAAGTGCTCTCTAAAATCCTATGTTATATCTACACACTAATCACTACTCAAATCAGCAGTTACAAAGACATTAGGTAATTAAAACAACACAGAGGTAAATAACCATTATTACAGTACAGTGGAGATTCACTGAGCCTAGCTGGCATCCAAACATTCCCGTAGGTTATCAGAGAACCCAGAAAACTCGTCTGCTTCAGTTTGTCAAATTCAAGTGAATTGTATTTGCTTTTAAAGTAATTGCTTTAAAAAAAAATCTACTTTTGGCTAGGTATATGACACGTGGCATGCAAAGAGAAATTCCTACATTGTTTGCATAGCACTCAAAACTTCCTGATCAAAGCAGAACATAAAAAAGGGTAGAACTTCACATTGGTATGTACAAATAAGAAATACAAGCTACAGTTATTTTTACATAGTAACACAGATGAATGATTACTGTGTTAATTCAGAGAATCAAATCTCCAAATGGGAACAGAGTGCAACATGCAAAGGGAAAGTCTAGTGAATACTGCAAGAGACTGGAAGGAAGCAGAATCAGAGACATGTTACCGAAGGGGTGACAAGCTATTAAATGCAAACAAATCCACTGTCTAGCAGCATCCTCTAGAAAAGAATTCGAAGTCACAATCACCCTTTTTTGTACAATAGTTCCAGCCGTGACAAATTGAACATGCAAATGTAAAGTGGTACACATAACTGAGTGTGGTGCAAAGGGAGAAATGAAACACAGTAACTCTATAGAAACCTGTCAAGCTAAAAATTTTTAACATTTCTTCTCACAAAATATTTAAATCTGTCAGTGCATTAGTGTTAAAGTGGCATTAAAAAACTTCTGCAGTTTTAACAGATGCAGATTATTTTCAAAATGCATAGCATCTACATTTCTTTCGAGTAGGCACCATGATATTTACACCAGTGCTAAGAATTCTTGGTGGGAACAGCCATTTCATTAGATTTCCTATTATTTCTTAAACATCTATTCTTGTATGCAATCTCAAGGTCAACAAATACTCACCAAAATTCAAAAATATACCCTATGAATATTAAAAGAACTATATACAACATTTCTAAGACACAGGTTAATAGGCTGCCTTATGTGTAATATTAAAGAGAAGACATTATTCAAGTTTGACAGATATTGAGATGAAAGGCCTTTGGGTTGGAAGCATTTCAAAAGACAACAGTGTTTTAGGCTAAGAATTGTTTGAGCCCAGTTTATGACTAAGGCATTGCATAATAAAATATACATTTCTATTTGGTGCAATGTTATGTTTTGGAATCTATAGTGTGTCAAATGATGTATTTTGTCACTTTAGTAAACACTGTAAAGCACACATTTCCAACATTTGAAAATTAAACTTATATGAGGAAAAAAAATCAAACACTAAATCTATAATGTTTTATATTAAGCTGTTTATAAAAAATACTTTAACAAACTTATTTCTTACTTTTTATGGGGGCAGTCACCCGATAAATAGACAGATTTTGAACGAAGAAAAATGGCAACACCAGGAATTCACCTGCCCCCTTAAACGCATATCCAAAATCTCTTGTCCAGAATGAGAGTGAGGGTCAAGGGGGAGGGGAGGACAGAGTTCCAATTTGGGTTTTTATGTTAACGTAGTTCTTTTTAAAGACTTCAGAAACAGTCCCCCTAAGAAAGGGCTTCTGCTCTAAAATGCCGCAGCCACACCATCAAGTGTGCTGTCCCCGGTGGCCATCTCCCATCCCTGACCTCCTCCTATCCCCCCTGTAGGGCCGTCCTCTGGCACTCCGATGGTACTGGTAACCTTCCTCTCGGCCCCTGCCTGGCTGCCCTTTCCAGGACTCCTCCCCTCTCGCGTGAGGGTAGCCCCCGCCCCTACCAGAATAGCCCCAATCACTTTTGTACTTCCTGCCCCCGTAAGTCTGATTATAGAACTGCTTGGACCGACCACTTCTCAGGATGTCCGACACCTCGCTTTCATCCTCTGAGCTCTCTTCTTTTGGTCTCGGCACCCTGCTGTCCACAGAGCTGGCCCCACTAACCGCGTCGGCAGCAGTCTTAGGATCTTTCACTTTTTCCGGTTTTTCTTTCAGACTCGGAGTGGTCCTCTTAGGCTCAAGTTCAACAGGCACAGTTTCTCTCTCCCTGTTTAGAAGCTGAGCGGGAAGATGAGCCTTTCCCTCTGCTCCAGGAGGGGTGGCGGCCAGGGCCAGAGGTGCCTTAGGTGTCTGGGGTGACCGCTCCGCCTGGCCTTCGTGCTCGCTCACGCTGGCTTCAGGGAGAGGATGGGTGTCTTCGCCTCCAGCCTCGGGAAACTCGTCTGCTGCTGAAACTGAAGCACATTCTTTAGAAAGATCCAGGTTTTCCAGGGGCAGATCCAATTCTCCTTTCTCATCAGAGGGCAGAACAATATTCTGCCTCATTACTGGATTTTCTATGAATCCCTGAAAAGGGTACCCATACCACACGTGAGGAAAGAAAGGAGGTGCGATGGGAACCGGGCCTAAGAACGGGTTCGGTCCAAACGACGGCTGTGGGAACATGTTCTTGCCACTCAGCGACTCTTCATACTCAGCGTGAAGAAGCTGCCCAGAGTTTTCAGATTCCAGGTCGGCCTGGTAAGACAACTGTCCGTGACTTTCAGACACCTGAGACGGAGGGATCACCAGGGTTGAAGAAAACGTCGGCGGTCCCATCTCTGCCTGGGGCATCTGACCGTTAACACTGGCCTCAGGCTGCACGGGGAAGTGAGCGTCCGGACAGGCACAGTCACTTTCATTCTGAGCAGACGGAGCTTCTTGGAACCAAGGGTTCTGAGGGTACACGGGGACAGGGACCTTTGGGTACATCCTGCAGGCTGCCAGGTACGCCTGGTGCAGAGGGTACAGGTAAGAATGCGGGGCCCACATAGGGCAACTATAGGCCTACAAAAGACAAAGAAAACCACTAAGATAAACAATACGGGGGGCGGGGATAAGTTCAGAGCGGGCTCAAGACAAGTCTCTCATGCCTGCAAAGACCATAAACTGCAGTCCAAATACTAGGATCACCCTGATACACAACATGCAAAGGAATTACAAAATTAAGTCACGGCTATGAGACTCCATTCCTTGTTCCTATCCTGAAACCAACTCCGAGTCCCGCTACAGAGGTTTGAAAGGAGAGAGAGTCATGACCCCACCTACAGGTTGTCATGATCACTGATTCCGTCCTTTAGATCTAACTGCACACAAGTAATCTGGGGTGACACAGACCTCCAAAACCACCACCAGCCATCAAGCACTTGAGCCTCCAACTTCCGGTCTCTCGATCCCTGGCTGTTTAGCTTGACCTGCATTCATTCACGTTCTGGCTCTACCACTAACTCAGTGTGTGACCCCGTGCCAACTAGTTACCTAGTCTAGACGTGTTCTACCATGAAAACGCTGGTACAGAAGTAGGTGACCCCCAACATCTGGACTCCACAGTCAGAGGAGATCCCAGAGCAATCCAACTGCGAGGATTAAAGTCGACCTCTAGCCAGATAAGGATAAATACCGAAAATGAAATACTCCAAATCCTTCCCCTGCAGAAGGTTCAGCTAAACACCAAAACACGAAGAAAAATTTACCAGACAGCTGGCTAATTAACCAATCAGCTACAGCCAACATTAACTAGATAAATATAAACTACGCGTGAATGCAGCAGATGGAGAAATTAATCAGGTCTCCTTTTATGAACTGGTCCATAGTCCACACACGGTAGGGCACTTCATTTCATGTATTAACAGTCTAGAACCCGCAGAAACGAATCCAAGACAGCAGACAACACCGCACTGACGAGAACAGAGTTCTCCAGCTCCTTCTAAGACAAGCCATCTTCAGGCTGATCACCTCCCACAGGGAGCTCTGCTCTGCTAGTGAGCTCCACCTTCCACAGGTGGCCTCCTCTCAGCCTTTCAAGCAACTGAGGCAGACAGAAGAAGAGCATCACCCCCATTCCATAAGTGAAAACAGCCAGGCTCAGACACCCTCAATGACTTGCCCAGGGCCATATAGATAAGAAGTGCAGGGAGAGAATTTCAAACCCAGACCTTTCACCTAATTCCCCACAGGGGCACTTCCACTAGGCTGTTTCCCGAATACACTCACAGGGTTAAACCACTGCCAATTAAAAGGAAAAGCAAGCAAATACTGGAGCCGCAATCACCACCAAAAACAAACTGTATGGTACTGAAAATGTTACTTCTTAAAATAATGAGATTTAGTAAACCTTAGGGTATTGACCAACAGGATAAGAGTTAAGATTATTTAAATGGTAATAATGTAAAACCGTATTAACTTAAATAACTTAAAATAACTTCAAAATGATAAAATGTAAATACCTTTACACCAAGATTGAAGAAGAATCGAAGAATGTTCTTATCTGAAAATAAGTAACATCGTCACTCACTAAAAGTATACATTCACAAAAAGCTTTTGTTCATTATCCTCAAATGATAAGACAGTTCTAAGGACCATTTTGCCTCCTGGAATTGTTTTTCTCTAGCCTGTGATATAAAACATATATTAAAAATTGTAATATGACCAAAACCAGACTCTGTTACTGCAGGGTAATTCCAGATTCGACATGCTTTATCTAGTCTAACATCCATGCCCCAAAATGGCTTAAATTGAGATTTTTATGACTACACTTAAATCTGTGCAAAGAAAACTCAGGTGCTCACTGCATTTCTTTTTCAACTTCTCTGTGGGGCTTAAATTATTATGAAATAAAAAAGTTGGGGGTAAGAGTAAAAATCAACATAAACCTAGATCATTAACAAGATTAGTAGGATAATACTAGCTCAGGTATTCATTGGACATTAGCCGGTTACCCACAGACACAAACATCAAACCACTAATAAAATTATCCACAAAAATCCAAGTAAAGAGCACAGAGAGTCACTACATTACTCCTTCAGTTTTTCAAATAGGAGATCTTGCAAACTAAACTTTCTTTAAAAAAAAAAAAAGACGAATTTAAAAAGAATTCCTTAAAAAATATACACTATTGCATGCAGTACTAGAATGACAGCTACTGTGTTTTCTATTCATTCTCCTCTACAGTTTTTTCATGGATGAAGTAATATGAGGAGTTCCAAACACCAAACCACTGATGTGAAAACTCAGTACTGTTTAGTTATCTGGTTAGTAACACTATTAAGATTTAATTCAAAATGGTTTCACGGGGGCTTCCCTGGTGGCGCGGTGGTTGAGAATCCGCCTGCCAATGCAGGGGACACGGGTTCGAGCCCTGGTCTGGGAGGATCCCACATGCCGCGGAGCAACTAGACCCGTGAGCCACAACTACTGAGCCTGCGCGTCTGGAGCCTGTGCTCCGCGACAGTGAGAGGCCCACGCACGGCGATGAAGAGCGGCCCCCGCTCGCCACAACTAGAGAAAGCCCTTGCACAGAAACGAAGACCCAACACAGCCAAAAAATAAAAATAAATTTAAAAATTAAAATTAAAAAAAAAATGGTTTCAGACTGTTTTTGAAAAAATGACGGGCAGGGGAGTAAGGGGAGGGGCTGCTGCTATAAATAATAGTTTATATAGTGCTAAACATATAAAGGCACCCCCCAATCAAACAGAAGCTGAAACAGGAGCGATGAGTGACCAGCAGCTGAGCCTCCGCTGTCCTCCCCAGCACGTCCTCTGGCTTTTACTCAGCAACGTGACCTCTCCTGTCCTCTACTTACATTTCTCACTGAACCTGTATCAGTACTTGATCAATAAAATCAACTTGAACTCGGAGAAGGCGCTCACCTTTAGGCAGGTCCTCCCCAGTGTGACACAGTGAATAAGGTGGTGCAATGGCTCGATCTCCCTTTTCGTTACAAGGAAACCCAGGATAGAGTGGGTCTTGGTAAAGGCTCAGTGTCTGAGGCAAAGGCATCAAGGGCTGGTTAACGGCCTGTATCGACACAGGAACTGGAGAGGGTGTTAAATGAGCTTGGGACACAGCAGAATCAGGTCCAGTGGTCAGAGTCTGTGTCACTGACAAAACAGGAATTTGAGCAGGGACACCTACAAAAGAAAGGGAAAGGAATCAAAAGCTATAAAGGGGTAAAAATAATTCTCGACAAATGTAAGTTTACATTAAGCTAAAAGGTGAAGAATGCTATAAAACTGTATAGCTCGTAAAACGGTGTGTGTTTAAGCAATCTAAAGAAGTACTGATGTCAAGCAAACATGCTCCTGGACACAAAGGAGGAAACAAGCGCCCAGAAAACAAGCCTTGAGTCAGTATCTTCTAATAACAGCTCTTATGAACAAGACCCGGAGCCTGGCAGAGAGCTGGCCCACGGGGGTGAAAACTGTGCTGCCAGCACTGGGCAACCAGAGCTCACACACCTGCTCCCGAGACTGTGAGGGCGCACCTCAACTGAGCACCACAGGAAGCTGCAAGCAGAGCCGTGCTCTGGGAGGCTCCACACACCTAATCCTGCTCGGAGGTCAAGCTCACACTCAAGAATGTCAAGACTTGGGACTGAACTTTTTAAATTTTTATCTAACCTGTTGGTCCAAAAGTTGTAGGTTCACTTGGCCAGGCTGGCACAGTGGCTGGTAAAGAAGGCACGGCAGGAGTTAGATGTACCTCTGGAGACACGAGAAGGGGAGCTGGATTGGACAGACACACGTGTTCTGCTGGCTTCTTCAAGAAGAGGGCGTGGAAAAAGACAAGAGTTCATTTTGCTTCACGCTAATTCAACCACCACAGGTCCCTTGAGTTGCCCGCCTTTTACACACCTGTGGTTTCTACATAAATGGTCTTTCTCTGGTCTTAGAAATGAAAGAAAAAAACACAGTAGCTAAAAATCCCGTACTAACAAATGTGATCCTAACCAGTGATTGCCCACCAAAAGTCACAGAAGTCACTGGCAGGGTGAGAAACAAATTACAAAGCAACTTGAACACAAGGCGTTTAAGGCAGGAAAGCAAAATCACCGAAATCACCCTGAAATTCATGAGTTTAGAAGCGCCTCACACAAAGACTTAGCATAAAACGGTACGCTTCCTACCTCACATGAAGGATGTTAACTGAAAGGCAAAGGATAAGAACCTTCTCTCCTCCTGTATTAGATCAAGAACCAAAATAATCTGCTAGAACTCAGGTTCCTTCATCATTAAATCTGTAAATTGGTGGCACTGCACTTTAGATGTATACTTTTCTAATCTCTTCAATCGTTACATTGCCTCCCTTCCATGAAATAACTGTGAAGCATGCAGAGTTGTCTAACTCTCCTTTAAAGTTTTGAAATAAAACAGAAATTCATAATTTCCCTTCAAAAATCTCATGTTCAAGCCAACTCACCACAAAGGCAACACAAGGTGCCAGATACAAACTGATTCAAAATCAATTCAGAAGAATGGCTTCTAGGTCCAGACAATGGTGATTATAAAAATAACATTCCATTAAAACTTGAGAACATTCTAGACTAACCAAGAACAGAATGAGAGAAAAATCATAATTGTATTCCAAATGATGATACTAGATAGAGTAAATTCTCCCATTTCCTGTATTTTCTGTTTTTTAATGATGACAGTAAGAGTTAAGAAACCCAGGGAATGGAGCAGTCAATGTCAAACGCTACAAGGTACTTACTTGTTCTGTAGGAGGTGGGCACTCTAATTTCTTTGACGGTGATGTAATTCTTGAACATTTATCATTGCTAATATTCTTTGGAAGCACAAAAAAAAAAAAAAAAAAAGCAGACTTTTGCATTTCAAAGACCCACATCCTGGGGTAATCACGGCTGCCCTACCCGCACCTGCCTGAGCCCTCTGACGACCAACTACTCTTTTCCATTGTACCTGGGCTCCAACAGGTAGGGCGTTTTGCCTCCACATCTTCATCACATCAGACTACTGGGCAGTTTTTATCGGGAGCATGGTTTCAAAACAGCACTTTTCCCATAAAAATCTCAATCTACTATAGAGTAATGGAAAATAAAAGCTAAGCTATGTTCCACCAATTCAGATAGGTCATCACAAGGTACCCTTGAAGAAACGGTTCTAATTTGTGAGTGAATTCTTCTCAAGCACTGTAATGTTTTCTCAATTTTCTTCTGCTTTTCTACTTCCCTAACACTTTGTTATAAAATGATGAAATCATCTCCATCTCCTTCTACACTATCACAATGTTAAGGAAAAAGAAAGAGACGCAATTAGTATTTAAAACGTTTACCTCCAATGTGCCTGGCTCGGGCTTTTTATCCAAGGGAATATGTCCATGGACAGAGTCTATAACAGATCAGGATAAAAAAGACGGCATCATTCACTAGTTAGGTGCGAAGACACAACAATAAAACGTGAAGACAGAGAAAGCCAAAAGTACCATGTGAACCATGTTTAGTCAGTGGATAATAGAGTTTTCAGAATAACACGATGTGCTTTATTTAGCTTGAGTCAACGCTCCTCTACAACAGTGAGACGTGACAGTGCATTGCTTGATCATTTAAAAAGTTAAGTTCTTTTCCCCATGTCTGACTTTAAGCCAGAAACAGATCTCTCGCATCTGCTTTCAAATGATGAAATAACACACCTTTATCTTTTCTTTCTTCGGTGTCCATTCTCCGCCTGCTGCCTTTTCTATCGCTTCCATGTGATGATTTTCTCTGGACGCCTGGGTTGCTACTCTGAGAAGCTGACTGGCTGACTGATGAGCTCTTAAAATAAACAAAACCCAACACTTTGGGTTAAAGATTTACTCACAAATATATGAACAAAATCTTCTAATTAACCTTACTCTTCATACATCTAACTAAAACTCTCAAAATTCATAGCCCTATCTTTATACTTCCCAAACTACAAACAAATAGGACCCAGGGTTCATATTATATACTCTATAGTAATCGGCTTACTAATAAGGCAATCAGACGTCTGGCCTAAATTAGTATGAAGGCTTCTTCATATGCCCATATTTCAGGAAGCCACCCTGACCAAACCTTCACTTTGCAACTTACACTTCCATTCTCTGCACAAAGCCTTCAAAAGCAGCCATAGCTGAGCCACAGCCCTTGGTGGGGGAAAAACACCCAAGTGCAAACGGGCAGATACAGTGCACTAGGACGCTGACCACTGACATGCTACTGACTGTCAACAAATCACCCAAGCTCCACGAGAGCTCCAACTTCTAACTGGTGAAACACGGGGACTGGAATAAGTCTGGCTTCTCAGCTAAATCACCACTGAAGGTCTCTCCTCCTCCAGCATCTGTGAGTAAATGCTGCCCACGGCTGAGAAGACGACCTCAGCCCCCTGTGGCAGGCGTTTTCTACAAGACAAACCTGAGTCGCTGTCAAGTCCAAGACAGGATCAAATGCCTATTTAAAGACAATGAGTACGAAGACTCCATTTTTAACAATCAAAAAATTTCACCATCTATTCTCACATTACAGTAGTTGTTTCTCCCCACTCACTAACTGAAAAAAGGACAAAGAGCTGAGTAGAAGCTTAAATGATTTGTAGTTTTTTATTTTCTAAATATTATGGAAAAATAATATATCACAGAGATAAATATACTGAGACTAAAGACCATGCCTAATTCACATATGAATTTGGGCACTTCTTCCAGTAATTCCTAAACTCCAACCCCTGTGCCAGACTGAACTATATATATACTGTTCCAGGTCAGCTGTTTTCAACTGAGCATCACCTCTGAAGGATCCCTCGGAGGCCAGAGTACAAAAAATTGAGTGTGTGGGGCTTTAATGTTTTATACTGGTATAAACATATATACCTATATACATATTATACATATTGAGATATATATATACGCCAATATATGTATCATATATATGATATATATATTGGGTAGCATCCTGTAACATTCCATTTTGTTTGTTTAATCCACTGTTCAGAAAGTGTTCCAACCACCACTCTCCGTCACAGGTCATTTGGTGTCACTTACCGATATTTCAGACCATAGGCACAGGGCGCCCAGTGCCCCCAGACTCAAGTAGCTAACCCTTGCCCGGTGCTGCCAATGACCCCTCCTCACACAGCATTTACTTCACTCTACACAAGAACTGTTTTCCCTTCTGACTCCCCCAAAAGAAGTAAGAAACTTAAAGGTAGGGAACACTTGTCTCATCAGAGAAGCATCCATCACAGCCCAGCGTCTGACACAGGGAGCCCAGCGTCTGACACAGGGAGCCCAGCGTCTGACACAGGGAGCAAGGGCAAAGCCCCAGGGCTGCACGTACTACCCCCTCCAACAGTGACCGCTCTGAACAACAGCTCTTATTTACATGTACCAGGTTAATCTTGTCCTGGTACGTTTAATAAGGGACACTGAAAAGAGTTGCCTGGTTTTACAGATGTATCTCGTTAACCGAATCATGAACCTCTACTGCTTAGGGAAAGTTACTGGTTTTGGCTAGCAAACACAAATGAGTTTTGGTTCAAAAGAAAATACTAGGGCTTCCCTGGTGGCGCAGTGGTTAAGAATCCGCCTGCCAATGCAGGGGACACGGGTTCAAGCCCTGGGCTAGGAAGATTCCCACATGCCACAGAGCAACTAAGCTCGCGAGCCACAACTACTGAAGCCTGCGTGCCTAGAGCCTGTGCTCCGCAACAAGAGAAGCCACGCAATGAGAAGCCCGCGCACCACAACGAAGAGTAGCCCCTGCTCACCACAACTAGAGAAAGCCTGTGCCCAGCAACAAAGACCCAACGCAGCCAAAAATAAAATAATTTTTTTTAAAAAAAGAAAATACTAAAGTGAGATAACCAATTTATTACTTGCCTCAACTCTGCCACCAACTAGAAATATCTTTAGACCCCACCTTACTCACGAAGATGAAAAGGAGGGGGAGCTGCATAATCACCACGGTATCTTTCAGTTTAAAAACTACCAGTCTAGCATTTAAAACTATGGCTTAATACAAAAACTGTATTAAGGAAGACTTCTGAAGGATAACTTTTAAAATCCCTTTTTATATACATACGGAAAGAGCTGGGAAAGCCTGTTCATCCCTGTTCTGAATCTCATAGAGTAAACGAGATTCTTCTATAGCTTGCTTCTCTCTGCGCTCTTCTGGAGAGAGGCCGAAATAGTTAGATTCTCGAGTCGTGGCATCAAAATCCTCAGCTCTCTCACGATCAGGTTTCCTGTCAAACAAAACATTCTTGTCATGAAAAAAAAAAAAAAAAAAGACAAAATGTACTGAGTACCTAAAATAATATAAAACAACGCTTTGAGCAATTCAAATATTTGACCAGTTTAGCTACACTGTGAGATTACAAAACTTTTAGCTGCCTGATTAATAAATGTTTAGGAAACAGAAGCCCCTGGAGCATTAGGCTACATTTCAGAGTCAAGAAGACAAACTTAAAATAGGGTGGAAAGAAAAGAAAAATATAACTCACTTCCAAGTGATACAGGAAGGCATAAATGTAAGCACTGTATATTTTCTTTACGCCATATTCCAATACTTCCATAAGAATTCTCTTTCAAAGGAAAGGGAAGGTTACTAGTTTAGGCCTCAAAAGCACTCTAATTTTCTGTTCTAAGTAAAGGACAACGTTCAAAGAGACACCACGACCATCCTCCTGCTTTTTAATGACACTCCCAAGGGAGGATGAAAGGTGAAAAGAAGAAAAAAATGCACCAGGCTAGATACTAACTGCAGATAAGACTGCTGTCAAGAGGGGTGGGATAGGGAGGGTGGGAGGGAGACGCAAGAGGGAGGGGATATGGGAACAGATGTATATGTATAACTGATTCACTCTCTTATAAAGCAGAAACTAACACACACACAAAAAAAAAAGAAAAAGAAAAATTCTGAAAAATGCATCATTAAGATTGTGTGGAAATGGTGAGGTGTAATTAAAAATTTGAGAATATTTTTCACTCTCAAAAAAAAAAAAGACTGCTGTTATTTCAATAACTTTGGTCAAAGGAGACAAAAAATTCATGAATAGAGTCTAGTAGCCTATAACATAACCCTAACATTTTTATATGAATTAAAATTATTATAGGCAATATGAATACTATTTCTATACTTTGTCTAATAGTTCCACAACAGTGGGAAATGAAAACCCAAAGCCAACAGAGAAAATATACTGAAGAGATGCAGCTCCCTAAAAAGAGTGGGAAGGACACAACTGATTCCACCTGATTCTCCTACCTCTGAAATAAAGAACAGCCATTTCATGTCCTCAGTCCCACTTAAAATCACACCCTAATTCCAATGGGGCACATGTCAACCCCAGAGTTATTAGGGAAAAAGACGGGGAGCAAACCTGGACCCTCAATCTTAGACCAGTCCTTCTCAAACCCCAGTGGGCAAAGACTTCAGAGATGACTCAGCTAGTGCCAGGAGTCTCCAGAAAGTCCACACTCCCTAACCTCCGCGCTCTATCACCTGAAGCCCACATCTCACCCTCACACCACAGAGAACCTTCCTATCTGAGCCTAGCGGGAGGGGAAATATTCAGCACGGACACGTCTATCATTTTCGGCACCTGCATAATGAAAGCATACATGGCAATCCTGCTTGGTTTTTGTTACACTTTGTTTTGTTTTCTCCAAAGGAAGAGACAATATCAATGAGAAAGAAATTTAAAAAGCGAGAGGTCAAGAAGGTCTCACGCCCAACATCACTGCTCTTTTTATTCTATAATGAGAATTCCAAACTAATGTGTTAAATATTAGAAATGAAGTGAAGATAAATTCTAATGGACTTAAATCAACTGGAGTGTTAGCTATAAAATTCTAAATTTTGACTAGAATTTTTTAGAATCTTACTTTTAATATTCAACCATCAGCAGTCTCTAAATTTAACACACTAGTAAAATTCATTCTCACGCCCACAGGCTAGAAGGCTTACTAACTGCAAGTACAACTACGTTCGCACATAATCAATCACAGTGTCAAAATTCTCCAAAGCTACATGTATGTCTATGTTCTCTCCACTGCCTTCTGCCATCAAGTGTTTTATACACCAAGTAATAGGTAGCTAACACATAAATAAGAAAAGGACCACGTCCGTCTGATCATTCTAATTCCTAACAGACTGGACAAAACCCTAGAAACACACTGGATAAAAATTCAGTTTGTGGTAAACAAAAGTGTATTTAAATTAGTCATTTGGTAGTCTGTGTATGTTCTTTTTTTTTAATTTTAAGACATTCAAGAGTATCCTCTGTTCAAGAGAAAAAAAAGGCCCTTCTAGTCTATTAAAATATGAGAACTTTATTTAAAAAAAAAAAAAATCTCATTTCTGTCCATGACCTTCCTATATTGACTTCACATTTTTAGGTTTCCAAAGCTAATACTCAAAGTAAGTTAGTCCTCTTAGGTACTTTGCCTGTACTGGGTAAGATACCACTAGATGCTAGTGGAGTCTGGTCAATGTCCACACATCAGATTTCAGCCACAACTAGGTGATTTAGTGACATAAGTGCTATCTGTTGGGGGAGGCTAACCCACCGTGGGCCCCGAATGCCCCTGCACACTGTTGCTGGGCGTGCCAAGAACACACGGCCCTGATTACTCTGTACCCAGGCCATTTCTCAGGGTTGTGTATCTAGTGACCACCCTTGAGGGATGAGGGAATTCTTTCTTATGATTGATTTTTAATCATCTGTTCTCATTAGAACTTTTGGATAACTGGATTATGAATGCATATGTACTTCTTACGCACATATAAGCATCCCTTCAAGGATACACAAGAATCTGTTAACACTGGACGCCTCTGCAGAGGAAGCTAGACAACTGGGACAACAGGGATAGGAAGGAGAATTATCAGAACAAACTTTTCAGTGTTTTGGATTTTGAACAATATCAATTAATTTGCTATCCTGAACAGCTGGCTCAATTAAAAAAAAAAAACTGTAATGGATGGGAAATACTGGTATTTGTTATGAATTGAATTGCATCTCCCAAAAAAGATACGTTCGAGTCCTGACCCCTCGTATCTGTGCATGTGACTTTATAAATAGGGTCTCTGCAGAAGTCATCCCATTAAGATGGGATCATAGCGGAGGAGGGTGGGCCCTAAACCCACTGTAACTGGTTCCTTACTAGAAGAGACACAGACACCCAGGGAGAACAGCACGTGATGATGCAGGCAGAGACTGGAGTGATACATCTACAAGCCAAGGAACGCGGAGGACTGGGGACAACACCAGAAGTAGGAGAGGCCTGGAACAGACCCTCCCCTAGAACCTTCAGAGAGGGCACGGCGCTAAGACACCTGGATTTCAGACTTGCAACCTTCAGGACTGTAAGAGCGTACACTGCTGCTGCTTTAAGCCAGTCCGTGGTACTGTGCTACCACAGCCCCAGGAAACTGCACAGTATTGGTACCATGTCAGCCTAAGAACCTGCAACTCTGCCTGAAAGATGTTACGTACACTGTCTTTCATGACAAAATGTTAAGTACGTTCCCAAGAAAGGGGAATGCCCAAATGCCAAAAAGAAAGAAACGAAAAGACCAGAGCTTAGCAAGCACATAAGCAGACGCTGGAGCTGTTCAGATGATCGGGGAGGTCAAGCTTGGATGGGGAAGGTGAACCACAAGCACCCACAGGAGACGTGGCCAAGTTCACAGGAAGAGGACAGCCTCCACGTAAGACACACCTTCTCAAATAAAGCTCCTCCAAAGAACGTAAACTACTCTGTAACTGCTACTCCAAGGAAGGGCAGATTAGGGAAAAATTTAAATCCACGGCACAGGAAACTATGACCCTGACGTTCATCTGCCTCTGAATCTTCAGTCAGAATGCTGGCAATTCGTGATCACAGCAACCTGTTCAGTATTAGACACATTACAACAATCCAAACTTGTCGGAACAAAGTAAGCTGACCGTTTGGGTTGATTTAAGTTCCTAGGTAAAGGGGAATAGCCTCACCCTGCAAGGAATTCGGGCTGCAGTTTGGAATTCAGTATTTAACACATTTACAAGCTACCGGAAAACTCTTGAGGTGCCAGGTTACGATCTCAATCATTTGAAAAAAAGTTATTCAGAAACAAAGATGTCTGACCCTACCAAATTACTCTGATTGGTTTCAAGAGAGCTATACAGAACTGAAGTCCTCACGTTATTCTATCAACGATACTTTTAATGTCACGCTGTAGACAAGTGTACGCACAAAAACTGTAACTTTTTAAAAGCATGTGACACAGAAAAGTAAGAGATGCTTCTCACTTCGTTTCTAGCTCTCCTGCCTGCGGGACGGTTACCTTGCGGCCTGTGTGGGTGTCCTGCTCAGACTTCTGTGCTCACTGGAGGGCTTCTGGGACTGCGGCGCTGCAGGGTGGCCGGGGGGCGCACGCTGCCTCAGCCCCGGGGGGTGCTGCAGGCGAGGCGGCAGCATGGGCGGGGCTTTTCCTGGCTTCGCCGGGGCCTTGGGTGCTCTGTAGTCCGCGTCTGTGGCAAGAGCCAAACTGCCTCATCATCTTCCCACTATAGACACCCCCCAAGCACCGTCCCCTCCCCAGAGAAAGGGTAACCTGGCGTGCTCCTACCACAATGGACATTCTGTCCTGAAGGAGGTTTTTTCATCTTCTTCCCTGCCACCGTGTTCCAGCTCTCCGAGGAAGGCGGTCTGAGGTTCTTCGGGGAAACTCTTTAAAAGGAAGGAAAAGACTTGCAGTAATTTATCGTGCTCCTCCCCCCAAGACCATCCACTTCAGTATTCTGCATAAATATTTTACTTTCCATTTACCTAAGAATTCCCAGGTTCAGTTCTTATATTGAAAACACAGTAAAGTACAAAGCAGTCAGCGACCCAGACGTAACTCTAATCAAATAAGACAACGTAAATCAAAAGCACATGTTCTAACCTACAAGGACAGAAGACTAAAAGGCCGTAATCATTACCTAAGCAAAAGATTAGATAAAGAAGGGAAGACTATTACTCTGTGGGATGTGATGAAAGGACTGTAGCTAAGGACGGGGAAGCGAGGAGTCTTTCCTGTGTTAGAGACACACAGAGGCATCTATGTGTCTGTGAGCAACGGTGTGATGTCTGGGATTTGCTTTCAAATATTCTAATTCCACTCGCATCTTTTTTAAAGGGGTTAGGGAGAAGAGATTAGAGAAGACTGCCAAGCCTGCTGTTAGTTGTTAAAATAGGGTGATAGTTACATTGGGGTTCACTGGACTATCCTCCTCACATATGTGTATGTTTGATATTTTCCACAGTAAAGTTTAGGCGTGATTTACTACCTTTTCCTCTAATAAAGGCAGCAGCAACTGAAACAAAAGTTGCTCTAAGTAACACTGCATAATAGCAAGTATTTCACTCCTCCATCAGATAACCATTTACTGAAGACTGCACGCAAGGCAGCAATGAATGAAATTAGAAATGAATGTGGTCCCTGTCCTCCAAAGTCCCCACTTCACAGCTACAATACGGTTGATTTTCCAAATGGCCTTAGTGAAGAATGGCACATTTTAAACAGTAAGCAACAAAACAAATATTTTTTATTTAAAATACCTTAACACGGATAACACTAAATATGAACTCAAACTATTTTTCTACAAGATCTGCACAAATATATTTCTCTACACGCAGGCAATACATTTAAATGAATTTGCAAATACACAGGGACATTTAGAAATGCTCATGATTATACATTAGGCTAAGTGGAAGAGACGGTGAATGAACACCTTAGCTGAAGAGCAGTACATACTTCTTTCCAAGTTCTTCGACCAAAACTGGCCCGTTCTCAGAGTGAACCCCTTGAAAGTCTGCATTAGAAAATTTTCCATTGTGATCCAACCTAACCTGTTGAACGATTCCGCAAAGAAAAATCAGTCACCCGATTCTTTCGCATCAACCATCAGTTTTTAAACTGTTATTTCATTTTCAACTAAAGAGAAAATGAACATACACAGTTAAAAACAAAACGAAGTTCAAAAGGTACACAATAATATTGCCTCTGACCTCCCAGACCTATGTACCTCCATCCAAAATACTTTTCTTTGTTTACTCTTCCAAGTTTTTTCTAAATTGTCTTGGTTCTGAAGGCAGGGCTGTGGCACCACACAGAGCAGGATTCCAGGCCCCGCTTTTCTACTTACCAGCAATATGACCTTGGGCAAGTGACTTATCTCATGCTCCAGTGTCCTCATATGTAAGATGGGGCTATTTATAGTACCTACATCATAGGACCCATGGAGGTGGAATGAGGTACACATGATATATATAAAGGACACCAGCCTGCACACAGCAACCACTCAACAAAGGAGAACAACTAGTATTAAAATCACTATTGTCTTCTCACTTTTCCCATATTTACAATATTGCCACATGTAAATGTGACCTTTTTCTCCCTAAAAACAGATCCGTCCCCTCTTCTCTGACATACAATTGGTTATTACACAACAGCAAATCTTAACAGGACGATAAGCCTTCAGGTCTCCTCCTGCAGTCAAACGGCACACGCAGCACAGGGCGCCGCTAACCACTGCACTGGGAGCCCGAGGGACACAGCCCTGCGTGAAGCCACCTCCGCCTTTTTCATCAGTACAGTTGGCCCCCGGCATCCGCGGGGCACTGGTTCCAGAAGCCCTGGATGCTCGACTCCCTTATGTAAAGTGGCACAGTACAGTCAGCCCTCCACACCCAGACGCAGAGGAACGGCCAACTGTGGATCAAAGTCCTCAAGCCGAGCTTTCGTCCTTCAGTCACAGCAGGACACTGCTTTTCCTCTCTTCCAGAGTTTAAGAATCAAAAATATTTTTCTGAAGTTAGTTTTTATTAGAAGTTTAAACTACATTTACAAGCTTGCTTGAGTAAATAAAAGTCACCTTTGAGTCACAGCAGTTTCCGTAATAAAATTTCAATTTAATTTTATCCAAGTGAAATAGTCAAGGGGTAGAAATAGAAAGTACTCTAAAAAGGAAAAAATTAAAACAAGTACCTGCTTTACCATCTACCTTATCAACAGCATCTGCTTTACAAAAGCAACCGAAATCTCAAAGCAAATATGCTTGACTTAAAATAACAAGTAACATAATTTTAGCGACGCAGCATAAAACAAGCAATCTTCTCTTCTCTACTGAGTGGGGTTAGGGAGGGAGGGAGTGCCCTAAGCCCTGGCTTTACTCTTCTCTTTTGTTCTGTTCCAAGTTCCCCAAATCTCTATAGTAAAAGATTCCCCAATTCTGTTGTGATTACGGCACATTTCTGCCAATCGTGTAAGGAAGAACCTAAATGAATCATATCCTCTTCTTCCTCTCCTTTAAAAATACCCCCAAATCAGAACACTATTGAAAGTTCTTAAGGTAAAGTCTGTCACTGACCTCCAGAAATAATCCTGGTCCCCCAGACACTTTTCACAAACCACTTTATCACCAAGGAACAAGTGTTTCCTCCACAAGTCAAGAAGAAATGTGAGTCAATGGCTATTTTAACACAGTTTTAAAAAGGCAACACTTTTTGATGAAGACCATTTTTGATGAAAATTACCTTCCAAATAGCAATTATTATTTTTGTGTGCGTGTTGTTTTTGTTTTAGGAAGAGTAATATTTTTTCATAAAGGTTTCTCCAGTCTTGGCATTATTAACACTTGGGACTAGATGATTCTTTGCTGGGGTGCCGTCCTGTGCGTTCTAGGACGTCTGGCACCATGCCTGGCCCCCACCCACTAGATACCAGTCACACCTTCCCTGCTATAACAATAGGAACGTCTGCAGACATTGCTAAATGGGAGGTAGGGGTGCAAAATCACTCCACGTAAGAAACACTGATCTAAGTGTTTCTTAGTGAAACACAACTTTCCCCCTTAACAATCAACAGTTTTAAGCCCAAAGCAGCAGCTTATTCAAAGTAAATGGCAAAAACTTCTCTTACTGTTCACTTTCTTATCTCAATCCAACAAAAAACTGTATTATCAGAATCTTCCAGGATGCCTTCCATAAACCAAATTGACCTATAATGTCAAGTTTGAATCAATTTCAATAAATTATTTGTCAACTGTAATGAAAATATCTAAAAATCTAAAACGTTACTGTTACTTCTTTGAAGCAAGTAATATCAAAGACTGAATTATTTTAAAGATCATGTGATGGGACGCCATGGTTTTAGATATATTTGACTTTGGTAATGTATTCAAAAGCTAAATATTTATAACTATTAAAATGTACACACAATATATTCTGAAATCCCAAATTAACAACACATCCAAACCTGAGCTGTTTTCTTGATTCCTATTACAATAAATAAGATTTCAAGTAAAATCTTCTCTTCCTCTGCACAATCACTTACTTGGCATTTGTCTCCAACTTCATACTGTAAGCCAGCAGCAATGGAATAATCATGTTTTTGTTGAGCTGTAAAGAATATCAGCATTATAGTAAGTTGACATAATCATTTTCAAGGGCCTCAAAGCAAATTTATGGAAAATACACAGATTTTTTAACTCACCTTGTTTAGACTTCAGCCAAATTTCATATTCCACATTTCTATAGACTGCTGGACTGAGTGACTTAAGAACCTTTCTAGACAAAGGAAGGCTAGGAGAGTTCCCATTGCTTTTCGGGTGCTAAATAAACAAAGTCAGGAAGTCCAATCAACAGAGAAATGCTTTTAAAACATGTTTGAGATATGTATAAGAGTAAAATCAAATGAAGAAGAAAACTTGAAAAATTTAAGAGGTCACCAAAAAATGTCTTACTAGTAGATGATCCTGACTCTATTGAAAATGTACCAGAAAAGAGAAAAAAAATTAAGACTATAAATTCATATACTTTCTTATATTGAAGAGGTAGTTAAAAACCATTAAATAAAAATACCTGATCACTTGACAAAGATTTAAATCCATTCACATCATTAACAGTGGTAGTTTTACTCCTACAAAGGAAGAAATACAGCGATCATTAGGAGCACAAAAATGTTTGCATGCAGTTAACTTGTTCTAATGTCATATGAAATCCCAGTTATATTCCAAAAAGTCAAACCTATATATATTCCAAGGAGCTCAAACAAGTTTTAGTATAACTGTGCATATATACATATACATATGTATATGCATATATGTACATGTGTGTATGTGTGTATGTATACAGGTCAAAGATTTTTATCAGTAATTCTTACTGACTCGATCATCAAGAAGAGAGAAACAGAAATAAACTACGAAATTTGGGTTGGTAGAATAACTGAGTTCATAAAAACATTTAATGTAAAAATTTCCTTTCAAAATATAGATGAGGCCCCATTAAACAAAATATTACTGCTACAGTCAGGTAAGAGTAGACGCCAACTAAATAAGCAATCAGTATGTTAAATGCTGCTAAGTGCTTTTGGGGGATAAAGGTAGGAAAAAATTAGTTTTGAGACCTAGGATCAAATAATACAAAATGGGATGAAGGAAGATGTCTTTTTGAATAAAGAATTAAATGTGATGAGACAAGCAAACCATACGGCTATTTAGTATTGCAAGCAGAAGGGATAGCAAGTGCAAAGACCCAGGGGTAGGCAAGAGGCTGGACAAGTTGACGGCAAGTTGAGTGAGGGATGAGGTGAGAGGCTACTGTACTCTTCTGTCGTATAATTCCTCCTCCTTAATAAACCAATCTCTAGTCTTTAGGACAATCTCCAAATCTATAACCCTTAAATGCAGCAACATTTAAGAGACCCCAAGTATTTAGAGTCTGGACTAAAAAAGCACCCTAATTTCTAATACTTCAGGATTGATCGATATGAATGTGAAAAGATCCAGGCACAGGAGCATAGTGCCTGGATATTACACACTATGCCTATCTATCTTGCCATGATTATGTAGCATTCTTCCCTAAATGAAGCTTGCTCCTCCCTAAGCCAGACATGACACAAGTAAAAGGAAATCCTAATAATGCAAGAAAAAATTAATTACGAAGGCTTCCATGTTCCAAGGGCTTCAATACTATAGTATAAAAAGGAAAACTGATCATTACGATGAGCACACCATCCCTGGGAAACTTCTCCAGCTTACTAGCCTCTACACCACACTTTGCCTACTTCACCTGCCAGCTGCCATCCCAGACCCAGCTGTTGCTAAAACTGCAGCAGCAACCAAAGGGCATCTGCTGGAAGTCCCCACACACCAAGTAAAGTTAATAAGCTACAACAAGCTAGTTATTCATTCTCCCTCAAAATTCCCCTATGCTCAATGACATGCCTTAATCATACTAGGCACCTGGAGAAAACCAGGCAGCAGAATTTCCATCTGTGCAAAGTTAATTAGTCTATTCTAGGATTAAATTTACAATGGGAGACCCAGATTTTAATCTGACATTTCTTTCTTATGTAAAAATGGTAGTCAACCAAATTTTCGATCAGGATCTCCAATTTAATTCAAGAAATGCTAGGAATTACAAATAGAGATATATTTAAGTGTTTAATAAAGAATTAGATATCCTGAGGCTTAATTTCATTTTTCTCTAGTTTCACAGTATGTGACGCCAAGAAGGGTACTTTCATACTCTCATACAAAAGGAATGATATACTTTTAGCTTCACCAAGAATGAAATAGGTCGGTTCTTATAAAATACAGAGTAAGCTTCTTAACGTCACTGATAAAAACTAATTTACGTTGGATACTATACCTAGGAACTAGGCTGTGCATTCTACATGTTGTCTCATTTAATTCTTATAAATTCTCCACTTTAAAGAAAACTAATATATCCTCATTTTATACCTATAGAATTGAGGCTTCTCAGTGAATTTAAGTAACTTGCCCCAAGTTCAGTTAGTTGGCAGGAAGCCAGGAATGAAACCAGGTTAGGATGTCCACAGCCCAAGCTCTTAACCACTACCCTATATATCTTAAGTGAAAAAGAAAAATAAGCTGCAGACTCTAAGTTAAAAGGTGTTTATTCGCAACATAAACAAAGGCATTATCCAGAGCTGTTCACATACTTATACCCCAACTTGGGATTTTTATTATATAAAAAGAAAAGGAGGCAGCATTATCTAAGAAAGAAAACAATAAAAGAAAGTCAAGGAAATCAAAATGGCTGTTTTCATCACTGGATATGTAAGCAATTGACAGGTTAACCTTAAAATTTTAGAATATACACACATATAGGCAGGACCAGATCTATTTCAGAGATATGTGCATCACGATTACACAGAAATAGATGCTTAGCAAAAATAAACAAAGAAACAAACAAAATCAACTTTCAAAAGGAACAGTCCTATAACAGAAATGAGATAAAATTAGTGGCAGGAAAAAAGAAACTTACTGCATAAGTTTCTGTATTGCTGTATTTTAGGAATACCATAATACCTCAATATGTGAGGCTACTCCACGCAGAAACATTTACTGAACTGTTTCTTTGTATGGCACTACAAGGATATTTCAGGACTGAAATTCACTCTTACTTGCAACTGTCATCCTCTGAATCTGATATTTCACTGTTGTTTTCATCAGCTACTTCAGAGGTGTCTAGTCCCATCAAGATTTTACTAACATCAGTTTTAAATACCTTCTCATACAACAATTCATAAAGCAGAGCTGCAATTAACAAAAGAGAGATGTTACACAATATTAACTCACTTTACGTTTTAACATTAACATTGAGATTGCCCGGGCTTCCAAATCCTAACTAAATACCTGTAACACCTTACGAGCAATAACACAATTTAATCAGAAAGTTACCTAGATAGAGAGGAACTAGATTTCTGTCTTTGCAGTTAATTAGTTCAAAAATCATTATATAATATACTGACATTTTAAAAACTAACACAAAAAGGTATCACAACTTTGAACCAAGTATGATAAAATTAAACGTGCACAGTGAGCAATGACTACATCCCACACTCTGTGCTAAGCCTTTACGTACCACCTTCATATTTAATGCCAGCACAGTGAAGTGTTCTTATTCTAACTGTACACATGAAGAAACTGAGAACTAGAGATGTCACACAACCTGCCCAACCTAAAGAGGCTTGGATGGAAAACATAAGGAACATTAAGATTGCTAGAAAGAAGATAACTTTTCATGATGGACTAAAAAGAAACCATTGTAAAATGTATTCTCAGCAGCCACTGAAGCATATTTAGACAACTTCTTTGCTTTAAAAAAAGAAGAAAAAAAAACAACTCCAGAAAACATAGAAATATATATTACCAAACATTCAAAACCTACACATGGGAATTCAGGACTCTGCCTTGGTTTAATTACAGTGAACCTTACCCAAACAAGTCCACGAAGAATTCATCGACAATGGTGCCCACCCCCTAAACGAGTCCCCAAGAGACCCCCTTTCTCACAGACCACCTTGCATCCATCCCAATATCATCCGAACCACAGGTTCTGAGAAGTACAGGAAAGGTAGGTGCCATGAGCTGTCCTTCCCAAAGCTGAAATGTCCAGATTTTGACTAGCTGGGACAGGCGGAGGACACAGCCCAGGATACAGACAGCTAGACTCCCATATCTCAAATAGATCAACTTAAAATTTTACATTACACATGTCTTTACTGGTCACCCCCAGCTAAAGAACAGAGGAAAAATGTCCATCACATGCCCAGCACCACTGCTTTGTATGAGTCATGTGCACTTTGTCATAAGAGATGATAAAGGAGATAAAGTAAGAAGGCAGGAAGGCGCTACCACAGCAGTAATGCTCAACTGGGGAAGGAAGGGGTATTTTATCCTCCCAGGAAATACTTGGCAAAATCCGGAGACATTTTTGGTTGTCACATGGGAGAGAGAGCGCTACTGGCATCTACAGAGTAGATACTACTAAACATCCTACAATGCACAAAACAAAGAATTATCCGGCCCAAAATATTAAGAGTGCCAAGGTCGGGCTTCCCTGGTGGCGCAGTGGTTGAGAGTCCGCCTGCCGATGCAGGGGACACGGGTTCGTGCCCCGGTCCGGGAAGATCCCACGTGCCGCGGAGCGGCTGGGCCCGTGAGCCATGGCCGCTGAGCCTGCACGTCCGGAGCCTGTGCTCCGCAGCGGGAGAGGCCACAACAGTGAGAGGCCCGCGTACCGCAAAAAAAAAAAAAAAAAAGAGTGCCAAGGTCAAGAAACCCAGGTCTAGAGCCAAATACGATCAAATACCTTATTTCCTCTGTCATTTAGATTTTCAAGCTATACACTAACAGCTTTAAAAACACATACAAATCCTTATTACTGAAATTAATTACTGCAAGAAAAAATAACTGTATTTATAAGCCAAACTCTAATCTATACTAGTGCCTTTTTTTTCCTACTGAAATAAGTTTTTATTAAAGTATTAACATTTTTGGTAACCTAAGGATCTCAGAAATATATTTTTACAATAAAACAGTGTATTTGCCCTGACTTGTTTGCATTAAGACTATAATGCTTAGGAAGAAAATTTCCTATATAAGCACAAGGGTGATTACTTACACTGACACATAGCAGAGCTCTCTTTATACTTTATCGGATAGACAATATCATAATGATTGCCATTTGAAAAACACAGTAATACCTGAAAGGGAAAAATAAAATACATTTTTTAGCCCTTCATATATGACATTTACATAATAACTTACATCTCTAATATCTCTGAATTACTAGTAAATAAATTTCCTAGTAGGAAGTGAATATTTTAGAAGTAACCTAAAGCTCCAATGTGGTCAACTATGATGCATCCATATGCTGAAATGTTACACAGCCAATGAATCAAAAGTTCGTAATAACTTGGGGAAATGCTTATGGGATCAAAAAATCACACACAGTATATGAAAACAACGTGATTTCAACTACCTAAAGATGAGGGTTAAAAGACTGTAAGAAAATATTCTAAAACCTTACTTTAATGATGCTTACCTCTAAGAAGCAGAATCAAAGGTAAATTTTTTCTGCTTTACAGTTTTAAGTACCTTCTAAATAGTCAATCACTTATGTGCATTGTATGTGTATATGTAAGTCTTATGTGTATTAGCTATGTGTATTAGCATAAGTCAATCACTTATGCTAAGAGAAATACACACTGATTTTGCTTAGATTACGTCATATTCCAAAAATTATACTGGAGAGGCCAGATCCAGAGCCAAGCACCTTGGAAACGTGCAAGTCCTTATAAAGGTCTATTTCACTCAGTTCCCTGCCCCCTTACCACCATTTGCATGGTGATAAGACACTTCAACTTGGCCTGGATGATACCAAAACAAAGTTCTCTAATAATGAATCATGTTTTTGTCCCCTTTCTAGGTTTCACATCATTTTTCAGTTGTTACTGCTTTGTGACTAAATAATGGCACCTTAGCCAGTAAATTATCTTTACAATGGGAAATACATCACAATTACCAAAGTATTTGTGGATGCAATCGCAGAACCCATTTTCACAAGTTATTTTTCTATTTAATGTTTATATTGATGTAAAACAGTAATAGTCTAATTAATCACATACACTGGTATCTCAATTTTTTTCTCTAGTAAAATGTTATGATAGAGTTCAACATAAGTGATTTGTGGGAAAAAACAAATACAAAATAATGTAACTCATGGATGATTAATAGGAACTTAAAAAAACTCAAAAAGTCACTTAAATAGGCAGTCAAGACGGCAACTGAGTGGTTCTTTACTTAAATCCTTTAGAAACACTTAGAAAAATTCTTACCTTTTCAGGAAAATTATTTTCAGTTACTTGTGAAGGAGAAACATTTGGTTCCCGGTAAATTATAAAATCTTTCCTGAAAATAACATGTAGAAATTACTTCTGATGGAATATATTTCATGAATTGAGATTTAATCACTCATTCATTCATTCACTCAAGAGCCCAGTATACACCAAGCAATATTCTAGGCACTGGAAACAGAGCAGTGAACAAAAGATAGTAATGGAATAACTAAGCTGTAACATACTTATATAAAAGTATCCTCGTAAAAAAATAAAATTTTAAATGTAATTTGCATATATGTAACTTCAGATATAATTCTAAAAGTAGACCTCAAAACCAGAGGAATTGTGAAGGTGATATTTATAAGGACATTTCAAAAAGAAAAAAGAGAGCATTCACCTGCTCCGCTAATGGGCAAAAGTTGTAAAATTGACAATAGTGTTTTGCCTTTGTTCTAGTGGCCATTCAACGCTACCAGCCTTCAGAGTAGGAAATCATTTCTCTAGAAGGCTGATGATAAGTGATATAGTTTATAGGCCTGGAAAAATTTTTAGATTCCATTCCAAAAATATCTGGAAAATTAAAATCTCTATACATTGATACCTAAATGTCAAAATCTAACTGATGCAATTAAAAAAGCAAAACATTAGAAAAGATGCTTTTACAGCCAAGGCATAAAACTGCTTTGCTATTTTAACAACTTGACTACAATGGCATTTACATTTACAATTTCCCACTGACTTTATTTTTGTTTACCTACATTATTACAGTGCTCACCTGTACATAAGAGAAAGGGCACTTATTTCCACTTGTCCAACCCATTCCTGTATTGAACAAAAAAAGTTGGCACATAAATGTCTCCTACTTTTTAACAATACCTTAATACATATCTTTATACGATATACCTAATTAGCTAGAAAAGCTCATTAATATTGTTAGTATTGTGAATACTATAAAAACATTTCTATAAAACAGGCTATAATAACATATACTAAAAAGCAGCCCAAGTTTCTGTCGCAAAAATCCTTAGTAACAGAGCTAGAATAAGAGTTCCTATTGATGCGGCAAGATGACGGAGTAGTATCTCTAAGTTGAGACCCTGTTAAGGCAAAGACTCTGCCCTCCAACCTAGCACCCAGAACAGAGCCTAGCACAGGATACGTGCCCAGAAAACGGGATGTGGACCCGAAGCAGAACTCAAGAATCAGGAAGGATGAAAAAGGGCAGGTCCCTTCCCTTCAGGAGGATGGAAGGTACCAAGAAAGCAGTGTCCCAGCCATCACTTTAACATGTGGTAGAAGTTCTAGTACTAAAGGAGTCGCTTTTAAGTCCTTAAGCTTTTCAGAAGGAAAGGGCCAGTATATATCAAAAATTTAAATATCCATATACTCTTTGACCCAGCAATTCAACTTGTATAAATCTATCCTAGGGAGTTCCCTGGCGGTCCAGTGGTTAAGACTCCGCGCTTCCACTGCAGGGGGCCACAGGTTCGATCCCTGGCCGAGGAACTAAGATCCTGCATGCTGTACGGTGCAGCCAAAAAGAAAAAAAAAAAAAAAACTATCCTAAAGAAATATTTCATATGTCCACAAAAGTGTATATAAACAAAGATGTCCACTATAGCTATTTGTAATAGTTTAAAAAAATTTTTAAAGATAGCCCCAAGATTCCACTAATAGATAAGGAATAATTAAATAATTTTGTGGTTCATCCAAACTATGTATGGAAACATCATGCAATCATCAAAAGAATGATGAACTGACTTGGAAAGATCACTCAGACTATCATGTGTAAAAAGTAAGTTGGTGAAATAATCCTATTGTGCAAAACAAGAAATACATATATTCATAGAAAGAGGTCTGGAAGGATATACCTAAGTTGACAGTGGAGACAGGAAATTCAAGATGAGGGAAATGTAAAGATTTTCACTCTTCATTCTGTATTAAATCTTTCACCATGAGAATGTATTCCTAAACTACTTGTGAAATTAGTAAAGACTTAATACCAAGAGTTACTAAAAATAATGAGCTATGGTAAATGAATGCTGCTACTTTCTCCTTCAAAGAAAACAAATTTGAGATACGGAAAGATTTTAAGAGGATGGTTTGATCTCTCAGAAAAGAATCATCTTTCCCCCAAAGACTCTGCACTTCAATAGTTCTCAAAAGTTGGCTCTGTTTTTCAAAATGAAATGGGTGCCATATATTATAATAGACTTCTTAAAATAGGCCTCTGCCTAACAATCCCAGCTTCTCATAAACTGCTACAAAAGACACCCTCTGGTATAGAGGAAATCCTTCCCTGAAACCAGTCTGCTTAGATCATAAACACAGGCTATATCCACTTTATGCAGAATCCATAGATCCACTTTAGAAAATGGAAAATTATTCTACTAGTGTCAACAAAATACCACCTCTCAAATAATGTATCATTTTATAAATATTTAATCTTCAGAATAAATTCTGTTGTAGTCTGGTTAAGTACACATATCTATCATATGCGATATATGATGTATCTTCTTGTCTATCGTATCTTCTTCTCTAACCAGGGTCAATTTTTAATTATTAAAAAAAATCTATGTTCTATCAGTATCTTCTACCTTAAGGCCATAATTTTATTTACTCAGCACTCTGTATGATGTTTAATCTACTTCCTCACTGTGGGTAAGAGCACAGTGTGTCTACAAAATCTACTTTAACTAAAGAACTATACTATATCAAAAAAACGCATCTAAATGTTCTTCAATAGTCATCAAAGCAAACTTTTGTTCCTCAAAAGACACTATTAAGAACACTAAAAGACAAGATACAAACTGGAAGAAAATACTGAAGAATATATATCCAGTACAGAATTTACACTCAATATAAAGTACTCTTATAATTCAATAAAACCAACGTAATAAAAAAAAAGACAAAACCTATGAATAGACATTTCACCAACAAAGATATATGGATGGCAAATAAACACATGAAAAGATTCTCAACATTACTAGAGAAATGCAAGTTAAGATCACAACGAGACACCACTATACGACCACCAACACAGCTACAATTTAGAAGGCTGAGCATACTGAGTATTGAGGGAGACGCGGAGCGACTGGAATTCTCATATATTGCTAATGAGAAAGCAAAATGGCATAGCCACTTTGGAAAACAGATTGGCAATTTCTCATTAAGCTAAACATAAATGTACCATATGATCCAGCAATTCCACTCCCAGTAGTATTAATCCAAGAGAAAAGAAAACATATGCCCACAGAAAGACTTGCAAGCAAATATTCTTAGCAGCTTTAATCATAACAGCCGCAAACTGGAAAGAACTCAAATATCCATCAACTGGTAAACTGCTAAACAAACTGCAGTACATCCATACAGAGAATGACCACTCAGCAATAAAAAGGAACTACCGATACACACAACACGGATGAATCTCAAAATGTTTCCATTATGCTAAGTGAAAGAAGCCAGCCATATAAGACTATAAAGTATATCATTCCATTTTTTTTCGTCTAGAAAAGGCAAAACTTAATACATCAGTGGATATGGGGGAGGGGGGATTAAGTGCAGAGGGCATGAGAAACTTTGTGGAGTGATGCAAACGTCCTATACGATGTCTGTGGGCGGTCACAGAACTGTATACATCTGTCAAATTTCATCAAATTATAAGCTTAAAAATGTATCGTATGTCAATTTCACCTACGTAAAGCTGACAAAAATATATTCTTGCAAAAAGTTTGAGGCATTTTTCAAAAAGTTCCACCGGTACTTTTAAGTAAAAGGAGAAAGATGCTTTCTCTGAGAATTGGATGAAGCAATGGAGTTTATCCATCAACTATATTTCTCTTTTCATTTCATACATTCCATAGATCAGGGAGAAAGAGAAACAAAGGAAGACATAAATATTTATTGCTAATAATGAAGAACAAACGACTGTCCTGTTTGGCAGGTACCCGAAACACCTGGAGGAGGTTTGACCGGATTGGGGAGGGGTGCCCTAAGGGTAACAAATCTGGCTGGCCAGCACCCTGGCAAGGAGACACCTGTCCCAAGTGCTCAAAACCGCAGCAACCTGCCCTCCCTGCTCCTGCAGACCCCCCCATCAGTCTCAATTCAGTTCACACCGCCTCATTTCCTCCCTTTGTCCCCTTCTCTCCACTCCCACTATGTCTCTGCTATCCTTTCTCGGACCCTCATAGCCCAAGAGCCTGAACTGCTGCACAAAGATTACTATAAAATGACACTGTGGGTTTTTTCTCATGAAAAATTAATAAACGGTCTTTGTTGTTTCCTTCATATTCTACAAAGGAAACAAAACTCACCAGTAGTACTACTACCTAGAGAGAACGGTTAACATTCTGGTGTTTAATCTTTCCTACCTGTTACATATAATGCGATACGGCTTTAACATGCACTCAACACACACAAACTGATCAATTAGGCACCCCAAACTGACAGGTAACCACGGGAAGTCCAAAAGCAACAAAATATGTAATTCTTGGGCTTCCCTGGTGGCGCAGTGGTTGAGAGTCCGCCTGCCGATGCAGGGGACACGGGTTCGTGCCCCGATCCCGGAAGGTCCCACATGCCGCGGAGCGGCTGGGCCCGCGAGCCATGGCTGCGGAGCCTGTGTGTCCGGAGCCTGTGCTCCGCAACGGGAGAGGCCACAGCAGTGAGAGGCCCGCGTACAGCAAAAAAAAAAAATGTAATTCTTGCCTTCAAAGAAGCTTATAAACTAAGAGGAAAAAAACTACAAACTTCAGGAAAATGGATTTGTGTCCATTTTTGTGGGCAAAACTCAGTTTCAAAATCACGGAAATAAAAATGTAGTCCTGAGCAGATTTAGAGAAAAGATCTTCAGAGGGTATTTGTCACCAAAACTGGAGTAATACCATACTTACTTTCCTTTTTTTACACTTACTATAGTGTGCCCACTTCTCTGTGTATTAAACAATTTTTTCAAAACCACTGGAACTAGTCTTCCTGCCTCTGGTCTAATCCACCTCCGAACGACCTTTACACGAGATTCTTTCATCCATCCATCCATCCAGTTAACAAAAACACCAGGCACTATTCTCACTTCAAAGCAGTGAACAAAACATAGCTCACTTCCTGCCTCAAAAAACTTGAAAAACTTCCCAATGCCAGATTCCCAGGCCCCAGGCGCAGAGACTTTGATTTGGGTCTGGAATAGAGGCCAGGGATCTGCATTTTTCCTGATGCAATGGCCTGTAGGCAATGCTTTGAGAAATGCTGGCCTCAAGTATCAGCTCCAAGCTAATGAGGCTGGCAGTGATGCTCTCCCGTGAGCACACCACAGCCTGCCCTCGGACATTTCTCACCACCTCCCACCTTCGTGTGCTCCGTGCTCCACACAAACCCAACTGCTTTCTTTATCTGTCTTGCGCACAATTTTCACTACTTGGAAATGCCCTGCACCCTAGGCATTTCTTACCCAGAAGCTCTTCAGAGTTCAAATGCCCTCTTACTCTCAAACTCCTGCTTTGCCTACCCAGCCAGGAATAAAACGGAATGCCTATAGCATCATACCTATACTTCTTTCGACACATGTACCTTCTCACTGGTATTAGATGTTCTTCCCTACTGTAGGGAAACTCCTGAGAACAGCATCCAAATCCCAGTTACCTCTGCCTCCCGGGTGCCTGGCCATTCTTGGCCCACAACAAGCACTCAAATTAGAGTTAGGGAATTGAAGGGAGACACCAAACATTGATCAAACACCTTATTCCTATGTTATTATTCCCTTTCCTCCCTATCTGACTCCTTCTCGTACCTTTTTCCTTTGCTAATGTCATTTTAAACTTAACAGTGATTACCTCTGGGGATGAGGGAACATTCTACATGGCGTGCCATTAACATTTGGATTTTTACACAAAGAACATTAGTTTTGACAGCAGAAAAAAAAAAAAAAAAAAGAAAAATTCTTTTAACTTCAAAATGACTGAGGAAGTGCTGTCCTTTTACTCCCAACGGTCTCTTCCTACTTCTCACACTGACCATTTTATGGGGAATGGAACCTCCATAAAAGAAACTGTCTTCTCAGTTGCCTAAGGAAGCAATCAAATATTGCCCTTGCCCTATCCACCAAGCCCCATACACATACCAACACAGCACCCTGGAAATCATCAGCTCTATTATTTTAGGTCTTTTATGCCATTATGACAGATAAAGAGAGCACGACTGTCTTTCGTGAGGCAAGAGTGCACAGTACACAGCTCCGACTGTCTTCCACTTAAATGCTGCATAAAACGTGCACCTAAGATAGTAAATGTTTATAAGGAAACCCCTCCATACACTGTAATATTAATCTCTCATAATGAATTTTGAATAGATTATTTAACATATAAAAAACAGAAATACGTCAGAAGGTTACTGCATACCTGTGGATTTTCCAAACGTTTTAAATATTCTTCAAATGACCCTTCTATAAACTGCAAAAAGAGAAAAAAGTCTATTACAAATACATCGAAGCAAAAGTTAATCTCTTCACTGTGAATTACTGAATTTTTACACAAACCTTGGATACATCAGTAATACTAAAATATATATATTATATATATACACATGCACAGATAAAATCTAATTATGAAAATACATACATCATTAAGAAAACATCATAAACACACAAAAGAACTTAAAGAAGGAAACACTGTCTGGAAACATTTCCTGGACAGGATCTGGATGGGCACAGGGACAGCAACATAAGGAAGCGGTGGACAGCAAGCACCGTGTTGGGAAGACAGGAGCCACCTGGCCAGCAGGAGCAGGGCCACTCGGTGGGGTGAGTGCAGTGAGAGAGGAACTCAACTGCACACCTATTCACAGAGGGCCTGGGGCCCAGGCAGGACTATCAGACTTAGGGAGAAGACAGTTCAAGGTCCCAGCAGGTGACACTGTGAACAGAGAAATTACATGCTAAAAGCAGCACTTAAAGACTAACCTGGTAATGGCCAATGCTTAGAAGATAATTAAACATAGATGCACTAGCTAAGAAATATTAGTTTACTAATAGATATGAATATTCATTCTCTCTTAGGTCAGTTATACTAAAAACAAGGACGAGAACTAATAATGCTAAAGATCTTTTGAAGAATCAACAAGATTTTTCTAATATGGCCTGCTTCATTGCTACTTTAACATATAAAAAAAATTGAGTTTATTCAAGCTATATAATAATGTTTTTTGCTTTTCTCATAGCAATTCCACTAATGTAACTGAAAGATCTAAAAAGACATTTGTCTGAAACACCAAATTCAATTTTATTTAAATTAGTCTCAGTTAATGTAACAAAGTGATACACTTAAAACCATTAAAATACACCCCCCGGTCTATAAAAATCTTTTAAAAGCCCATGGATTTTTTTAAGACGGACATTAATTCCTTTATAGATTGTATACTGTCAGATTTCCAAAAGTATGCTAAGTTTCAACACAGACTCGTAATAAAATAGCCACATATTTCAAATATCCCACCAATCAGAGGCTACTGTTCTGTATTAGTTGATTATCTATAGACTTAAAAAAAATAAAACCACCCCACAGAACCATTTAAAGTTGCAAAAGACCTAAGCCGTGTTCTCACACAAGCCTGCATCCAATCTGAGATTCTACTTTCTAATCAGAAAGTATTCATCTAGGCCCCAACTAACCATGGTCAGTAAAAAGGCACACCCTTCTTCCCATGAGAGCCTTTTCCAATTCTGGCCAATAGAAGCTGTTAGAGGTATTCATTATAAGGAAAGCAAAACTTCCCCCCTTGGAACTTTCAACCTCGGATCACACCTCCTGAGACCGTACAGCTAAATAAATATATGCAAAGCACTTAAAACAATGCCTGCTGGCAGAGAGTAAATGCTCAACCAATGTTAGCAATTTCCACTGTTGTCAACAGTAGCCAGTAACAGTAATAACTAATTCACCTGTAATTTCTTCAAATAGTCCAGGACCACTCCACTCCCCTGCCCTCTTCTCTGCTATAATACTCTCTTATCTAGCCTCCACACTACCAGCTTTTTATTAATAAAACAAGTTTTCAAATCTCCTGATCAAGCAGGTATCTCTCCTTCCTGGAATATATTACTGTCCATCTTATAACATGGCACCCAGAAAAATGTCACCAGTAATAAAATTTTGCTTGAAAATAGGAACTCCAACCCAAGAACACATCTAAACACTATTTACCTATTAAGTCTTGGAACTGAGTTATATGCAAAGTGTCAATGTTCTTCTGGCAGTCAACGGGGGGAAAATACCATTGAAAGTTGTCAGATGATAATTCTAGTCATAAAACCAATAACTAGTAAATCCTATAAGGCTTTCAATGTAAAATGAAAATAGGTCACTGTGGCATTATTTCACAGCCTACTACACACTACTGAGAAAATTACAGTAAGTTGATATTCGGTTAACTACTAATTAACTATACTACATTCTATTAACTACTAATCATTATTTACATAGTTACAATGTTCTGATAGGTAGTTCACAATGATGAACCCTGAAAATTAAAAATGTATAAATGCCTCCTGATAAAATCAAAGGCTCAACTCTAGCTATGCTCAGCGTATTTCTTATACCCTAAGTGTGCAATTTTTACAACTCACATGGGGTCACCGATCACGGAAAACCGTTAACCACAACACCTCACTCCCTGATCACATCAGACAAAGCTCGCTCCTAATACGCAAGGGTCCTGCCTAGGTCAGCCTTGCAGCCTCCACAGCTCAGTGACCCATCCGTCACAGAAGCTTTCTAAACGTCTGAATAAATGAATACCACAAAATGGCCTTTAAAAAAAAAAATCACAGCTGTAACTGGATTTGAATTCAAAAAAGCAGGATTTTTTTTAGTTTTTATTTATTTTGGGCTGCATTGGGTCTTTGTTGCTGTGCACGGGCTTTCTCTAGTTGCGGCGAGTGGGGGCTACTCTTCGTTGCGGTTTGCGGGCTTCTCATTGCGGTGGCTTTTCTTGTTGTGGAGCACGGGCTCTAGGCACGCGGGCTTCAGCAGTTGTGGCACGAGGGCTCAGTAGTTGTGGTGCACGGGCTTAGTTGCTCCGCGGCATGTGGGATCTTCCCGGACCAGGGCTCCAACCCGTGTCCCCTGCCTTGGCAGGTGGATTCTTAACTACTATGTCACCAGGGAAGCCGAGCAGTTCTTTTTTATAAGGGTTATTTTCAAAACCTGCATTAAGATCCAACCCTTGAAATTCCCATTAGACCATTCTAAAGGCTAAAATGTAAATGTAAGTCAACACACCATTACATGTTTAAAATTACAAATTACCGCTTCAAATTTCTCTCGGTTCTCTCGAAGATAATGAATACAGGCCATTCTGACTTCAACATGGCGAGACTGAGAGTGCAGCACCTGCAAAGCAAAGAGCAGCACACTATCAAGCACTGTTAGAAGATTCAAGCTACGACCTAGTGCCTTCTTTCACACCCAGCGTAACCTCACGGCCAGCAGACATCAGTCTCCCTTTCCCTTTCTATCATTTCTAGCTCTTTATTCATTCCCACCTCTTCCACTAACCAGAGAGATGACACGACACATACAAACAGCAGTACTTAAGCCAGATGTCACTCTATAAAGAGCTTATTACCATTTCTCCTTTAAGTCACTGAAATTACTCCTTTGGGGAAATCTTTGCAAACTTAAGACACTTTCCTCTCCTGGCCAGCCCTCTACTGTAACTTTGCTCTTCACAAAGCAAGGCTAACAGAATTCCTGCAATGCAGTGCTTAGCCTCATCCTATGCTTGCTGCAAAAGAGAACAAACAGGAAACTTCCAACAAAAATCGTCTTTGAGGCTTTATGCCCATAAGAGATAAATTTCTTTTTCCCGGTAATTTTGAACTATTTGCCTTATGTATAAATTTAAGTCCACCGTGGTTTCAGGAAAATTAAGGCACTCATTCTTAAATCCTTTAGCTGTCAGGCTTACATGATTCTTGAAAGACCATCCAGGGAGCAACACACAGGATGCAAACGTGCCCCTGTGTGCTGTCATCCCAACAGCCTTGAAACTTGCTCTTTTGCCCCAAATCTTAAAGCACCACCTGAAATAAGTCATACTACAAAGATGATCCAAATCCTCCCACTTTGTAGCTTCTGTTTTCTTCTGTTAAACAACTAGTTCAACAAAAGAATAACTTACCACCATGCTAAAAAGAGTAGATTATTTTTTTTCTATAACTAGGTGTCTCAAACGAAGGTGTTCCTGGTACTCTACAAGGTCAAGGTAGGAGAAAAAAAGCTGACATATAAAATAATCACATCTCAAACTACTGTCAAGGCCTCTTGAGAATTTCTATTATTATAAAGTAACTTTAAGAGTTATAGTTCCAACTAAGTGATTCTCCCTTATGTTCAGGGTGAGCAGAGAATTCAGGAAAAGGGAAGCTCCAGCTGCACATTCTACAGGTCACTGTGGGCAACAGCCAGGGTTCATTTATACCCACAGAACCAAAGGCACAACTGTTTAGACAGCTAGCAGGTCCCTGCACACTGAGACACACTGAAGATGCACTAGCTGAGGTGAGCAATGAATTTGTCTTCAGCATACTAGCTGGTTTTCAGCTTAACAGAGTATGCCGACATTGTTGTCTTGGGTACTACAAAAAAGCATCCTTACGTATTCTAAGCTTCCAGCACTGGAAGGACTACCCAAATAGTAGTAGATTTGAGTAGCAGAAAAAATAACCACCACACAATTTTTTTGCCAACTCAACAAATGACATTTAGCAACACTTCCTTCACAGACGCTATGCTAGACACTATTATGAATCAACGTGTTAGTCTGAGTAAACCACAGTGTCATCCGATAAGGCTTTCCTGCCATCAGTAAAGTGGAGCTAGTCTTAAAGCCATTTACCTAGCAACAGGTGGCAGACATAAGTGAATAAAGCTTATTTTCCACCAAAAACAATGACAGGCATATCTCTTGTTTTTTCTCCTCTTTTAACAAAGATTTTATTAGCACATGAAATCTGAACCTGTTACTCAGAAGCAAAACTCTCAGCAACTTCTGATCAAGCGCAGGGGGTGTCGGGGCTTTACAAAGCCAAGCACTGTTAAGAGAAGCAAGGTTAAATGACAACTGTTTAAAAAGCATAATATTGTGCCAGTTCAAGGACACTCAGGAAGAATTCAAATGGTATGACAAATATCTCTGCAAATCATTATATACATGAAAATAAGCTAGAAATAGGAGGCTTTCCGATCTTTACTTAGGGCAGACGGTGATAAACACTGAGAAAGGCCGAGACACACTGCTTCTCCAAGTCCTCTAAGAGCGCCCTATTTTTAGCTCTAGGGCCACAGAGCTGATTCAGGTCAGGCCTCCTGTAGGCCCAGGTCCAGAACTGTAAAAAGGGAAGGGCCTATCTAAATCAGGTAATTTGGAGGGAAAGACTCCTGCTAATTCAAGTCTCTCCCTCTCCATTCCCCCCACCAAAGGCCGCCATTTAGATTACTTACTGTGACTCCTTGTTAGAGATTATAATTATTTTGATATTATTGGAGCAATCGTTGGCAAAAAGGTAAATCCTCTGTACACATTGTTAAAGGGCAGCCTGAGGCTGCTGTTGCTGTCCTCCGCCTCCCCCTGCAACGCACACACTGCCTTTGGCCATGAAGGCTATTACCTTTGGTCCTTGTCTACTGAAGAACTGAGCTGCCCCCAAGAGTCACAGTATTAAGCTTTCTAAAAGCTCAGTATACTAAAAGTCAGAATCATCTAATCAGAAGGGATAGTCTCTTATGCCTAACTTAAATCCCATCACAATAAGATACAATAAAAATGTGTTAGCTGATGTTAGCAATGAGTTCTTGGTGTAACCAGCTAGCTCTTGCTCCTTTCTACTTAAAAATAGAGATTCTGTATAATCAAGTTTGCCAGTTATCTACAGCATGTAGTACTGAAACCAGACACACCTTTCTGCTTCAACATAAACTAGGCTGTAGATAATCCAACTCCAAACAAGCACCGTACTTCCCTTATTTCTATTTGTTTCCACCTCCTTCCTTACCAAATTCTTGCTAGAGCTAACAATATGCATCAATAGGGACTGAATTCACTTCCACCTCTTCCTTCTGCTTCTGGAGGTGCTAAGGAGTCCAGGCAGGCTGAGTGGAGATCCAGGAAACTCACGAATGGGACAGACTGTTCACCTACTGATAGTAAAGCCTGGGATGTGTTTGTGTGAACATATCCCAAAGCAACATTAGAACATCCTAAAAATCTAAAAATAAGAGACATCTATTGAACTAAAAAAGAGCTCGATTTGGGAAGCTTTGAGAAGAATGTTTGAATGACAATGCCTGCGACAAACTGCAAAGGTTTGGACCTTTGCTAAATCCATTTCTTGTTTAAAAAAAAATGATGTTATGCTACTGTTGTGAAAACGAGGGCCTTTGGAAAATAAATGGCTGGCCTTTGGATATTGAAAAAAATACGAATAGACTGGTCTATAGATGTTAAGTAAAGCATTTACTCACAAATAGAAATTGTGAAAGCTACTTAGCATTCAAAAAAGGTGGGAGAAAGAGAAACAGAAAAACTCCAAAGGCGGGGAGGAGACGGGAGGGGTGGACCTTAGGCCAAAGGAAAGCAAACTGTGAACGGTAGGAAATACACACCAGGGCAGTAATGTGAAACTTTTGTCCAACTATTTCAACAGCTATTTTTCAATACAGGATGGGTTTTGCTGACTGCATACCTACCAACTACAGTATTATATAACAGGGAATAAGCTCTCTTACAAAAAAAAAAAAAAGAAAAAAAATCAGAAACATCCTCCCAAGAACTGTGTTAGGAAGTGATTTTGACCATTAAGGGGGAAAAATTCGGCCAAGGGCCTGAAGAACTCCAGATATACCCTGCCTTCCTACTACCAACTCCAAAACAGACTTTTTTTAAAGTCAATTATTTTTAGTACACCTACACTGCCTTGCAGAGCATTAAAAAAAGAGTGGAATCTGCTCAAAGACAATTCTTTGCCAACATTCTACCTTTTCCAAAGTCTGGCTTTCCCAAACTGTTCATTTTCCCCCTTCTGATTCAGGCGGACATCGGCGGGCTTGGCTATCCCGCGTTCCAAAGTCCAGCAACAGGAAAAAAAAATCATGTTCCGCGAGTCAAGTCTGGTGCACCACCTCCTCTAGGAAACATTCGGTTTACTGGTGGGAACTCTGTGCTTATAAAACCAAGAGGAGGGGAAAAGAACATTTCTCCCTGTCGCCAGCCATCAAGCAAGGGTACAAGGCTCTCCGCAGGCCTCACGGGTTGGCCTCAACTCATTACCTCTTCGCCAGGAGGGACGACACCCAGATAATTTACAGGTTTTTAAGTTTCGATTTAGAGCTTCCAGACCCGGAGCAACGTCCGGTTCCGGCGCGACAATGGGCCGCTGTGGCGACGCCGGGGCCACGCGCAGCCCGGGAGATAGGCGGCCCGGCCCGCCCGCCGCTTCCCACCCGGCCCCGCCGCTTCCCCCCGCCCGGCCCCCGCCCCATTACCTGCTCCGCCACGGCCCGGAACAGGCACGACCCGTCCTTGGCGACTAGTTTCCGATACAAGCCCAGTTTCCGCAGATAGGCGTCCATGGGCGTCGCGTCCTCCCGGGGCGCCGCACCGCCCTGGTCGCCGCCGTCTGGGGCGCCGACGGCCGCCTCCATGTTGCCGGTCGCGCTGCAGGCCCGGCGCGGCGCGGGCTAGCCCCACATGGCCGCGCCGCCGGCTCCTCGACGCCCCGGCCTGGGGCGGGCGGCGGCTCGGGCTCGGGCTGGGCACGCGACGGCGGCTGCAGGCGGCGGCCCGAGGCAGCAGTCCGCGCGCATAGGGGAGCCCTGCCTAATGCATGGCCAGGGGCACGCGGCCACCTCCCGAGGGCCCACGCGCCCAGGGGCACCGGGGGGGAAATTCACGAAAACCCGAGAGCGAGGAGTCACTTCCCTGCGGCCTCGCCGCCCGGCTCAGAAACTGCGCCCGGGGGTCGCCGCCCCCACAAGTTTCCTTGTCCCGACCCGGCGGAGGCGAGGAAAGCCCCGCACCTGAGCGCGCGCAGAGCCGGCTCAGGTAAAGCGAGGCCTGCGGCCCAAACACCGGGAGCCGAGGAAGCCGAAAGAGAAAGACGCGGCCTTTCGTCTCCCCACCTCGCAGGAGGGCGCCGGAGGGGCGGGGAGCGGGCGGGGGCGCCCAGCGGAGGGCAGCACGCTCGCAGCCCAGATTTTGTTTTCGCTTTCAGCCACACAGCGGAGAGGACGGCGGGAAGTGTAGTTTGGCCAGCGGCAGGAAGTCGGCCTGCGGCGGGCGGGGACGCGCGGCCGGCCTACCCGGGGGAGGCACTCGGGAGGCACGGGGACTACAAGTCCCTACAGCGCGGGCGCCGGCGCCGGCGCCGCCCGGAGCCGGCTTCGCGCTTCCCGGGCACAGTGTCCGCGAGCAGGCCGAGGGTCTCAGCCAGCCGACGCGCAGCAACCTGCGCGCGCCGCCCCGCCCGGCCGGCCGCCCACTGCGCCGCGGGGCCGCGGGAAGTGCGCGCGCGCTGCGTGCGTGGAGTCGCCAGGGACAGTGAGGCTGCTGGGTCGGCCTTTTGTGTATTTCCAAACAGAGGGCGCACCTGTCTGCTCCCCTCCCCGGCCTCTTCTCCTGGCGTTTCCATGGAGGTGGCTTTAACGGCTTAAACAGAAAATAGAGCTAATTGGCGAAGGCTCCTGGAACTGGCACCGTGCGGGGCTACACAGGCTGTCCATAAATCAACCGTGGCCTGCTGATTCCTATTAGAGATTAGATGTACAGCTCGTGCACTATAGCAAGATGATGCCTTTGCCACAGACATTTTGGTTCACCGTGCCACTGTAGCTGCCCACCCCGGCACAAAGAGATGGTCGCCGGTCGGAAAAACTTAGATATTTTTTCTTGAAAAATTCATCTCGTAATTGCTTGATAACGTGCTGGACTTGCCCTGGGTTCCAGCAGTGCTTGCTGGAGGATTCCCGTTCAACTTCCCACCCTACGAAGTTGAATGACAATATATGCTTTAGAACCTAGAATTTATCTAGCATGTTTTTGTGACACCAGAATTTTATTTATACTAAAGTACAATAGCATCTGGTGTCCTAATCATTTAAAGACATGGTTAACCATAAAATCTACTCCAGCCTTGAGGCCATGGTGCGCCAGGATGGGGCTGGGGGGACTGGAGAGTTTCTGTAGGTTTAGACATGTGGTCAGACAGACTCTTTGGAATGGGGGCAAGGCAGGCCAGATGGTGAGAGCCCAGTGCAAATTACCGAAAGTTCTATTTTAGAAATTTGTTTTCGGTACTTGATGCAAACAATGACTCCCATATTCACTTTCCTTTGAACTTCTAAATTTGATTTCTTAAGTTTAAAGTATCCAATTTTTTGCATTAGAGAATACAAAAAAAGTATTCTAACCTAAATGAATTTTCTTGTCCCATTATTAAATTTTGCACATTTTGTAGAGAAATAAACACTTCAGAATCACTTTTAGAAAAATCTAGTTTCAAGTCAAACCTGTTGCTTTTCTTTCTTTAAAAATATATGCATTGCATATACTTCTCATTCCACTCAAAAAGAATTATGCAATATTGCTACTACCTACAACATGGCTTGCTTTTCTTTTTTTTTTTTTAAATATGGCTTGCCTTATAAACCCACAGAGGAATTGAAAGTAAAGTAATATCTAAACTATAGAGCTTAAATATTGAATTCTTAAAATGAGTAGATTCTGTAGTATTAATAAGCAACAGACTCTGATATGCCAAAAGAAAACTATGCCTTTCCTAATATTTATGTTACTATTCCTTCAATAAGAATTCTGAAGCTTATCTCATATTCAATATGTATTTATGGGAAATCTGTGCCTAGCATGCTAAGATTGCACTGCTAATTATCTTGAGGATATATTAGAAACATATTTCCAGGGGCTTCACGTTTGAAAATTTATCAAACCTTACTTTGTAATTGAAATGTTCATGATTACATTTGCTCTAATATTTTTAGAAGTCATTCAAAAAGCTTTGCTCATTTTTTATATGCACAATAATTTCATTTTGAGTGGCTAACAGTGTTTCAAGCATATTTTCCATTTTAAGCCTTATCCATATTTTAATGTTATTTAAATGTGCTTACATACACCCATATATATATATATATATATATATATATATATATATATATATATATATATATATTTTGGCACGAACCTGCGTCCCCTGAATCGGCAGGCGGACTCCCAACCACTGCGCCACCAGGGAAGCCCCATATATTTTTAATAACGTATATAACATCACCATTTTCTAAAGCCCCAAATTCTTTGAAATACTCTGAAAAGGAAACCAAATACATCATTAACACTACAATGTCTCTATTTTCCATTGCAAAAATGTAATTCACTGATAATAGTATAATCAAATGGATACGATCATTTAAGTATTCTGGCTGGGGTTTCCCTGGTGGCACAGTGGTTGAGAGTCCGCCTGCCAATGCAGGGGACACGGGTTCGAGCTCTGGTCCGGGAAGACCCCACATGCTACGGATCAACTAAGCCCATGTACCACAACTACTGAGCCTGCATGCCACAACTACTGTAGCCTGCGCACCTAGAGCCCGTGCTCCGCAACAAGAGAAGCCACTGCAATGAGAAGTCCGAGCACAACAACGAAGAGTAGCCCCCGCTCCCCATAACTAGAGAAAGCCCGTGCGCAGCAACGAAGACCCAAGGCATCCAAAGATAAATAAATAAATAAAATAAAATAAAATAAATTTTTTAAAAAAAAGTATTCTGGCTGGCACTAAAGTTGATTTTTGATATTTTTAAAAATGAATTATTAAGTACTAAGAAAACAGAGGCCTTTATCAGAATTCATCGCAATTCTTTGTTATCTTGTAAAAATGTGGTTTGTTATCAGAAGTATTAGAAGAATAACACATTTCCAGTCTTTTCTACACATGAGGTCTTGGCAAAATTACTTATTATCCTCACTCTTACTGAATGAGTGCAGAACAGCCTCACTCTAAACTGGCTGCTTTGGGTTCCAAAATTAGAAGTAAAACACCTGTTGTATCTGACCCTGGGCCTGTTTAAGGAAATCCTTTAGGTATTTTGAGACCTGATCCAAGACAGACCCTCTGTATGCCAAATCCCCAAATATAGCTCGCTGTTTAGGCAATGTTAAAGGATCCCATGACTTTAAACTGGACCGATACTTACAGAAATTCACTTGCTTTCAAATTCACTTGTTGACATTAACCTCTGAAACTTTTCAAGAAACCACATCTGATTGACGATGTTCGCTCTGAGGAAGCCATTTCTGATTAGCAAAAGTGAAGAACAGACATTTTAATCAAATATAACCTGAAGGATTCAACGCTCCTTAGAACCTAATGGAATTAAAGTCATCTTATGCAAGTGTGTCGACTTTTTTTCTTGTACACAGTTAAACACCTCAAGTCCGTTTGTTTGCTCTGACACACTGGAGATAATTGTATCCGGTGGAATTTTTTTGTTCTAAAAAATGGTAGATTTTCTGCAGATTTTTTTCCAATAACAGGTTAGGGGTTATGGTAGCCACCCTCAGAGATGGCCCCCAATGATCCCTGCCTCCTGGTATTCACACTCCTGTATAATTGCCTCCACCTTATAGCAAGATTGGTCTGCTTGATCAATAGAATAGAACAAAAGTGATGGTACATCATGGCTGAAATTAGGTGATAAGAGACCCTTTTGGCATTTTGGTGTTCTCTTACACTCCCTGTCTTGTGGGGGACTCTGGTGGAAGCTGGTTGCTATGGGTCCTGGACAAACTTACAGAGAAGTTCTCTTGGTGGGGAACTGGAGCCTCAGTCAACTGCCATGTGAGTCACCTTTGAAGTGAGTCCTCCAACCCAGTCAAGCTTTCAGACGACTGCAACCTCATGAGAAACCCTGAGCTGGAACCATCCAGCCAAAGTCTGAGATTCTTTTTTTTTCCCTGACTGGGGATTGAACCCAGGCCCCGCCAGTGAAAGCATGGAATCCTAACCACTGGACCACCAGGGAATTCCCCAGGTCTGAGATTCTTAATTCTGAGATTCTGAGATTCTTGACCTCAGAAACTATGTGAGATAATAAATGTTTGCTGTGTTAAGCTCCTAAATTTTGGAATAATTGGTTATACAGCAATTAGTAAGTAATACAGATATAACACTCCATTGTTTCTCTTTACTAGGTAGACATATAACGTATGTCAATAATTCATTAAAATAACCACTAATTTAATATCCTTATGGTTTTACTATTTCTCTAAGTTGCCAGTAAGTGGAATTTTTTTTAATTTATAAAATCCTTTACAAAAATAGAAAAACCTAAAATGTCTGGGCTTCATTGTCCCATAGCATTTTGGTTTGTTTTCTATAAAAATTAAAGTAATTAAATCCTACAAGAAACCTATTTTATGAAGAAAGACCTATTTCTTTCAGATTCTATGTGCTAGACTGCTAACTGTCCTCACCTTTGCATTTCATTTCTCCTGAATATTAGCTGGATGGCCATGCACACATTTCCCAGCCTACCTTTGAACTAAATGTGACCATGTGACTATTGTAGGCCAATGAGATGTGAGCAGAATTGATGAGTTTGGGACTTCCCTGGTGGTGCAGTGATTAAGAATCTGCCTGCCAATGCAGGGGACACAGGTTTGATCCCTGGTCTGGGAAGATCCCATGTGCCATGGAGCAACTAAGCCCATGCACCACAACTACTGAGCCTGCGCTCTATAGCCTGCGATACAGAACTACTGAGTCCGTGTGCTACAACTACTGAAGCCGGCATGCCTAGACTAGGGCACATGCTCCACAACAGGAGAAGCCCCCGCAATGAGAAGCCTGTGCACCGCAGCAATGAATAACAGCCCCCACTCGCAGCAACTAGAGAAAGTCCGCGCACAGCAACAAAGACCCAATGCAGCCAAAATTTAATTAATTAATTAATTTTAAAAAATAAAAATTAAAAAAAAATGATGAGTTTAACTTCCAGGTCATCTCCTTAAAGACGAAGGCTCCTGCCCTCAATAGTCTTTCCTGCTTCCTTTGGGCTCATTTGAAAACATGGTTGAAACAAAGCCAGCATTGATTACAAAGACAACACCCTAAGAGAACAGAGCAAGTAGATGAAAGAAACAGGGCCCCTGAATGCTTCAAGGCAATGAAGGCTTGGGCTATTTTGTGAGAGAAAAATAAATTTATTTAACCAACCATTTTTTGTTGTTGTTCTTGTTATAATTACTTAATCTATGTATTCTAGCATATTTTTCTTTCAATATTAAATAGGTAGTGGTATTTGGGGCCAAATAGAATTTATGTACAAGAGTTACTTCCTTAGTTGCACAGAACATTTTTTTTTTCTGGAAAGTTCAGAAAAATTGTTTTTTCCTGAAAATTTGGGAATCCCAAATGTTGAAGGACTTCCGTAAAGGTTTTCTGATGTTATTTCAACCAATGACTTTTTCATCACCAATCTGCATTTCTCCTTCAGCTGCTACGTTGGCACTGTTGGCTACCTCCTCATTTTGAAACTCTCCTGGGCTTCAGGGGATGAACTAAGTAAATGGAATCAAACTATAGTTTAGTTTCTCTTAGCAGCTGTCACTTCCTTGTGAGGTCAGCACATTGCCATGCCCAAACTTGAAAGACTAAAAATCTCACAGTAGACTAAGGCTCTTATACAAACAGCTAGTCAGGCTCCACCATCTCTGCAAATAAACCCCACATATTTCCAGGCTTTACCTCTCTTTCCACTACCATCTCTCGATTCCCACCCTGAGAAAACTCACAAAGTTGCCTTACAAGGAATTGACTTTAGCTCCCCAGTGTGGGATTGTAAACTCTTTGTAGGCTTATAGAATTTAAGATTATCTTGTATTTCCCAAGTGACTAAGAATGTATTTGCTTTTGTGTGTTCAGATTAGCAATTCGATAAATATTCATTTAATATTTTCATGTATTTCCAATAAATCTCTCAATGAGAAAAATATTTAGAATGAAGATGTATAATTATGGAACCTGTAGTTGTGGCATAAGTATTTGGCCAAGACTGTGTGTCAGGTTATACATCATATTTTTCTTTATAGACAAATAATTGAAGATAATGTAAATGTTCAACAGTAGCAAATTGATTAACTACATTTTAATATGAACAAACAGGGAGCTTCCCTGGTGGCGCAGTGGTTAAGAATCCATTTGCTAATGCAGGGGACACGGGTTCAATCCCTGGTCCGGGAAGATCCCACATGCCACGGAGCAACTAAGCCTGTGCGTCACAACTACTGAGCCTGTGCTCTAGAGCCCACGAGCCACAACTACCGAGCCTGTGCACCACAACTACTGAGCCCACGTGCTGCAACTACTGAAGCCCACGCACCTAGAGCCTGTGCTCCGCAACAAGAGAAGTCACCGAAATGAGAAGCCCGCGCACCGCAACGAAGAGTAGCCCCTGCTCACCGCAACTAGAGAAAGCCCGCGGGCAGCAACGAAAACCCAATGCAGCCAATAAAAAAGCACAATTAGAATACTACTGATCCTTTTAATGATGTGTGTGTGTGTTTGTGTGTACGTTGATCACAATCACGCAGATAACTTCTGCAAACTACAGATCACTGGTATTGAAGGGAGAGGATGAGGATAGATGAATCAAAGATTGGGCCATGAGATAATTATTGTTGACATTAGGTGAGGTATATATGGGTGCTCATTATACTATTCCTTCCACTTTGCACATGTTTGAAATGTTCTATAATAAAAAACGTTAGTTTTCTGAATCCCACTCCAGTTTTCTTGAATCAGAATAACAAGGGATAGGGCAGAGGAATCTGTGTTTTATGAGTCTCCCCAGGGAATTCTGAAGATCACCCAGCATACCTGGGAACATCTGAAAATTCGGACGGCAGCAGAGGGGCAGTGCATACCACCCAAGAAAAGGAAATTATGGATTTTTAAATTAATGTGAGAGGAGGAAATAGACAGTTGACCTGTATTCCAAGTCCATAATCCCTGTTCTAGATCATCACAAAAAATTCTTAAAGATTGCAGTCTTTACGTTGTACTCATGGTTTTATATATATAAGCATACTTCGGAGATATTGTGGGTTCAGTTCCAGACCATTGCCATAAAGCAAGTCACATGAAATTTTTGGTTTCCCACTGCATATAAAAGTTATGTTTATACTACACAGTAGTTTATCAAGTGTGCAATAGCATTATGTCTAGAAAAAAAAGTACGTACCTTGTTTTAAAAATACTTTATTGCTAAAAACTGCTAACCATCATCTGAGCCTTCAGTCAGTTGTAATCTTTTTGCTGAAGGGTCATGCCTCAAAAATATTTGAAATATTGTGAGAATTATGAAAATGTGTCACAGAGACATGAAGTGAGCAAATATTGTTGGAAAAATGATGCCAAAAAACTTACTCGATGTTGGGTTGCCACAAATGTTTTTTTTATAAATTTATTTATTTATTTTTGGTTACTTTGGTTCTTTGTTGCTGTACGCGGCTTTCTCCAGTTGCGGAGAGCAGGGACTACTCTTTGTTGTGGTACGTGGGCTTCTCATTGCGGTGGCTTCTCTTGTTGTGGAGCACGGGCTCTAGGCGCACGGGGTCAGTAGTTGTGACTCACGGGCTCTAGAGCACAGGCTCAGTAGTTGTGGCGCACAGGCTTAATTGCCCTGCGGCATGTGGGATCTTCCCGGACCAGGGCTCGAACCCATGTCCCCTGCACTGGCAGGCGGATTCTTAACCACTGTGCCACCAGGGAAGCCCTGCCATAAATTTTTGATTTGTGAAAAACACAATATCTGTAAAGCACAATAAAGAAAAGCACAATAAAATGAGGTATGCCTGTAATACCATTAGACAAAGACATATAAAGACAGAATTATATTGCTTAAGATGACTGCAATATAAAATACCAATACTTTAAAATTAAAGTAAGAACATATAATAAGGCATTGTTAATTAAAATACAAAAGTGTACCATCATAATTAAAACTAACATAGACGTGGAATATACTACTGTTCCATAGATATGGAACATAAAACTAACATAGATTTGGAAGAGCACTGTAAAAATTAAGTGAAATAATTTTAATAGCTTTATTGAGAATGTAAATGATACACAATAAAATGTACATATTTAAAGTGTACAATTTGATAAGTCTTGACGTATGTCTATATGTATGAAACCATCACCACAATCAAGATAATGAACATATCCATTACCCTCACTGTTTCCTATTCCCTTTTATTATATAATCTCTTTACCCCATCCCCCCCCAACCCTCAATTCTTCATGTAACTACTGCTGTTTTCTGTCACTGTATTAGTTTGCTAGGGCTGCTATAATAAAATACCACAGACTGCATGGCTTAAACAACAGAAATTCATTTTATCACAATTCTGAAGGGTAGAAGTTCAAGATCAAGGTGTCCTCAAAATTGATTTCTTTGAGTAATCTCTCCTCAGCTTGTAGATGGACATCTTTTCCATGTGACTTCACATGGTTTTCTCTCTGTATCCATCTGAGTAGAAATGTCTTCTTAAAAGGACGCCAGTTAGATTGGATTAGAGCTCACCCTCATGACCTCATTTTAAATTAATTACCCCCTTAAAACACTATTTTCAAAAACAGTTACATTGTGAGGTACTGAAGGTTAGGACTTTAACAGATAATTTTGAGGGGATCCAATTCAGTTCATAACAGAAACTGGAGATTAGTTTGCATTTTCTAGTGTTTTATATGAATGGAACTCTTTCTAAATGAACTCTTTTTTGTTTGACTTTGTTCACTCAGCATATTTATCTTAGACTGATCCATTCATGTATCAATAGTTCATTTCTTTTCATTCCTGAGTGGCATTTCATTGTCTGGACACACACATTGTTTATGCATTCACCTGTTGATGGACATTTGGGTTATTTCCAAGTTGAAGCTATTAAAAATAAAGCTGCTGTGAACTCTTTATTTCTCTTGGGCAAATTACCTAATGGCTGGGTCATTTGATAAGTGTGTGTATAACCTCATAAGAAACTGCCTGTGATATTGGGATTTATAATAAGAAATATACATATATAGTCTTTGTTCCTCTCAGTTCCTGGCACAGAGCTCCTAAACTCTTGGAATTTCCTAAATGAAGAGAGTGATAAAGGCCCCTTTGTTCACAGGCGGCTTTTTTGGAACACCCCTCAGTAACCTAAGGATGGGCTGGTTGACTGGAGAACCAATTATGAATAAAGGGTTGGAACTTTTAGTCCTACCCCAGCTTCCTGAGAGGAGAGAGGGGCTGAAGGTGGAGCTCAATCACGGATGGCCAGTGATTTAATCAATCGTGCTTATGCAATGAAGCCTCCATAAAATCCCACAAGGACAAGATTTGGAGAGCTTCTGGATTGGTTAACACAGGGAGATTCGGGGGGAGTGGGGCGCTCAGAGTGGGTGGAAGCTCCATGCCCCTCTCCCCATACCTTGACCTTTGTAAGATTTTGCCTGGGTTCTCTCTCTCTGTACCATGGCCTAAAACCTCTCTCCAGACATTAAGCTGGGGTAATAGACTCACAACATCTGTTTCCCATCTTTCAGTGATCACTGTCCTTTGTTTTCTAACATCCATTGTCTTGAAAACCATTGTTTCATATATTTTGCCTGCATTTTTGGTTATTTCAGGAGGGACGGTAAATAAACTCCCTGTTATTCCATCTTGAGTGGAATAACAGAAGTCTGAAGTAATAATTTAAAAACAAATACAAAACAACATAATGAAAAAACAACAACAACAACATAATGAGTGTTTCTATAGATTTTTTTTCAGTGAGGATCACGAAATAAGTCTAGATTGCCCTGATTTTGTCGCCGTCTGCAGCACTATCTTGACTCCTACTGGAGATTCTCTGATCCCAGTCATCACTGTATCTTTATCTCTCATGTCTTGTTGAGCTAGTCAATCTAACCTTTAGAAAGGTTAGTGCCTTCTTCCCACCATGTGGCAATGGACAATCACAAACTGATATATACAAAGATCATTCTTCATAAACATTCTAATTTTGAGAAACTGTTTGTCTCATTACTTTTATATGCGGATCTAGATTTGTTAATCTGCTTGTGTGAATATACTTTTATTTGAAGGTTTGTTCAGCAAATCTTTGCAGTGGCTAAATTTACAAGTTACAAAATAGAGAGGTACTATCGAGGAGCAAGAGTTTAAACAAAAGCTGACAATAGAATTATACATGAAGAGAAAAGTTTTTCTAAAAGTAAAGGAAGTACATATATGAAACACATACCAAAGATACATTTTCACTGAAAAAATAAAATGGAATCCACTAGAAAACTTTAAGAATTAATGAACAAGTTCAGCAAGGTTGTGGGATACAAGATCAATAAAAAAATTATTTCTACACAATAGCAATGGACGATCTAAAAATGACATCAAGGAAACAACTCTATGGGCTTGCCTGGTGGCGCAGTGGTTGTGAGTCCACCTGCTGATGCGGGGGACACAGGTTCGTGCCCCGGTCCGGGAGGATCCCACATGCTGCAGAGCGGCTGGGCCCGTGGGCCATGGCCGCTGGGCCTGCGCGTCCGGAGCCTATGCTCCACAACAGGAGAGGCCACAGTGGTGAGAGGCCTGCGTACCACAAAAAAAGAAAAAAAGAAAAAGAAAACAACTCTATATACAATGGCATCACAAAGAGTAAGATCTCAGTAATAAATTTACAAAAGAAGTTCAAGAACTTGGGCAAAACTGCATTGCTTGTTGAAAGACATTAAAGAATACATAAATACATGGACAGACATTACATATTCATGGATCAGAAGACTTAATAATGTTAAGATGGCAATTCTACACAAATCTACAGATTGAACATAATCCCTATTTGTTTCTCCAAAAAATATACAAACGATCAATAAGCACATGAAAAAAATGCTCATTATTAATTATGGTTATATAAATCAAAAGCACAATGAGATACCCCCTGCACATCCACTAGGATGGTTACAAACAAAAAAGACAGACAACAAATTTTGGTAAGGATGTGAAGAAATTGGGACCCTCACACATTGCTGAAGGGATTGTAAAATGGTGCAGCCACTTTGGAAAAACAGTTTGCCAGTTTCTCAAAATGTTAAACATAGAGTTACCATATGATCTAGCAATTCTACTCTGAGGTACATGTTCAAAAAATTAAAACGGGGAGGGGAAGGGTAAGCTGGGACGAAGTGAGAGAGTGGCATGGACATATATACACTACCAAATGTAAAATAGATAGCTAGTGGGAAGCAGCTGCACAGCACAGGGAGATCAGCTCGGTGCTTTGTGACCACCTAGAGGGGTGGGATAAGGAGGGTGGGAGGGAGACGCAAGAGGGAGGGGATATGGGGATATACATATGCATATAGCTGACTCACTTTGTTATACAGCAGAAACTCACACAACACTGTAAAGCAATTTTACTCCAATAAAGATGTTTAAAAAAACCCACAAAAATACATGTCCACACAAAAACTTGTATTCTAACGTTCACAACAACATTACTCATAATAACCAAAAAGTAGAAACAACCCAAATGCTCATCAAATGATGGATGGGTAAATAAAATATGGTATAGCCCTTTAATGGAATAGCATTCAGAAATAAAAATGAAAGAAGTACTGATATACACTACAAAATGAATGAACCTTGAAAACATTATGCTAAATGAAGAAAGCCTGTCACAAAAGTCCACATGTATAATTCCATTTATACGAAATGCCCAGTATAAGCATATTTATAGAGACAGAAAGCAGATTTATGGTTGACCCAGCCTGCAGGGTGGAAAAAATGGGGAGTAACTGCTAATACATACCATTTTTGAGGGGGGATGGAGATGTTCTAAAATTAGATCATGGTAATGGTTGCACAACTCTCTGACTATACTAAAAACCATGAAATTGTGCAATTTAAAACAGTGAATTTTATGGCATGTGAATTACACTTCAGTAGAGGTTATAAAAAATAAATAAAATGGAGTGCAAGTATTTGAAATAAACTTAAAAGCCAAAAATGAATGCATTTTACTATTTGCCTTGAAGTCCACTACAAGGTTCAGTTTTATAAAGCGAGTACATTTTCTTGTGCCAAAATCTATTATGTTTTCAATCAATTCAATTAGTGTTGTTTTCTTTTTCCTCAATTAGCAAAAACAGTTAAAATATTTAGTCTGATTAGTTTCATAATATAATAAGCATATCGGTTAGTCTTCTTCTAGGAAAAACATCTGTAACTTTACTAATAACACTTTTAGTCTTTTAATTATCTGTTTTTATGAAAATCTTATCCATAGTTAATCTCAGATGTAAAAGAGGAAAATAGAGTGGCAAGAAAAGTTAAAACTTAATGCCAGTAGGATGAGAAAAATGTAACAGGTATGAACTTTCTACTTCTTTTAATATGTTTTCTTTCTTTGCAATAAACACATTCTAGGGAAGAAGGCACTTCCACTGCCACTCCTGAGAACAAATAAAGTATTTCCCTAATCTGTGTAAAGACTCGTCACTAGCCCATAGACTATTGAGCTAAGCATGGGTTTTAACAGGCTATCAAGGTCTGTTGTGAAAGAAATTTAAGAATAGGACATTTGAGGGCTTCCCTGGTGGCGTAGTGGTTGAGAGTCCGCCTGCCGATGCAGGGGACACAGGTTCGTGCCCCGGTCCGGGAAGATCCCACATGCCGCAGAGCGGCTGGGCCCATGAGCCATGGCCGCTGAGCCTGCACGTCCGGAGCCTGTGCTCTGCAATGGGAGAGGCCACAATAGTGAGAGGCCCGTGTATCACATAAACAAACAACAACAACAAAAAAGAATAGGACATTTGATTTGTGTGCCACTATATAAAAAGAAAATATATGTATAAGGCTGAAAGCATGTGGAGAGAGGTGAAATAGGGGCTGATTCTTGGGATATAAACGTAGGAAAAAATGTCAGAGAAAGTACAAGCCTCATGCCCAAAAAATGCCAGATGAATGGACTAAGGATTACTGGGAGGCCTTACTGGCTGGCCAGCTCCCCCAGCCTTCACAAAGGTTAACTCCAGGCCCCTACACACACCAACTCCCTTGGCAGGCATGCTGGCAGACCCCCAGCTTGACAGCTGACTACCAGCTGAGTACAGAGGTTTCACTCAATGGCTTAAGTTTTGTTAAGGTCCCAGTAGGGCCTTCAGACACCTACCAGACTAATGAGGGTGCTGAACTAAGAAAAAGCCACATTCCCCACTCCACTGTGACATGTAGTGATGGCCACTCTTTCCCTCCCTAAAATATGAAAAGACAAAACAAAAAAGAAGAAAAAAATTCTAAATAATGCCCTTCAGCTAGCTCACGGGACTCATTATTTAGCTATAGGCCCTCAATCCCAAACTGACCCTTTTATAGCTTCTGTATTGACGCCAGGACTGGAACTTTGTGAATTACATTTCCCAGACTCCTTTGCCGGCTGGCTGCTAAATTCTGCCAATAGGAGGCGCTAGAGGGAGACTAGAAGTTCAGAGGAAGAGAGAGGGGCTTCTTTCCTGGTTTTTTTCCTGTTCCTGCCTGTGTTGACCCAGCTTCTTTCAGCACCCCCAGCTTCTCCCTCCCTCCCCCGGCCCCCCCCCCCCGCGACCTCCAGGTAGCCAGGCAGCGTTCATTTCTCAGATGCGGATGGATACCCAGTTCTAGAAGGGCCCTTCCTCCCAGGAGGTGAATGATAATCCCAGTAGCCTTCCTTCCGTTTCCCCAGATCTAGAGGCAGCTGTTGCTTCTGCTGTCAGCTCTGAGTATCTCCCCTGTTAAAATACCTAGTGTTTTTCTTTTTTCTTTTATCTTTCTTTTCGTGACTGATACAATACTAAGCTCTGCTAGCTGTAACATGTAAGGGCATCCAACACTTCCTTTACAAAGATATGGAAAGGCTGAACCGAAAAAGAAAAGAAAAACTGGTACGTTTTGCCCCTTAGTTAGTTCAACCCATATCATCTTCCTAATTAAATTTTGAAGTCTCTAAGTATGAACATGCCATATTTGTTTTTCAACATGCCTAAACACCACCTGTATAGCCTCTTCTACCAGTGAATGAATTCCCATATAAAATAAATATTTGAGTTTCTTTTTCTTAGCGTATGTCACATATTTTTATAAAAGTAAAATTAACTTTAGCTGTACGTAGTTTCCATTGCATCTGTAGAGCTAAAGGTCACTTAGTAATATATTTCCATGCCATTCCCCAGATCAAAGTAAGAGACTACCAAATTCCCATCATCAGTCATCTATTCTGAACCAAAAATCTCTTCTCGTGATTGTTGCATTGTTACAGGATTTGTAGAGCTTCCTGAGACTCTATATGCTCTCCTCCTTCTCTGGCTAAGGTGTATTTGAGTACAGCAGAATAAGGTTGATGGTATTTCTTCAAGATGGGTATTTAGGAAAATCCCATAAATACTCTGTGCCAGTTACTGATTCATTGTCTCTCAGTTCCAAGTTCACCTTTCACTGCCTGCTCTGTGATAATGAAGCTGGACCTCCTCCTTTGTCGGTTGGCATGATGCTAAGCTTTGTCAGTAGAGGGGGTTGGGAGAACGCTGGAGGAGAAAGGAGTTTCTCTTGCTGGTTGAAGTCCAGTCTTCTCCTCAGGCTCTTGCACTGGTTAGCAGCACCCAGGACCCTTAGCATATGGCACCTCCCTATAAGCAGCTTCTCATGACACCTCTTGGGTGACTTCACAGCAGAGTGCTGGAGCCAAGGTGTTTCCCCATGAACAAGTTCTCCCAGCAATTCTGGGAGGAGGTTTCCAGCAAGTTTCACCAGTATGGCACCACCGGAAGCTTTGCCATCTGGTGAGCAAAGGCCATGCTATTTCCAATGAGCTCTGGATGTCTGCACTAAGGGGTCCCTTCCTTGGTGCTGTAGGTCAGCCTTGTGGGGAGTGACCACTCCCTAAATCTGCTATTTGCATATCCTTTACAGTTCTCTTTACTTCTTACCAGTCAATCTCTTTTCACTCCAATCCCGTTATATTTAATAATTCTTTATGTTGAGCTTTCCCTGTTCAGATTACTATGTGGTTTCTCTCTCCTGATTGCACTCTGATGATGCATACTCATTTGCTATGCTTTGCCTCATTCCATCTGTTACCAATACAAAACTAAGCAAATGGGCTTCCCTGGTGGCGCAGTGGTTAAGAATCTGCCTCCCAATGCAGGGGACACGGGTTCAAGCCCTGGTCTAGGAAGATCCCACATGTTGTGGAGCAACTAAGCCTGTGTGCCACAACTACTGAGCCCACATGCTGCATCTAATGAAGCCCACATGCCTAGAGCCTGTGCTCTGCAACGAGAAGCCACCACAATGAGAAGCCCGTGCACCGCAACAAAGACTAGTCCCCACGCGCCGCAACTAGAGAAAGCTCACGCGCACCAATGAAGACCCAATGCAGCCAAAAATAAATAAATTAGATAAATAAGTTTAAAAAAAAACTTAAGCAAATATCAAGCATCTTCTATGACTAGTGAAACTCAGGAATCACAGCATAAATATATATTAGAGGAGGAAGTGAAGTTTTTAAAAGGCTTGATTCATGTTAGTGTAGATTTTTAGCCCTTGTCCTATCCCATTCCTGCTTTGATTAGACAATTATAGACTTAGCTAGCTTTTTTTTTAACTTTCCATTTAAGATTCTTTTATATACATATTTAAATTAGTACTTAAATGCTCATTAAATGGTAGCTGTTAATTCAATTATAAAATTAGTTTCTAGTATCTTTGAAAAGCCATCATATTTTACTGTTGTTTTATTTTTTATTGGAGTATGGTTGCTTCACACTGCTGTGTCAGTTTCTGCTGTACAGCAAAGTGCATCAGCCGTACGTATACATATATCCTGTCTTTTATTATTTTCTTCCCACTTAGGTCACCAGAGAGCACCAAGTAGAGTTCCCTCTGCTGTACAGTAGGTTCTCATTAGTTATGTGTTTTATACACAGTGGTGTATATATGTCAATCCCAATCTCCCAATTCATCCCACCCTCCTCTCTTTCCCCCTTGGTATCCATACGTTTTTTTTCTCTACATCTGTGTATCTATTTCTGCTTTGCAAATAAGATCATCTATACCATTTTTCTAGATTCCACATTAGCTGGCTTTTAAACCTCAGGTTTAGTGTTGCACAGCTGTTGTCCTGTCTGTCCTGCACTGCCGCCCCCTCATTTTGGAAGATGCAGTCATTTCTTTGATGGGTCTGCTCCCTTCCATTCCCAGTGACTCTTCTAAATGTGTGATTCTATTGGAGGCTGCAAGTACCCACCCTGTTATAGGATTGGGCACAGGACATGAGTCAGAGACTTTGCTTAGGATTTTTCTGGATTGGAAGTTAAAGAAGTCATTTCCTCTCTGGCCAAGCTAGGAAGCTGTAAACTGGGACCTAGTGGTAACGATGGGTCCAGCTTTGTGGAAAAAGTCAATCTAAGAAAATGAAGTTGATATACAAAAAAAAAAAAGCAACAATAGGAGGAAAGAGAAAAAAAAGCGTTGGAGTTAGAGTGCTTGGGTCTTGTATTATCAGAGGCACAAGTGTGCCTGTGCCCTTCCCACAAGTTAGTTAGTTGAACCAACCAGCTCATTTTTTCACTAAGCTACTTTGAGTTAGGTTTCCATCACGTTTCATTAAGAATTCTAAAGTGTTATCTTTCCTGAAGCCCCCTGACTACATTCTTACTTCCATTCTTCAATTCCTTCAGCGTACTTTATCTGTACTATTTACTGTGCTAACTACTTTATACTGTGCTTTTTCCCTAACTGCCCATATGGTACAACTTAACATTTAGCTAATAGTACATAAGGCCATATTTGTGTATATACATTCTGTTCTTACCAGTTAGATGGTGATCTTCACATCTTTTACAGCGCCATGCACATGGTTTGCTGATTAGCTGATGGATGGGAATTCCCTGGGGCTATAAATGTTGTTATCTGTTTCCCTTTTGGGGTCTTTTTTAACTATATATTATGGTAAACAGTGCGTAGGAAATATTTAAATAGCATACTGGGATAACAATAGTCTCTATTTATTTTAAAAATTTACATGTTTTATTTATAGATATATATTATTGAGATATAGTTGATTTATAATATTATATTGGTTTCAGGTGTACAACATAGTGATTCAATATTTTTATAGATTATACTTCATTTACAGTTATTATAAAATATTGGCTATATTCCCTGTGTTGTATAATATATCCTTTTAACTTATTTATCTTATACCTAGTAGTTTGTACCTCTTAATCCCTTACCCCTATCTTGGTCCTCCTCCCACCCCTCTCCCCACTGGTAACCACTAGTTTTTTCTCTATATCTGTGAGTTTGTTTCTTTTTTGTTATATTCACTAATTTGCTTTATTTTTTAGATTCCACATATATGTGATAACACAATATTTGTTATCAAATGAAGTTTTGCCATTTGCAAGAACATGGATGGACCTGGACGGTATCATGCTTAGTGAAATAAAGTCAGACAGAGTAAGACACGTGCATTATGTTAGATTCTATTAAGGCTCTGTTATACTTAAGAAACTATGTTTTGTTACATGATCTTATTTACTTGAAACACTAGGAAGTATTTTTTCCATTTTAACTCTGAGAATACTTAAGGTAAATTAACTTGACAGAGTTAAGGTTCACCAAGTCTTAACTGACTCCAAGTTTCATCCACTGTGCTGTGTTGCTTCACCTGTAATGTATGTTCTCTATATTTTAAAAGAAAGACCTCTAAATGTATATTGCATATACTTTTACCTTTAGCTATAGGAAATGGTTTAGGAAGAATAATGGTTTATGGATTCTCAGGGTACCAAATAGTCATTACTAAACGTTGGACATCATAAAGACAACTCTTTTTTTCCTTTAAAAGTTCTGAACTACTCAAGATTTACCTGCCAGTTTAATGGCGTACACACAATAGGATGGGGCAGTGTTAGGAATGTGGTCTCATCAGCCTGATTTACCTTGGATGTTACTCTATTTTGCAGTAAAGAGAAACCTTGACCACAGTCTTGAAATAAAACTAGTGGCCATTTAAAGCTAGTTTTATTCTTCTGAGAACATTATAAAACAGATACATACAAATAGGCCTGTAGTTGGCCTAGCCTTAATATCCCCTGATCAAATTGCCTTCTCTTATTTTTGTTTAAATTGTTCTTGATATATAGGAGACCATTTTGATTTTTATATCAGATTAAGTTTACACATTGATTAAGATACACAGGGCAGGGCTTCCCTGGTGGCGCAGTGGTTGAGAGTCCGCCTGCCGATGCAGGGGACACGGGTTCGTGCCCCGGTCCGGGAAGATCCCACATGCCGCGGAGCGGCTGGGCCCGTAAGCCATGGCCGCTGAGCCTGCGCGTCTGGAGCCTGTGCTCCGCAACAGGACAGAGCACAACAGTGAGAGGCCTGCGTACAGCAAAAAAAAAAAAAAAAAAAAAAGATACACAGAGCAGCATTTTCTCAATAATTAGCACATCTTGGGGTGTGGGTTTATTAAACTCATAGTCAAAATTACTTTTAAAGAGTTTTTTTGGTAAATCGACCCAACTAATTCCCTTTTTTCCTAAGCTACTTTGAGCAATTACCCGTAAAAATGTACTTGCTGGAGTTTTTATTGCTAGTGTTGTTTTTTTTCTTTTTTTTTTTTTTGCGGTATGCGGGCCTCTCACTGTTGTGGCCTCCCCCATGCGGAGCACAGGCTCCGGATGCGCAGGCCCAGCGGCCATGGCTCACGGGCCCAGCCGCTCCGCGGCATATGGGATCCTCCCAGACCGGGGCACGAACCCGTATCCCCTGCATCGGCAGGCGGACTCTCAACCACTGCGCCACCAGGGAGGCCCTTGCTAGTGTTTTAAAAAGGACTATTGTTGATGTAAGTAAAGTAATTGCAATTCATTTGCTGTAGTTCACATTTCAGTTCTACATCTGCTCCTGGAGAGAAGCATGAAAAGATTGGTGGAGCTGTATTGACTACTTGCAGTCAGAAAATGTTTCGGTAGCTCTATCTATAATGTCAAAACAGATAGAAGAAAAGCAAAACATTTGTTATTATCAGTCAAGTTTTTGTTCTCAAGTGTGGCAAATAACTGATCTGTATTATTATCACACAATAGACTAAGTTTTACTTTTATTTTTCTCTATCTTTTAACTGAAGTTACAAGTCATCCAGAATTCAAAGGCTAATTTTGTACCAATTAAGAAGGAGCAAGGATAAAAATTTCCCTCTGAAAAGCATCATAAAGCTGGACCAATTAAATCAGGCCTCACTGAATGCTGAATATGACTTTAGAATCAACACTGTTAAAGGAGATTCTAGTGAAAGCTCAAACCCTTAGAAGCCTTTTGTTTTAGATACATTCCTATGATTTGGCCCACATGCAGAAGACAGTTAATCTACAGATGGGCACACATTCATGGGGGGACTGCTCGGTGCTGCAAACACGCACATTCAATCAAAACCTTTCTGCAACTGGGCAGATTTTCACATATGGACCCCAAGTGACAGGAATACACACTTACATACCTCTCTGATGTTTCTGAAGGACATCTCAGAGGGACTTTTTCCCTGTGACTGATAACACTAAGGGATTGTATGTGTGTTTACGTCTGACCTGTGAGATTTTCCAATAGCTCAGTTGAATTCTTTTTTTCTGATTGCTGCTGAAATGAAAAAGAAATTCAGACTAGCAGACACATTTTTGTCCTTGGAAAACACTCTTTATTACAATCTTAACTCTTAATAGCAAGAAAGAAATTCAAATGCATTTAAGTCATCAAGGGCCACCCCGGAAAGTAGAAAACTTTTCTGCTCGGAGGGGCTGAAAATTAAAGGCAAATCTATAACTTCCCCTCTCCCACCCTACCCTGTCTCCATGTTCTGCCAATAAAGAAAACAAATCAGCCTCTGTCTCAAAAGCTGGAGGGGAACATTGAAGAGAGCCTCAGAGAGCAGAAAAATATACCCCCAATAGGCACCAAGAAAATGTCTAAATCGAGCAGTCCCGAGACCCATGAAGCAGTGTGTGTACCACTGTTTCCCTACGTGGATTTTTCTTATCTCTTTCCTATTTAAAACATGGAGTGGGCAGGATGTTTTAATCCAGAGTTTCTACTGTTGTAACCTAGGAACAATAATTTGAGGTTTCTAAGTATGTAAGTGTCACCATGGAAACAAAAAGAAATCTCTCGGAGATATGCTTCTGCCTGGAGCTTATCACTAAAAAAAAAAAAAAAGAATATCAAACTCAAAGTGTATGTAGATTCATGGACTGTTGAGCTAGGTGAATCTTTGGTCTGTTACTAGCTCTGAAAATGGAGTTTTAAAATTTTATTTTTTAGTTTTTATTTATTGAAGTAACATTGGTTTATAATGAAAATAGATTTTTAAATGTCCAGATACATTGTTAGTTGGTTATAAATGGTGTAACGTCTATGGGAACAATTTGCAAATCATCATCTAAATTACAATTATACATACTCTTTACCCAGCAGGTCTTCTTCTGGAAATTTATCCTACAGTTATATGTATAGCGTATACATCTATGCTAAATAATGCATACATGAGGTTATTTATAGTAACATTATTTGTGATAGCAAAAGCCTGAAAACAGATGGCATTTCTATTAATAGGGCACTGGTTAAAATAAAGTATGGAATACTATGCAGCTATATTGATATGGAATGATATACAAACTATACTGTGAAGGAAAAATAACAAGTACAGTGTAGAGTACGCCACTGTTTGTGTGTGAGGGAAGGGTAACATTCATATTTATTTGTTTGTATATGTATAACATATCTTTGGATGGATTCACCAGAAAGTGCTAACATTGGTTTCCTCACAAGGAGTGGAACTCGGTAACTGGGGGTACAGGGGTGGGAGGGAGTCCTTTCACTGGATACCTTTTAGTACCTTTTGAAATTTGACATTTGAACCATGCAAATGTGTTATTTGAAAAATAAGTAAATTTAAATAAAACAAACATGTATGTATACATATATACACATATACATATATACATATATATACACAGGTGAACAAAACTGTTCACTGACCTACAAAAGTTTCGTTGGTTCCACCCACATTCAGAAATGCCTTAACATCTCTGCCTTTCATCTTGTATAAAAAGATTTTCTAACATGGAAAAAGTATGTTCTGGAACATGTATTAAAATAGTAATAGCTAATTGAACATATGCTATGTGCCAGGCAGGGTACTCAGCCCTTCACATATGTGTTCTCATTTAATTTTCACAACTCCATGTGATGGCTACCCTTCTTATCTTCCTGTTACAGAGGAGGAGATTGATGTAGCACAGCTACAATCCACACCCAAGTCTTACTGACTCAAAAGCTTGGGTTTAATCACTCTGCCATGCTGTTGGTCTTAATTTCTTTCAGTATACTAAAACTCGTCAAACACCTTTGGCTGTACATCAACTCACTAAAATTTGGTAAGTAGAAAAAAATGTATAGGCATTATGTGGCAACTGGTTGTGTCATTTGATCAGTGAAAAAAACATTGTTCCAGAATAAAGGCCAAATATATTGGCCGCATTCTTGCAAGCCAATGTAGTGTAATCTTGAAGACATCTGGTCAAAATCATAAGTCATTAAATATAATTTGTGATTAAATAAGAACTTTCAACAAGGGTAGAATTAACCGTTTAGAAAACACCACTCTTCTTTGGTGGCTTGGTATCAAGAGCCAGATGTGAAAACATCAGTTAGCTTTGGGTTTGTACAAATTTAAAATTTCTTAGGTTCATTGGACTTGAGTCTTGTGTGGTTCAAGTTTCACTTAGCATTGGAAGTATTCATCTTTGGTTTTCAAAGGATAAAGATATTTGAAAAGTATCATAGGACTTCAAATGTTTTATACCACACAATGCTGAAAACTTATATATAAATGAATCAGTACCATCTGGATTATTGGCAACTTCACATACAATTTTAAAGGGAAAAAATTAAATGCCTGGAAAAATATTGAGGGCTTGGTCAAATGTAAAATTTGGGAAATAGACTTCTTTGGGTAGGTTTGTAGACTTTCCTCCAACAAAAGATTATCTACATTCATTGTGTAAATCAAAAGACTGAAATTTAAAAGGTCATTTCTTTGCCGTATTACAAGAAAAATACTCAACAATATTCAAATATTCATGTAAAACATAACACCATCTACATTAAAGAGCTTTGTTATTTACAAAAGGACAAAGTTTTTTTCTTTTACATTTTATAAAATGAATAACTGTGACTTTTGAAAGAGATCACTGTGATAAATTTTCAAGTATTTAGATGATATTAATATCTTTTTTTAAACTCCTCTTTACATCCCAAAGAGCTTGAGGTAGTTTATAATGAAATATACATATTGTTTCTATGCGAGTCCAGGCAAGAAAACAGACACCACTCAAAGTCTTTCACAGAGGGAATTTTAATTCAGAGAATGATATGGTCACAGACACGTGATGGAAAAGCTGAAAAGGCAAGCATAGGACACTGAGGCGACCCAGGCATTAGCAACACCGGACGCTACCACCAGCCTAGATCAGGAATGCAGCCAGAGAAGGCAGACTTACTAAAGTCTAGAAAATGGGATAAAGTGGGGGGCCAGTCCCCACTGAGCTGGGACAGGATGATCTGCCTGACAGAAACTGACACCAAGAATGTGAAGCAACCACCCCTGCAGGTGCTGCCTGAGACAGTTATAAATAATTTGCCTTTTCCCCTCCTCCACTCCAGTCTTTTGCCAGGGCCTCTTATCAGCTGAACCTACCTGGAAGCTAAGGAAAAAGGGACTGGGAGAGGTAATTCCCTCTGAGGTAGAGGAGAGCACAGGAAGGGCAGAGAATGGATTCCAGAGTTTAGCTTTTTGGCTGTTCAGCATCCATTCTTACCCTTAGACCAACTCAAGAGCAACTTCCTGATTCTGCCTAACATGAGGCCACTATCCATCCAGAAAGGATACTGACATCTTCAGAAGACACAAAGTCCTATCAGCCATTGTGTCCATCTCAAGGTTCTCCAGGTGATATGCAATCCTCCCTGGGTGTGGCTCCTTGTCGCCCTGGTGTCCTATGAACTCAACTGCAAAACTAAGCTCTACGGACTCTCATTCAATGTAGTGGGGAAGAGAAAGGGGAAAAATCTGAAAGATAAAGAAAAAATCTGGTGTATGTATATACATACAGATTATGTATATATATATATATATATATATATATATATATATATCTTATGCATGTGTGTATGTGTGTGTGTGTGTGTGTGTGTGTGTGTTTTAAAAAGGCATAGCTGTTACAATCGCTATTTCTGTAACTATCACAAGGTCAAGGGTGATATTTATTACTTCCTTCACCATCCATTTTATAATCCTCTTGTTCTCATCCCTCACCTTGACTGGTTGGGATTCTTTACCTGATTGGGGGACTAAAACCTTTATTCCATAATAGTCCAGACTTTATTGGGTTGTTTTATATTAGCTCTATCTCCTCCTGGATCAGACAGACCTTGCTATTTCCTCCCTTGGGCATGATGGCATCTGCCTCTAGTTATGGGCTAGGAAGGAATATAGATGAAAGGCAGGAAAAAATCGGTAATTCAGCCATGCAGGATGGCTGTTTCTCTCTGCAGCTCACATGGGATGCTCTCTCGCTGGAAGTCTTGACAGCAAGGCCCTAGGTCCTGTTTAGCTTCTTCTCCACTCCTGAACTGCAGCCACAAAGGCTGGCCTTATTTTATATTCCACACTAGACCGTGTGTACCTCTCAGGCTGTTCTCACAAATGACCTCCTCTTTCTACTTTGAGTACACCTCATCTGTACTCTGGGATTCACACTAGGTCATTCTAGTTACCTCTAGTGTCTCCTACAAAGTCAATGACCAGCCTCTCTACCCCAATGGTTGAAACAGAGTGCTGGCAGAATGAAGCACAGAGGTCAAACTTGGGGATCATAATTATTCGGGGAGGCACAAAGAGGCAAGAATTAACCTGTACAAGACAGATTCCCTTGCAGAATGGTCTTCCAGAAAAAGAGTTGGCTTTCTGCAAAGTTGCACTGAAACTGATTACAGCTTAGTGAATAAAAGCCCTGGCTACTGACAAGTGTTGGACCCAGGCTCCCTCATCCTGATCACACCAACGAGTGGAATGTTGCTCCCCCAACTGTGAATGTTAAGGGGCTGAGTCACGCAACCAACTCACCACATCACAGAACTTCAAGGCTTGGACTTTACCCCCCATTTCACGTCAGGAGATAAGGGAACTATGCTGAACTAGCCGGATAGAGCTAGAACCAAGTTTCATATTGCTGTATTGTCCCAGGCTCTGATCATGCCCAGTGGCTGGGTGAAAGGCTGATGTTTCCCTAATAATGCAGCTTGAAAGTCTCATAACCCAAGGATGGGGGTCCCTCTCCCACAGGTTGATTCAACCAGAAGTCTCTGCACTGCCCTAGAATGGATGGGCTATCCATGGATCTGTACTCCTGAGACTTCTGGTGCCATGATTCTTCCCTTATGAATGCAACTATCTGTGTGTACTGCGTGGTCCTTTTTCCTTGTTTGCTCAACACCCATCTTGAGGCCCTCTGTTCTGATTTGCATACTGTTTTGTTAGAGTTATTTCTCAAGTATTTTTCTTAGATTGAATACAGGAGTGATATATTCTCGGAATCTTTGATTATAACTTTCTTTCCCAGTTAGCCAATTTGTTTTGATCTATGTAAAGTACTGAAGAGTTTCAGTTCTTTATATAATAATGTTTAGATGGTATTCTACTAATTTCTAGCCTCTGATGTTACAGATTTGAAGTCAGATCGTGCTTTGTCTTTCTTTGTAAGTAAAATATTTTTTCTGACTGGAAGCGCTTATGATTTTCTTAAATTTTTGGAGTTTCAGGTTTACCAGAATATGCCTAGGAATGTATCTCTTCTTATTAAAACCATCTGGAATTCAGTGAGCCCTTTCAGTCTGCATATCTTTCTTTGGCTCAAGGAAATTTTCCTCATTAGATTTAATTATTCCCTTTTTTCTATTTATTCTATTACTTCTTTTTATTCCCCTATGGAATGCCTATTATTCATATGTTGGGTCTTCTGGACCTATCTTTCAAATCTCATCATTTCCCTAATGACTTCCATCTCTTTTATTTTTGTTCTATGCTTTGATATCTTTTACTTGACCTTCAGACCAGTAATTTGGGTCTTAACTTTAAACATTTTCTCTTTGTATTAGTATGCTCAATTCCCAGTCCATTTGTGCTGCTCTTTTAAAGAGTTTCCATTATACTTTTAATTCTCTTCCAGTAGTTCTCTTTGAATAAGGAATTATTCTAGTATCCTGTTTATTCATCCCCTCCCTGGCTGCTGGACCTAGTTATATTGACTTTCTTCCCAGGAGTCTATCTATCTTTGAGAACTACATTTTCCACAGGAACAATAGATTTCAGATGCTAGCATCAGTATTCTCTAGTGCCGGTCCTTAGGCTCTCATCTGGGTCAGAAAGCAGAGGGACCTGCAGACACTCCCTCCCAACCAGGGGATATGTTCATTATTGGCCTCACTTCTTCATTCCTCCCTATGTGCCCTTGTGGCATGCAGGTACCTTCCCATACTGGATGGGATTTTCTGCCTCAGTCATATGACTTGATTTGACCAATGGGATGTTTTCAAGCAGAGGCTTGAAAAAGTGCATGCACCCTGCCACTTGCTGTGTGGTTCCTTTGTCTTCACCCCAGGAATGTCTCTGGGCTAACCTATGGAAGGATGAGACACATGGAACAGAGATATGTCATCTAGCTGACCCTCCAAATGACTTCCTAATCTCATTGCAGGGTGAAAATCTCATTGCAGGTGAAATCCTGAAAACATAGGCTAATATATATAATGTTATCAAGGACATCTTTAATTTGTAAAAAGTAAAATAACATAAATATTTATGTTTTCAGGATTCATGGGCATTTTTAAAAATTATTTATTTATTTTATTTATTTATTTTTAGCTGTGTTGGGTCTTCGTTTCTGTGCGAGGGCTTTCTCTAGTTGCGGCAAGTGGGGGCCACTCTTCATCGCGGTGCACGGGCCTCTCACTATCGTGGCCTCTCTTGTTGCGGAGCACAAGCTCCAGACGCGCAGGCTCAGTAGTTGTGGCTCACGGGCCTAGTTGCTCCGTGGCATGTGGGATCTTCCCAGACCAGGGCTAGAACCCGTGTCCCCTGCATCGGCAGGCAGATTCTCAACCACTGCGCCACCAGGGAAGCCCCCCATGGGCATTTTTGTCCATTATAATTCAAAGTCCTTATAATGATCTACAAGGGGGCCCTCTATGAGCTTCTACTTTCTCCACCTCTCTGACCTCTGAGAATCTCTGGTTTTCCTTCTTGCTTATTCTGCTCCAGGCACACTGGCCTCCTTGCTATTCTTTCATAAAGGGGGGGCACTCTCTTGCCTCAGAGCCTCTGCATGTATCTGGAATGCCCTTCAGCTTTTACCCAAATATCCAAATGCATGCCTTACTCCGCCTATTCCTTCCCATCTCCTCAGAGGTCACCTTCCCTCATTGTCCTACTGATTTTCCTCCCACAGTCTCTATTCTTTTTCTGTCTATTTTTCTCCATAGCACTTGTCATAATCTCACGTACACTATTTTTCTTACTTTGTTAGTTTGCTCCCTTCCTCACTAGATTGTAAATTCTCTGAGGGCAGGGATTTTTGTTCTGCTTCGTTCTCTGCTGTATCTAATACCTAGACAGTACTTAGTAAATACTCATTGAATTGAATAAAGCAGTCAATATTTTAAAAAATTATTTTTGGCCTAGAGCTAAATGTTTACTTTTATTGGTAACAGAACAAGCATTCTGTTAATCGAAAAGTTGCATCATGTCATTTAACTTCAAGCAAAATCTACTGGTGGCTGAAGAGAGGTGGTCATTTTAGATACAATTTATTTAATCTATTAAGGGCCTATCACTGTTCTCATAGTGGTAGATATGATGTGAATGTTTAATAAATTTGAATGTCCAAATAATTGTTTTCTGTGAAATAAAGGGCTGATTATGCCTCCACAAAAGCTTTAAAAATTCTTAAACATTCTCAACAGATTTCTCATCAAGTTAAAACAGAATATAGTTTTGGTCATTAGTGTAATGTGACATGAATTATTCTGAGGCTTGGCTTAGGTAAAATAACCTCATAATGTATTTCAAATAGAGAATTAATTCAGCTTTTTCATCTTCACAAATTGTTTACACACATGTTTTTTTCCCAATTAACCGTGATAAATGTTTATAATAGAATATTTATAAAATATACAAACAAAAATAAATCAAACAAGAATTCCCTTTTTATTTTTACTTAATTCACTTAATGTTATTAAGTATTCTTCATAAATGTGGTTATAATTGTAACACTCCAATCTATATGGGTCTTCTATAATTTATTTATCTATTCCTCTGTTATAGGACTTATAAGCTGTTTTCTACTTTTCTCTATTATAAATAAGGCTTTGATGATCATCCCTGTACATAATTCTTTGAATGTATCTCTGTTTTGCACATTTTGGATAAAGTCCCAGATATAGAGCTAATAAATCAACATTTAAGAATTTCTTGAGGGACTTCCCTGGTGATGCAGTGGTTAAGAATCCACCTGCCAGTGTAGAGGAACATCCAGGAAGATCACACATGTTGCAGATCAACTAAGCCCGGGTGCCACAACTACTGAGCCTGCATGCTGCAACTACTGAAGCCCGTGTGCCTAGAGCCCGTGCTCCACAACAAGAGAAGCCACTGCAGTGAGAAGCCCATGCACCGCAACGAAGAGTAGCCCCAGCTCGCCACAACTAGAGAAAGCCCGTGCACAGCAACAAAGAACCAATGCAGCCAAAAATAAAATTAAAAAAAAATTTCTTGCTACATACTGTCCTATTATTTTCCAGAAATATCACATCACTTTTTACTTCCATCAGCAGTGTGTTAATGCATCTCATCCCTCTCCCCCAAGCACTGAATTTTTTTCTATTGTGGTAATAAATATATAACATAAAATTGACCTTTTTAACCATTTCAAAGTGTACAGTTCTGTGACAATCAGTAGATTCACACTGCTGTGCAACCATCACCACCATCCATTTCCAAAACTTCCATCTTCCCCAACTGAAACTCTGTACCCATTAAACAATAACTCTCTTTCCCCTCTCCTCAGCCCCTGGCAACCACCATTCTACTTTCTATTTCTATGAATTTAACTACTTTAGGTGCATCATATAAGTATTAGAATCATACAATATTTGTCCTTTTGTGACTGGCTTATTTCACTTAGCATAACGTCCTCAGAGTTCATCCATGTGGTAGCACGTGTCAGAATTTCCTTCCTTTTTAAAACTGCATAACATCCCATTGCTGGTATATGCCATATTTTTTTCATGCATTCATCTATCAATGGACACTTGTGTTGCTTCCACCTTTTGGCTATCCACCATTAAATTTTAAAGACCCTTCCCTATGTAGTTTTATTTATATTTATTTGATTTATTGTGATGCTGAACACACACGGACATTTTTCCCTCTTGATTAGTTATTTGGATTTTAATTTTGCTTATGCTGGATTTTGGGGAAAGAGCTTCATTGACTTTAATAGGTATTATATAAAATCAATACAGGAATGTATTAAGCTAAGAGCATCTCATTTATGTTTGTATCCAGAGCGAAAAGTTTTAATATTTAAATTTTTTTTTGCAATTTGCCACAGCTACCTTTAGATGGCATTAGATCCTTGGGGATGAGTTGTGGAGATTTTTGGATATTGTATGGAAATTGTGCATGTTTTGACAGTGTGACAGATTTAAAATCTGGTCCAAATGTTATCTGGGGTCTAGAATGCAAGAGAAATCAATATAGCATCTGGACATCCTGAGGCCGTATTCTAACTAAATTCAGGCCTCTTGCTTTTTCCTAACAGCAAATTTTTCCAGGTCTTTGCCTTAGATTAGATAGTTTTAAAACAAAAATCTTAAAAATGTTTTGAAGTTCAGTGTGAGGTCCTAAGCAAAATAGAGACTATCCTCTCTCCCACACATGGTGAAAGTTTGGGTTGAAAGGGGGTTCTTTCATATATGTAAGGAATCCCTTACATTAATTTCTCTGAACCAACACTTCAGATGTCAAAAGTTCTGCTTGGCAGAATGGAAGCTTAAATGAAATATCTAGCAATGAAGGCTGAAGGGAGTTGCCACCTCCATGATTCTGATGTTTGAATTTTGACGTGAAGCAAGGATGTTTGTAGTCCTATTTTCTGCTACTACTTTTCAGAGTTCATTTTGCTGAAAGATACTTTTTGTCTTAATTCTCAAGTTGCTTTAGTTCCCTGAGAAGATGCTTTATTCTCAGCAAAAGGGAACCTGACTCTAACACATTTCACTTTGTTGGCATGGATTTGAAGGGGGTCTAGAAGGTCAAGGGATTTGTCCAGAGTCTCAGGTTAGTGGCTCTGAGGCTAGCCTCCCCTCCACTGTGTTGGAATCAGCTGGGTCCAGGATCCCGGTTCTCCAGGATCCGGTCTAGCCACTAGACCACATGGTCTTCCAAATGAAACCGAAGTGCTACTGCAAGCCAGAAGGAAGCTCTTCAAACTCAGTAGAGTGTTTGCACAAAGACTTCTTTTAAGGCAAGGGGGTGGGTGGAGGCATTAAGAAAAACCTTTTCATAAGCAAGTGCCTTGGATCGTCTTTACCTTTTGAACCATTAACTCTTTCTTTAGTAAATGATTGCTAAAAACACTGTTCCTGTTTGTAACAAGCAACGACCTACATCATATATGTGATGGTACTTTGCACCCTTTTTTAAAAAAAGGGTATTTCTATCATATCTAGGGTGGAGAGCTAACAAATTTTGAAAACCTGTTATGTATTAGGTGCCTCATGTTCGTTATCTCAAATAACATTCACAATAACCCACAATAACTTCACAATAGGTATGATTATCTCCATTTTACTGGTACAGAACTGGAAGTTAAGGGAGATTAAAAAAAAAAAAAAAAAGAACTTGCTCTCTGCCACTATGGAAAACAGTATGGAGGTTCCTCAAAAAACTAAAAATAGAGTTACCATATGATCCAGCAACCCCACTCCTGAGCATACATACAGACAAAACTATAATTCAAAAAGACGTGCACCCCTATGTTCATAGCGGTACTATTCACAATAGCCAGGACATGGAAACAACCTAAATGTCCATTGACAGATGAATGGATAAAGAAGATGTGGTGTACACATATGATGGAATATTACTCAGCCATTGAAAAGAATGAAATAAGGCCATTTGCAACAACATGGATGGACCGGGAGATTATCATACTAAGTGAAGTAAGTCAGACAGAAAAAGACAAATACAAATTACAGCCCTTATATGTGGAATCTAAAATATGACACAAATGAACATATCCACAAAACAGAAACAGACTCACAGACATTGAGAACAGACTTGTGGTTGCCAAGGAAAGGGGTGGGGGAGGGAAGGATCAGGAGTTTGGGATTAGCAGATGCAAAGTATTATATATAGGATGGTCCTATTGTATAGCATAGGGAAGTATATTCAGTATCCTGTATATATATATATATATAAAACTGTAAAGGGTACCACTGACAACCACCTATGGATGGCCAGGCACCATAGTAACCACTTGCATGAGTTATCTTACAACAGGAGCTCCTGGTAAGGAATGTGGAACTAACAAGCTACCACCAACTGGAAGAATTCGGGAAAGGTCAAAAGGAGAGAGGAGACTTCAGTCCATATATCCTACCAATGTCCCAGAATCCTTCTAGCTGGAATCCATCTTGGCTGAGTGATGCACGCACCACCAGGAAGGACCCCGAGTCAGAGTGATTGGCCAGAGACAACCGGAAACTAATCCGATCACCATAAAACACGAGGCTGCAAGCCACATGGCAGAACAGTTCTCCCGGGTTCCCTTCCCCTCCTGCTCTCCGCCCGGACGTCCCTTCCCAATAAAGTCTCTTGTTTTGTCAGTATGTGTGTCTCCTCAGATGATTCATTTCCGAGTGTTAGACTAGAGCCCACTCTTGGGCCTTGGAAGGGGTCCCTTCCCCCTTCCTGCAACATAACTGTATCACTTTGCTGTTCAGCAGAAATTAATACAACATTGTAAATCAACTATACTCCAATAAATTTTTTTTAAAAGGCTTGCTCAAGTTCTCATAATCTGTAAATGACAGAACCAAGATTATGGACCATTCCCATTGAATACATGGAGGATATAGAAACAACTTATTTAAGTTTGAAATGTAATTTTTTTGTGTCAACTGAAGTATAATGCACAACATAAAAGTTGAGAATTACGTTTTATTCAGCAGACTCACTGCGGACTGTAGCCCGGAATGGCAGCCTCTCAGATCACTCTGAGGACTGTCCCAAAGAGGTAAGGGAGGAGCCCGGATACATAGGAGTTTTTGCTGGAAAAATAAATGTACTCAAACATCAAAAGGTGACTGCTAATCACAAAAACAGATGTCTCCATTAATGAGTTTAGTGCTTTTCTATCTATGGGCAGGTGCAAGAGTCTGGGCTCATTGAAGTTTTTCCTTTGATATACATCTTAACTATGTAGGGCCAGTATCCTGTTTTTCTCTGTTCTGAATCCCCTCAGGGTGTACCATCAGGGGCGGCTGCCGTGACTGGTGGCTTTATGGCCACAACATCCTTTGTTTACTGAAATGACAGGTGACATTCTTTGTCCACAATTGCTCAGCCCAAATTGACATCTTTTGAATCTGTAGAATTCCCATACCTTTTCTCTCCTTAATCGTCTCCAATTGCAATAAATAAATTTTAGATGTATTTCACAGTATTTCTTTCTTAGTTATGTTTTAACCATAATTGGCATCATTGTGCAATTTTTCCACTGAATTTGTAATTAATCTTATAGGGCTTTGAGAGGTGTGGGTCTGATCAAGGGAAAGGATGACCAAGAAAGATAGTAACACACACGCTTTATTGGATGGCACTTGAATAAGGATGCAAGAGAGGGGAATTCTGGGACTTCCCTGGTGGTCCAGTGGGTAAGACTCCACACTCTCAATGCAGGGGGCCCGGGTTTAATCCCTGGTTGGGGAACTAGATCCCACATGTATGTCACAACTAAAGATCCCGCATGCCGCAACTGAGACCCAGCACAGCCAAAAATAAATAAAATAAAATAAATAATAAATAAATACATACAAAAAAGAGAGAGGGGGGACATCTATCACAGCACATGACCATTCAGAGGCTTACCACAAGGAGCCATCATCTAAAAGGGGAGTAAGGCAAGAGTACTCCTAGGGGAAGGAGGGATGAGAGAAGGGGCTTACATGGAGTCTCTGGGTGAGAGAGCTCCGAGGGCGGCATCAGCTTTGGGGCTTTTTATTGCAAGTCTCTGCCTTACCCATAGGTAACAACTGTTGGGTGATGTTTTAAAGCAGGGGTCCCCAGCCCCCAGGCCGTGGACCGCTACCAGTGCGTGGCCTGTTAGGAGCCGGGCTGCACAGCAGGAGGTGAGCAGTGGGTGAGTGAGTGAAGAAGCTTCATCTGCCGCTCTGCATCACTGCATTACCGTCTGAACCACACCCATTGTGGAAAAATTGTCTTCCACGCAACCAGTCCCTGGCGCCAAAAGTGTTCGGCACCTCTGTTTTAGAGGTATGCAAAGCAAGCAGGCAATAAGTGGCTAAAATTTGGATTGTTTAGGCTATTTTAAAAATAATTGGACGTGTAAAAAGTTGAGTTTGGCACCAGTGGGCTTTTGTGCTAACGGAGCTCAACCTTCAGTGAAGAAAATAAGAACCAAGGGGCCAGCACACAGAGACCGTCTTTGACTCGTGTATAGGACAATCTATCTCAAGGCACCGGAAGCACTTAATTGTTCTGGGAACAGAGAATAGCTTCCTTCGATCACAGAAAGTATCTGATTCAACGAAACTAATAGTTTATGAGTTCAATGATATTACCCTCTATGGTTTTATTTACCTACACTTGTATAAAGAAAAAAAAATTGTTTGTGCTAAGTGGAAGTAGGTGACCCTACCTTCAAATATAATTGTATTTCAAAGAATCATATTATTTGAATTTCTTTTTTTTATTTGAACTTCTTATGATTAATTTCTTATGATTACAAATTTTGGTGTCACTTTGTAACATATTGAAATATTTCTGCTTCCAGCTAGAACCACCTAAGGATTTATGTTTAATTCTTCTTATCCATATATGTATGAAATACGTAAACATTGATGAGAAGTCCAGTGAAACCCTAAACTCCCCTTGCATCTTGTAGGTGCATATGCATTTATCTTGAGTTTGTGAGGGCAATTCTCATTCTGATATAAGCTATTAGCTCTATTGCAACTCAATAACATTTACAACTGGCATACACATTGACTGCAGGCCTTCTCCTGTCTTGCTTCCTGTCCCTGGTATTGCTGGCAGCTCTAGCCAGCCTCCTCTGCTGAGGCTCATCCAGGTACCAGGCTCTGTGCCCTCAAACTCCAGGGGACACATGACAAGCCTTCCTAAGAATTCTTAGTCACTATACCTTGTATTGCAGCCCTGGGTGTAGGCAACTGCAGCACTCTCTGCTTTCAAGTTTTCCATGAAGGAAATCTCTTTTCATCTGAATCTCTAGGTTCTTGGTGGATGCTGGATATTGGACCAGCTTGGCCATCTCCAAGGTGATGTGTCTAGTTTCTCTCTTTGAATGTACGGGCACTTTTCCCACTGGCCTCAACTTTAAGGCCTCATCTAGCACTCCAAGATTACCTGAAACATCCTATTTGCCTTCCTATTACCTGCAATAGCAGATTATTTATGGGTATTGAAGAGCCAGCTTAGAAAGAACAAGGGGAAAGGAACTAACATTTTTTGAGTACTTACTATACGATAAATACATTATATGAATTATCACATTCACTCTTCATGACAATTCTAACAAGTAGGCACCAGTTTATCCCTTTTTATTATTGAGTGAACTAAAACGAGGCACCTTTACCTACGATCAAAGCAATGATTCAAATTCAGATCTGTTTGATTTGAAATATGGGCATCAAAATTACGAGCATTTAGAAATATATATCAATAAGCATTTCCTATCCAAGTAATTCTAAGATAGAATTAAACCAATTAGAGATTGAAAAATATCTGAGAAGGACAACAAAACTTACAGAATAACTCACTTTTCCATTTGTAATATCAATTTCTACCAATCTTAAGTCAGTGGTTATCTTGCAGGAACTTTATAGATCTATCACACAAGGGTAATATGCAAAAACAAAAGATGATTTGGTGACACATTATTTGTTGAACTGGGTAGTTTCTTGTTAGTGGTGAGCATCTTGTTTAGTACAACAGACCTTATTTGTGCCCCTCACTTCCTTTACATAAAATAATCATCCACATATATTCACTGAAAACCATAAATTGCAAAGTTGTATGTCTTGTGTTGTCTACATTTTAAATTGCTTTATTCAGATATAACTGAACTATGATAAACTGCATATTTTAGGGTGTACACTTTGTTAAGTTTTTTAAAATTTTTATTTTATATTGGGGTACAGCTGATTTACAATGTTGTGTTAGTTTCAGGTGTACAGCAAAGTGATTCAGTTATACATATATCTATTCTTTTTCAAATTCTTTTCCCATTTATTATAGAATACTGAGCAGAGTTCCCTGTGCTATACAGTAGGTCCTTGTTGGTTATACACTTTGATAAGTTTTATACCTGTGAACTTATCACCACAATCAAGACAGTGAAAATATCCATCACCCTCAAAAGTTTCCTTGTGCACCTTGACAATCTTTCTCTTGCCTCTCTCTCCCACCCAAACAATCACTGATCTGCTTTCTGTCACTAAAGATTAGTTTATATTTTCTAGAGTTTTAAGAAAATCAAAACATTTAATATATTCTCTTTTTGTTATAGATATCTATATCTATATAGATATAGTACAATTTGTTTATCCATTCACCTGTTGATGGACATTTGGATTGCTTCCAGTTTTAAGTTATTTCAAAGAAAACCTTCTATGAACATATGTCTTTGTATGAACATATGCTTTCTTTCTTTTGGGTAAATACTAAAGAGTGGAATGCTTGGATCACAGGGCAGATGTATGTTTAACTTTTTAAGAAACTGTCAAACCATTTTCCAAAGTGACTGTAGCATTTTATACTCCACCAGAAGTGTATGAGAGTTCTAGTCTTCAAATTTTGGCCCACACTTGGCATGGCCAGTCTTTTTCATTTTAATCATTCTAATAGGTTCATGGTGGTATCTCATTGTAGTTTTAATTTCCTTTTCCCTAGTGACTAATGCTGTTGAACACCTTTTCATATGCTTATTCGCCATCCAAATCTGTTCAAATCTTTTGCTCATTTAAAAACAATGTAGTCTTTGTTTTTCAAAAATAAAAAGAAATAAAATAATATTGGTTAGGGTATGTCAAAAAAATGTTTAGAGGACCACTCCCCAAACCAAAAAAAGTAGATATTTGTGGATATTAGAATTAAAGGAAAATTTAAACTTATAAGTTATGCATTTCTGAAATGTTTAAATACTTTTGCAGTGAGCATGTGTTACTTATGAGGAAAAACAATTTATCTTTCTGTCTTTTGCAAATGTACATTTAAGACAATCTTTATGCACTTGATGATTTGGTGAGGAAGGTCCAGAGAATGATTTTGGAATAATGAGAATTGAGCTTTCTACAGCTGCTGCTACCTCTTCTCACACAGCATTATAAGGAGGCTTCCTGAGAACAGAACATCTGGGAACAACGGGTGGAAGAAGGGTATTGCTAGACAGAGCGCTAGAAGGGTAGTACTTTGACTAGTTTTTATTTTGCTCTGCAAACATGGCGGGTCAGGGAAGAGTCTGAGCCAAGCAACTGGAAAGACAGGTGAGTTCTGGAAAAAGATGAGAAGATGAGAAGGCTGCTTGGGGAGGAACACTGGGAAGTCCAAGGAGGTGAATTTAGGGTAAATTGTCTTGTGAAAGGGTGATATAACCCTCTTCTCCATCTGCCCAAGAAAACCTCTTTAAAATCAACATTATTCATTAGTTCTTTTTGGAGGTCAACTTATGTTTTCTGGGTATCTCCAGGTTGATACAGAGAGAGAGCGGGGATGGACCTTAGGACCTCAGCTCACAAAACTCTTAAACTGGTGAAAGAAAAGAGAAATGATGAGCAAGTACAAATTTAGTCTTAAATCACTTAAAATAATTTTTTAAAATCATAAAGATAATTTTTAAGTGCAATTTTAGGTTTCTAATAAAATTGAGAGGGAGGTACAGAGATTTTCCATATATCCCCTCTCTTCACACATGCATAACTTCCCGCTTTATCAACATCCCCCTTTCTCAACATCAGTCACCAGAATGGTAGGTATTTTTACCAAAGGTGAACCTACAGTGACATATCACAGTCACCCGAAGTTCATTGCTTACTTTAGGGTTCACTCTTGGTGTTGTCCATTCTATTTCCCTGCCTTAAAAATCTTCTCTGCTCTGCCTATTCAGCTCTTCCCTCCCCCCAATCCTGGCAACCACTAATAATTTTAATTGTCTCCATAGCTTTGCTTTTTCCAGAATGTCCTACAATTGGAATCATGCAGTATGTAGTCTTTTCAGATTGGCTTCTTTCCCTTAGGAATATGCATTTAAGGTCCTCATGTTGTTTCATGGCTTGATAGCTCATTTCTTTTTAGCACTGAATAATATTCCATTGTCTGGATGTACCACAGTTTATTTATCCATTCACCTACTGAAGGACATCTTAGTTGTTTTCAAGTTTTAGCAGTTATGAATATAGCTGCTATAAACACCCATGTGCAGGTTTTGTGTAGACATAAATTTTCAGCTCCTTTAGGTAAATAGCAAGGAACGTGATTGCTGGATCCTATGATAAGAATATGTTTAGTTCTTTAGGAAACTCCCAAACTGTGTTCCAAAATGACTCTGCCATTTTACATTCCCACCAGCATTGTATGAGTGTTTCTATTGTTCCACATTCTTACCAGCATTTGGTGTTTTCAGTGTTCTGAATTTGGCCGTTCTAATTTGTGTGTAGTGGTATCTCATTGTTGTTTTAAATCACATTTCCTTGATGACATATAATGTAGAGCATCTTTTCATATGCTTATTTACCACCTGTTTATCTTCTTTGGTGGAGTGTCTATGAAGATCTTTGGTTATTTTTAAATTGGGTTCTTTGTTTTCTTACTATTGAATTTTAAGAGTTCTTTGTATATTTTGGATAACAGTCCTGTCAGATGTCTTTGAAAATATTTTCTCCCATTCTATGGCTTGCCTTCTCATTTTCTTGACATTGTCTTTTGCAGAGCAGAAGTTTTAAATTTTAATGAAGTTCAGCTTACTACTTATTTCTTTCAGGGATCAGGGCTTTGGTGGTGAATCTCGCTTTTTTTTTTTTAAACCCATTTTTAAAAAGTCCTCTTGACTAGGTAAAGTGAAAGAAGAGAGGCAGCCTCTATCCATCAGAGTCCTCATAGAAAAGACAGTCAAAAGGTCATTGAGAAGATTATAATGAAGAGACTACTTCCTGAGATGAGGTCAAGGTTAAGGGAAATAAAAGACGTTGACCTAGCAGGAAACTGTTGTCAGCCCTAAGCCTAAAGGGACAATGGGAAGGGGCAGCTACTGGATGCTGAAAGAGAGGAGCTGCTGGAGAGGAATGTGGCCTTAAGTAGAGGAACCAAATGGGAGCCAGAAGGCAGCGAACCATGATGTGTTCCACACAGGTCGGTGGTCAGAGGCTCAAAGAAGAGCTGGGACAGAGTGAATCTAGATGGGCCTATGAAGGACATCCTCGCACAGACTCCCACCAAAATCCTACTCTTCCCATCCACTCACCCCTTAAACCACCCACGTCCATCTGGAAAGTCATAAAGAACAGTTTCAACCTAGAGGCTGGTGATTCCTAATTCCTTTAGGCTCACAGACTCCAAAAAGCACTTATAAGCACCTTCATAAATTTACATACAATATTTTTCCTCCTTACAGACAGGGAACCCTTTATTATGCAAGTAGTTAGATCTTTCTCACTGATATTCTTGCAAAAAATAGTAGCCAATACCTGAAAAAAGTTTTGAAATAAATCCAGATTGTATATTTAAAATAAAAAAAATTCAGGAGGAAATTTCTGCTTAAAAGGAAATTTCAAAAGTACATGGCTTTTTTTTTTTAACTTCAATAAGCACTTTAGCTTTATTTGACATTCTACACATGTCAGTTCTAACTCTGATGGCAGTAAGTTATGAAATCCTTGATTACAAGGGTAGGTATTACAGATGGAATGAACATTTCCATTTCTTGCCTTTGCAGCTAAGGGTTGGTTTGACTGAGAAAAATGTCAGAATTCTCAAACACGCTGTGAGTTGGATTCCTTCTGTATCGTGTCTTTGTCTTTGTTCTCCAATCATTGGGATCATCTTTGTTTTTTGTTTTTGTTTGTTTGTTTGTTTTTGGCCATGCCATGCGGCATTCGGGATCTTAGTTCCCAGACCAGGGGACCAGGGATCGAACCCATGGCCCCAGCAGTGGAAGTGAGGAGTCTTAACCACTGGACCACCAGGGAAATCCTGAAGTCATCTTTGTCAAGATCTGCTCCATTGACACTATCTGGTATTTTGAGCAGAGGTAACGTGCAGATTTCTGCAGTGTTTCCCGATTCTAGGGGTATTTTCCTGACAAGGAATTGGCACCCTGGGTTATAGCTGGCAGGAAAAATTTTCCCCAGATCTATAAACTTTCCTTAGCTGTCTCCCTCCAATCTTCCAAAGAGGTAGCCTCATCCAAAGAGTAGGTAGTTTTCTAGCAATTCCCCTCACAGTGAGTAAGGGACTTTGGAGTGTGGCCCCCAAATTTAGACTGCTTGAAGCTTGGAACCACTCTTTAAAACCTTGAGAACTTAAGCAAGTTACTTGACTCGATTTCCTCATAGTGGATAATAATAGTACCTATTTAATAAGATTGTTGTGAGGATTAGATTAATTCAGATAAAGCTTTATAAAGGGGTAGCCACATTTTGTTATTATTCTAATAGCCACATACATCTAGAAAGCTGTGGAAGAATTCTTTCCTGTCATTCATTCTTCTGTTCATTTGTTCATCTGCTTCTGAATATTTACTGAGCTCAGCACTGTGCTCTGTGCTAGAGATAGAATGATCAACTAATACAGAATTAGTCCCTGGCTTCCTTGAGCCCATAGTCTAGTAGGGAAGACAGATGCTAATCAAATAATCATAACCGCAAATATAAAATTATTATGGAAGTAAGGTACATGCTTCTATGAAAACCAGTAATGGAGAGCTATGACCCTAAAGAAGTGTTGTTTAATCTGAGATCTTAAGGCTGAGAATGAGTTCTCTACCTTGAATTCAGTTAAGTGCTGATAGACTTACTTTTCAGACAGCTGGGCTTTCTATATAGCAGAGGAGAACTTCAAAAACTTCAGAAAAGACAGAAATTCAAGGCTCTGACATTGAATAGGTTGATGACTTTTGGAGTAGTAAACAATATTTTAATCAGGGTTTGTCTCTGACATGAATGCAAGACAGTCTGGGATGGAATGAATCTCAGTGATGTGTGAAGTTTCTTCCTTCACCAAGCCAGAAAGCCCAGAGGCACTGCCAAATACGGCTGGGTCTCCGGCTGTGCCCAGGATCAATGTCTGAGTTGAAGTTTTGTTTGGCAAATAAAGTTTTTACAATTTCAAAACCACAGGAGGCCTCTGAACTTTCCAGAAGGGCTCCCAACATAGGAATCCTCCTTTGATACTGTCTTCATACAAATAACATGGGAACCAGGACTTTGCTCTGCTAAGAGAAGTCAATACCTTCATGATAAAGAGAAATGGCCCCCAATGTTCATAGCAGCACTATTCACAATAGCCAAGATGTGGAAGCAACCCACGTGTCCATCGACAGAGGAATGGATAAAAAAGATGTGGTAGATGGAATTCTACTCAGCCATAAAAAAGAATGAAATAATGCCATGGGCAGCAACATGGATGGACCTAGAGAGTATCATACTAAGTAAAATAAGTCAGAAAGAGAAAGACAAATATCATATGATATTGCTTATATGTGGAATCTAAAATCTGGCAAAAATGAACTTATTTACAAAACAGAAACAGACTCACAGACATAGAAAACAAACTTACAGTTACCAAAGGGGAAGGGGGGCAGAGTCAGAAGTAGGGGATTCACATATACACACTACTATATATAAAATAGACAAACAACAAAGACCTACTGTATAGCACAGGGAACTATATTCAATATTTTGTAATAACCTATAATGGAAAAGAATCTGAAAAAAAATTAAAATGAGGATAATATATATTTTTAAAGTGCTATCCAAAATTAAAAAAAAGAGAGAGAGAGAGAGAAGGGCAATTCTTCAATGATCTGCTCCAAAATACTGACAGATTTTACTGATTCTGGAATGGATGAGAACATTTGACAGGGTATTGTCTGAGTTTTAAAATTTTCCTCCAAGGCATAAATCAGCTTAACCATTTCCAAGACACATTGCTTCCTCAAGGTCTTTTATCTGGTAACAGATAAAACTGCAGTATGCAGTTTTGTAGGATGGCTAAAGACAACATTCTTTGTGTTGAAGCAAATCCAATTTTGGTAACATTTTAATGTCTTTCAATTGAGCATTTTACTTAGGCAAAAACAGCAGACCATGCAGTGAATTGTCAGGGTGTAAGGGACCACTTCAGCTCTGTTGGCTTCCTACTTCCATAGGTAAGCATCTTGCCACACAAGATGCCCTCTGACTTTTGTGTTCTGCTGATACAAATAAAACCCAACCATATATATATATATATATATATATATATATATATATATATATATATAGTGATATTTCCTAGCCTAAGCTGGTATCAAGTTATAGATAGATAGGTGATAGATGTTCATAATCATAATGACATGAAACATTTGCAATTCATATCAAAGGAAGGCCTGATAGATATTATAGTTGGTCAATGATGACAGCTACAAATTACCAAATGGTACTTTGCTTTACAGGCTGCCTTTTACTTTAGTATGAAACAATGCTTTAGTAACAAATATAAGTTATACAAAAGGTTTTCTCCCCTAATTATAATTTTAAATATTGGAGAAGACATAAAAGAAAAATATCTTTTCCCACAGTTTGGATCTTCTGAAAGCCACCAGTGGGTGCTCTGGGTCAGAAGGCCCAGGCTAACAACCTCACCTATGTAATCTTTAATCTTACAGTACTAACCTCTCTCTGTTTTTTCTTTCCTCTCTCTTTAATTTCAATTTCACCTTTACAGTACTTTAGGTATTAAATACAACTGTCTGAAGTGAGTTAGAGAATCATTTAAATAACTTGGAGCAGCAATTTATAAACTGTGGTACAAAGGATCACTGATGCCCACTGAAAAACCTAAACACTTTTCCCAGCCTTCCGTGGCCTTTGCAGTGTCAGTCGTTTTGCATCTCCTCCCCTCTCCTCAGACTTGTTTTTAACCCCAATGTTTCTCTGAATTATAATGAGTCTCTCAACAGTTTTTGTGTATCAAGATTGACCATGTGCACGTCTCAAAGAATATTCTCTTCTCCTAGCAGGGTTTTTTGACCTATGTAGGGTCTGTGAACTCTTAGGGGATTCAGAGATATCCTTTAAAGGGGTCTGGCACAAAAACTTCCACGTGCATTTCCCTATTTGGAGTTTCACGTACCACAATTCTTTTCTTCCTATGACTGTTTTTCCTGACTTCATTCTTATTTTTCTAGAAGACTCATTACTTCAGCCGATCCATTCATGATCACTTTCTCTTGTTTGTATTATTTTCCTTTCCTCATTCTAAATCCTCATTCACTTCAGCATTTGAATTTGCAGCCTCCCCGTTACCCTAAGTCTGGCCTTGTAAGGAGAGCCCTTCACTTCATGCCCCCAGCAGGGGTCACCCTAATTCCTTCCCAGAGAGTCATACAGTCCAAATGTCCATTATCAAGTTAAAGGACCCACCTTCTAGTCTTGGAACTGTAGTTCCAGTTTCCATGAAACATTATAAATACTTAAAGCTCAACATTCACAATGTTCTCATCTCCATTCTTATCTAATAGTGGGTAGCACTTTAAGCTCCCTTTTAAAAAATAATTTATTTATTTATTTTTGGGTGCATTGGGTCTTAATTGCTGCCCGCGGGCTTTCTCTAGTTTTGGTGAGCGGGGGTTACTCTTCGTTACTGTGCACGGGCTTCTCACTGCAGTGGCTTCTCTTGTTGCGGAGCATGGACTCTAGGCACACAGCCTTCAGTAGTTGTGGTGCAAGGGCTTAGTTGCTCCACCGCATGTGGGATCTTCCCAGACCAGGGCTCAAACCTATGTCCCCTGCATTGGCAAGCAGATTCTTAACCACTGCGCCACCAGAGAAGTCCCTAAGCCCTTTTCGAAGTTAGTAATTTTATTTTGAAATCGTGTTTGCTTATTTATTTTTGCTATAATTCCTACAGGAAAGAAAAACTCAAAATCATGCCTTACACTGTAGATCAAATTTTCTCAAAGTATACCACAAAGTAAAATTATTGTACTTTTTTTTCTCTGTAACTCATGCTTTCTCCTAATATACTGGAGATTTTTGTATGTATGTATTTGAAGCACTTAGCAGCTAAATGATATAATATAAATAAGATTGAATTAGGATGTCTTCTTTTTTAAAAATATTTATTTATTTGGCTGTGTCGGGTCTTAGTTGTGGCACGTGGGATCTTTGTTGCGGCAAGCAGGATCTTTCATTGAGGGGCGTGAGCTTCTCTCTAATTGTGGTGCGTGGGCTTAGTGGGATTTTATTTCCCCGATCAGGGATTGAACCCTCATCCCCTGCACTGGAAGGCAGATTCTTAACCACTGGATCACGGGGGAAGTCCCAGGATATCTTTTCATTGTTTTTTTTTTTTTTTTTTTTTTTTTTTGCGGTATGCGGACCTCTCACTGTTGTGGCCTCTCCCGTTGTGGAGCACAGGCTCCGGACACGCAGGGTCAGCGGCCATGGCTCACAGGCCCAGCCGCTCCGCGGCATGTGGGATCTTCCCAGACCAGGGCTCAAACCCATGTCCCCTGCATCGGCAGGCGGACTCTCAACCACTGCGCCACCAGGGAAGCCCTTTTCATTGTTTTTTAATCAAACATTCTCTTTAAAATTCTTTTCTGTAATTATTTATGCCATTTAAAAAAATGTGTTGAGTTTATTATACTAAATAAAAAAGAACCAGGAAAAATTAGCAACATAACAGCTAGTTACGAAGACATAATAATGTGCCAATTAAAGTGATTACTAGAGTTGAGCTCAGGGAACAACTTGATTTAAACAAAAATATCACACCAGTGATTCTACCTTCTCATTCTTGCATCATTAAATTAGATCATTCCCACAAGCATTAAACATGTTATTATTTTTCTCCTCTTAAAACAAACAAAAACTTTTTTTGAGCCTACTTCTCCAGCTATTACCCCAATTCTCTGCTCTTCTCTGAAACAAAACTACTTAAAAGAGTTGCTTGTATTTTCCATCTTCCTCTCCTCTCATTCTGCCTTTTGTCCATTCAAATCAGGCTTTTTCCCACCACTCCTCTGAACTTGCTCTTGTCCAGTGGGTCACCAGCAACCTTCATGTTGCTAAATCCAATGGTCAATTCTCAGTTCTCATCCTACTTGACCTATGAGTAGCATTTGACAATAATGCTTCGTACTACAAACATTTTCTTCAGTTGCTTCCAGGACACCACACTGACCTGGTTTTCCTGTTACGTTGCTGATCCCTCATTGTCAATCTCCTGTCCTAGATTCTCATCCTCTTCTTATGGGTGTTAGAGTTCCATAGGCTCTGGTGTGGTCCTCTTCTGTTCTACATCTCCACTCATTTCCTAGATGATCTCTTCCAGATCCGAGGCTTTAAATTCCTTCCATGATTCTCTAATGAATCATGTTCCACTGCTGATAACAGAGATTCAATGACAATAGCTTAAACACAGACGAGTTCACTCTCTCACATTACCAAGGGTCAGAAGGAGCCTGAAGAAGCCAGTCCACAGCTGATGTGGCAGATCCATGAAGTCATCAGAGACTCAGGCTACTTCTGATTTTCTGCTCCATCATCCTAGTGTGGGGCTTCTATTCTCGGGTCCACCTCATGATCTGAGATGGCTAAGTTAGCTCTAGGCATCATCTACAGATCAGGAGGAAGGGAAGGAGAAAGGAGAACCATCAGCAGACCAGCAATTTTAAAGGAGCCTTTTTGGAAGCCCCTGGCCCCAACACACATATACATTTGCAAGTTTATCTCATTAGTTCAATGGCTAGATTCAGTCATGTGCTTATATCTCTCTGCAAGGGAAACTGGTAGTTGTGGCCTTTATTCCAGGTAGCAATATGTTCAGCTAAAGTTGACGTTCTATACTAAAGAGGAAGAGGAGAAAGAATATTTGCTAAGCATCTAGTAATCTCTGCTATAATATCAATATACTGAAAGTCCCATATTAATGTCTCTAGCCCTGTACTCTTCTCTGAGCCTCAAGACTACTTATTCCTTAGCTCTGCTTGGATGCCTCCTTGGCAAGTCAAACTTAACATGAGTAAACACTCCCTTTACAATGCAGTCTCAGCCATGAATGCCTGATTGGGATGAGTTGAGAAAAGAAGGAGCAATGAGAAAGTGAAGACAGTGAATAGAGAGAACTGTTTCAAGGAATTTTGATATAAAAAGGAACAGAGGGGAAATCATTGCAGTAGTGAAGTCCTCAAGAAGACAAGAGTGGGAATTCCCTGGTGGTCCCATGGTTAGGACTCTGCATTCTCACTGCTGAGGGCCTGGCTTCGATCCCTGGTCGGGGAACTAAAATCCCACAAGCTGTAGGGTGTGGCCCAATAAATAATAATAAAATAAAATAAATAACCATAGAAGACAAGTATGGGTGGAATGCAATGCACAAGCGAGGAGATTGGCTTTTGATGGAAACCGGAGTTTACAGGTACAACTTTTAGTCAAGAAGGCTCACTGAATTGAAGCTTTGATAACCCACTCTGCACCAAATGAATGACGATAATAGGTCAAACCTAAAGGGAGAAAACAATAAATATAAATCCAGGTTCAGAAATAAGACAAACAGCCCCTAGGTGGAAATAGAACAAAAATGTCAAAGCAAGTAGGCTGAAGCCACAACGTTTATGGGAAATCCAGAAAGCACAGAGCCCTGGCCAGGATTTCAGCTCCTGAGGCATAGAGGACACTAAAATTGCTCCATGAGAAACTAAGTTCAGCCTTACAGCCTGAAAACTCCTCTCTTCTCAGGAATGAGGCTGAAAAAATATTAAAACTCTAGGTAACTTCTACTAGGAGACGTGGCTTTCAGACCATAGACCCAGGAAGAAGGGGTTACCCAGATACAATCTTACAGTCAAACATTGAGCCATCCTGCCTAATTGCTCTGTGATTGGAGCTGCGGAATCCACAATATTACTTTAGGGCAGGAATTCCAAGTTACTACTATAATACTTGGCTTTTGGTCAAGGGTCTGCTGACAGAGAGAGGTGAGCTCGTGGTTGAAGGCATGGGGAGAGACACAAAGAAAAATGTTAAAACCTTTCAAAGGCTTCAATGTGAACGTGCAACCTCACATTCAAAACATGTGGATAGGTTTAATGCTGAGGAAGAAAGCCAACAACATTAACAATTAGAATGTGAGTTGACGACAGATAAAATCAGTTTTATGTCTGGAGTAGTTTGATAAGATTTTAATAGAAATATGATTGAAACGATCAAAGAATTAAAGGCATAATTTTACCAAAAAGAACAAGAGATTATGGAATAAAAATAAACAAAAATGAAACACAAAAGAGATGATCCAAAGTTTGTATATAAAAAATACAGTCGTTGGAGTACAAATGTATTAGATTTGAATTCCAAAACAGTCAAAGGGAAAATTAGTGACTTGCAAGATTGTAAAATGGAACAGCCCAGAACACAGAAAAGAGAGCAAAGAGAGAGACATGGGTATGGACAGGGTAAGATGGTGTATTTAGTCGTGGGAGACCAGGCAGTTCTTTTTGTATTGCTTCTATTTTCTCAGTAAAGTTAGAGGTGAGATCATCAGCTGACATGGAGGAGGAGATGTTGAGTGTTAGAAGAGAAAGGAAAAGAAGTGACAGTCCTTTTAGAGAGTGGGACGTAAATTAAGGAAATATGGAAGGATTACCAGGAAGTGCTGGTGGCCCTCTCCAGTCTATTAGGATTTAGACCCCCTAAAAAAAGTCTGTTGCCAATGGGCCAGATCCTGGGCAAGGGCCAAGAAGCAAATTGAGTGGAAAGACATATGTTAGGAACACATTCAATTCATTGTGATTATTTACTTTCATAATTGAATGAAAAAGTGGATTCTGTCTATAAAAAGACAGATTTTCAAGTGAAAGTATAGAGAAAAGAGGAAACAGATAACCTATGAGGAAAGAAGAGCAAAGAGAGAGAAAAAAGAAGAAAGCAGTAGAGGTATGTCACAGTCATGTGTATTAGAATCAGGTATAGTGACACACTACTATGTGTAAAATAGATAACCAACAAAGATAACCAACAAGGACCTACTGTACAGCACAGGGAATTATACTCAATATTTTGTAATAACCTATAAAGGTGAAAATCTGAAAAAGAATATACATATATGTGAATTACTGTGCTGTACACCTGAAACTATAACACTTTAAATCAATTACACTTCAATTAAAAAAAAAAGAAGTAGGTATAGTGAGTAGCAAATACTCAGAAAGTAGAAAGAATAATTTAGAAGACAGACTAAATTAGTTATTGGTGGGGGATTGAGAGGGAATCAAATAGCCACTCCTAGTACATTGATCTTCAAAAGTTTTTTTTAGTATATTTTAGAAAATTTTCATCAAAATAAATGGAAAGTTTATAATCCAGTCTTTTAAGGGTTAAGTGTCTATCTGGAAAAGTCTGCCCTTGAAAGTTCATTTCTTGATGATAACAGTTATTTGAGGTATGGGAAGTTTTCTTTTTCCTTTCCTTGTTTAGAAAATAATAATATATGCCATCAGAATCTGGCAATGTTCTAACTACTTGCAACATAGGGATCTCTATATGTTCATTCATTCAGTCAACACATATTTGTTGCCTGTGTACTTATGCATATCACTGGTTTAACTACAAGGACATGTCAAGGCATGTCAATTCTATTACCTGGATTCCATTCCAAGTTCCACTATTCAGTACATGGTAAACTGGGATTGGTTGAGTTGCTTAAACTCTTTGAGTCTCAGTTTCCCCTTCTATAAAATAAAAATGAGGATAATGCTACCTTCCCTCAGGTAACATTACCCTCCCTCATCAGATCCCTATAAACATTAAATGATATAAGATATTTAAAGTGTTTAGACTAGTGCCTTATAAGTGCTCACAACATGGTAGCTGTTATTCTACTAATTAAATTTAATTCTACTAACTAAAATTCCAAGGAGAATATTATACTCTCTTAGAAGTGATACTAAAGCTAAATATTTTAGAGTGAACACTGTACGTTTTATTAGGTATCCAATGCACCTAGTATCTTGCTAGGTACTCTGTGGATAGTCAGTAAATGATATCTACCATTATTACTAATAATACTAATACTTTGGACTTGATAGTACCTCACAATTCTCAAAATGCTGTCATAAGCATTACCTGGTTTGATGCTCACTGCGCCTGGAAAAGTAGATATAGGACAAATATTATCTTCTCAGTTTAACAGATAAAGAAGCAGAGACATGGAGAAAAGCTAAGTGACTTGACCAAAATCACATGGCTTATAAACCGAAGATTACCATGACTGTTAATAAGCATCATAGAGATTGAAAGCATTTATTAATGCAATTGTTGGTTATCTTAATAATTACACTAATCATTTCCTCATTTTGATATAGAAATCATTTTCATTTACTTGTTCGTTATTAGTATATCTAAGGGTATCCACAAAGTAACTTCATTAGTTCATATCTGTATGAAGCATAGTTTTCCTTATACATTTACAGTGGGAAACTTTTCATTTTTTAATAGAACACATAGTTCTTTTGGTCAGAGTTTAAAATTTACATTTCCAGCAGTCCCTTTCCAGTGAAAATGTAACTATTGCTCTTGTTCCATATCTTTTTAGTCATTATCTTTCTCTTATCCTTTCCCTCTTCTGTTTCACACTGAAGATCTGTGAGCTTTGTGATGCTTGTTACTTTTGCCATATGGTGCCATGTGAAAGTAAATTATTAATATGTTTTTCTCCAATACTTGTATCATTTATTAAAGGTGGGAAGTTGCTGGCACTCCCTATGAAGCTATATGTTAAGCACTTGCCTAGAGTTTGGCCTTGTTGTGATTTGCCCTTTGTTAGTCTCCCTATACTTTTGTTTAAGAAGGAAGGTCCTTTCCTGCTTGGGAAGATGGATGAGGCCTTCGATGTACTGGTGGAGAAATGTGTCAAGCTTCGGACCTACAGGAGCCTGGAAAGGGGCTGAATGGTTCTACATAAGGACATGGGATGTCTCTTCTGGAATAGGCAGGAGGGATGGGAAGAAACTTGTGAGGACAGAAGCTACCATGTGATGTGGGACTGAGGAAACACTGAGGTGTGTTATTTACGGTAAAGTCTCTTAGCTGCTCCTTGAAGATCTACAGTTTTCTTCAAGGCCCTTGGAGTTGAATTTGTACATTCTTCAGTTGTGTCACTGTGGGTGCTATGAGCAGAGCAATGTTATATTTGGGTTATACAATCGTACCCACAAAATTTATTTAATTAAATATACATTTGTATATAGCCCTGTACTAGATGCTTTTTTAAGAAAAAAAATGTGTTTTGATTAAAAGGCAGAAAAGTTCAGAACCCGCACACTAAAAGCTTCCTTTTGAAGACCTACTTAAACAGAGTCTGAACTAATTTTTAAAGATTATTTAGAAAACGACTAAAACTTCGTTAGTAGTCTTTAAAACTAGGTGAATGAGCTTCTCTGGGAAAATAACAAGTATTAATGTTGGTATATGTCACAGACTATGGGCTTTAGTTTAGAAATTTATTCAGAAAAGCTCTTAATTTTTTCTGGAAATTAGATAGCAGCATTGTTCCAGCAATTTTCCTGAATTGTCTGTGTGGTTGGCTTCACCACCCTGTTTGCCAGGAAAATTTGGCCTGTAGTTCTCCCAAGTTAGCAGAATCAGTGCAATTTAGTATAAAGCTGTCATTTTTTCCAGTTAACCAATTTTATTGTCAAGTGAGTGATTCTCTGCTGATTGGCTCCACCACAGATTTGATTTCCAGCTTCAGCTTGGTGTTCAGTGCTGTTAGGTAATCATTCCTGTGGCAGAGTCCATGGATGAGCTCTCCAAAACAGTTCCCAATCCCCGTCTCCCTTATCTTCATTTACAACTTGAGCTAGAAAACAAGAATCCCCTATTTCCCAGACTCCTTTGCCACTAAGAGCTGGCCATATAGCATAGTTCTGGCCAAGGAGGTAAAGGGTTTCACTTTGCAAATAGAAAGGAAATAGCCCTTTAGGACAACATTTTTTTCCATTTAGACTATTATTTGTCCCTTTTCCCTTTTTCCTGCATTGAACTTGTATGGGATACCTAGAAGTGCAGCAAGCCATCTTTTGACCACAGGGTAATAATCATGAGAAAGGAATCCAAGTTCCAAAGAGCATCACTGAGCCACTACACCAACATTTGATGGACACGCTGTGTTTCACTGAATGAAATAAATACCACCACCACCCCATCCCCCACCCCCAACCGTGGTCCATTTGGTCCATGTTAGACTTCTGTTGATCAATTACACTTTGGACTAAAACTCTCTTTAGACCCACCTGGCTCCTCTCTTTTTCAACAGAGGCAGTTTTGTTACTTGAGTGGATGCTTCTTAGTGGCCTCTCCAGCCATTCCACAAAGCTCTAATTTCTTTTCCAGAATCTATGTGGTTTATGGAAAGTCATTCCATTCCTGTATCTAGGGATGACGCACTTCACCTAGGCTAAGCCAGTTGATGCATTCCATATTCTAGCCATAATGTTCGGTTCACAATTGATTATATGCTTTACGACGGTCCAATCAGAATGAGTCTCAGGACTTATAGTGAAAACTCTGGATCATGGTCCCTCTCTTTCTTCAGCAAATGTGGTGTACAGATGCAATGCCAGGAACTGCTGCAGTCATTTTGCTACCATGTGACAAGGCAGCCTGAGTACACAGTTGGCATACTGAAGAGGACAGATCTTAACACCCTCACAGAGAGCCAGCCTCCTGATGTGACTGAAGCTGAAGCCTGTCCAGTAATTCCTCTTTATTGTTTAATCATTTCAAGTAGCTGAAGTCTTACTGATACACAGTTCTAGTTTGGCCTGTACCTCTTAGCAGAAAACTTCATGCGTAAGATATCTTCCATTTGTTCCTCCAGATTCACTCTACCCCTTTGCTCCCTGTTCTGTGCCTCATGAGGCTGAACTGTTTTGACCACATCAGTGGGTATGCTTGCCTCTGACTTTCAGTTGGATTTGGCTAACAGGAAGCACCAGCAGGTGATCAGAGGGAAGAAGGGAGTGGAATAAAACCAAGGTATATATTTTCCTGGACCCCTCCTTGTGGGGTCACTGCAGGCTGGCTGTGTCCCTTGGCCAAAGGCCAGAGCTCCTGTCAAGTAGTCTCTCTGCACAGACTTTTCTCTTCTTTTTCTAGTAACCACACCTTCCTCTTGCCCTTTAGTCCTACGTGTGGTAATGGGTCCTCACTGATGCAAACTAGAGAATTGCCCTCTGTCTGTGGTTTTCCTACACTCTGAGCACGTGTCTTTAAATAGTCCTCTTATTAGCATTGCCTCATATCATCCAATTTGACCATGACATCTGTTTCCTGCTTAGGCCCTGACTGGTACACCTCATTCTCTACTCCACCAATGAAAAAGAGGTCACACCTCACCATATCTTCAGTCATCCTGTGCAGTACCCACACATACTTCAGCTCTGTGTTTTCGAGATTGCTGGGGAAGCTGCAACAAGTCTGTGCCTCTTTTCCTTCTCATAAGCATGGAAATAATCATGCTTTTCCTGCATATCTTGCCAGGAATGTTGTAAGAATTAAGTCATGTAATGGATGTAAAGGTACTTAGAAAAGCCGAGTGCTAGACATAGACAAAGCATTGTTACCATTATCGCTACTACTATAGAGATAGGTCGACCCAAGTTCTAACTGTAGTCTACTGAAAGATGTTTGAACACTCTCTCTCTCTCTTTCTCTCTCTTTCTCTGAGTTTACGTGGTATATCTAAACACATACATGTATTTCAGTGACAACTGCAGATACCTCTAATTCCTGGCCACGTACTCCAGTCACCATCATTTGGGTACAAGTCACACTTGTCCTTCACATCCTTTCCTCTATGGGTGGTTAGGTGACAGAAAGAGCATGAGCTTTGGAGCCTTCCAGATTTAGCTTCAGGTTTTCCTCTGGCACTTACTAGTTCTTGGTTAGCAGGGAAATCACTTAGCATCTCTGAGCCTTAGTTTTTTTGTCAATGAAAGACGATGATTGGAAAGATTGGATAAAATAATTTATATGAAGGGTCTGCACGGTTGCCCTTACCTTTTCCTTACCTAGCTCCAGGAAGAGATGTTGAGCATGGTGCAGCTCGCGTTTCCTGGACCTGGAACAGGCAGGCCGTGGCTTATCTTATGCACGAGGGACAGAATGTTCGAATGTCAAAAGATGGACTTTGCGCTGATGGTGGCAAAAGGCCTGGGAAATGACAGCTCAGGTCAGGGAGGGGACACTCTCTTTGACTGAAGCTTACTGGAAACCACACACTGTGGGTGGGACTAACCGGCCACAGAAACCCTTCCCAGAAGTAATCCATGTGATCTGAGGACATTTTACTGATGAGATTAAGATGCTAAGATGCCATCATGGAGGAGCCGACCTAAAGCACAATTAATGCCTAACCAGCTATAAACTTGGAAACTGTAATAGTCTATGGATGTCGATTGAAGTGGTGAGGGAAATAGTATTTACAGAACATCTACATTGGGCCTGGCAGCTTATACACATTATCACACGGAAGCCTCATATTAACCCCATGGAGTGGACATTAAAACCCTTATTCGATGGATGGGGAACTTGACATTCCAATGGCACATAGAATGTAAGTAGCTCTGGATCGGCTTCTCAAACTCACAGCAGGCTGAAGTATATAATATATAGAGTGAGTATGAATCTAAGGCCACAAATTTAGGTGCACAAGAAATGTATGAACTTTATTCTTATGTAACTCAGCTACATTTATATTCTGAGTCACCACGCATCAGAATGGCAGAAACTTAATCTCTGCCAATTTGAAATCCTGCCTCTTCCCTTACATGGCGTCTTACCTGAGTTCTGACTTCATCCAGCTTACTGAAATTTATTGGTTATATGTATTCTATGCTTCCAAAGCATTGGTAGCAGCAGTTAGGGTAGGAGGAAATCTGGTCTTCACTGAGGGGGTCAGGGAGGAATCTCTTCCTCCCTGATTGGTCCATGCAGGTTGTCATGGAGACATCTTTTGTTCTCATCTCTGCAACCCTTCACATCTAGTCAGTTCCTCTCAATTATTCCTTTGCCTCCCTTGGATGTATGAGACTCATCCTGTTGCTACTCCATAATGATGGTTTAGACTTTAGACTTTTCTATCTGCCTACACAGATCACAAAGCTCTCTCTCCTCCAATATTATGCTACCTCCCCAGGATTCTACCCAGTTTTATGGGCACAGGTCTCTTCCACTATTGGATTCCATAATCCCATCTGGGGGTTTGGCCCTGGCTTACATCCTAGTGCTCCAGCTGAAGAGCACCCCACAGACTCCCTATCTCAGGTCACACTGCTGTCAAACTCATCACTTCCCCTTTAATTCTTTTCTTTCACCAGATGTAGTGGATCATTTTCTAGTGGTAAGAAAGGTGGTCAGGGAAGGCCTGCTCTTACAGCTCTCAAAGCTTGCCATGATCCACTTTTTAAAAATTCTAAGGAGCTAGCTTTTGAAGCACAAAGCTAAAAGAGTTTCTATTTTTTTCCTGTTTTCTGTTGTCACGTACCTTCCCTGAGCCAATGAATATCTAATGGTTTAGCTGTCTTCTTCTTCTTTTTTTTTTTTTTTGGCCACACTGTTTAGCTTGCGGGATCTTTGTTCCCCGACCAGGGATCAAACCCCAGCTCACGGCAGTGAAAGCGCTGAGTCTTAACCACTGGACCACTATCTTAATAGCTCTCCTAATAGAAGGAAATTCTAGGAAACAGATGAAAACTCTTTCAAAACTATTACCTTGTCTCTGTACAAATGGATTTATTTTTTAATTTATTTAAATACAGTAAGAACTATAACTGCAACGTGGGTCTGAATCACACGTTAGTCCTCCCTCCCTCTGCTGACTGGGACATATTTTCTCTGTGGGCAAGACACATGGCAAGCCAAATGATCATTAGAAACTTTCTGTCAGAGCAATTAGGAAGATGTTGCGTCACTGTGATGGGCTGAAATGCCTTCCAGAACTCCTCGGGAAAGACCTGAATGGGACACAGACTTACACTGACCTTGGGAGCTGTCCCCTGAGTGGGGCTAAATTCTTGATTTCCAACTCACATTTTCCGTGCCTCCACCAAGCCCATCTCTCTTTCAGTTTTCCCATCACCCTTTCCTTACCTCTCGTGTTGGCCCTCAGATCTCTCCAGGCAGAGCACAGTGGAGTTGTTTGGGCCTTAATTTTCTGAAAGTTGTACATCTGTTCCATGCCTACTAATGAGAGACTGCAACCAAGGTAGCTTGGTTGAGCTCGAGTGTGCCCCCAAACACCTGAGCCTTGTAATTCTGGGCAACCTCATGCATTCCCGTTTTGTTTTGAAATGAAAATACATGCACGTGATTAAAACACACACACATACTCACACACACGGAGAAAGAGAAAAGAGTATACAGCATAAAAGTCTACTCTTCACCTTTGATCTTCACCCTCAATTTCAACTTCGTACTTCCAATCCCATTTCTCAGAAACAATCATTCTTTTTTGTTTGTTTTTGATTTAAAAATTTTTTTTATTGAAGTAGAGTTGATTTACAATGTTGTGCCAGTCTCTGCTGTACAGCAAAGTGACTCAGTTATACACATAGAGACTTTCTTTTTTAATATTCTTTTCCATTATGGTTTATCACAGGAGATTGAATATAGTTCCCTATGCTATGCTTTAGGACCTTGTTGTTTATCCATTCTAAATGTAATAGTTTGCATCAACCCCAAACTCCCAGGCCATCCGTCTCCCTCCCCCATTCCTTGGCAACCACAAGTCTGTTCTCTATGTCTATGAGTCTGTTTCTGTTTTGTAGATAGGTTGATTTGTGCCATATTTTAGATTCCACATATAAGTGATATCATACGACATTTGTCCTTCTCTTTCGGACTTACTTCACTTAGTATGATAATCTCTAGTTGTATCTATGTTGCTGCAAATGGCATTATTTCATTCTTATTTATGGCTGAGTAGTATTCCATTGTATATATGTACCACATCTTTACCCATTCATCTGTAGATGGACATTTAAGTTGTTTCCATGTTTTGGCTACTGTGAACAGTGCTGCTATGAACATAGGGGTACATGTATCTTTTTGAATTATAGTTTTGTCCAGGTATATTCCCAGGAGTGGGATTGCTGGATCATATGGTAATTCTATTTTTAGTTTTTTAAGAAACCTTCATACTGTTTTCCATAGCAGCTGTACAAACTTACATTCCCACCAACAGTGTAGGAGGGTCCCCTTTTCTCCACATCCTCTCTAGCATTTGTTATTTGTAGACTTTTTAATAAGGCCATTCTGACCAGTGTGAGGTCATTGTAGTTTTGAGTTGCATTTCTCTAATAATTAGTGATATTGAACACCTTTTCATGCGTCTATGGCCATCTGTATGTCTTCTTTGGAGAAATGTCTATTAAGGCCTTCTGCTCATTTTTTGATTGGGTTATTTGTTTTTTTTGTTGTTGAGTTGCTTTTATATTTTGAAGATTAATACCTTGTCTGTTGCATCATTTGCAAATATTTTCTCCCATTCTGTATGTTGTCTTTTCATTTTTTTTTTTTCTCTCAGTACACGGGCCTCTCACTGTTGTGTCCTCTCCCGTTGTGGAGCACAGGCTCCGGATGCGCAGGCTCAGCGGCCATGGCTCACGGGCCCAGCCGCTCCGCAGCATGTGGGATCTTCCCGGACCAGGGCACGAACCCGTGTCCCGTGCATTGGCAGGCGGACTCTCAACCACTGCACCACCAGGGAAGCCCGTCTTTTCATTTTTTAAAATGGTTTCCTTTGCTGTGCAAAAGCTTGTAAGGTTGATGAGGTCTCATTTGTTTATTTTTGTTTTTATTTCTACTGCCTTGGGAGAGTGACCTTAGAAAACATTGGTACTATTTATGTTGGAGAATATTTTACCTATGCACAGAGGCAATCATCCTTACCAGTTTCTTGTGAGTCTTTCTAGAGACATTTATATCACACATACACTCTACAGATTGTAATATATTCTATCCATTGCTCTGCCCCTTGCCTTTTTCACTTCACAGTGTATCTACCCATTATGGGTTTTTTTTCATTTTCGTAAATTTTCTTTTTTTAAAAAATTTTTATTGGAGTATAGTTGCTTTACAATGTGTGTTAGCTTCTACTGCATAGCAAAGTGAATCAGCCATATGTATACATATATCCCCTCTTTTTTGTTTCCTTCCCATTTAGGTCACCACAGAGCATTGAGAAGAGTTTCCTATGCTATACAGTAGGTTCTCATTAGTTATCTATTTTATATGTGGTACCGATAGTGTATATATGTCAATTCCAATTTCCCAATTCATCCCACCCCTCCCTCCCCCTTGATATCCATACATTTGTTCTCTACGTCTGTGTCTCTATTTCTACTCTGTAAATAAGATTGTCTCTACCAATTTTTTTCAGATACTACATTATGTGTTAATATACTATATTTGCTTTTCTCTTTCTGGCTTACTTCACTCTATATGACAGTCTCTAGGTCCATCCACGTCTCTACGAATGACCCAGTTTCGTTCCTTTTTATGGCTGAGTAATATTCCATTGTATATATGTACAACATCTTTATCCATTCATCTGTTGATGGGCATTTAGGTTGCTTCCATGACCTGCCTATTGTAAATAGTGCTGCAGTGAACACTGGGGTGCATGTGTCTTTTTGAATTATGGTTTTCTCTGGGTATATGCCCAGTAGTGGGATTGCTGGGTCATATGGTAATTCTATTTTTAGTTTTTTAAGGAACCTCTATACTATTCTCCTTAGTGGCTGTATCAATTTACATTTCTACCAACAGTGCAAGAGGGTTCCCTTTTCTCCACACCCTCTCCAGCATTTATTGTTTGTAGATTTTGTGATGATGGCCATTCTTATTGGTGTGAGGTGATATCTCATTGTGGTTTTGATTTGTATTTCTCTAATAATTAGTGATGCTGAGCATCTCTTCATGTGTTTGTTGGCTATCTGTATGTCTTATTTGGAGAAATGTCTATTTAGGTCTTCTGCCCATTTTTGGATTGGGTTGTTTGTTTTTTTTGATATTGAGCTTCATGAGTTATTTGTATATCTTGGAGATTAATCTTTTGTCAGTTGCTTCATTTGCAAATATTTTCTCCTATTCTGAGTGTTGTCTGAATGGAATCCAAATTGGCAAAGAAGAAGTAAAACTATCACTGTTTATAGATGACATGATGCTATACATAGAAGATCCTGAAGATGCCACCAGAAAACTACTAGAGCTAATCGATGAATTTGGTAAAGTTGCAGGATACAAAATTAATACACAGAAATCTCTTGCATTTCTATACACTAACAATGAAAGATCAGAAAGAGAAATTAAGGAAACAATCCCATTTACCATTGCACAAAAAGAATAAAATACCTAGGAATAAACTACCTAAGGAGGCAAAAGACCTGTACACAGAAAACTATGAGATACTGATGAAAGAAATTAAAGATGGCACAAACAGGTGGAGAGATATACCATGTCCTTTGACTGGAAGAATCAATATTGTGAAAATGACTATACTACCCAAAGCAATCTATGGATTCAATGCAATCCCTATCAAATTACCAGTGGCATTTTTCACAGAACAAGAACAAAAATTTTTACAATTTGTATGGAAGCACAAAAGATCTCGAATAGCAAAAGCAATCTTGAGAAAAAACAATGGAGCTGGAGGAATCAGGCTCCTGGACTTCAGACTATACTACAAAGCCACAGTAATCAAGACAGTAGGGTACTGGCACAAAAACAGAACTATAGATCAATGGAACAGGATAGAAAGCCCAGAGATAAATCCATTCACCTATGGTCACCTAATCTATGACAAAGGAGGCCAGAATATACAGTAGAGCAAAGACAGCCTTTTCAATAAGTGGTGCTGGGAAAACTGGACAGCTACATGTGAAAGAATGAAATTAGAACACTCCCTAACACCATACACAAAAATAAACTCAACATGGATTAAAGACCTAAATGTAAGGTCAGACACTATAAAACTCTTAGAGGAAAACATAGGAAGAACATTCTTTGACATAAATTGCAACAAGATCTTTTTTGACTCACTTCCTAGAGTAATGAGAACAAAAACAAAAATAAACAAATGGGACCTAGTGAAACGTAAAAGCTTTTGCACAGCAAAGGAAACCATACCCATTATATTTGAGTGTCTCACGCTCAGTCCTTGTGTTTGGACCACTCCACCATTGCTACACATCTAATTGCTGCTCCCAACTTTCTCTTTACCCTCCATTCATCATTACATCCATCTTCAGATGAAGTTACCTTCCTTCCTATTTGAAGTCACCATTGTCTGAGGACAAACCATTTGATGCATACCATTAACAAATCACCTGAAAAAAGTCCCAGTAAACTGAACAGTACCACAAACATGTGACTATTTGTAAAGTGTTTTCTTAATGATGAGCAAAGCATAAAGGCACTCATATCTCTTGAAAAGATAGAGACCTATATTTGTCCCATGTTTTTATTTCTGTACCTGTAATCTATGACCAGGTATAGCACACCAAAATAACGTCTATTAATCTGTTATGACTACAAATTAGACTATCCCAAGTTCTGGAAATGGATGTTTAAGTGGCTTATACCTTATGTTTAAATTGTTTCTACTCTAATAATATGAATTGTTTGTAAACTCACACATCAGGATGTAAGCCCTTGTTTAAAAGAGACATTTATTTTAAAATTTATTTACTTATTTAATTTTGGCTGTGTTAGGTCGGGCTTTCTCTAGTTGTGGCAAGTGGGGGCTACTCTTCATTGTGGTGCGTGGGCTTCTCATTGTGGTGGCTTCTCTTGAGCACAGGCTCTAGGCACACGGGCTTCAGTAGTTGTGGTACATGGGCTCAGTAGTTGTGGCTCGTGGGCTCTACAGCACACCCTCAGTAGTCGTGGTGCAAGGACTTAGTTGCTCCACGGCATGTGGGATCTTCCTGGAGCAGGGATTGAACCTGTGTCCCCTGCATTGGCAGGCGGATTCTTATCCACTGTGCCACCATGGAAGTTCCAAGAAGCATTTCTCTTTAGGAAATATCGTGGACTACTCTTTATGGCATAGAAAGAAGGAGATCTAATTGTCTGGAAATAACCTTTGAATACCTGATTTCTCATGCTAGAGATGCTGTGGGACAAGGGTGGTCCTTGGGGGAAGGTGGTCTGGAATGGTCGCCACACCTCCCTGCTGGCCAAGAGAACCCACTACTGTGTGGGCCCTTGGCATCTCCCTAGGAGTTGGTGAAAAAGCCAGGCTTTAAGGATTTTGTGCTTCTTCTGAAAATCTATGCAGATTTTGCGTGAGAAAGCCTTATTCTTGAGAGCTTTATATTAAGATTTGATTTTATTATTATTTCTTCCTTCATGTCCTGCTTGATGCTCTATTTCACTCTAAACTTGGCCTTTGGAGCCAGACAGACCTGGATTTGGATACCAGGTCTGTCACTGATAACTGTATAACCTTGGACATGTCACTCAACATTTCTGAAGCTTGTTTTGAACCTCCACAATGATGGGATTAATGATATTGACCTCATAGGAATTGTGTGAGCACTGAATGAGATAATGTACATACAATTATTAACAGATAGTACATACTCAATATTTGGTATTTCTTCATTCAACACATATTCATTCAGAGCATAATATGTGTCAGAAATATAGTTCAGGAAGAAGCTGAACCTTGAAATATAAATAAGAATTAGTTAATGAAGGTGGATAGGAGGGCCCCAGGAGCAGGGGGAAAAGTATTCTTCCAAACAGAGGGAACAGTGTGTGCAAAATTACAGAACAAGAGTGAGTGTTGTGTTCTAGAAATGGAAAGAGGACTAGCATGCCTGAACCAAGAAATGCAAGACAGGAGATGGCCAGGGGTGAAGCTGGAGATCATCATACAGGGGATGATAGCTCAGGCTAAGATATTTCTATTGTATATTAAAAGCAGTAGCTAACCATTATTAAGCCTATTCTTCAAGGGGAGAAAGAGATCCAAAGAAGGTAAATATTTTCCTAGCACAAAATATCTAGTGAGTGGCAGAGTACTAAAGGGTTTTAAGTAAAAAGTGACATGATCAGATTTTGCTTAGAAATATCACGAAGGCTGCAGAATGGAGCCTATGTGTGTGGGAGGGGTGTGGTGGTGGGTAGGAAGGCTGAGAGGCAAGGAGGCTATGGAGTAATTCCTGTGAAAGAAAATGAGATGAGACACTAGGAATTAGAGGACCAGGAAGAGTCAAAGTGTGCCTTCCTCCCCAAGGAGATTGATGATCCTGGATCCCTCACTGGTGACACATCCATCAATGTCCCAGGCTTTAGAGACTTGCCTGTGGACTGATGGATTCAGAGCATGGGCAGGGGGTGAGAATGACAAGGTGAGGAGAGGGAAAGACTAAGCCATAGACACCCTGTGGCAGGTCGAGCAGGAGGTGGAGAAGAGGGGAATGCATCATAAAATCCCAAACATGTAACCATCTTCCCCAGTGAATGGAGGATGGGTAAGCTAATTCCAGGTGTCTGTGTACTTGTTTAACATAAAGTCATGGAAAAGGAAAGTCAACTCTCCTGTCCATACAGAGGCCAAGGAGAGACCATTTAGTCTAGCCTCTTTGAGTCAATGACTTGGGAGGTTGTATTTTTGTGTGTATTTGATCTTGGCCTTATTTCATTGCTCTCAATTTTCTTATCTCCACAATGTCTATTGAGTGCCTGTGTGTGCCAGATATTTTACATGTGTCTATTCATTCTCACAACAACACTGTAAAGAAGACATTATCTCCATTTTACAGATAAGGAAAATGTTTGGAGAGATTAGATGGTTTTGCTATGTATAATTATATAAGAAGAAGTTGTATTATTGATTTGGGTTTGGAGGAGACATTCCTAAGCAAAATTAAAGCCCACAAGCTTTTCGGAAAATAGTTACAGATTACTCTCCATAAAAAATGTCTAATTCCTGAAATTTGAAAGACAGCAAAAGACAAATTAAAAGGCAAGTGACAGGCTGAGAGAAATCATCTGCTCATATATATCGAGCAACATATCAACGTACAAAGAGCAGTCAAAAATAAATAAGAAAAATTGCAAATAACTCAAGGGGGAAAAATGGGCAAAAAATATAAACAGACTGTTCACAGAAACGGAGCTATAAATGGTCAAAAAAACATGAAAGATGTCCAACATAACTAGTAACATAACATAACTAGTCACAGAAACGGAGCTATAAATGGTCAAAAAAACATGAAAGATGTCCAACATAACTAGTAGTCAGGGAAAAATCTTATTTTTAATATTAAAAAAGGTTGAAATATTTTAAATTTAGATAATCACATTTTTAATTTCCAAGAACAGCCAATAGGCAGCTTTTTCACAGTCACCTATTCTGTTTCAATGGTTACAATATTCTCTTAATTTCTCTTAAGATAATGACGATTTGCTTTTAAAATTGTCTTTCAAAAAATCGTCTTCCATTTTCTGTATTAACTATTTTCTCAGAGGTTAATCCAGAGAAATGAAATAATATAACAGAATTGAACAATTCGGTTTTCTTCCAATGTTTGGCAAGTTTTCATTGTCTGTTTATAATGTTTGTAAAACAGATCTAGACTGGCTGATGTGTATTTGAAGATATTTGCTCTCCTGGCAGTGAAGGCAGATTTCTATTCCTATTATAGGAACCAGCTATGGTGACTAGGGGGAAGGGTGGGCCAGGGGAACTGTCTTCTGCATGTGGGGTTCCTTGTCCTTCAAGCTACTTGTCAGATATTAGGGCTATTGACTGTCCTCTCTAATCCCAGTGCTCACAGTGGGAATCTTACTCATCAGAACTCTAATTTTATTTGGCTATTTAAAAATGTTTTGTGGCTTTCCCAGGGGCTGAGGCCAAGTCAGTGGCTCTGGGACTTGCAAGCTGATGATGCAGGTGTTCCCCAGATCCTTCACTACATGCCAACCTCTCAGACTCAGTTCCCTACCAAACCCAGCTACTTCTGATCAGGACTTATTCCCATCCTCTCGTGGAAAAATTTCCCTGAAAATCTCTTCTTTCACCTATATGGGATTTCTGGTTCCTTGGCTCCTTAAGTTTTCTCCTACCTGGATTAAATCTAGAAATCCCATACTCTTCTGGTCTATTGGTGTCTTTCCTGTTATGGATTTATTTGTATGGCTGTATTTCTTTCATCATTTCACTAGGACTTGGGGAGGGAAAAGGGGTAAATGTATGAGTTTAGTCAACCGTCTTAAACTGAGAGTCCAAATAAGTATTTGGGTCCATTTGTGATAAATCCTTTGAACGAGAAATACAGTATGGTGTGGAGGTATACACCAGAGAGACCTAACCTAGTCTAGAGGGTTTAGGGAAAAGCCTTCCCTAGAGATACATTTTAGAAGGTAGACCTAAGGTTGAAGTTTGAGTTTACTTAGAAGCAGAGAAATGTGCTAGATGGTCTTGAGAGATTTCCCTTGTATTTATGATTTGCCAAGTTTGTGTTCATAGTTGAGAATTTTTTTAAATGAAGTAAACATGAAAGAAAATAATAAATTCCTTTTCAAAACAGGAAGACTCAAAAATCTGAAATTGCAGTGGGCTGAGCTCAGCGTTCCAGCTAGCACCTCTGACATCACCTCATTGGACTTGCTCACTTAGGCCTAAATGAGCTTCTCAGAAAGTCAGAGCGTTTACTGGAAACTGGACGACTTGTCAAGGGGTTCTCTTCTTGTGGAGAAGGAAAGCGCACCTTTTGCCTCAGCAATTATTTTCTTCTTTATTTAACTCTCTAGTTTTATGTGGGAAAAAAGCCATTAGAGAAACTGTTAATGAAAAAATTTTTTAAAATACCAAAAAAATGACAAAAACCAACTGATCTTTCCTTATGGAATTTAGAGTTACTAGAATTGATGTTGCCTTTTTAGGTGTAATTGGTAATTATTTCACCACCATGATCATACCTTGGCCTTCAGCATTAGGGTCAAAGCTATTATTACCCATATAATCCTGCTAATAGGATAAACTAATGGTTAAATTATAGTGGGACCAAGAAGGGATGCTTCCTGTCACATCAGTTAAGTTTGAGTTTTAGAAACTTGTACTTGAAAGACTTTCTCTGGCATTTAGAAAGTTGAACAAATAATCTGAGTCACTAAGTTAAGATTGCCAGAATAGTCATTTAATGATACCCCACTTACCTTGCGAAGAATCTCCAAGTATGAGCATAAAATGTCACAAAATCTACTTGAAATGCATTGGAAGCATGGATTTGGTGATCCTATGGATCAAATTCTACCTCCTGGGGGTGGGAGAGGGATAAATTAGGAGTTTGGGATTAACATATACACACTGCTATGTGTAAAATAGATAGCCAGCAAGGATCTACTGTATAGCACAGGGAACTATATTCAATATTTTGTATAAGGGAGAAGAATCTGAAAAAGAGTAGATACATATATGTATAACTGTCTCACTTTGCTGTACACCTGAAACTAACACAACATTGTAAATCAACTAGACTCCAATAAAAAATTCTACCTCCCTATGTATGTAGCAATATTCACCAAAATACTAAAATTATAGCCATTTATTATATGGTCAGCCATGAATTGACTGCTGTTTAGCTTTTACCAACACTTCAGTTGAAAAGTTTGTTATTTGAGAGTAACAATCAAACGAATGTATTTGCTTCTATTTCTCTTACTCTCTATGCTTGATCCCTGAGGAAAATTATATCCCCAGGAAGCAATATAACTAGAATACATAATCTTAACTTCCCACAGAAATAGCATTTTCGAGATATAATAATTTTCGAGATATAATAATTTCGAGATATAATAATTTTCGAGATATAATACTCTCTCAGCTTTTTATAGAAGTTTGCTATATGAAGAACTCTTTTCTTTAAATATATATATATTTATTTATTTATTTGGCTGTGTTGGGTTTTAGTTGCGGCACATGGGCTTCTCTTTAGTTGTGGTGCACGGGGTCTAGAGTGCATGGGCTTAGTTGCCCCACGGCATGTGGGACCTTAGCTCCCTGACCAGGGATTGAACCCGCGTCCCCTGCATTGGAAAGTGGATGCTTAACCACTGGACCACCAGGGAAGTCCCACGAATAACTTTTTTTTACAGGAGTCTAATGTTAAAATATAGTCCAATTTGTACTCTACTGTCCCTTATGAAAATGTTTTTTTGGTATTTAATGAAAGGAAATTTCTCTAATAGACTTTTTGTATATGAAATTTTATTACTACCATGTTTGCATCATCAAAACTTATCATCTTGGTTTTTTCTTCTTGCCTTTGCATAAGGCCAAGAGAGAGACATTGGCTACTTTGACAAATTTAAAGTGGACTCCACTAATGTCACCAACAACATGGCCTTTTGCAACCAAATCCAGCAACCAGAACGTCATTGTTTTCTGCAGTAAAGTTCAAGCAACCGTCATCGGGTAAGAAAGCTGTAAGCTTCTTGCTCTTCATGATCAGCTGGCCCCTGAAACACTTCCCGATGGCAGAATTTACCTGTTTGGCTTCAACTCTGACATTTTCCAGCAAAATTCCCTTTGCATGTGAAGTGCCTCCAAAGGGGCTGACCTTCAGGGCTGTCCCCAAATGGGCTTTCTTGTACCATTTATCATGCCACTTCTGGTCCTGATGGTGGCTGCCGAGCTTCCTGGCAATATGATCTTGACCCTTGCCCATCCCATTGGTGCTGCTGGCCTGAGGGAAAGATTTAACAGGCTTTTTTTTTTTTTTCCAATTGTGGTAAAATACACTTAACTTAAAACTTACCATCTTAAAGTGTAAAGTTCAGTAGTGTTAAGTATATTCACATTGACACTCAATCAATCTCCAGAACCTTTCATCCTACAAAACTGGAACTCTGTACACATTGTGATGGTTAATTTTTTTTTTTTGTGGTATGCGGGCCTCTCACTGTTGTGGCCTCTCCCGCTGTGGAGCACAGGCTCTGGATGCACAGGCTCAGCGGCCATGGCTTACAGGCCCAGCCGCTCCGCGGCATGTGGGATCTTCCTGGACCGGGGCACGAACCAGTGTCCCCTGCATCGGCAGGTGGACTCTCAACCACTGTGCCACCAGGGAAGCCTGTGATGGTTAATTTTATGTGTCAACTTGACCAGGCACATTATGATGGTTAATTTTATGTGCCAACTTGACAAGGCACAGTGCCTGGTTATTTGGTCAAACACTATTCTGGATGTTTCTTTGAGGGTGTTTTTGGATGAGATTTACATTTAAATTGGTAGACTTTGACTAAGCAGATTGCTCTCCATAATGTGGGTGGACCTCATCCAATCAGCTGAAGGCCTGAATGGAACAAAAGATTGATCTCCCCTAAGAAAGAGGGAATGCTATCAGCAGACAGCCTTCAGATTTAAACTGCAACATTGGCTTTTACCTGGGTCTCCAGTCTGGTGGCCGACCCTGCAGATTTTGGACTTGCCAGCCTCCATAATTTCATGAGCCAATTCCTTCAAATAGATTTCTCTCTATATAAACATCACATTGGTTCTGTTTCTCTGGAGAACACTAATTAATACACCCAATAAACAACAACTACCTCTTTCTGCCTTTTCTCAGCTCCTGGCAACCACCATTCTACTTTCTGTTACTGTGAATGTGACTACTCTAGGTACGTTATATAGGTGGAATCATACAGTATTTATCTTTTTGTGACTGGGTTATTTCACTTAGCATTATGTCCTCAAAGTTCATCCATGTTGTAACATGTGCCAGGGTTTCCTTCCTTTTTAATGCAGAGTAATATTCCACTGTGTGTATATACCACATTTTGTTTATCCATTCATTTGTCAAATGGACACTTCGGCTGCTTCCCTCTTTTGGCTATTGTGAATAACACTGCTACGAACACGGATGTACAACTATTGGTTTGAGACCCTGCTTTCAATTCTTCTGGATATGTATATTCAGAAGTAGAATTGCTGGATCATATGATAGTTCTAGTTTTAATTTTTTGAGGAACCATCCTACTGTTTCCGTAGCGGCTGCATCATTTTACGTTCCCACAAACAGTGCACAAGGATTCCAATTTCTTCACCTCCTTGACAACCACTTGTTATTTCCAACAATAATAATCCTGCAGGAACCCAAAATAATCATCAAGAGGGGTCATTTTTGTTATGGGATAGTATTTTGTATGTGTGTGGCAGGGGGAATGCTGATATAAACTTGATTTTAGAAACTATGATGTTAAGGCTTGATCCATACATAATGTAGGCAGAATCTACATAATATGAAAGCAATTATTTAGAAGTGAAAAACGCTGTCAAAAATTTACTTTGCCCTGTAGTACTAAAGGACTGCAGTGGCAGGTTTTGTTGTTTAGAATTTGCACTCAAGCAGTCTTATTCAAGATTTTTCTACAAAACATGTACATAGATCATGATAAATGTCACCAAGTCATTTTGAGTGGTAAGCATTTTTAAATTCGGGGGAGTTTTTAATGTAAAGCAGAAGGTACAAACTGGCCGGCCGCAGGCCAAATCAGGCCCGCAGACTTATTTGACTTGGCCTGCACATTTGTTGGCCCACACAATGTTTTTAGAAATTTTGAATTAGTTGACAACTTTTTAAATGGAGAGATTTCATGCAAAAAAAAATCTTGATTTCTAGCTTTTCGGGAAAAACTAGCTGACCTGGCGAGACTGGGCCTTCATTCCCACATGGTAACAGTTGGCTGGGGCTGAGTAGCAACTGCCCTTTCCTCTTGAGCTTGTGCCCTCCAGTTCCCCATAGTCCCCACCCGCCTCGAGACAGGAGAGCTTGTGGACACCCAGGCAACAGACTTCGTGGTTTCTTCAGGAACCACTCATAACTTCCTGCAATGTCCAGTGGGATGTGAGGCCCATGGTAGGCGCTTAGTAGTTGCTGAATTGTTCACCGAATCTGATTCTTCACGTGCTAAAATTGTTTAGGATCCTTTGCTTTCTCTCTTGGTGGAAAAAGAGATGGTAAGACAATGGCTTTAAATAAATGGAATACAAAAGGAAAAGGATTTAGACAATGCAGGTACAGAGAAACACCTGAAAAGAAAATAATCATGTGAATGTAATTTTTTACTAAGCAATTTAGCCTTGAGCTCTTTTTCCCATGAAGGAAACAGCACCCAGGAAATGTTTCAGGCTAAGCCCTCTGTTTAATGCAAGAGAGAAAAAAAGGGGCAAAAGGTTAGTCAGCTGCCGTACAGTGGCAGAATTCTTGAGTTAACATAAATAGAAATAGATACAGAAAATGAGGACCACATGGTTGGCTAGATCAGAGTTGCTCTGTGTGTGTGTATTTGTAAGGCCACCCACTGAGAAAAATATTCAACTTATTGTGTCTTAGCATATTAACTCCTTGTTTTTAATTACTGAGGCACTTGGAGAAGTTCTTTTACACTTTCAGGTGATAGCAAATGAAAAATGTGTTAAAGAAAAATGCAAACAGCGTCTCTCTCTCTCTCTCTCTCTCTCTCTCTCTCTCTCCCTCTCTCTCTCTTTGGTGATTGTGTTGACTGAGAGAAACATGAAAGTCTTCTGGAAGGTGTGCCTTAATCTCCAACCCAAAACATCATTTCAAGAAAACAGTTATTTAAACCTCTGCTTGCACCATATTTGCTATTATTCTGCTGGTCAAAGTAAGTCATACGGCCAAGCCCAGAGTTAGCCTGGAAAGAGACTAAGGGTGTGGATTTAGTGGGGTGTGCTCTCAAGACCAAGGAGCTGTTCTGGAATGGATAAATAGAACCTGGGTCAGCACCTATTCTGAAAAATATAGTAGTTGACCCTTATTAAAATTGTTTTAATATTTTTATCCTTTCTATTGAAAATCATGTTCATTTAAAATATGCAAGAAACATAGAAATTACCAAGGGGAAAGAGAAAACTCACCCAAAGCCCACAAGTCTAATAAAAACGGTTCTTAAAATTTGGTATGCACAACTCCAGAAACCTCTCTGCATATCTACCTCTGCACTTAGAAGTAGCTCTAATCCACTTAGAAGCATCTCCAGAGACAGTAGAGGATAGTAGCCTGGACTGAACCTGAATCATCCTCTACTCTCCTAGAATAGTTTTTTTAATTAAAAAAAATTTTTTTTAATTGACATACAGTTGATTTACAATATTACATTCATTTCATGTGTATAGCATAGTGATTCAATATTTTTACAGATTATACTCCATTAAAAGTTATTACAATAATGGCTATAATTCCCTGTGCTGTACTACATCATTGTTGCCTATCTATTCAATTCTTTGAACACCGTGTCTGTTTGCTAGTGTTGCCTTGACTCACCAGAGTTGGTGAATCTAAGAGAGCTTGGAGAGAAGGGAAAGAGACAACCTATATCCATTGAAAACATCAGCAAGAAAGGAAGAGAAGGGCTTCCCTGGTGGCGCAGTGGTTGAGAGTCCGCCTGCGGATGCAGGGGACACGGGTTCGTGCCCCGGTCCGGGAGGATCCCACATGCCGCGGAGTGGCTGGGCCCGTGAGCCATGGCTGCTGAGCCTGCATGTCCGGAGCCTGTGCTCCGCAACGGGAGAAGCCACAATAGTGAGAGGCCTGTGTACTGCAAAAAAAAAAAAAAAAAAAAAAAGGGAAGAGAAGAGAGAAGAAAGAACAACAAAAAAATCTGTCCAGGGTGGAGAAGAGAGAGCACTTTGATATATCAGTGGAGATTTTGTGATGCAACAAGGCCAACTTATCAATGCTGAGGGCCCACAGTACTTTTAGGGGCTCGTGAAGATGTTTTCACTCCTTAAACATCAGAAGAAAAATAAACTCTTAGGTCAAGGAAAATGTTTCAATTCATAATGGTAATATATTTATCATTATATCAAGGCAGTCATACAATAAATCTTTTAAATATCTTTTTGTAAAGGAAGGGACCATGAAGGCAAAAGTGCCTAGGTCCCACAAAAGTCATACACAGCCCTGAATCCCATGGCATGTCCCAACCTATTCAAATTTATTCAACATGTATGTGCCATGCATTCTAGGATTTTTTGCCATTAATGATATTACTATTCCAATTTTACAAATGAAGACTTTGAAACCTGGAAAGAAGTCAGGAGGAAGAAACTGATGGAGTTGGGACTGCCCCAGAAATCCTGATTTTCAGTTCAGCTCTCCCTGCACAAATGTGCCATGGGGTATGGCAGATATGGGGTGGAGATCAATATAGGAGAGACTGCAATAGAAATTAAAAATATAAGAGGCTTTATAATTGGCCAAGTATTTCCCCAGGCAGCAAACTTCCTTCCTGAGGTGACTCGTAGGTGCCAAAAAGAAGATTAGGCAGCTCAAGAGGGCATGAGGGAAAGTGAGTAGACATCGCTGGGTACCCAACTAAAGACAGCTTCATTGACAACCTACTGAATGAGAGGAAATATTTGCAAACATATATATGATAATATCCAAAATATGTAAAGAACTCATACAACCCAATAGCAAAACAAACAAACAATCTGATTTAAAAAATGGGCAGAGGATCCGGATAGACATTTTTCCAAAGAAGACATACAGATGGCCAGCAGGAACATGAAAGGATGCTCAGCATCGCTAATCATGAGGGAAATGCAAATCAAAACCACAATGCCATTATCACCTCACACCTGTTAGAATGGCTATTATCCAAATGGAAAGAGACAACAAATGCTGATGAGGATGTGGAGAAAAGGGAACTTTGTGCACTGCTGGGGGGAATGTAAATTGGTGCAGCCATTATGGGAAACAGTATGGAGGTTCCTTAAAATATTAAAAATAGAACTACCACATGATCCAGCAATTCCACTTCTGGATATTTATCCAAAGAAAAGGAAAACACTAACTCAAAAAGATATATGCACCCCCATGTTCATAGTAGCATTATTTACAATAGCCAAACATGGAAACAACCTAAGTGGCAGATGAATGGATAAAGAAGACGTGATACACACACACATAACACACACACACAATGGAACATGATTCAGCCATAAAGAGAATGAAATCTTGCCATGTGTGATAGTATAGATAAACCTCGAGGGCATAATGCTGAGTGACATAGGTCAGACAGAAAAAGACAGATAAAATGCCATATGATCTCACTTATACATGGAATCTAAAAACAACAACAGCAACAAAACATCAGGTTCATAGATACAGAGAACAGATTGGTGGTTGCCAGAGGTTAGGGGGCGCACGGGGTGAGTGAAATGGGTGAAAGGAGTCAAAAGGTACAAACTTCCAGTTATAAAATAAACAAGTCATAGGGATGTCACGTACAGCATGCTGACTACAGTTAATAATACTGTATTGCACATCTGAAAGTTGCTAAGAGAACAGATCTTAAAAGTTCTCATCACAAGAAAAAAAAATTCTGCAATTATGTGTGGTGACGGATGTTAATTAGACTTACTGCGGTGATCGTTTTGCAATACATCACACAAGATAATGATTTGATATTTATATATTTCACAAAATGATTTGCAATACATACAAATATACACCCGAAACCGATATAATGTTGTATGTCAATTATATCTCAATAAAAAATAATTTAAAAAAAGAAATTTAAAAAAAGAAAAAAAGAGCTTTATCAAGTGGTTTATTATTAGATGTTTCACTTTCTTTTGTAATCATGTTCTGTAAAGATAAATAAGACACTAGAAAAACAAGGTCAGTTTAGGCCTTTGGCAGAAGTTAAAGTCTCTTCATCAAATTTAGTAAACTTGCTTGCTGCTGAGTTGTCACTGTATTTAAAGGAAGGCTGCAATAAAATTTAGTAATGGGTTAAGGTTCTCAATTGATAAATGTGTGCTTTCTAAAAAAATAGTTTCTCGCATAAAGATTGCTTTTGTTTTTTATAAAACGTATATTTATGAATATGTGTATGTGTGTTATATATGTATATGTGTGTATATACATATATTTTACATATAGCCCCTTTTTGCTGTTTATCTATAAATTAATTTTACTCTGAATTTGGACTTGTAGTTAGATAGGTAGTGCCAAATGAGTCATTCAAACAAAAAAAGGCATGATCTCATGACCATTATTTTAAAAGTTGACTCCATTATTCAAAAGTCTTCATGATTTTAGAAACAGCAGTCTCTGCCTCCCAAATGGCCAACTGAGGAACATGATATAACTACCCTTGCAACGGCGTGAGAGGCTAGCCCCTCTGGGAGTCAAGTTCCCATAATCACACCCCCCAAATGTCATGATGCTCGAATCCAAGACAAAGACCATCCCAAAGTCTAACTCTCCAAATGTCAATTATCGGGTACATATTAATTTGGACTAGAATTACCCCATGATTCACTTTATGTAGATCTAAGAAAGCAAGAACATGAGTTAGCTTACAACCAACGCAGCAGCATATTTTCCTTGTTAGCTGCAGGGGAGAATAATGTACAGGAAAAGGTGACGTAATGATTGTCTCACTTTCATTATTCTCTCCCAAATGAATAGCCTTCCACACCAAGGATGAGCTCACTCACTATTAGTGGAATAACATCTGGTGAGCAAGAGCCCCCAGCCGAACATGCTGTTGGTTTGGGACTATATTTAACCAACAGAAACCCAACCATTGTTGCATATATCACATACGCAGCCCAATTATACTGTGAAAAAAAGTGTTAAGGGGTAAGGAAACACCCCTTCAAGTATTTTAACATGCAAGATTTTTCCTTATGAAACAAGGCATTAACCTGTTCCAAAAGAGATCCTAGGCTATTATTAGAGTGGAATATCTTAGACATGTGACAGATGCCTTTTCCCCTTTGGCTGAGGCTCGGATGCTTGCCATAGCTATCTAAGTTTAAATTTCATATCACGGATAGGAATCTCTCTCCTTCAATTTCCCTTCCCATTCTTAATTTCCAGGCAGACCTGCCACACTGACGATAGTGAATTTTGCAGTGTAATTTATCTAATAGATTTACTGTAAAATGATGAATCACCCTAGTATTTAAATCTAATGAGTAATGCCGTAAGTCAATTTTGGTTTTTAAAAGTGCATCATAGCTAAGGTCATCAGTTAAATGTGCTAATACAGAGTAATGTGGATGTTCAGAACACGCACAGTTGGTCCTAACGGTCATGAAGCTGGAATACTCTGGAATCTGCTGTGTACCAAAGCCTTTAGGGGAGGTTGCTCACAAAATCTTGACATTTGGAAAAAGAGATAAGAATTTCATTCCATCAGGACTTGGGAAACTCCCATAAGTTTAGGCATCTCTCATTGTTCACCCCATAAGATGTAGTAACACTTTATTGTGAAGAAGCTAACAAGCTATTTTTATTTGTATTTAAAAGACTGATTATGAAAATAATGCCTATTTACTGAACAACATGTGAGAAATTCAGAGAAGCACAAAGAAAATACAGTTCATTCTGATTCCAACCACCCAGCCCTCTTTGTGAATGTTAGTCATTTTCACTTGAGTATATGTAAGCATTTTCTCAAGTTATTAACTATTTTTCTACAATTTCATTCTAAATGGCCATGTAATATTACATCATATGGCTATACCATAATTTATCAAATCAATTCCCTATTGAACCCTTAGTATACTTCTAATCCTTGTTATTATAAGAAGACTCTGATAGCTAAGTCTGTGCACACAGGGGTAATCATTTCCTTAGAATAAATTTGCAGAAATAAAATTGCTGAGTCAAAGTGAATATGTTTTTAATGGTTTTGATTCCCGTTGAGAAAGCCTTAATGAGGGAATAAGAGATTTGTTTCCTTCTCTGTACAGGATGTCCCCAAGACCAGGGATGCTATCCCAGTCTCTCTGCTTCAGTCTACCTCTGGTTCCTCATCTACAAAACAACAGGGCTGGAACAACAGGAAAACAATGATGCTTATCCTGCTAAAGGACTTATTTCCTCATTTAATCTGCACAGAAATCTTGTGAGATAGGTCCAAGTGATTTGGTGAAGTCCAGATAGTTTGTAAATAAAGGAGCCAGAATTAGGACCTGGATTTGCTATCTCAAAAGACCATGCTCTAAACCAGCAAGCTACTGTTTATTCCAGGTCTATCACTTATCCATTCATGTTTTCAGTAATTCAGTATACTGTGTGAGAGCTATTGTTCTAGGTCCAGGAGGTATAGTGGTGAACTGAACAAAATCCTGGACCTCAGGGACTTTCTAGTGGGGGAGATAGTAAGTTATAATAAAAGGTAGCAATAAGTTCTGTAAAGAAAGATAAAGCAGGGAAGAGGGATAAAGGATGACAAGGAAACTATTTTATTTGACTTTATTTTATATTTTAAAAAATATTTGTGGGCTTCCCTGGTGGCGCAGTGGTTGAGAGTCCACCTGCCAATGCAGGGGCACGGGTTCGTGCCCTGGTCCGGGAAGATCCCACATGCTGCGAAGCGGCTGGGCCCGTGAGCCATGGCCGCTGGGCCTGCACGTCCAGAGCCTGTGCTCCACAGTGGGAGAGGCCACAGCTGTGAGAGGCCCGCGTATCACACACACAAAAAAAGAATATATATATATATATATATATATATATTTGCCCCAGGTCTTAGTTGCGGCAGGTGTGCTTCTAAGTTGTGGCTCTTGGGCTCCTCAGTTGAGGCATGGATGTGGGATCCAGTTCCCTGACCAGGGATGGAACCCCGGCCTCCTGCATTGGGAGTGCGGCGTCTTAACCACTGCACCACCAGGGAAGTCCCAAGCAAGCTATTTTAGATTAGGTGGTGTCAGAGAAAGCCTTTCTGAGTGGACAAAGTGAGTCAGGCTGTCATGGGGGTGTATGGAGGACAAACTCTCCGGGCAGAGAAGCAGCGGTACCAGGGCTCCAAGACCAGAGCCTCGTGTGTTTGGGGGAACCGCACAGAAGTATTAATAGTTGGGGCTGGAGCACAGTGAGATACGGGGGAAAAGGTTTACATTGAGTCTGTGAGTCAGTCCAAGCAGATTCGGGGGTGGGAGTTGTTAGAGAACAGACACAGGTGAGCTTGCAAGACCTGGAGAATTGATTGAGATCGCCTCTGCGATTCTGAGGAGGAAAGATGGCCAACTACCCATTATTCTCCTATTCTTTTTTTTTTTTTTTTTTTTTGTGGTACGCGGGCCTCTCACTGTTGGGGCCTCTCCCGTTGTGGAGCACAGGCTCTGGACGCGCAGGCTCAGCGGCCATGGCTCACGGGCCCAGCCGCTCTGCGGCATGTGGGATCTTCCCGGACCAGGACACGAACCCGTGTCCCCTGCATCGGCAGGCCGACTCTCAACCACTGTGTCACCAGGGAAGCCCTATTCTCCTATTCTTGAATTGCTTTAGGTAGCTGGGGGCTTAGGCCATAGTATTAAAACTCTAGCCTTTTATGCCCAGGATCATATTTCTAGACTCAAAGGAAGAATTCAAATCCATGGATCATTCCACATATTCATTACCCACTCTCTCCAGGGGAGGGGCGATGCCTGTTCCCTATACCACTGCCTATAGAAAAGAAACAAATTCTTTGACTGGAATGATCTTGCGGAATTGGGAAAACAGCCATTTCGAAGTTCCAAATGATGTGGTTAATAATCAGTTTAGGGGATAAACATGTCTATCCGGAGACCAGCTGTTTCCTGATGTCATTTAAATTCTTCAGTCCCTCATGTTCTGCTGCAGGAAGGAATCTAACTTCCTTTCCATTCTTGTGAATGTGTCTTTTGAAATTTAATTTGGGATTAAATTAATTTATTATGCATTATTAAAAATCTAAATGTTTTTACAGACCAGTTTCCAAGAGTATAGTATCATTGCTTAGTAGGACTTACCTGCAGCAAAGGAACAGGGTAACACAATGCTCTTCAGACATGAGAGATGGGAAGTAAGTTGAGAGCTTTTATTGTTCCAGTGTAAAAACCCATGAAATTTAGTGCACGAAAAAGCTAGAGTGCTTTTAGAATTGTCCAGTTTCACAATTTAATTCATTCTATGTATACTATGGGGAAAAAATCTTGAGAGCTGGGACGAGAATCTGTTTTAGGGAAATACTACGTAAGCTACTTGGGTGTCAGGTGCATCCTGAAGGCCTGGGTAGCTGGAGACAAAGGAAGAACAGTCATAGCTATGCTGCTCTACAATAAACACCTGAAAGTGGGAGTGTTTGAACAGATAGGGAGTGTGGGAGAGCAACGGGTGGATCAATACAGTGATATATCTTAACACCTTTTCAGATGTAGTTGATGCAGCGTTCCATTTTATGATCTTTATTTCTGTGATGAAAATCCTACCTTCACCATCCCAAATCTTCAGTGAATTCTGCTATATACATAAATGCTTTGTGTGAATGCACTGCATGTGATCATGTGTCCTGTGGGAATAATGGACTGAGCTCCATGTTTGGGTCAATGCCGTGCAGAATAGGGACAGCGTGTGCCACATGGCAAGATAATCTGTCAATTACACTAATCAGCGGAAACAGCATTCAGAGCCAGAAACAACAATGAGAATGAAAGTCCCCTGGGAATTTTCAGAAATCTGGGGTGGGGGACACTGGACTTTGGAGACATATGAAATGGGAGTTTGAACCGTTTTAAGAGGCAAAGGGTTACATGTTAATAACTCATATTGCTTTTGAAGCCTATGATTATGGCTAAGATATAAAATTTAGACACTGAAGTTTCTCACTTTTTAATAACAACTTGGGCCTTGGGCTGATTGTCTAGAAGTTACTCAGCTCTCTCTGGTTTAGCTATTGGTAAAAACTTCACCAGATTCTACATCTCCCAGTATTTCTTGATTTCTATGGCCCTAAAGTAGTTCCTCTTAGGGACAGAGAGTTTGTGAATTGACACAGAAATCTTGCAGAAGTTATATGCTATTGTAATATTCCCAAAGAAAACACTTGCAGCAAAGCATCAGGAAGTATCAGTCTGGGGGATATTTGTTGAATGCAGTACCTTGAGTCTCCCCAGTTCTTAACAGGAAATGGGTCTGGGTTAGTGGCAGTGGCATTCTGCATGACCATAGTTGTCCTCTCAGGTAATAGGAAGCCCCAATTAGAGGCCTACAAAACTTCTCATCAAGTATGCGACTCTAAAACTCTATCCTACTTATTATAAATTTGAAAGAAGAGAAGAGGCCATTAGCAAGCTTTATCACTTGGATAAAACAGATTCCAAGTACAGTTCTGAGTATGCTACATCATCATTTTGCTTCACTGACGATAGGTTACCCAATAATTACTAGACAACACGTGCATAGATATTTTGCAGTTATGTGTGAAGACAAGAACAAGTGAAATTGGTTCAATACTTAGGAGGGGCTGGGCCCAGCAGGACTGGCCAGGGCCTCCCACAGAGCTCTATTTAACAACTGGTTGATTAGGGTATACAGGATCTGTGATATCATGTTAACATGGTCAGAAATCCTTTTCCAAGGGGCCACAGTTGGTTTTATGTAGACAAATGCCATGAGCCAGAGAAGGACTTTCTGATTGCATATGTAGGATTTGCTTATGTTTACTGGAAGAGTAACTTTTCCTATCTTAACTCCTACCCTTAGGGAAGTTGATTTGGTTTGGACAGGGTATAATCTCAGGAGCATTCTGTTTGCAAGAAGAGAAACTCAATTCAATCCAATTTAAGTAAAATGTGAATTAAATTAAAAGAATACTGAAATAACTCAGAGTTGAGGAATGATTCTTAGGAACTGCAGCAATTCTGAAGACCTCAGTGACTGGAACTGAGCACTCAAACAATAAATAAAATACTCTTCTGAATCTCATTCCTGCTTCTCTATGCATATTGATTTCATTCCGTTTTACTATAGAAAGTAGGTTCTTTCTTTGTAGTGGGAAACAGAGTTTTAGTCAGTCCTGGGCTTTCATCATTCCTAGAGGAAAGGGGCTTCTCTCATCCAACACTAGGTTAGAAAATCCTGGGGCAGGAGTCTGATTGGCTGGGCTTAAATCATGTTTCCAATCCTGGAATGAATTCTTATGGCTGAGAATAAGAACCATGATTGGTTCAGGCTGGTTGCATGTCCATTGCTGAGATGAAGGAGGTTGATTCTGTTACCCTAATGAAGAGTATGGGGTCACTGTGTACCAGGCAGCTGTACCAGTTTTTGTCATTTGTCATCTTTCTACTGTCTCCCTTACCCTAATGGAGGTCATTGAGAGGAAAAGGACTACCCATGAAGTCAACTGGGCCTAAAGAAAGAACTTTGAAAGCTTCTTCTTCATTTTTTTTAAAAATTATTTATTTATTTTTGGCTGTGTTGGGTCTTCGTTTCTGTGCGTGGGCTTTCTCTAGTTGTGGCGAGCGGGGGCCACTCTTCATCGCAGTGCACGGGCCTCTCACTGTCGCGGCCTCTCTTGTTGCGGAGCACAGGCTCCAGACGCGCAGGCTCAGTAGTTGTGGCTCACGGGCCCAGCCGCTCCACGGCATGTGGGATCTTCCCAGACCGGGGCTCGAACCCGTGTCCCCTGCATTGGCAGGCAGATTCTCAACCACTGCACCACCAGGGAAGCCCTCTTCTTCATTTTTATGTAACTCATGTTGGCCATCAGGGTCGATGGTTCTGTTACTTGGAAAGGTACTATGGTAGGCTTTATTTCTGAAGCACATGTAGGCCTATGGAAGTTGCCTGGAAGTAGGAAAAAGAAACCAAAACTTCTTGGAACAACTTTGTAAAGTGCTATTTCCATTGTGAGCAGGGGAATACATATAGGCAGAGAGCTTCACATTTAGAAAAAGATTATCTTCTTTAACATAAATTTAGAGTGTGCTATCTTTGAAAAGCATTATTTCTACTAGAAAAGGTATGTGGGACATGTTTAGACCCACAGTTTTCCCAGACCTACTGGGAAAGCTGCAAGAATGATGAGGGTGCATAAGTTCACATTGGACTGGCATGGAGACGTCAAAGGAGAGATTGGACTTGCAGTGCAAAGGTCACCTTGGCTGTCCTCAGAGTCTCCGGGTTAAAACAATGCATCGTTTTGGCTATTGTGTCCTTTAGTTACCCAAGTAGGGGTCAAGGACAAAGGATGGGGTTATACAGTAGCAGTAAGGATTTGCATTTGGAGGACTGAAGAACTAAGCCACTCTTAGAAGGGGCAAGAGCAGGCTGAACTTCAAACAGTGGAGCAAAGTTAGGAGCTAGGATATTTTCACAAGAGGACACCTGTAAAGGACTTACAATTCTTCCCCTTGGGCTGTGAGAATTCTCATATTTGTCATCCCATTTTTTTCTCCTATTGCATTATAAATCTCCCTAGTTTTCACCAACCATTTAATTAAGCCTATGGTATACACACAAGTTCTGTACTAGTGTTGTGGGAAATTAAAAAGAAGAGCCACAAAAGGAAGTGGGATCTTATATCCTTCCATGCAGACCATCATCCTATCATGAGAAAAGGAATACCAGATCATCCAGGTGGGGACCAGGATGGAGAATCAGAGCAGAACTGAGGGCAATGGCGAGGAGTAAGTGACTCAGAAGCAGCTGCAGAGGGTGACTCAGGAGCAAATGTGAGGCCAACATCCTTTTTCTGAAATAGCCCAGAGGAAGGTGATTCTCAGAGGTTGAGAAATGGGAATGGTGGTGGGGGGAGGTAAACAATGATTTTATTCTCTGCTATTAGATTCTTCCCTCCTCTTTTTCCCCTCTGCTCTCTTCCTCAACAGTTATTAAATTAATTCCTCCTGCCAAGATGGCCCAGACGCACTTTGCTTATACAAGCATTATAGGGTTCATTTTATTATACCATGACTTTTTATTACTTCATTATGTCTGTTGTCCCCATGAGATTGCAAAGGCAGTAACTATGACCTGCTCATGGGGGAGGGACAGTACCTGAGACAGTGTTCTGCATACTGTAGGTCCTTAAAAAATGCTTCTAACTTGATTTGAAAATGGTTTGCTGAGTTGATGTCCTTTTGCTGAGTTGATTTCCTTTTTTTGCAAGAGCCATCTAAGTTCAGGTCTAATCCTGTCTGCACCCTTAAGTTTCCATATTATCTATAATATTTTAACAACTTTTACAATTTTGAAATAATATTAAATTGAACGAATCTCTTGGTAAGCTTCTCAAGGAAGCAAAATCACAAATGTTTCAGGTGTCAGAAAATCAAAGGTACACATTGTTCTTCTGTGAAGGGAAAAATAACAGCGAGGTATTTGCTCTTTAGGAAAATTCTTGATGCTTTTAGGATGATCTCAACTTCCCCTTAGGAAGTTAGGCTGTTTTAGGAAAAGAGTAATTGTTGGGTGAAAGGGGAGTCATGTTTTCTAGCGGTCCAACCAGAAGGGCCAATTATTGAGAAATTGATACTTTAAAAATTTTCTGCTTGGCAAACTGTAACTCCAGCCTTTTCTTTATGATTTTTTCTAGTTTATTAAGATATAGTTGACATGTAACATCATGTAAATTTAAGGTATACACATGTGATGATTTGATATGTGTACATATTGCAAAATGTACCACAATAAGGTTAATTAACGCATCCATTCCCTCACATAGTTACAATTTGTGTATGTGTTCAGAATTTTTATGATCTACTCTCTTAGCAACTTTCAAATGTACAATACAGTATTATCAACTGTACATAAAGTACAATACATTACCTCCCCAGAACTTATTTATCTAATAAATGGAAATTTATTTATTATTTATTCCTTTTTAATTGAGGTATAATTGACATATAACTGTATTAATTTCAGGCGTACAACATAAGGATTTGATATTTGTATCTATTGAAAAATGATCACAAGTTTAGTTAGCATGTTACCTACATAGTTACAAATTTCTTTTACTTGTGATGAGAACTTTTAAGAATTACTCTCTGTTATGTTCAAATATGCAAGACAGTATGATTAACTATAGTCACCATGTTAAACATTACATCTCCATGACTTATCTTATAACTGGAAGTTTGTACCTTTTGACCACCTTCACCATTTCACTCACACCCTACCCCCCACCTCTGGCAACCACCAATCTGTTCTCTCTATTTATGAGCTTGGTTTGTTGTTTTGTTTTTCTTTAGATTCCACATGGAAGTGAGATAGTATGGTATTTGTCTTTGTCTCACTTATTTTACTTAGCATAATACCCTCAAGGTCCACCCATGTTGTAGTAAATGGCACTATTTCATTCTTTTTATGGATGAATAATATTCCATTGTGTGTATGTATGCATACACAATGAAATATATATGCCACATTTTCTTTGTCTATTCATCCTTTGATGTACACTTAAGTTGTTTCCATATTTTGGCTATTGCAAATAACGTTGAAATGAACATGGGGGTGCATATATCTTTTTGAGTTAGTGTTTTCATTTTCTTTGGATAAATACCCAGAAGTGGGATTGCTGGATCATATGGTAGCTCTATTTTTCATATTTTGAGGAACCTCCATACTGTTCTCCATAGTGGCTTCACCAATTTACATTCCCCCCAGCAGTGCACAAAGGTTCCCTTTTCTCCACACCTTCGCCAACACTTGTTATCTCTTGTCATTTGGATAATAGCCATTCTAACAGGTGTGAGGTGATATCTCATTGTGGTTTTGATTTGCATTTCCCTGATGATTAGTAATGTTGAGCATCTTTTCATGCACCTGCTGGTCATCTGTATGCCTTCTTTGGAAAAATAGCTGGTCAGATCATCTGCCCATTTTTTAATCTATTGAACTGTGAGTTCTTTATGTATTTTGGATATTAATCTCTTATCAGATACATGATTTGCAAATGTTTTCTCCCATTCGGTAGATTGCTTTTTCATTTTGTTGATTATTTCTTTTCTGTGCAGAAGCTTTTCAGTTCGATATAGCTCCACCTATTTATTTTTGCTTTTGTTGCCAGTACTTTTGGTGTCATATCCAAAAAAATCATTGCCAAAACCAATGCCAAGGAGCTTTTCTTCTAGAAGTTTTATGGTTTCAGATCTTACATTTAAGTCTTTAATCCATTTTGAGTTAATTTTTGTGAATGATGTAAGATGAGGTCCAGTTTTATTCTCTTGTGTATAATATCCAATTTTCCCAGCATGATTTATTGAAGAGACTATCTTTTACATATTGAGTATTTTTGGCTCCATTGTCAAATATTAGTTGACCATAGATGTGTTTTTTTTGGGGGGGGAGGGGTTACCAAATTACTTTATTTGAAGGAATGGTACTAAGGAAGGAACTTAAGGATCATGGTGTATGATCCTTTTGATGTACTGTTGAATTCAGTTTGCTAGTAGTTTTTTGAGAATTTTTGCATCTATAGTCATCAGAGTTATTGGCCTGTAGTTTTCCTTTCTTGTAGTGTCCTTATCTGGCTTTGGCATCAGGGTAATGCTGGACTTGTACAATAAGTTTGGGAGTGAACCCTCCTCTTCAATTTTTTGGAACAGTTTAAGAAGGATTGAATTTAAATCTTCTTTAAATGTTTGGTGGAATTCACCTGTGAAGCCCTTTGGTCCTGTGCCTTTCTTTGTTGGGAGGTTTTTGATTACTGATTCAACCTCCTTACTTGTTATTGGTCTGCTTGAATTTTCTTTTTCTTTGTGACTCACACTTGGTAGATTACTTCTGTCATTTTGTTATTTGTTTTCTATATATACTATATAGCATTTTTGTCTCATTTACTGCATTACTGTCTTCTTTTTTGTTTAGTGGATTTTTTATAGTGAAATGTTTAAATTCCTACAGTAGGGCTATAGGCAGGACTCTGCGGCTCAGTGGTACTGTGGATTGCCCGGGGTCACTGTTTAGGCCTCCTGGTTATGCAGGGCCAGAGGCTATGCTCAACAGTTGGGTCAGTCTGCTGACTTGGCTCCCTGCCCTAGCGGGTCTGTAGGTTGAGCTCTGTGACTGCCCAGGCTTCCTGGACTGCCAGGGACTGGAGGCTATGCTCAGCAGTTTAGCAGGACTGCCAATTTGCTTCCCTGTCTAGGCTGGGTGGTAGGATGGGGTCCAAGGCCAGTACAGCACATTGACTGGGAAACCAAATCAACTGAGCTCCCAGGCCAGACATGGCTACCAGGTCAGCCCTGCAGATTTATAAAGCTGCCTGCTGGAGTCTCTGTTCAGGGGCCACTGCAAGCAGGAACATGGTTTGCCAAGATCTGAGCACTGGTTGCTGTAAGTTCCACTCCCTTCTATATCTCTATTTGATCCTCAAGTGTTCAAACTCTGCAGATTCCCTAAGTGATCTCTGAGAGCTGAGACCTGAGTAGGCTTCCTGGGAAGCACCCTGCAAGTGCTGGGAATGCTGGATATTCACTGTGGGCTCTATTTACCCGCTGGAGAAACAATAGGCCCCATGGGGCCCTCTCCATGCATCACTGTGCTGACCTGTGGGGAGGGGCGATGCAATCAGTGTAGCCACACCTTTTACTTTCTAATGTGGTCCTTCCCTGTCTCTGTGGTCCAGGGGTGCTTCAGCCATTCCCCAGGGCTCTGGAATTTTCACAATGGTGTCTTGTCTATGGATAGTTGTTAGTTTGGTCTTCTTGTGAGGGAAATAAAGTTGGGAATGACCCATGTCACCATCTTGATGATGTCACTACCTTCAACCTTCTCTAAGGTTGTGGACACAGCGGTCATTACATAAAGAGATTCTCAAAAAAAAAAAAAAAACCCACAAACTTTTGTGCCTTGTACTAATCTTCTGTGAGTGATTTTATTTTCTGTTTTAAAATAAATGAAGATAATTTTGATTCTGGAACATGGTCATGATATGGGAAATGAAAATAACAGAGTGCAAAATACCATGTTCACTGTGATTGCAGCTATTTAAAATGTTGATACTCGTGGAAGATAATATTGCAGAAATGAAATAGTTGTGTTGGAAAAAAGCAAGAAAAAGAAAGAAGCTGTATTATCTGGGTCAAAGGCAAACCTGCTGTTAAAGAGACACCTGGCAATACAGTGGTTTATTTTTCTTCACATCAGTCCAGGGCAGGAAGGCAGGCACCTCTGTTCCACGTGGCCACCCAGGGACCCAGGATCCTTCGCCTTATTCCCATGCCATTCCCTAGAGCATTGTCCTTATCTGCTGGGTTGCAGTCATGCCTCTTTTCAGCTCAAAGAAAAGGGACAGTGTGGAGGAATTTCTGCAATATCTTAGGATCCAAGCTTAGAAGCAGCACTCATTATTTCTGCTCACATTCCTGTGGTGAATACTGTCATGTGGCTCTACCAGCAAAGAAGGCTGGGAAATATGCAATCTAGGAGGGTAGCCTTGCACCCTGAAGAAGGTAGAGAATGGATTTTGGCTGATAATCTCTTGCTGTTGTACCTTGAATCAATGAGAACTGTGCTTGATGATTTACAAATAGTGTCTCATTTAACCTACACAAGTCCAAGTCCCAGGTCCCCTCCTTTGTAATAGTTATCAAACATGTACACCTACTGTACATGTGTAGTGTGAGAGTAGGGATTGTGTCTCATTTGTTTAATCTTCAATACCGGGCATTAGTCTGGCACCAGATAGACACTCAATAAATATTTCTTGGAGAAAGGACAGGAGGATGAAGAGTCTTGACATCAACTCTGCCCTCATCTTTCTTCAGAAGAAGTGATGAGGAGTATCCGTTTACAGTGACGTCAACCTTTATTGAGATCGCTGAGTAGTAAAATGAACAATTCAGGGCTCTCTGACTAACAGAGATGATGGAAGTAATTGCTTGTCCTCGCTGCTGGAGCCCATAAATAAGTTGAATGAATCATGGTTATGTTCCTGGTATGGATGCCACAAAAATGGTCCGAGGACTCCTGGCAACACTCTTGAAATTAAGTCAAATGTCAGGGTTGGCTGCTTGAAGTGTTTTCTGGCATCTATATTTCCAAGCACCACACCTGGCAGAAAGATAGTCTCATAAAATTGAACCTGAGTGTGCTGGACGAGTAAACTGTGCTTTTGGTCATTTAAGCATAGCGGCTGCCTTTATAGACTCCTTCATTGAGGTATGTAGTGGTGACTAATGAAGACATATCTGAGATGGGTGTGAGTCTAGGGCAAGGTTGGGGCTTAAATTTGGCTGCTGAATACATGGTCGTTGACATTTTCAGTATCTGGCAAACTCTATTTTGAAACCAGGTTTGATCTTTAAATTATGACTAGAAAAATCTTAGCCAGGCACAGGCTCCCACCCATTGCCCCACTACCAAATAAGACAATAATGGTCTCTGTCTTTAAAAAAACTTATAAACTGTCCTCTGAAAAGGTAGGCTCCACATGACAGATAATTTTTTAATCGCCAGAGCCTTCACTTAGAAGTGACTGTGTCAGTTAGGGATTGAGTTCTGTTGTGAATACAAAAAGATCTGAATAAATAGAGGCTTCAACAAACCGGGGCTTTATTTTCCTCATGTCATAAGTTCAGTGGTAGAAAATCCAGAGTTGGTAAAGCAGCTCCAGAAGGCCATTGGGACTGGTATGGATTGAATTATGTTCCCCCAAATATGCTGAAGTCCTAACCTGCAACAGTGATCTTATTTGGAAAAAGGTTCTTTGCAGATGTAGCCAAGTTAAGATGAGGTCATTCAGATGGGCCCTAATCCATTATGACTGGTGTTCTTACAAGAAGAGAGAAATTTAGGTAGAGACATGTAGGAAGACAGCCACATGAATATGGAGGCAGAGATTGGAGTGATGTTGTCATAAGCTAAGGAACACCTGGGGCTACCGGAAGCTAGGAGAGGCAAGGAAGGATCCTCTCATAGGGGCTTTGAAGGGAGCATGGCCCTGTTGATACCTTGACTTCAGACTTATAGCCTCCAGAACAGTGAGAGAATAAGTTTCTATTATTTTAAGTCACTTGTTTGAGGCTCTTTGTTATGGGAGTCCTAGGAAAGCAATACAGGGCTCAGGCTTCTTGTACTTTTCTGCTCAGCTGTGCTTGTTGCCTTGCTTTCCCATGATGGCTGCTCCACCTCTAGTATCGCATCCAAGTTCCAGGCAGGAAGAAGAGAAAAGCCAGCGAATGAAAGACAACTGCAGGGGAAGTTATCCACTTTGAAAGAGCTTTACTGGAAGTCTCACCCAGCAACTTCTGTTTCCATCTCATCATCTCCCCATCAGCAATGGCATCTGAAAACCCAGTGTTTTAGCTGAACGCAATATTGGCATACATTAACTCAGACTTCTCTTAGTAAGGAAGAAGGGAAAATGGACATTGACAGGGCAGTAGTGTTGCAAACTCTTTCTCCTTTACTAAATTAGAGGTTCGTAAATAAATTTAAGATGGGGTAAAACTAAGAGATCCTAAATTAATAGAATGTCCTGTGCTTCTCTCTAAAATATTAAAAATTATAGAATCTAAAAGCTAGAAGTACACTTAAAGGCTGTCCAATCAAACCCCCTCATTTTGTACATAAAGAAACGTCAGAGATGTATAAGCAGCACAGCCAGAGTTTACAAAGACAGTGGTAGCAGAGCCCTTGACTTTCATGTGAGCTTTTGCCATTATACTTGCTTCAATAACTAACACAGTTGTGCAGTTACTTCAGGAGTTAAGAGCCTAATAATTTCTTTACCAGGCTAAATGCTAATACTCTACCAGGCACAATAAATAAATAAATAAATAAATAAACAAACGAACAAATAAATAAATAAATAAATAAACTGGCCCTAATAGCTAAGTATGGCATCTACTCACTTTACTTTTTATGTCTTATTTCCTTGAAGCAGAAAAATGACAGGTGGTTTTTTTTTTTTTTCAGTACACGGGCCTCTCACTGTTGTGGCCTCTCCCGTTGCGGAGCACAGGCTCTGGACGTGCAGGCTCAGTGGCCATGGCTCACGGGCCCAGCCGCTCCGTGGCATGTGGGATCCTCCCGGACTGGAGCGCGAACCCGTGTCCCCTGCATCAGCAGGCGGACTCCCAACCACTGAGCCACCAGGGAAGCCCAAATGACAGGTTTTTAACCCTTAAACTGTTGGGGCAGCATCCTTGATGAGGATCAATATTTGGGTAAAAAAATCGCAACCCCAAAACCAACAATAGTTTTCCTGTGAATCAGTCTATTCAGCTTTGTCTGTGATTAGATTTCTAGACTGATAGATGTAAAATGTAAACATTCAGCTGATTTTAGATCCCACAAAAAGGTGAGGAGAGTAATTTATTCACTCCTTTCCAAAAAAGTATTTGTTAAAATCTTGAAGTTTGGAGAGCTTCACAGAAGCCCTTTTGGATTGATGTATGTCCTTGAAATTGGTCTCTGAGTGTTAGAAGTTCAGATGACTTTCTGATTAATGTGTAAAAAGTGCACTGCCAAGTTAATGGAGCTGGGCTGAAACGGCATGAAATTTTATATAAAATAAAATATGTTTATCATTCAGACAAGATGTGCTCATTTCATTAATAAAAGTACTCCCAGGGCCTCCCTGGTGGCGCAAGTGGTTGAGAGTCCGCCTGCCGATGCAGGGGATACGGGTTCGTGCCCCGGTCTGGGAGGATCCCATATGCCGCGGAGCGGCTGGGCCCGTGAGCCATGGCCGCTGAGCCTGCGCATCCGGAGCCTGCGCGTCCGGAGCCTGTGCTCCGCGACGGGGGAGGCCACAACAGTGAGAGGCCCGCATACCGCAAAAAAAAAAAAAAAAAAAAAAAGTACTCCCATAATATACATGGTGGTCATATAATGAAATCTAACTTGTTCACTCAGAGCACTAGGATATAAACCTATCAGTTAGTTTAGGAAAATAGGCCACCATCCTAAACCAGACGTTAATAGTAGTTTATAGATCCAGTGCAACTCGCATGGAAAAATTTGCTTCAGAATGATATATGCTCTAATGCTCAGGGGTACTATTCTCTGAGTCATTCTGATGTTGGCTTATATTTTGCTGAATTAAGCATTGCCTCAGAATGAGCAGTCATGAGCCAACCTGAGGCCAGCCAGAGATCGGAACAGGGAGACTCAAGGAGAAAATAATCAGCAGCTTGTCTTCTGCAGCAGGGGCTTCTTCTATGCATCTGCCAAGGCAGTATAACAATTTTTATTGTATTTATTAATAGACAACACATTTCAATGGTTTGACATTTGAAAGATACAAAAGGGCAGAATCCTCCTTATTTCTGCTCCCAGCCACCCACTATCTTAAGGGAACTAATGGTATCAATTTTAATGTATTGTCATTAGATTGTATTGATCTATTTGTGTATGTATTTACTCTCTATTATGCAAAACTTCTACACACATTAAAGTCAAGAGAACAGTAAAATGAATAATAATCCTCCATTTATGATCACCTTTCATTCCTCCACTGGATTATGATGAAGTAAATCCTAGACATTGTATTTTATCTATAAATATTTCATCATGTGTCCATCAAAAATAAGAACTCATTCTTTAAAAGCTAACTGTAATACCAGTATTGTATCCCCCCAAATTCACAATAATTCCTTAACATTATCAAATGACCAATCATCAAACAAATCAACGTTTACATTTCTCTGATTGCCTCATACTTTTCTTCTGTTTTACAGTTGGATCCAAACAGGGTCTACACATTGCATATGACTGATATGTCTCTTAAGTGTCTTTTAAGCTATAGGTTCACCTTTCCTGTTTGTTTGTTTTTCCTTACAATTTATTTATTGAAGAACTTGGATTTTTCATCCTGTGGAATTGCTCACATTTCGGATTTCACTGATTGCATCTTTCTAGAGAATGTTTTATATTTCAAATATAAAGCAACTTATTACTTGGCTTTTTCACTTCTGGATTTAACTATTCACTATTTTTCATCTTGCCTAGATAAAAATAATTAATTGGTAACAATGAAAGGAGAAGAGAATTTACTATTTGACACAAGACAAAAATTGGGAGTTAACATTTATTTCCTTCCTTGCATTTAATAGCTTCCTTCTATCCTTTTACACCCTATATCAATCCATCCCAAATCCTACTGGCCTTCTTTTCAAAATATATCCAGAATCCAAATACTTCTCACCATTTCCACTTCTACCACCCTCGCCCAGCCACCGACATCTCTCACCTGGACTATTTGCAATTACTTCCTAGGGCTTCTCTCTGCATTTCTCTTTGCCGCATTCACCTTTAGGACCAGAGTGATCCTAATAAAATCCAAGTCAGATCGTGTCACTCCTCTGCTTAGAACCTTCCATGGCTTCTTCCTTTACTTAGAGAAAAGCTGAAGTCCTTACATGCCCTACAAGTCCCTTTATGATCTGCCTACTATGTCTCTTTGACCTTATCCACCAACTACTTTCATTGTCTCTCATTCTGCAGCCACACTGGCCTTCATTTTCCTTAAATGCATCAACCACACACCTAGTCCACTAGCTGTTTCCTTTATTTGCAACCGTCCTTCACCAGATACCCATACGTCTTTCCCCCTCAAGGCCTTCAGCTCCTTACTTAACTGTCACCTTCTAAGTGAAGCCTCCGGACCCCCCTGTTTAAAATTTCAGACTTTGCCCCAACCCCTGCATTCCCCATTTCTCTTACCCTGTCTTGTTTTCCTTCATAACACTTGACACCCACTAAAGCACTATATGACTTATTTATTTCATTTTTTTTCCTGTCTCCCTCCAGTAGAATGTAATCTCCATGAATTCAGAGATTTGTGTCCATTTTATTCACTTTTGCTCAGTGCCCAGAACAAAGCCCATTAGACATTTGTTAAATGGATACATTTCAGACACAAGGAAATGTTCCCACCTTCTTCTGCATACAATATTTCTTCTAAATTATTGCTGTCTAGAACAGGTTCAGACCAAAGTTTATAGTACTTGAGAGCTGGCTCACTTTCACAATCACTCTGTCCATTCTTATTGTCATTCCGTAGATAGAAGTAAAGTTGCTCAAGTGTCCATCAGCAGACGAATGGATAAAGAAGATGTGGTATATATACACTACGGAATATTACTCAGTCATAAAGAAGAATGAAATAATATCATTTGCAGCAACACGGATGGACCTAGAGATTATTATACTAAGTGAAGTAAGACAGAGAAAGAAATACCATATGATGTCATTTATATGTGGAATCTAAAATAGATGATATAAATGAAGTTATTTACAAAACAGAAATAGACTCACAGACACAGTAAAGAAATTTATGGTTACTAAAGGGGATAGGGGTATAAATTAGGGGTTTGGGATTAACATATACACACTACTATATATAAAATAGATAAACAACAAGGACCTACTGTATAGCACAGGGAACTATATTCAATGTCTTATAGGAACCTATCATGAAAAGTAATCTGAAAAAGAATATATATATGTGTGTGTGTGTATATTTATATATATATATATATGTATAGTGGAATCACTTTGCTGTACACCTGAAACTAATACAACATTATAAATTAACTATATCAATAAAAAAATGGTTTTAAAAATAATAAAATAAAATGTTAAAAAAGAAGTAAAGTTGCTCTATTTGTTGGGCAAAGGGAATAGTTGCTTTGGAAATATGTCCACTAAGGACCTGTTGTAGATTGAATTGTGTTTCCTCAAAATTCACATGTTGGGGCTTCCCTGGTGGCGCAGTGGTTGAGAGTCCGCCTGCCGATGCAGGGGACATGGGTTCGTGCCCTGGTCCGGGAAGATCCCACATGCCATGGAGCGGCTGGGCCCATGAGTCATGGCCGCTGAGGCTGCGTGTCCGGAGCCTGTGCTCTGCAGTGGGAGAGGCCACAACAGTGAGAGGCCCATGTACCACAAAAAAAAAAAAAAAATTTCACATGTTGAAGTCCTAACATTCAGTACCTTAGAGTGTGATCTTATTTGGAAACAGGGTTGTTGCAGAGGTAATTAGTTAAGACCGGGTCAAACAGGAGTAAGGTGCATCCCTAATTCTACATGACTACTGTCTTTATAAAAAAAGGGAAATTTGGACACAGACATACATCCAGGGAAAATGCCATGTCAAGATGAAGGCCAAGATCTACAAGCCAATGAAAGCCAAAGATTGTCAGCAAACCAGCAGAAGCTAGGAGAGAGGCATGGAGCAGAAGCTCCCTCAGAAGGAACTGACCTTGCCAACAATTTGATCTCAAACTTCCAGCCTCCACAGCTGTGAGACAATACATTTCTGTTGTTTAAGTCATCAAGTTTGTGGTACATTGTTATGGGAGCCCTGGGAAACTAATACAAGACACATGAAACCATGGCATCTTTCTTTTGGTTTGCAAGTGGTTCACATAACTGGTGCAGATTAAGCACTCAACAAATATATGCTGAATGAGAAATGGTAAAACGATGCCATGAGGCTGCTTCAAGGAGAGCAAGGTAGATGAGAGAGAGAAAATCATCACCAGATGGTAGTTCCCACCAAGGCAGTGGTCATATCATCTAATTATTCAGTTCCTAGCACAGAACCTGCTTCTCAGTACACATTTGATGAACCAAATTGAAAAGCAGGCAGAACAGGTAGATCACTTATGCCATCAAGTGATCTTAGGTAGGAGAGGTTGGGTGGGCTGATGCATGCATGAAACTTAACCAACCATCCTGATTTCACACTGTCAAGAGTCTCGGTGCTGATAAATCAGCCTGGTTCTACATTGTTACTTGATTTCACCATATTTAGTTATATAGTATATGGTCTTTAAGGTGTATTTCTAGGACTCTCCGTAGATACACATTTATTTTACCTTTAATCAGGTGGTTCAGCATTCCCTCAAACTTAGTTGTGTTATTCTGTTGTTAAAGTACTATGTTGTGTTTCTAAAAAATTCACTTTATTAAAGGCTGATATGAATACAAAACCATTCTTTCTTCACAAAGGTTGTTTAAAGCCACAGTAGGTATTCCTAAAAGATTGCCTTTCTTGGTTGGTTATTTTACATCAAAAGAGAAAATAACGCTACTGTTGTGGATTAACATATCATGTTGTAAATGTTGTTACTATTAAATATCAAAGACATAGAATGCCAAAACGGTAGTGGCAAAGATATAGGATAGAAGTAATGGGATCCAATAAGATAGTTTTGAAATGTGCCTATTCATATGAGTTCAGAATGGGTGTAATTGGCCAACTCAGGTAAAAAATTTTCCCATCTGGAATATTTTTTTAAATAAATCATGATTTTTTAAATGCCCTCAAATTTCAAATGTCCCTATTACTCATCTGTGGTTGACTAAAAATGGCCACAAATTCCTTGATACTCTGCTTTTTGAAAGGTATGATCTAGTTTCCCTCCCTTGACCCTGAGCTGAGCAGAGATGCTGAACCAGTCTTGGGTCTAGACATTAGGAGACTAGAAGCTCTGATCTGGTTTTCTTGGACTCTCAGTTTTCATGGAAGTAGTTTGATAGCCCTGAGGCTAACACACTATGAGGAGACCCAAGGCAGCCACATGGAGAGGCTATGGGGAGAGGTTGAGAGAGAGAGAGAAAGAGAGAAAGAAATTGGGGGAAAGAGAGAGAGATACCTAGGCTGTCCCCTTCCCATCTCTTCAAGCCCCCAGACTTTTGAGTCATCTCAGCTGACTCCCCGGACACTGATGAACAGAGACAAGTTGTCCCTACTGTGTTCTCTCCAAATTCTTGACCCACAGAAGAGTGAGACATAATAATAATAAATTGTTGTTTTAAGACACTAATGTTTGGAATAATTTGTTATGCATAAGTCAGTAATTGAAACATCATCTTTCAAGTATAGATAGTTTCAGGTTATACCTTATAACTCCCTAGGTGTTTTCTTTATGGCACCTAATAATACCTCCAATCTTCAAACTTACAATTCCTTCTTTAGTCATATTATGCCTCCTAACCCAGTATATACTCAGTAATCATCTGCTTACACCACTATCACTCAGTAATCATCCGTTCAAACTAGTGTGCCATTTACTTGGAACAAAAGGGCCCAAAGCACTATTTTGTGCCCTTTTTTCTGTTGGCATCACATGTGCAATTAGGCTCACTAAATTATTTAAAAGAAAGAATTTGTGCCTCTTCTCATGGAGATTTTCTTTAATTGATATCAGGAAAAAGTAGACTTCTTGTTAGCACCAATGAAATGTTAAAAACATTGATGCTGGCTTCCAAGCAGTACAATATAATATGTATTTTGATAAGTCTGATTAGTTACTGGACTTACTACCCTCCTTTGTGTGGCTACCAGAAACTATATAATGTGCCTTGAAATTGATTGGCATACGAAATTTTCAGTAAATACTATGTATCATCACCCCTCCTTTTAAAAAATTTTTTGCTGCTATGTCATATATAAACTTTTAGAAACCTAATGCCAGTTAAAACCATAGTCTATTACACACATATATTTTAACCATTGGCAACGTGCCCTTAACAAAGCAACTGCTTTAGTGGCTAGCAGTTAAGGAGAAATTGGAAGTACAGTAGATTGTTGGTAAGGTTTCTCCAGCAATTTGCATTTAAAGGGCTTGTATTAGAAGCTTCCATTGAAGGCAATTCATTTTCCTTTTAAAAGAGGTATATTTAGCACATGAAATCAAATTTACTTTTAAAATTCACTCTCTGTCCCCAGAATAATGTCAGATACATGGTAACAGTTGTTTAATGTGCCAACAAACTGGGGTGTTTGTATTTAGTATAAACAAATTACAAAATCCACATGAATATGTGAAAAAAATTCTCTTTAGATGCAGTCAGTTGTGCTCTGTATGCTTAAGGGTCTCTTTTATTAAATGAATTTCTGATGCTTTGACAAAACAAAGGGTGAGGAAATTCCACACAAGGAAAGTTGCTGTCATTTAACTTGAATATAAATTGAGTGGTAGAAGAATACCAGATTATTCCATGTCTCTTAAAATGGTATAATGAAGGGCTTATGTGTACCTCATGCCTCAAACAAAAAGAAGTTTATAGCCCTGATTTCAGCTGCATTTATTTTCAATCACAAAACCACTACAGGCTTCAGCACAACTTATGATAAGGGATGCCCAAGAGGAAGTTGAAGATTGGTGGGCTGGCTGGGCTAAGAGGCAGGTGTAGTTACCAGCAACCTTCATGGGGCTTTGCATCGTATGTGACTCAAATGTTGACACAAGTCACAAAATTCATACTCACAAATGACTGTGGGACTTTTAGTAGGAATAGAAAGGGTTTTTTGTGGGAATTTACCATAGTTCTCTAAGTTTCCACAAACTTTGATTCTGTTTTACAAGATAAACTATGTCCAGACCCCAAGGAAACTGCTGTGTAGAGTGTGTCAGGCTTTTAGTACAGTGGTCAGCTTTAGACCCACTTCGTCACCGGTATGCTCGAAGAAAATTTATGGAGACATTTCTTCCTATTCCTGAGACAAAACAATTGGCCCAAGTTCTTTCCTTTTAAATACCTCTGACCTGGAGCGAGACATTTGTTATCTGTCTAGAGATGCTGTTGGAATTACTCTTCTTCTGTGGATTTTGGATGGTGCTATTTATGTTAGTGCTCTGGTGCGACGCAGTATATATAGCTGCAAAGCTATCTACAAAGTGACACAGGAAATTTGATTCACAGTGATGGCAGCTGATCTAAATCACTTTTTGTTTCTCATCTTAGAGGCCGTCTCATAAAATCTACGTGCTTTGGCCAAGGTCTTCCAACAGTCTTTTAGCCACCACATGAGTTAGTTCCTGCCTCTGTGCCTTGACTGATTGCTCTGCCGCGGTTACGTGGGTGTTTCAGAGTTGTACTGCGGGCTTTTATGTGGTTTTTTTTTTTTTTTTTTTTTTGGCTGATGGGCTGTTTTAACTGCCTTGTCCTTCCGGGTAGCATCTCCAATTTGACTGGCTCTGATGAACACATCTTAAGTCATTCGAGAGAAATCTTTAGTGAAAATTCTTTGTGATAGAAATACAAATTTGTCTCCCTCTCCCAGCATGGAAAATTTTCTGCCTCAGAAAGCGGCAAAAGACTTGGAGGAAGTAGATTATCTCATTTTAATGAACAAGAAGCCAACAAAAAGCTCATCATCCTTGCTGCTTTCAAGTCCCTACAAGTTTGATGAATTAGAAGACAAAATTCAGAAAAGAAGACAAGAAATTCTGTTTGCATCCGCCATGTTACTTGACCATGACGAAGCGCATAGTTTATTACAGGCTGCAGTAGACAGTTCAGCCCTGTTTGCCAAGTATTTATTGAGCACCTGTTCTGTTCCAGGAGCTATACAAGGTAATCTGGTTACAAAAATGAATAAAACATGGGTTGCCGGTGGGGTTCTCTGGAGAACAGAGACTGAGATGGAGTGAAGAGTGCAGAAGCTTTTTGCAAGAGAGTCATCCCTGGAAGGAGAGGGTCATCAGACACGTTGAAGACCTGACAGTATGTCAGCCGGGCCAACGGGAAGTTCCAGAGCAGATCGCTGTTGGAGGAATGCGTGCAAAGGGCTAGACCTCCGGTGTTGGCTGAGGGCCACTTCATGGACAGTCTGACCTCTTGTACCACTGCCTTGTTCAGTCATGAACTGGCATCTTCTCAGAGGAGAGCATGAATGCCACCTGAATGCTAAGGGAAATCCCAAAGAAGCTAACAGTTGGAATCTGTCAGGTAACCAACTTCCTCCCCCTGGTTAGCAAGTCCTTTCTTGAAGAGGAGCTGAGCATCACATCTCCAGGTCCACCATGGTCCACCCCTTGTGCCACACAGATCTACTTTTCCATGATATATGGAAACAGCTCCTCATGGCTCTGATGGGCCTTGCTTCTGGAGGGGAAACTTGGATAGAGGGAGGTTAGTGTGACAAAATAGAGCCCCCATCTCTGCAGTTGACTCAAGGCCACAACTGGCACCCATCATGTCCCTCCTCCTCTCTCCATTCTAAATTTTCTTCGCCCTCAGCTACCACCTATGTTGGTTTTAGTTCTTTCCGAAGAGTCTGACTCTCTACGAAACAAGCGTCTCTGCCCAGGCTTGTTGCTTGTTCCCATTCCTGTGGGCAAAGAGTGCCAGGAGGTGCTCCCACTGGGTCCCCTGAGCTCATACGTTCCTCCTTGTTTCTCCTGGGTATCAGGAAGCCTTCCTCCTCAGGCTGTTCAGGGTCAATTAGTCCTGACAAGATGGCGACTCCTTGCTTGCTGAAGAATCCCAAAGTGCTCAGGGGGTAGCTGTAAACCTGAACTTCAATGAGACCCTCGCTGTGTCCCCTGGGGACAGCCTGCCCCCTTTGGAAGCAAGGGCATCTCATCCTGCAGAGCCCAGAGTTGTGGAGACAGGAATCTACAGAACACCCAAGTAGATCACTGGGAGTAATAGTAAGTGGGGCTCATTCTACTTCTATTCCTTGGGTCCAGACCCATGTATTCTTCCTGATGGGAGCACAGCCATAGAGAGGTCTCTGATTCAATGAGTGTACTGCTTCTTGGAGGATGGGTTATATCCTTGCAAGGCGTTGCCTCTGAACTGGTGCTTCAGCTGCCACTTCAGCAGGTTGTTTATTACTCAGGCTGGCAGTTTCTGGGTGATATGGGTAAAATAGTATATGATTTTACTAGTCAATCCTATGGTCCTGGGCCCACTTTTTCACTCCTCTATCATGATAAAATGTGTTCCCTGGTTGGATGTTATGTTACATGGAATCCCATACCTGTAGATCAGGCGCTCCATAAATTCCCACATGGTGGTGCTTCCCTGTGGGAAAGGAAGCAAACCCCACCAGGAATAAGTGTCTATTCCTGTCTATAACTGCTGGAATTTCCAAGATGGGAGAATCCCAATGAAGTCAGCTTGCTACCAAGCGGCCAGTGGGTCTCCTGAATGAACACTGCCATAACAAGGGGTTAGCATTGGTCTCTGATGTTGGCAGGTTGGACATTGGACGTGGTTTGACAGTATTAGCTAGATTGGCCTTGGTTAGTGGGAGTCTGTGCTATTGGGCCCATGCATAATCCCTATTTCAGCCAGCAGCTGTGGTCACTAGGTGTGTGCATTTTGCCAGCATCGTAGTAGATACTGATAAAAGTTAGCTAGCAAAAACAGGCCAACTCATTTTATCTACTTGGTTATTAACATGTACTTATCCCATTCCTCTATCCCCGAATTCCTTGCTTTGATGATTGAACTCCAAGCTTTCAATCTTTTTCCTTCTAGGTCTCCAACAAACCAGACAAGCCATTTTCCACTCACAGGAGTCCATCTATAGTCCATCTCAGGCTATTTTTCCTTTCACACATAGTGAATATGACCAGGTATGCCACATAATACCCATGGAAAAGACTTTCCCTTTGTAACTGTCTCTCAGGACCACTGTGGAGTGGGAATGTAATACAGCTGCCATACCATTTTTGACTTGCACGTGCTGAACCAATCCATCTGTAAACTAAGTTTGGACATTTTCCTCCTCTTTCATTTGAACAAATAGGACTCCCTCTCTCTCCCCTGATACAACCAGAGGTATGAGCTGGGGGCAGGATGCTGGTGAAACTGTGATGGGTGACACGGTGGTCTGGGCTCCCTGCTCATGCAGCTTGCTGTGCCCTCTCATCCTGCTGATGCTCAAGCTGGGGTTTATATTTCCATTTTATGACGAATTGCTGCTGGACTCTCATGACTTTCCAATTTGGCAGGTTCAATAGGCTCCAGTTCATGTGGTACAGTTTGGGATACATAATCACTTTGGTGTCCCCTGCTCAAACATTCCAGTTCTCTACCATGGCTCAGTAGCACTCTAGGACCCACTTTTCAAAAAGTGTGTATATACTTCTCTATTGCAGATGCTTCAGAACTCTGCACTGAGATTCTCCCTCTTGGGCGTCGTAAACTCTACCCTGTATCTCCTTTTCATCAGTGATATCTCCATCATCATGATGTCTGCCAGATCATATGGCCCCAGTGGCCGAGCAGTGGCTTCTAGAGCTGCTGCAGAGCCCTGTCTTGCTCTTGATCCCACTCAAATATGGCAGCATTCTGTGTCACCTAGTTAATAGGCTAAAGTACACCTAGGTGTGGAATATGGTACCCTGGAACCACAAGAAGCCTAGTAAGTGTTAAGACTCCTTCTTTGCAGTAGGAGATATTAGCTTCAGCAATTTAGTTTGGAGGGCTATCATAGAATATCCCTGACCACTGGATCCCCTAAAGACTAGACTCAGGTTGCAGGCCTCTCAATCTTCATGGGGTTTGTTTCCATCCTCCGGAGCATAAGGGTCATAGCAAAGTCTCCAGTGTGCTAGTCACCTCTTGTTCATTATGCTCTATCCACATGATGTCATTGACATATGGATAGATATGATGCTCTGCAAAGAGGTCCAAATGGTCCAGATCACTCCAGATTATATTATGACTGAGGATGGGAGAGTTCACATAGTCTTGGGGCAAAACTAGATATTGTTGTCCTTTCCATGTGAATGTAATGTGTTTCTGATTCTCTTTCCTGAATGGGATATATAAAAATGAGTCTTCCGAGCAAATAGCTGCATAACATGTCCCTGAGGCCATATTAAGCTACTTAAGTAAGGAGACACCACAGCTGGCACAGCAGCTGCAGTTGGGGCTGTTACTTAGTGTAGCGTGAAGTAGTTTATAGTCAGTTTCCAGAATCCATCCAGTCTCTGCAGGGGTGAGACCGGCAAATGAAACTGAGATGTGGTAGGAATCACCAGCCTGGAATCTTTTAGATCTTTAATGGTAACATTAATCCTCAGTGCCCCCAACCCCACCCCAGAATGCAACATTGGTTTTGATTTGCTCTCTTGGCTGTAGGGAGGTTGGTGTGTCATTTCAGAGATTTCCACTTGGCCTTCCCCACGATGATAGTTTTAGCCCACAGGCCAGAGACCCAGTAGAGCCTGGGATTCCAATTGCCAGGTGTGTCAATCACAATAATTCATTCGGGGACAGGAGAATTAAGTCAGACTTTGGCCAGGTCTTCATTTATTAACTCCCCGCATTTGCCCCCCACACTAAAGTGTGATGATGCTTCAGGTCTCTGGGAGTCAATGTCATCTTGGACTCTGTGTCTCACAGACCTTACAAAATCTGGATATTTCCATTTCCAAAGTGTACAGCCCCTCAAGTACATGGCCAAAAGTTACTCTGAGGATGGACTCGGGGAATCTATATAGGACATGCTTGCCATGGTGTTTCAGGGTAATTCTTCCTGGGGACCTAGACACTTCCTCAGTCAACGGGGCGCAGATCTGAAAACTGGCACAGGTAGGGAACTGAGCAAAGGATCATGAATTTTTATTTGGATGGATATCCCCATTCTCTGGCTTCTCCATCCTTGCTTTCTTCTTACTGTAGATGTTAAGCAGTGCTTTTGTTGGCTACCTGTCTATTTTGCCCCTGGGGGACAATTAGCCATCTCTACAACTCTCTGAGAGTCAAAGGCCCTTGGCTGTCCCTCTTACCCGGCTTGTAGTGACCAAGCACCGTCACATGGCCTCTATTGCTCTGAAGGAAGCCTGCTCTGTGACCACCTTCTGTATCACCAGCCTTGGCCTTCTAGTGAAGCTGGTAGCTCTCTCTCACCAGAACATTCCTGTTGCCTTGTTGAATGGTGTGTTCTCTGGCAGTTCTCTTGCCTTCCCATAATATATCCATTCCAGCATATCCACCTCTCTCTGCCTTTTGATTCTTCCCTCTGTTGTTTCTCATAGAAGTTCAGAGATGTCAGCTTTGCTCAGGGCAGCCAACCGCTTCCTTCAGGCCGCTAGAGGCCACATTAGCAGTGAGTTTACCCCTAGGGTCCTTTCAAGGGTATCGAATCCCATGTCCCGAGGAAGTGCCCCGAGTCTCTGAATTGTTGCTAATACACTCTTTTTTTTTTTTCTTTAACATCTTTATTGGAGTATAACTGCTTTACAATGTTGTGTTAGTTTCTGCTGTATAACAAAGTGAATCAGCTATACATATACATATATCCCCATATACCCTCCCTCTTGTGTCTCCCTCCCACTCTCCCTATCCCACCCCTCTAGGTGGACATAAAACACCGAGCTGATCTCCCTGTGCTATGCGGCTGCTTCCCACTAACTATCTATCTTACATTTGGTAGTGTATATATGTCCATGCCACTCCCTCACTTCATCCCAGCTTACCCTTCCCCCATCCCCGTGTCCCCAAGTCCATTCTCTATGTCGTCTGCGTCTTTATTCCTGTCCTGCCCCTAGGTTCTTCAGAACTTTTTTTTTCTTAGATTCCATATATATGTGTTAGCATACAGTATTTGTTTTTCTCTTTCTGACTTACTTCACTCAGTATGACAGACTATAGGTCCATCCACCTCACTACAAATAACTCAGTTTCGTTTATTTTTATGGCTGAATAATATTCCATTGTATATATGTGACACATCTTTTTTATTTTTTAGCATCTTTATCGGAGTAGATTTGTTTTACGATGGTAAGTTAGTTTCTGCTGTATAACAAAATGAATCAGCTATACATATACATATATCCCCATATCCCTTCCCTCTTGCATCTCCCTCTCACCCTTCCTATCCACCCCTCTAGGTGGTCACAAAGCACCGAGCTGATCTCCCTGTGCTATGCGGCTGCTTCCCACTAACTATCTATTTTACGTTCGGTAGTGTATATATGTCCATGCCTCTCTCTCACTTCTTCCCAGCTTACCCTTCCCCCTCCCCGAGTCCTCAAGTCCATTCTCTACATCTGCATCTTTATTCCTGTCCTGCCCCTAGGTTCATCAGAACCTTTTTTTTTTTAGATTCCATATATATGTGTTAGCATATGGTATTTGTTTTTCTCTTTCTGACTTACTTCATTCTGTATGACAGTCTCTAGGTGCACATATTCTTTATCCATTCATCTGTTGATGGACACTTAGGTTGCTTCCATGTTCTGGCTATTGTAAATAGTGCTGCAATGAACATTGTGGTACATGAGTCTATTTGAATTATGGTTTTCTCAGGGTATATGCCCAGTAGTGGGATTGCTGGGTCGTATGGTAGTTCTATTTTTAGTTTTTTGAGGAACCTCCATACTGTTCTCCATAGTGGCTGTATCAATTTACATTCCCACCAACAGTGCAAGAGGATTCCCTTTTCTCTTCACCCTCTCCAGCATTTATTGTTTGTAGCTTTTTTGATGATGGCCATTCTGACCAGTGTGAGATGATACCTCACTGTAGTTTTGATTTGCATTTCTCTAATGATTAGTGATGTTGAGCATCCTTTCATGTGTTTGTTGGCAGTCTATATATCTTCTTTGGAGAAATGTCTATTTAGGTCTTCTGCCCATTTTTGGATTGGATTGTTTGTTTTTTTGATATTGAGCTGCATGAGCTGCTTGTATATTTTGGAGATTAATCCTTTGTCAGTTGTTTTGTTTGCAAATACTTTCTCCCATTCTGAGGGTTGTCTTTTTGTCTTCTTTACGGTTTCCTTTGCTGTGCAAAAACTTTTGTTTCATTAGGTCCCATTTATTTATTTTTGTTTTTATTTCCATTTCTCTAGGAGGTGGGTCAGAAAGGATCTTTCCATCCCCTCTCCTCAGGCACCCCAAAACAATGTTCTCTTGCCTCTTAGGCAGGTCCAGACTTTTCCCCGGACTCCCTCCCGGCTAGCCGTGGCGCACTAGCCCCCTTCAGGCTGTGTTCATGCAGCCAACCCCAGTCCTCTCCCTGCGGTCTGACCTCCGAAGCCCGAACCTCAGCTCCCAGCCCCCGCCCGCCCCGGCGGGTGAGCAGACAAGCCTCTCGGGCTGGTGAGCGCTGGTTGGCACCGATCCTCTGTGCGGGAATCTCTCTCCTTTACCCTCCGCACCCCTGTGGCTGCGCTCTCCTCCGTGGCTCTGAAGCTCCCCCCTCCGCCCCCCACCGTCTCTGCCCGTAAAGGGCCTTCCTAGTGTGTGGAAACCTTTCCTCCTTCACAGCTCCCTCCCACTGGTGCAGGTCCTGTCCCTATTCTTTTGTCTCTGTTTTTTCTTTTTTCTTTTGCCCTACCCAGGTACGTGGGGAGTTTCTTGTCTTTTGGGAAGTCTGAGGTCTTCTGCCAGCATTCAGTAGGTCTTCTGTAGGAGTTGTTCCACATGTAGATATATTTCTGATGTATTTGTGGAGAGGAAGGCGATCTCCATGTCTTACTCCTCAGCCATCTTGAAGGTCCTCCGCTAATACACTCTTTAGGTCAATAAAAACAGTGCTCAAGGAGCTGCATTCAGGGAACTACATCTGAGAAACTTAAGTACACCTGGATCTGATTTAGATGGATTCTGAGCCTGATTCATAATGGCATGAGAGTTTGGGGAGTCCTTGAGAGAGTGTGAGTGTATTTTGTATGTGGGAGAGATGTAAGTAATTGTAAATAATAGTACTGAGGCCAGAGGGCAGACTTTGGTGGTTTTGAAATATGCCTGAAGATGTTTTGATAGTCTTCCCATCAAATGGTGGAATCTAGTCCCCTACTCTTACACTGGGTGGGCCTTTGTGGCTGCCTAGGCTCATAGAGCATGGTGGAGATGATGCTATGTGATATGCAGGGTTTGGTCATAAAAAGCCTACCCACTCCCTTCTTGGCCTCCAAGGATCTTAGACACCATATTGTGAGGAAGCCCAAGCTAGCCCAGGGGGAGAGACCAAATAGAGTGGCCACCTGTAGGTCTTCTGAATAAAAGATCAGCTGACGTTTCAGTCAACAGCCAGTAGCAAGTACTAGACATGTGAGTGAAGGCACATCCAGGTAATTCCAGCCCCCAGCTATCAAGTCACCAGCAGTCATTGAGTCTTCTCAGTTGAGGTTCCAGATAACAAGAAGCAGAGATAAACCATCCCCACTATTCTCTGTCAGAATTCCTGACCCACACAACCCATGAGCAGACTAAAATGGTTGTCTTCATCCACTAAGTTTTGAGTGACATATTTTCCAGCAATAGTAAATAGAGAAAAGATCGAACTGACAAATATCAAGTATGTTTCTCTCTATCAACAGCAACTAACTAGAAAATATAATGTAAGGTAAAACATCCAGAATAGCAAGAAAGAAACCAAGAAAGAGCTTGGCAATGAATGTACAAGATCTTTACAGAAAGAAAAAGTGTTGAACTCTAATAGAGGACATAAAAATTAGATCCAAATTAACCTGATTTAAAAGCAAAAATTATGCAGTGAAAGAGGACTGGATTTTGTGTGTGTGTATGTTTAAGAGCACTGGATTTGACTATATAATATTAAAGATTTCTGTTCAGAGAACTACATATGACAAAGTTAACAGATAACAGAATGGAATAATATATTTGTGAAGTCTAAAATTGACAAGGGTTTAATATTTATATCCTCCAGCACACTTCTATGTCAGCAGTAAAAACATAAAAAAAAAATAAGCAAAGGAGATATAGTAGAAAGAACATGAAGCCTGAAGGAGTAATAAATTTATGAAGAAAAACTAAAACTCTCTAAGAATCAGGAAAAAAGCAAATTAAAACCAAGATGAAATAACACTTTATGACCCCAGATTAAGACAGTGGATAATATTAAATATTGATGAGAATGTGATGGGCTGGGACCTCTCATTCACTGACGAGGGAGTGTAAGTATGATAGCCACACTGGTAAAGACTTTAGAGGTATTTTGAAGAAGTAAGTGTGCTTATTTCCTATAAACCAATGATCCCCCTCCTCTCCCTAAAAAGATTGCACAGGGCGGTAGAAGATGAATCAGTCAGGATCCAAACTAGAAAATAAAAATTAAGCTAGCATTTCAAATTGGGGTATTTAATACAGGCAGTTGATTAAACAGGTGCTGGAAGGATAAAAGAGGTCAGAAAACACTGGGGTAACTCAGAGATTAGTAGCTGTGGGTAGCAGCTGCCATTTCTAGAACTGGGGGAACAAAAGGAAAAAAGTCATGTGGCACAACATAGGGGCTTTGAGGAAGGGCTCTTCAGGGTTGGTGCCGAGACCCCTGAGAAGAAGGTGCCATAGGCTGGTGCATGGACCACTGAAGGGGTACCAGCTGCTGCTCAGCGTGCTCATCTTCTGCTCCCAGGAGGTGTGATGCTGCTGCTAAAATCTCTGAAAAAAGCTCTGGGCTGAAGCCCTAAAGGCCGGCTGCTGATGGAAGAATGCCAGTAGAAGCTGTAAGCAGGAAGAGAGGCCCTTTACCCCTCCTCATGCTTTGTGTGATCTCCTGCCAATACCTTCTATTGGAAGAACATAACCAGAAGGCAGCTGGCAAGGGGATCTGGGAAATGCAGTCTGCAGAGCCCAACCTTCAGAAGTGTTGGCTAGAGTGAAAGGCAATAAGTGAAAGATTTACATCCCAGTATCACTGTGGTAGCAGCAGATTGCAGCCAAAGTAGGTGTCCATTGCTAGGGGAATATTAAATCAAATGTTGTGAGTGCAGAGTATGGAATACACAGCTGTGAAGAGCAGACAAGTACATTTGAGTAAGCAACATGGATACATCCCAAGAACACTGTTGAGAGAAAAACATAGGAAGAAGCATGAGATTTAAAGTACTCCACCATGTATGTACATTTAAAATCGTAACAGGAGCTTCTAGGTGGGTGAACACATCAAGGTGCTATGAGGGTGGGGTGCCTGGAGAGGGCATGGAGCTCATGGCACCCTTCCCCCTTACCTTGCCCTGTGCATCTCTTCCATCTGGCTGTTCCTGAGTTGTATCCTTTCATAATCAAGTGATAATCTAGTAAAAAATAAATAAATACATGTTAAAGGCCTAACAAAACAATACTACATATTTAAGAGGTTGCACACATATTTGAAGGTACAGATATTATGTATTAGAAGAGGTACCAAGGCTGCTGTGTACAGCACAATTCCTGGAATTATGCAGTACAGTAGCCCTGCTGGTGGCCTATGCTATGGAGAGAGACAGATGTGGGAGTTAAAAAGAAGGGCAAGAAAATAAGTAAAATAAAAGAAGTCATTAATAAAGGGGGAAAAAAATAATGTGCTATGAATCAAGGAACGTAAGTCTCTATATTGAGGGCTTTAAAGTAAGCTTTTATTAATCCTATTTATTGCAGATTTTTTTTCTCATTTTGTCCTTTATTTTATTGTTTTACAAGGCATCTCATATTCAGAGTTTTTTCCTTTCATTTTAGTCATTGATCTTTTCCTTCCTTATTTCGGTTAGTGATGGATTAAAGATGCCATTCCTCCCATTGAGAGTTGGTGTCTATTTCTCTTTCCTCTCCCCTAGGATCTGGGCTGGCCTTGTGATTTATTTTGACATGTAGCATATAGAATATAGGGAATGATATCTCGTAACTTTCAACATTGAGCCTTAATAGATCGACAATTCTCATATAAAATAAATAAGCTACAAGGATATATTGTACAACACAGGGAATACAACCAATATTTTATAATAACTATAAATGGAGTATAACCTTTAAAAACTGAATCACTACGTTGTACTCCTGAAACTTACATAATATTGTACAGCAACTATACCTCAATAAAAATAAAAAATTAAAGAGATCTGCAATGCTCACCTTTATTGATTCCTTGGAACCCAGCTGCCATGTTGTGAGGTGCTGAGCCACATGAAAAACCCCATCAGGGAGAACTGAGGCACTCCAGTTGACAGCCTTAGCTGACCTCCCAGCCAGCAGCCATCACCAACTGTAAGCCCCAGGAAAGAGACAACTTGGAAGTCCTGGCACTGTTGAGCCTCCAGATTTCAGCAGGCTTAGTCAACACCACTTGGAGTGTTAGAACTACCCAGCTGATCCCAATCAACTCAGAGACTATCGGAAGACTGTGTTTGTTTTAAGGCACTAAAATTTGAGGTGGTTTGTTAAATGGCAATAGATAACTGAAACACTCCATTGCTTTGATACTGAGAAAATCCAGATATCAATTAAACGTTTTATCTATATTTTCTTCTAATTTTTTAAGAGACACGTAGAGTTTTACCTTAAATATTATGTTTCCAGTCAGCCAATTGACTCAGCTCCATTTTTAAAAAATTTGAATAATTACCAATTTATTGTTTTCCTTATGGACTATAAGCTCGTATATGCAGATTGAGTCGCTGAACCGTCAGCACATCGCTGAGAGGTCAGAAAAAAATTTCTTTAATTTTTATCTTATATTGGAGTATAGTTGATTAACAATGTTGTGTTAGTTTTAGGTGTACAGCAAAGTGATTCAGTTATACATGTATCTATTCTTTTTCAAGTTCTTTTCCCATTTAGGTTATTACAGAGTATTGAGCAGAGTTCCCTGTGCTGTACAGTAGGTCCTTGTTGGTTATCTATTTTAAATACAGTAGTGTGTACATGTCAATCCCAATCTCCCAATCTACCCCTACCTGCCACCATTCCCCGTGGTAACCATAAATTCGCTCTCTAGGTCTGGACTCAGCTCCACTTGTTAGATAGTCCATTTGATAGTTTATTTATTCACTCAGTTTTTGTTCTTTTCTAAGATATTGAAAAAAAAGGTTTAGTTTAGTTTTTTTCTCTTTTAAGTTAATATATGCCTATTCTAGGAAATGGATAGCCCACAGAGCTAGAGTCTGCTGTGAGGACAACCGCTATTACTTGATGCATTTCCCACAATTTTTTCTCTCTATTTTTACATAAATGGTAGTATCCAGTATATCTCATTCTATAGATCAAGGATACTACATACATTGTACAGTTTATTCACTGTACATGAGTACCCTACAGAGAAGGTAGATGGGTACTGAAAGCAGGGCTGCCCCATACCAGGGGAAAATGTGCCTTTAGTGCCAACAGAGATTCTATCAGTTTATCAAGCCCTGTGCCCTTGGGGCTGTTTTCACCCAATGGAGGAGCCTTTTTCAACTTTGATTCTGTTAATGATCTGCTTGCTCTGTTATTGCTTAGCACAAGCCTTGCCCCAAGTTACTAAAATCTGAGAAATGTTTTGAAGAAGGAAACCACTAGACTTGGGCACAACTGAATACAGGAGTGTCCCCTTCTCTGCAGTTCCCATGGTTTCAGTTACCTGCAGTCAACCTCAGTCCAAAATAGTAAGTGGAAAATTCCAGAAATAAACAACTCATAACTTTAAAATTGTGGGCCATTCTGAGTATTGTGATGAAATCTTGCACCTTCCCTTCTGCTCTGTCCCACCGGGACATGAATCATCCCTTTGTCGAGCGTATCCCACCCATTGGTCACTTAGTAGCTGTCTCAGTTATCAGATCAACTGTCACAGCATCACAGTGCCTGTGTTCAAGTGACCCTTATTTTACTTAAGAATGGCCTTCAAAGCATGAGAATAGTGATGCTGGCAATTTGGATATGCCAAAGAGAAGCCTCAAAGTGAAAAACCTGTAAGTGAAAAGGTGAAAGTTTCAACTTTGTACGGAAAAAAAAATCATATGCTGAGGTTACTAAGACCCAGAGTAAGAAAGAATCTTCTATCTGTAAAAACATGAAGGAAAAAGAAATTCATGCTAGTTTTGCTATCGTGACTGAAACTGCAAAAGTTGCTGCTACAGTGCATGATAAGTGCGTAGTTAAGATGGAAAAGGTACTAAATTTGTACAATATTTGGAGAGAAGAGAGAGAGGTCATATTCACACACCTTTTATTACGGTATATTTTTATAATCATAGTTCTATGTTATTATTATTGTTGTTAATCTCCTACTGTGCGTAATTTATAAATTAAACTTTATTGTAGGTATGTATACAGGAAAAAACAGTATATATAGAGTTCAGTACTATCTGTGGTTTCAGGCATCTACTGGGGGTCTTGGAAGGTATCCCCATGGATAAGGGGGGATTACTGTATAAGAAATATGGGAGAGTGAAGAGACAAAAATAACTCTGAGTTTTTAACATTGGTGTTACCAATATCACTGAAAGGGAAGGAGGAAGGGCTCTGTACTGGGGTTGAATAGCGTCCCCCCAAAATTTATGTTCACCCAAAATCTCAGAATGTGACCTGATTTAGAAAAAGGATCTTGAGATGAGATGTGCCCTAGATCAAAAGACAGGTGTCCTTATACGAAGAAGGAAAGACACACACAGAGACACAGGGAGAACACCCTGTGAAGATAAAGGCAGAGGCTGGGGCATCTACAAGCCAAGGAATTGCAAGGACTGCAATGTGGTACATATATACAATGGAATACTACTCGGCCATAAAAATGAATGAAATAATGCCATTTGTAGCAACATAGGTGGACCTAGAGATGGTCATACTAAGCGAAGTAAGTCAGAGAAATACATATCATATGATATCACTTACATGTGGAATCTAAAAAAAGGGTACAAATGAACTTATCTACAAAACAGAAATAGAATTACAGACATAGAAAACAAACTTATGGTTACTAGGGGGTAAGGAGGGGGAAGGATAAATTGGAGATTGGGATTGACACATTACACACTACTATATATAAAATAGGTAGCTAATAAGGACCTACTGTAGCACAGGGAACTTGACCCAATGCAATGGCCTATATGGGAAAAGAATCTAAAAAAGAGTGGATATATGTATATGTATAACTAATTCACTTTGCTGTACTCCTGAAACTAACACAACATTGTAAATCAACTATGTTCCAATAAAAATTTTTTAAAAAAAAGGATTGCAGGCAACCATAAGAAGTGAACACAGAGTCTCCCTCAGAACCTCTGGAAAGAACCACCCCTGACAACACCTTGATTTCAGACTTCTGGCCTCCAGAGCTATGAGAGAATAAATTTCTATTGTTTTAAGCCACTAAGTTTGCAGTCATTTATTATGGCAGCCCTAGGAAACTAATACAGATAGCTATAACCTATTGTTCATTTAGAGCTTACTGTGCCAGGTGAAGTTGGACCACAGGAAATGGTCAGTATCTGACCATTCAACCTAACAGTTTATATATCTAGCTTATTTAATTTTCTCTGCCACACACACACACAAAACACTTTCTTGGATACATTTGTAACAACCACTTGAAGTATCATTATCCTTATTTTACACAGAATTTGAGGTTCAGAGAGGCTAAGTAATTCACTCATGATCTCACAGTCAATAAATCACAGAAGTGGAAAACAAACTCAATATTGTCCGTCTAAAACCCATGTAGTCTAGTTCAGTGCTTCTCCAATGTCAATGTGTAAAAAATTACCTTAAGGTTCTTATTAAAATGTAGACCATGATTGAGTGGGCCTGGGATGGGGCCTGAAATTCTGCATTTCTAAGACGGTCCCTGATAATATGTCAGCACTGCCCATGATCACATCACACTTTGAGTACTGAGGGCAAGCATCCTGCCTTCCTTGACACTTGAAGGCAGGATAGATTACCTGATAATGTGATTTCTTTTGGAGTAATAATTATGAGTTCCTATCATACCCAGGTGGAGTCATAGTGCAGATGGTTGAAAATATGGGGCTGGACTATTTGGGAGAAATGAGTGTTGGAGGCATAGCTGTGGAGTCATCAGCAAAGTAGATGGTGGAAAATGTGAATGGATATGTATAGCTAATTCACTTTGTTACACAGCAGAAACTAACACACCATTGTAAAGCAACTATACTCCAATAAAGATGTTTAAAAAAAAACATGTGAATGGATGAGCTGAAAAACAATTTATTTGGTTTAAAATGTTTTTTTCATAGTTCATACCTTTTTGAAGGAATTGATTAAACAAGGAAGGAGAAACCTAGGTATTCTCTGCATAATAATTTAAAAATATTTTCTATTCATAATGTATATTCTCAAAGCATCACTTTAAAATGTCTTAACTGGATAGGTTTAAGTGCTATAAATTAATGTTGCCTCATGGTGAATTCATGGGGACCCATGTGCCTAATTAATGAAATTCTTAGGACCAGAAGTTTAAGTGGATGCTTTAGTAGTACTTCTCTCACAATAGAGTTTTGGTTTAATGGAGCCACTGAAAGAACTGGGAAAAAGCTAAGGTTACTCTCATTTTTTATGGCCAAGAATGAATCTGAGCTCAGAAGTGTCCAGATATCTGGGATGTTGCTAAGGTGCAGCAGCAATGTCACAGGAGAAGAAATGAGAAAGTGGAGGGGGAAAATATCTTTAAGTTTTTAAAGAAATTTTTTCTTGAACACTTGCATAGAATTCTGGGATTAGTCTGTCTTTGTGAATCAGTAATGAAACTCACATTACTTTCACATCTACTATAAAGGATTTCTTTATTTCATTTGCTATATGTTTTTTATACAGCAGTTTCTTATTAGTTATCTATTTTATATATATTTCATTTGCAATATTTTAAGAGCTAATTTGTAACATCTGCCTAAGTAAACAGAACTTATTTGAAAAGCAGAGAAGCAAAACCATGTGTCTGAAAAATTGAACACAAGTACTTGAGAGATTAACTAAATCAAACCCAGATGGACATGTGGCCCTGTAGAATCTCAGGAGTTTTCTTCCACACCATTTGACAAAGGCCACACTATTAAAGTCAAGTAGAATCTTCAAGGCCAAGGAATCCCTAGCATTGAATATATGATTAAGAAAATAACAGATGGTTTCCATTGCATTAGCTAAAGACATGTAGAGACATTTTCTCTGAATCCCATGGCTCAGAGGTTTCTTAGAAGAAACTAGCCATAGTACCTTGGCTTCTGGCTGACTTAGAATACTGTTATTTTAGAAGGGCCTAAATTGTTCATTTGTGAGTAGTTTTTCTTGGAGATCTCATGCAAGTATCAAACATTTGAGCTCTTTTCAGATCCTGAAATCCATTACCACCAATTATGACTTGATAGAATTATTTATCTTTAAGTAACAAGTATTTACAACCACAGATGTTTTTATAGAATATATATGTATATTTTGTTCAATAAATCAGAAGGGGAAACAAATGTGGGGAACCAAGATAAGAATGATTTCTTCATAACATATTCTAGGGGAAATCCTTCAAGGTGATTTAATAGTTCAATTCAAAGGGATCTTGATAGTAGCTAATTAAGATTGATCAAATAATGAAGGTCACTGATCTCCATCTTAGTGTGCTATATTGTAACTATTCAACGATAAAATAAGTTATTGTCAGGAATTGTAATCTATTCAGTAAGTAGATTTGAATGCTTAAGCCAGTGATTCTTCTACACATGTAAGGTGAAGCAAGATGCCCAGATTGAAATGAAGATAATCAGAAAAATATGTGGGAATTCACAAAACCGATATTCTTCCTCTAGAGGAGAAATGATATGTTACTATTTCTGTAATAGGGAAGAGCAAATCTGACTCCATATTGTATCTGTTTCTTTTACTTTAACCTTTGTATTCTATTGCTTTTGCTACAAGTAAATCACTAAAAGAACATTGCCTTCAGCCTGATATATACAGGATAGCCCACTCTCCAGGCTCTGATCTTTAAAGGTATAATACTTTTCCATTCATATAGAGATTAAAAGTTACAGAACAGGGCCTCCCTGGTGGCGCAGTGGTTGAGAGTCTGCCTGCCGATGCAGGGGATACGGGTTCGTGCCCCGGTCTGGGAGGATCCCATATGCCGTGGAGCGGCTGGGCCCGTGATCCATGGCCGCTGGGCCTGCGCATCCGGAGCCTGTGCTCCGCAACGGGAGAGGCCACAACAGTGAGAGGCCCACATAACGCAAAAAGGAAAAAAAAAAAAAAAAAAAAAAAAAGTTACAGAACAGAGTATAACATTTATCTTGTTGGAGGTTTATAGGAACATGGTGACCAGACCTACATGGACAGCTGTAAGGCCAAAGGATTCTGGCACCAGAAGTTTGCAACCACCAACCACACCTCCTCCCCTTTCAGTATAAAAGAAGCCTGAATTCTAACTCCTGTAAGATGGTTCTTTGGGACACTAGTCCACCATCTTCTTGGTCTGCCAGCTTTCCAAATAAAGTCACTATTCCTTGCCCCAACAACTCATCTCTTGATTTATTGGCCTGTTGTGCAGCCAACTATATGAGCTTGGACTCAGTAACATTTCTGTATTATTATCTTTTTTTTTTCTTTAACTAAAGTATGTTCTTATTCTGTAATTTAAGAATTCCAATCAAGGAAAAAAGGTCAAGTAAGTTTATAATGACTCTAGCAGTTGCATTTTGAAGGAATAGATCAAGAGTTTTTCTACATGATGTTTTATCTAGAGGTTACAATGATTTATTGACTATCCCAAACTCAAAATATATTCCACAGTAACGTTTCTTTCTGTTATAAGGACCATGCTAAGCCATCATAGTCTTGTGATAAGAACCTTTTGATGATTGTTTTAAAACCTATTACACCCTTAAAATTGAGTAAGCATAAAGCATTCTACACTAAGACATTTTCTTGGCTTTCTTTTATAACTCCATGAAAAATCAAACTAGTTTTCACTTTGGCTAAATACTTCACCATTTGTGGTTGGAAGATGCCAAACATCATTTTAGTTCTTTTCATTTAGGGATTAAAAGATAAATTGACCCTCTGTGAATGCACTTATATACACAGTATGCTCTTATTTCAATCTTGCAAGTTGACATGCTAACTAAGGGGGATAAGAAGATGACCAAGATCCTGATAATTAGTCTTGATTAGAGTCTTCACTCCTACTTTATCTCACCCATTCACTCCTCCACTTAGCTATGAGGAGTTGGCCCTGTGCATTGTGCATACCACACTGAATAGAAATCATATGCTATATGGCTATTTCCCAAAGCAGAATATAAGCTCAGGATAAGAACTGTATAGTGGCAAATACAGAGATATATAGCTCAGATCCTTCAAGAAAGGACTCACTACAGTTAGCTCCTTCAGGATCTAGCTCAGCATTTAAGTCAAGGTCACCCTTTCCTTGGGGCAGCTTCTAGCCACTGACTGAGCAGAACAGAGTGGCTGAGCTCTCTCCTTGGGCAGCCCTTAGCTTATGACCATATTAGGAGGTGGTAGAAGGGTCCAGCCATTCTCAGGACTCCTCTCACAGGTAATCTTTGCTTTGGAACTCAGACCTCACATTGGGCTGGCAGATTTGTCATATCTGCATTGCGGTTTGATGTTCATCCTGCTTAATTCTGTTTTCATCCCTTATCTTTCACAATGGTTCCACCTCATAAACTTTTGTACTCCCCAATCAAGCTCACATCTCTTTTCTGAAGAATCCAACCCATGACCCTTGGTGCCAGAGGTGGTCAAAGAAAGGGGGTGGGGTGGGGTGTAGGAGTCAGGTCACTCACTCCTTTGCTGTAATGAGGAACAAGGTGGCAGGCTAATTGATAAGACTTTCCAAGGTAGAGCTGGGATGTGCCTGGGGAGGGAAATGCAGTAGTCTATGATTCAGGCATTTGAAATGTATGTGGAAAATGAGAAATACAATGATAGTGGGATTGGCTGGTTGTTTTTAAATTGCATTGAAACTCTACACATTGATATTGAAAATCTGAGAGCAATTTTCAAATTGAAAACTAAGTGTAAAAGCCAGAGGGTCTCTTTGGTAGCTTTCAAGGAGGTCCTCATCTCATGCAATTGGCTCACAGAAATAAACTGAAGATCATGCCCAGGATTTGGTTTTCAGACTGGCTAAACTTCAGAGATGGTTGAAAGCTCAACCAAGGTAGTCGTGACTCTGGCTGGGGAAATCTGAGTCCCTGACACAGGAGATGAGGATGTCTAGATGGATGCCTCGATAGATTTTGACTCCTCAGCCTACTCTGAACTTTATAAATGTACAGCAGTGTCTTCCCCTATTTGTTATGAGCTGGCACACAAGAGTATTGACTGAGTGTTAGAATGGTCTGCTTAAAGGGTGGCTGAAGTGCCAGCTCATAGGCCATACTGTGGCCCTACTTCTCCTCCTTCACCCTCACCCTATCATTATAATTACATCACTTTCTTTGGCTAAAATAATAACTTTTGTTTTACAAGTTATGACTGTCAGTATTGTTTTCTAGAGAGCCAAGTAATGTAATATGATTATATATTTTCTTTCATAATCTATTGTTTTTTCTGGAGTTACTACCTAGCTCTTTACACACACACACACACACACACACACATCACCATGTTGAGTATGCACTGTAAAGCTTACCCCAGTCTTTCCCTGGAGACCTACAACCATTTACTTGAGTAACAGTATAAGGGGAAAAGGGAATAACCAGACATTGTGAGGTCTTGTTGGACATAGAGCCCAAGTCAACAGAGACACAAAACATCATCATAAGCTCTCCCTGTTAGAGAAAGGGCACATGGAAGGAATTCAGGTTATAGATAAAGTTCTGACCAAAGTCTGGCTTACAGTGAGGGTCCATAGACCCACCAAGTGGTCATTTCTTTGGTTTCCAAATGCATAATTGGGACTGACACACTTGGCAACTAGAGTAACCCCCACATTGGGTCCTTGGCCTCGTTCTTCATTGAGCAGCAGGGAGTGCCAAGAGCTAGTGATGTGTCTGCATAGCATTTCCACTGCTCCATTTTCAAACCTTCAACCCATAGCTTTATATGTTACTGTTCTTCCTTGTCCTCTGTGATACCAAATACTTGCAAGTCCTTTTGAGCCTCTCAGAGCTTTGGCTTGTTTTTAATAAGGTGCCCTTTTGTAGGCACTTTAAGCTGTAGCTAAGTCAGTCACCATTCTTTGATTTAATTTATGTTTTCCAAAAATTTGTTTAACTCTCTCATCTGCAATATCTCCCAGTGCAATCCATTTCATTTGTGTTTGCTTTTGAATTTCTTCAACTTTAAAATCCACTTATTATCATTTTAGCAGTCTTGGAGAGAAAAGAAATTCTCAATCTCTAATATTTAACTAAGCATCCTGCTTTTTTTTGCATATGTAGAGCAATTACCTCTCTCAGCTTCATCAATTCAAATTTTTATTCTTATGCTTCATGCTACTGTACTGTTCTTGGAATCCATGCCACTTAGAAGGCTGAGGTGTTTGTAATTAAGAAATAATTGTTTCAAATTAAGAAATAGTATAATACTGTTGTGTGTTCTATTTGCATATTCATTTTAATTTCTTAATTTAATTTTTTTAATTAACAAAAAATAAAGTTGGAGAGTTAAGGTGTGGTTGGAATATAAAGGTCTTCACAGTTGAATTGGACCTTGAAAGACAAGTAATAAACAACAGCTAATAACTAATAAGGACCTGCTGTCCTTAGAACAGGGAACTCTACTCAATACTCTGTAATGGCCTACATGGGAAAACAATCTAAAAAAGAGTGGATATATATATATATATATATGTATAACTGATTCACTTTGCTGTACACCTGAAACTAACACAACATTGTAAATCAACTAGACTCCAATAGAAATTTTTAAAAAATAAAATAAATAAAATAAAAGAGAGGCAAGGACAAAAAACCCAAAAAAGCAGCTAACAGTCACTGAGAGCTTACCATGTGCCAGACACTGTGCTAAGTGCTTGCTATTCACAGTGAAAGAGGAGCTAATATTAGCTACATTTTACAGATGACTATTACAGAGACTGAGTCTCAGAGAGATTATGTACTTTGCCTAAGACTACACAGCTAATAGATGATAGGGGTGGACTGAAGGCAAATGGTCTGGCTCCAAAGCCAGTGATTTTGATTATCATACTGTGCTGCCTTCTGGGGGAAACTTAGGTGTCCTGGAGTTTGGGAAGCTCTGTTGTATTCCACCAAAAATCATTCATTGCATGTGTCACTGGGTGGTAATTATTTGTATACTAGTCTTCCTCTTCCACTAGACTTGTGAGCTCCTTTGAGGTTATACACACACACGTCTCAATCTTTTTTTGTTCACTTCAGTGCAATACACACCCTAGAATAAGTGTTCAGGAAAATGCATGCTAAATGAACATTGGCTCTTGATTTCAAACATTAGGAACAAGAACTATCTGAAACAAAATATAGTTTTGTAGGATGGGAAATAAAGGGACTTCTAACTTTACTTCAGCACTTATGGGAAAAGGAACAGAACTTTACTCTGAGCTTGTGGAGAAATTTATTCTTAACTTAGGGTATTCTTAACTGGTACCTTTAAACAAATCATCAAAGTCTGGCTGAATATCAAGAGAGTCTTGCTATAACTAGCCATGAACTATGACCAAAAGACAGCTCTATATTTAAAAACTGTGGTGGTTGATGGGATGGGTAAAGGAGGAGAAAATGGAGGAAGTGAAGTTTACAGTTTTGTAAATTACAGGCTGTGGCAGGACCAAGATGCCTCACCAATGGCAGCCGCAGGGCGAGTCTGTCAATGGACAGTTACTCACACTTGTATAATTAAGGTTGCATTTTGGTGTGATAAGAAGGCTTACTTTTTTTTTCTTCTTAAACATAATTTATTTAACCTATAACTTATGTAGTCCTTATTTTCAAATATTTTAAGTGCTCTAAAAGTGCCTTTGGACGTTTCTTATTTCTTTTTTTCCTCTGAAATTTACTGTTTAAATTGAACTATAGTTGATTTACAATGTTGTTAAGTTCTGGTATATAGCAGAGTGATTCAGATATATATATTATATATATAATGTATATTTATAATATATTATATAAATATATATTCTTTTTCAGATTCTTTTCCATGATAGGATATTACAAGATATTGACTATAGTTCCCTGTGAGATACAGTAGCTCCTTGTTGTTCATCTATTTTATATATAGTAGTGTGTATTTGCTAATCCCAAACTCCTAATTTATCCCTCCCCTAAAAAACCTTACATTTTGGTTTGCATTTCCTTTATTAACAGTTATGCTAACAAACAATTTATTCCAAAGGGCAACTGCCAAGACAAGCCCCTATCATGGGACTACAATGACCCGACTCTAAAGATGGGGAAAAACAAACAAAAAATACAACTGAAGATCTAAAGCTTTTTTTAGAGAGAAAACGGAGAGTTAAACACTGAGATATAAGACCTTCTACCTTTACCTTTGCCATTTGGAATTATTTACTTGTCAATAGCAAAATTTAGGGGAGACATCATGAAATCCTCTCTGATACTTTGAACATTGGACCCAAAATAAAGTATAAGACTGCCTACTCCAGGACCTTTTAAAGAAGACGACCTAGTTGTCTCTTAGGGAGTTTGGAAATACATGGATTTTTCTAAGATGTATGTTCCTGACCCACAAAAGAAAAGCTGGGTAATAGATCTTCATTAGGTTATTGACTAAAGTAAGCTAAGTGAACGAATATATGTATGTATATATGTATATATACGTGTATGTGTGTGTGTGTGTGTGTGTGTGTCTTCATCAAGGAACATGGCTTAGTGGAGATATATATGTATATCTTTCATTTGGGACCATGACCATCGATTGGTCAGTCTCTTGGAACTCTGGTAGCCTCTGGTGAGCAGCAGTTAGGCCTATAAAAACTTCTCTGGAAATTCCTTGAGAGTAGGACCTATATATTACCACTGACCTAAGTCCATTAGTCAGACACAATTCTTAGTTTCTTTCTGAAAGGTAACAGTAGCCACTGAAGAAGTTGAGGTAGATGAAGTGTAGTTACTCCTCAACCTTGCTACTAAGTCATAATGAAAGCAAGTCTCAAACCAAATCCCACCACATCTACAGACATTTATTAGCCAAACACTGATTAGCAAGGAGGTTCAAAACTATTTAAGCTGTTCTGTAAGTTTAAAAAATTCCCAGATTGCTGTCGTCTTAGGTGCTCTGAAAGCTACCTTACCTGCTTAGAGGCTGACACAGCTCCAGGGTCGGGAATCTTTTACAGAAGCACTCACAACCAACAGCTAGACACAAGACTCCTTAGGGAGCAAAGCTTGAGCTCCACCTCTAGGGGTAAAGGCTGAGTCTTCATTTGCTTCTTACACCCTATTTATGCAAGAGTCGAGGAAGTATTAGTAACCAATACTAGTTGGTTAGTATTAGTAACCAATACCAATATTAGTAACCAATTCATGTGTCGAGAATACTTTAAATTTCACCAAGGATCTCTGATATCCAACACTGAATATTCATCATGCCAATCAGCACTTAAAAACCCACTTAGTAGGCTGGTAAGTAGGGTGTAGATTGTTGATCTCGAGATACAGAAAACAGAATGGACTGTCGTGGCCCCTTCTGGAATGTGGGCTGAACATCCCTGAGTTGATATATTATTAAGATGCTACAGCTTAACCTAAGAATATTTTAAAATATATGACAGACCATTTTAAAATATATGACAGACCATTTGTGCTTGTTCATCAAGCACAGCACCTGGCCTAGAGGAACCATTCAAAGTTTGCTGAATAGGATAGTTTGAAGAGCTTGTAAGTTGGAATATGGGTATGTCAACTGGGTTACTTATTCATAAGCAGTTAGAGTGTTCAGATTATTGTAACTCACAGGATTTATTTTTACTTTCCAGTTCTCTTAGGGCACTCTGGAGAAAACCCTTGGTTGGCTTCAGACCCCTGATGGGAACTTGATAAAATTTTGTCACGATTCCAATGCAGAGACCTCAGGAGATCATTTTTGTTTTTTAATTCACTTTTGGCTGTGTTGGGTCTTCGTTGCTGTGTGCGGGCTTTCTCTAGTTGTGGCGAGCAGGGGCTACTCTTCGTTGCGGTGCACAGACTTCTCATTGTGGTGGCTTCTTTTGTTGTGGAGCACGGGTTCTAGGCGCACGGGCTTCTGTCGTTGTGGCACGCAGGCTCAGTAATTGTGGCGCATGGGCTTAGTTGCTCCGCGGCATGTGGGATCTTCCCGGACCAGGGCTCGAACCTGTGTCCCCTGCGTTGGCAGGCGTATTCTTAACCATTGCGCCAACAGGGAAGTCCCAGGAGGTCATCTATTAATAGACTTTGTGAACAATTACTTTGAAGGGATGGTTAAAATTGTATGTTTTAATAATTGCTCATATATCTGTAGGTAATATGTTTAATTGTTTATGAAAGGGTGAGACTGTTTTTTTTTGGCTGGGGCAGTATCCACCCACCCCCAAGAGATGGGCCAAACCATCCCTATGTCACTGTCTTCCTCTGACTTGCCCTGAGAATCCAAAGGTGGGAGCCGTAAAGCTAATAATGGTCCAAGTGCACTGTAGACAACCGCACATGCCCTTTTCTGAATGATATTAGGTGAAATCACTAAGGAAGAGGCATCCCAAAGCTCCCACCACAACCTTAAGCTGATCCGTAGAAGTCACACAGAGAACTCTGTCAGCAACAGAAAAGTGAAGTTCTCAAGGCGTAGTTCAGAGTAATTGAAAAGTAGAAAGCCGCTTAGATACTCTTGTAATTAACTTCATTTAAAATTGCTTTCAAAAAATTCACAAAGTCATCAGCTATTTACAGTCATCTCTTATTTCCAAACTCGCTTTAGGTTGAAAACCTCACTCTCAGGAAGGACAGTAATGTCTCTTTAATTAAACAGGCTGTCCTGATAAGCATCAATTCCATTTACCTCCTCCTCACCATGGAACACATATTTTTCTTCCCACACCCCTGTCCCTGGAGAAAAATCTGTGACTGCACCTGCACTGATATGTATCAGGTGTTCCCAGCTAATGAATGTTTGGTTTACCAGCTTGGAAAGTCCCCTTGGTTTTCGCCCCCTCACTGAAGAGAAAGCAAGCATCTCTGCACTTGTGCTTTGACTTCTTGCAGTCTGTGGCTTACTGCAATACCGTATGTGCTGGCTCAATGTCCTTAGTTTGCCAACAAAACGCCCACAGTCTCAATGATATTTTCAACCCCTTGTATCGTATCCTGATGTCTATTTATATTGACATCCACACATTTTCATTTCACCACTGGCACAGCAATGACATTTTTGTGCCTAATTATTACTGTGATAAAGTAGTGCAATCTCTCTCCAGACACACCCCCTTACTGCTAGCCACAGCTCAAAACTTTCCTCTATGAAAGATTTTTCTGATAATTATCTTTGGCTTCTAAGAAACCATCCACTTAATACTGTGTGATTTCAGGAGCTTCTGAAGAGCAGGGGACCAACCATTGCTTTTTTTTTTTTTTTTTTTTTTTTTCTTTTTGCGGTATGCGGGCCTCTCACTGTTGTGGCCTCTCCCGTTGCGGAGCACAGGCTCCGGACGCGCAGGCCCAGCGGCCATGGCTCACGGGCCCAGCCGCTCCACGGCATATGGGATCCTCCCAGATCGGGGCACGAACCCGTATCCCCTGCATCGGCAGGCGGACTCCCAACCACTGCGCCACCAGGGAGGCCCCAACCATTGCTCTTTAAAGCTCAATGTTTGTACCAGCCATGATATGATGTGAGTTATTAATCATGGGACAAACACACTATTACTGCTATTACTGGTTTATTGAGAGATCATATATACTACCATAGAATGTAGAATAAAAGCAAATCTACAATGATTTTTAAAACATTTATTTGCCTCTGCTCTTAGGTAGGAGCTTAGGATATGGGTCAGGGAGACAAGCACAGAGGGCTATAATAGAGTAAAACCCCATGATGCACAGGATAATGCAAATTTGCATGTAATCCAAGTAGCTCCTGTCTTCTGTCCAGTGCCAATTTCCAAATGCAAGTAGGTTCCTATTATGTTCTGGGAAGTAGGCTGAGACTATGTGGGGGGGTGGGGGATGAAGTTTGATGGGGAAATGGCAGGCAATCCTGCCTGGGAAGCAGGAAAACAGAGTGTAGGTCTACAGTATTCCATTGGTTCAGTCTTTCAAATGGAAGATGGTTGGGTTGACAGAACACCTTTCAACAGAGCACTGATTCCTGGAGTCACTCTCACTGTCCTTGAAGTCCCAGCCTACATGAGACCCAGAATCACCCCCATTGATATTTGGCTAGTGAGGGGATGGGGGCAGGAAGAACTCCCACCAAATGGCTCCAAAATGCAGCAGGGATCTGGATGGATATGGATGACACTAAGAATCCCCTAGGATAACTCCTGGCTGGCAGGCTAGGTAATTTTTATTAAGCTTGCACTAATGTAACTCCACAGCCTATAGTAAGTCTTTTTGGACCCCACTTGTCATATTATGGTGGGATTCTACCATACCTCCCTACTTTCTATTAAAATGTGATTGAGGTTTCCTTAGCACCGTGAGATTTAGATATGTGTATTGTAACATTAGTTCTTCTGCTCATAAATATTCTCCCTACTCCTGAAATATATTCTATCAAATAAGGTTAAGATCATGCTTTCTGGGCAGCTTTGCAAAACAAAGGCAAACCATATTTCAGACTCTGGCACTGGGATATATATCAATAACATGTGGGCATGCGCGCACACACACGCATGTGTATTCATATATTTAAACATGCTGTCATTTTGACTGATTGAAGGCAAAGGCATAGGTGCATTCGGTTTTATACTTAATATGCAGAACTGAGAAGCTAACACAGGATGCAAGTGAGAAGTAAACCAGCAAAGCATCAGGGCATCTGTTATGGATACCATATCAGACTGATGTCCCACTTGCAATTAAATCTGAACATCTTAATTTTTTCTTCCATTTTCCAAAGCAGAAGTTGGCAGCTGTTTCAGTACATAATGAGTGTAGGGCAGAAAATGCAGTGAAGTGGATCATTATTGTTTGGGGAAGAATCCCATAAGTGGTCTCCTCACTTACGTAAGTAGGGTGTGAATAGGCTCCATTGTCCTGGTGGGCAGTATCACTATGAAAAGACATTCCTTGTTCTGGGAAGAGTCACTTAAGTGGCCTTACTGAGTCATTTAAGTGTAGGGTGAGCTGGATGTTATTCTGGGAGAGAAATGTAGCCAGAACTTTGATGTTCTAAGTGTCTTTAAAAAGTTGTGAGGTCATCGCTGCAGAAAAAGGTGGGAACTTCCTTGGCCAAGCTCTCCTGGGCCCATGTTGCCTTCTGAGAAATGAGTCTGAGGATGAATGGAAAGAGTTTGACCACTAAGAGATCTTTGGAATCAGGAATCAAAGGGCACGAGGCTCCTGTAATAGGCCAAGATGCTGGGGGTGGCCTTTTTTCCATAAAGAACTTCTAGGGAAGGCCTTGACTTTGAACCAGCAGTTATGGCAGGAATAAAGAATAGTGCCTCCCCCAGTGAGCTCTAGCACTGCCATGGAGGTGGCTTCTAGGGTGTGGGCATCTCTTCATCTTCTTGCTGTTGTCCCAGAGGACTCAACACAAGTGCTCTGAGATACCTCTCACCCCAGATCTCTCAGCCTTTAGTGCACTGCTTCTCTGGAGCCAGAATCTGTAAAGCCTCAGCTTTGTGAAGCAATGGAGCAGTAAGAGGGCTTTGAGCAGACAGGTCCCAGCTAGTCTGATGGAAAGCCCCTGCACTGTAAGTAACACGGACCCATAGGCTCCTTGACTACTACAAGAATGAAGTACTTCCCCCAGCTCTGCCTTTTGGCCATGAGTCCCCAAGATGAGCTTCCACTCAGCAGTCAAGGCCCCTGTGCCACAGATCTTGGTGTCACTTCAACTTGACCCTTCTCCTCAAGCCACTTCTGTACACTGTGGGGTCTCTGAAGACCTAATGAAGAGGTGTGCTGGAGGAGAAAGGATGGATCTCTGGACTTACACTCATGAGGAAGCTCAGGGATTACACTCAAAGAATAGACTAGGACAAGCTCATGGGCTGAGGGTCACCCCAACTCCACATACGGGGCAGAAGTACCATGCAGAGAAAGGCCATGGTTCCATGTTATTAATGGAAAAGAAAGAGACTAAAACAGGCTAAGGTCTCACACACACACACACACACACACACACACACACACACACGTATGTGTATCTATTTATGTATATATACTACTTCTGGTAGCATAAATCTTAGGAAAGTAAGCAGTAAATACCCAAATGAAGTTAAGATTGAAATAAAGAAAAGGCCAAAGAATAATTTCTTTTAGGAAGCAGACCCAGAGCAGAGTAAAGCAGCTAGACGTTGAAGCCCATACAAGAGATCTATGTCGACGGCAGAGAGAGATACTTTCTCACTGGCCAAGCCGGTGGGGTTTCCCTGAGTCATATTTGGCTTTGTCATTAGAAGAGGTCAGTTTAAGTTAAGGTAATGGAAAGTCTATGACCTTATTTTAACATTAAAGACCCAACCTCTAGGCAGAAAATGGTGATTCCTTTCTCTGTGATCCATTACCTAGAAGCCTCCCATTTCCTGGACATCTTTAAAAATTCTAATTTTTTTCAGCAATAACTCTTATACACCACAATTTTGGATAACACATTTCTCTTGCAGAGGGTGGAATTAATCCTCTCAGTATTAAAATAAAGCTGCTTGTTTTTTGTGTCCCCTGCCCCAAGTAGCAGTGATTCAGGTTATTTCTGAATTGCGTAACAATGTAATAATTGGGACTTCCCTGGTGGCACAGTGGGTAAGAATCTGCATGCCAATGCAAGGGACATGGGTTTGATCCCTGGTCTGGGAGGATCCCACATGCCGCGGAGCAGCTAAGCCCGTGCACCACAATTACTGAACTTGTGCTCTAGAGCCAGCGAGCCACAACTACTGAGTCAGCGAGCCACAACTACTGAGCCCGCATGACACAACTACTGAAGCCCACATGCCTAGAGCCCGTGCTCTGCAACAAGAGAAGCCACCACAGTGAGAAGCCCACTCACTGCAACGAAGACCCAGTGCAGCCAAAAATAAATAAATAAAATAAATTTATTAAAAAAAAAAAAAAAGAATCTGCCTGCCAATGCAGGGGACACGGGTTCGATCCCTGGTCTGGGAAGATCCCACATGCCGCGGAGCAACTAAGCCCGTGTGCCACAACTACTGAGCCTGCGCTCTAGGGTCTATGAGCCACAGCTACTGAGCCTGAGTGCCGCAATTACTGAAGCCCGCGTGCAGCAACAAAGACCCAATGCAGCCAATAAATAAATGTGCACAATTTAAAAAATGTAATAATTATTTTATTCTGTATGTTTTTCTTTTTGCAAAGTTGTATTCTTATTGTTATTTTGTTGTTATAGCTACCATTCACTCATAACTATTAATTAAATATTACTATGTGCAGATATGTCTAATCCTCACCACAGTATGGAAAAGTGGGGATTATTCTTCCCATTTCACAGAAGAGAAAACACTGAAGATCAGAGAGCTTACATAACTTTCCCAAAGTCAGACAGCTAATAAAAAAACAGGCACTTTCTGCTAAACCAGAACAAATCTTGAAAACTTTTTCTCGTTTTTTTCTGTTAATCTATCAAAAATTTTTGTTGTTACTCTATATTGGTTATTACTGCTGGCATCAGCTGTTCAGCTGGTCAATATCTAATTTCCTTCTATTTATTTCATAAGCAGAGAAACTTTGATACTCAAGTACTTCACCATCTCCCTTACTCTAGGAAAGTTCCAGCGAAAGCAAACTCAACCTTCAGTGGGAGAGAGACCTGGGAAGACTTGATCAAAGGACTTTGGAAAACTAAGAAGTTTTGGAATCAGATCTTCCTAGTAAATATTCACTATCATCTTTGAAATAAATTCAAATAGAACTTATCACTAGGATACAGCTAGTTCTACTGCCAAGTGCCATTCCAGAATATATTTTGAAGTCAAATATAAATAATTTTAAACTTGCTGTTTAAGGTTACCCATAGATCTACTCCATTTAGCACAATAATCATGACGGCCATGATTAGGTCAGTGTGCACAGCTCCTTGTAACTCATTGGTTTGCTGGAAAGATAGGCAAGAGGTTATTTATTTATTTATTTATTTTGGCTTGGTTTCGATTACTGGAGACTCAGAACTCAGCAAAGACGGGTTCAATAAATGGGTTCAATTCTTTGTGGAGGCAGGAACAGGACTTGATTGGCCATAGGGTCATAACTGGAGGAAAGTATCATGACAGGAAGGGTAGCAGAATACACCATCCCCAAATATGACACTTTGGCCTAAGGATTATTTTGAGCTGAAGGCAATTGAGAAGAAGCAGATACAAGAAAAGTTCTCTGCCCTCCCTCTACTTGCCTAAAAGCAGGACATAAATTTGTAAAAGGGTACCCCCTTTCCTCTCTCTCAGGAAAGACAGAGGTTAATCACTAGAGATAACTCTAGACCCTTATCAGCCCAGCACCAGAGGAATCTACATAACAACCTTTACTAACTAGCTTTTATCTTCCTTTAGGTCCCCTATATATTTACCTTCCCACAATTTGCCGCCCTAAATACAAAGTCTTTTTCCTTTGTCTTGCCACTTCTCTAAAAATGTATTTTTCTTTTTTGAGATGATATATAAGCCCAAGTTCTAACCACCCCTTTGAGTTACTCATTGCTACGTATCCCTGTGTGTAAGTGAGATGCATGTGTTAATAAACCTCTGTTTGTTTTTCTCTTGTTAATCTGCCTTTTGTCTATCTAATTTACAGTGTCCCAGGCAGAGAACCTAAGAGGCAATAGAGAAAAAGATTTTTCCTCCCCAAAGGCCATGAATGTCACCTGGCATGTGTGCAAAAGTAGAAAAAAGCTTTTGACCTCCTTTGGCTGTGTTTTCATAAGAAGACTTGAATCTGACTCTGGTTGAGAAAAAGGTGCTCCAAAGTAAAAGCAGTTTTAATAAATTGATAGTTTTGGGGTCCAGAAGGATATTCTTTCCAAAGCACATGGTTATCAGCCCCCTTCCAGATTCAAGATGGATAACTTGTCAGGGCATTCACATATTAACTTAAAATATTCATCAAGATATTCATGTTTATGCCAAGCAGAAATATAAAAAAATCTTTCTTGTCCTGTATTATTTGTAAAATAATCAGACCTTTGGGATGTAAGACCCCACTTATTCTGGCTTCCATCTTCCATTCAAGTTATGTTTGGGAAGTATTATATGCATATGTGACACCGACATTCTACTAATTATTATACTATTAACCCAATTTGCAACTATACAGATCTAAGAGAACTAAACGAGAGAGTAGCTAGTGGCATTCAGTGCAGTTTGTCTGGGAACCATATGAACTCTTGGTGGGTGAGATCATCCAAGCCTGACAATAACTGTGTGTTATTTATGTTTGCATTTCTAGCATTTATCACAGTGAGACAGGAAGGGAGCAGGGCACAACCTTTAAAAGAATGACACAGACATTGAGGACACAGCACAAACAGGTTAGAACCAACTAGGTCGAAGATGATGGACAAGTGGACTTCCACTAGACCTTGAGCTTCATTATACGCTCATTGTATTACATTAGCATAGGCTAAATGACACATCCTCAGGCGCCATGACAGTTCCGAGGTTGACCATAAAAGGCCAAAAAGTGGGTGGTGACCCAAGTCCTGGAAATCTTCACCTCTTCCCCAATATAGTTGGAATAATCCTCATTATTATTGCATTAGCCAATGAATTACCCAGCCCATAAAAACTAACTACCTCTTATTTCGGGGCTGCTCTCACTTTCTGAGACAGACCACATTCTGTCTATGGAATGTGTACCTCTCTAAATAAACCTGCTCTCAATTTACTATGGCTTGCTCTTGAATTCTTTCCTGCATGAAGCCAAGGACCCACACTTGGCGGCCCTTCCCAGGGATTCACCTGAGACCTGGGACGTGACCATCCTCTTGCACCCCATGTTTTCCTGCAACAACAGGATCTACAATATCGTCGTCATTCACCAATGTTGTTAAATATTAAAATACTGATAGCAGCAGTGGTATGGATGCCTTCCTTCTCTTAGAGGGGCTCCCGTGCTAATATCTGCACATCTGGCCCATTCAGGCAAACAAGGATCTCATCTGTGGGATTATCCTGAGAGCTTTCCCTGGTTGCCCTGGATATATCTGGGTTTGCTCAGCAAAACCTACATTCACCTCTGTAGATTCCTCTCAACTTTTTCTCTCTTTCTTCCTCTCTTCCCTTTTCTTTATCTGGTTAAAATTTTGAGAACTAGTTTAGATACTTGTGCCTGGGGCCAAATAAGACTATTTCCCCTGTGAAGGAGTTTAACTTCACCTTTGAGATTTGTGAGGGGGAGGGCCATTCAGGCTTTGGGCCCATGACCACAGGGGTCATCTCACCTCATTGTCTAGGAAATTCTCTCTCCCTGGAGAGTCAGAGCACGAGGTCTTCACCATTGTCTTTGAGGATTAAGTCGGGGGTGGGGTGGGGGGATTTAGATGTCAACTTTTGGTCTTTCTGCCAAAGACAAGTCACTGGATACTTCTTGATATGTCATCAACACACTGGTCATCATAGAGTCAAGGAAAGAGGGTCTGCTCTTTATTCCCAAGGGCCATTCACTTTTGGCTTTTGATACAAGGACTGCTGGGGACCGCTGCTCCCTCACCTCCTTCGGTTCTTTGCTTAAATGCTCTCTACTCAGTGAGGCCCTCCTGGAATATGCTATTTAAGGTCACCACCTCCCCTCCCCAAAATCCCCATCCCCCTTTATTTTGTCCATAGTACCCATCATCATCTGATCTGCTATAAATGTCATTTACTTCTTTATTGTTTCTCTTTCCATGAGACAGTATAAATTCCATAAAGGCAGGGATTTGGGGTCACTTGTTCACCCTTGTGGTCACAGTGACTAAAACACTGGTTCAACACTATTTGTGGATGGAAGGAAAGAAGGAAGGAAGGAAAGGAGGGAGGGAGGGAGGAGCTAGGAGTTGGAGAACGGCAGTTCAGGGCAGGGAGCTGATAGCTTCTGAAAAGCGTTAATGGGAGACGGGACTGTTGTTTTGGGCTTCTCTGAAGGTCTGAGTCTATGTTTAGAGAGACATTGATAGACATGTGGATAAGAACCTAGGAGTTTTTAAGACAAATCAGATGACCAGATCATAGAAAGAGCCACAGAAACTGCTATTATCCATACATACTCAAACACACACTTAATTCTTTGCATCACATGTATATTTGTGTGTTTGTGTCCTTTCATATATGTTTCTTTATGGAAAGGTTCAGGAACATGATATATATTTATGTAAAGAGCTTTATTTACTAGAACATGATGTTGATGAGGACATGACTGCAGGCTCAGTCTTCAGATAGACCAATTATACTGATCTTTTCTAAATGTGTGTACCCCTATGTCCGGCCATTGCTTCAAAAATGCTTTTAATGAATTGTTTAACACAATGGTGATGGGGCAAATGCGTGAGTGTGGGACCATAGGTGGATGGGTGCAAATCCATTACTGCTCCTGGAAAAGCAGCTGAAAATTCCTGATCCACTGCTCCTGGATGAAAAGATCAGTAGATCTTTATTACCAAAGGCTAGTATGCAATTCCCAACTTTCTTTCCAGATTTAAAAATACAACTTGCTTTTCAAAACAGCTTGCTGAGTGCAGAAGTCAATTCAGAAGAAAATGACAAAAATATTTAACTTTCACATAAGGACAAAGCTTCTGATTATCAGTTCCTTTTCTTCTAATATTGAGAGGCAGATAGGCAAGCTTATAAAAATGATACCTTGGTAGGGATAGCTCCTGTTTCACGCACTGTTGGCTAAAAGCTAACAACCTTGAGATACCCGTGGCTTATTTTTTCTTACTAATATTATTCACCTAGTTTATAAACTTTTTGGATAACTTACTGTTTGTAAGGTATGGAACTCATCTTGCAAGATGCCAAAAATGAGTCAGACACAGACATTGCCTTTAAAGAAACTTATGGACCAATAGGAGAGATAAGATAATAAAGTCTTGTCGAAGTCCTGTTGTTTTGCCACATTTACTATGTGATCAAAAGCAATAAGAATGACTTTGTCTTTGCTTTCTCACTCAGCATGCACAAATATGCTGCTGGTTCTTTGAACAAAGAAAAACTGGGATCATGCCTTGCAAACTATTTTGCTTCCCCAAACAAATTCATACACCTCTATACACCACACTCAAAAATCTAAAATCTTGCAGCAGCTGTGCTGTAGTCAAAGCTGTGAGGCTCACAGAGATCATCCAAAAAGTCAGAATGAGGCATTGCAAGGAGGAATCCCAGCACTTAATCTCAGAGTTCTCTAAATTTAAGATAAACTTTAACATGCCTGATGTGAAGAGAAGTGGAAAGCTACGCCTGGAGCAAACTGATGCAAAATTCCTGCAGAATTTTTATTAGCTTATCAGCTGGGAGAGCCAGTGGTAGAAGATGTAAAAGGTGAGGCTGATTTCATTTTTTAGAAGTCTCAGAAGTTACTCTGTTATAAGGGAACACGGCTATGCAGGTAGAAACAGAGTCCCCATTGGGGTTCTCCTGAGGGCCTTTGCAAGCATGGTAGAGATATCTATTCCCCTTATTTTATTTTAAATTTTTATACAATTTTTAAAGGTCACTTTCCATTTATGGTCATTACAAAATATCAGCTATTCCCCATGTTGTATAATTCATCCCTGAGCCTACCTTACACCCAATAGTTTGTACCTCCCCCTCCCCGCCACCAGTAACCACTAGTTTGTTCTCTATGTCTCTGAGTCTCCTTCTTTTTTCTTATATTCATTAATTGCTGTAATTTTTTTAGATTCCACATATAAGTGATGTCATACAGTACTTATCTTTCAGGGCATCCACTCTGCTAGCTCTGGTACCAACACACACACACACACACACACACACACACACACACAGTGTGGAGAGAGGGCCTCAAGTTCTGTAAAATTTATCCAGAGTCCCAGGCCCCTTTGAAGCTGGCAGTCCTGGTTGCAGAGCCCCTGTAAAGCAGGAGCGGGCAGCTTTCAGCTTAAACAGCCCTTGGGGAGCTTCCACAGGGGCGGCTGCAAAGGCAGGAACTGGTCCCTGTGGGAAGGCAGCCGTCTCCTTTACACCTTTCCAACCGGCTTTCACTTTCCGAGCTCTTGACCTTTTCTTGGCATGTGTTCTGGGTCCCAATGGTCAGGGTATAAAGATAATTACTTTTCTCAGCTCTTCTGGAAAGAAAACTCCCTTCCCATCATAACCCTTAACGTTTGCTCTTGATGTTTCCGCTGTAGCTGAGTATGGTAGGAGCTTTTAGGCATTGTTGTGGTGTCATTTGTTTAATTGAAATACTGTTTGGCCTTTCAAATGACCTGAAATTCCTACCCGAAAAATTGATATTGGTGTCTTGGAAGAAACGAATAAAGTGACCATCAATATGATTGAGAAAAATAATTACTGACAGACATCCTGCCAGATGAGTCAGCTTGGCAGACTACAGTGTTCAGATTTTTCTGAATGTAAAAACCTTCCTTTTGCATGTATATGTATGTGCATATGTATATGTAAACTCTCCCGAGTCTTTCCTTTTCGACCCCAGGTGCACACATCTAACTGTTTTTCAAGTTCTTAAAACTAGTTCATTTCAACAGAATTTATTGTCAAAAACTGGGGATCGGGCTTCCCTGGTGGCGCAGTGGTTGAGAGTCCGCCTGCTGATGCAGGGGACACGGGTTCGTGCCCCGGTCCGGGAGGATCCCACGTGCCGCGGAGCGGCTGGACCCGTGAGCCATGGCCGCTGAGCCTGCGTGTCCGGAGCCTGTGCTCCGCAGCGGGAGAGGCCACAACAGTGAGAGGCCCGCGTACCGCAAAAAAAAAAAAAAAAGCAAAAACAAACAAACAAAACTGGGGATCAAGAAGACGAAAGCATTTTCATTCCTATCCCTTATGCCTGGTCCTCCTATGTTCGCTAAACACCACCTGGTGTTTCACATTCCACACGTCTTGTCCTGTGACTTCCCTCTGCAGGAACACCTTTCCTGCCCCACGCACCAGCTGAATCCATATCCCTGTTTTGAAGTGCCCTGCAGACAGGAAACAGGCCTCCTCCCCTTCCTGGGTGGTGGGCGCTATCAGCCTTATACAGGCTGGCAAGTAGATGGCACTTGGCCACTGTCATTTTGTACAGTCAGGAGAGCGCATTGTGAAAACCACACAACACAGAGGCACAGCAATGCTCAATCCCTCCACCCCTCTAGAACTTTAGTCTTGCTTGGTCAAATCTATGTCCCCTGCTCAAAGGAAATGAAGAGGAAGTACTCTTTTGTGTGTGTGTGTGTGTGTGTGTGTGTGTGTGTGTGTGTGTGGTACACGGGCCTCTCACTGTTGTGGCTTCTCCCGTCGTGGAGCACAGGCTCTGGACGCGCAGGCTCAGCGGCCATGGCTCACGGGCCCAGCCGTTCCGCGGCATGTGGGATCCTCCCGGACCGGGGTATGAACCCGTGTCCCCTGCATCAGCAGGCGGGCTCTCAACCACTGCGCCACCAGGGAAGCCCGGGAAGTACTCTTATAATTCCCCACTGAGCATAGTCCAGGCGACATAAAAAGCATTCAATAAAAATATGTATCTAGTGCCAGAAGGTCACCATCAATAATTAACTTAGCTACTCTTGGGTGTTGATATCTTATCTTCTTATGCCTGTCCTGACCAAGACACTAGTTAGTAGGAATGGAGGGCCAAGTCCATTTGGGTGTGAAGCTGGGTAATGAAAGATATGACCCTCACTAAGACTTGACATTCCTAAGGAAAAACATAATGTATATGATGTAAATATGCGAAATACAAATATCTTTTGTGGTAAAATAACATAATAAAATATTTGTCATCTCAACCAATTCTAAGTGCACAGTTCAGTGGTATTAAGTATATTCACACTGCTGTGCAACCAATGTCCAGAACTTTGTCAGCTTGCAAAACTCAAACTCTTACCCATTAAACTACAACTTCCATTTCCCCCTTTCTCCAGCACATGGCAATCACCATTCTACTTTCTGTTTCTATTACTTGACTACTCTAGATACCTGGTATACTAGAGTCAGATAATATTTGTCTTTTTGTTACTGACTTATTTCAGTTAGTATAATATCCCCCAAGTTCATCCATGTCCTAGCATGTGTCAGAGTGTCCTTCCTTTTTAAGGCTGAATAATGTTCTGTTGGATGTATACACCATATTTTGTTTATCCATTCATCTGCCAATGAACATTTGGGCTGATTCACCTCTTAGCTATGGGGAATAGTGATGGGTGTGCAAATATCCCTTTGAAATTCAGAAGTGGAACTGCTGACCATAGGCAATTCTATTTTTAATTTTTTGAGGCAACTTTATATTGTTTGCCATAGCTGCTCCCTCATTTTACATTCCCACCAATAGTGCACAAGAGCTCCAGTTTCTCTACATCCTTACCAAGAGTTGATATGTTCTGTTTTTTTGATAGTAGTTACTTTAACAGATATTAGGTGATATATCATTATGGTTTTGATTTGCATTTCCCTAATGATTTATGATGTTGAGAATCTTCTTATATACCTGTGCTTTGTATATCAGCTTTGGAGAAATGTAACCCATTTTTAAACTGGGTTAATTTTTTGGTTGTTGTCGTTGGGTTTTAGGAGTTTTTTTTTTTAATATATTCTGGATATTAATCCCTTAACAAGCATATGATTTGCAGATATTTTCTTCTCTTCCATAGCTTGCCTTTTCACTCTGTTGTGTCAAATATTAAATTTGAATACAATTACAATAAAAATCTCAAGGGCTAGGATTTTAAATTTCCTGGAGATTATAGAAAACAGATTCATTCCTCATACAAACAAGACTGTTTCTGAATTTCCTAAAAACTCTGGAACATTGAGATTAGATTAGACGTCAGGGTTTTGGAATTTTCAACATATGTAAAGCATGGTGCATTCTCCCCCAGAAAGAGCATGGTTTGCTTGATAAAAGAGAAGTGGTATGTAAAAGATGTAAGATAAACAAGCCAGTGCACACCCGGAGGCAGGTGGGTACCTAGAGTAATGAAGAGAATGCAGAACCAACCATTCACATGCTGATGGATGAAAATCAGGATTCTAGTCTGGAAATCCAAGGTGAAAAGAGAGGACCCTAATCAACTTACACAAAGCTGTGAAGAAGAAGGACAAGACTAAAACAGCAACAGAAACTCATTCAAGATTTAAATTTGTTCAAGTAATGATAATTCCAGATCACAATGGGGTAAGCCAGGGACATTTAGAGTACAGTCCCTTTAAGGCTAACAGGAAAGCTATAGGCTTCTGGATGACTGCTTTGTGCCTCTAAAGGAACTGATGACAGTAAAGATCATGGAAAAAAAAAACCCAAGAAACCTTATTTCATAATCTTATTTTATTTTTAAATTTATTGTTTTTATTTTTTTATTTTTGGCTGCATTGGGTTTTTGTTGCTGTGCGTGGGCTTTCTCTAGTTGTGGTGCGCAGGGGCTTCTCTTCATTGCGGTGCACGGGCATCTCATTGCGGTGGTCTCTCTCGTTGCGGAGCATGGGCTCTAGGCACGCTTGAGAAGTTGTGGCTCACGGGCTCAGTAGTTGTGGCATGCGGGCTCAGTAGTTGTGGCTTGTGGGCTCTAGAGTGCAGGCTCAGTAGTTGTGGCACGTGGGCTTAGTTGCTCCGCGGCATGTGGGATCTTCCTGGCCGAGGGCTCGAACCCATATCTCCTGCATTGACAGGCAGATTCTTAACCACTGTGCCACTAGGGAAGTCCCTATTTCAAAATTTTAAATTTTAGCTCACAAAACAAAGCTTTACTTTAAAAATTCAAAACCTAAGAGTTTTGGGAACTGGACTTCTTCTTGACTCTTGACCGCCAGGCCCAGCACATGCCCACTGGCAAAGATGCTGCCCAGAATCTTCTGTGCTTCCAGCTGGAGAGTTAGCCTGGAGCCTCAGGTGACCCTGGCTGTGCAGCAGGAAGATGGAAAGCTAATAATAATCTAACCCTGTTGCCACATTTGAGGCCTACCCAAGTCAAAGGGCAGATGCCAGAGCAAACAGAGACATCAGATATTGATTTTGGAAACTTATCCCAGAAAACTGACCTGGGCCAAAGGGAGCTTAGCATTCTGGATATAAATGAGGAAGGTAGCAGCCTGCCAGAGGACTGCTGACATCCATCTACCCAGCAGCTCGAGTCAGGGAGACCTGGAGAGAGAGATTTCCAAACTAGCAGAACCTGGTCCAGTGCACCTGGTGGACACTGTACATAATGATTAATGAACAGACCCTAAGGCACAAGCAGCAACTGACTCAAATTTCTATTAATCTTTATACCAATAAAAAAGCCAACTTAAGCAAATAAAATGGAACACTTAACTCCAGGCTGTGTTGTGTGGGAGAATCAAGAAAGTACAAGTCACCTAATTTTCTACTGCAAAGCATCCCTAGAAACACCTGCAAAAATAGATCATTATACAGCAGACTGTTCTTTCCTGTAGGGAAGAGATTGTAATTTGGGATTGACTTCCTAATCCAGCAATAAATTATAAGGCAAACTCCATGTATAAATTTTTATACTTTTAAAATAAGAAAAGTGTGCTCCAAATTCCTATAAAATGCATGTTACATACTGATTATATAGAAGCCCCATAAACTATAAACTATCTATTAAGTACATAAAAAATATAACTGTCATTTCAAAATTCGTTTATTTTTTTAAATGTGCTGCTATAATACAGATACAATTGCCTGCATTTATTGAGCACTTACTGAATGCCACCACATACTAAGAGCTTTACCTGCATTATGTTATTTAATCCTCTCACCAAACCTATGAGAAAACTGAGGCTTAAAATGGTAATACCACTTGTCCAAAGACAATTCTTTAGTAAGTGACTGAAGTGGGATTTCAATCCAAGGCATCTACTTCTAGAACTGGTGTTCTTAATGCTGTAATATATAACCTAAAACAGTAAAATTTAAGCATTTCACATACCTATGGAATTTGAGAGCTGGACAAGGCATCAGATAGCATTTAGCTCAGTTCCTTTATGTTATAAATAATGAGCAGTAAGATCAAGAGAAGCGAAGTTGCTTATAGGGGTTTCTTATTGACAGATCCAAGGCCAGAATTTTACTGATTTCTAGTTCCAAATTCTTTCCACCTCAGCCAACGGACTCAAGACAGCCCCTTCTCCCTTTAGTCAAACAATTTTAAGACATGGTATGATTTCCATATACAAAATGAATACTCAAGTTCCCTGAAGAATACCAGTAGTGATTGGTTACCTAACCTATTAATTACCACTGACCTTAAAACTTAGTGATTTTAAAAAAACAAATTTTTTGTGGGAAGGAGTTCAAGAGTTGGGCCTGGGTTGTCCTGCTCAGGACCTCTCATTTATTTGCAGTCAGGCTGTGGGTGGGGGTTGCAGGCACCTGAAGGCTTCACTGGGACTGGAGGATCCACACCCAGGTTGGCACACTCACATGGCTGCTGGCAGGAGGCCTCAGTTCCTCACCATGAGGGCCTTTCCACTGGCTGCTTGGTGGCATGGCTCTCAAGTGGAGGGGAATTGGGTTCAGATCTTGAAAGGAGAGAAGTATCAAAGAATTTGTGGACAGATTTTAAAACCATATCTACCTAGCAGAACTCTTCCTCTCCCTCCCTCCCTCCCTCCCTCCTTCCTTCTCTCTTTTCCTTTGGCTAACAGTGCCTTTTTTGTCTGGTGTCCTTCCCTCCTCCAGTGTGACTCAGAGACAAATCCTGATTAGTCTCAGTCAACTATGGCAATCACATTCCTCTGAAGAGTGACTGATTTTTTTTTGCGGTACGCGGGCCTCTCACTGCTGTGGCCCCTCTCATTGCGAAGCACAGGCTCCGGACGCTCAAGGCTCAGCGGCCATGGCTCACGGCCCAGCCGCTCCGCGGCATGTGGGATCTTCCCGGACCGGGGCACAAACCCGTGTCCCCTGCATCCGCAGGCGGACTCTCAACCACTGCGCCACCAGGAAGCCCGAGTGACTGATTTTTAAAGGGACATATGACCCAATCTTGGCGAGACTACATCATGTGAGGTCTGTTGGAGGCTCTGTGAGAAAGATTTCCTTCCTCTTAAAAAGAAGCAAGAGGAGGAGATGTTATCTTCTGTCGTGGGAACTTTTCAGGTGTTAATGCGACACCTGGAGCTGCTGCAGACATCTTGCAACCATCAGGAGAGCTAGTCTGAGGACACAGGTAACCTGCTCAGGGGACAGCAGAGAGGAACATTAAAGAGAACCTAGGTCTTGATGATGTTGTCAGGTTATTGCATTTACCAACCCTGGAGAATATTCCCAACCTCTGCAGTTCTTGTTACATGAGATAATACATGTTCTTTAATGCTTAAGCCATTCTGAGTTGTGTTTTCCGTCATTTTCAGCCAAAGGCCACGCCACCTAATGGCCTGTATAGGACTAATTCGTGCCCCAAAAGGTGGAGGTAGTGTTTTCCTTGACATAGTCCCAGGCCAGAACCACAAAGCATTTAGTCATTCGGAATCTACAGTGAGTAACACAGACTCATAAAGACTTTCCAGAACACGAGGACAAAAATTGCTTTTCTCCATTCAGTCAGAACGATACATCCCCCCAACTTTTTCTAATTATTTTCCATTATTTTCTGATCATCTCTGGAAATTTAGAGTTGGCTAAAGGGAAGGAAGGAAAAGGATAAACGCTTGACCTCCTTGTATTCCCTTGCTCACTCCGGACCTATCACCTAAACCATTCTCTCCCCTCTCCTCTAACTAGCTAAATCCTACTTCCTTTTCAAGGCTTTTCAAGTTACATCTTGTGCAAGAAATTTGAGCGCACTGCGGTTCATTTCACTTTGATCTGTCGTTCCTGTGGCGTCATGGTAACACATTTGCTAACCACCCGGAGACATCTCTTGGGTTATATATTCTATAGGGCTTTTTCTCTTGTGTATTTCTTGCATAAGTACATTCTAAACTTCCCTGAGGTCAGGGACTGTTTCATTCTTTAAAGATTCATATGGTGCCTACCTGCACATGGTGGATATTTATAACTAGGTCTTGATATACTGATTTAAAAGATAAGTAAAAATATAAGGGTAGAAAGAAGAGAGAAAGAGAAAAAACCAGGAACGTGTGTAATCTTGATTTGGCTTATCTTAGAAGTGGTCTAGGTGCAGTGTGATTTGGACAGCCCTGGATTCCTAACATAATCATGTTATTTTCTCTATCATTCCTACACCTGGGTATCAGAGAGGGAGGATGGGGAAGCTGAATGGGTTTATGGATGTTGATTTGCCAGGCTTTCAGAATGAGCCCATGTTCTCCAGTTTTCTGTAGTCCCCGATGCTTTTAGTCATGGCCTGCTTCACTCAAATGTGTTTTCAACCTGGCCCCTGTAAGCACTTGTGTTTCCAGCTACCGCTCTTCAGGGTACAAAATAGCAGTAAAAGCAGCTGATACCACTGTAATTTTTGTCAAGGAATTTTTAAGCAAGTACCAAATGGACATGATGAATTCCCATCATACAACACAAGGTAATTTCCAGGGACAGTAGCCTCTGTGGCACTTCCTTTGGCCCTAAAAAATGTGCCATTTATCCTATAGGCCGCTGCTGAATGCTGCATTGCTCCCTAGAGAAATGTAGATTTACCTTCAGAGTTGTAGCCAGAGCTGTAAATTCCATGTTTGCAGTCACCTATTTTCAGAAGGTCCTATCAAGGGAATGTCTCAGTAGAAATATCTTTAGTGTATCAGGGGATTCCTTTCTAAAAGTTTTCCTTTGTGACCCAGATTTTCAATTTAAACCATCAGATATACAGGATACGGGAAGACAATTCAATCAGATATCTTAGAGTTGTTTCCTAATATACAAAAAAAAAAAAAAAAATAGATGGGGAATTATTTAATTAAAACATAGAATCATAGTTCTTTCTGGACAACTGTTTGTAATTATGTGTTTAAAAAACAAAAATCTCTAAGCAACCAGGTTTTCTTCTTTGTTCTTTGATTTTCCTAATCTTTATCCCCCTGTGTTTTTCTCACTTTGTACTTTTTTCTCAACTCCTTTACAAAAATACACTCTCTGTCCCTCCTTTTGTCCCTCACTTTATCAGCAGTTTTACTACCCACTAATGACCCAACAATGAAGAGATGTGTAAACAAGTAACATGTCCCTTGTTTCAGCTTCTCTATCTCAGTCAGGCACTTGAACTCCCTTTAGAAACCATGACTGTATGAGCACATACATTGTTTGATGTTTCTTCAGAACATTGTGTGAGGACAACTGATTTCATTCTGTTTTTTCATGAACCCTCAAATTCTCCCTGATCGTGATCCTGATGGGCCCCCCTCGCAGGCTAAGAGAATTTCCTTTCTTTGAATGGTGTGAATGTAAACCCATGTATAATCAAACTCTAAATCTGATGTCAAGAACAGTCATCATTTGAAAAGTAGCAATTACTGCTTCTTAACTCTCAGCAGTGGCTCTCAGATTTTAGTGTCTTTTGGAATCATCCGAGGATGCTTGGTACAATGCAAACTCCTGTGTCCCACCTCAGAAAACTGAAACCGACTGGGAAAGTGATTTCCAGGAAACTGTATTATCAATAAGCGCCCCCAGGCAATCTCAATGAAGGAAATGTAAGAGAGTAGGCTGTGAAACAGTGTCGTAGAGATATATTTTCCTGGTTCTAATAGGAAAAACATGCTCATTTTAATAACTGTTCATTTCATTGGGAGATCTTATTCATCCAATAAACTCTATGTCTGTATTGTATTCTGTACTGAATACCATTTTCATATATATATATATATATAAATCCTTACTCTTTAATTTTCATTCAGTTCATCTCACAGGCATTAGAACTTCAGTAAAAGGACATTTGTGGGCATATATGCATACTTATGTATCAACTTACTGCATTAATGTAGAAATTCATCATCCTGGAAAAAATTAGAAGCTAGTTGTCTCTGTATAATGTTTGCACACACTAACAAGAACTTAATATATATAAAGCACTTGGAATAATGCCAGAAGATAATAAATGCCTTATCTTCATCAACATTATTAGTATTATAATAAGTTGTCCATATTTTAATATTCATTACATCATTTTGTTTTGTTTTGTTTTGTTTTGTTTTGTTTTTTTATTTTACAAATTTAATCAGTTATACATATACATATGTTCCCATATCATTACATCATTTTTGATACAGGTTTTTTGTTTGTTTGGTTGGTTGTTTTTGGGGAGGTTTTGGCCCCACTGCGCAGCCTGCGAGATCTTAGTTCCCCAACCAGGATCGAACCCCGTGCCCCCTGCAGTGGAAACACGAAGTCTTAACCACTGGACCGCTAGAGAAGTCCCGGATACAGGTTTTTGACAACTCAATAATCTATTCTAAATTCTTTTATCTGTTGATGACAGATTCCATGATTAATATTGAAATGAGGATTTAAAAAATGTCTGTGATCACTTTGGTTAAATGGATTTTAAAATATTCAGTGTAAATTGGAAATTTTTTTCAGGCAAGCTGGTCACATCTGACTTGGATTTCTTTAATATTTTCAGGAGATAGGACCAATTATAATCTGTTTAACACATCCTCTTAAATACAGGTATTAGTCCAGGTCTTCTGAAAAGCGGACACCAAGACAGTATCAAACGCGCTAGGATTTTTTTTTTCTTTTTTCGGGAAAATGCCTGAAAGAAAGAAAATGGGAAGAGGCTGGGAGAGGCGTCAGAATACAATGCAAGGCGCCCCCAAGGGAAGGTGAGAGGGGGACGGTCAGTGGGTGGGTCTTAGCCCCAACGTCTGGGGAGCCCCTGAGTCAAAGTCAGAGGAGCCCCGGGTCGCCCTGGGCGGGGCTGCCTTAGTCCCCGGTTGGCTGGGAGCCAGCGGCCGTGGCAGCGCGGCCTCTGCAGACAAGCAGCGGTGGAGCCCGGAGAGCAGCGCCCAGAGTTCAAGGTCAGCCAGGCACAGGTTCACGGCTGCACGCTGCCTCCACAAGGCCTCCGGAGAGAGGCCCTCAGTCTGTTCTTAAGGTGTAAAATGGACGTCTCATCAGGAGGATTCTCCTTTGTCAACGAAGACGTTTCAACACCCACGGCCTGAGTAGCTGGAATCACTAATTCTCAGGCCGCAGAAGCGGAGGGTTGTTGCCGGTGGGAGTCTGAGCGGGTCCCCGGCGCCTGAGAAAGGAGGATGTTATCATTTCCTACCAGTATCAGGAACAGACTCACTTCAGGTTTATCCCTCTGCTTCCAAAGAATGTTCTTCTGCAGATGGTTTCGTGGCTTCTCTGAAAAGCTTTGGGAGAGGGGGTTCCTTGTGGCCATATTCCAGAAAGTTCCCAAAGAGGATTTCCTGTGTGTGGATCTCATGGAAACAAGCAGAGAATTTCCAGGGAAAGCTCCTGGCTGAGCAGATGCTGCTAACACACGGTCCTTTAATCTTCCCTTTCTTGTATTTTTCTCTTGTTCCATCAAGTCAACCATTGCTCTCCTACAAAATAAAGTGTGACAAATCCACTGCCTTTATTTTGTTGAAACCCGAGGAGAGTCAGGCTCCTTTGTGCACTCTGGCCGCTGTCCTGCACCCACTCCATCAGGACTGGGTCAGGTACCACTTCATCCATCTTCTGAGCTCTGGCTCCAGCTCAGGCTGTGCACACAGATCACAGAGATATACCTACCTATGCATATATAAGCACATAGAATATACACAAATGTGTATAAAACTGCCGGAACCAAAGATGAAATCCCCCTTTTCCCCAGCAGACGGGGGACCACCCTGCAATTCATCTGTCCTTTACCAGCCCTTGACCTCCTGACCTCTCTGTGGTGTTGCCTGATGGCCACCCTCAGACCCCAGGACATCACTCCTGTTCCCCTCTTTGCTCCTACCTACCCCCCCCCACCATGCAGATTGGAGAAGGGTGGAGAGATGGTGGGTGGGTGGAAAAGGAGAACAAACAGAAAATCTCTAGGACAGCTCCTACGTGTGCCTGATAGGAGCGGAGGAACAGAAGGAACTCAATAGAAGCACGTATAACTGGGCCCTCGGGTACCAAAGACAAACCGCGCCAACTTCTCAACCGAGCTGAGGACCAGCCTGCGCACTGAGAAGTTCTTCTGCTGAAGGGAATTGAGGCCGAAGGCTGTCCTTAACAGTAATAATGCTTTCCAACCTTCACATTCAACAGTTTTGCCTTGAGTTCCATTTCTTGAAAGAGGAGTTGCCTTACCAAACTTTATTGTTTAAAAAAGTTTTGGGGGCTTCCCTGGTGGCGCAGTGGTTGAGAATCTGCCTGCCAATGCAGGGGACACGGGTTCGAGCCCTGGTCTGGGAAGATCCCACATGCTGCGGAGCAGCTAGGCCTGTGAGCCACAACCACTGAGCCTGCGCGTCTGGAGCCTGTGCTCCGCAACAAGAGAGGCCGCGACAGTGAGAGGCCCGCGCACCGCGATGAAGAGTGGCCCCCGCTCGCCGCAATTAGAGAAAGTCCTCGCACAGAAACGAAGACCCAACACAGCAAAAATAAATTAATTAATTAATAAACTCCTACCCCTAACATCTTCTTAAAAAAAAAAAGTTTTTGTTTATTTAAGGACAGTAATATTTTTACTATTATCTTGAAAGCAGCATTTGCTTTGACTACTTCTAAAGGACCGAAAACGATTGTTTCTTTCATGGTATATCGCTGCCTTTGGCAAAGGGTGAGTGAAGGAGCAGCATTTTTTTTTTTTTTAACATCTTTATTGGAGTATAATTGCTTTACAGTGGTGTGTTAGTTTCTGCTGTATAACAAAGTGAATCAGTTATACATATACATATGTTCCCATATCTCTTCCCTCTTGCGTCTCCCTCCCTCCCACTCTCCCTATCCCACCCCTCTAGGTGGTCACAAAGCACCTAGCTGATCTCCCTGTGCTATGTGGCTGCTTCCCACTAGCTAGCCATTTTACGTTTGGTAGTGTGTATATGTCCATGCCACTCAGCATTTTAAAGAGCAGAGATTTCACAACATTTAATGCTTCTGTAAAGCAGGGTGGAAACTGCCAAATACTGCAGAGAAAACAAATTTTCCTCCTCCTCCAGCACCTCGCATGCATGGGGATTGTGTGCATGGGGGCGGAAGTGGAGGGGGACGGGCAGGGCCGTGGTGAGGGAGAGTTGAAGAACCGGGAGGTCTGAGGCTGTAAATACTCAGGGCAACAGCCGAGGTCAAGCCAGCGCTGGGAGAGCTGCAGGATTCCAGGTTGAGGGGCAGACCTCGGAATGCTTGGAGTTTCTGTTCAGACACGCTCTGTTCCTCCTCTCCCCTCAATCCCAGCCAGCAAGCAGAACCTTCAAGCCATTTTACAATTAGGAGAGCTCAAGACATTCTATGAGTTCTTGGCTTAGACGAAGTTAGCAATAACAGAAAATAGAGAAAGAGAAGCGTCTTATAGAACACAGAGCTTGAGAGCTGTCAAATAAAACCAAGAAATGTGGAAGAATGACACTTAGCTCTTACACAGAACTTTTCATCTTCTAAGGACATGATAAAAGTGGACTAATGAAGTTTCCCGGCCGTGCTGTGAAGAAGATAGGTCAATCTTTTCATCTTCATCTTATGGCTGAAGGAACCAAGAATGAGGAAGAGGAACCAATGCACGGAGGCCAAAAAGATGTGGAAGATGCTTCCATGGGCTTTACTGGGTGTGGTTGCTCTGGCCCTGCCTCCAGCTTTTTCTTCCGTCACCTGGACTTTACCATCAGCTTAACCTTCTTGGGCACTCGCGTTTCAACAGCACTGGCAGGCTCGGAAGTGTATCTGCTTGCCACGTAGGAGGCCACTCTTTGCAGAAGATGAGGCAACGGGCTGGAGAAGGGGACAGGCCTGAGTTAGAATCCCAGTGCTCTCATCTGCTCTGTGACCTTGGCTAAGGCTCAGTTTCCTCATCTGTCACCTGGTGAGCCATAGCAACTTCCTTTCCCTCTAGTCACTAAAACTAGGGACTTCTCTTCCATATTTCAGCTGCTCCCCGCATTTCTCAGGACCCTGCGCCTTCTGTACCTCTTCTTTGCTTACCCCTATTAATTGGGAGAGAGATAGCAGAGGCTATGACTGGTTCCCGAATCAGGCTGTGTGCCAGAATTAGGGAGCTTGTTAAACACACCCGTGTCGGGCCTTATCCCTGGAAGCTCTGATCCAGTAGGGCCCTAGAATTGGTTTTTTGTTGTGTTTGTTTGTTTTTTAGCATCTAGTTAATTCTGATGCAGCCCAGGTTAGACCAGCACCCTCAGCTCCAGGGCTAAGGAACCGCTGGAGGGTTTCCAGCTCTGTGCTGCCCCCGTCTTCTCACCTCTCCCCGTTCTTGCTCCCTTGGGCACTCCTCATGCCATCTTGAGCTTAGTGATGGTAGGAGTCTGGTTTTCTTCTGAAATGTAAAGGGCACATCGAAGCGCGTCTGTTCATCTCTGAAGCCTGTGGTCTTTCTGCCACAGCGCTCCGTGTTTAACTGATAAAACAGCCAACTGTGTGCTGGCCTGGGAAGCCACCACCACTCCCACTTTCAAACAAATGATTTATGAGTGATCCTTTGGAAAATAAATCCATTGGCCAATGGCAGGAACTCTCAAAAGTACAGAGGTAGGTTCCCTGCGACTTTAGGGTTGTCATTTGGGATTTTGACCCCTTCTTATTTTATTAAAATTAATTTGTTTGGCTAAACTCTAGTCAGCTGTTTCTTTATTGATAACGATTTATGTGTCAATCCAGGCTGAGTTCAATAAACCCACAGTGAAGTCCACCATCTGCCGCATACTTAGAGAGACGGACAAGAAGTGGTCTTTGCTGTAGGAACTCTCCATCTCCCAGCCCTGATTCCATTCACGACCACCAGTGAAAAGCTTCTCTCCCCTTTCAACCACTCCCTGTCAGTCACAAAGAACCTCTGGGCTGCCCAACACTCTTTCACTGGCACGCTTGCAGCTTTTGTGGTACATTACATTTGAGTCCCTCTCAACCAGAGGTCAGCCTTTCCAAATCAGTGCACCTCATTTCTCATTCCCGTTCTCTTCTAGAACGTTGAAGAGGGGAGGGAAGCAGAGTATAACAACAATCTGGAGGGGACACAGGAAGGGGCAGAGAATGGGGGCGTTGCTCTGGAAGAGGAAGGAGGCGCCTGTGTCCTGTGGAAAGGACCCACATGTCCTCGAAAATCAACCTTGACTTTTTTACTTGTTCATATCATTAACTTCTTTTTTTTTTTTTTTCTGTGGTTCACGGGCCTCTCACTGTTGTGGCCTCTCCCGTTGCGGAGCACAGGCTCCAGACGCGCAGGCTCAGCGGCCATGGCTCTCAGGCCCAGCCGCTCTGCAGCACGTGGGATCTTCCCGGACCAGGGCACGAACCCATATCCCCTGCATCGGCAGGCGGACTCTCTACCACTGCGCCACCAGGGAAGCCCCATATCATTAACTTCTTTTTCATTTAGCCAATAATTGTTGAGCATATGTTATATGCTGGGCACCATATAAAGCACCAGGGAAATAAGAATGAATGAGACCAGTGCCTGTCCTCAGGAGGCTCCTGGCCTAGAGGGGAAGACAGGCTGAAACATGATCTGAAAAAGGTGTGTATGGAATCTAAAAAAAGGGTACAAATGAACGTATCTACAAAACAGAAATAGAGTTACAGATGTAGAAAAGAAACTTATGGTTACCAGGGAGTAAGGGGAGAGGGACAAACTGGGAGATTGGGACTGACATATATACACGACCACATATAACATAGAGAACTGATAAGGACCTGCTGTACAGCACAGGGAGCTCTACTCAATACTCTGTAATGGCCTATATGGGAAAAGAATCTTAAAAAGAGTGAATACATGTATATGTCTAACTGATTCACTTTGCTGTACACCTGAAACTAACACAACATTGTAAATCAACTATACTCCAATAAAAATTTTTTTTTAAAGTGTGTATGGGCTTCCCTGGTGGCGCAGTGGTTGAGAGTCTGCCTGCCGATGCAGGGGATACAGGTTCGTGCCCCGGTCCAGGAAGACCCCACATGCCGCCGAGTGGCTGGGTCCGTGAGCCATGGCCACTGAGCCTGCGTGTCTGGAGCCTGTGCTCCGCAATGGGAGAGGCCACAGCAGTGAGAGGCCCGCATACCGCAAAAAAAAAAAAAAAGTGTGTATGCCTCAGGAACACAGAGGAGGGAGCATCACAGAAAGAGCATAGAGAAGTGATGGTGGATATGATGTCACTTTGATCAGGGACTTGAAAGCTAAATTCATTAGGGATGGAGAAACATATACAGCAGAGGAAAAGCATGAGCAAAGTTCCTGAAGCATGAAAAAGCAGAGATCTCTGACATCCATCCTAAACCATTAGCACATGGAAGAGGGGCCTAGGCACTGCTACTTGAGGAGAAGATGCACAGAGTCATGAGGACGTACTCATGTTTAACTAACTTTTTTTTCCCAAACATTCATGTTTGAAAAATGATTTTCAGCATCACATTGAAATTTCAGAGAAACTATTTAGTATTTCCATTTAAGGTTCTGCTCCAGTAATAGTTATTAAGTGGTTACACAATTGCATCATATTAATTGCTTATTAATAGCATTTGTGTGTGTGTGTGTGTGTGTGTGTGTGTGTGTGTGTGTGTTACGCGGGCCTCTCACTGCTGTGGCCTCTCCCGTTGCAGAGCACAGGCTCCGGATGCTCAGTACAGCGGCCATGGCTCACGGGCCCAGCCATTCCGCGGCATGTGGGATCTTCCCGGACCAGGGCACAAGCCCGTGTCCCCTGCATTGGCAGGTGGACTCTCAACCACTGAGCCACCAGGGAAGCCCAATAGCAATTATTAATTGCTATAACTCTCCATCTTTTATGAAGTACTTTGCTAGTATTTTGGTTGGCTATTCTTTACACTCTTAGAGGCTAGTACTGTCATTGGCTTTGTTTTTTTTTTTTTTTTTTTTTACAGATGAGGAAACAGGCGTGAAAAGTTCTGGAGACTTTTCTAAGTTTTCAAAACAAGTATTATATAAGAATCAAATTTGTTTGATGATATATCCCATTTAAGTATACAGAAATCCATGTAAATAAGTAATAAATTAGGAGTTAGAAAGTTGGATTTTAGTTTTAATACTACTATAATCTCACAAAAGAAATTCTTTTAAACTTCTTAGACCTTAGTTTTATCATTTGTGAGATGAGGTTAATAATACGTGCCCTTAATCCTCTTCTCAGAGACCTTGAAAAGGTAAATGAGATAATGTCAATGTGATGTTTGCATGCAGAAGAAAAGCACAAGATAAAGGCAAGGTACTTTTTATCACAAGCAACGTATTGTTACAGCTAGGCCAGAACATCAAAAGAACAACATGGCCAATTTAAGAAAAAATAGAGGAAGATATGGCTTCAAGTGTAAATTACAAGAGGTGGGAAATTATTTTAATTTTATTTTAAAAGAACTAGTGACTTTACCTATTAAAAAAGGAGAAATCAAACAAATTAAATATAGAATTGTCATATGATACAGCAATTCTACCTCTGGGTATATACCTGAAAGATGTGAAAGCAAGAACTTGAACAGATATTTGTACACTAACGTTTATAGTGTCATTATTCACAATAGCCAAAAGGTGGAAACAACTCAGTGCCCCCTGACAGATGAATGAATCAAGAAAATGTAGTATACACACACAATGGAATATTATTCAGCATTACTGACACATGGTACAACATGGGTGAAACTTGATGACATTAAGCTAAGTGAAATAAGCCAGTCACCAAAGGATGAATTTTGCATGATTCCACTTATATGAGGAACTTAGAGAAGTCGAATTCATAGAAACAGAAAGTAGAATGGTGGTTGCCAGGGGTGGGGGAAGAGGGGATGAGGAGTTAGTGTTTAACAGGTTAGAGTTTCAGTTGGGGTAGATGAAAACTTCCTGGAGATGGATGGTGATGATTGTACAACAATGTGAATGTGCTTAATACCACTGAACTGTACACTCAAAAATGGTTACAGGGGCTTCCCTGGTGGCGCAGTGGTTGAGAGTTTGCCTGCCGATGCAGGGGACACGGGTTCATGCCCCAGTCCGGGAAGATCCCACATGCCGTGGAGGGGCTGGGCCCATGAGCCATGGCTGCTGAGCCTGAGCGTCCGGAGCCTGTGCTCCGCAATGGGAGAGGCCGCAACAGTGAGAGGCCCGCGTATTGCAAAAAAAAAAAAAAAAAAGGTTACAATGGCAAATTTTACATTTTGTATATTCTACCACAATAAAAAACTGCACCCCCCCTTCCCCCCCAAAAAATGAAAGAAAATAAAAGCCTGCACTGAATTTGGAACACAGGGATCTAAACTGGGTTCCAGTTCAATTTCTAAGAGTTATATGATCTTGGGTAAGACACATAATTTCTCCTCAGTTTTCATTCCTATTATATAAAGGTAATAATACCATCCCTACACATTGTAAGGCTTAAATATGTATGAAAGCATCCTCTAAACCCCCAATTCTATAAAATATAAAATATTCTATTCTAACCTCACAATAAGTTTTGGAAGCCAGTAATTTTAGAGGCAAAGAAACCAAGGCCCAAAGAAGGCTATAAGGATAGAGTGTGAACTAAAACTCAGGGTGCCTCAGAACATTCTAGCACACCTGCCGCCTGACTGTGTCCAGTACTCTGGGGCCTTAGGAAAGCAAAACAAAGGAAAGCCGTCCTCAAGCAGAGTAATGACACCAACTCACTTATGGTCCTTCTACAAGTTCTCAGGTTGTCAGTGCCAGGAATTTAAAGGTAGAAGCTGAGAAGAAGGGAGAACATTTCGTGAGGATGCTTGGAAACAGCTCTTCTCTTGTTTACCTGGATCTTCTTTTATTCCAAAAATTACATCTTTCATACGTCCCAGTTGACCTACCTCAGTTCCCGTAATTTCTCATTCTGAAGAATGCCCTTGCTGTCTTGGCTCCTAAGGACAAAGGTTTCCCTTGGGGGAAAATGTTAAGCTTTCTCAGTGCCGAGGGTGGGAGGAGGGCAGGGGTTAGGTGACCTCTCACCTCTCACCTCTCACTCGGTGGCTCCAACAGTCTGCTGTCAGTCCGCCAAGGGGCCAAGACTTAGGTGCAACTCCACACCTGCACTGGCCTCCTTATCCCTGGGGCCATCCAAGCCAAGTCATGTTTAATGTTCCAACCCCAGGAGGAGCTTTTTTTTTTTTTTTTTTAACTTCTTTATTGGAGTATAATTGCTTTACAATGGTGTGTTAGTTTCTGCTTTATAACAAAGTGAATCTGTTATACATACACATATATCCCCATATGTCTTCCCTCTTATGTCTCCCTCCCTCCCACCCTCCCTATCCCACCCTTCTAGGTGGACACAAAGCACCAAGCTGATCTCCCTCTGCTATGCAGCTGCTTCCCACTAGCTATCTATTTTACATTTGGTAGTATATATGTCCATGCCACTCTCTCACTTTGTCACAGCTTACCCTTCCCCCTCCCCATATCCTCAAGTCCATTCTCTAGTAGGTCTGTGTCTTTATTCCTTTCCTGCCCCTAGGTTCTTCATGACCTTTTTTTTTTAGATTCCATATATATGTGTTAGCATGCAGTATTTGTTTTTCTCTTTCTGACTCACTTCACTCTGTATGACAGACTCTAGGTCCATCCACCTCACTACAAATAACTCAATTTCGTTTCTTTTTATGGCTGAGTAATATTCCATTGTATATTTGTGCCACATCTTCTTTATCCATTCATCTGTTGATGGACACTTAGGTTGCTTCCATGTCCAGGAGGAGCTTTTAATTTCTAGGGAAAGGGGGACATGTGGCACAGCTGAGAGATACCATTGTATTTGTGTAATGCCCTTCTACTCATGAACAGCTGCCACGAGGAGCTGCTGAAAATCTTACAGAATCAGATTGAAAAGACTTTTTTAAATAGAAAAAATCTTTTCAAACAAACCCCAAATCCATTTTGTAGAATCTCTGACTGAACCCACACTAAGCACTTAACTCAATTTTCCCAGTGCCGGGTCAGCATGGTTGGAGGCCCCAGCCAGTCTGCTTACAGACCTTGAGAGAGAAGACTCAGCCCAGGGAGCCAGCCAAAACCGCTGGAAGCTGGCCCTGCCACAAACGGAGCCAGAGGTTGGATTGCTCCTGCTGGAATTTTCTCTTTCTGAAAGACTGGAATGCAGTAAGGATAAGAAGTCCTGGAGAAGACAGGTCACCCATAACCTATGTTACAATTACACATTAATCACCATTTTCATCATCCCCGTGGCAAAATTGTCATCAGAGATATGAGTAGTGATAATATACTAGACATTTACCAGGTGATACTGCCAACCAAAACCATAAACAATCAACAACAACAACAAAATAGATAGCTTTTTATTGAAATATTAGCAGCCCTTGATGTTTATTTTTGTGTGTAGTGTGTGGTGTGTGCATATGGAGCTCAGGAGTGAAACATGGCATTTAACTTTCATCCCTCTGGGCCCAATAAACACACTGTGCAGCATTAGTTGCAACCTGGACAGTGTCAGGACAAAACCGAAAGGTTAAAGAGTTGAGTGAAGTTTCTCCTTCTTTTAAGATCTCTGATTCAGATACCTACCTAAGAAAAATTTGAATAAACCATATTTCAAAAGACTGTTTACATGGTTGGGTAGACAGGTGTATACGGTGGGTCAAGTTTGGAAATGTATTTATCATTGTAGACAGTGGAAGTAACAGCATCCTGAATCTTGTTAATCCTTACCTAGTCTTGTTTCAACTGCCATTTTACCATGTTAATTTTGTGAATTCTCTTTGAACTTGTTTTAATTTTTTTTATTACAGTTGAGTTGGTGGCTCACATAGAACATTCACCAACATAGGCCACATATTTTGTACTATACAAAAATTTAAAATACAACATCAAAATGTGTGGGTTGCAGTGAAAGTAATAGAGGGAAATGTATATCATTGTATGCATATATTAGAAAAGAAGAAAGATCTAAAGTTAATAATCTAAGCTTCCAGCTTAGGAAGCTAGGAAAAAAAGAAGATTTTAAGGCTAAAGCAAGAAGAAGAAAAGAAATATAAATATTAAAGCAGAATCAACAAAATTAAAAAACAGGAAATCAATAGACAAATCAAAAGCCAGTTCTTTGAAAAGATCAATAAATTTGATAAAATTCTACTAAGGCTAACCAAGAAGGAAAGACACACGTTAATAATATCAGAAATGAAAGAGGGGTCATTACTACTGATCCCATGGACATTAAAATGATTACTAAAGAATATTATTAAGAATTCTATGCCCACCAATTTGATCACTTAGCTGAAGTGTACTAAATTCTTGAAAGACACCAACTACAAAAATAACCCAAGGAGAAACAGATCATCTGAATTAAGCTCACATACTAGGGTTTTCCAGAAAAAAACAGAACCAAGGAGATATATATGATTTATATATTTATATGATTTATTATAAGGCATTGGCTCACATGATTAAGGAGGCTGGCAAGTTCAAATCTGCAAGGTGGGCCAGCAGGTGGAGACTCAGAAGAATTGATGCTCCAGTGCCAGTCCTAAGACTGTCTCCTGTAGAGCCAGAAAGACCCAATGTTGCAGATAAGGTCTGAAGGAGATCTGCTGGAGAATTTTCTCTCGTTCAAGGAAAGGTTAGTATTTTTGCTCTATTCAGGCCTTTAACTGATAGGATAAGTCACACTCACATTATGAAGGGCAATCTGCTTTACTCAAAGTCTACAGATTTAAATGTTAAACTCATCCAGAAAAACCAAGAGGAATGTTTGACCAAGTATCTGGGCACCCCATAACCCAGCCAAGGTGACACAAAATTAACTATCACAGTCTGTAACTACTGAAGAAATTGAATCAATAACAAATAACCTTGAAAAAAAGAAAGAACCAGCACCAGATAATTTCTCTAGTGAAGTCTGCCCAACATTTCAGGAAGAACTAATATCAATTCCCTACAGTAACTTCCAGAAAATAGAAATGAAAGGAAAACTTCCAAACTGATTTTACAAGAAAAGTACTGAATTATCAGACCAGAGTACTAACATTTTATTTTCCCTCTGCAAGGAACTGGATTGATCGTCTGTCTCCAAGTTTCAGATCCATTAGCCATGACCACAGGATGGACTCCCGTAAGCATATTTATATGCTTTTTCCTTAAACATTGCCCAAAAATCTAAAGAAAGATTGGACTTTCTAAAGTCTATTGAGTTTACTTGATAGTGGATGAGTCGAAATGGAAGCCTTAGATTCCAGTCCAGGACCTGAAAAAAATTAGTGCAAATAAAAATGAATTTAGGCAGCAACTGAGAAATTATATTAACAAAGGCCAGTACTCTTGAGATGCTGCATTTTACTGCCTTTAGCCATAATCCAGGTCAAACTGTGTCAGCAAGCATAATTGTTTTGTACCTTTAACATGTGGGATGGACTGGTGGGAATTCTACAGACTAGTGAATTATTCACAGGAATTTAGATTATTTGAATATATCAGCAAACTTTACCTTATATTGAAGCCATAAAATATTAATTAATACTTCACTGCATTAATTAATAATTAGATTATTAATTAATCTAATATTTGGTCAAGGACATTTCCAAAATTTTAAAAATAAATTATGTGGGCCTCAAATATTCTAAGATGCAGTGTTCACTGCTGGCTTTCTACATATAAGGACAAGGAAGCAAAAAGACCAGCCAGGGTCAAAGAGAGAATGTGTGTAGCACAGAAATTAAAGTCCTGGACCCACATCCGGGTGTCACATTGCCAAACAAGAGGAGATAAAGATGGATACTCTATCCAGGCTGAGCCAGAAGGTGCCATTCCAATGATTTGGGAAGAAATTGAGTTTGCAAAAATGAAAGTAACATAAGAGGCAAGAAACAAGATAGAGGAAACTCAGTTTTCATTATGCAGAGATGTGAACACTTGGAGGTCATTTGAATGTGTTCTTATATCTAAGGAAGCAAAAATCTCAATAAAGCCATTAAAACTATGAAAAGGTAGGTCTCTACTTGAGAAGCCAGTATGTGAAGAAAAGATAGGTCAAAATTCTTATTTAGAAACCAGAGATTTATCTTAGGCAGACAGACTGGGTTTGGATTCTAAGTCTGCCACTGGCTAGCTGTGTGACTGTGGGCAGATTTCTTAACCTCTCCAAAACTCAGTTGCTAAGAGGACAAAATGAGGTAATTCAGAGAAAACATTCATCATTCTGCTGGGCACACAGCATGCACTCAGTAATTGGTAGCTGCTGCAGCTGCTACTACCACTATTATTATTATTAATTTCACCATGTCCCGACTCACCTACTTATATTTTCATCCTTCGCATTTTATTCAACTACATTATAATCTAGGCAGGGAATAAGGAAGTCAGAAAACTGATACACCCAATTAATCCTCAGATCAGAAAGTTCAATCGCTTCAAAACCTGGTGTCCACATTTTTCACGATGTGATCCTTATGAAAAAAATGGTTTCACTGGAAATGACCTCATCTCCTACTTTTCTAAAACGATAGAGCTCATCTGAACATCTGGTGTGAACTCTAACTATCTCTTAACATGGATTTATTTTTTAAATCTCTACAATTATCTTTTTATCTCAGAAAAAAAGGTATTCTTCCTCCTCCTCTGCAGTTACCTTACTCCAAGTTTCCAGTATACTTGAGAAAATTACTCTCATATTTTCCCTCTTCTTCTTTCTATTTACCTTAAAAATCACAAGATATCTTTGAAATGTCTTTTAAAAGATGTCTTTTACTTTATTGTAAAAAGTGATACATGCATATAACCAATTAGAAAAAGAAAGTAGAAAGTCACTCAAAATCCTACCATGTGGAATCACTATTGTTAACATATGTGACCATTATTTTAGATATCACTTTATATTTACACAAGGAAAGAAAGAACTAGATATAATTCCTAGACAAACTACTTTAAAATTTAAATATTAAGTTTATTTTTACTTGAAATCCACAGCTAATATAAAATGAAACTGAAGGAACTGAGAAACTTTAGATAAATGTTTCCTCACTAACGTAAATATATTTCTTAAGAAAATCTTCTAGAGTTTTGAGGCAAATAAAAGAAAAGAATTTTGAGACTTCTGTTTCTAACCCATATGGAATAACAGGAACTAGATTTATCCTCCTGCCTTAAAAAAGTAAAGGACTGAAGGAAGTCTATGATACACGAGCTTTTGGGCATTGGACAACAAGCAGCACAGAAGAGTGATTTCTGAGAGAAGGAAAACAAAGAAGCTAAGCCCTGTGACTGTCCCAGCTTGCTACTCAGGAAGTTTCTGAGCCTTGGGACAGCGAGGAGGCACCCAGCTCATGGAGGCCAAGGCGCTTAGAATTCATGAGATAAGAGTAACAGGGAAAGATTTTCAGACCCATGAATGGTTTTCTTTGAATCTTCACCCAAGTACTGGTCAGTGCCTGTGTTGAGGAAACTATCATGGCAGGAAAAGTACTACCAGAAAGAAGCAGGGGGAACAATTCTTAGAAATCACAGATTTGGGAAGAGTGTATCTTCCCACCAGTCAGAGTGGAAAGATTTTCCCTTTATTCTTTTTCTTTTATTAATTTTTACTGGAGTATAGTTCCTTTACAATGTTGTGTTAGTTTCTTGCTGTCATCAAAGTGAATCAGTCATATGTATACATATATCCACTCTTTTTTCGATTTCCTTCCCATTTAGGTCACCAGAGAGCACTGAATAGATTCCCCTGTGCTATACAGTAGATTCTCATTAGTTACCTATTTTATACATAGTTGTGTATGTATGTCAGTCTCAATCTCCCAATTCATCCCACCCCCTCCCTCCCCCCTTGGTAACCATAAATTTGTTTTCTACATCTGTGACTCTATTTCTGTTTTGCAAATAAGTTCATCTCTACCATTTTTCTAGATTCCACATATAAGCAATATTATGCAATATTTGTTTTTCTCTTTCTGACTTACTTCAGTCTGTATGACAGTCTCTAGATCCATCCACATCTCTGCAAATGGTACTATTTCATTCCTTTTTATTTCCCTTTACTCCTGAAGTACATTTTGTTGGATAAAAAATTCTGGGTTGATGGTTCTTTTCTTTCAGCACTTAAAAAATGGTATTAAGTATATAGACAATAGTACATAAGATGATATTTCACAAATCAGATAGTGGATTAAATGTTAGTAAGTCTGAAAATTACTTCTATCAGGATATTCTGATTTGATTTTCCATAAAACCACATAAATGAGTTGAAGACAGCAGAACAGAAATAAACATTTCTACAATAACTTCTGAATCCAAATAACATTTTACCATTTATCCAAATATTTAGTGTTATGAAATTATTGCTAAAACATATTCACAAGGGAACATGAATAAATGGGAACAGATTGATTTGTTGGTGTAGGTATGCTTGTGGTTGACTTTTTTCTTTCTTTCATTTAGAATTCCATTAATAGCTTTATAATTTTTTAGAAGAAAAAAACCTAAAAAAATCAAAAAGAAAAATATATTTATAGTTTTATTTCTAAACTGGAGTTTAAAAAGTGGGAATATTTGCTTCTATAAATGGATACAGAAATATTTGCAAAGACAGTGGAGTAGAAGGACATGTGCTCACTCCTTCTTGTGAGAACACCAGAATCACAACTAACTGCTGAACAATGATGGACAGGAAGACACTGGAACTCAGCAAAAAAGATACCCCACATCCAAAGACAAAGGAGAAGCCACAATGAGATGGTAGGAGGGGCACAATCACAATAAAATCAAATCCTATAACCACTGGGTGGGTGACTCACAAACTGGAGGACAATTATACCACAGAAGTCCACCCACTAGAGTGAAGGTTCTGAGCCCCACATCAGGCTTCCCAACCTGGGGGTCCAGCAATGGGAGGCGGAATTCCCAGAGAATCAGAATTTGAAGGCTAGCGGGACCTGATTGCAGGACTTTAACAGGACTGGGGAAAACAGACTCCACTCTTGGAGGGCACACACAAAGTAGTGTGCACATCAGGACCCAGGGTGAAGAAGCGGTGATCCCATAAGAGACTGAGCCAGACCTACCTGCTAGTGTTGGAGGGTCTCCTGCAGAGGCAGGGGGTGGCTGTGGCTCACCGTGGGGACAAGGACGCTGGCAGCAGAAGTTCTGGGAAGTACTCCTTGGTGTGAGCCCTCCTGGAGTCTGCCATTAGCCCCACCAAAGAGCCTGTAGCCTCCAGTGCTGGGTCACCTCAGGCCAAACAACCAACAGGGAGGGAACTTAACCCTACCCATCAACAGACAAGCAGATTAAAGTTTTACTGAGCTCTGCCCACCAGAGCAACACCTGGCTCTATGCACCACCAGTCCCTCCCATCAGGAAGCTTGCACAAGCCTCTTAGATAGCCTCATCCACCAGAGGGCAGACAGCAGAAGCAAAAAGAGCTACAATCCTGCAGCCAGTGGAATGAAAACCACATTCACAGAAAGATAGACAAAATGAAAAGGCAGAGGACTATGTACCAGATGAAGGAACAAGATAAAACCCCAGAAAAACAACTAAATGAAGTGGAGACAGACAACCTTCCTATTTAGAATCTGAACTCTAAAAAGAATTTAGAATAATGATAATGAAGATGATCCAGGACCTTGGAGAAAGAATGGAGGCAAAGATTAAGAAGATGCAAGAAATGTTTAACAAAGACCTAGAAGAACTAAAGAACAAGCACCTAGAAGAATTAAGGAGCAAACAAACAGAGATGAACAATACAATAACTGAAGTGAAAAATACACTAGAAGGAATCAATAACAGAATAACCAAGGCAGAAGAACAGATAAGTGACCTGGAAGACAGAATGGTAGAATTCACTGCCGTGAAACAGAATAAAGGAAAAAGAATGAAATGAAATGAAGATAGCCTAAGAGATCTCTGGGACAACATTAAACACACCAATATTCACATTATAGGGGCCCTGGAAGGAGAAGAGAGAGAGAAAGGACCAGAGAAAATATTTGAAGAGATTATAGTCGAAAACTTCCCTCACATGGGGAAAGAAATGGCCACCCAAGTCCAGGAAGTGCAGAGAGTCCCAGGCAGGATAAACCCAAGGAGAAACATGCCGAGACACATAGTAATCAAACTGACAAAAATTAAAGACAAAGAAAAATTATTGAAAGCAACAAGGGAAAAAAGACAAATAACATACAAGGAAACTCCCATAAGGTTAACAGCTGATTTCTCAGCAGAAGCTCTACAAGCCAGAAGGGAGCGGCACAATATATTTAAAGTGATGAAAGAGAAGAACCTACAGCCAAGATGACTACCCAGCAAGGATCTCATCAGATTCAACAGAGAAATCAAAAGGTTTACAGACAAGCAAAAGCTTAGAGAATTCAACACCACCAAACCAGCTCTACAACAAATGCTAAAGGAAATTCTCTAAGTGGAAAACACAAGAGAATAAAAGGACCTATAAAGAAACCCAAAACAATTAGGAAAATAGTAATAAGAACATACATATCGATAATTACCTTAAATGTGAATGGATTAAATGCTCCAACCAAAAGACACAGGCTTGCTGAATGGATAAATAACAAGACCAATACATATGCTGTCTACAAGAGACCCACTTCAGACCTAGGGACACATACAGACTGAAAGTGAGGGGATGGAAAAAAAAATTCCATGCAAAGGGAAATCAAAAGAAAGCTGGAGTGGCAATACTCATATCAGATAAAACAGACTTTAAAATAAAGAATGTTACAAGACACAAGGAAGGACACTACATAATGATCAAGGAACCAATCCAAGAAGATATAACAATTATAAATATATATGTACCCAACATAAGAGCACCTCAACACATAAGGCAACTGCTAACAACTATAAAAGAGGAAATCAACAGTAACACAATAATAGTGGGGGACTTTAACATCTCACTTACACCAATGGATAGGTCATCCAGACAGAAAATTAAGAAGGAAACACAAGATTTAAATGACACAATAGACCAGAGAGATGTAATTGATATTTATAGGACATTCCATCCAAAAAAACAGCAGATTACACTTTCTTCTCAAGTGCACATGGAACATTTTCCAGGATAGATCATCACATCTTGGGTCACAAATCAAGCCTCGGAAAATTTAAGAAAACTGAAATCATATCAAGTATCTTTTCTGACCACAACACTATGAAATTAGAAATAAATTACAGGGAAAAAAACATAAAAAACACATACACATGGAGGCTAAACAATACGTTACTAAATAACCAAGAGGTCACTGAAGAAATCAAAAGTAAATCAAAAAATACCTAGAGACAAATGACAATGAAAACACAATGATCCAAAACCTATGGGATGCAGCAAAAGCAGTTCTAAGAGGGAAGTTTATAGCAATACAATCCTACCTCAAGAAACAAGAAAAATCTCAAATAAACAACCCAACCTTACACCTAAGCAATTAGAGAAAGAGGAACAAAAAAACCCCAAAGTTAGCAGAAGGAAAGAAATCATAAAGATCAGAGCAGAAATAAATGAAATAGAAACAAAGAAAACAATAGCAAAGATCAATAAAACTAAAAGCTGGTTCTTTGAGAAGATAAACAAAATTGATAAACCTTTAGCCAGGCTCATCAAGAAAAAGAGGGAGAGGACTCAAATCAATAAAGTTAGAAATGAAAAAGGAGAAGTTACAACAGACACCACAGAAATACCAAGCATCCTAAGAGACTACTACAAGCAACTCTATGCCAATAAAATGGACAACCTGGAAGAAATGGACAAATACTTAGAAAGGTATAACCTTCCAAGACTGAACCAGGAAGAAATAGAAAATATGAACAGACAGGTCACAAGTAATGAAATTGAAACTGTGATTAAAAATCTTCCAACAAACAAAAGCCCAGGACCAGATGACTTCATATTTAGAGAACTAACAGCCATCCTTCTCAAACCCTTCCAAAAAATTGCAGAGGAAGGAACACGCCCAAACTCATTCTACGAGGCCACCATCACCCTGATACCAAAACCAGACAAAGAGGTCACAAGAAAAGAAAACTACAGGCCAATATCACTGATGAATATAGATGCAAAAATCCTCAACAAAATACTAGCAAACAGAATCCAACAACGCAATAAAAGGATCATACACCATGATCAAGGGGGATTTATCTCAGGGATGCAAGGATTCTTCAATATATGCAAATCAATCAATGTGATAAGCCTTATTAACAAATTGAAGAATAAAAACCATATGATCAAAAAAAAATGTCATGAAGAGCATAGGGGTAGGATGGGGATAAAGACACAGACCTACTAGAGCATGGACTTGAGGATATGGGGAGGGGGAAGGGTAAGCTGTGACGAAGTGAGAGAGTGGCATGGACATATATACACTACCAAACGTAAAATAGATAGCTAGTGGGAAGCAGCCACATAGCACAGGGAGATCAGCTAGGTGGTTTGTGACCACCTAGAGGGGTGGGATAGGGAGGGTGGGAGGGAGGGAGACGCAAGAGGGAAGAGATATGGGAACATATGTATATGTATAATTGATTCACTTTGTTGTAAAGCAGAAACTAACACACCATTGTAAAGCAATTATACTCCAATAAAGATGTTAAAAAAAAAAAACAACCATATGATCACCTCAATAGATGCCGAAAAAGCTTTTGACAAAATTTAACACCCATTTGTGATAAAAACTCTCCAGAAAGTGGGCAAAGAGAGAACCTACATCAACATAATAAAGGCCATATATGACAAACACACAGCAAACATCATTCTCAATGGTGAAAAACTGAAAACATTTCCTCTAAGGTCAGGAACAAAACAAGGATGTCCACTCTTGCCACTATTATTCAACATAGTTTTGGAAGTCCTAGCCACAGCAATCAGAGAAGAAAAAGAACTAAAAGAAACACAAACTGGAAAAGAAGAAGTAAAACTGTCGCTGTTTGCAGATGACCTGATACTACACATAGAGAATCCTAAAGATGCCACCAGAAAACTACTAGAGCTAATCAATGAATTTGGTAAAGTTGCAGGATACAAAATTAATGCACAGAAATCTCCTGCATTCCTATACTGTAACAACACAAGATCAGAAAGAGAAATTAAGGATACAATCCCATTCACCACTGCAACAAAAAGAAAAAAATACCTAGGAATAACATACCTAAGGAGGTAAAATCCTGTACTCAGAAAACTATAAGACACTCATAAAAGAAATCAAAGATGGCACAAACAGATGGAGCGATATACCATGTCTTGGACTGGAAGAGTCAATATTGTGAAAATGACTATACTACCCAAAGCAATCTACAGATTCAGTGCTATCCCTATCAAATTACCAATGGCATTTTTTATGGAACTAGAACAAAAACTACTAATATTTGTATGGAGACACAAAGAACCCAAATAGCCAAAGCAATCTTGAGGGAAAAAGTGGAGCTGGAGGAATCAGACCCCCTGACTTCAGACTATACTACAAAGCCACAGTAATCAAGACAATATGGTACTGGCACAAAAACAGAAATATAGATCAATGGAACAGGATAGAAAGCCCAGAGATAAACCCAGGCACTTATAGTCAACAAATCTATGACAAAGAAGACAAGGTTATACAATAGAGAAAAGACAGCCTCTTCAATAAGTGGTGCTGGGAAAACTGGACAGTTACATGTAAAAGAATGAAATTAGAACACTCCCTAACACCATACACAAAAATAAACTCAAAATGGATTAAAGACCTAAATGTAAGACCAGACACTATAAAACTCTTAAAGGAAAACATAGGAAGAACACTGTTTGACATAAATCACAGCAAGGTCTTTTTGACCCACCTCCTAGAGTAATGGAAATAAAAATGAAAAATAAAAAATGGGACCTAATGAAACTTAAAAGCTTTTGCACAGCAAAGGAAACTATAAACAAGGCGAAAAGATGACCTTCAGAATGGGAGAACATATTTGCAAAGGAATCAACAGACAAAGGATTAATCTCCAAAATATATAAACAGCTCATGTAGCTCAATATTAAAAAAAACAAACAACCCAATCAAAAACTGGCAGAAGACCTAAATAGACATTTCTCCAAAGAAGACACACAGACTGCCAACAAACACATGAAAGAATGCTCAACATCATTAATCATTAGATAAATGCAAATCAAAACTACAATGAGATATCATCTCATACCAGTCAGAATGGCCATCATCAAGAAATCTAGAAACAATAAATGCTGGAGAGGGTGTGGAGAAAAGGGAACACTCTTGCACTGCTGGTGGGAATATGAATCGGTACAGCCACTATGGAGAACAGTATGGAGGTTCCTTAAAAAACTAAAAATAGAACTACCATACAACCCAGCAATCCCACTACTAGGCATATACCCTGAGAAAACCATAATTCAAAAAGAGACATGTACCAAAATGTTCATTGCAGCTCTATTCACAATAGCCCGGAGATGGAAACAACCCAAGTGTCCATCATCGGATGAATGGATAAAGAAGATGTGGCACATATATACAATGGAATATTACTCAGCCATAAAAAGAAACGAAACTGAGCTTTTTGTAATGAGGTGGATAGACCTAGAGTCTGTCATACAGAGTGAAGTAAGTCAGAAAGAGAAAGACAAATACCGTATGCTAACACATATATATATGGAATTTAAGAAAAAAAAATGTCATGAAGAACTTAGGGGTAAAACAGGAATAGAGGCACAGACCTACTGGGGGTGGGCTTGGGGATATGGGGAGTGGGGGGCTGTGACGGGGCGAGGGAGAGGCATGGACGTGTATACACTGCCGGGCATTGGGTGGATGGTTGGTGGGGGGTGGCCACGTGGCGCGGGGGGATCGGCTCGGTGCTTTGTGGCCGCCTGGAGGGGTGGGATGGGGAGGGTGGGAGGGAGGGAGACGCAGGAGGGAGGGGATGTGGGAACAGATGTATATGTATGACTGATTCACTTTGTTGTAAAGCAGAGACTAAAAAAAAAAAAAAAAAAAAAAAGAAGACATACAGATGGCCAAGAGGCACATGAAAACTGCTCAACATCACTAGTTATTCGAGAAATGTAAATCAAAACTACAATGAGGTATCACCTCACGCCAGTTAGAATGGGCATCATCAGAAAATCTACAAACAACAAATGCTGGAGAGGGTGTGGAGAAAAGGGAACCCTCTTGCACTGTTGGCGGGAATGTAAATTGATACAGCCACTATGGAGAACAGTATGGAGATTCCCTAAAAAACTAAAACTAGAACTACCATATGACCCAGCAATCCCACTCCTGGGCATATACCCAGAGAAAACCATAATTCAAAAAGAGTCATGTACCACAGTGTTCATTGCAGCACTATTTACAATAGCCAGGACATGGAAGCAACTTAAGTGTCCATCAACAGATGAATGGATAAAGAAGATGTGGCACATATATACAATGGAATATTACTCAGCCATAAAAAGGAAAGAAATTGGGTCATTTATAGAGACGTGGGGGCTTCCCTGGTGGCACAGTGGTTGAGAGTCCACCAGCCGATGCAGGGGACACGGGTTCATGCCCTGGTCTGGGAAGATCCCACATGCCGTGGAGCGGCTGGGCCCGTGAGCCATGGCCACTGAGCCTGCACGTCCGGAGCCTGTGCTCCACAATGGGAGAGGCCACAACAGTGAGAGGCCCACGTACTGCAAAATAATAATAATAATAATAATAATAATAAGGAGAAAAAACCCCAGAAATATGAACTTCATCTTACACAAATCTAGTAGACATACGTTGCTCTGAGATACAGGTAACCTCTGAAGTGAGGAAAAGCTGCCAGATAAAGGAAAATAAAAATGGAAGTGCAAAAAGATACTGAGAGATGATTTTTTTAAAGGTATTATTTATCACATTCTTACAGTGCCTGGTCAACATGCCTTTTCATGTATTAATTCATGTAGTAGTCCTCATACATTCAGTGAGATAAAAGCTATTATTATTACCTCTTTTCTGCAGAACTAAAATTATGCAGCTATTATGGGCCAGAGCTGTAGTTTGAAAGCAGAGCTACACTACACTGCCTCTGAGCTGTGAGCAGCCTGCAAATGTCCAGTTCATGAAGAATTTTCCTTCATTCAAAGGTGAGTAATAGCTAGAAAGGACCCACGCTGAATCTATGGAATGCTAGTTTTAAAAAATGTTGAAGGAACATGGAAAACAAATGGCAGACACACTTCCAGAATCTAGGAAGAGGCAAGGAAGGATTCTACCCAGAGTCTCAGAGAGAGCATAGCCCTGCTGACATCTTGATTTTGAACTTCTAGCCTCCAGAACTGTGAGAAAGTTAATTTCTGTTGTTTTAAGTCAAAGCAAAACAAAACAAAAAACAAATGGCAGATAAAGAATATACCCCAGAAGAATTTTGCTATGAACCAAATGAGAATTATTACTAAATACATTGCCATGGATTAAAAACATTTAATGAAGGAAATGCCTATTTAAAATAAGAGCTCAAAGTAGATCTACAAGAATTTGGGGAAATAAGTGCTGAGAGGACAGAAAAAATGACAGATGAATGAAAGACAAAAATATAATGTTATTAGAAGTGAGGGTCACATTAGAATAAAGGAGAATAGTCACAGCTAAGAGTAGGAGAGAGGGAGGAGAGGATTGATAAAATAAAATAAAATTGATTAACAAAAGATGATAGGTGGGGAGATAAAAATTAAACACACATAATTGGTATCCCTAAAGAAAAGGAACAAATAAGTGAACATAAACATAATTTAAGAAAAGTTCCCAGAAATAAAATAAGACAAGAATCAAAAGGCATAATGTGCCTTAGGAAAAATTGACAAAAATGACCAATGACAATTATATCTCAGCAAAGTCTCTAGACTTCAGATCTAGAAAAAGAATTCTTGATTTCCAGATTAAAATGTTGGACAGTATATCAACCCAGGTTCTCCAAAAAGCAGACACCAAGACAAGATTCAATGTGCAAGAAATTTTGGGTGGGGTGGGGAGGTGGGGAAACACCTGGGAGAGAGAATGAGGAGTCTGAGTGAGCCCTGTGAAGGAGAGAGGGAAGGAAGGAAGTGAGTAGGTAAGTCAGGCCTTGGACTGTGACGCACTTCTAAGAGACTGTTGGCAAGGCTGATGAGGCATCTGTCCTTCAGTCAACACTGTCCATTAGCAGGGCCTCACATCTCCCAGGACGTCACGTCTCACCTGCTCCAGTATCCCTGTCACCCTCCATCACTGACTGAGAGCAGCTAGTGGGGAAACTGCCTCCACACGTGGTATTAGATTTCAGAGCATAACAGCTGTGCCTTCAGTCAAGTATACTCCCTGCAGTAGGGCAGCTGAGAAGTGCATTTTCATGGCTGCCACAGATGGACTTGTGCACTTATCTCAATGTCCTCCCAGAACTTCATTGACAAGATGGTAAATAAATAAAAAGACAAAACCCCACATAGACAAAAAGAATGGGAGGAGAGGATGATGTATGTCAACAATATTTTGAAACTGGAAAGCAAGTGGTAATTGACCTAGTACAGCACAGAAAGCTGAAATGTGAGCTAGTGTGTGTATAAAGCTCACAAGAAACAAAGATTGCTCACATGGAAACTCAGATATTGAACGCAACAGGTAGTTCTGAAGACAGGAATGCAGGGGGCATTGAAAACAAGAAAAATTATTATAAATGTTTAAAAAGAGAAGTGAAACCCCACCTCCTCCATCTCTTCATGATCCCAAACAGCCATAAGACCTCTTCTTAAGAGCCTAAGCAGAAAGCTGGAGATTACTTGCTTGAGAACCCAAACCAGACAGACTGACCCTGGACCTGGGGGCATCAGGAACACCTTAAAGGTGGGGTGACACAAATCTACTTACTAAGAGGTGAAAACCACCCTCTGACTTTTTTTTCTCAGGTTCCAGAATTCTAGCCATCATGCTTAAACCTGGCCCAATCCTTATTTGCAACTGGGGAATTTCTTTCAGATGAAAGTCACTGGTTACAAGAGAAAAGATCCCCAAAGAAAGGACCAAGTCTCTCCTAATTACTCCCCAGTGAGGCTAACCAATTTCCAAGCCCCATCAGTGCAATTGAGTCCCAATCCACTTTTTAGTGCTCCATTCCTTTTTTTAAATTTATTTTTATTTTAATTTTTAAATTTATTTTATTTATTTTTAATTGAAGTATAGTTGATTTACAATGTCATGTTAGTTTCAGGTGTACAGCACAGTGATTCAGTTTTACATATGTATATATATATATCTATACTTTTTCAGATTCTTTTTCCTCATAGATTATTATAAAATATTGAGTATATTTCCCTGTGCTATATAGTAGGTCCTTGTTGGTTATCTATTTTATATACAATTGTGTGTATATGTTAAGTGCTTCACTCTTAAATATGAACTGACAGCAAAGGATCATTACACATTTGAAGAAAGTTTCTAGTACAAAAAAAAAGAAGAAGAAGAAAACCAATTAAAACAACTGTGGAAGAAAAAATGAAAAGAGTAGAAGAAAACTTTAATAAAATTAATAATTCAGAGAAATAAGAGAATACATCACATCCATGAGACAAGAACATATACATAGATAGTTCTACATGGAATATTAAAAAAACAAAGAGGAATTTCTTCAAATTAATTGTCGGCAGAAACTGACATTTCCAAAAGAAGAAATAAAAGATTAAGAAAAAAATTCCTAGATAAAAGCGGGGATGGTGAGACATAAAACATGGAAAGAAAATTAATAGATTACTAGGAATTCACAGGCAAATATTCGGAATTTCAAAAAATAAGAAAAAAGAAAATGAAAGGGAGGAAATTATTAAATAAATAATAAAAAACTTTCTCATTATTCAAGTACATGATTTTTCAGATTGAAAGCGCCCAGTGAGTGTCAGCACACTAAATGGACATGTGACTTCCCCTGAGATAGATGGTTGCAAATTTCCAGAGCATCAGAGATAAAGAAGAGTTTCTAAAAGAGTCCAGAGAGATCATGCAAATGTTTGTGGATCAGATTGGCAAAGGACTTAACAACATTAGCACTAGAAGACAATGAAGCAATTTCTTAAAAATTTTTATGAAATTATTTTCCACTTAGAATTCCATATCCTGTCAAATGATAAATTGTAAGGGTGAAACAAAGATCATCTGAGAATGCAAGGTCTTGAGAACTGTCCTTCCAAGCACACTTTCCCAGAAGGCTAACAGGAGATGTGACCTGACGACATGAGGACATAACCAAGAATAAAAAAAACTTGTAGTTCATAAGGGCTCCAAGCAGGAAAGGAATTCCCAGGATGATGATGAAGGGAAGTCCTAGGCTGAGAACTGGCCAGAGCCCAGGACACACACAGTCCAGGCTGGAGCAGGACATGGGAATCCCAGAAAGAGATTTTTCAAGAAGAATAGGAAGTGTATATAATACTTGATATATCTGAATATATATCAAGGACGTTTTCAGTTCTGGTAAAGGTTTGGAACTGCTCCATGAAAAATGACACAAAAAGGAGGCAATTTTTAACTCCAGAAAACCTAACAGAAGAAAAAAATAAACAAACAAAAAGTTGTTCAAAAAAGGAAATGTAATCATTGTATACCACATAGCTGGGATGTGGATAATAGTTAAATGGTCATAATATGATCACTGGATATTGATTTAACTCCAAATGGTGAGGAAGAGGAGAGGAGGGGAAGTGTATAGTTGTAGGTACCTGTGTGTATATGGATGATATGAGTTGGAGTTGGGCTGTAAAAGAGCTAACCCTCCACTGTAAGAAATCAATACATAATATCTATATCTGAAAAATTATGAAATAGCACCACTTATTAGTACAGAGATACATACCAAAAGAAATATCTGAGAAAGTTGAAAATTGCTGCCTCTGGGTAATGGGAATTGGGATGGTGGGGCAATAGTTTGAGTATTCAGTCAAAATTTATAAGTCATCCATAAGGAGAAACCAACAGATGACTTCAGACCTCTCTGTATCAATATTCAATTCTAGAAGGAAGCGGAGTAGTGCTTAACAAATATTTAAGAAATTGTGATCCCAAATTTTTATTCCCAGACTGTCTTTCAGCTATAAAGGCAACAGACAAACATTTTTGAACATATAAAAGCTCAAGGAATAAAGATCCCACGATCTCTTTGAAGAGGTCAAACTTCAGCTAATCAAATGTTAAGTGAAAACACTATGGTCAAAAGGTTCATTCAATTCACTTAATTGATAAAACTAAAGCAAACTGTGAGGATAACAGTCCAGAACAGACTGCAAATGTTATATATAAATCATGACAAAATATAAATGAGATAACTAAACAAGTTGGAGAGAAAAAAGAGATAAGATGAAAGACAAATATGCAGATTTCCCCACCTTTTATGACGAGGGGTAAAAAGATAAGTAAGGCAGGTATAATTTTACTCCAAGGTATAACAATAAACACTAAGGAAAATTAATATAATCAACTAAAGAGGGGGGTTGTGGGTAGTGGCAAATTATCTCTCCTTTGACCAAACTTATATCAGGCTCTTCTGAGTCCTCTTTCTGATTAATCCCTGACTTTGGACTCTGCCTATGGCCCATTTAGTCCAGTTTCATCAAGAATCCTGCTGGATCCGTGTTAGGAAGACTTCCAATCTTGATATCTGATCAAATTCCTCATCTCCCATGCTTGGTATCTTATCAACTGACCTGTCTTCAGCAAGAATCGTGTTGGTCTAGCAAGAATCCCCCTAGCCTTGATGTTTTCTGTTGGTAATTTTCCATCCACTTGCTCCTTGGCTATAAATTCTCACTTTTCCTTGTTGTATTCGGAGTCAAGCCAGATCTCCCTCCCCTACTACAATACCTATTGTGATAGTTCTCCTGGATATAGTTGGCTTTACTGTCTTTAACAAGTGTCATAGATAATTTTTTCTTTAACAGCAGGAGATAAGGAAGTAGAGAGAGGAAATATGCTAATTTTGCCATTACTCAGAGTGGCTTTAGGCCAGTTTTCTAAAGGTCATTCAACAAACTGGCTTTAGAGCAAATTGACTTTTGGTGATGCAGGCAGCTCCTAGAAGGTAGAAAAGGTGAGAAAACTGATTTCCCTCCTAGAACCTCTGGAAATGAACAAAGTCCTTGTGAAACCTTGATTTTAGCCCAGTGAGACCCATTTCAGACTTTTGACTTCCAGAACTGCACTATAATAAATTTGTGTTGTGTTAAGCCACTAAATTTGTGGCAACTTGTTACAGCAGCCAAAGGGAACTAATGCCAGGGCTAATTAAATAAGTTATGGTAATAATCCATGCAGTGGAATACCATGCAGCCTTTACAGAGGAATGAAGAAACTCTCTATCATGGAACAATCTCTGGAATATACACTAAGTAAAAAAAAAAACAAGAAATGGAACCGTACATATAATATTGCCAACTGTTGTGAAGATGTTTTAAAAAGACAAATTCAAAGAAGTAGGAAGACTAGTAACTTCCAGGCAGAGAAGTCAGGAGGCTGGGACAGAGGTGGGAGGCAGGAAAACGCTTTTCACTACATGTCCTTTTGTAACTTCAAATATATACATTTTTTATTTACAAATTTTAAAACTGTGATTTTTACCAAAGAGGTCCTTGGCGCCTCAAAAAAGGTCAGGCTTTTGTGTGATACACTGAAAACTTTTTGTACTTCTCCTTCATAACCGGATACTATTATAGACTTAACCTAGTACGTCCTCACCATAGAATCCTTAAACAAATAATTCTTGGCCCCAGAATATTTGTTCAATGTCTGTCTTACCCACTAGACTGTAAGTTCCACAAGGGCAGGGACCAGTTTGCCTGTGAATAATACCTAGCACAGTGCCTAGCCCTAATAGAACTTAAATATTTATTGAATGAATGGATGAACTAAATTAATGAACGCAGCCAAGTAAAAAGAATAAAAAAGGTTCCCAATCCAATCAGTGATGATTTCCAAAATTAAACAGATAACAAATCCTAAAATACACAATTAAAAAACAAAAGCATACGATAAAGAATATTATCCGAAGATGTATAAATGTCTAGCTAGAAATAACTATCCTTCTCATATTGAACTCTATTAACTCACAGCTAAATCTAGTTCTCTAGCTTACTTTATCTGAGAAAAAAGTTTCAACTATTTTTCAACTCGTGGTGTTAAGATCCCTGGCCCATGTTCACAGATTGAAGCCATTTAACACAGGGTTTGCCTTTTTACAGCTGTCCAAGGCTTCAGCTGTCAATGGAGAGGCCTCTCATTCACAGGCTTTCCCTGTTTGCTCTCTCTACCTCACTGTCTGTTTCTTGAAGCTTCTGCTTTTACCCTGCAACCTTCAGTTTCTTTTTTTCATGAACAAAACATGGAAGCTGAGAGGAGGAAGAGAAGGATCACTTTCCTATAGGCTTGGTGACCCCGTGACTGCCTACCATCAGGAAAATCATATCACGTAAACCATTGCTCAGAGAGAATGCTGTTTGTTCACCACCATCATTTTTTTTCCTCCTGGGCACACAGTGAGTCTGTATTTCCCAGAATCCTTTGCTGTTGGGTGGAGCCATTTAACTGTGTTCTGGCCAATGGAACATGGGTCAGTCATGGGTCTAGTGGCTGGATGCAGAGACCTGGTGAACTCCAAGACCCTGGAGGATGGTGAAGCTCTAGGCTGGAAGCATCCTGGGTTCCTGAGTTGCCATGTGGAAGAAAGCTATGTGGGAGATCCATCTAACCATGGACACCTGTGTTGGACTGTTTCAGGTCAAAAAATATTTTATTATTTTAAACCACCGGAATGTTGGTACTTTTATTACAGTTCAGAAACCTTGAAGTGGGGTGCTGCCATAGCATAAACATAAAATATGTGACTGAGGCGGTGAAGGGTAAGAAAACTGATGGTAGCAGCTGGAATGATGGATACTATGCTGTAAAGTGGAGAGACACTTTGAAAAATGGTCGCTTGCAGAAACTTGAAGGAAGACCGTGTGCTTGTGGAAACAGAGAACATGGGAAGGTGGCTGGAAGTAATTTGAGTGCTAGTGCGTGTTGGCTACCATTAGCTGTCTTTGGTAATGTTTTATAGGGGAAAAAAATGAGTTCAGGAAAATATTGGATGGTTTGCAAGCTGAAATGGAAAAGAATAAAGAGTAAAGAAATCTGAGGTGTTGAAATGTTGGGATAGCTGATGCTTTTAGATTCCCAAATATTAGGAGATAAAGCTTTGAATATTAAAGACCAGTGGTACTCCTCAGTTAAACAAAAGACTTAGCCTTGGTGCACAGATCAGATTAGGAATGTGGCCTTCCCATGTATTCTTTTAGTTGGACATGGGGTAGAGGCCATTAAATTGAGGGAGAAGGGCTTAGGAGGAAGAAACAGAGAAATAAAGTAAATTTGAGAATTTATGTGTAGGTAAAATTTGGGGTGTTTTAGTGGTATAAAAACTGACTAGAAGCTTATTAAGTTTTAAAAGGAAATTTATTTGTTGAAGACATTATGACCACCTTTTAAATGTCTTTGAAATGTAAAACAGCTTTTGAGCCTGCAAGTCAATCCAACAGGAAGCAACCTACAAAGCTGTGAAGGCCCTAAGGAGATCACTACAGATGTGGCCAAAGAAGATGATGGACAAGATGGAAGCTCCAAGAGGGTAGTGATAGAGGCCAGGGAGAACAACGGACAAGAGGGCTTTCAGCAGAGAGCTGAACCAGGCCCTAGTCAAACAGGGTAGAGACTTTTCAGAAGGTCTGTACAATAGGATTTTATAAATGTATGGACCAGTGCTTGCTTTGTGTTTTCTGTTCTTATCCTTCCCAAATAGGAGGGTGGTTTTATTTGTTTGTCTATGGATGTACCATCCCTGTCCCATAATTGTTCATTAGGGAAGGGTGAGGGACAACCATGAGGAACCACATGTGGACCTGATGGAGAAGGCCTGCATCACCAGGAGATCCTGGACCTTGAGCTGGATGCAAAGCCTGGTTGGGATTTTGTTTATTTATTTACTTATTTTTGGCTGTGTTGGGTCTTCGTTGCTGCGTATGGACTTTCTCTAGTTGCGGTGAGCAGGGGCTACTCTGTTGCGGTGCGAGGGTTTCTCATTGCGGTGGCTTTTCTTGTTGCGGAGCACAGGATCTAGGCGCGCAGGCTTCAGTCAGGCTCAGTAGTTGTGGCACACAGGCTCAGTTGCTCCGCGGCATGTGGGATCTTTCCAGACCAGGGCTCAAACTTGTGTCCCCTGTGTTGACAGGTGGATTCTTAACCACTGTGCCACCAGGGAATCCCCTGGTTGGGATTGTGGATTGCTTCTTTAGGAGAAGGTTGAGGGTGCTCTGTGTATGGAAAGAAGTAAACAGATTCTCGTTGAGTAGAAGGGAAACTGGAGAGAAGATAGTGCTCAGGGCTCACTAACCCTAGTTTTCTTTTCCTCCTGGACACACAGCTGAGCTGCATTTCCCAGCCCTCTTCACTCCAAAGTTTGTTGAGGTCAGGTAAACTGAGTTATGGCCAGTGAGACTGCTACTTATAGGTCTGGTTCATAACAATCTCCTGTATGACTACCCACATTGTCTCTTCCTTTGCTGGCTAGAAGCAGAGATCTGAGATCAGTCTCTGATGCCCTAGAGCCTATATGCTTATGGTCTATGGCTGCTTTCATGCTATAGAGTTGAGTAGTTGTGACCAACACTTTATGGCCTTCGAAGCCTAGAATATTTACTAGCTGGTTTTCTACAAAAGACCCTGTTCTAGGGAACAGCCGATCCCTGTTCAAGGAAAGGATTGAACCACTGGATAGAAGGAGCCTGGCTCCTCAGTCACAACCAACACTTGGAGGAGGTCCAGTAGACCAGGCACACGCATGCTGAACTGTTACCTAAGCTAGACATAAGCTTTTGTTGTAGTCGGCCACTGAGATTTGAGAGCAGTAACATTTTCACTCACCCTATGTGACAGTTATGAAGGCTGTTGTTTACCTTGCATTGGAGAGTTTAGAAGCTTCTCACTCACTGCAAGACTTTGGAACATGGCTTCTGCCATGATTCAGTTATACACCCTGGCATCCATCCATTCATTTATCCCCAAGCATTTCTTGAGTGTTTATTATGTGTCAGGCACTCGGCTAAGGATACAATGATGAATAAAAACACACTTGAACTCTGCCCTCAGACAGCTTAAGGTCCAATGCAGCAGACAGTGGGAAGAAAGGGGGAGCTGCTACCCTCTTTAGACTTGACCTGAGCTTTCCCAGTTCATCAGCCCATCCCGTTGGGCCTGCTTCCCTCATTTACCTGCCTGGCCCAGGCAGCATTTCAACCACCACGTCAGAGTGGGTGAAAGGTCAGTGTGCTGAAGCATAGTCATTGAAGGAGAAAGTAGGGCAAGATGTAGCTGAAGATCTGGTCACGGGACAGATGCAGAAATAATAATAACAGCAAAAACAAATTCACTCAACAAATATTTAAGGAGCCCAGCAATAACATCAGCTCTGAGCAGAGCTGTATGCTCAGATCTTAATCCAGGGCCTGCTTGCTTTCCACCCAACTGTTTTGCTCCTTGATCTGTGCTCAAGAAAGGACCAGTGAAGAGGAAGTGTGACAGGCCTTGACTCTCTTTATTAGCTACATGGTTTTGGAAAAGCTACTTTTCAATCCATTGGCTGAGGAGCCTCGGTTTTGTTTGTTTGTTTGTTTGTAATTTCCCCATGCCTTTGCTCATCACACGTGAACTAAGGCCTAGTAGTTTCTTGCTCCCCCTGCCCTACTGACTGCCCAGATCTTGGACTTAACTTGCCTATCGACCTACCAAGTCCCATGGAGAGTCTCGGTAATCAAGCCTTGTCTAAGCCTTGTCTTGTAAGCCTTGACAAATACTCTAGACTCTGCCTATTAACCCAAAGCTGTGGCATCTACCTTTCTGTAATCTTTAAGCCAAAGTCCACCAAGGTTTGGCTATGACAATTTTCTTCCCAGACCTCCAGATCACCTATACTTTTTTCTATTATTTTTGCCTCTCTCCCCACCTCCACTACCAGCCAACCTCATCACTTACTTGACCTCCCACAAATCTCTTTCCCCTACTCCCATTTTTTTCTGTACATGTCAGTCTCTGTATGATTTCCCCTGGCTCTTAGGGTAAAATCCACACTTCCTTACATGGCCTTCAGGACTCTCAAGGTGTTAGCAGTTCACTTAGCAGAAGTAGCACACACTAGATATTTCAAGACTTAAAAAATTTTCTTGAAAATTTTAAACACTGAAAAAGACTGATTTTTAAGTGTATTTCCTTTTATCATTGCACAAGGAATGTAGAAATATTAGAAATACAAATGAGCAGAAATAAAAAATATATATTGAACTAAAGCCAAGCAAAAACCCAAAACTCCCAAGAAAAAAAAATCACTATTAACATTTTGGAGTATATCCTTTTAGATTTCTACCCAAGCAAAAGTGTATATTTTTCAAAATTAGATTATAAGCCACATTCTCTTATAATCTTTGCATCATTTAATATGTTGTGAGAGGTACAATATCATTTTGAATGCCCATATATATTCCATTGTATGTATATACTATAATTTAACTAATCCACTACTGTTGGGAATTTGGAGCATTTCCATTTGTTGTTAAGGTTAATTTTGTGTGTTAACTTGCTTGAGCCATGGGGTACCCAGATTAAAGTTTTTCTGGATGTGTCTGTAAGAGTGTTTCCAGAGGAGATTAGCATTTGAATCGGTTGACTGAGTAGATTGCCCTCCCCAGGGTGGGTGGGCATTATTTAATCTATTGAGGGCCTGAATAGAACAAAAAGCAGAGAATGGAGGAATTTGCCCCTTTTTCTGTCTGCCTGCTGGAGCTGAGACATGTCATTTTATTCCTTCTCATCTTATCTTCTCTTGCCCTTGGACTGAGAGTTACACCATGGGTTCCTCTGAGTCTCAGGCTTTTGGATTCTGACTAACGTACATGGCCAGTTTTCCTGGGTCGCCAATTTCAGAGGACAGATTGTGGGACTTCTCAGCCTCTGTAATCACATGAGCCAATTCCTCATTATATGTACATATGTACAGCATATATATATATATATATATATATATATATATATATGATATGTACATATCATTAGAAGATATATACATATATTAGAAGATATATACATTAGAAGATATATACATATATTAGAAGATATATACATTAGAAGATATATACATATATTAGAAGATATATACATTAGAAGATACATACATATATCTTCTGGAGAAACCCTAATAGAGTTGTTGCGAATGCTGTTGACATTTGTTATCTTAAACAGGTAAATTGTCTAGTACATATATTTCTTCCCAACTTATCTGATTGTCTCCTTTAGCTGGATTCCTAGGTCCTAGAATTTCTTGGTCAAGGGGCATGAGCATTTTTAGGGCTTTGCTACACATTGCCTAACTCAGCTCCAGACAATTATAAAAAATGAAACAACTCTTAAGTAGAGATATATAAAAGTGGCATCTAAACTTCTGGCCAAAGTTTCTCAAACTGAGTTTCTTATCCCATTGTTTGGTTTCCTCCAAAATGGGGTCTCTTAGGATTGACATCTTGCCTGGCCAGAGATCCAGTAGGGAGAAGTTCTCCTTCTGTCAGTCTTCCAGCTTTCTGACCGGGGAGCAGCCCTACTTAAAAGTGCCCAGCTTCTCCCTAATATATCCAGGGCTCTTGAAATATTCCCAGCTCTGTTTTGATGAGCCAGCTGTTTCCTTGAAGTGGTATGAAGTCAAAGCAGGGCTACCAGCACAGGGACACTGTGAAATCACCAAAGCTTAGACCCCAGAGCCGAAAGAGAATCCAGGAAACCATTTGGCCCAGTCCTCTGGTTTCGGGCAGATAAGACACTCCATTAGCAGAGAGTTTTAGAAGATCTAGACTGCTTTTGGCAAGGAATGGTGTCTCTCCAGTCCTTGTGTTAAGATAAAACAGAAAGCACTCTGCAAGGAAAACAAATTGCAATTAGAATTAAAGTATTATGCCTGTGAAAGAACGGCACACAGAGCAGTAACCACATCTACACACGACTCTTCTCTTTTCATTACTGGTTCTTAATTTGCCACCAGCACTGCATCTTTTCCGCATTAAACTGGGAGAGCAATTGCCATCAATTCGCTTAGCACGGAGTGTCCTAGCTTCTACCAAGGTGTTAAAAATTTTTTTTCATTTTATTTTCTCTGCAAAGAATGTTAAAAAATAAGAGAAAGCCATCCTTCTAACACCATCCTAACACATACCCTACCATTTTAAAACAACCACTTTTAGCAACTTGGTACATTTTGGTCTTTTGGGAGTAAGACCATCCCCCCAAAACTGGTTTTAATCATAATATACCCATATGGTACTTTAGGGTGCTTCTTTCCCTTAATATTGTTTCATAACAATTTTCATGTGATTAATAATCTATAAAACTATTCTTTTTTAATGGCTGCATTTACCCAACCTTCCCAATTTTTAATTATAAATAACATGGCGGTAAAGACTTTTATGCATGGAGTATTCTCCATATTTTGGATTATTTTAAGAAGGTAGATTTCTAGAAATTAAATGTCTTGTTCAGTGTACATGTATGGTTAAATAGTATACAATGAGGATACCTATTTCACTGTAATGCGGGGATTTTTCCAAATCTATTTTAAGAAATCAAAAGGTAGAAGTGGACTGGGACTGTGAAACTGTGAAGATGGAAGAACAGATCAACTTTCTGAGAGAGGTTTCTTATCTGTAAATAGGTGTAGTCACAGATTTTCCTTAACTGTTGTAGCCTCGGGAGCTGACTTAGCCCCCTCCCATCACTTTCAGCTGATGGAAGGTAGATGTGGGCAGGCACCATCACTATTCCTTCTTAATCTTTTTTTCAGGTTATGCGACATATATAACACAGTGCCTGACACTTAGTGATTAATAAGGCTTTGTCAAATGGGTGAATGAAAGAATGCATATGGAAAAATTTTGAATCACTATGTTGTACACCTGAAAATAACATTATATTGTAAATCAACTATATGTCAATTTTAAAAAACAAAAGAAGAATGCATATGGGCTTTGAACCTGAACAGAGGGTGGTTCAAATCCTGTTTCTGCCACTTACTAGCTGTGGTATTTGTTAAACAGATAAATTGCTGTGGAACACAATAAAGGCTGTGTCCTGGATAAATTCCAGAAGGCAGTGCCAAATCCTTTTGTAGTACTTATGTAAAACCTTATATTGAATTCTTACGTAGAAAAAGCAATGCCCAAAACATATCTCAGCATGAACTCTGAAGGCTCTGGTATGATACAATAAGAGATTCTTTATGGTAGGAAACCACTGGGGCTAAGATGATTTTTGAAAATCAGCTTTTATTCCCTTTAATTGTTGCCAGCTCTTATAATCGCTGAACCCTTACATGCCAGATCACTTAATGACCTCATCTACTAAAGCAGGCAGTAAGAATTGTGGAATGGACACCATCCTTGGTCTTTGATAAGATGAATTGCCTTGGCTGGGCAAATAACCGCTGACCTGTGGTACTTCTTTCTAAGATTTCTAGAGTGTCAGCACCTCCAGGCACCTAACAAGTAGAACAAACAAAGGCAACATCTTTGATCCGACTCCATTTCAATAAGGTGAGCTTTTCATGGGCTGGGCTGTAGGGTGCAGGTTTGCGAAACCATAAATGACGACTTATTTCTGGATTCTAAGGTTGTTATTAATGGGCCAGTGAAATAGATCTCTGAAGGTTCGTTCATCTGCTATAAGGAAGATTTTCAAAGGGAAGAAATTTCATAGACATTTTTGGCCTCCAATCAGGAAAATTGTTTTGTTTTTGAAAAACCTAATGTTAGGAACGAATAGGGGAGTGGAGTCAGCGTGGGGATAAAGCAGAAAGAGTATACACTTCAGGGTTCCAAACAGTGACCCCTGGTGGGCTGTTTGCCCCCTCACATGGGTCTACGGATGAAGGATGCAGGAAAGGATGTTTAGAAGCTGGGGCAGAGCACGGCAATGGCACTCAAGTCAGGGTCAGATGGCATCTCTGGGAGGCTTGTTGGAAATAAAAGGAGTCTCTTTGTCCTTCAGCCTAAGAACCCTTGCTGCCCTACTACAGCAGGGAGCTCACTTCATCTTGCATCCCAGCCCTCTTCCTCAAACGCAGGAAAGTAAGCCCCTGGATGTGTCATTCTTCTCTCTCTTTAGCATCATTCCCCTTACCCGCCTCCCCACTCCTCCCACCTCCCTTTGGTTAAGGTAGGAAGAGAGACATTTGTAAGATGGTGTATCAGTCAGGGTTCTCCAGAGAAACAGAACCAGTAGGATATAATGGTACAAGTCATATATAATATAAAGGAATATTATAAATACATAATATTATTGAGAGGTTAATTTCAAGGAATTGGTTTACACAACTGTTATGCACTTGAGATCTTTCAACTGATTGGATAAGGCTCACCCAGATTATAAAAACTAATCTCCTCTAGTTAAAGTTAACTGATTTAACCACATGTACACAATACCTTTACAAGGCCAAGTAGGTTAGTTATTTATTAAATAGCTAGGAACTGTAGCCTCATTAACTTGTCGCATAAAACTGACTGTCCCAGACAGTCTTGGGAATATAACTACATTTGAAATTGAGCTATGAGAGACACACTAAGCAGGCTAACATTCCTATTCTCAAGGTTTTTTGTTTGTTTTCCTTCTCTTATCCCATTCTCTTCTTTAAAGGAGATGAAGCTAATAAGGTTAATTCACACCAAAATGTAATTTTTTTTTTTTTTTGCGGTACGCGGGCCTCTCACTGCTGTGGCCTCTCCCGTTGCGGAGCACAGGCTCCGGACGCGCAGGCTCAGCGGCCACGGCTCACGGGCCCAGCCGCTCCGTGGCATGTGGGATCTTCCCGGACTGGGACACGAACCTGTGTCCCCTGCATCGGCAGGTGGACTCTCAACCACTGCGCCACCAGGGAAGCCCATCCAAAATGTAACTGACTGAAGCCTCCTGCTGGAATCCACCAGAGAAATGTACACACTGGAAGACTTAAGCTTATTTAATCAAATTAGTATTGATCCATTGGTGTGACTGACGGAAGGATTTCATCAGTGTCACCCACCGGGTCTTCCTACATTACGGGAATCTGGGATTCTTCAAAGCATCTTCATTCTCCTATAAATATTGAATACATTCACTGAGTTTCTTGATCCCAAATCAGTTTCTTCAGGCTACTCCTTAGTGGACTTTTCCCCAGACTTCAGTGTGCCAAAGAATGACCTTAAAAGATATTAAAATTGTTGAATCCAAGTCTCATTACTAGGGATTCTGGATCAGCAAATTTGGGTGTGTCCAGGAATCTTTATTTTTTTTAAACAGAAATCCATCCTAGGTGACTTATCCTGTGAGAAACACTGTTCTAGGGCAAGATATAGATACTCCCTTGAGACCCAACCAAAGAAAAGCTATCTCCAGTCCCAGCTCTGCTGAGAACCTCCCTAAGGAATATTATGGGATCAAAGAAACAACTATCAATTACTCTTCCCTCCCGGTACGTCAGGGACTCTGGGACATATATGAGAAGTGTAGGCTTTAAAAAACAAAAAACAGAATTACCATATGATCCAGCAATCTCATTACTGGGCATATACCCAGAGAAAACTATAATTCAGAAAAGACACATGCAACCCCAATGTTCATTGCAGCACTATTTACAATAGCCAGGACATGGAAGCAACCTAAATGCCCATCAATAGACGAATGGATAAAGAAGATGTGGTACATATATACAATGGAATATTACTCAGCCATAAAAAGAAACGAAACTGGGTCATTTGTAGAGACGTGGATGGATCTAGAGACTGTCATACAGAGTGAAGTAAGTCAGAAAGAGAAAAAGAAGTATCGTATATTAACGCATATATGTGGAACCTAGAAAAATGGTACAGATGAACCGGTTTGCAGGGCAGAAATAGAGATACAGATGTAGAGAACAAATGTATGGACACCAAGGGGGGAAAGTGGCTGGGGGGTGGTGGTGGGATGAATTGGGAGATTGGGATTGACATGTATATACTGATGTGTATAAAATGGATAACTAATAAGAACCTGCTGTATAAAAAAATAAATTAAATTAAATTCAAAAATTCAAAAAAAAAAAAAAGAAAGAAAGACAGGCAGACTTGAAGTTGAGAAACAATAGGTAAAATCCAAACAGATATTCTAATATTTCTTATAATACTTTGTTTAGTCATAGGTGATAGCCTAAATAATAGATGCCTCTTGCTTCATTAGTTTTAGACAATGCTTGTGGCAGAAACAAACTGAAGAACAGCTATGGCTTATGTATGGCTTACCCATCAGTGCTGTCTTGACTCAAGCCTGCTAAAATGTAGCCAGAGGTTATTAGGCCTCCCTCATAGGAGATGGGGTTGCCTGTCTCTCACTTCCACATCTTGTGCCTATATTGTCATTCATCCCCACCACCCCTGCAAGTTGCATTATGGAACTTGTCATTCAAAAAACTGGCTTGGCAGACACTTGACTTCTATGTCTGGGGGGGCATAAAAAGGAGAGGATGAACTGACTTATTCCTCTGTATCCACTGCCCAACACAGTGCCAGGTAGAGAATATGAGCTCAAAAAATACCAACATCTTGTTTATATACTGTAATGCTTGGTATCTTCTCTTGTAATAGGGAAGAAACTTTGTATTCTATTACAAGTTAATCACTAGAGAGATGTTGCCTATAAGCTTAAATTATACATAATGGCCCATCTCCGGGAACCCTGCCTCCCAGGTAATGAGCATTAAGCTAAAATACCTTTGTTTAGCTCACAGGAAATATGCTGCCCAGGACCACCTGTGACTGCCTTCAGGAAGAAAGAAATTAACACATCTCCTCCAGAGGTGGACTGGAACCAGGAAGTATTTGACTTTACTCCCTCCCCTTTTAGTATAAAAGAAGCCTGAATTCTAACTCAGGCAAGATGGTTCTTTGGGACACAAGTCCATCATCTTCTCTGTCTGCCAGTTTTCTGAATAAAGTGACTATTCCTTGCCCAAACACCTCATCTCTTGATTTATTGGCCTGTCGTGTGGCGAGCAGTACAAGCTTGGACTTGGTAACACCCTTACTATGGAACTAGAGAAGAATGACTTTGCTAGACTTTTTCAACACCTAATTTTTAAAAAAAATTTTAAAGACTATTTAATTCATTATGATGTAGGTTTATTCTTTAGCCATTTAAAAAGATTGAGGTGGGCTTCCCTGGTGGCGCAGTGGTTGAGAGTCCGCCTGCCGATGCAGGGGACACAGGTTCGTGCCCCGGTCTGGGAAGATCCCACATGCCGCGGAGCAGCTGGGCCCATGAGCCATGGCCCATGAGCCATGGCCGCTGAGCCTGTGCATCCGGAGCCTGTGCTCCGCAGCGGGAGAGGCCACAACAGTGAGAGGCCCACATACAGCAAAAAAAAAAAAAAAAAAAAAAAAAAAAAAGATTGAGGCATAATAAGCTATATAATAATGAGACAGCTATCAAAGTTAAGAGTTAAAGGCAACCATAGTCATTACCTATATCTATGTGGTCCCATGCAGCAGCCACTACCACCTGTGAGTATCAGGCACTTGAAATGTGACTAATCCAAATTGAAGCATGATATAAGTGTAAAATACCCATCAAAGAGTTGGCATGAAGAAATGTGTAAATTGTCTCAATAATTTTTATGTTGATTGTATGTTGACATGGTAGTATTTTAGATACATTGAGTTGGACAAATTATGTTAAAATTTTAAAAAATGCCAACATCTTCATATTTAGATGAGGAGGACAATGAAGGAGCATTTACTTATTGCCAGGGTAATATCTGGGAAGACCTCTGATGCCATGGCACATGTTGGGAAGTACTCATTATAACCACACCTCATGGTGTAAATCAATAGAAAGAAATCAGTTGCCTTCTTGCTCTTCCTAGAGCTACAAGAATTTGGGTTTAATTATTCCTGATTAATCCCAGTATGTTGAAAAGCTGTATTTACTCCAACGTTAAAATGTGAGGAGAGTTGCCTTGGGAAAAAACATATAAATAGGTATTATTTAAAATTACATTTATCAATATGAAGAATGTGGCCTTATAAATTCCCATTTGCCTTAACTGATGTCAGTCCTTCATATTTAAGTCACACGTGTGGAATTTTCAGACAGAGGACTCTAAGAATAAAGACATAAATTTTACCAACATTTCCCCAAGTTGGTATTTGAGGAGAGAGAATCAACTCTATAGCTGTGAGGAATGGGACACTTTCTTCTATTTAGGGAGAGAATTGCCTGAGCAAGTTGTACCATTCCCAACACGTCTGTTTTTCACTGGGAAGGGAAAATCTGATAGAACATTTCTGAGTTCTTTGATGCAAAAAAGGTGATAGGACACATGTAGAGATTTCTCTCGGTAACAAAAGGACTCCCAGGACACACAGACGCTCAAGACAGCATTTGTCCAGGGAACAGTGAGAACATTACTATTCTTCATAATAAAAAAAGTTTCATCCTTTCTCAGATGCCAAGAAAGAGTCAAATGTTTTGGGCCAATTCTAACTCCTTTTGGTCAGTCCTCTCTCACCCCTTGTGGATGCTCTTTTAGCAGCAACGTGAAAAGGAAAAAAAAACACATGTGGACTAGGAGAGGCGCCCTCCCTGAAGAGGGCGTGAACATACCAACAGTTCCTGCGTTAGGTGTGGCGTGAGCTGCCAAGCCTCAAATACACACATAAAGGCAAATTTAAAGATCGAGGACACATAGGATATATGATTTCATCAAATGTTTTCACAGTACAAGTTCTTAATTCCTGGGGTGCAGGGAAGGAATGTATTTTATGAGAAACCAATTTTGTTGAATCCAGCAGACAAGTAACGTCACAGGACAGCTATAATAGTCATTTTTCTCTTCTATTAATAAGATACCAGATGCTAATCTACTACAGACTCTAATGGCCCCCAAAACTTTATTGCATTGATCAAAACAGTTTGATCATATAAAATCAACTTGGCTGTCACATATAGAGCATAACCTAAAAGGTAACCTTTCTGTTTTAGACAAATACAAGCAATTGTTACAATGGGCTCTACAGCTTTATTTAAAATTTTTTTCCTGACTGTAATAGTAACATGATGTAGAAAACATGAAAAACATTTTTTAATTATGAAGAAAATCATCTTAAAAACCAGCCATCCAGTGAAAACCATTGTTAACATTTAGGCCTAGTATAGCTTTTTCCCCACCCCCATGCAATTTTAAACATATTTGAGAATACACTGTATATTAAGTTTGGGGACCTGCCTTCACTAAATATTAAAACATAAATATTTTCCCACATTGTTATGAGAGTTTTTGTTTGTTTGTTCTTTGCTGTACTTGGGCCTCTCACTGTTGTGGCCTCTCCCGTTGCAGAGCACAGGCTCCGGATGTGCAGGCTCAGCAGTCATGGCTCACAGGCCCAGCTGCTCCGTGGCATGTGGGATCTTCCCGGACCGGGGCACGAACCAATGTCCCCTGCATCGGCAGGCGGACTCTCAACCACTGCCCCACCAGGGAAGCCTGTTTTGAAAGCTTTATAAACATCATGGGATTAGAATCTTGGCAACATCTGATGTAGCTTCTCCACCTTGGATTCCATGCCCTGCACTTCCCTGCTTCCTCCGGTCCCTCCCAGACAACCAGCTCCCAGTGCATCTTCTTCATGGAGTCCCCACCGACCCTTAGATGTGGGTACTCCCCCATGTTCTCCCCTCAGGACACTGCTCTTCACACTCCCCATACTCCTCTTGGGCAATGACACCCAGTCTCATGTTTTGAGCGACCACCTGTGAGGAATCCCAAGTCTATCTCCAGCCCTCACCTCTCCACCCACCTTCAGATTCCTATCTCTACAGGAGGTGGCACAATCTGAGAGCAGATCTTTCCCACCATCACCTCAACATCCAGCACAGCACTTAAAAAGGTTATGCACTTGGGGCGCTTGTAGCGTCCTTGAACTTAATACACCCCAATCCGAACTCACTGCCTTTCCCCTGCAACTTACTCCTTCTGAATTTTCTTATTTTCTTATCCCTTCAGTCCTATTGTCACATCACTCTGATACGGCCACCACATGCAGCCATGAATCACCAAGGCATAACTTCTCTCACCACCACAAAGCGCTCCCAGACACTTCATATCAGAGGGGTTTACCTCCACTGCTCTAAATGATGCCCAGATTCCTATTAAAGTTACTACAGAATTAGACCCTTCTCCTTGCCCTCCTCCCTTTTCTGTTTTTAATTTCTTCTCCAGCTTGGTATTTATCAGAGTTTTATAAGCTTCTCTACACTAAACTGTGAACTATTTCAAAGTAGGGTCTATGTTTATTCATCACTATATTTCTAGCAACTAGCAAGTACTCCTTTTATTAAATGGGAACACTTAATCAATTTCATTCTGTAAACATTTTCATGAATGCAGAAGTGATTTATTATTTAAGTGCCTTACTGCTTCATGACCTGCATTCAGTAAATATTTCATTTGCTGAAAAGCAATGTTTAGAAATAAAACCCTAAACCTCAACCTATTATAAGAGTAAAGATCTGTTGAATTTCGCAGAGGGAATACATTGTATCACTTAATAAAACTTCATGATTGTTTCAAATGATTGTTAAGTGTATAGGTGATTTGCTATATCAGTATTTCACTGTTTAGCGATTTGCAGTAAAGCATTTCCTTTGATTAAAAAATGAAATCCAAAACCTCAACCAGAAAAAAAGAAGATCGAGGACACAGCGCCGTATCATGTTTCCCCCAACTGCATTTGATATCTCATATTTGTATTGCTTTTTCTTAGAATAAGTGTAAAAGTGTCTTGATCTTCACACGGCTATTCTAGGGCAGGTCCCAGTTTCGCCTTTCAGACTATGGAGGAAATCATTCTAGTCTTCTCCCAATCTTCAAGCATAAAACTTGGGTCTACAGGATCCCCAGGAGTAAAAGTTTTGTGCTTCAGTCACCAGAACAAAGTTACGCAAAGTCTACTTTGTTAAGTGATACCTAGTTATTATATACACATATATTTTTACATACAGTATTGACAATAATGTAATACTGAGGAACTGTCTTTATTAAGTATATTTTGAAACAATGATGAGGAATTTTCACAAATAGTACAATATCTTCTGGATATGTTGACAGGAGAGAGTATTGTATAAAAATATGAGCTTTGGGGGCTTCCCTGGTGGCACAGTGGTTGAGAGTCTGCCTGCCGATGCAGGGGACACGGGTTCGTGCCCCGGTCTGGGAAGATCCCACATGCCGCGGAGCGGCTGGGCCTGTGAGCCATGGCCGCTGAGCCTGCGCATCTGGAGCCTGTGCTCTGCAATGGGAGAGGCCACAACAGTGAGAGGCCCGCGTACCGCCAAAAAAAAAAAAAAAAAAAAAGGAGCTTTTGCAATAGAAGGAGATCCAAACCAGTCCCTCAGGAATATCATAGGGGTGATTCCATGCTTAGCCATGTCATCAAAGGCCTCAGAATACCTGGGGGAGATAGGATCGGACTGTACAGAGAGGGAATTGGCGGCCACATACCTGATGTGTTGGTCTGAAGGACTGCCTCACTATAGACTGTCAAAATACCTGGATTTCCACCTTCAGAGCCATACTATGGCTCAGAGGTTGCACCTTAATGCAACATTTCTCCCAGGTAAAACTTTTGCACATTAATTGATCTTTTTGGAGTATTTTATTTTGATAATTATATACGTTTATATCTATTAGAAAAAAGTAAGTAGCATATCAAACTTATTACTTCATTAATATTACAACTTAGGAAGAAACTAAAGTAAAAAGAAACAGTTAATTTAGAGGAAAACATTAGATAGATAAGAAAAAAATCACAAAAGCATATGAATGAAGTGTGTAAAACACTGTTTTTTGGAAATATTTGGAAATCAATGTACCACTGGTCTATTTAAGAGTTACGGTATACTTATGAGCTAATAAATGGAGCCGTGTATCTTAAATACAAATGATGAGGGGGGTGTGATGGGGTGGGGAATGAAGTTGGACCTTCAAGTGATAGCACTCTGATTTCCATATTTTTTGGAAAGTAAGTAGTAGGCAGCACTTCAGAGGCAGTATTTCGGGGCAGTTAAGCAGAGCAGGGTCTTTGGAGTCAGGGTCTGAATTCAGACCTCACCAATTACTAGAAGTGTGATCTTGGATAAGACACTGTCTCTCTCCGCGTCTCAGTTTGCTCCCCTGTAAATGGAAATAATACCTCCTTCCAAGAATTACTCTAAGGGTTAAATGAGATGATGAAAGTAAAGTGCTTTGCAAACTTGAAAAATAGTAAGATCTCAAAAATCTCAAAAATGGGTGTTTTGACATTCTTATTATCCCTTTTTTGTTTGGGCCTTTAAAAAATGTTTTTTAAATACTTTTAACTGACCTTTATCACATCTCTACAGACTTTGTTACATACTTTGGTTTGATGTAAAAGATCAAGGAAAAGTAGAGTTTACTTCCAAAAGAATTCCTGATAAAATGCCTCCCCGGATGATTCAACCATGACCGTTCTCTGCTTCTTATGCATTTTTAACTATTTTGGTTCTAATCCCTCAAGATCCCACATAATCTACCTCCTTCTTTTGGAAGCCAAAATTCCAGGAAGGCTTCCTGATGATCCTTTACCCATTTGAAACTTCCATAACAGCAGACTGACCTTGTAACTACATGACACATTCCTTAATTTTGTGGGTCATCCACTTCTTTGGGAAAGACGTTTGAAATGGGGTCTTCTGTTTCTTTAACTAGATACAGTGAGCCGATTGCGGGGGCCACAAAATACTGGGAGAGGGCCACAAGGAGACATTCCTGAAGCAATTCTTCCTAGGGCCAAATTGATCAGGGGAAGCTTTCTAGAGCCAAATCATAACACTCATTGTTTAAACTATTAGACTAATGTAACAGGAACCTAAACTACCAGATAACTAAGGCAAGGCTATGCTATTTTGAAACAGACTTTTACATTCCCTTCAGCGTTTTTTGTTTGTTTTGTTTGTTTGTTTGTTTTGCGGTACACGGGCCTCTCACTGCTGTGGCCTCTCCCGTTGCGGAGCACAGGCTCCGGATGCGCAGGCTCAGCGTCCATGGCTCACGGGCCCAGCTGCTCCACGGCATGTGGGATCTTCCCGGACCGGGGCACGAACCCGTGTCCCATGCATCAGCAGGCGGACGCCCAACCACTGCGCCACCAGGGAAGCCCAGTTCTGTGCTTTTAAGGGCTCATGTGATTAGACTGGATCCACCTGGATAATCCAGGTTAATCTCCTTATGTTAAATCCTTAACCTTAATAACATCTGCAAAATCTCTTTTGATATTTAATGTAACACACTCATAGAGTCCAGGGATTAGGGCGTGGACAACTTTTGCAGGGCATTCTACCTACCATACTGCTTTCACTGAATATGCTTTTAAGGTTCATCTATGCTATTGGATGTATCAGCAGTTCATTCATTTTTTTGCTGAGTAGTATGCCATTGTAAAGATATACCACAGTTTGTTTATTCATTACTAGTTGATGGCCATTTGGGCTGTTTCCAGTTTTTGTCCAAAAATAATGAAGTTGCTACAAGACATTTGTATACAAGTCTTTGTGTGAATATATATTTTAATTTCTCTTGTGTAAGAATGTTTAACATTAGAAAAAATGCCAAATTATTTTCCAAAATTCCTGTACCACTTTGCATATCCACCAGCAATATATGAGAATTCTAGCTGTTCCACATCCTCAGCAATAGTTAGTATTGTCAGTTTAAAAAATATATATAGTTTCTCACATGGGTGTGGAGTGGTATTTCATTGCAGTTTCAATGACCTAGTGGCTAATGATGTTGAACATCTTTTCATGCATTTATTTGACTTTGATGAAGTCTCTGTAAATTTTTTTTGCCCATTTAAAAAAATTGGGTTGTCTTACTGAGCTATGAGAGTTCTTTATGTATTCTGTACACACAAGCTTTATCAGATATGTATTTGGCAAACATTTTTCTCATAATCTGTGACTTGCCTTTTCATTTTCATCAGTGTGTTTTGAAGAGCAAAATATTCTAATTTTGATGAAGTTCAACTTATTTTTCTTTTATTGTTGGTGCTGTTTAAGAAACCTTTACCTAACCCAAGGTCATCAAGATTTTCTGTATTCCCCTGTATGTACAGGGGAATGGCCATGTGAGCACACAGCTAGGAAACTGTCATCTGCTAATCAGGAAGAGATCCCTCACCAGAACTCAACTCTGCTGGCATGTGATCTCAAACTTCCAGCCTCTAGAACTGGGAGAAAATAAATTTCTGTGGTATAAGCTACCTAGTCTATGGCATTTTATTACAGCAGCTGGAGCTGACTAATATATCCTAATTCTTCTATATGTAATATTTCTGTTTTCTCTCTATTAGGAGTTTCCAGAAATTTGATTATGATATGCCTTAATGTAGTTTCCTTCATGGTTTCTGCTTGGGGTTGATTGAGCTTCTTGGATCTTTGGGTTTGTACTTTATATCAAATTTAGAAAATTGTGGCCATTATTTTTTCAAATAACTTTTTTGTTCCCATCCCCAACCTACCCTTTCTGGGACTTTGATCACAAATATGGTAGGCTGCTTGAACTTGTTCTACAACTTAATGGTGCCCTGTTTGCTTTATTCCAGTCTTTTTTCTCTCTGTTTTATTTGAATAGTTTCTATTTCTAGGTCTCCAAGTTCACTATTTTCTTTTCTTCTGAAGTATCTAATCTGCTGTTCATTCTGTTTTTTGCCTCAGGTATTGTATATTTCATCTCTAAAAGTTCCATTTGGGTCTTTTTTTATATCTTCCCTTTTTTCCCTTCTTATGTTTATGATTTCCTCTACCTTCTTGAATATAGGTAGTATTTTTATAGATAGTTTGATGTCCTTTTCTACTAATTCTATCATCTGTGTAATTATATTTTATAAATATATTTTGTCCAGTTTTATATTTATTTAAGATGGGGAAGTAAATTTGATGCTTATTATACTATTGTGTTTAGAAGCTGAAATCTCTAATGTTGTTGGGACAACTGTTGAAGGGAGTTATCTGTTTTATGTCCTCAGGGTATGGGCAGTAATTAACCAACTAGGAAAATATTAAAACTTATCATTGATTTCATTCCAACTCGGTGAAAACTGATGTTTGCTACAATTGAGAAAAAACTATGATTAAATGATTGGAAAGCAGAAATTGATTATGTTTTGAGGGCTCTAAATTTTTGCCTTAAATCCAATAAAACATTTTTATATCACTATTTTTCTTCTCATTTTATACACCACCACAGTCACTAAATTCCCATAAGGTTGATGTCATTTCCTACATTTGTACTCTTGTGTGCCTCAGAAATATGCCTGTACTACTAGAAGAAGTCTTACTGTTAGCTGCTAGGTGTTCAGATCTTCATTTGCAAATGCCTAGCATAGTTTCCCTACTGAAATCCCACAGACAGAGCTTCCGAACTCTGGTTAGTATCTAATAAGTGCTTAACACCTCTAGGCATATCCTCAAATTGACAAATGAAAAGAGAGCTGTAAAAATCCCCTTTTGCACAAAGCTCTATTACTTGGTTATTTGAGATTAAAGTACTTGCTTATTACTTGCTATATGGTAACTTCTTTGGGGAAAGGAATATGTCTTGTGCATGGTTGTATCCACAGAGACCACACTGGGCACATGGTACGTGCTGTGAATATTTGTAGAAATAAGTAAGTGACTAGACTGCTGTTTATACTGGACGATGACAAGAAGCACCCTGATTGTTTTGCTATTATCTCTCAGAGTCTACACAGCTGTTAATTCCTACATTTTCAGCCGAGCATCCAGAATATTGAAAGGCAATAAAAATGACAAAGTACAACCTTAAATATTGAAGGTTATAACCAAAATGTGTTAGGGGCCCATCTGCAGTGGCCTATGAAAGCCTTGATGCAAAATTTTAAAAGACCAGGTTACTAGCAACAGAATGAATTCCCAGAGGTGAATTCTTACTTAAAGGTAAAACTTGACTCTGGTAGCATGAACTTTCATGGAAGCATATAAATTTAGCTCATCTTAGTTAAGATTATATTCCATAATTGAGTCTTCCTTTTACATTTTGTGATTCTATATTTCACACTAAATTTTACAGAGGAAGAGGTAGTCACTATTTTGGCACAGTCCTGAAATGTTTGTGGAATTTCACTGGTCAGCAGCTGGCCATTGCTCTGTACTTTGTGTCCTTTTAGCCAAGCCCAAATTTGAAGGAAAATAACAGATGTCAGTTAATTATTTTCCCGCATGCGTGCGCGCGCGCACACGCGTGTGTGTGTGTGTGTGTGTGGTGTGGCTGCCTTCAAAAGACATCAAACATAGGCATTGCTTTTTTTTTTCAAATTTATTTATTTATTTTTAACATCTTTATTGGAGTATAATTGCTTTACAATGGTGTGTTAGTTTCTGCTTTATAACAAAGTGAATCAGTTATACAAATACATATGTCCCCATATTTCTTCCCTCTTGCATCTTCCTCCCTCCCACCTTCCCTGTCCCACCCCTCTAGGTGGTCACAAAGCACGGAGCTGATCTCCCTGTGCTATGAGGCTGCTTCCCACTAGCTATCTATTTTACGTTTGGTAGTGTATATATGTCCATAGGCATTGCTTGTTGATGGTCATCTTGCTTGGTTCCAGACTACTCGACGGAAAATAAAATAAAAAATAAAATGAATCCTACACAGGGCATTTGGAAAACAGTTTATGACAAAAATTCCAACAGCAATGTTCATCAGTAACCAGAACATACTTTGTATTGCATGCTTTGGGAATAATCAATGAAGCTAGGTAGTTATGTGAATCTTAAATGACTAACATTAATATGTTGGATGAAGTGGGAAGTTGGCCAATTGGTCTCTCACTTTTGAAAGCTTGGTTCCACTATATTCTGTAAGTCCTAGGTGTAAATAAACAGAATGATTTCTGCATTCAATTTATTACAATTGTCTGTAATTCTAGATTCTACAGTTACATTCATTAGAATAACTATGTAACAAATGGTTATTCCTTCTTTTTCAGTTTTAGAGACTTGCATGGTAAATATGTAACAGATTTTTAAATCAATATTTCAAATTGGTATTCAAAGACAACTAACTAGCTGATAACTCAACAATACACTTAACTATAATATTTATATACGCAAAGCTACCTTAAGTGATTTGCCACCCTTGATTCACAACTTGAAACAAAGCAGGATCAAGGCTAAATGAGCTATGACTGTGACATGACGAGCTTTATATTTTCCAAGTAAGCATCAGATGTTACTAAAATTAGTGTTTTCTACTTTAAAGTGGGCACCATAAAAGACTACACACTTATTTTAATTGATACCACCATTATTTAATGCATTTTTGACACTCCTTCTTTGAAATTGTGTTTTTAAACTACAAAAAAGCGGCGTTAGTATTAGCATCTTACCTTTACCCCAAGTATAAGTACATAGGTTAGTCACTCACACCCCTGTATTTAATGTCTTTGGCTATTTTCCTTAACCATATTCATCTTAAAATTTGGCCACATTGAGCACATAAAAAGGAATGAACTACAGACTCCAAAGAAATTTCTATTTTAAAAATTTGAGCACAGACATCATAAGTAAATGTCTTCTCTAGAGAACCCCTTCACACTCTGGATATTTATGTTGTAGTGTCTTTTAAAGTCATATGTTAAATACCAATTAATCAGAAAATATTTATTAACTACGCTAGAAAAATAATATGGCATACTATAAAATATTTGGTCTTTTGAGTCAGATTAACTACTTTGCCACCTATTCTGTTATCTTGATAAATTATTTAACCTTCAAATTTCAGCTTCTTAGTTTGTAAAATGAGAGTAATAACACCCACTTTGCAAGGTTGTCCTGAAGATTAATAAAGATGAATTACCCAAAAACATCTAGAACTCAAAATGTATTATAGGACAGTTGCTTTAAGAAGGCATCTAATTTTAGCATCAAAACAACCCTTTCTAGAGATTATGTAATGATCAAGGGATCAATCCAAGAAGAAAATATAACAATAGTAAATATATATACACCCAAATAGGAGCACTTAAATACATAAAGTAAATATTAATAGGCATAAAGGGAGAAATTGATAGTAATACAATGTAACATCCTATCAATGAACAGATCATCCAGACAGAAAATCAATAAGGAAACATTGGCCTTAAATGACACATTGGATAGGATGGACTTAATAGATTATATGTAGAACATTTCATCCAAAAGCATCAGAACACATTCTTTTCCAGTGCCCATGAAACATTCTCCAGGATAGATCATATGCTAAGCCACAAAACAAGTCTCAGTACATTTAAAAAAACTGAAATCATATCAAGTATATTTTCTGACCACAATGCTATGAGACTAGAAATCAACTACAAGAAAAAACTGCAAAATACACAAAAACGTGGAGGCTACACAATATAATACTAAGAAGCCAATGGTCACTGAAGAAATCAAAGAAGAAATAGAAAAATACCTGGAGACAAAAGAAAACAAAAATACAATAACCCAAAATCCTTCGGATGCAGCAAAAACAGTTCTAAGAGGAAGGTTTATAGTAATACAAGCCTACCTCAGGAAATAAGAAAAATATCAAATAAATAACCTAACCTGACACTTAAAGGAACTTAAAAGAATAAAACCCAAAGTTAGTAGAAGGAAAGAAATCATAAAGATCAGAGCAGAAATAAATGAAATAGAGCTTAAAAAACAATAGAAAAGTTCAATGAAACTAAGAATGTGTTCTTTGAAAAGATAAACAAAATTGATAAAACTTTAGCCAGATTTATCAGGAAAAAGAGAGAGGGCCTAAATTAATAAAATCTGAATGAAAAAGGAGAAGTTATAATTGACACTCCAGAAATACAAAGGATTATAAGAGATTACTACAAACAACTATCCACCCAAAAAAAATGGACAACCTAAAAGAAATGGGCAAAATCCCAGAAATAAACAATCTCCCAAGACTAAGCCAGGAAGAAATAGAAAATAGGAAAAGACTAATTACCAGTAATGAAATTGAATCAGTAATAATAATCATAATAAACCAACTTTCAACAAACAAAAGTCCAGGACCAGATGGCTTCACAGGTGAATTCTACCAAACATTTAGAAAAGAGTTAACACTTATCCTTCTCAAAATATTTCCAAAAATTGCAGAAGAATGAATACTTCCAAAGACCATCATGATCCTGATACCAAAATCAGACAGATATTACAAAAAAGAAAATTACAGGCCAATCCACTAATAAACGTAGATTAAAAAATCCTCAGCAGGGCCTCCCTGGTGGCGCAAGTGGTTGAGAGTCCGCCTGCCGATGCAGGGGATACGGGTTCGTGCCCCGGTCTGGGAGGATCCCATATGCCGCGGAGCGGCTGGGCCCGTGAGCCATGGCCGCTGAGCCTGCGCGTCCGGAGCCTGCGCGTCCGGAGCCTGTGCTCCGCAACGGGGGAGACCACAACAGTGAGAGGCCCGCATACCGCAAAAAAAAAAAAAAAAAAAAAAAAAAAAAAAAAAAAAAATCCTCAGCAGGGCCTCCCTGGTGGCGCAGTGGTTGAGAGTCCGCCTGCCGATGCAGGGGATACGGGTTCGTGCCCCGGTCCGGAAGGATCCCATATGCCGCGGAGCGGCTGGGCCCGTGAGCCATGGCCGCTGAGCCTGCGCGTCCGGAGCCTGTGCTCCGCAACGGGAGAGGCCACAACAGTGAGAGGCCCGCGTACCACAAAAAAAAAAAAAAAAAAAAAAAAAAAAAAAAAAAAAAAATCCTCAGCAAAATATTAGCAAATCAAATCCAATAATACATTACAAGGATCATACATCATGAAAAGTGGAATTTACCTCAGGGATGAAAGGATGGTTCAATATCCACAAATCAATGTGATACATTGCATTAACAAATTGAAGAATAAAAATCATACAATCATCTCAATAGATGTAGACAAAAGTTTTGACAAAATTTAACATCCATTTATGATAAAAACTCTTCACAAAGCAGGTATAGAGGGAACATACCTTAACATAATAAAGGTCATATATAAGTCCACAACTAACATACTCAACAGTGAAAAGCTGAAAGCATTTCCTCTAAGATCAGAATAAGACAAGGATATCCACTCTTGCCATTTTTATTCAAATAGTATTGGAAGTCCTAGCCATAGCAATCAGACAAGAAATAAAAGGAATCCAAATTGGAAAAGAAGAAGTAAAATTGTCACTGTTTACAGATGACATGATACTATATGTAGAAAATCCTCAAGACGATACCAAAAAACTACTAGAGGTCATCAATGAATTCAGCAAAGTTGCAGGATATAAAATGAATATACAGAAATCTGTGGCATTTCTATACACTAACAACAAACTATCAGAAAGAGTTATTAAGGAAACAATCCCAGTTATCATTGCATCAAAAAAATACCTATGAATAAGTCTAACTAAGGAGGTAAAAAACCTATACTCAGATAACTATAAGATGCTGATGAAAGAAATTGAAGACAACACAAACAGATGGAAAGATATACCATGTTCATGATTTGGAAGAAGTAATAATGTTACAGTGACCATACTACCCAAGGCAATCTAAAGATTCAATGCAATCTGTATTAAAATACCAACAGCATTTTTCACAGAACTAGAACAAATAATTCTAAAATTCATATGGAAAAAAAAAAGACCCTAATAGTCAAAGTAATCTTGAGAAAGAAGAACAGAGCTGGAGATATCACACTCCAATACTTCAGACTGTACTACAAAGCTACAGTAATCAGATCAGTATGGTACTGGCACAAAAACAGACACATAGATTAATGGAACAGAATAGAGAGCCCAGAAATAAACTCACTCACTCATGGTCAATTAATCCATGACAAAGGCAAGATAGGGAAAAGACAGTCTCTTCAATTAGTGGTGTTGGGAAAACTGGACAGCCACATGTAAAACAATGAGATCAGAACATTCTCTCAAACCCTCTAACCATATACAAAAATAAACTCAAAATGGATTAAAGGCCTAAATATAAGACCTGAAATCATAAAACTCCTAGAAGAAAACATAGGCAGAACACTCTATGACATAAATCATAGCAATACTTCTTTGCATCTGTCTCCTAAGGCAAAGGAAACAAAAGCAAAAATAAGCAAATAGGACCTAATTACATTTAAAAGCTTTTTCACAGCAAAGGAAACCGTCAACAAAATGAAAAGAAAACCTGAAAAGGAGAAAATATTTGCAAATGATATGACAGATCAGTTGTTAATATCCAAAATATATAAATAACTCATACAAATCAGCATCAAAGTAACAAACAACCCAATTAAAAAATGGGCCAGGGGCTTCCCTGGTGGCACAGTGGTTGAGAATCTGCCTGCCAATGCAGGGGACATGGGCTCGATCCCTGGTCTGGGAAGCTCCCACATGCTGTGGAGCAACGAAGCCCATGTGCCGCAACTACTGAACCTGTGCTCTAGAGCCCGTGAGCCACAACTACTGAGCCCATGTGCCACAACTACTGAAGCCCACGTGCCTAGAGCCTGTGCTCCATAAAGAGAGAAACCACCGCAATGAGAAGCCTGTGCACTGCAACAAAGAGCAGCCCCCACTCGCTGCAACAAGAGAAAGCCCACGTGCAGCAAGGAAGACCCAACACAGCCAAAAATAAATAAATTTATATTAAAAAAAAAAAGGCCAAAGACCTGAATAGACATTTTCCCAAAGAAGACATACAGATGGCTAACAGGCCCAATGAAAGAATGCTCAGCATCACTAACCATCAGAGAAATGCCAATCAAAATCACAATGAGATATTACTTCACACCTATGAGAATGGCTATCATCAAAAAGGCTACAAACAACAAATGTGAGCATAGATGTGGAAAAATGAGAACCCTTGTACACTGTTGGTGGGAATGTAAATCAGTGCAACCACTATGGAAAACAGTATGGAGGTTCCTCAAAGAACTAAAAATAGAACTACTGTATGATCCAGCAATTCCATTCCTGGGTATATATTCAAAGTAAACCAAACACTAATTCAAAAAGATATATGCACTCCAATGTTCATAGCAGCATTATTTGTAATAGCCAAGATATGGAAGCAACCTAAGTGTCCATCAACAGATGAATGGATAAAGAATATGTGGTGTGCATACACACACACATACACACATACACAAACAATGGAATACTACTCAGCCATAAAAAAGAATGGAATTTTGCCATTTGCAACAATATGGATGGATCTGGAGAGGATTATGCTTAGTGAAATAAGTCAGACAGAGAAAGACAGATATTGTATGTTATCACTTTTATGTGGAATCCAAAAAATAAAACAAATGAATGAATACTAAAAAAACAGAAACAGACTCACAGATATAGGAAACAAACTAGTGGTTACCAGTGGGGAGCCAAAATAGAAGTAGGGGATAAAGGGGTACAAACTTCTATGTATAAAATAAATAAGCTTCAAGGATATGTTGTACAGCACAGAGAATATAGCCAGTATCTTATAATAACTTTAAATGAAGTATAATCTTTAAAAATTTTGAGTTACTATGTTGTACATCTGAAACTAATATGATATTATTAATCAACCATACCTCAAAAAAAAGGGAGACATAATACAAATACAGGATGATTTTAAAAACTTAGTGGAAATGGATGTGTCTTCAAAAAGTAAACTGTCAAAATGTACTTAAGAAATAAAAAAGAAAATCAATAACTGTCACCAAAAAAAAAAAAAACCCTCTCCTATGTAAATACTATTATCTCCATTTTACAGGTGATGAAACTGGGTGCCAGAGACATTAAGTAACTTGTTCAAGTTTCCACGGCCATCAATCAAACAAAACTATTGTGTTTAATCACTGCACTATATCCCATCTGATGCGTGCTACGTCTGTGGTCATCACAGAAGAAGTAAAAGATACTGGTCTTTCATAGGATGCTTAGAATGTTTAAAACACCATTCGTGAAAATATAGGAACTGGGTTTATGGCACAAAAAGGCACTGAAACTTCCTAAATATCCAGAGCTTTATTATCCAATTGTCTCTTGATTTTCTCTTTCCACTTGGAGTATTTTTTTCTTTTGTTTTTATTGCTATTTAGCATCTTTCTATGCTATAGCAGAGATGAAATTTAGTTTTGTTTCTTGTACAAAGACCTAGATGGAAGAAAAGGAAGATTTCCCAGGATGAAATTTATTTATCTTGTTAAGCGAAAGAGATTAAGTCATCATAATCATGTTAGAATAGGCAACTAGATATAACTTCATATTAAAGCAATCCCTCTGGAAGTCCTTGCCACTGGACAGGTTAATGAAAGTGACATGGAGCAAGTTTCTCTTGCTACATCAGTGAAAAACTATAGCCCCTTAAATAGTATACAAGGTAGACTTCATTTTTATTGTCTTGTATTTTTTGAAAAACAGCATTATTGAAGTATAATTGCATGGAACAAACTACATCTATTTAAGATGTAAAGTTTGATACATTTTGACGTATGTAAACACCTGTGGAACCATTAGCACAGTCAAGACTAATCAACATATCCATCACCATCAAAAGTTTCTTCCTGGGTTTCCCTGGCGGCGCAGTGCTTGAGAGTCCGCCTGCCAATGCAGGGGACGCGGGTTCATGCCCCGGTCCGGGAAGATCCACATGCCGCAGAGCGGCTGGGCCCGTGAGCCATGGCCGTTGAGCCTGCACATCCAGAGCCTGTGCTCCACAACGGGAGAACCATGAGCCATGGCCGCTGAGCCTGGGCATCCGGAGCCTGTGCTCCGCAACGGGAGAGGCCACAGCGGTGAGAGGCCCGCGTACCGCAAAAAAAAAAAAGAAGTTTCTTCCTATTCCTTTTCTAGTCCCTCCCTCCTGCCCTTCCCTGTACTCCTCCTTCCCCCAAACACTCACTGATCTGCTTTCTGACACTATGGATTCATTCGTATCTTTTGGAAATTAATACACATGAATATGTATATTATATATATTCTCGGGGGGGGTGTGGAGGTTTATTCATGTTGTTGCATGTATCAATAGTTTATTACTTTTTGTTGCAGTGTAGTGCTCCAGTGCATGACTGTACCATAACTTGTTCATCCATTTCCCTTTTCATGGACTCTGTGGTCTTTTCAGCTTTTGGCTATTACAAATACAGCTGCTATGAACAATCATGTACAAGTGGGCAGAATGCTCTCTCTAAGAATGTCCTCCCATTTCAGAATGGACACATGCTTTCATGTCTCTTGGATAAATACCTGAGAGTAGGAGAGCTAAATCATATGATAGGTGTCAGTTTGATTTTTAAACTGCTTTGCAAAGTGGTTGTACAATTTTACATTCCCATCAGCAGTCTCTGAGAGTTTCAGTTATTCTGTGTCCCCACCAATAGTTTATATGGTCAAACCTCTTAGTTTTAGCTATTCGAAAAGATGTAAGACTAATAATGATGAATATAATTTCATGTACTTATTTGCCTTATATGTTAAGTGCATCTGTTTCAAATCTGTGCAAATCTTTTGTTCAGTTTTTAATCTGATTGTGTGTTTTCTTGAGTCTTGACAGTGCTTTATATATTCTGGTTACAAGTCCTTTATTAGATGTTAGACCCCACAAAGATGCCCATGTCTCAATCCCCAGCACCCGTGAACATATCACCTCCTATGGCAAAAAGGACTTTGCTGATGTGATTAAGGTTAAGGGCCTTGAGACAGGGAGCTTACCCTGGGTTATCTGGGGGACCACCAGGTACTGTTTCCTCTAATCTTTTCAGGTGGTTCTTTCCCCAGCCTTGGTTGGTTTCCTCACATGCATTCATGCAGTCTCCGGAGTTTTCTCTCTGCCCCATTTCTCTCTTCTCTGTTTCTCTGTCTTATGAACTCTAACCATCTTGATGTACCTGGACCCTCAACTCCATCTCCTCAGCTCAGAGAGTGCCAGGCTCCACAGACATGGGCTTGCACTCCCTGCCCCGCAACCTGGAATTTCTCTTAAATCAGTAAACCAAGGCAATTGCAAGGCCCACCTTTTTGTTTTCTGTGCCTCAATGACCATCTTCAGTGTTTTGAAAAATCACTGTTTCATATATTTTGTCTGGTTTTTTGGTTGTTTCAAGTGGGAGGGAAATGTGATCCCTTTTTCTTCATTTTGGACAACAGTAGAAATCCAGTTTCTAGTGTTTCAAAGGTACAGTGTCACAGCAGAACTGCAGCCTACTTTGAAGTGTGTATATTTACCTTATTAGTCCAGAATAACAAAGAGGTACCTAAGATAAGTATGTAAACCCCAGCAATTATGTCTTATTCACTGTTGCATACTTAAGCATCTATCACAGTTTCTGGCCCATAGCACATAGTAACTGCTGAATAAATATTTTAAAAATTAACCATGATCAAAGTAAAGTGAAAAGACATTGTAGGAACACTGTATTCAGATGTTGCCTCACTGACTTCTGAATTCTCTGTTTTTGTATATGCTTGACTGTTAGTCTTTCTTACAGAGCCAGGCTTTCTCCATGTATCAGGGAAGATATTTCCAAGCAGCTATATCTGCACATCCTTCCAGCTATGTGACTCTAGAGATAGGACCCCTTCTCCTTCAATTCCAAATGGAAAAATCGTAGGGAAGAACCATAAGCAGCCCAGATTGGATCATATGCCCACACATTTGCCAAGGGAGAGCAGAATACTGTGGGGTTTTTTTTCAACAAAGCACTTTTTGTATTAAAATATATGCCATTTACAAAAATTGTAGAAATGTTAGACAAGTAGAAAAAAGAGAATATAAGTATCTCATCGTCTCTAGAGAGACAGTATTAAACTTTTAAAACATTCCTTTTGGGAATTCCCTGGCAGTCCAGTGGTTGGACTCCATGCTCTCACTGCTGAGGGCCCAGGTTCAATCCCTGGTGGAGGAATTAAGATCCCACAAATCGCGGGTCGTGGCCTAAATAAATAAATCAAACATTTCCTTCCTTTTTACAGATAATTATTTTGGAAAGTGGGGGAGGGTCAGCATGTTATTTAATGTGTCATTTCAGTTTCTGCTTCTGAATGCTTGGTTTCATTCTTTCTGAGGAAGGTTAGATGGAATTGGAGACCAGTTAGACCCCATAATTTACCTGTAAACACCAGAAGTCTATGCTTTAGTTAAACACTAGAAAATAAGGAAAGAGGAGAGGAACAAGTCAACCTCTTTGCCTGTATTGAGAAATGCTGTCTCTTTAAGAAACTCACAAACTATTTTGTTCCCATTGCCAGTCTTGACTCACCTGTGTTAAGAAACACCTGTATACCTTCAGGGTAGTCTCTTTTGAACACTTGTATAAATTAAGATTTGCCTTTAGGGACTCCAAAGTTCTGGGTCAAAAGTTACATTGAAAAGGAGAGTCTCAGCAAATCAGCTCTAGCAATTCTCAAATAGCATACACCTTATGATACAGGTTTTAAAACAAACTCCCCATTTCATCTGGATGAGCCATCCACCAATGTTTATTGAATATCTACTTGGGGCATAAGACTCTACATGCTGCTTTGGGAACCATAAAGAAAATGGATACGTGATTCGCACTCTTAAAAAGGAAACCAGCCATGTAGCTGGGGAGTCAGGTAAAGTGGATTTATCGGCTTTACTGTGAGTGTAGTCTTGGAGACAGGCGCTAGGATTTTAAAGCCACACATCCCAGTCTGACAAGCATTCAGTTCAACAAACTTGTATTTTATTGTCAATCACCATGTTATTCACTGCACTTTTCACAGAGGGCTAAGATATGACTGGCACAATGTCTCTCCCCCAGGGCTGTTCCTAGAACATAAAGTACCTCTTAACAGAGGAGATGGAAATCTCATCCAAATCCCTCCAGGTGGGGCTTTACAAAAATGTGTCCCCTTTTGACTGACCAATTAGAAAAAGGTGCCCCTCTGGTTGGGCTAAATAGAAAAATGTGCCCCTTCTCCTAGAGCCCTAGGCTGAGCAGAGGGGAGGTTGGAATTTGGACACTGCCTGTTCTCCAGTAGTACAATCTACATGAGGAATCTGCAGTTCCTTATTCTTTGCCCCTTACTTTTTTTTCTTCTTTTTTCTGTACGCGGGCCTCTCACTGCTGTGGCCTCTCCCATTGCGGAGCACAGGCTCCGGACGCGCAGGCTCAGCGGCCATGGCTCACGGGCCCAGCCGCTCCGCAGCATGTGGGATCTTCCCGGACTGGGGCACGAACCCGTGTCCCCTGCATTGGCAGGCGGACTCTCAACCACTGCGCCACCAGGGAAGCCCCACATTTTTAAATAATAAGCAGTCCTAATTCTTTGAGCCAGGTAAACAAGGGACGCTCTTAGAGCTGTAGAACTCTGTTACCTTAAGTTGTTACTGTGACTTCTTGTTAACCCCTTGGATTTCCTTCAGATTCCCCAGCCTTGGTGCTGTGCTTATTTCTAGAGAGATAGGTACCTCTTCTTTTTCCACATGTTGTTGGATATGATGGCAGAAGATCTAAAGGGCTTGTCATACGCATTCCTGGACAGCTGGAGTAGTTTTTGCCAATACATGCCTTTCAATGCTATGACTTATGGGCAAAGACAAGAGGGTTAGAGTATCTTTGAGCAAATACACAATCCTCCAGTGACCCCTCTGGCAACACATCAGAGGTTCTGCAATATAGCTCCAGGCAACAAACTGAGGCCAGCCAGAATTGATGGGGGAGTCTCTGTTGTGCTCAGCTTTTAAAAATACCTGCACTACAGTGCAGCACAACTGGCTTCTGCTTGAGTGCATGTGATGACTCCAAACTGGGCCTGATTGTTATTCAGGCTGGGCAGTCCTCAGGAGTGCTTTGGGGAGATCACTATTGTCTGCAAAACTTTCTTTTGAGTCAGGGTTGCCTCAAGGGTGTAACAAGGGTGTTCCCATAACTGATTCCAAATAAATGAAAGCTTAGTTCTAAGAACATTCAGCCTTTTTACGAGCCTTGTTATAAATTACCTGGGATTTGTCAAGACTACTAATTTTACTAAATTTGTACCTTGAAAATAAATATTGTTTTGTAGTGTTATCATCTTTAGTTGGGAAATAATGGGGTTCCTGGCCTCCTTCAGGTCTGGTATCCAACAGCTCTTTGGAAAGCATGAGATTTTCCCCTCTTTCATCTATACTTGTTTACTCAACCTTCACTAAACAAATAATAATCTCGCCAGATGAGAAAGATAATTTAGGTTCCTAGAAAGAGGATTATGTTGTCTGTTGCTGCAGTATTTGTACTGGTGGGAAGTTGGAGGTAACCTCAGGATCTACTGCTGGGTAGTGAATGCACACCAAAGAATACTGTGCAGGGGTTAGAAGCAATGACTTACGTGTACACATAGCAACAAGATGAAAAGTAGTGGCATGTATCATCAAAAAGTCTACAAATAGAGCTTCCCTGGTGGCGCAGTGGTTGGGAGTCCGCCTGCCGATGCAGGGGATGCGGGTTCGTGCCCCGGTCCGGGAAGATCCCACATGCCGCGGAGCGGCTGGGCCCGTGAGCCATGGCTGAGCCTGCGCGTCCAGAGCCTGTGCTCTGCAACGGGAGAGGCCACAACAGGGAGAGGCCCGTGTACCGCAAAAAAAAAAAAAAAAAAGGCAAGGCATAACAAGTGTTGGCAAGGATGTGGAGAAAAGGGAATCTTCATACACCATTGGTGGGAATGTAACTTGGTACAACCAGTATGAAAGACTGTATGGAGATTTCTCAAAAAATTAAGAATAGAGCTACCATATGATCCAGCTCTCCCACTTCTGGGTATTTATCCAAAGAATGCGAAAACACTAATTCAAAAAGAGATATGTACCTCTATGTTCATTGCAGCATTATTTACAATAGCCAAGATATGGAAACAACCAAAGTGCCCATTAACAGATGAACAGATAAAGAAGATATGATATAATATATACTATATAAGATATGATATATATTATATATTATATATGCACACAATGGAATATTACTCAGCCATAAAAAAGAATGAAATCTTGCCATTTGCAACAACATATATAGCTCTTGAGGGTGTTAGGTTAAGTGAAATAAGTCAGACAGAGAAAGACAAATACCATATGATTTCACTTATACATGGAATATAAAAAACGAACAAAATAAATGAACAAACCAAACAAGCAACAGGCACACAGATACAGAGAACAGAGTAGTGGTTACCAGGGGGTAAGGGGTAGGTGGTGGGGAAGGCCCAAATGGGTAAAGGGGATCAACTGTATGGGACAGGTGGAAACTAAAGTTTTGGTGATGAGTACACTGTAGTTTATACAGAAGTAGAAATATAATGTTGTACACATGAAACTTACATAATGTTATAAAACTGTTACCTCAATGAAAGGTAAATTTTTAAAAATAAAATTTTTTCTAAAGAAAGAAAAATAGATTTATTTCAAACAAATAATGAATAGGTTCTTTGATTGTTTGGTAACACAGTTAATGAAGATAATTATACATAAAAATACATGGGAAAAATATAAATTCCTGCTGATTTAACAAAATTCTGATATCATCCAAGATACTAATATAAAATTCATATTGCTCTGCCTAAACAAGTACATCACTTTTCAGTGACAAACTACCTACTGAGTGTTGTCAATTCAAAGATGATTTAAAATTTGCCCTGCACTAGAAATCTTGAAATGCTCTGATGTCTTATAGCCCATACATGAAAGAAACTGAATTGAGGTTTTCCCAAATTAGTCAACAATAAAAATAGATGAGACAGTGTTGATAATGAAAAGATGAATAAAATCCACATACACTGAGAAATTAAAAACAGACTATTAAATCATAGTTCAAATATCAAAATTAAATTTTAAAACACTTAGAAATGAATAAAACAAACACAACTTGTGGAGTGAGGTAAAAATTACCCTTCAAATGAGGGAGTGTTGTAGAAAAGAAGAGTGATTGAAAATGAATGTGTTAAATGTCCAACAACTAACAAGTTAGACAAAACAGGATAAGCCTGCAGGAAGGAGATAATAATGATAAGAGCAGAAATGAACAAATTAGAAAACAATTACAAAAGAGAAAATCAATAAAACCAAAGTTGGTTCTTTAAAAATATTTATTAAAAGGTCAACCTCTTGTAAAATTGAGCAAGGGAGAGAAAGAGAAGGTGTGCCCAAGTGATCAATACTAACATTGAAAAGATTGTATCTCTGTTGTATGCATGGTTATAATATTAAAAGTACTGTGAACAAGGTTATATTAATATAAACTTAAAAGTAAAGACAAAATGCAGAAATCCTTAAAAAAATATATCCCAAAAAGTGATTCAAAATAAGTATATACCTATTATATATGCAATAGGCAAGTTTTACCAAACTTTATGAAATAAATAATTCTAGTCTCATACAAACTTAGACAGAAATGTAAAATGGGGGGAAACTTAGGAATGCATTCTATGGGGCATTTTAACTTTGATACTAAAACTAGAAAAGAATGGTATAAGAAAATTATAGGTCAATCTAACTTGGGAACATGATGCAAAATTTTTAAATAAAACATTATCAAACTGAATCTAGCATGTACAGAAAAACAAAATATACCATGACCAAGTTGTATGTTTATCCCAAGAATGCAAGAGTGCTTTAATATTATAAAATCTATATATGTCAGTTACCACATAAACTATATTAAAGGAAAAAAACCATGTGTTCATTTCAACAGATGTAGAATAAAAATTGTATAACGGTATCACTCATTTTTATTAAAATCCCTATCAGATTAGAAACAGAAGAGAATTTTCTCACACTAATAAAGGATAACTATCAAAATTTTGCATAAACTATCAGTTTAATGGGAAACATTGAAAATATTCCCTTTAAAATCAGGAACAACACAAAAAGTTCCACTGCTATTCAACATTGTGCTAGAAAACCAAGCCAGTACAATAAATCGAGAGAAAGAAATGGGATACAAGGAATGGAAAGAAAGGAAGAAAAACAGTCATTTTCCACAGATGCTATACAGACATAGAAAACCCAAAAGAATCTATAGATAAATTATTGAAATTATGAGTTTGATGAGGTAGCTGGCCAAAAGATCAATACACGAAAATCAATTGCATTTATATATACCAGCCCACAAAGAGCAAATGTACTCTAAATACCCATTTACCATGGCAACAACAAGAACCAAAAATACTGAAGAACAAATGTCACTCCAAAAAATGTTTACAATCCTTATGGATAAACTATAAAATGTTATTGAACGACATTAAAGAACTAAAAAAAATAAGATCCCGTATTCATGAACAGGAAGATTCAAATATTCTAAATATGTAAATATGCCCCCAAGTTGATCTAGTTTCCATTTTTAGCACAATTAAAATCCCTATATTGCTTTTGGTGGAACTTGACGATCTGATTCTAAAATGCATACAGAAGAGCAACATGCTAGGAATCATCAATACTTCTGATGAAGAGGAATGAGGTGGATGTACTTGCCCACCAGATATTAAGACATCATCAAACTTTAATAATTAACACAGTAACGTATTGGTGCAAGAATAGACCAATTGGCCAGTGGAACAGAATAGAGAGTTCAAAAACAGGACATCTGCTACATGACAGAGGTTCTAAAGCAGTTCTGTGGGGAGAAGATGTGACTGTCAGTAAACATATTACCTGGTTATCTGTAAGTAAGGCTGGTCATCTATAAATAAAGTTAGATACCTACTGTCTTTGTCTGCTAGGGCTGCCACAAAAAAGTACCACAAACTGGGTGGCTTAAACAACAGAAATGTGTTTTCTCACAATTTGGAGTCCAAGATCAAGGGGTCAGCCGGTTTGGTTTCTGATGAGACCCACCCCCGCCTTGGCTTGCAGGTGACACCTTGTCCCTGTGTCCTCACATGGCCTTTCTTCTGTGTGTGCATGCTCTCCTGACGTCCTTTCTTCATCTTATAAGGACACCAGTCGTATTGGATTAGGGCCCCACCCTTATGACCTCATTTAACCTTAACTACCTCCTGAAAGGCCCCATCTCCAACACAGTCACATGATGTGGTGGGAGAGGCGTTAGGGCTTCAACATATGAATTTGGAGGGGACACAATTCAGTCCATAACACCTTCCATGTACCATTAGAAAGAAAAATCTGTTCCAGATTGATTGAGGACTTAAATGTGAAAAACAAAACTTTAAAACTTATTAAAAGTGAACATAGGTGTGAAGTAACAGTTTTCAGACATTGGACATAGGCGGCACAGGTCCACCATCCCTGAGAAGATGGAAATTAACAAAGTAAGCCCTGGAACTGTCCCAATTTAGTGCCTAAAGAAAGTTTCCAGGTCACAGTGCAGGAAGGAGGAAGCCAAACAGAGCTCCTAGAGTTAAGGAGACAGCGTTGAGGATCGAGGGAGGCCAAGGCATCTGGGATTTATGGGTAGAGTGCCAGAAAGGTGGCTGCAAAGAGAGCTCTGGAGATGCACAGAGGTTTCGCCTTGAACATTCAGCTGATTATTGATCAGCTCATGCATGTGCTGAGAACCAGAGAAAGAATACCAGAAAGGAGCAGTTGGAATAATTCCCGAGATCACACAGGGCAAATGCAGCCCAAAAAACCTCATACTACATAGGACAACAGAGTACTCAGAAAGGTACTGCTTCAGTAATGGGGCTAAATTAACCATAGACTAAAGGCTGCTTTGGTCCCACCTAGACAAGCTTAAACGCAAGCTCTGAAAAGACAAAACTATTTCCAAGTAGCTTAACTGCATCCCAGAATAAAGTTCAAAACTACTTAAAGGAATATAAAGATATATCTGGCTTGCACAATATGAAATTCACCATGTCTGGCATCTAATAGCAAATTTCCAGGCATGCAAAGAAGAAAAATATGCCAAAGAAGAAGGAAAATATGATCTATAGTGAGAAGAAAAACCAATTAATAAAAACAGACTCAATGAAATGAAATACAGAATTAGTGGATAAGGATGTTAAAACTGCTATCATAATATACTCCAAATATTCTAGAAAATAGAGGAAATCATGAGATGTTAAGAAAAGACATGAAAGAGGTTTTTTTGAAAGACCCAAATAAAACTGCTACAGATGAAAAATACAAAATCTGAGATGAAAAATACACTGGATGGGATTTTAAAAGAATAGACATATTTTAAGAAAAGATTAGTAAATTTGAAGACATGGCAATAAAAACTGTCCAAAATGCAACACAGAGAGAAAAAAGGCAAAAAACAAAAACAAACAAACAAAAAACCCCCACAGAACATCACAGGTGTGTGACAATATGTAATCAGAGTCCTGCAGGAGAGGAGAGAGGAAGGAAAGGGGACCATCAACAGGAATTGAAGAAATAATGGCTGAAATTATCCCAGATTTCATGAACTATATCAAAAAATTATTCCAAATTTCATCCAAATACCTTCAATTTAAGAAACTCATTGTGTCCATGAATGAATGAATGGATAAAGAAAATGTGATGTATTAATACAGTGGAACATTATTCAGCTATGAGGAAGAAGGAAATCCTGCCATTTGTGACAACATGGACAAAACTTGAGGATATTATGCTAAGTGAAATAAGACAGAGAACGACAAATACTGCATGATATCACTTGTATGTGGAATCTAAAAGAAACAAAAAAGAAAACCCAAAAAAGAAAAACGAACTCACAAATATAGGAAATAGATTGGTGGAGATGGGTAGTGGGCAGAATGGGTGAAGGTGGTCAAAAGGTACAAAGCCTTGTTTGTTTTAGAAACACAAAAATAGATATTTCAAAATTTAAGTCCTGGGAATATAATGTATAGCACAGTGACTATAGTTAATAATACTGTATTGTATATTTGAAAGTTGCTAAGAGTAAATCTTAAAAATTCTCATCATAAGAAAAAAATTTGTAATCATGTGTGGTGATGGATGGTAACTAGACGTATTGTGATGATCATTTTGCAATATATACAAATATTGAACCGTGCTGTACACCCGCAACTAGTATAATGTTATCTGTCAATTATATCTTAATATTAAAAAAAGGAACAATTCAACAAAGGTTCCATTGGGTTCTTTCTTGAAACCCTTCAAGACAATCATTAGAAACTGCAAACACAGAGAACCTGATTTTTTTATGCATTCATAAAAAGACAGCAGTTCATAGTTAACTGAGGGCAGGGATATACAGAAGATTGGAAATGGCGGTGTTTCCTACTTCTTCAGGATAGACTGCAGGTGATTTAATTCCAGATCATTGATGATTTTAGACTTGGAACAACTCCCAGACATCATTTTATCTGTGTCCTCTGGTTATACATATAAGAACTGAGAACCAAGGCATTAACCAAGTTAAATGACTTGTCCAAGGTGATGTAAAATGTTAGTTACAGAATTGCCACTAGCATTTAAGTACTTTCCAGTAAGTCAGAGAAAAAAATCTTTTTCTTTTTTTTTTTTTTTCACTAAATCCCGGTACCCTGGCAAACCATAGGGTACTCCCAATAAACAAACAAATATTTTTGACCGAAATACTTTCAGAGATGAGCCATGAAAATGTGAATATGTTTGGGGGTAAAGAATAGTTTAACTGGAGTGTGAGGTTGATTGAGGAGACATGAGGGAGAAGACATAGTGTGGTTCTCAATGCATGTTCTGGGGACCTGAGGCACCTTCATAGGGTCTGTGAGGTCAAAACTATTCCCCATTCATACCGACATGTTACTTCCCTTTTCACTCTCCTTCTCTCTAGGTATACAGTAGAATTTTTCAGGAGCTACATGACCTGTGATATCACAACAGATTGAATGCAGAAGCAGATAGGAGAATACAGCTGCCTTGTATTAAGTCAGACACTCGAGAGATTTACAAAAATGTGAAACAATGCCACTTTTCTCACTATTTTTTTTTTAAAGTTATTTTTTTCATAAAGTGTGTTATGTTAACATTATGTTAACAGGTTTGTTACTATTATTTTTACATATATAAGTAAATATTTAAAAATTTTTTCAGCCTTAACTTCCAATCACAATAAATAGTGACAAATGTAGCCTGTGTAAATGAAAGCTCTTTGGGGTTTTCAAGAATTTTTAAGAGTGAAAAGGGATCCTAAAACAAAAAAGCTTGAGAATCACTGTTATAGAGGATTTCTAAAACTACATTGAAGAATTTGTCTTTCGTTCACAGGCAGTGGCTTTCACTGAAGGGTTTTGAACAGGGAAGTACAAGGTTAGAGTCAGGCTTTGGGGAAGACTTATCTGTGGGTAGATGGACAATAAAGGGGGAGCTGAAGACAAAACAATCAGGAGGCCATAAGATGCTGTTGAGAAGCAGTGAGAAGGTGGGATTAGGTAGAAGAAGCAGGCAAAGGGATATAGCAGTAGGATTCATGAGCGAGACAACTGATGGGACGCCAGGGGCACTGGAGAGGAAAATGACCAATGTGTCCCCTAGTTGACCAAGAGAGTGGTGGTGCCATTAACAGAAGTAAGGAAGTGGGGAAGAGGCTGTGTTTTTAGGTGGTGTGAGTTTAAGCTCTCACACTTTAGTGCTGGGGCAACATTGTGAATCTGACAAGCAGATAGCTGGAAATGTGGAACTGGTATTTGAGAGAGGTCAGGTCAGGTTGGACATGTGGAGTTGAGTGGTGTTTGAGATTATGAAGACATTCCCCAGGGAGACGCTGGGAGAGATAGAGATTGGGAGCAAAAGACCCAGAGGGGCAACAATAAGGTGAGGGAAGCTCGGGTCCTAAAGGCAGAGGAAGAACTTGGATTTTGCAATGTCTCAGAAGCCAGAAAGGGAGTGCTTCCAAAAGAGAGTAAATGGCACCCAGAAGCCTATAGGGTTGGGGGCCTAAGGGAATTTCTCTGATTAAGAGATGTTTCCGGAAATTTGAAATGTAATTTTATTGGAGTTGGTGGATGTGAGTCAGATCACAAGAGGATGCGTGTGGGCTGAGAAAGTCTAAAAAGAAGTTTAGCAGCAAGAGAACAGAGTGAGAGAAGATGGTAGCCCACTCAGAGAATGGAGAAACTCTCTGAGGATGAAGATACTCAGAGAAAGAGCAGAGATCCCAGATAAGTTCACTCTTTGGAGTCGGAAAGCAGTCTAAAAAGAGGAAAGGTATTGATTCGTGTCAAGAAAATGAGTGGCTAGGATGTGAAAAAAAAAAAAAAAGAATGTGTGACAGTGTCAAAGGCAGCAGAAATCTAGGGATTCTATTCCTGCCAACAACAAAAACAAAACATAAAAAGCATCTAGGTAGAGAAAAACTTCTGGAGCTTTTACAGTAGTAAACTTTCAAGAGCAGTTTCCTCTGAAAAGTAAGACTTAGGGAGATTTTATTTTTGCATATTCTTCTGTACATTTGGAAAGCTTTCGATTTTTAAATTATGAGTTTGTATTTCATTTATAATTAAAAATATTCATAATTTTTAACAGTCGGTGTCAAGACCACAATTTTAAACACTCTATCCCTGAGGAATAGGAAGGAAAAGAAGGTAGCTCTCACTTATTTCTCTAAATTTATACTTTAGAATTTCAAATGTGCATAAACTTCTTTTATAATTAAAAATTTTTAGAACTTTCAAAATATTGTCACAAAGAGGAAAAACAAATAGTTGGTGTTGCATTCTATGATGTTCAGTGTTTAGTACCAGACACAAGGATATAAAGTCCCTGCACTTGGAGTGTAAAGAGATGGGACAGGGCCTCCCTGGTGGCGCAGTGGTTGGGAGTCCGCCTACCGATGCAGGGGATACGGGTTCGTGCCCTGGTCCGGGAAGATCCCACATGCTGTGGAGCGGCCGGGCCTGTGAGCCATGGCCGCTGAGCCTGCGCATCCGGAGCCTGTGTTCCACAACGGGAGAGGCCACAACAGTGAGAGGCCTGCGTACCGCAAAAATAAAAAAGAGTAACATATTGATGTTGTTTTCTTAATTTGGAAAAATGGACCATGATAATGTAAGATGTTAACATTAAGGGAAACTAGGTGAGGACTATAGTCGTTCATCAGTAACCCAGGGAGATTGGCTCCAGAACACCTGTGGATACCAAAATCTGCAGATGCTCAAGTTCCTTATATAAAATGATGTAATATTTGCGCATAACATGTGCACATCCTCCCATATACTTTAAATCATCTCTAGGTTACTTGTAATACCTCATCTAATGGAAATACTATGTACATAGTTGCCAGCTTGGGACAAATTCAAGTTTTGCTTTCGGGAAGTTTTTGGAATTTTTTTAAAAAATATTTCCATCCACGGGTGGTTGAATCCACGGTTGCAGAACCCCCAAATTCAATGGGCGAACCATATTATAGGAACTCTCTCTACCATCTCTGAAGCTTTTCTTGTAAATCTAAAATTATTCCAAATGAAAGTTTATCTTTCAAAAGGAGTTCATGAAACCATGAGTAAACAAATATAACCGAAGCACAGAATTCTGTTAGGAAAATAGTGGCGAATTCAGATGAATGGGTGGGAAAGGGGCCAAATCGTAGAAGACGTTGCATGCCCGGCTAGAGATTTTGGACTTGGATTCTGCGGTCCATGTAAGTCACTGAATGTAGGAGGGTGGTGAGGTGTTTGAAGGAGAAAGGAGCAGGGCTGAGCCTTGAAATGGGTGCTCTCTCCTCAGAGAGGCTTGAATGTCATCACTCGTTTGTGCTTGTTCAACACCAGGCTCCCTGAAAAGCAATTCAAATAACGCAGTAACATTTTCCCTATCATATTTTCCTCAGTTATTAAAAGGCTAATGCTGGGTTAAAGGGAACCAGAGAGCACAGAACCTTCCAGAGTCCATGGAGCAAACTCTAAATTAAATGGAACCAGAACTCACAGAACCTTCTGGAGTCCATGGAACAAACTCTGAATTAAATGGAACCAGAACACATAGAACCTTCTGGAGTCCACGGAGCAAACTCTGAATTAAATGGAACCAGAACTCACAGAACCTTCTGGAGTCCACGGAGCAAACTCTGAATTAAATGGAACCAGAACACATAGAACCTTCTGGAGTCCACGGAGCAAACTCTGAATTAAATGGAACCAGAACACATAGAACCTTCTGGAGTCCACGGAGCAAACTCTGAATTAAATGGAACCAGAACTCACAGAACCTTCTGGAGTCCACGGAACAAACTCTGAATTAAATGGAACCAGAACACATAGAACCTTCTGGAGTCCACGGAGCAAACTCTGAATTAAATGGAACCAGAACTCATCGGGAGGCTCCAGGCTCAAAGAACCTTCAGGAGTCCACCATGCATCTTTCCCCCATCAGGCTTGGCACTCAGGTTGGTCACCGCCGTTGTGCTGGGCTGTGCTCGCCCGACCTCGCAGCCTGGCTGCTCTGACCCCTCCTGCAGCCCTGGGGCTGCTGACCCTGCACTGTTTTGTGTCGCTGCCTCTCACTGCAGTGCGGGCAGGAGCCGAATCCTCCTCCTCACCGCGGACCACGTGCTGGGCCACTGGCATCACCTGGATCCTGTTAAAGTGCCGAATCCTAGCCTTCGGCAGTGGATGGTTAGAGAATCTGCATTTGACAAGGTTTCTCAATAATCTGCAGCTCCATAACCAATCACTCTAGACTGTAGGTGCTAAAGACAGTAAACATTTATGATCTCACGCCCTTTCCTGTTTTTTTCATTTTTTTTTTTAGTGAAGTATAGTTGATTTACAGTGTTGTGCCTCTCTCTGCTGTATGGCAAATGACTCAGTTATACACATACAGAAATTCTTTTTTTTTACTATTCTTTTCCATTATGGTTTATCCCAGGATATTGAATATAGCTGCCCGTGTTGTACAGTAGGACCTTGTCGTTTACCCATCCTGTAGGTGCGAGTTTCCGTCTGCTCACCCCACACTCCCAATCCTTCCTTCCCACACCGCCCACCCCTCCACACCCTTTCTGAGGGTCAGGGAGCAGCTTCACTGGACAGCTCCGGCTCAGTCCTTCCTAAGGCTGCAGTAAGACTTGGCCGAGGCCTGCCTGGGGCCGGAGGGCCCACCCACTGCCCGGCCAGTGAATGCTGATGTGGCCAGAGGTGACAGCTCCTTGTCATGGGGCCTCTCCACCCCACGGGACAACTCGAGTGTCCTGACAACATGGCATCTGGGGTCCCACAGCAAGTGGTCCAGGAGAAGCAGGAGGAAGTCCCAGTGCCTCCAAAGTCACCTGTGTCGTTACACAGGTTGCCCTCATTCAGACTGGTAGGGACAACTGAGGCCCTGACTGCCAATGGGCAGGCTCCCTGGGACCGACGTGAGGCTGCCCACCATGCCCGTTACAGCTGGGGAAGCACTAGCTTCTCCCCGAGCTCACAGCCCTGATGCGTGGGGGCTGGGAAGGTTTTTGAGATTCATTGGTGTTGGTGGCATGGGGCCTCCTTCAGGGCAGTGGGCTGCTCGCTCCGGCCAGTCCTGGAAAGGCCTCGCTGGTCCCCTGCTGCAGACGCCCGTCGGATGAACGCACTGCAGGTCACTGACCCACTGACACTTGGGGCTAATTGAACACCGTGGTGCCTCGTGAGCACCACTGTCTCCCCAAGGAGTTGAAGCGACTCCCTCTCCCACCAGCATCTCCATTCCTCCACATGCCATCAGCACTTGGTTTTGTCCAATTTCTATTTTTTACCCCTTTGGTGGGCGTGAAATGGATCTCGTAGTTTTCATGTGAACTTCCAAGGTTACTAATAAAGGCTTATTAGCCATTTAGATTTCATTTGCATGAAATGCCCATTTTTCTACTACACTGTTTCTTTCTTGACCATTGGTGTCCTTTGTATATGTTGGATATTAATCCTTTGCAGTTACATGTGTTAGAAAAAAATTCTAATGCTTGGTAAAACTACCAGATACTGGGGGAGATGCAAATGGCTGATTAACTCTCCCTCAATGAGCATTCAAGCCCATTACTTGGCCTCACCCAATAGCCATAGTCTTGGAACAGACTTTTCTTTATGAAAAATTAGTATTGGAATGGGGTGCCACTTCTACTCTATAGCCAAGAACAGTCCCTTGGAGGTTATTGCTTCATTGTAGAGATGGATTTAAAATACCCTCAGAGTTATGAAAATGTAAGCAAACAGGTAATCCTTGCCAGTGAAAGTTTGGGTGTAGGTGTAGGTGTAGGTGTGGTTATGTAAAATAGGTGTGTATTTGTTGTTTAGCAACATTTGCCTTTCTCCTTTAGGTGCAAGGGGGAGATCCCTTGTTGGGATGTGCTGAGGTGATCCCATGCAGGGGCAGCGAACCAGGCACCGCAGGGAGGCTGGCACTGGGCTCTTCTCCAGCATGGCCCACCTGGCACTATTCTAAGCATTAGGGGGAAATGGCTGAGCGTGTGAGAAAAGAGAAGTGTCCTCAGAGCTCAGGGGGACGCTGCTGGGGTGATGGGAAGAAAAGAGATGAATCAATAGGAGTATCTTAGCAACCATGAACAAATTTCCTACCATCAGAATGTGCAGGACCACCTGTAACCTCACGTGGCAGAGTCCCAAGCCACGGCATTAGTGAACTGGTCACGCTTCCTGGTTTTCTCTCTCTTCCTGGCTTCTTGCAGTAGCACAGATCTTCTTTGAACTAAGTCCCTAGTATTCCTGCCCAAGGAGGGTGGTTGGGGGAGGCCTTGGGGAATAAGAGGACGTCCCGTCACTGAGGGCAGGTGGGTGCTTGAGCAATACACTGAATAAATAAAAGTGAGGTAACTGTGTTTGTACACCAAGCTAGTAGCGGTGGATCATTCCAGATACACCGTTGACATGGATTTTTACCAAGTGAGTCATTTCCCTTACGGTCTTTCTCTAAATTTCTTAAATGTATTCCCACAACACCTGCCGTTAAGCCCAGTGTTTCTGGGAATATAAGAAGCAAAGCACACAGCCTACCTCTGAGAAAAATGGACCCAGAGGGTCCTAGTGAGCGCTTTGAGGAAGGAAATCTGCATGTGCTAGTCTGGTCCTTTATGCTTCTTCTTCCTTAAGTCCCAGCATGCTGCCTGTTTGAAACCATCTCACAAGGACATTTGCAGGATCTGCTAGGTTGGCCATTCCACAAAAGCAAGAGTTCTGCTTTGCCTATTGACCTATAAGAGGGACAGGTAGAAGCTCAGTAAATATTTACTGAACAAACAAATGAATCTAGTGAGCTAAGGGACATGAAAGTATCTAAACATTACTATGTACAATTGAAGATGGATGAGTGTTCATTTCTGTCCATTGAAAACACTACTAGGGAGTGAGAAGTTTCCTCAGGGAGGATTGGTGAGAGGCAGGAACACATTAATACAAACACGCTGGGGAGAAAGCTTGGTGATGGGGGGCTTCAGTCTATGTCCCTCAGAGCTAAACTGAGCCAGAGAACATTTGTTTACTGATGAGTGTCCCTACCAGGAGGAAATAGAGAGCTTCACAGAAGGGGAAGTAAATCTCAATACCCTGGGCCTGATGCCAGATATTCCAGCACATTAAAGAGGACGGACAAAGGAGACGACACCTGAAGACCTATTCCAGACTGTATATTTTCCTCCCTTTGTGGGTTAGCCGGCCTTGAGTAATGTGTGTCCAGGAAGTAATAGAGAATGTGGGGAAAGATGTTTTCTGCTGTTCTCTCTGTAATTCTAGGAGCCGCACTGTGAGGCTTGAGGTCTAAGTCATGTTGTGATGTCTAGACTATGTGAGAAGAAATGGGAGGATGGTTAAGATGTAACTTATCCAAGGATGCTTGTGGCTGAATGTGTACTAATGGTTTGATTCCCCCCAGATTGGCTGAAAAGGTCAGGGTAGCCTCTACTTACTGGGAAAGAAGAATATTTTATCTTTGCTTTTTAAAAAAATTGGTTACTTTGTTAGGAAACTCTATTGTTGCAGGTTTCCTGGGACCTTGTACCATGCTTTTTTCGTTATGCTAATGTAGAAAATGATCTAGTAAATCATCTGTGTCTTGCTACTTGTAGCATGGGAAGAGTTTTGAAAAATGTAGAATTTTGAAAAGGCACAAGGCTTCTCTGGCCTGAAAAGCTTATACCTAATTCAGACAAAAGGGCTTTCTGCAAAAGTTAGAATTTCAAAGCATGACAGTTTGAAAGACTGAAACAGCTACAGGTTCCAGATATCTTGAGTGGAAAAACAAACGCATTTAGAAAACTTACTCATGCAGGGCTGGGTTCTCATTACTGTAAAAGTAGAGGTAAGACAGTGGACAACAAAGTTTTACAATTTATATGCATTTCCTTGTTAGCGAAAGGACCATTTAAATGTGTGAAAAGCAATTTTGCCAAAAGAATAAACTGGTAGTGAGATCGTTTTGTACAATTAGCATTATTGACATTTAGGAAACTTAAGTTCAATTGAGTCAACTAAATGATAACATGTATTTGAGTCAACTAAATGATAACATGTATTTGTCATATTTTTCAGTTTTGATTCTGTGTATTGCTTTATTAATAAATGTTTCACCATAAATAGTATATTGATCATTTAACAACAGAGACTTAGAGACCAGCTATTGAGTTTTCTATCTGAATTTAAAGTAACGCTTGGGAAATTACTTCATTTACAAATGTGTATTGAGTACCGGTTATGTGGCAGATCCTGTAGTAGGTCTTTCTAACATGTTGCTGAATAACACCCAGGCACTGCCTTGTTAGAAGCTCATAATCTAGCGAGGAGTTGCTCACACAAAGATAATTCACAAAATAGGTGACACTGAGCTCTTACCAAGTGCCAGCCAGCACTATACATAATCTCACAATCTTACCATGGAGGGCGTATTAATCCATTTTATAGATGAAGCAAAGAGCATGAGTTTCTGACCCAAATTCACATGGCTAATCTGGCTCCAGAGCCCTTGAAGCTTTCCTCTGCTTCTGTGTAGTATATACAATGATGGGCATGCAAATGATGGACACACGCACAGTATTATAACAACACAGAAGTAGGGCTTTTGACTGAAGTGGTGGTAACAATGAGCAAAAGCTTCCTAGAAGAAGCCAGGCCAGAAGGAAGCCCTAAAAGATGAATGAGCATTAAGCTGATGGGTGAGACGAGGTAGGCAGGAACCAGGTCATGGATAGCCCTGTGTACCTTCCCATGGAGTCTGGACTTTTCTCTGTATTCGGGGAGATTCTACCGAAAGGTTTTAAGCTGGGAAACAACATGGCCAAACATGTTTTAGATACATCTTTTCTGATGGTTTTTCACAGCAGCGCATCTCAAACTTCAGCACATGCATGAGCATGACCCTGAGGACTTTTAAAACAGATGGCTGGGGACTTCCCTGGCAGTCCAGTGGTTAGGACTTCGCCTTCCAATGCTGGGGGTGTGCACATGCCTCACGGACAAAAAACCAAAACATAAAACAGAAGAAATATTATAACCAATTAAATAAGTACTTTAAAAATGGTCCAAATCAAAAAAAATCTTAAAAAGTAAAATAAAATAAAACAGATGGCTGGGCCACATTCCCTGAGTTTCTCATCAGGTAGGCTTGGTGTGAGGCCTGAGAATTTGCATTCCTAGCAAGTTCCGGGTGATGCTGCCGTGGCTCCTGGCACCACACGTTGAGGCCGCCACTACTGTTACAGAGGATGTATTTGAAGGGGGCAAGGCTGGAGACCACTTGGAAGACTAATATCAGCAATTTGAAAAGCGCTTTAAAAGGAACATCTAGGGGCTTCCCTGGTGGCGCAGTGGTTGAGAGTCCGCCTGCCAATGCAGGGGACACAGGTTCGTGCCCTGGTCCCGGAAGATCCCACATGCCGTGGGGCGGCTGGGCCCGTGAGCCATGGCTGTTGAGCCTGCGCGTCCGGAGCCTATGCTCCGCAATGGGAGAGGCCACAACAGTGAGAGGCCCACGTACCGCAAAAAAAAAAAAAGAAAAAAAAAGGAACATCTAAAGCAAAATCTAGAACTAAAATATAAGCTCTTTTAGAGCAAGAATTTTGTCAGTCTTATTTAATTCTGTATTTCCACCACCTAGATTAGGTGTAGCACATAGCAAGTGCTCAATAAACATTCACTGAATGAATACGTGAATACTAGATTCAAGAAATACTCAGGAGATAAAATCGACATTACCTGATGATGTAGACGTGAGATAGAAAAAAGACCGAGTTCCAGGTTTCTAGCTTGGATAACTATGAGTGATACCATGAATAGTGGTAGATACTACAGGATGAAGGACAGCTTTGGGGTAGAGATGGTGGTTTGTTTTGGATATATTGCGTTTGAAGAATGTGTGAGAGTCCCAGGAGAATAAAATCATTCGACAGTTGGATACGAGAATCTAAAGCCCAGAGCATGAGAGCTCTGGGCCAGAGATACCAGTTTGGATTCTAAACTGGAATCCAAGTGGATAGGTGGTAGTTAGCGCCAGGATAGGGCCAGGAGTTTGCTGAATAAAATTGCTCCAGGGGAGCAGGTGGAGTGAGAAGAACAGTGAGCTAAGAGTGAAGCACCATGTTTTATGGAACAGGTAAAGAAGAAAGAGGACAAAGGTAATGGTCAGAGAGGTAGGAGAGAGCTGGGGGAGTGCACTGTCATGGGAACCAGGGGGTTTTATTGTTTGTTTGTTTTACTTTTTATTATATAAAATTTCAAACATAAAAAAAAGAGTGGAAATAATGACATAGTGATTTCCCATAGAGCCATCAACAACGGTCAGCTCATGGCCAATCTTATTTTACTTACATCTCCACACACTCCCTCCTGCCAACTAAATCCTATTGTTTTTTAAACGAATAATAGACATCTTATTGGTCATTAGCAAATATTTCAGTATACATCTCTAAAAGATAAGACCTCTTTTGAAAAATAGCACAACAATATCATTATCTCACTGAAGGAAATCAACAATTCCATAATATCATCAAATTTTCAGTCAATATCCAAAATTTCCCAATTGTCTTATAATTTTTTGGGGGGTTTTACATTTTTTTTTTGATTGATGCAGGGCCAAATAAGGTCCAAACAATGCAACTAGTTGACATGTCTCTTAGCTCCCTTTTAACCTACAAGTTTTCACCCTATCCCCTTATTCTTTTTCTTGGTTACTTATTTATTGAAAAAAACTGGGCCCTGTAGAATTTTCTGGATTTTGCAGATTCTACTTTATTTCCTGTGCTTTCATAATTTAGATCTGGAGGTGAGGCTTGACTGATTTAAGTTCCATTTTTTGTCAAGAATAGCTTCACAGGAGATATTGTGCACTTCTGGTTATCTCTCTTTTTGTGATATAGCAATCATTGATGGTCATGATCTACATACATAATTTTATTAGAAATTACAATATTCTGATTCTATCATTCTTTTTCCTTTATTCCTCTTTTCATTTATAAATTGAAATACTTTTATAGGGAGAAACTTTCCCATATCAACTATTTGGTTACCCACGGTGAAGTTATACAAGAAAGGCAGGATAATTGCTACATCCTTTCTTTGTATTAACCATTTTTAATACAATAAGTTGGTTTCCTAGCATTTAACAAGGAATATTTCAAAGTATTATCATAAAGTCATTTATTTAAATTTTTTGTTTCAGTGTATTGCAATTATTATAAATGTACAAATTGTCCCATTTTTAGCCCATAGGAACTTTAAAAATTTGGTTCCTGAGTTTTCTAAGATAACTCCAGGAGCATTTGCTCACTCTTGCTTTCTGGTATGACAAGATATTCCATAGTCATTTCATGCATTTGTTGTTCCAGATCTGGATTTCCTTATTTCTCCAAAAAGTTCTATTTTCTTTTAATGGGGAATGGTATTTTAGAGACCACAATCTGGATGATGAAGGTGCTCATTGCTACTGCATTGGTAATTCTAGGATTTTTTTCCTCAAAAGAGCCAGGAATATGTATTTTTAGACAAAATTCATCATGAGTTCATACTGATATTCCCAATTCCAAATTAAGATTAAGCATTTTTAGTTAAATTAGTATTTGTATTGCTTTTTTCTATCATATATTTTATATATTTCAGAATCACATATTTTATAATTTCAGAATAAAAATGCCCAATATTATTACTAATAACAAGACTACTGAAAATAGTTTTTTTGTTTAGTTCTTTTTGTCCTTAAATTATATCCCAGTAGGGATTTATAGTTACATTACTGGGTTTTTTTTTTTTTTTTTTTTTTTTTTTTGGTCATTTGAAATAATTCACCTCTGTGTGTTTATGTCACAGTTTTGATTTATACTTAAGTTCATTTGTCTCATTTTGATTTTAATTTTCATTGATTCTTTTTTAAAAATTACTTTTGCTTTATAACTAGGTAAAACATTTCCATGGTTCCCAAACCAAATTCACAAATAGGGTATTTTCAGAGAAATCTAATTTATATCCCTGTTTTTACCACCTTATTCTTTCTCTCCCTTATATGTGGCTTAAAAAAACAAAGAAAAAACCCCCCAAACTTTTGGTTTATCCTTGCATTATTGCTTTGCTATGAGCAAATATCTCTAAATATATATTCATAGCTCTCCACTTCCTTGAAATAGATATAACATACTATACATAATTTTCTCCACCTTACTATTTATTTACTTATTTATTTTTAAATTTTATTATTTTTTTGGCCACACCGTGTGGCATGCAGAATCTTATTTCCCCGACCAGGGATCGAACCCACGCCCTCTGCAGTGGAAGGGCAGAATCCTAACCACTGGACCACCAGGGAATTCCCTCCACCTTACTTTTTCACTTAACCAGATATCCTGGAGATTACCCCATGTAGCATATAAAAGATAGTCCTGATTCCTTATTTCAGCTCCAAAGTATTCCGTTACGTTAATTCAACTAGTCCTTGAGGAACAGATATTTGGGTTGTTTCCGATCTTTTACAAAGCCAAAGTTTTTGAGAATGAAGGAATGACTAGTTGTGCCCAATGAATCTGAGCCATCCAATAGAAGATATTAAAGTATTCACTGGATTTGGCAATACGAAGGTCAATGAAATCTTAACCAAGGCTAAGATGTATACACACAACCTACCCAGCAGCATGCAGAACCTAGCTTAGCAGGGATAGTTTCAATGTCATGGTGCAAACTGAAATCAGATTATAGTGGGTCACTGCATGCAGAACCTAGCTTAGCAGGGATAGTTTCAATGTCATGGTGCAAACTGAAATCAGATTATAGTGGGTCACTGGGTGAATGTGAGAAAAAAGAGACAAAAGGTAGTATAAACTACTCTTTTTTTTTTTTTTTTTTTTTTTTTTGCAGTAAGTGGGCCTCTCACTGTTGTGGCCTCTCCCGTTGCAGAGCACAGGCTCAGGATGTGCAGGCTCAGCGGCCATGGCTCACGGGCCCAGCGGCTCCGCAGCATGTGGGATCTTCCCGGACTGGGACACGAACCCGTGTCCCCTGCATCGGCAGGCGGACTCTCAACCACTGCACCACCAGGGAAGCCCATAAACTACTCTCTGAGGAAGTTGGACAAGAAGGGACACAGAAGTGTAACTAGATAAGTATTTGGAAACTAGAGGGGTTCTATTTGGGAGGCTCTATTTTATATGTTTATGAATGTTTGTGCAAATGTGTTTGTAGAATAGAAGATATTACAGCATGTTTATTGTTTGGGGGAGGAGCCATAAAGAGAAAGAGTTAAAATGAGAGGAAAAGAAGGGGTTGAATGCAGAGAGATGTTGTAATTCTTAATTTTTGAGGAGAAGACTCTTCAGGTTGTTGGAAGTATGGTTAGAAAATATAACATGTAACAAGCATCTTTTTTAAAATAAATTTCCTGAAATTTATAGGAACTCAAGTCACCATGAAAAGGCAACTTTCACTGGCCTCATCCTTGTCCCCTTGAAGCTTATAGTATAAGAGGCGTTTATCCTTATTACAGCATTCTATCCTTTTTGGTCCATCACTACCACGACTGCCTAGTCCAAGCCACCATCTTCTCTTGGGACCACTGTAGTAGCCTCCAAACTGGCCTACCTGCTTTCACTCATGACCTTTCTGTGGTTCCCACTTTTCTACAGAGAAACCAGGAAACTATAACTCAGATCCTGTCTCTGCCCTGCTTTAAACCATTCAGTGACTCCTTGTGGCAGTTAGAAAAGACTCCAAAGTCCTTATGAGGGTCTGCAAATGATGATCTGTAACTTCTTCAGCCTCCTTCTCATTGTACATAACTTGGCTCAAAGGCACCTTTGCTGGCTGCCCTGCCTAAAACAGAACACTGCCTACCCCTTAAAGTCCCTGTCTGTCACAGCACCCTGTTTGATTGTCCTCACAGCTTAAATGATCACATCTTCACTTATCTTGTGTTCCTTAGTTCATTGTCTCCCCAATTAAAATATGTGCCAACTGAAAGGAAAACTTCGTGTTCATTGCAGTAAACCCAGTGCCTTAAACAATGCCCAGCACACAGTAGCCACTCAATATACATTTGGTAACTGTATTAATATTGTTCTTTGACTTTTGCAAGGACCTGCTAGAGTAATCTTCACATCCTTTTACCTCTTATTTTCTCTCCTTTTATTTTACACAAAGCATTTCAATTTAACAGTTATGACTTTGGGGAATACATACAACTGCAGAAACTTTGAAACGGACAAAATTTGAGTTTGAACTCCTTAAAACAAAATGCAAATTTCAGGAGTTTATGTAGGCAAAGTGGAGTATCCCCGAGTTAACTGGAAAAAAACCTGATCACCTTGTCTCAGGGGGAAAAGTGCAACATTAGCTTTTCTTTTGAAAGATGAGATAACTCAGTGTATATGCTGATGCAGAGTGGAAGAATCCTTTAGGAAACCAGAAGAAGGGTATTTTTTGTGAGGGACTGACCCCTTCTATCCAGTCGTACAAATAAATTGCAGCCTGTGGCTTGTCCCACTATGCTAGTGCCTAAGACTGTCTAATTTGGAGGTAAAGTATTAGCAAGCCAATTTAGCCACAGATCTATGGCTAAATATTCCAAGCTACTTTATAGATAATAAAGATGGTGTTTTGAATTCCATCTGCCTGACTTTGGGGTTTGTTTATTATTTGTCTCCATACTCAAGAGGCAAAGGAAGTGTTATTTGTCAACCATCCTCCAAAAACCCCTGAACAGACAGTGGCTCAAATGTGGTTGATTCAGTTGGATACCCAAGCCTTAGAGATAGATTACTACTGATCATTGTTTTTATTTTCAAATAAGATTCTTCATCATAACCGCTACAGTCAGATAACATTAGCTAAAGCAAATCATAAAAAGCAAGATTTTTAGGGCTTCCCTGGTGGCACAGTGGTTGAGAGTCCGCCTGCCAATGCAGGGGACACGGGTTCGTGCCCTGGTCCGGGAAGATCCCACATGCTGCGGAGCGGCTGGGCCCGTGAGCCATGGCCGCTGAGCCTGCACGTCCGGAGCCTGTGCTCCGCAACGAGAGAGGCCACAACAGTGAGAGGCCCGCATACCGCAAAAAAAAAAGAAAAGCAAGATTTTTAAAAGAAAAATCTCTTGTACAAGCAAAAGCTTTATTATGTTTATACAATGGACTCTAAAGGTGATAAAACAACACTAAAAATTCCAGTCATAAAAGATATCATCCAAAGAAATAAAAGCTAAAGGAAAGTTTAATGCAAAATTTCAAAGGCTTCTCTTTGTCAGTCTTGTTAGTTTATCACAAGAAAAAGATAAAGAAAAATCTAAAGGTACATTTGGCAACTCTAATTTATATGTGACTTTGTTTCTGGTTTTCATTTCTAAATACCCTAAGTTGTATTTTGGAGGTGAAACCCCTTAGATGGGGTCATGTTCACAAGCCCTTAAGATTTACTTTTCAGTTTCTGGCTCAACTCCTGAAATCATTCTTCTTATTTTATCCCTCCAGAGGGAAGGCACTCTTTGTCCCTTCAGTGCTGTGTTTTCAAGTGTCTGGTTGTGTTCAAAAGAAAAGCAAAACCAAAACAAAACCCACCAAGGATTCTCCTCCTTAAGAGTGAAAAACTATCAATTCCTCCTTATAATCAGGAGAAGAAAATGTTCCACTGTACACTTTTTCCAGGAATACATTTTGGAAGAAGAAATTATTTTAAAGAAATTTTTTATATCTCAGGAAAGTTATACCTTAACTTAGAAAAGCTGGTCAGTCTTAGCCACAGCTTGATATGACAATTGCCTCAAATACAAAATGCAGGGGATGTTTCTGCACATGCATGAGTCTTACCAGAACAGAATATTTTTACATAAAACTTTTTCAAGTGCCGGGACAGAAATTTGATTGTTTTATGACATCCCTAGCTTAATACCAAAGAACAACTTTTACAATCTCTGGGAAAATACTAAAACCCAATATAAACGGATATGCCTAACATCTTTACAGAACAAAAAGAGGGAGATTGTTAATATACCAAGTACTTCAAAAGATTACCTGCCTAAGTGTTCACAAGCCTAAACCATTATGGTCAGAGATAAATGATAAGTGTAGTAAGGAAGATGAAAAGCCTTCTGTAGCACAGTCTTCTAGCTACTTATCCAATATTCAGTGGTATGGTATATGTCTAACAACTGGCTCTAGAAAAAAAAAAAAAAGGAAGACAAAACTTTTTGGTGTTTGCCAATTTTTGTGCTGTAAATGCTCCCATTGTGACAAATTTCAGGCTACCAATGTGTTTAACAACCACCCTATAAAAAAAAAACCTGAAAATTTAACCATTGGCTCTCACAAGCCGGAGTGAGCCATTTGGAGCACATCACTGCATTCATCCTCCTCTTCTTCATCACTAGCAGAGATTCCATTTTGTTGCACTGGCAATTTTCTATGATTAAAGAGAAAAGAAAGGCATTTCCTAGTCATTCTTGCAAATAGGCCATAAGACAGCATGTGCTGATGAGCAGTAGGCACAAGTCATGGTGGGAGTGGTGCTAGTGATGTGTTCCTTAAAGGAGCTTCAGACTCAGGTCACCCTTTTTACCCTTACATTTTCTTTTTCCTGGCTGGAATGCATACATGATGACTGGAGCTGCAGCAGCCATTTTATGATCAACAATTAGGGAGAGAGGACAAGGAACTCACAGAGATCTTGGCCCTGACATCTTTGAGTTGCCTTACCACCTCTGGAGTTCTTATTTCCGATCTTTTTTAAAATAAGAAATAAAATATATTCCTATATTGCTTAAACCACTGTCATTTAGGTTTTGTGTCAAAGGCAGCCAAAGCCAGCCTTTCACCTTGGGCAAACTCACCAGTAGATGCAGACCTAGGAAAGAGAAATTGCTACCAGAAACAAAACTGTTTAAATTTATTTTTTCTGGAAATCACATAGTCATTAAAACTTTAAAAAACTGACCAATCAGGGCTTCCCTGGTAGCACAGTGGTTAAGAATCTGCCTGCCAATGCAAGGAACATGGGTTCGAGCCCTGGCCCAGGAAGATCCCACATGCCACCGAGCAACTAAGCCCATGTACCACAACTACTGAGCCTGCGCTCAAAAGTCTGCAATCCACAACTACTGAGCCCATGTGCCACAACTACTGAAGCCTGCGTGCCTAAAGCCTATGCTCCACTACAAGGGAAGCCACTGCAGTGAGAAGCCCATGCACCTCAACAAGGAGTAACCCCTGCTCACCACGAGAGAAAGCCCGCATGCAGCAATGAAGACCCAACACAGCCAAAAATAAAACACAGCCAAAAATAAAAACAAACAAATAAATAAATTTATATATTAAAAAAAAACTGACCAATCTACTAAATATTTTGTTGGAATGAGTCTACCTAAAATACTTGACTCTAGAGGCAGAAATTGTATTCTCAGCACAGCACTATGAATCACCAGTGAAGAGAATTTTGGCCACTGTTACTGAACACATGCAATGTACCAGATACTGTGCTAAGCACTGTAGAGGCATCAGTATACTTGCTGTGTAACCCTGAGCAACTCAACATCTTGGTGCTTCATCTCATTTATAAGACGGAGATAACACAATAGTTATATAATAGAGGGGTTTTGAAAAATAAAGGAGTTAACAGTATATATGTAAGGTGCTCAAAACAATGCCTGGCAAATAGGAAACACTAAGTGTTAGTTATTATTACCATGATTATTATTCCCCACAAACCCTATGGTTAGGCACTGTTATTACCAGCAGATGAGGGTAAGAGCATCTATCTCATAGGGAGGTTCTGAGACTATGAGATGATTCCTCTCAAGTGTTTAGCATTGTGCCAGGTGAATGCTCAGTAAGCTCTGGCTATTATGAGTTCGATACAGAACAGCAGTCAGATGAGGCCCTTTAGTGAGATCTGTGTCACTAATTTAGTGAAATATTGTGTCAGTGTGGAGAAAAAATTAGCTCTTTTTTTGTGGGAGAGAAGGCTAGTGTTATTCATCCATCCCTATAATGTACTTATGGTGCCTTGTGATATATAATTAATATGTCAAAGGATGAGTGATATTTGACATGGAATAGATAAAAACCAAGTATATGAGGCACAGCAAGAGCTAAGGAACAGAGGAAGCCTTGGGATGGGGTTTTGTATAGAGAAGAGAGAACTCTGGCCCAGGAGACATGCAGTTGGACCTGATTCTGCCATTTACTAGTTTTTTGACCTTGGGCAAATTACTTAACTTTTCATTTCCCTCATTTGTTAAAATGAGAATTCTGAGTTCAATACATCATCTATCCCAACTTTAAAAAGTAATTTTGTTTGTTTAATATCTAAGAGATGATGTTGGACCTTAAAGAATAGGTCAGATTTTGAAAACTGGAGCTTCTGGTTCATACACCAAAGTATGAACACAGGATATACTATTTAGATGCTTTGGGGGAATACCATTGCAAATTTGCCCATGTCTGTGTGAGTGTATGAGTGAGACCAGGCAGGAAATGTGAGTCAGGGTCATACTTTGAGAACCTTAGGTACCAGGCCTTGAAGTTAGAAGTTTATTAGGGGGGCACTGCTAAGCCATTGAACTTTTCTGAGCAGGGGAATGACATGCTCAAACCACTCCCCTTGGGAGATTATTTCAGCAACGAGAATGATATAAGGGTTCCCTGAGGCATGGAGGAGGGTTGCGGGACCACCCTAGAGGTCCAGGCATGAGGTCAAAGTAACTAGGAGCATGGGAAAGGAAGGACATGATAGGGTTTCAAGAGGGAAGTGAATATCTCATGGAAGGGATGAACCTGTGGAAATTCTCCAGTATGATTTAATTGGCAAGGAGTATATGTGACGGTTCAGCAGTTTAGTGCAGAGCCATTCATTCCTGGCAGAAACTGGGGGTCTGAACATTTGTTAGGTGAATGGTAGGTAGTAAGCTCACAAAATTGGGGATCAGCCTTGTTACTAATGGTTGAATTTATAGAGGTCAGATAAGCAAAAAGAATGCTGTCGATTTATTACAGTTTAGGAGTTCAGTAGCTTGAATATTCACTGTGAGTTTTGGGGAATAACAACATTGAAGTTCTGTGTGGCAGGAAAATGGAGGAGGGAACAGTCCTCAAAGGCTTGTGTCTACATGCTGCAAATACTACCTGACCCTGACTGGAAATGTGGTCTCAGAGAATAATTCTAAGCAAGGATTATAGAACGCCCCACAGACTTCAGAGACTGTTGAAATTCATCTAAAATTCTACTGTCACCATGATACTTACCATCAAATGTTCACATAGAACTTTTTACATAGTATACAGGCTGTTTTGAAACTCTCAGAAAAAAGTCTAACAACTTTTTGCAAATTCTTAGAATTATAATTAGATCTGAAATTTAGACTTGAGAGTGAGGATAATAATGAGAACCATTACTGTGAAGTATGCTCTGCTTTAAGAAAGACACCAATTGGAATTTTCACAGCCGTCCTATTAGAGATGTATTCCTTCAGCAAATATCTGAGTGTCTACTGTGATAGGTCTGTGGAAACTCTGGGGATGTAGTGGGAAACAAACTAGATAGAGCTCCCACCTACACACAACTTAGAAGGCTGATAGGGTCTTCCCATGAATAGTCAACAACATGCCTAAAAACGTCTATAATTACAAACAGTTCAAAGTTCTCTGGAGGAAAGGGTGTGATGAGAGAATAAAGGGATTTCAACATCAAAAATATATAATTCCCCCCACCACAGTTATCACAGGAACAACCCCCCCTTTTTTTTTGCCTCCTGCCTTTTTTTTCTTTCTAGTTTTAATGAGATATAATTAACATCCAACACTGTACAAGTTTCAGATGTACAGCATAATGACTTGACCTACATACATCATGAAATGACGACCATGATAAGTTTAGTGAACATCCATCCTCTCACCTAGATACAAAATAAAAGGAGTACCCCTTTTTAATGTGAAGAATACCACACCAGTGATCCTTGGCAGGCTTGTTCCAGGGAAACTAATTCACTTAAATTCAGTTAAGGAGCTGATACACAAACTCTACATTGCATTTATTTTTCTGAGTAGAACCATCTCTTAAAATAAGTTTTTGGGTTTACAGTTTGCATATATAAAATTTGCAGCCAATTTTAAGGGCTCACCTTATTGTAAATGATTAGTAATTGATTTGGGGCAGGGGGAGACAAACTGCTTAAGTAGCATAATTAACTTGCCTTCGGTCCCTTGATATCTCCTTTTCTCTGAGGATCCTGTCCTCCTCCCTAGCTCAGCCCATCCACTTTCTCTGATCACACTGCTAGATCTTGGCATTATCCCACACTGTCCCAGGTCCATGATTTTAATCTCCAGCATCCCATTCTCAGACTGTTCCCCAGCTTTTGGGGGTGGTTCCCTGCTCCAGCAATTGTTGGATTCCGCTCCTCCCACCTTCATTCCTTTGATCTTCTCATCTTTCCATCATCATCACACTCTCCCGTGTCCTCACCTCTCTGCTTATCACAGTTCCCCAGAGTCACTCCCCTGCCTACACCCTCCGCTCTCTGACCCTCTTTCCCTCCATCACACCCACCTGCAAAATCCCAGCTCTTCCCCTTTAGGCCAACCGAGGCTGGAGGAAAAGCCACAGCCATGCTGACTGGCCTTGCTTTAAATTCATGACCACTAACCTCAAATGGGCACTTAATAGTGCTGCCTGGCATCCTACCACATTTCCATGGTTCATTTGCTCTCAAACTCTCCCAAAAGATAACCGTTTCATATGCGCTTCTCTCTTTTCCAACCTCCAGCATCTCTTCCACCCTCACCATTTCTCCGGAAGTAGGGTCCGGGGCTATTTCACCAAGAAAAGAGAAGCAGAGAGAAGAGAAGGTCCCTGTGTTCCCAGCTCCGCAGCCACCAGCCCTCGTGCATCTGGGCCACACACTGCCTTCCTTTCTGTGCTAGCTTCTCCCTGCTTCAGGGCTCTGGCCCCCGGCTCTTCTGTGAAAGGGGGAAGAAGACTCAGCCTCAGGGTCTTTGCACTTGGCAACCCTCCCTGCAGATCATGTGATAGGCTCCCTCTTCCTCTAGGACCTCTTGTCAGTAAGGTTTTCCCCACCCGCATGAATGCAGCAACCGCCCCCATTCCCCATCCCTGTTACCCTTTGGCTTCCATCCCATGTACCTGGCATATTTGTGTATTTATTCATTATTTGTCCCCCCTGAGGGATTTGTATCTGTTTGCACCATATCCCTTGTGACTTGAACAGTGCTAGATTGATTCATTCACTCATTCCTTTATTCAACAGGGGCCGGACCCTGCTCCAGGCACTGAGGGTACAGCGATGCCCAGAACAGACCCAAAAATCCTGCTGTTTTGGTGAAGAAAGTACTTAGGTAGTGATAAGCATCCACACCAGGCAGGGAAAGAGGGCATAAAACGTGTGTATTTGGGCGGGATATGGTGGGTGGGTGGGGTGTGAGATTTTAGATAGAGTGGTCAGGGTGGGCCTCGTTGAGAGAGGAATGTTTGAGTGAAGACCCGAGGGAGGTGAGGGAGAGGCCCATGCGGGCATCAGCGGAAAGGGCTTTCCAGGGAGGAAACAGCCGGTGCACAGGTCCTGAGGTGGGAGTGTGTCCCAGCGGTCCCAGGACTTGTGAGGAGGCCACAGAGACTTGAGGGAAGAGCAAGGGAGAGAGTAGACCAGGTCAGAGTGGTAAAGAAAGACGGGAAGGAAAGTTCATGTAGGGTCTGGTACACATTGTGAGAACTTCTATTTTGAGTGAAATGGGGAAGCAAGGGAGGATGTTTTTGGATACAATGATATTAATATGCAACCCACATTCAAGTTTTCACAACTGTCCCAATAATGTCCTTTTGAAAACAGTCCAATTTTCTATTACCATTGAAAGAAATAGCTGGCACGAGTGGCAACATCCAGTTTCACAGCACGTGTAGTATTAGTAATTATCATTTGGGGCTACTGGGCTGCACTGGGATAGGTCATCTATAGATTTAAAAAAATGAACAGTTCTACATCTTTTTATAGCTTTTCCCCCAATCCAGAATCCAAACAAGGATTAGTTGTCATGTCTTTTTTTTTAAAACTGCTTTATTGAAATAAAATTCACATGTCATAGAATTTGCCCACAAAGTGTACAATTCGGTGGGCTTTAGTATATCCACAGAGCTGGGCCACCATCACCACAAACTAATTTTAGAACATTTTTGTCACCCCCAAAAGAAACCCCATAACCTTTAGCTATCACCCCCCCCCCCACACACACACACCTTTCCAATTCCCCCAAACAAAGGCAACCACCATTCTTCTTTCTGTCTCTATAGGTTTGCCTATTCTGGATATTTTGTATAAATGGAAGCTTACAACTTGTGGTCTTTGGTGTCTGGCTTCTTTCACTTAGCATAGTGTTTTCAAGCTTCATCCATGTAGCATGTGTCAGTACTTATTCCGTTTTATGACTAGATAATGTTCCAGTGTATGGATATAGCACATTCTATTTATCAAAGGAGGGTTTGAGCGGAGGAGTGATCTGATGGGAGCGGCATTTAACAAGGCTCACTCCAACTGCTGTTTTGAGGAGCAGAGAATGAATAACTATATCAGAAGTTGATTTTTTGGGAAAATAAGATGAGGCCCAAGAATTGACCTGTAAGTGCTCAAATCATTTAAAGAAGAAATTAGCAGAAATATTCTGACCTATATATAAACAGTATTTTATGTGCTTTGGAGGACTTGCTGCATTTCCTTAGAATAATTAAACATGGAATGCAGAAATTTAAAAATAGTTAATAAATAAGAATTTTAAATGGAATGTGCACGTGTAAAAGTACATGAACAATTGGAGAGTACCATTAATTGGATTTTTAAAAAAATATTGCTGGTAATGGTTCTTTTGGTACATGTGAAATTTATTCCTCAGAATAGTTATTCGCCTCTAACATAACTCAGCATTATGGTAATTATCCAAGATTTCATGCCAGCTTCCAGAGAGCTGGCCAAGAGAAAAATGAAATCTTATAAAAAATTTTTCAATGTCTACGCAGATCAGGTATCTGGGAGCTAGTTCGGTTTTATTTTGGGAAGTTGGTGTCATCTAGAAGATTGTAGAAACTCGATCAAAAAAATTTTAAGTTCTATTGTGGCATCTGTCATTATTTGGAGCAGCGAGGTAACCAACTGGAATCATTAGATCCCGAATTGGCATAAAACACACGTATTGATTCAGGGTTTGTTACAAGCACATGCAATAGTTACTAGGTTATCCATTTTGGGGTACGTGCAATTTCTAGGGCTTGCAAATCATTGAGGAGTAAGCGAGGGGCAATGAAACTAGACATAAAAAGGCGAGGCTCGAAAGGTAATTGTCAAAACGCACTCCACGTTTATAGAGCGGTTGGGTGGGCCCGGTGGACGTGTTCTAGGAACATTTCAAAAAAATAAACATTGAACGCGGAACTTCACCGGCAGGTAAAGTACGGAGACCGCTCCCCCGGGACTAAAAGAGGCAGGGGCTGTGGTGTTTTCTCCTTGGAACCAGAGGGGCGTGGGGCTGGAGGCGCGGCGCGGGCCCAGCGCTCGCGCCGGCGGGGCCGGGAATTTGGAGAGGATCCCTGGTCGCGCAGCCGCGGCGGGAGCGGCGGCGCGCGCAAGTGCGCGTGTGAGCGAGCTAGAGAGCAGGCGGGCGGGCGAGTGCGCCGGGTATTGGCAGCTGAGGAGTGGAGGCTGGGCGGCTCCGACTCCCTGACGCCAGCGCGACCAGATCAATCCAGGCTCCGGGAGCGAGCGAGCGAGTGTGCGAGCGGGCGGGCGGGAGGAGGAAGGAGAGGCCGAGCCGCTGAGCCCGGGCCGAGGCGCGGGGAGTGACCCTGCGAGCGCAGCGCCCGGCCGGCCGGACCGGGGCCGCGGGGCACCCCGCTCGCCCGGCCAACTCGTGCGCCCGCGTGGACAGGCGCGCAGCCAACCCGGTAAAACGAAACAGACCCGAACCCAACTTTCCCCTCCGTCGCGTCCCCGCCCTCCCCTCGGCGCCCCGGGCTTCCCAGCGCCGCCGCCGCTGCCGCCGCGGGCTGGGGCGGGCGCGGGCCGGCCGGGTGGCCACGATCGCGCGCGGGGCCGGCGGCGCGGGCTGCGGCGGGGAGGGGGCTCTTCCCCGCGTGGGGCGGACCGGGGATTCCCCCCCCATGATGGCGCCTCCCGGCCGCTCGGAGGAGCAAGCCTGCCACCTCCTCCTCTTCACGCGCCTGGGCAGCCGGGCAAGGCTCGGGCCCGTGTGCCCCCCGCGTCTTTGTTGGGTCTGCGGTGGGGAAGCCGCGTTCCTCGGTCCCCGGCCCTGCCCGCGGCCGGCCCTCCGCGGCCACCCTCCCCCTCCGCCCGCCGCCCGTTTCCCTTTCCCTTCCTGCAGCCGAGCCTGGGCCGTCGGCGCGGCCCGCGGGCCCATTGTGTCCCGCGCCGGCCCGGGCGACCCCTGCGGGAGTCGGAGGGCGGCCGCCGGCGCTGCCCTCTCCGCGGAGCGGGGCTGTTGTAAGAGGGACACCCGGTGCCCTGAGTCCCTCTGCGTCCGGGCCAGGCTCCTTCCTGTGCCCCCCAGCAGCGTCTTGGGGGTCGAGGTCAAGGAAAGTTCGCACTGAAATTCCCTCTCATTTATTCAAAGGTTTGGCGGAGGCGGCGCGCGTAATTTTTTTTTTTTTCTCTTCCGCCTACACCCCCCGGAGTCTCCGAGTGTCGTCTCATTCCTTTCCCTTTCCCGGATTTGATTGCCTCACTGCATGTGTATTTGAGAGTTCGCTGTGCAGCAACTGTTCATTTACTCTGCGCCCGGTCTTTGTTAGTGTTTCTCGGGGTTGTTTCTGCAGGAACGGGGGGGCGGGTGTTGGGTGTGAGAGAGACAGACGTGGGCTTGTTTTTCTAGTTGCTTAATATATATGAAGGCTTCCAGAGAGAGCGTTTCCCTGATGTACTTTGGTAAGGGAGGGGGAACAAATGCCTGCCGGATCTTACAACTACAGTAGCTGCGGCTTTTGTTTATTTTGCGGCGCGGACGATGTTTCAGTGCACTTGCAAGATCCCCGGCCGGGCGCTTCCCTTCTGAAAATCGAGGCGCGTCTCCGAACCCTCTCCCGAGAAAACATCGTTGTCGTGAGTGTTGTGACAGCCGGCCTCTTTCCGCTGAGGTTCTCTTGCCATTGTAGCTGAAATTTCAGAGTAGGTGGAATGATACAGAAGTTGCCTGATCTCTGTATATGCTTCCTCTTACTGAAACTCCTAGCAAGCAGCTCAATCGCCAAATGCCTTTATTTCAGAACGTTTCTCGCTTTCATTACCTGCCGTGGATAACATGCATTCAGTAGCACAATGAGAAAACTGTTCTCTGCCCACGTTGATTTTTCATCTTGTTTCTCATTACCACTTGACGCTTTATTGGAGGTAGCTGAGCTGTATTAGAACCACGATTTAAAAAGAATCAGGGCAGAATCAGTGTGCACTGCCCCGGGATTTTCAATTAGTATAAATATTTTGCATCAGTGTTAATTCTGATGGAGGTGCCAGGCCTAAATGTGCTGTAACTGATTTAAATGTTTGTCCTCCCCTCTCTCTCCCTCTTTCCCATTTGCAGTAATTTGATATTTCTGTGCAGGTGGTGTACATTTGTGTAATATTGCAGTTCTTAGGAAACTGTAACCAGGGTCGTGGGAGATGATTTTCTAGAGGTGGGCGATGTCAGAGCCTCTGGAGGATCCAGGCAGGATCAGGTTGCTTCTGAGGGTAGGGATTTGTCCTTGATTTAGTTTTGACCCCTCCAAGCATAGGTATGTAACCAAATACATTTTTCCTTTTTGCAGTATCCTTTGGTTTTATACCCTTGAAGAGCTGATGACCTTTGCGTTTTAGAGAAATGACAGTTTTTAGGCAATTTAAAATATTAACTTCTTACACCTCTTGGAATTTAATTTTTTTTCTACTAAGTTCATTAAAGCATTAAGAGGAAGTAAGTCTCATTTTTCCAAATACATTTATTAGTTGAAAACTAAATTGCAGGTTGTAATTTTGATTTCTAGTAATTCTGGGTTTAGTAACTTGGTTACAGTGGAAAAAGAATAAACTTGAGTGTAATTAGATGAGTATATTTAAGCTGCAGTCGCCTACATAATCAAGGCCAAGTTGTGTGTGTATAAAAGATCTCATTTGTGTAGTCTTACAAGGCTAATGGAAGCATCATTGAGGCTTTATAAATAATGTAAGTTGTGTATAATGTAGAGTCTCCAGAGACGGCAGAGAAAGCATCATTACCAGCCTTTTCAACCTGCTTGAGATCTTAAATTGATTTACAGCACTGAACTGGTGCAAAATGATACATCAGGATGACATGGGGTCAGCCTGTAAAAGTCTATGATGTCAGCCTATTAGTTCAGTCATCATAATTAAACCATATTACAGGGGCAGCTAAGCAGGAGTCTGGCGTTATCCTTCAGATATGGGTGGTACATGGATTTTGTTTATAGTGGAAAGGCCAAACTGGCAAGGAACGCTAGTGTTTCTGAAAAGGGGAAAGGCTTACAGAACTCTGAATTTCTGAAAAAATTGAAGCTAAATTAAGGCATGTTCAGTCTGCATTGTCTAAGTAGCTTTCCCTTCGGTAGTGGAGAAACAGATGCTTTGAGGGTGCCGATAAGGACCTTTCCAGCTCTGATCCATGCACTGAATCATGCTTCATGTGAGCTTGAATTTAACTTGGCCTTAGGGACCTTATAAAATATCAGAGGACCACATATTTCACATCTCTGATCCTTTTATTAACACTGAGTTGCACTGTATTGATGCAAACGCTGATCCGTTATTTCTTTAATCATAGTTACCAGGTCTCCACTGGAAACAGAGATATTTGAATTGAACATGTAAACAATTCAGGGAAAGAAGATTCTTATTTTTTGCTTAAATTTCTGGCAATCCTTATTCCATTTATGGGTCATCTAGGGCTGTGCTGTCCAATTAGGTAGCCATAACCATGTGTGGGTATTTAAGTTGAAATTAATTAAAATTAAATTAAACTAAAAATTCATCTCAGTAGCACTAGCCACGGTTCACATGCTCAGTAGCTAATGTGGCTAGCGGCACCCACCATGGAGAATGTATATATAGAACATTTCCATCATCACAGAAGGTTCTGTTGTGGACAGTGCTGCTCTAGACCTTTCGCCTCTCCTCATCCTCACTTTCTACTCACCTTTCAGCTGCTTCTCTACCTGGAACCTCTGTGGATGAGTGTGTGAGGTCGAAGGGAGAAAGAAATACATCCATTAATTTTGCTACTTCCTAGTTGCTCTTGTTAAAGTAAAAGAGTTTGGAAGTGACAGTTGAAGCTGCTGCATAGAATGAGGCTGACTGTCCTGTCAGTCATATTTATCATTGATGTCATGGCTTCTGATTTGATTTAGAGCTTTGGGTGGGAGAAGTAATTGTAGCTGATTTTTGTTTTCTGTGTCCTTGTCTTTAATACTCATGTCTCATTTAAGTGTCAAAACTTCCCTAAGTACTGTTGTCGTCACGTTTTACAGGTAAGGAAACTGAGTTCTGAGTGATTCATTGTCTTGCCTCAGGCTACATAACTAGTGATTATATTCTTAGCCATGACGTGAACAAGGCAAGCTCACTCTAGAGCCTCACTTTTCTAAACAATTAATTAATCTTTGGCTGCATGGGGTCTTTGTTGCTGCGCGCGGGCTTTCCCTAGTTGTGGCGAGCAGGGGCTACTCTTCATTGTGGTGCGCAGGCTTCTCCTTGCGGTGGCTTCTCTTGTTGCGGAGCACGGGCTCTAGGCACGTGCTCTGCTGAAGCATGGGCTTCAGTAGTCGCGGTGCGTGGGCTCAGTAGTTGTGGCTCGTGGGCTGTAGAGCGCAGGCTCAGTAGTTGCGGTGCAGGGGCATAGTTGCTCCGCGGCATGTGGGATCTTCCCAGACCTGGGCTCGAACCCGTGTTCCCTGCATTGGCAGGCAGATTCTTAACCACTGCACCACTACGGAAGGCCCCTCACTTTAAAATATATATATATATATATATATATAGAGAGAGAGAGAGAGAGAGAGAGAGAGAGAGAGAGAGAGAATACCTGAATAATCACTGTTCTGCTGGGCTTTATTATTCTGGTATAGACATGACTTTGCTTTTATTTTTTAGTCTTTTAGACAACTTTGCCTTCTATTGTGCTTTTCTGGGCCATCTTCTGTTGTCTTCCTTTAAGTGCTTAAGAAAGGAAACATAATGTTAACACCTCTCTAAGCAGAACATAATTGGAAGACTAAATCTGACATAAAAGTAATGCATTTCAAAGCCAAACTGGTTTTATCTCTGCTTTTCTGGGTAATTCCTGTCACTTTCCCCTTGCTTTTTTCTTGTATAATCACAAGCTGATGGTACTAAAAAGAAAGTTCTAGTAGTTCAGTTTATCTCATTAAAATTAGTCTTCTTTAGCTGGTAAACACTGCACCTTTGAGATGCAAATAGTTCATTGCAAATTCCTTGGAATTTTTTTTTCTTTTTTTACATTTATGTCTATTTTTGTATAGTCTTACAGTTCAGTCATTTTTATTTTTATTTTCTTTCGTCAGGGCTATTTAAGAATTTGATGAAACCCTGGATCCCCTGTCACGCTCCCATCCTCTAATCCAAAAATGCTTATATGCCCTGTTAAACTTGTGTGTGCACAGAAGTACCCAAATTTCAGGTGAAGGACATCCATGGGACTGCCTTGCCAAGTGTGTTCATAAACACTGATTTGTAATTTCCTTTACAAAGAATAGAGATATTGAGTGTTAAAAGCTACTTTGATGTTCCTATCAAGTTGAACAATCCGAGGCCCAGGGAAGATAGCGGACTTGCCTGAAGTCACCCATCCAGTGATTGGAGGAGGGAAAGCCTGCACCTGGATCACTGTCATTGTCAAGTTCCCATTTGTTTGTTTTTTCCTTCCTCACTCGCTGTGCTCCTGGGCCTTTGGTCTGAGCATATCCAGTGTTAATCGGGGAGGGGAGGAAAGAAGAATTTTTTGGCGTGATGTTAACTTTTTGTACCCAACACTGTTTGAGCTGAGTGTGAATCAAGTCTGACAACCTCAGAGAGATGTTTTTTACAGAGTAAAATGGATTTTTTTTTTTAAATTTTAGAGATGGAAAAGAAACGCCTTATGCCTGATTTAGTCAATGGGACCTTACTAGAAAATGGTAGATCTGAGATTCTACGAAGTTCAAGTTAAATTAGGCAAGTCTGCTGTACAAATCTCCCCTTTTGGCTCTCAAAAACAAATCATATTCCTAACCAAAAGTCAGAGATTGGGGTATTTAGGGAAGGAGTTAGGAGGTACTAGGGAGAGAATTGGAAAGGTCTAAGGAGAAAAGGGATAGTTTAAATATAAAAATTTAGAAATGAAATATAAAGTTATAAAATGAAATATAAAGTTATAAAAGTTATAAAATTGAGGCTGATGAAGTGTTCTGTGTAATTGTACTTCTGTATGTGGTTTTTCTTTTCTTTTTTCAAAACTTACTATTACTGGTTTATTATGAAAGGATACAACTCAGGAACAGCCAGATGGAAGAGATGCACAGGGCAGGGTATGGGGGAAGGGCGCCACGAGCTCCATGCCCTCTCCAGGCGCCCCACCCGCATAGCACCTTGATGTGTTCACCAGCCTGGAGGCTGTGGTCTTAATTTTTGGTACCAAGATGAGCGGGAAGTGCGTTGGTAACAAATAGAGGCATCTCCATTTTGCCTCAAATTGACATTTCTTGACTCTTTATCCCCCTTTTCTGCTATTACGTCGTATTGCAACTATTTAGGCTAATCTGGTGACCTGTCATCTGATTTGCTGCAAAAATACCTGAAGTATTTTTAATACTTCTGGAGTTACTGCCTTTAAAAAAAAAAAAAAAGCTAAGTTGCATGAATGTACTTACTTAAAATCTAAGTCAAAATCTTCACTATGGTGTTCATTATTAAAATAATGTCAGTTTTAGAGATGTACTACTAGTCCTAGGCAAAAAAGTAACATTTACAGCTCTTGCTGGCTGACTTGCAGAAATGAGCGGGCCCTGTAGAATTCATTTGCATAAGGAAATCTGTCTTTCAGATGGGAAAAGCCAATCTTTCAAAAACAGTTCAACTCCAATGACTGCATTGGGCTTTTAGGCTGATACTGGGAACTGCAGTGTTGGAGCAGTTTAATCTAACATCTTTGTGATTTCTTTTAAATTAATTTATTATTTTATTTTTGGCTGCGTTGGGTCTTCGTTGCTGTGCGCGGGCTTTCTCTAGCTGTGGCGAGCGGGGGCTACTCTTCGATGTGGTGCGCGGGCTTCTCATTGCGGTGGCTTCTCTTGTTGCGGAGCACAGGCTCTAGGTGCGCGGACTTCAGTAATTGTGGCATGCAGACTCAGTAGTTGTGGCGCATGGGCTTAGTTGCTCCGCGGCATGTGGGATCTTCCTGGACGAGGGCTCGAACCTGTGTCCCCTGCATTGGCAGGTGGATTCTTAACCACTGCGCCACCAGGGAAGCCCTGTGATTTTTTAATAAGCTAAAATCAGAACTTTAGAGAACATTCCCTCTTGAAGATAAAGCATCAAACTCTCTAAGGTTTGAGGGAATCCATACCTGGCAATTCTCTCAAATCTCTCTGCTTGGTTCCTAGTGTTCACATAGGAGCCTTATATAGAACCCAGGTCTATGGTTGGTGGATTGATTTCTTAACTAATTTTCTTGAGACAGACAAGCCTGGATTTCAAGGAACACATACAACATACACAGCAGTTACTTATGCATCTATATGCTTTTGAGCTCACGGTGAAAATAAATATTCACTATGTCATGTTTGTGAAAAGGAGGATAGAGGGGTCTAGCTTTTGATTCAAAAATATATTTATACGTGTAATTTTTTAATGCTTTATTTGTAGTTTCCCCTTAATTTTAGGGCAGCTGTACTATATGTTTTCCTACAATTCCAGATAGTTAGGGTATAGTTACTCAAACTATTCATTCATTTTCCTCTCCGTGTCTATCTTTTGTGGTTTCTTTGCGGTGTGCTTATGCAAAGTGGAAGTATTTCAGACCTTTATAGTTTTTTTTTCTTTCAGTTTCGAATACCACAAGAAGAAAAGGGAACTCATTATCTTTCAAGTATTATAATTAGGCATTAAATTAAGTCATTATTCAGTTAGCTAAATGCAAGATCTTTTGTTTAGACTGAAGGAAAACATGTCTTTTTAATGGAGGAAAGGGGTATTAAATATCTCCTTATTTGATCATTTTGGTGCAGTGTGGTAATGAGCATATGCTTCACTTAGTGAATCTGTTAGTTCAGAGGGGCTCAGTAATTAGTGAGGAGACCCACAAAAATGAAAAACTAAATGCAACATCACAAGAGTTGTTGCAGGGTAATATAGGGGTAAGTTGTACAGACAGTTCACGTGAGGCCCACTGTGATGTGGAAGGACGTGTGGCTTTGCACTGGGAGAAGGAAGAGACATTTGGGCAGAGTCGCGGCGTGGAAGGCTCGAGGCAACAGGAGCAGCGCCGTCCGAGAGAACTCTCTGCAGTGATGGAAATGCGCTGTATCTGTGCTGTCCAGCACCATAGCCATTAGCCACGAGTGGCTGTTGTGCGTTTAAAATGTGGCTAGTGCAACTGAGGACTGCATTTTAGATTTTCATTAATTTATGTTGAAATAGCCACCTGTTTAACAATGAGCTATCACGTTGGACAGCACAGATCTGGAGGCCAGTCTGCAGCTCTGACTGACCACAGAGGGTATTCCTGATGGGGTCCCGTGTGGTGAGCTGGGAGAGGTGTTTGGAAAGGTTACGTTGAGGATGAGCGTTTGAGGACCTCAGCGTGCCAGAATGAGGAAGCACTGGGAAGTCACAGAAGGTGTTTGAACTTGCAGTTTGGAGAGGGTAGAGTCCATATGCCAGGAGACTGATAAGAAACCGCTTTGAGTTCTCGCTCTCTGATGGGGTGGGTTTTGTGAGTGAAAAGACACCCGCTGGTTATTTGGCTATAGAGTAATGGGAAAGAGGGGTGTCAGATTATTCTTAAGTTTCCAACCTGAGTGGCTGGAAAATTAATAAAGCCTTTACTTAAGAATAGAGAAGAGCTGGTTGTGGAAGGAATAAAAATTGTGTGAATGATAAATTAGAATTGACAGGTTGAATTTAAGGTGGGGTATCTAAGTATTCTACAGGCAAGTTGGAGATACATAACTAAGCTAAAGCCTAGGGGAGGGCTCGGAGCTTTACGTAGATGCCAAGAAGTGATCTGTTGGGAATGATGGTGGAACGTCCGGGAATGGATGGGTATTTGGAGAGGATCATGAACAGAGAAACAGGGAGCTGGTGGATTGAATCTTCCATTGATACCCACAACTAGGAAGTGGTAGAAAGAAGAGGCATGTTTGAAGTAGACAAAAGAAGGAACTGGAAGAAAGGTATGGGGTCAGAGGAGAAGTTAAACCAGGAAGCCAAGGGAAGAGAGATTCCAGAGGAAGGTTCAAAGGGTGACATGTTGAATGGTTCAGGGTGAAGGAGGGAAGGTCAGGGTAATCAAGTGAATGCAGCTGAGGTGAAGAGACTGAATATATTAAGAAATGAGAAGCAGTGTCTTCTATGCCCTCAAGTGACTTATGTTCCAAAATTGATGAGACGACTTCTTATTTGAAGGTTGAGGGAAAGAAGTTAATGGACAGAAAGCAATCAGAGATGATGGAGTTAGTGATCTGGAGCACAGGTGACAAAATATGAGTCATGGTAAGGAGGGAGATTGTCTGAGAAGGAAGCGGAATGGGGTCCGAGAGAGGAAAGCAGATGGCACAGAGCTCATGCCAGCTTGCGCTGGTTTTCCCAGTAGTGTCGGAGGTAAGTCAGTCCCTTCACTGGGATGGTGAGCCGGGAGAATCAGAAAATGGTACTGGAAGTTTAAGAGGAATGGAGAAGTTTTGGAAGAACCATTGTAGGTGCTGTGCCAGGAAATCTATGGTGAATTCAGAGGCTGAACAGTCGGAGGAAGCCTGGGGTGAGGTTTGATGTGGCTGTAGAGTAGACTAGTAATCGTTGCTTTTTAGTGTAACTTGGTGCCTGAAAGTAAGACTGGAGAGAAAAGTTGGCAGAGATGATTCTGGCTGAGGGATAGAAAATAGGCTAAGAAATGAGGTTCTAGAGTCAGGTTGCCTGGGTTTAAGTCCCAGTCCCCAACACTGACTTGCTTTTTTAGGGCAAGTTTGGGAAAGCTGCCATTAACTTTTTTTTTCTAATTTTTTAGAATTGAAATATAGTTGATTTACAGTGTTGTGACCGTTAACGTTTTTTTTTTTTTTTGACCGTTAACTTTTGAACCTCACTTTCCTCATCTGAAACATAGAGATAATAGTATCAGCCTCAGGATTGATAGAACGATGAGATGAGTTATGCTTCCATATTTCATCTAAGATGCTGTTCATCATAAGGTGCTATTTCATGTACTACTGAGGAAAAAACCATCATTTAGGCACAACATACCACTGACTGTAAACTTCCTGGTTAGGAGAGGGTACATCTTGCAGTCAGAGAAGTACAGAATACATAAAGGACTTAGCCTAGGACCTGGCACATAATAAGCATTTGGAAAATGTTAGCTATTTAATATTTGTAAGAGTCAATATGATTGTAGAGTCTAGAATGTTCATGAGAGCAATATCAGATCCAATCTAGATAAGGGGTTACACGTTATAAGGAGTCTAATGGATTAAATGAACTGAGAAGGGTTAAGCAATGGGAATCCCGATAATGAAATTGTGGAATATCAAGTTTGGGAATTTGTAGATGGAGTGTCTCCCTGACAATGCCAGCTAAAGGTTTTTAAGAAAAGTATTTGAACTAAGAGAAGAATGCCCTTTAATGATCTTAAAAAGCTATTTAAAGTTGCCCAGAGCTTTTAAAAGTAAGTATTGTGAATTTATCTATGGATTTTTCTTACACTATTCATTAGTGTTAAAAAAATTTTTTTTCATTAGAGAATACACACTCAGTGAAGAAAGATACTGGCGTGGATTCTTGTCATAGTGTCAGAAGGAAAGGGGGAGATGGATTCTCGATTGTCATTGATTGAATTGTCATTTTCAAGAGATGGGGGTATGGGGGCGGGGGTAGTACTAATAGCTGCCTGTAGAGCTCTTTTGTTTTTGTTTTTGTTTTTGTTTTTGCCACACTGTGTGGCATGCGGGATCTTAGTTCCCCCACCAGGGATCGAACCCGTGTCCCCTCCGTTGGGAGTGTGGACTCTTAACCACTGGACCACCAGGGAAGTCCCTGTAGAGCTCTTTTAAATATGGCTCTGAAGGCAGAAACCATAAAGGAAAAATTCATAGATTTGACAACATTTATGTGACCAAACACACACTCTTGAATGACCACACACAAAAATACAACCTTTCAAATTTGCAGCAAGTTACTCTTCTTGTAAAAAAACTTTTTAAATCAATAGGAAATTCCACCCCTACAGAAAAATTGGTACATGGACCCGGAGAGTATCATACTAGGTGAAGTCAGGCAGACAAAGACAAGTATCATATGATATCACTTGTATGTGGAATCTAAAAACATGATACAATGAACTTATTTACAAAAGACTCACAGACGTAGAAAACCAATTTATGGTCACCAAGGGGGAAGGCGGGGGAGGGATAAACTAGGAATTTGGGATTAACAGGTACACACTACTCTATGTAAAATAGACAAACTACAAGGATCTACTGTATAGCACAGGGAACTATACTTAATATCTTGGAATAACCTATAATGGAAAAGAATCTGAAAAAGAATATGTGCGTGTGTGTGTGTGTGTGTGTGTGTATACATACACCTGAAACGTAAATCAAGTATGCTTCAATTAAAAAAAAATGAAATTCTGGGCTCCTAAAAAAATTAGTAAAGGACAGGAACAATTCACAAATGAATGAAATGCAAACTACTAATAGACGTGGACTCTTCACTGGAATGGGGACAATGTCTTCTCTTTTACTTTATTGTATCATTCTTTGTGGAGCGGGAAGGATCAGTCTGGGGAAACTGGGCTTTTCCCACTGAAGGAAAGGAAGCCAAAATTTCCCTGCCTCCTAAGAGAAGCTGGGGTCACAAGGAGGTACACAATGAATGTAAGCTGGAGTTACAAGAGACAGGCCATCTCCATCCCATTTCCTTGATGTTGCCCCACTACCCTCATGACATTGGGCTAGGAGGCTCCTCATTGGAATGTGAGGTGTTCCCAGCGCTTTAGGGCCTCTCAGTTCTATGCAGGTTCTCAACCAGCTGGCATGATGGGTGAACTTTTAAGGATACCAGTGCTCCATAGAGCACATCAAAGTGGGCCTCTTTCTCTCCCATCTGAGTTACAGTATTAGATTTGATTTGTAGTGGCATTTTCTTATTCATATGAGACACAGTGATGGTCTTAGAACATGGTTTTTCTTATTGAGCTAGACTGGTTCATAAGTTATTGAAATAAGAAGTTCTCCCACATAGTAAAACCTCTTATAAAGTGAAGAAAATGTAAAGTTAGGCATTAGCATTTGATTTCCCAGATTGTCTCTTAAGGGTAATAGTTAAGGTCGTGGGCGTAAGAAAGGCTTCTCGTGTGCTGCCCGTAAGGTGGTTATTGGTAGGGTCCTTACCTAACCGAAGTACACTCAGTCTTACCTCAGCCTTGAGTGTTTACCTGGCCACTCGACAGAAGAGGATTCATCAGCATCTTCTGACCCACCATCTCCTCTCTCTTAAGTGATCTGCAAATATTTCAGAGTTGGGGGAAAAAAAGGCTTTTGAATTTCACCCACAGGCTTACCACCAATTTCAGCCACAGACCAGTTACCCCCGCCTCTTCTTTCTTAAGTCCTTTCAGAGGACGGTGACTGGGAGTAGGGGGCCGGAACTGGTATGCATTGGTCAGAGCCGTCCTTCAAACTCTTTAAGCAAAGTTGGGGAGGGAGGATGAATGCCGGCAACACGAGTCTTAATTTTATCAAAATGGGTCTTTAATTTTATGGGTAGCTTTTTTTTTTTTTTTTTTTTTTTTTTTTTGCCGTACGTGGGCCTCTCACTGCTGTGGCCTCTCCCCCTGTGGAGCACAGGCTCCGGACGTGCAGGCTCAGCGGCCATGGCTCACGGGCCCAGCCGCTCCGCGGCATGTGGAATCTTCCCGGACCGGGGCACGAACCCGTGTCCCCTGCATCGGCAGGCGGACTCTCAACCACTGCGCCACCAGGGAAGCCCTTTATGGGTAGCTTTGTGTGGAAGGGAGTGGTAATGCTACAGTGAGTGTTGCTTTAGGAATTACACCTTTAGCCCTGTGACAGCTCAGCACAGCTGCCTGTACATAGCTTGCCGTCCCATCTGTTACGGCTTCCTGTTTTGCTTTGTGTCCGTTGCTGGCTTTGCAGTCTGCATAATTAATAACAACCTCTTTATTTTCCCAGTGTTCGTGTTTGTGCGCTCAGGACTTCTATTCAGTTTGTTCAAGCTCGAGAGAACGTTTGATTGGTTTCAAATGGCCTTCTGTTAAACTGTGAGCAAAATTAATTTGATTATCCTTGAAATGATTGGCATCCAAGCTGTATTTGTAGCATTTATTTGCATGGAAACACTGAAGAGTTCTGTCTTGTCATACTGTGCAGGCTGAGATGTTGATCTGTATTCCAGGAAAGCCTCCTATAAAATTGGTGCATCCTCACTGAGCCGTTCTGCTTTTTGTTGAGCCAATATTAATCAATTCAGCAAACGTTTCATGCATCCAGTGCTGGGCTCTGTTTCGGGGAGGGAGAGAGAAACATCTAAGTCAGTGTTTGCTGTGCAGAAGCAATCTTACTGGTAAGAGGAGACTATGATTATATGAAAAGCTAAACAACAAGCCATCGTTATTCACGTCATAGCATCTTACTTTGAGTGTATTTCTTCAGTAATTGGGATCGCCTTTCAGAAGCAAGGGATTAGGAAGGAAATCTAATGTAGTTGGTAGAGCTCCTGCACTGTGCCCACCTCCAGCTTAGTGGATTCTTTCAGCAGGTTTTTGAGCATCTCTATGTATACTTCTGTTCATAGTGTCTCTTATAGAGCTTGATAAAGTTGGGATAAGGGTCATAAGTGTAGGATTTGCACTGAGATTGTAACTTTGAGGAAAAATACCAACGTGCTTGTCTAATGTAGCTTCTGTTTTAATAGCTTTTATTACAGTTATCTTATTCATTCTTCAGACTGAGTTCCTTGAGGGTATGTGGACAGTATCTTTACGATCTTCATGTTAGCACAGTGGTTCTCACTTTGCACATCAGAATCCTGTGAATGACAACCACCGCAAAAATGCCAGGGCCCACCCCTGGCGGGGGGTCTGATTCCAGGGTTACGGTTGGGGAGCTTTTAAAGAAGCACCACAGGTGAGTCTAATGTACAACAGCATTGAGGACCATCGGCCTGACACATGGTAGTGATGAGTGAATTTTTTCATTTTGATGTGTTTAAAAACGTGTCGGGAAATAGGACCTGTGGTATGTTGTAGGTCTGTTGTGAATATGAACTGTGTCTTTGATACCCAGCAGCACTTGGTGCCGGGTGATACCTGTTCTAGGTGCTCCAGACGACCCAGGTAGTTCTGAGGGTTAACTTTTGCTCCCCCTTTTTTAATTTGAGGAGAGAAGAGATAGAAAGAAAGGATATGTGTGTTTGAGAGCCTTCGCTTTTCCCTTCTTGAAGGAATCAGCAGTTCCTTGTGTCCTAGTCTAGAAGTAGAGCTAATAAATAAAGCTGTTGCGACCTGGGACACCAAGAGCACGAAGAGAAAAGGAGAGAGGAGTGTTAGCGGAGGTTATCTGGCCGAGTCTGGAGGAATGTTTGGGTGTCACAGCTGGGGGGAGGGCGGGGCTGTTTCACCAGCAAGGATGCGGCCAAATGTCCTGTAATGCCGAGGTTGAGAAACCCTGGAATAGGGGATAAGGAGGGGACTAGAAGGCAGAGAGGATACTGAAGCAGTAGCGTCACAGATGGCTGTTTCTGCCACACCCGTCTGCTGTTTGCTGTGTTATCCCCTCTCCCAAATCCTCTAGAGTCAAGAGCACTGTTTTTTTTGCCCTTATCTGTAGATAGGATTGTGACTGCCAGCTGTGTATGAGCCGTTAACAATGAATATTTTAATACTTTACCTATAATAAAATATACTTGAAAGAGTCCTTCAGTTATTTTCCATCTCTACGTTTGCTTGCACGGGACAGTATTCAATCACACACACAAAATGAGCCAGTAATTTTTGTTCTGTTTTGCTTATGTTTTCAATAAAGGATACTAAGAACGATCAGTAAAATGGGAAAAAAAAATTAAAAAAGTAAATCCAGGAAAGCAATCAATCAGTCCATCTCTGAGAGAACCAGAATAAAAGGAAAATTTCCGATCTTAACAAAGGCTATCTACTAAAATCTTACTTTTTAAACTGCTGTTTCCTACAGCATCCTTTGTAAAGGAGGAGTTTGCGGCAGTACAACTGTCTCCCGTTTAGGAATGGATGAGAAAATACAGTCTATACGTCTTTTTTTTTTTTTTAAAACCACTACACGGTAACTGGTAAAAATAAACTAGATTTTAAAAAAAGAACCATCAGTGGGAATGTAAAGAAAATGAATTTCTTAAAAGGAGTTTAATTTTAATATTCCACAGCCTCATCATAAGAAAAGAGTATTAAGAGTTGAACACGTACGTGGGCTGTTGGTGTGAGGTAATGGTGCCAATTTCCTTGTGTCTTTGTTCAGTTACAGCTTACAACTACTTATCCCTATTCTAGGCTGTTTAGATGAAAATGAATTTAATTTTGTCATCGCTGCCCTGATAAAACTCTCCGTTTTTTCATGTTCTAGGAAAGTGGCAAGATGCCAAGAAGGAAAGCAACAACGAAACCAAAAATAAGTTGGGGAGAGAAGGAACCAGGGGGATTAAAGTAAAACCATAAGCACATCCTTGCTTGTCAGTCCCTCTACTTTATGCATGAGACCAAGGAGGAGGTTATTTAGGAGAAGCAGGGTGGTAGAGGGGCTGCCTTGGCAAGCCCTTAACCTTTCTGCACCTCGGTTTCATCATCTCTGAAATAGTCTCTACATCATAGGATTCCCATAAGGATTAAAGAGAGTGAATAGGTATAAAGTGCTCAGGACAGTGTTGGGTGTTTCACTGTGGTGGTGATGGTGATGATGATGATGATGATGACGATATGAGAATGATTTTTTATTCCCTCTGAATACTTGAGCTGTGTTGGAAACTGACAGAGACCATGGATACACTCTTGTGGGATGTCTCCCATAGAGCCACCTGCAGGACAGCCCTCTCTCCCTTTGAAGTGGGTGGTGATGAGGCTGAGAGTTTGTGGGGTCCTCAAACTGGGGGGTTTCAGACGTTCTGTAAAGACTGTTGCCAATAGAATGAATTTCCAGAGGAGGATAGAGTGATTTATGTGATGAAATATGTTTTTAAGTTTTTATAACATAATAAAACCATTACAGTTAAGTCTCTGTCATCCATGTATAGATTTTCCACAGCAATATTTGAATCTTGAGCAGGTATTTCTTTAGAATTTACTACATTCTCAGAGTATATAATAGTTTTATGGTTAGTGTAAGCAACATGTGGTAAGGAATTAAAAGCGTTCTTTGATAAAAGCATAATACATATTCGAAAAGCAATGGTTACGTTTTATTAAGGCTGCTTTGGATTATCCATTCCGTGGTTCATCCCCACTGATGCAAGTGGTTGATAGTCAGCTGGACTCGTTTGGATTTCCACATCAGGGTAGGCAACACAAAGCCCAAGATGCACAGGAGGTGTAGTTGTGGTAAAGAAATGGCACAGGTTTTTGGCCACTGTCCCTTTAGATAAACAGCCTGAACACGTCCTGTGACTCTCACAATCAACCCGATAATATGGTTCTTCAACCCCCCGCCCCCCATAACGGTGAGCAGGGTGATGCTGGGAACTGTTTCATACCCATTTTCTTCCTACTGCACCTTTGTGTTGGGGATAAGCACTTAAAGTACTGTTCAGTTACATAGTGAATTGGTGGAGACTAACGCCTCTTAGTAGTTGAACTTGTACAAAGGAGGAGAACTTGTGTTCTGAAGCCTTCTAAGAGCACACTGTTCATTAGGTTTTTCCATCTCGATTGGTCAGTAACTCACTGAGGGGAGTGGATAGAAACTGGACTGAACAAGTGATCTGAGGCAGAAGAGGTCTAGATTGATGGTGCTGGTCTCCCCTAATTCTGTAGGTGATGCTTGCTTGTGTCCACAGCATTGTTTCCCTAAACCCAGTGAAAGACGGAGCATATGCTGCTTTTCGCTCTTAGCTGGAGGGAGCTCTTACTGTTCTGGAAGGGGGCCGCTGCTCTTTGTTCGGTTTCTCCTCTGAGGTGGCCAAGCGAATGTAAGTCCAGCTTCGTTTTTGGCAGATTGAAAACAGGATGTCACTGATCATGGAGGAGAGTGAAATCTGGCTGATCTCAATGTTTGTTTCGGTGGTTATGTAAACTTTGATTTTGAGAAGTTATTTTATTCTTCCAGATAACAGATTTACATACTGGAAAAGGGACAGGACCAAATTGCTCTTGAGATATTTGAGTAATACAAAACATTTCTTTGGTAAGAAATTCATGCCCTGAAAAATTGGAAGGAGGTTTGAATTGTTAATGGAAAGGGGACTAGGAACTAGAACGGAGAGGAAACTGAATTTTTTGTTATAATATGCCATTTTGTAAAATTGGAATTTTTGATCATGTGGCTGAATGGTATAATAAAAAAGTACATTCCCACCCATATCATATTCATCCAGAATTAGGTCATATGTCCCAACCCCATATATCGAATACATTTCTCTGAAAATCCTAGTTCAGTGATAATTCCATTCTGTGCAGAGACACTTTCTATTATTTTTTCTTCGTAAAACGATAAATCTTGTCACCTGTTGGTCATAATCCTGTCTCCTGGAGCCGTGTAGAATAAATCTCTTACCTACGTTCAGTTTTTATTTGTTTTTATTGTTAGAGTCTTAAAATTGAAAACCGTAATTGGTTGTAAACAAAAATGGTCTGCTTTCCTGAACTCCTCTCCTGCCAGCTCACTCCTAAAGGCAACCACTTGTTCAGATTGGTTTATTTCCTTCCAGGCTTTTAAAGGTGTGCATATATTATACATGTGCAGGTTTCGTTTCTATTTGTTTTTAAAATGGGATTGTACTATGTGTATGGTTCTCTAGCTTTTTTTAACTGAGCAATTACAGTATGGTTTTCTTTCCATCTTAGACATGAAAGGCTGTCCTTCCCGCCCCCCCCCTTTTTTTTTGACAGTTACATCATTGTCAGATGTACTATAATTTATTTAATCATTCCATTATTGTTAGATACCTGGGTTATGTGGAACATGGATGATCTTGAACACAGATCAAACGCACCTGAGGGTGCTGCTTCCCTTGTAGCTGTTTCTGCGGCTGTTTTCTCTCATTACCCTCATATACCACAGGGCCTGCTGGAGGTAGGGGCCTCCTAATTGTCTCCTCCAGACCATTCTCCCACCATCCTCCATGAAAACACCCACCTTTGGCTATCCTGTCAGGTTATACCACTTCCCCTCCTTGTTACTCACTGACTGCCTCACTCCCCACCCTCCACCCTAATTCCTACAGGATTTTAGTGTCTTTATTCCCTTCCTGCTGCTCCTATGATCATTCTTGGTCTACTTCTCCAGTGACCTTTGACCCCAGCTCAGGTACTCAGTCTCATAGGCCCATAATATGGGATTTTGCACTTCTAAAAATTACAGATTTCACCAACTTTGTGGTTAATTATTTTCCTCATTTACTTAAGCAATAAAGTGTTATTTGTTCATAACCGTACCTTCAGAATACACAGTAGCTGGGATCTGACCACTTCTGCTGGGCTGATCCAAACCTTTATCATCTTTTTTTTTTTTTTGCAGTACACGGGCCTCTCACTGCTGTGGCCTCTCCCGTTGCGGAGCACAGGCTCCGGACACACAGGCTCAGCGGCCATGGCTCACGGGCCCAGCCGCTCCGTGGCACGTGGGATCTTCCCGGACCGGGGCACGAACCCGCGTCCCCCGCATCGGCAGGTGGACTCTCAACCACTGCGCCACCAGGGAAGCCCCTAAACCTTTATCATCTTGAGCTGTGACAATTGCCGTAGCTTCGTAGCTGGTCTCTTTCCTCCTTCCCACTACTAGCACTCCTGCTGCTAGCACTCCTCCTCCTTCCATGCCTTCAGACTGTTCTCAGCCCAGCCATACCATAGTCAGCCTGTTAAGCTAGAAGTCAGATCACGCTGGCATCTCTGCCCCCAGCTCGCAGCGGTTCTCGTCTCAGTTCAGAGGGAAAGCTACAGAATCCTTGCAGCGTTCCTGTCTGCCTGCTCCGCCCTCCCCTCCCCTCCCCTCGCTCTCTCCATCCCAGTCACACTGGACTCCTTGCTGCCCCTGGAACACTTCAGGCATATTCTTGCCTCTTGGCCTCTGCCGTTGCTCCCCCTCTGCTTGCGACGTGCTTCCCTAGATATCCACGTGGCTCCGTCCCTCACCTTTTCAGGCTTCTGTTGGAATATCACCTTCTCCGTGAGGCCTTCCCTGACCACTAGAATGTAGGTCCCATGAAGGCATGATCTTTTTTAAAAAGAGAAAAAGCTGTTTCTGTCTCCTGTTCAGCACTGTGTCCCAGTGCTTAGAATAGTGACTGGCATGTTGTGGGTGTTTGTCGAATGAGTTGCATGACTGTAGTGGTTATCAGCCTTTCTTTTTATCGTTTCCTTTCCTTTTTTTGTACAAAGTTAGAACTTCACTGGACAGACAAAAGCTAGGACACAGACTTTGTTTTTTTTCGTATAAACAAAATATTAGAGTTAGCTTATTGTGAACCAGCTCTGTAAATATGTTACACCTTTCAGCATGTTATAATTTTCAAATCAACTTTACGTATTCCTATTTAAGGCTGATACCAGCCCAGCGTGGGGGTAGGCGGTGGAATCAAAATTTCATGGAAGAGCAAATTGAGGCTCAGAGAGGTGTTTTGTTCACAGAGCAGCTGCTAAGTGGAAAGCTGCTCTGCAGACCTATCTTTTTTCATTCCAAGTGAAGGACTCCTGCTTTCTCATTTAGAAGCATCTCAAAATGACAAAAACATGGTGGGGGTCTTCTTTGAAAGCCTGGGGACTGTGCCCTGATTTCTTACTCTAGATTTCGCCTGCCTTTTGTTTCCATTTGGAAAGCACATAAAATAAATGGTTCACTTAAAAATTCCTGACAATGACAGAGCAACAAGTTTTATTTCTCTCACCTGTGGAGGAAGTGGCCTCCACCCAGTTTTACTGAATTAGGAGGGAAGTGATTTTTTCAAGTGATAAAAAGAAAGAAAATTCCATGCTCTTCCCAGAGGAGGAGTTCAACAATTGGGAGAATGGCGTGAGACCATATGTTGGTTTGTAAAAGGATATAACTTGTAAAGATGTTTCCTTTGATGCCTGTGATGAATATGGATGTGTTTCCCTTCTAGAGGGTCCTGATTAAATTATTCAATTAAGCAGGGAGTTGGAGGATCTAAATATAGGGAGAGGGTTCAGGCTGTCCTGCCTGGCGGGTGTCAGCTCACCCCTACAGATGTGCGTGTTTGTTGTCATAAATAACACCTGCCAGATCAGTGGAGAAGGAGGAATGTTCCAAAAAATGAAATACAGCAGAGTATTCTTCTTTTTTAAATAAAAGGGACAGTTTTTTTCCACCCTTCGGCCTATTCCATTTTCATTTGTGAATTTGGCATTTGAATTACTGATTTTTTTTTTTTTTCTAAACCTGATTCATAGACTTTAGAATCTGTTCTGGTTTCAAGTGTAAATCTACCACTTACTAGAATATGATCTTGAAAAAGTTACTTAACCTCTGATCCTTAGGTTTATTACTAAAATCGAGAGAATGCTATACATCTTGAAAGATTGCTCTAAGAAGTCAATACGATCCTGTTTGTAAAAACGACCAATAGAATCCTTGCATAAGGTAATAGCTCAATTAAAATAATTTCTTTCATTTGTTAATGATGGAATCATTCCTAACTGGTCACTTTTGGGAATTTACTGCATTTAGCAGGCTTTGCAGTCAGTAAAATTGCTATACTACGATAACAGTGACTCAAAGCAAAGAGTTTTTTCTGAGAGACAACGACTGTATACTTTTTCCGCTTATAGTCTGTACAGTTGAATTTGCAAATGTCCCTGCTCTGCAGTTCCCAGTGTCTGAGGAGTAAGCACTTGCGAGCCAAATGAGTCTATACAATTCTTGAGTTGAGGTGACTGCAGATGAGATTTATCAGAGTGAGGCCTTTAGGACCTGGATATCTTGAAAGGCTACCACGTGCTGAAGGACAGCTTTCCATTACAAGCATGAATTCGAGAATAGGGATTCAGGGGGATTAAGGAAGGTTATACAACTTCTAGAGAAGTGGTAAGGAGATGTAGAAATAAGCCAAGCTTGTTTGTTGAAGTTGAGGACAGCAAGAAAACTTTTAAGTGTCTCCAGTCTACTTTAACTAAACAAGTAATCGTCTCGTGCAACAAAACAGAACTGACACTTGTTACTCTATAAGGGAAGCTCTGTGACTAAGAAAAATTGACCAGGTGCCCTGTCAGCAGCCTGAATTTGTCAGGATGGAAGGACTTGTGTATGCAGAGCAGAACCAGAAAGAGTTCTTGTCTTGAAGGATTTTCTAACACAACGAACATATATTAAATAGCATACTTGGTGCAACTAAACGCATAAACTACGGCCCTGTCCTTAGAGACGCATCTAAGTGCGACATCCCTAAATGCCTTGCTTCATTGTCATCAGGGGGATGCTGCTTTTGGTTGAAGTGTCACCGCTCACGATGAACTTCCAACTGGTAGGTGGTAAGCTCTTCTTTCTGATTCCTAAGGTTCCTACTCACTTAACACTGTTGAGAGACCACATCCCGGCAGCCCTTGCTAGCATGTCCCTCAGGTCACACCTGAGAGATGGTAGACCGGCAGTTAGTGCCTGTGTTTTAAAGGCACCGGTACCTGCATGACTTCATTATGAACAATAGCTTTCAAGAGCTGGTCCTCTCTTCCACCTTCACCCCCTCGTTTCTCCAGATTTGGAAAACTAACCTCTGAAAAGAATTTTTTAATGAAAAAGAGGCAAACTAGCTCTTCTGTGTCATCAAACTGACATTTAGAAAGTTGGGAAATGTTTGGAAGTAACCGAAACAAGGCTTTACAGTAAGAGGCTCAGGAAAGTGAAGTCTGCCTTCTGGATGTTTGTCACAGCAGGACTTTGCTATAAGACCAGCAGAATTCTGTGATCGCCAGTGGATCTTTTTTTTTTTTTTTGTAGAAAGTATTATTAAAACTGTTTTTTAATTTTTTCTTTATTCTTTTTCAGATTCCTTTCCCATGTAGGTTATCACAGAATATTGAGCACAGTCCCCTCTGCCATGCAGTAGGTCCCTGTTGGTTGTCCATTTTAAACGCTGCAGTATGTACACGTCAATCCCCGACTCCCAATCTGGCCCTACCTGCCAGTGCATCTTCATCTCGCTTTCTTGTGTAGGGACTTGGTTTAAATAGATTTTCTTTTTCTGAGGACTCAGAGTAGAGTTCCTGTTAGCCCAACTTCCCAGCAAAGAAGTAGGTAGTTTAAAAGTGCTTTCAAGTCTGTAAAAGAAATGGAGAGAGGTTTTATTCATCCTCACTTTCTTCTTGTTCTAGGATTTTTTTCCCCCTTTATTTTGGTTAGCGGTGAGCTTTACTTAGCTACATTTGACCCGTTTGAAATTGAGAAATGTTGAGTGAAGGTCCGGGGCTAACTGCTCGTTTAAAACAGAAAGAGGAGGGGCTTCCCTGGTGGCGCAGTGGTTGAGAGTCTGCCTGCCGATGCAGGGGGCACGGGTTCGTGCCCCGGTCCGGGAGGATCCCCCATGCCGCGGAGCGGCTGGGCCCGTGAGCCATGGCCGCTGAGGCTGCGCGTCCGGAGCCTGTGCTCCGCAACGGGAGAGGCCACAGCAGTGAGAGGCCCGCGTACCGCAAAAACAACAACAACAACAACAACAACAAAAAACAGGAAAAGGAAAGGCAGAGGGACTTCACCTGTTTTCCCCTTCAAGACAAGTATCTCAAAGCCAGATGAGTTCCTAATTGCAGTAACCGGGGAAAAGAAACATTTGAACAGGTTATTTGTTGAAAGGACATCACAGAATCACAGACCATCGTTGCTTTGGGATATTTTCTGAGACTAGCTGGAGAAAACCCATCTCCGTTTTTATTTTCATTGTGATGGCATTATACTTGTGTAGCAAATTTTAAGTCTTTTTTTTCCCCTAAGAGTAGATAAAGGTGTATCATCTTCCTTAAGGAGCTGTACGATCAGTCATTGATGATGCTTTATTAGGAATTGTTTGGAGTTGGTACCACTCTGGTTGTGTCCTGTATATCCAGAGTACTGTCTCTGCCTGTCCTCATGACTGGTTTCCCTGGGTACCGTTCACAGGGTTGGTTCTCCAGCTGGGAGCCTTCCTACTCAGCCAGTATGTGGGGTGTCTGTGGTTCTACTTTTTTTTTTTTTTTTTTCTTTTGCGGTACGCGAGCCTCTCACTGTTGTGGCCTCTCCCGTTGCGGAGCACAGGCTCTGGACGCGCAGGCTCAGCGGCCATGGCTCACGGGCCCAGCCGCTCCGCGGCATGTGGGATCTTCCCTGACCAGGGCACGAACCCGTGTCCCCTGCATCGGCAGGCGGACTCTCAACCACTGCACCACCAGGGAAGCCCGGTTCTACTTTTAAGTAATAAGTATTTTAGCTTTTTCAAAAGTTTGGTCGTTCCCAGTTCTTCGGGACTTTGGATTAATTCTGTAGCCTAATTTTATTTAGGCCTAATGAATATGGTTATGGTTTTCACCCCCCCACCCTGCCTTTTTTGTGAATTCTCCATCCTACTCTTACCAGCAAAGCTCATTGCAGTTCTTGGCTTAATGGTGGGTTGCTCTTTATGTTTTAAAATACATGCTGGCATTGAGTCTCTGGAATATTTTTCTTTGCAGCCTTCATCTTTTTAAGCAATTTTAACCTGAATCTATAGTGTGTGTCTGTGATTCTGTGGTTCCTATGAGTGTCAGGAATGTTTGAGTGTCTTTTTTTTTATCCCCCTTGGGAATCATGATCTGTTTTGATGATTCTGCTTTTGGTTCGGGGTATACATAGGGTTGATGTGGGTACCTGAATGAAATGAAGTACGTTAAAAAAAAAATAGTCCATTTTGGAGTAACGAAAAGTTACATTACAGATCCCCTGGTATATTAGCTTTCTGACTCTTTTTGATGTTTTAATTTAGCTAAGCATCTCGGGGGAGGCAAGAGTTCTCATCAGGCCTTGAATCCTACCTGAAATCGGATGTTAGGCTAGACGACACATACCTTTCCACAGAACTAATGAATATTGCGGCCAGTCACTTTATACAACACACCTCTGGTGTACTTTACATCTCCGTGGCATTCAGGTGAGGTATTTGGTGAAATAATTTAGATACAACTACCGAACTACAGAAATCATATAGTTTGCTTGTGATTTCTCTGAAGCCGCACAGTAGCTCTTCTTTAGGAGCTATAGTCTTACTTTTTCTGTTTCTTCACAAGATCATCGGTTTAAGAAGAGCTAGTGGTATAAGTCAGGAAATATGCATACAGTTTATTTAGTTACTTGGAAATACTTGTTTCCCCCGCAAAATGGATCAGGCATTTTTTTTACAGAAAGATAATTTTTGTAAAGTTTTCGTTTTTCTTAAGTAACACATCCAACGTTTGCACAGTTAATCAGTTAATCAGTACCCGTGCGTTTAGTTGCTTGATTCTTTTGATCTTTATGCCTTGATGTTTTACCATTAGAGTTAAGACAGTAATGAACCAAAGAACAAGAAGTCGGGGGTGGGGGAGAGTTGCTTGCTTCATTGACAGTAGACCATTTATCTCCTTTTTTTAAGGTACTAGCAGGGAGTCTTTGATGTTTTTCCCCCCAGTCACTTTTTTGGAGCATGTATTTCGTGCTGATTTTATTGAATCATTTCATTATTCCCTCAGTATTTAAAGGAATCAGTCGTTTTGTCTAGTTCACTGCATTGCGTGCCAGTGCAGGAGCTGTAACAGCACTGGTCTGCAGCTGTAGAGGGCGACTGCCCATTGTCTGTCTCCTCTCCTCCTCCTTCTGTTAAAAGTACTTGCTTTGGGCTTCCCTGGTGGCGCAGTGGTTGAGAGTCCGCCTGCCGATGCAGGGGACACGGTTCGTGCCCCAGTCCGGGAAGATCCCACATGCTGCGGAGCGGCTGGGCCCGTGAGCCATGGCCGCTGAGCCTGCACGTCCGGAGCCTGTGCTCCGCAACGGGAGAGGCCACAACAGTGAGAGGCTCGAGTACTGCAAAAAAAAAAAAAAAGTACTTGGTTTGTAGCACACCCCCCTGCCTTTTTATTGTGCTTCAGATACAAATTAGAATAATTTCCTTTTAAAACTTTCAGTGGGAATCTGGAATCTGAGGTGTGGCATGGCAGAGAGTGTATTTTGTTGATATTCACACAGTTGGATAATTACATGTTTCTCTGCTAGATGATGATGAAGAAAATGCCATTGTTGTGAAGTTGGCTAACGAGGTTTCCTTTCAGTATAGAGCAAGTCTCACAGCAGTTAAAGGTATTTTACAACTTCTTCCTTTTTTCCTTGTAACATTAAGGAATACCACATAAGTTGCAGAATTCAAGAGCCATGTCAAAAGGACGATTATAAGAGTATTTTTCTCATTTGGTTCTGGCATTGCTAATAGAAATCCTTCCCGTGGACAAGACTCCATAGGGAAAGGGCCTGACTTTAGAACTCTGTTTTAAACTGCATTTTTATTACTTCCAAAATCGGGTCACACTGTAAGTGCAACCTGATTTATAAGTAGACTTTGTATGGGGCTTGAGTTAATGAATTGAGGTTTTGATTTGTTTTGTTTTTTGTGTGTAATTTGCAAATATTTGTGTATAGAGGCTTTTAAAAAATTTGAAAGTAACAGTTTTTTATTAAAGAATGTTTGAAAAGTTTTAACAAGTAGGGGAGAGAGAGAGAGATTATTACCCTTCCAGACCCAGCCACCGTTACATGCTTTGGTATATTTACATAGTTGTTCATGTTATGTATACCGTTATTTTGGTCTATTTACATAGTTGTTCATGCTGTATATACCATTTTACATCCTGCTTAAGGTGTTTTCCCAGTTATTTTTATGAACATAATTTTTTAAGGGTTACATAATATTCTATTGAGTGGATTATACTACATCTTACTTATTTTCCAACTTTTAGATATTTCTTTTTTTCCTTATAATAAAGAATGCTCTAATGAAAATCATTATGCAAAAATTTTTTACCTTCCAGTGCAGTGTTTCCTTAGAGTAAATTTCTAGAAGTGAAGTTGCCGGAACAAAGATCTCCCTATTTTTTAAGGCTTCTAGGGGGTTCTTTACCAGATGAGTGCTTTTGCTTCTTTGTCACTGTGAAATGTTTGTATTTGGAGAAGAGGGAAGGAAATCTCTGTTTGCTGACTCATGTTTTTATTTTGCACTTTAAACTGATAATGCCACTTAGCTTTTGACATAAACTAAAGCAGGAAGTACCAAAAGGGGCAGAAAAAGAATGAGTTGCCTTGCCAAGGCCATAGTGTCATGGACACATTTGAGTTCCTGATGGGAGGTAGGTTACTTGTTTGACTTGAATATAAAAAAATGCTTAACTCAAGTAGGCAAAAATCAGTCATCAGCCTGTATTTTGTTTCATATGCACATTTATATGCAAGAGTTTGTGATCTTGTCACTTTAATGTTTTTAGTGGCATCAAACCCCGCAACTGGCCCTGTGGTGTTTGGAGACCGTAGGGTTTTTTTTTTTCATTTTTCATTCCCTGTGTGGAGAAGCCTTTTGTATTGAGGATATCACCTTAGCTGTCTTTCTAAAACATAAATCTAATCACACTGATGTCCTGATTTAAAGCCTTCCATTTGTCCACAGGATAAGATGCATGACAGGCCCTTCACAGTCTTGCCCTGCCTTTATCAGCCTTGTATCATCTACAACAACCGTGAACCCTAGCATTTCTCTGATGTTGGTGAGAACGAGCAATTTAGAAAAGTGGTTTAAAAGTTGAGGCTCTAGAGCCAGACAACATAGGTTCACTCTGGCCCCGCCACTTACAACTGTGCGCATAAAACCTCGGGCAAGTTATTTAGCTTTTCTATTGTATATTTCACTTTCCTTACCTGTAAAATGAGGAAAATAAGAGTGTTCACTAAAGAGGGTTGGTCACAAAGATTAAACTAGTTAGTAGATATAAAGTGCTTGGGACAGTGTCTGTCAAGTAACGATCACTCAGAATTTTAGCTCTGTTGTTTTGCAAAATTCTACTCATCCTTTAATGCTTGTCTGATAGTTCTTCTTTGGGAAAACTTCCTGAAATCCCTGGAATGAACTGTTCTCTCCTTTTCTGCTTTTACACTTTATCGTTTATACCTGTCGTAGAGCTTTTGCCCACAGTGTTACTGTTGGTTCATGGTGGACAAATGCATGGTACACGGGCCGCCTCTTCTATTCCTGCACTCAGGGTTCACCTTGCTGCAGTCCTGGCGTTCCTTCCTGCTGAGGTCTGCACTTGACCCAAGACTCCGCAGTACAGTCCTTTCGCTTGGCATGCAGGGGAACCAGTTTGCTTCAAGAGAGTTCACTGTTTACACACTGGCTCTTGAGGATGGAGACATCTTTGCTCCCATCCTCTGTGGATACCGTAGGTACTTAGCAGGCGCTCAGTGCAGCTTTGCTGAATGAATGTCACTTTGAGCAGTTAAAGCAAAGGTCTGCAATGGTGGTCCTTAATCTCCCCAGCTCCCCACATACTTATACGTTCTATAACAAACCCCCCATCAGTGCTAGAGTTTGAAACAGCCCCAGGTGACTTTGATATAAACTCACCCCCTCTATTTGAAAACCATTGACCAAAATACAAAAAAGCAGTTTTTGAAGTCGAAGAAAAGGACATACAGAATAAGAAGAAAGGTATTTATTCATTTTATAAATTGCTGCTAGAGGACAAGGAAAAGAAGTTGCCTTTCTTGTTCTTTGGCACAGTTAACCTTTAGTCAAAGTAAATGATCATTTCAGGAGGTACACTCTGGCCAAGTGTGGCTTTTGATGGTAGCATAGTTTTGTTTTCTCTTTTTCTGTTCAATGAAAATAACGCCAGCTTCAAAGCACTGGTAAAACTCTCTACTTTACAAAAGGAAACAACTGACCCGCTACAGCCTGTTGAATAAGTAAAGCACCACACTTGGCCTTCTGATTCCTTCAGGGAGCTAAATCATTCATCAGACATTTATTGAGACTCTGATATGTGCCAGCAACAGGGCTAGGTCCCAAAGCTAGGAAGACAGTAAGATAGAATTCCTGAGTCATTTTCCTCTAGTGAGGAAGTAGCTATAGACATGCACAGCTGTATGTCTATACCACAAAGTAGCTATAGACATGCACAGTTCGCTATGATAGCTGTTCATAATTATTATCCCTTTGAGTTCTGAGGATCAGTAATGATTTCCCCCTTGTATTCCTGTTATTGGTCAATTGTGCCTTCTCTTTTATTGATTTATAGTTTTTTTTAGAGGAATATCTGATTTTATTCATATTTTCAAAGAGCCAACTTTGATTTTATAGGTTTTCTCTATTTTGTATATCTATATATATTTAATTTTGCTCTCATTTCCTTTTACTGTCTTTAGGTTTAATTTGCTGTTCCTTTTTTTTTCTTTTGATAGATACATAGAAAATTAGTTTTCAGCTTTTTTTCTTTTCTAATATATGCATTTAAGACAACACATTTCCTGCTAAGCATGGATTGAGCTACGTCTTACAAGCTTTGATGTGTCATATTTTTATAATCATTCAGTTTAAAATATTTTCTAATTTCTCCTGTAGTTTCTTTTTTGACCCATGCATTATTTAAAAGTGTAATTATTTTCAATAACAATACTTTTGGCACTTATTCTTGGTTATACTATGATCAAAGGACATATTCTGTATGGTTTTATTCCTTTGATATGTGTTGAGATTTGCTTAATGGCTTATTATATGGTCAATTTGGATAAGTATTCCATGTGTTTTTGAAAGCATTACGTATGTTACAGTTGTTGGGTGCATACACGAATTGAGTCAGGTTTTTAAACATGTTGTTACTCTTCTATATCTGTTGATTTCTGTTTGCTTGTTTAGTCATTTACTGTGTTAATCTCCCACTAAGATTGTTAGTCATTTTAATTCTGTCAGTTTCTGCTTTATGTGTTTTAAAACTGTGATTACTTGGATAAAAAATTGGGATTGTGATGTATTTGTATTTAACATTATGAAATGTCCCTCTTTTATCCCTGGTGATGCTTCTTACTTTACAGCTTCTTTTGCCTGATGTGATAGCTGTGTGAGCTTTTTTGGTTAGAATATGCATAGTATATTTCTTTCCATATTTTTTTTTCTTTCAGCCATTTTCTGTCTTTATATTCGATGATGTGTGTCTCTTGTAAGTACAGTATAGTTAAGTGGTGTCCCTACCCCTACCCCTGTCTTTTGCTTGGCAAATTTAGTCTCTTGATATTTAAGTAATTCTTGAGACTTTGAGGATTAGCTATGAATCTTACTGTTTTCTATTTGTCCCATCTATTATGTGCTCTTTTTTCCTTTTTCTTAAGTTTTTTTGGATTAAGCATATTTTAAAAAATAATTCCATATTTTTAACTCCTCTATTACCTTTTTATGGTTTTTAAATTCTTTCAGTTGTTGCTTTATTATGACATGAATTCATAACATACCAACAATACTTTAATGCTTTACCACAACCTGGGTAAGACAAGGACCTTAGAAATCTGACTTCATTTACCCCTTCTGCTTTTTTTTGTTATGCATTTTAATTCTGTATTTTAAACACCACAAGACATTCCTATAATTGTTCTGTAAAGTCAGTACCCTTTTGGAGCTCTTCGTTCTTTCCTTCAGTTCCTTGCTTTTCCCTTGTGCCTGAAAATTCCTGCTGGAAGCCAGTTCTCAGATTTTGTTTGTTGGAGACCATATTTATTTCATAGTCATTTTGCATGATTTTTCTCCACTAAGTATAGAATTCTGAGTTACCAGCTTTTTATTTGTAGGCTAAAGATGTCATTTCACTGTCATCTGGTTTCCATTGTTTCTGTTGAAATGTCAGCTGTCAGCCTTATTGTACTCATTTTGAAAGTATTGTGTCTTTTTAAAGACTTTTGTGGTAGGTTTTCAGCAATTATACTGTGATATGACACATTAAAACTTGTGGATACCTTTCTATCTCTCCTTCTTTGGATTTATAGGCCTTCATGAATCTGTGGCTAGACATCTGTTGTCACTTTTGGAAAATCTTTGGCCAGTATCTACAAATATTTCCTCTCCCACAGTTTTTCTCTCCTCTTTTCCCATCATCTTGTTCCAGTCTAGTATTAAGATGATTCTATTAAGATGATTCTAGGCTGTGTTTCAGTGTTTGTAAACACTGGTCCATTTCAGTTTTGCCCTTGCACACTAGGGCATACCTCTTCAGGGGTCTCAACTGAAAGCCTGGTATGTTTACCAGGCCCTCAACTCCATTTTTCTTTTTTCTTTTTTTTTGGTCTCCTCAGCACTATGAGACTACTGAAATCTCTGTTTGGTTCTTTAGCCTCTTTCGGCTTGGCTACTCACAGCACAGGCATTGGCAAATAAATGCCTTGAGAAGAAAAGCAATGAAGAGTGTTCAGCTTATTATTTCATTGCTTTTCACATCTCTCCAGCATCTTGGCCCCTCATGTCCTGTGTACTTTGGTTGCTCTTTGATACCTTTAAAAAGTTGGGTTTTTTCCCCTCTGATTTGTTCATTTGTATTTTATTCAGCTTTTATAGTTATTTTGGGGAGGAGGTTGGTTTGGTACCTGCTACTGACTCTTAGCCAGACTTGGTACAAAGTTATCATCTTTAATCTTTTTCACCGTTTGTGTTTTTATCTGGTGAAGAGTAACTAGAAAGTTTAAATGAGACAACTTGACAGAAGTATTTGGTACAGTACGTGTTCACGTGCTTCATTCCTTTCATGTCGATAAAAAGCAAATTTGAAAAAGTAGGGGGTAAATTTCTTACCGTACTTGCCTGATAGCCCATAGGCATAGGCTAGTTTACTGGTTTACTGAATAAATACCCTAAAATGTTGCTGCATTTATATAGTGTAAATATAACTACCTTTTTTATAGCGTAAGACATACTTGAGGAACAAACCAAAATAGATGTTAAGACTATTGCATTTTTACTTTTTCCTTTTGCTTTCAGTTTTTGTTGATTGAGGTGTATTTTGAAATATATATCTTAGAGCCTATAAATGAATCTAAATATAAAACATCACAATATCTGTTGAGAACTTGAACCTTTTTTGCACTAAGGGGTCTGTTGCTTCTATCTCAGAACTCATGTAAACAGTAACATACTCCTTTTTAAAGCTGCATCTCAGTTTATTCATCTATAAAATGGCAGTGATGGTATTACCTAGTTGACAGAATTATTTAAGGGATTAAATACTGTGTTAGTCTGCTTGGGCCGCCATAACAAAATACCACTGACGGAGTGGTTTAAACGGTAGAAATGTATTTCTCACAGTTCTGGAGGCTGGGAAGTCCAAGATGAAGGCTCCAGCCAGTTTGGTTTCTGGTGAAGGCTCTCTTCCAGGCTTGCAGACAGCTGCCTTCTCTCTATGAAGAAGGCCTTTCCTCAGTGGGTGCACACGTAGGGAGGGAGAGAGAAATCTCTCCTTTCTTCTTATAAGGCCACCAATCCAATTAGATCAGGGCCCCATCCTCATGACCTCATTTCATGTTAATTACTTCCTTAGAGGCCCCATCTCCAAATACAGTCACACTGGGGGTGAGGGCTTCAACGTGAGTTTTGGGGGGGACATAATTCAGCCCATAGCATACTGTAATACATAAAAGTGCTTAAAATAGTATCTGGCCCATGGTAATTGTTTCATAAATTGTGATTTTGTGCTAGAGATGATTTTAAACATCTTTTTCCCTTTTTTCTAGGTGCTGACTTTGGGTTACTTTTGGAAACACTAGGAATGGTGATTGCTCCTTTTCAGGACCTCAGCACGAAGAAGCTAAGGATCATCCTATGTCAATAAAGTGAAACCTCTTCTGCTGTCCTTTCACATTTGGGGACGTCTTTCTTTCTCCATCCGCAAGGAGTGTACGTGGTGCCGTCATGAACGTGACAAGTTTGTTTTCCTTCACAAGTCCAGCCGTGAAGAGACTTCTTGGGTGGAAACAGGGTGATGAAGAAGAAAAATGGGCAGAGAAAGCTGTGGATGCTTTGGTGAAAAAACTGAAGAAAAAGAAAGGTGCCATGGAGGAACTGGAAAAGGCCTTGAGCTGTCCGGGGCAGCCCAGTAACTGTGTCACCATTCCCCGCTCCCTGGACGGCAGGCTGCAAGTTTCCCACCGGAAGGGGCTGCCTCACGTCATTTACTGCCGCGTGTGGCGCTGGCCAGACCTTCAGAGCCACCATGAACTGAAACCACTGGAATGCTGTGAGTTTCCTTTCGGCTCCAAGCAGAAGGAAGTGTGCATCAATCCCTACCACTATAAGCGAGTAGAAAGCCCTGGTAAGTGAGCCCTTGGGTGTTGATGCGTTTAGCAGATTTGTACTGTTTCTCAAAATCATTCCTTTCCGTGTTTTCAGTTGTACTTTTCAAATATTAGGGGAAAAGGTACGTTTGTCCGCCCTTGAATATGTCATGCGTTCTAACAGCATAGTCTCTAGTTAATCTTATTTCTTAGGAGCAGGTCTGTGAAAACTGTTATCCCGGTACTCATACCTCTAACTTGTAATAAATTGTTTTCTTTCTAAATTTATTCTGTATGTTTCCCTTTGGCTCTGTGCATTTCTCGAGACAAATTTAGCTGTGATTTTATTGTGAGGGAAGAAAATCAGGAAAGGAAAGAAGCATGGCGTTGCTGTCTACCTACTGGAGGGCAGTTGCCAGTGACATGAATCACTTTATCCTTAAAAATAGCAATTTTTATCATCTCCAGTGGAATTTCGCTATGGCATATTCCCTGTGGAGGATATGAAGGAATTATGTTCTGCTGTGGAATCATTTGATACTATTACTTTATAAGATATTCTTAGTTTTTACATATAAGACCTTGGCCGGTGGGCAGGGGGAGAAACACAGTAAAGGATACACTTTAAAATTTACTTGGCTTTGCCCTCAGATTAGAGTCCACGTTCTAGACAGTTGCATCAATTGGAAAGTGATCAGGCAATCTCAGGACCTTAAATATCTCATTGTCAGATTGGAACCAATTTTGTTGATGGATTAGTTATTAATAGCTGGTGGTTACCAAGGGTTCCCAAATGAGGCTGTGCATTAGATTCACGTGGCTCCCCCCAGGAAATTCTGATTCTGGCCTAGCCTGGTAATCCATGTTTTTAACAAGTACTCCGGTGGGGCTGATGGGAGCTATTGGATTGGTGTTTGGGAACTACTAAGCTAGATCCTGTAATAACATGGCTCTCAAACAAAAGGCATTCTAGTTTCTTATGGAATGTTTAAGAAGAGTTTAAGGACTAGGGAATAATATAATAAACATCTTTGTATCCACCACCCAGTTGCCTTCAGTAACTACTGTCCTGAATTTGATGGTTAAATTTGAAGTTCATCATTCCCATGCGTGCTTTTATACAGCAATTCTGTATGTGTTTGAATCCTTGACAGTATGTACTGTCAATTTTGTATATTTAAAGGTATTATATAATGATATTGGAGTATCCTTCTACAATTTGCTATATTCATTCAACATCATTGATGTGTGATTTCTATATTACACACTTTAGGATTACCTTGTCAAGGCCTGTGAAAAATCCTCTGGAGATATTATTGGAATTTCATTTGGGGAAGGATTGACATAGTTCTCTTCTTGAGCGCAGTATTTTTCTAAATTTATTTAGGTATTTTAAGTTTCTTCCATAAAGTTCTTGCACATCTTTTCTTAGATTTATTCCTAGGTAACTGTTTGGGTTTTATTGTATCCTTTTAAAAGTTACATCTTGTTACATTTGTTCATGGCTAGGACTATACTTGCTTTTTTCCAGCCATCTTGCTGAATTCTCCTTGCTCTAATCTAGACATTCTTTACTGCTTGTCACACCCACTGTGACGTAAATTTTAGCGTGTAATATGTACAAACAGGATTGCTTAGGTACTTGGTTTTTAGATCCCCATAGTAACTTTAAGAGGTACACAGGGAAGGTTCTAATCCCACTTCACAAATGGTAAAACTGAGGTCTCTATCAATTAAGTGACCTGTGTGTCAGACAGCCAAGGTTCAGGATTGAGAAAACACTGTGGATACATTGTCTCTGGCCACCCCTTCCACCACTCTGCTCCGTTTCATCTTACCCTGCAGCCGTCGGGGACCAGTGCACGACAGAGAGTGTTCTTTGAAGATGCGCGCTGTGGCCATGTAATCGTCCTGCTTCCCATTGCTCTTACACACAGCTCTGTGTTCTGGTCTTCACCCACCTCGCCAGCTTCTCTTCCCACCTTCCATGCTTCTTGTGCTTGAGTCATATGGGGACACTCAGTGCACTCTTCCTCTGTACCTCGTTTCTCCCTCCTCTTTGCCTAGTTCACTCTTCTTTATCCTTCAGGCCTAAGCTTAATGGAGGCCAACTTTGCTGAGAAGCCTTTGTTGATACCTCCTCCCCACCCCGCGCCCCCACCCCCGCCCGGTAGGCCTGTCTGTGTTTCCCATAGCGATTTGAATTTCTTCCTGATGTTCTTCACACTTATATTTACCACTGTTAGTCTTCCTGGCAGGATAGTAAATCAAGCTCCATGATGGCAAGGACCATGTTTATTATTGACATCTCTACATTTAGTAGTGAGCGTGGTTAAATACATTTTTGCTGTTAAATGAAAATACTTCTTTTAGTTTCTCTGTATGGTCTTTTTGTTTGTTTGCTTAGAGATGAGCTTTGAATTTGTTTATGTCCTCCAACCATCATCTTCCCTTTCGTGTTCATTTCATTGCAGTTATTATCTGACATAGATGGAAGGGATTTTTTTAAAAGTTAACGCTGAGGTGATTTTGTTGCTCTTAATAATTTACATGTAAAAGGCTTGATAGGGAGGAGGTGGGAAACCAGCTAAAACAGGGCATTCTGAGACTCCACAAGTATCATTCCATCCTCCCCTTTAGCCAGGAATCTGGTGAGCCGTGCACAGACCAGTTCTCAAAAACCGTAGGCCAATATCTGTTGAATTTGAACATACCAGGATTTCCCTTATATTTTTTATATTGTGAAGTGAAAATATGGTAGGAATAAGAGTACCTGGACTTCTTCCAGAGACCACTGTGAAGCAGCCCCTGCACCTCATGGGGAGAAGCCCCTCTAAATCAAAGTGCAGTGGGGCCTCAGCCCTTCACAATCCCGGAGTTAAGTAGGCATTTTCCCTCTATAATGCAGCATGGAGCACACCTGGTTATTGTTTCCGTGAAATAGGAAAAAAGGGGTCTGGAAGTCTAAGCTGTGGACACGCAGCTCAACGCTGAATTACTTTGAACTCTGTAACTATTTTACCTCAGATAAAGTATTTCAAAGACCAATTTAACAGTTTAAGCATGAGATAGTCAGGTCTCCCAAACTTGTTATTTTCTGCTAAGGCCCCTTTTGGGATCTCTAGAGAAAAATTCAGCAGAAATTGGGAGGGAGTCTCTAGATTTAGAGCAGTGGTTTTCAAAGTGTGTGGTCCTCAGACCAGCAGCATCAGCATCACCTGGGAACTTGGTAGAAACGAATATTTTTAGATCCTTCCACAGGCCCTACTGAATCAAACTCTGGGGATGGAGCCAGCAATCTGTTTTGACAAACTCTCCAGGTGATTCTGATTCAGGCTAAAGTGTGAGAACCACTGGTTTAAGGTATCCAGGCAGGTCAAGTCCAGCTGACAAGATGAAGTCTCTTATTGAAAAGAGATGCTAATGAGTTACAGTTTGAAATCCTTCATCATTTTGAACTTTGCATCTTGTTAGGGGTATAAAACTGACTTGCTCTTTCCAGAATTTCCCTTCCTGCTGATATTCATTAAGATTAGCATTCTGATACAGTGTGATAAAGGTGTCTTAAAGGGAGTGGGGGAGTGAGGGGAGAAAGGAATGCTTCGTTGTTTGGCCCAGTGGAAGTTTTATAATTGTTCTGTGGGGTATCTTTTACTATCTCTGTTTCTTTGACCAAAAATAATTTTAATGGATTTAAGTAAACATAGTTTTTCTTTAACCTGTGCCATTAATTTTGTTATAAATAAAAGAGTCTAAACATTGTGGAGGGGAAAAAACCGAGAGTTAAAGAAACAGTTTGCAACAACTTGTGCTCATCATAGGCCATGATGGGAGAGAGTGTGAGAGGGATGAACCTTCCTTTTGGTGAAAGGTAGTAAGTATCTTGGCCATTACTGAAAAATGCATCTTTGGGAAAGTAGAAAGTGGTAAGAATTTCTTTTTCTGCAAGTGTGTGGATAGTTACAGGAAAGAGGAAGTTTGTGCAGTTTCTGAAGACTGTGCCCCTGCTGATGATGTAACAGGTGACTGTTTACTTGGACTTTTGGTAGCCTTTAGAGTCCAGGCTACTTATTAGTGGTTGGGTTAAATGGCGGTTTTCTTTTTCTTTACCAAAGCAACTGCTGACAGGGTAAAGTCAGTCATCTCAGTGTGGTATGAGAAGGCTATTCAGTTGCTATCTGCCACCATTAAAATGTCTTCATGGAGACTTCCTGTCATTTGGCCTTTTTTTTTTTTTAATGTTTTTCACATGGTTCCTGAGAATTATCATCTGTACTTTGAACTTCATCCACTTGCAAGGCCATATTGATCCTGAGCTTGAAATTCTGAGATTTCAGTTTGATCTTTAAAGTAATACCCTGCTGTTCACTTCCTGATGCTTCTTCCATTTTCAGCAGCATGGCTCCCAGCTGTTTAAAATACACCTAAAATCCTCTTCACCTGTTGACCGAATGCAAGTTTTGCCCCTTTGGCTGCCTCAGTCACCAGGTAATTCCTGGCTTGGTAAATTTTACCTTAAGAAGAAGGCCTTAAAATCATAGAAATGGAGAATGAGTTGGTGGTTGCTGGGGGCAGGAGGGGAGTGGGTGTGGCTATAAAAGGGCAACATGGGGGAGGGACCCTTGGGTTGAATGGAAGTGTTCTGTATCTTGGCTGTTTCAGTGTCAGTGTCGTGATTGTGATGACGTTCTGTAGTTTTGCAGGATGTTACCATTTGAGGAAACTGGGTAAGAGGGTAGGCAGGATTTCTCTGTTACTTCTTACAGCTGCATGTGAATCTGCCATTATTTGAATTTTAAAAATGGTGATTCCCTGAAAAAGCAGCTAGTGCAGCTCGCGACTCAGTCACATTGAGTGCTTTTCCTCAACAACCATTGTGTTTTGACATGTAGCAGAGGTGCTCTGTGAGTACTTTTATATTGTCACACAGAATATTAGACAGACATACACTCAAGGATCAAGATTTAATAAAATTAATATTTAAAAATTAAAATAGAAAAATTTTAATGTGTTTCTTCATGTTGTGAATGTGTTTTTACATGAGCCAAGGATGACAAAAACCTCTATCTAATTAAAGTGCCTTTTTTTTTTTAAAGTCTTTGTATTAGTACATCCATTCGGAGGATGGTGATGGGTGGGGGGACGTAGTGACTTTTCCTTCAAGTTTATCTGAGTGGCTGTATCTAGGAGTCTGGTGACTGATGCTGTAAACCAGATACCAGGATACGATGGTGACAAGTGTTTTGAAGATTTAGGATTAATTATCAACAATATCAACTATAAAAATTAAAATAAGGCATTATGACATGTATATTATAGTCAGAGTTCTCCAGAGCAACAGAACCAATAGGATCGATCGATCGATGTATCTATCTATATAGATATACATACACACACATATATTATATATATAGATCTTATATATTATATATATACATATATATTATATACCTAGATCCTATATATTTAATAGGATCCTACTAAATTTAAATTAATTTATTAGTTATCCTATTAATAAGTCTACTATTGGGACTTCCCTGGCGGTCCAGTGGTTAGGACTCAGCGCTTTCCCTGCTGAGGGCCCGGGTTGAATCCCTAGTCGGGGAACTCAGATCCCATAGGCCTCACAGCCCAGCCAAAAAAAGAAAGAGTTTTTTAAAAAGTCTATTATATATTATAGATTTATTATGGGAGCTGGCTCATATGAGTATGGAGGCCGAGAGATCCTGTGATCTGCTGTCTGCAAGCTGTAGAACCATGAAGTCTGATAGTGGAAGTCCCAGTCTTAGTCCAAAGGCCTGGGAACCAAGAGCTCTGTATCCGCGGGCAGGAGAAGATAGGTGATCCAGCCTTTTTGTTCTGTTCAGGTGCTCAGCAGTTGGGTGATGTCCACTTACAGTGGTGACGGTGATCTTCCTTGCTCAGCCTACCAATTCAAATGCTTGTCTCCTCTGGAGATACCCTCACAGACACAACCAGAAATATTGTTTTACCACCTCTCTGAGCATCCCTCAGCCCAGTCAGGTTGACACATAAAATTCACCCTGACACCCTGTGTTCATCATCTACATCTAACTTCCTCTTCACTCAAACCTCTGGGGCCCATGTACAACTCCTCAGGAACTGGGTCTGCCAGAGAAAGATGGGCATGTGAGTACAGCACAGTGTGCTAAATTGAATGATAGAAGTGTGGACGGGAGATGCAGCCAACTCTTACAAGCCTGAGAGTGGCCACAGAAAAGCTCACTGGACTCCAGCACATCTGGACATTGTGTTCCAGCCTGTGTGGTGGTTCAGTTATATAAGTATATAGTACATTTCATTGTACAAAGGATTTAAATTGGTTTATAAGAAGACTTACAGTAAAGTAGAAAGTATAACTAATAAGGTAGGCCAGGGAAAACAAATTAAAAAGGAAGGTCAGGACTAAGGAAAATTAGCACATATGCGTCCCATGACTCACTATGATACAGATGTACTGCTGTGCATAGTTACTTTAAGTTTGTGATCTGGATGGTTCTCTCCTGCTTTTGGTGTGGGAGAGAGATGTGTATGACATTGAAAAGAAGGAAGAAGGCTTTGAAAGCTGTAAAAGGTACTTCAGAACATTTGTGCCTGAGGGTGGGTGGTGGGTAGCGCCACCGAGGCAGTTTGCAGAGACTTCCTGCAGGAGGGATCCTTGGGGCGAGGGCAACGTCCCCTGACTTTGCAGTTGCTTTTCCAGAGTCCACTCAGGGCCCCGTTCTCCTGTCCATGTGGAAGTTTTGTTTTGCAAGAGCATTTGGTTACTACTTTTGCTCCTGTCCGAGTTCAAGGGACAGCCAAGTGGACGTGGAGTTTAGATGTTGAACTTATTTCCCAAATATTATCATTGGCATTTGGCTTGTGTTTGATCATTTCATCACTATCATCTCAAGTATTATTAGAAACAGTTGAAGTCATGTAATCATGTGTGGGATTTTATACCCAGATCTCTTAGTGGATTCCATTTTCTCAAATCCAAGGCAAAATGGGAAGTTTATTATTCCGATCTTTTTTTTCCCCGAGCAGCTGTTCCTAGTACGTGATTTGGGCAACTGGTTTTGTGTTATTTATTAATTGATGAACACGTGGTAAGTTTTAGCAGTTACTATATGTTACTTTTACATAAATTGTAAAAGTACATAAATTTCATAAGTTGAAGCAGACATGGAGACCATAATTCTGTGATTTGTTTCTGGGTAGCATTTTTCTATTGCCAGGTCTACTCCAATCTGAAATTTTAAGACCATACTCCATAGGTTATACAGAGTATCTTGCTCATACTTTGGCTTTCCTGACCATTATCCTCCACTTCATTCCTTTTCTATCTCTGCAGCATTAGGTGGGCAAGAGAAGATATTTTCAGACCTTTTGGATTCACATAAAGCTCAGCACTCTTCTCTGTACCCCTGCTAGTTTATAGGGCTGAAGGAACACTTAGCCGGCTGGCAGCTGTTAAAAACAAAGCACACACACACAAAACCATGGCTGATGAAAAAGCAATTTTGAAAACCACAGAAAAACATTTGCCGTAATAAAGTAGCTCACTGATTGCAATTGTGTGGAAATAATGTTTCAAATCAAAAGGGAAAGCCTGGCTAATAACTTCCAAGACTAGGTTTGGGTGGAATAATATGGAGACCTGTGAGTACTGCTTTTTGGCTTTGTATCCCCACGTGTGGAAAATCCTCAAACAGTGATGTCTTGTCGGTCTGGGAATGTTCGGTGTGATTGTGGTGGGGAGCCACAGTTGACTTGCCCCGGGTTGGTAGTGCCCTCGGCTCTTGACAGACACGAGAAGTGAGAGAAATGGAGGGGAAGTTGGCTTCTGTAATGATCTCAGACTGATTTTCTCGGTTTTACTTTCAGCCTCCTTGGTACTAGCTGTTCAGAGGCTCAAGGAAAAGCCTGGGCGTTTCTTTCCCAAAATGCACGTCCCATCCCCTTGTCTTTTTCCACTTTGAGATGCAAATATTCTCTTGAAAGACCCAGCATCATCATGCCTAATAATCATGAATTAGCCAAATCATCAGACCTCTGCCCTGTTATTTGGAAAAAGGAGATTTGTTTGGGGAGGAGATGGGGAAACAGTGGATATTTATTTAATTTAAAGAGCAGAGCTGGGGGACTTCGGGCAGCTGGAGGCTACCCTGAGCACTGTGTTAAAAATCGCAGAGGGCCTGGAGAAGGGGAGAACTAAAAAAAACCCCAAATTTTGTTAATTGGCTAGCTTGGCTGGGGATGCGTTGCTCTCAGATACTGGTCTCAGGACTAGTTGGAAAGGCTGCAGGCTTGCTTCCCCCCTGCGTTTAGCCTGGTCTGGGCTTCCACCGTGTCAACAGCAGCTCTTCCCCGTGGGGAGGTAACGCTGAACTTGCCACTTACCCATTTCACTTACCTAATTACCAGTGCCTCAGCTGGACTTCTCCATTCCCATGACCTTTAGCACCGAAGCCTGCCCGTTTCACTCCACCCCGTCTGCTCTTCCTAAAACTGCAATGCAGGGTTCCCCAACCCCTGGGCCGTGAACCACGGTGCCCCTGGCCGCGCGGCAGGAGGTGAGCGGTGGGCGGGGCGAGCTAGGCTTCATCTGCCCCGTCGCTCCCCACCGCTCGCATTACCGCCTGAATCATCCCCCCAGCCCCCGTCCATGGAAGAACTGTCTTCCACAGAACTGGTCCCTGGTGCCAGAAGGGCTGGGGACGGCTGTGCTGCGAGCCACATAGGTTGTGTAACTAGAAGTAACGGTAACCTCCCCGAGAAAAGAATGAGAAGCTGGAAACAGAGACTATGTTTAAATAAAGAGATTTAGGTCCACAAAGGACTGCTTGGCACTTTTTCCCCCGGATCTTTAAATGGGCATTTTCATACTCTGGCACTTTAGCAGACCTTACAACAGAAGATGAGGTTTACGTTCTAGTGCAACACTACGTCAGTTCTAAAACAGCTCTCCGAGCTGCTGCTGTTCTTAGTTCTCCGCTCTCACGTGAAACAAGCCATTTCCTGTCTAAGCGAGAGTGTCTGGCTTACGTAGTCATACGTCACCTGACCACCTCCCACTTGCTCCTGTATGGCATCTTCAGTCAGAAGAAGGCAAAAGAATAGCCTGTGATTTTTTTTTAAATATATAAATTTATTTATTTTTGGCTGCGTTGGGTCTTAGTTGCTGCGCACGGGGTTTCTCTAGTTGCGGCGAGCGGGGGCTCCTCTTCGTTGCGGTGTGCGGGCTTCTCAATGCGGTGGCTTCTCTTGTTGCGGAGCACGGGCTCTAGAGCGCGCGGGCATCAGTAGTTGCAGTGCAGGGTCTCAGTAGTTGTGGCTTGCGGGCTCTAGAGCGCAGGCTCAGTAGTTGTGGTGCACGGGCTTAGTTGCTTCACGGCATGTGGGATATTCCCAGACCAGGGCTCGAACCCGTGTCCCCTGCATTGGCAGGCAGATTCTTAACCACTGCACCACCAGGGAAGCCCCCAGCCTGTGATTTTTTGAGTGGTATTTGGGCAGCTTTTTGTAAACTGAAAGTAGTAAACATATATATGACAACAGAGTGGAATTCCTTTGTATGTTTTTTCCTGTATTTTTCCCTATAAATTCCTGACAGTTACATCTGACCAGCTCTGTAGCAGATTCAGCAGTGTTTTTTGTGACAGTACCCTTTCTTTGAGCATCTAAAAAGTGTCTCCAGGGTATAGTGGTGTACCGGGACAGGTATTGAAGTACGATGGTCAAGTTAGGAAACAGTTGTGGGTAAACGCTTTTGAAACATCAAACATAACAGCTTTTAAACAGGAAAAAGAACAGCTGATTTTAAAATGAGCTATTTTTAAAAGAGAAAACTGGTGGGAGCATGTCACAGGGACACAGAGGTCAGCTTGAAGGGGCTGCTTCTGGCTAAATCAGACAGTTTGATCAACAAGATATTTAAGGGCAGAAATGAATTATCAGCCACTGGGGGATAAAAACAGGGATCTACTCTTGCTCACAGTAGAATGCTGATTGCTGACTGGTAGATGTGGAGTGGAGTTCTTCAGGAAAATCAGGACAAATGGGGACTATTAAAGGAGATACTTCTCTGTAGCTGTAAGGTTAAAATATGGTGGGGCGGAAGCTCAGGTGAGAAGGCCTGGACTAATTTTGGCACTTGGTATATTTGACCTTGGGCCAGTTGCTTGTCCTCTTTGAGCTTGTGTTTGCTAACCTGTGAAATGGGGAGCGATGGTATTTACCTTCCAAGGTCGTGCTGAGGCTTAAATTAAACAGTGCACATGAAAAGGCTTTATGCATTCTGGAAACATAATGTGGCTGAAACAGTGAAACAAAGAGCATAACTTTTGTGCACATCTTCTTTAGAATAAAAACAAAATTTGTAATGTTAAGTTTTCACTAAACAGATCTTCAGAAAACTATAATACAGTTGACCCATGAACAACTTGGAGGTTAGAGGCACAAACCCTCCATGCAGTGGAAAATCCACGTGTAAACGTATAGTCGGCCCTCCATATCCGTGGTTCTGCATCCTTGGATTCAATCACCTGTGGATCGTGTAGTACTGTAGTACATATTTAGTGAGAAAAAATCCGTGTATATGGATCTGTGCAGTTCAAACCCGTGTTATTCAAGGGTCAATTTTTACAGTATTAATAATAGTAACAATAGAAATTAAAATAGCTACTTTTTTTTTTTTTTTAGTTTCTGCTTTATAACAAGGTGAATCAGTCATACATATACATCTGTTCCCACATCCCTTCCCTCTTGCGTCTCCCCCCCTCCCACCCTCCCTATCCCACCCCTCCAGGCGGTCACAAAGCACCGAGCTGATCTCCCTGTGCTTAAAATAGCTACTTTTTATGCTTACTGTGTGCCAGGCACTGTACTTATGGATTCACGTGTATTCTCATTTCATCCTGACCGAGCTGTGAAAGGTAGAGAGAGGTACCCACCGACAGGGCCACTTAGGTGCAGTTTAAGTAAGTTGTCACATGGCTTGTAAGGCTAGAGGCGGGGTTCAAGTTGAAGTCTAAATGCGAAGTCCATGCTGCTCCCCACCACACCACTGCTTCCCAAAAGCAGTCGTCCCCCCACCCACAGGGCCACTTAGGTGCAGTTTAAGTAAGTTGTCACATGGCTTGTAAGGCTAGAGGCGGGGTTCAAGTTGAAGTCTAAATGCGAAGTCCATGCTGCTCCCCACCACACCACTGCTTCCCAAAAGCAGTCGTTCCCCCCACCCACCCTGATCAATTTTCTCTCTCTGACAGAGGGAAAAGGTATCCAAAATTTTCAGTGGTAGAGCATTTGATCTGAAATACATATGTGCAACAGCTGCTTGAATTTGGGGTTGCTAATGGTAAATTGAGAGTCCACACCTGTGCTTCAGATGCTTCTGAAAGCCTTATTTGTGTTTATTTCCCATTGGTCAGTCTTCATCATTAGATAAGTATCTGTTTCCTAGAATATATTTGAACGCCGAAAGAGAACTAATTACATTCAGCTGCAATTAGAAATGAAGCCAAGCTGCCGGGTGTGACACCTGGGGATGGCCGTTTCCATATCAGTAGCGTCTGCTAGATGATTAGGCGCGCTAGGCCGAGGGCTGACCAGAGCCCAGGAACTTACTAAAACTAACCTGCGCCACATTGAGAGACACCTGGCCTCCCTCCACTGGTTCCTGGTTGTATACTTATCGGCAAGTCACTCAATCTCTCTCTACCTCAGTATCCGCCCTAGGTCAGAGTTGCTAGGAGGATTAGATGAGTGAACATTTGGTCCAGCCCTTGGCATATGTAAGCACGATGTGAATGTTAAATGGAAAGGAAATCTGGGAGAAGTACTGCTCTTCCCATTTTACTGGTAAGAAGTTCAGTGTAGAGTAAGTTCCCTCTTAATCGTCCAGTAAATAACTGAACAAGACTTCCATCCAGAAGTCCAAAACTAAAGCCCGCCTCTAACTGTTCCTAAACTTCCGGTGTACCTTATGAAGGACTTTTTCCTCTCCTGGTATTTTTAGCCGACACCCTGAAGTTTTTCTACCTCCAACAAACTATGAAGTCTCTGATAATATAGCATCTTCCTTCTGTGGTAGTTAAGCAAATAAGTATTTGGCAAAGGAAAGGAACCTGGGGTAAGGATGGGAGGGGGACCTGGAGGGAGGAGCCAGCATTTGAGAGGCTGCCACATGCCACCTGCCAGAGCTTGGCCACTAGCCCTGCAGGGGGACAAAGGCCTGTGCTGTCTGATTCATGGCAGCTAGGACCCTGGGCTTCTTGATCCAAAGCCAGTGCTTTTTCCTTGGCACCAAGACACCTGACCAGAAAAACTGGACACTTCGTGAATTTTCTTGTCAACTTAGTATAATAAGGCCATGCTGGTCTTTTCTGTATCATTCTAATTTAATCTGTATACCTGAGAACTGGGACTGATGCTGTATGAAGTTTTAGAGGTGAAAGGGATGATTTCTAGAAATCTGACTTAAGGTGAGAAAATTGAAGTTCAAGCTCCACAGCTAGTTAGAGACATAGACAGGGCAAGAGGCCTGGGGCTGTGTTGCCCACAAATATGCTAACCCCTCATCTTCCCCACCCAGGCTGCATTCAGCCAGACTCCAGGAGGCCTGATTTATTGTGTCTGGGATGAGGTACAGGAATATCTGCCTTTAAACAAGTGTCTTGCTAATTCACCGAGGACTATCCTTTGAGCAAGACTGGTCTGTATTAATCAGATTATAATAAGCAATCTAAGAATAGTAATATAATTCACAAACATACATTAATTGAAAAAACACTTATTAGGGATCTGTTACATGCCAGGCACTGGATGATACAGAAGAAAGAAAACTCAATTCTGCCCCCAAGGGGCTTATGGTCTGGGAGAGGTAAAGTCAAATTAGCAATAAAATGTTACAGATGCCATGATGATCTAAGCCACAATGGAGCACAAAGAAAAGAGGAATTCATTTCTCCTGGAGGTGAGTAGAAAAACCAAGCAAGATACCATAAAGGAGATGACATTAGAACTGAGATGAGAAGGATGTCACGTGAGCCGAGGTACAGGAGGATGAAACCAGCAGGTGGAAACTTCAGGAAGCTCCGGGTGGCTGGGTGAAGTGACAGGGCAGTTACCCCAGAAGAGAGGTCGGGCTAAAGGGCGTACTGTGGGCACGTAATCTCTCAGATGAGATGTATTTCAAAGGAATCACCCATGGTGGACAAAAAAAGAGAGAATCCCCAGCCTGGAATTATCTAGGAAGTTGGGTTCTCAGAAGCTGATTTCAATTCAGGCTCTTTTTAAGTCAATTTCATGTTGTTTTGCAGATACTTTTATTGAATACAGTTCATTTCTCTGTTTATATTTAAATTTTTTTTCACATATTCATCTTCTGTTCATGTATTTGTACTCAAGAGTAATTGATACATTCCTAGAAAACAAATACTACAAAGTTGCTATCGTTAGGCAAAATCATCTTAACTTTTAAAAAGATGTCCCCTCAAAAAACTAAACAGAAGAATGGAAAGAGAATTTTAAATCCACAATCTCTTTACAGTTTGGCAGTACTGAGTAACATAGTCTGGTGGTTATTATGTACAGACCTTCATTCAAACCCTGGCCCTCCACTTAGCAGCTGTGTGACCTCGGACGTGTCATGGAGCTGGACTGAGCCTGCTTCCTCATCTGCTGTGAGGGTTCAGGGATCTGTTATAAACTCCATGTGGGCAGGGACAGTGGCTGTCCCGCTGACATCTGCACCTACCGTGTCCCACCCAGAGCCTGGCCCTGAGGTCAGTATTCGATGAGCATGTATGTAGTGCCCAGTGAACAGTATCTGCTATTACTTCAAACCCTCCCTTCTGCAGCCTGACCACCAATAAGCACGCAAAAAGAGAAAGGGCCACCACTCAGGGGTTTGGGGCTAAATTTGCATTAAAATTTAACCTCGATTAAAGGTTACAGAGAATCTTTTTTTCAGTGTAGTTTCCCTGCCATATCCTAAGGTGAGGAATTTTATTTCATAAATGCATATACTATTAACTTTTAAGTAGTCTTAACCCTCTCCTCCACTCTCTCCTGGAAACGCTTCTATTTAGAAGGTCATGAACGCACACCATATTTAGGGACATCTGTCTAGTATAGATATTGTACTGGGCACAGCTGCTCTGGCAGCTTGGCTGCCTTCCCCCTTTCCCCTTCCCTCCCCCCCCCCATTTTCAGATGAGAATTGTGGCCGCTGGACCAGCTCTCAGGCTGTTCTCCCATTAGCCCTGGGCCACCTTCCTGCTCTTGGGTGGCCTCACTGGCTGTCCTGAGACCTGTGCACCGCGAGGCTCCAGATTTCCACAAGCAGCCGCGGCAGACTCACACAGTTCATCCAGGGCAAGGAGGGCCCTCGGGATTCAGACCCCTTGCTCTTCGGAGGGAGGAGATTGAGACCCTGGGGAACTAAGTGACTTGCTCAAAGCCACAAGACTAGGGCCTCCCTGGTGGCGCAAGTGGTTGAGAGTCTGCCTGCCGATGCAGGGGATACGGGTTCGTGCCCCGGTCTGGGAGGATCCCACATGCCGCGGAGCGGCTGGGCCCGTGAGCCATGGCCGCTGAGCCTGTGCGTCCAGAGCCTGCGCGTCCAGAGCCTGCGCGTCCGGAGCCTGTGCTCCGCAACGGGGGAGGCCACAACAGTGAGAGGCCCGCATACCGCAAAAAAAAAAAAAAAAAAAAGCCACAAGACTAATAATTATCACAGCTAGGCTAGAACTCAGGCGTCTCGACTGTTACCTCAATTCATTTTCCAGGTCTTTGGAACTAAAGGACATTTATGTACCAGTGGGTCACAGCCAGCTTATTTGCCATTATGTCTGTGTGGACACACAGCTTTGTTATCAGAACTCTCTTGTGTGTTTAAAAAAAAAAATCTCATCCACGAGCATTTGGCAGGTCACAACCTCGTCAGCCTTAGTCTGGTCACTAGACTACTTTACACTGATGACTTGGTGATAGAATTTCAAACAATACTTCAAAATCTTGAAGATGTTCACAAATCTGGAGGGTGTACAGGAATACTTTTCACAACTCAGCCCCCCTCTGCACTGTTAGCTGTTTCTTCTTCATTCCTTTTCCTTGTGCCCTGGTAACACAGAAAAGCTGAGTCCAGTAGCAGAATCACAAATGTCTTTTGAAACTCGCTTCTTGAAATGAAAATACCTCCTGAAACTTTCTTAGTTTGGTTTCCCTATTGACTGGAAAAGGGATTTTTTTTTTTTTAACTAAAAGAGACACATAAATACTTTGAAAAGCAGAGATATACGTCACTAAGAAAAGGCAGAAATCTGACCTTTTTCCTCCTGGGAGGTCAGGAAAAGAGGGGAAGATAGCTCCCTCCTTTTAAAGACATACAGCAATTATTAGAGATTTTCAAGTAGGTGGAGGGAGGTGTAGTGAAATTACCTAGGAGCCTTGCCCTCACCCATGTTTAAAAAAAAAAAGAAAGTGTTTTAACACTGAGCCCCTCTTTCAAAGGAGATTCTTGTAATTCAAATTAGCCAGTAGGAGCAGCCCTTAAAGGGAAGCCGCAAACTTCTCTCAAGTTGCCAAGTAGGAGTAACCTTATCAGTTGCTGAGGAAAAGGGTCCCCAGAAGCGTCAGTGCTCCCATACTTCTGTTTTCCATAAAATGGAATAGACTGAAACATGGAAAGAAATATGAAGAGGAAGGCATTCCTCACCCTCTCTCGCTTCCTGTTTCTGACCTGAGTCAAGCATAGAGTTTGCAAATCCGACTTCTTTCAGCTGGGTAATCATCCTCTCACCCAAGAAATAAGAATTGCACATAGAGGGACTTCCCTGGTGGCTCAGTGGTTAAGAATCTGTCTGCCAATGCAGGGGACACGGGTTCCAGCCCTGGCCCCAGGGAGATCCCACATGCCGTGGAGCAACTAAGCCTGTGTGCCACAACTACTGAGTCTGCGCTCTAGAGTCCGCGAGCCACAACTACTGAACCCACGTGCTGCAACTACTGAAGCCCACACACTCTAGGGCCCGCGCACTGCCACTACTGAACCCATGAGCCACAACTACTGAAGCCCGTGCGCCTAGAGCCCGTGCTCCACAATGAAGAGTAGCCCCCGCTCACCGCAACTAGAGAAATCCCGTGCACAGCAACAAAGACCCAACACAGACCAAAAAAAGAATTGCACATAGGTTTACTTACACATAGATAATTGGTCTAGATGTTTATTCTTTCCTTTTCCCCCAGTAGAAAACATACCTTAATAATGAAATATTGCTGAAATGAAAGGAACAAGGACTGGGGATGGGGGATGGGGAAGACAGCTGGGAGGGAAGTGCACTGTCCTTCAGGATTCCACACAGGCGAGGTGCCTGGGCCTTGTTGTTTTAGAGCAATTTGTGTATATAGGCCTAACCCTGCCTAACTAGCTCCCCCCCGCCTCATCTCTTCTCTTCCACATTAATACTTCTTTCTAGGACTAGCAGCTGTTTCAGACCCAGAACCATATCATTCCTCTCCTTAATTTAATCAGCTATTGTTTATAGTTTGGATGACCATAAAACTTATTGATTGTCTAAACCAGAACACTTTTGAGAGTGACAGGGTCACCTAGTAATAATTCCATCGGACAACAGGTACAGACTGGGATTGTCCCAGGCAAGCCAGAATATACAGATACTCTACTTATAATCTTCAACTACAAAAATCAGTTTTGATAATGATTCATCTCTTAGGATCATCAAGGAGTTAGAACTGTCTCATAACTGAACTTACTCAACTGGACTGGAGTTTTCTCCTTTCAATTGAGCGGGCCTTTAATTTGTTCAGAAACACTTCTAGACTTTATTCTACTCACCCATCCCTCAAACAAACTATATCAGACATAATTTAACATTCTTGGAAGTTAGTAATCGAGACATCAGAACCTCAGTGGTTGAGAGTGCTCATTGCCTTTGTTTGAATCTCAACTCTCGCCCCTTTCTCTGTGACCTTAGGTAAGTTATCCCTCTAGAACTCTTATTTGCAAAGTGTGATAATGTGATCGGCATGGTTCCAGGCTTAAAGTAAATATTAGTGGTGGTAATCTGAATTCTGTAGATTCTGGTGATCACCTGAAAACCAATTTGATGAACATCTCCTTGCTTCTACATAAATGCTCTTAGTTCTAGAGTCTAGCTTTATATCTTATCTGCCTCCCTCCTTGCTGTGACCAGTCACTTTTCGCTGTAATCTTCTGAGAAATTTGTAACTTATTAGAATTGTGACGCTGAGTAAATAGGAAATCCACACATTCAAACCACCCCAGCACAGTGTCCCACACCAGCTACTCAAAGCCATAGGTAACATGGCAAGCACATCTTCCTGGAGGATCAGTTTTACTAGATTGTAAATTATTTAAGATATCACTTTTATATTTGATAAATAGTGAAGAGCAGAGTGTAAAATGTATATGAGTTAGTTAAGATAAATCAACATGTCGATGTAATTTCAGTTCCAGTGGTGCTGCTGGGACCCCCGGGTGAATTCACTCTCCTCTGTCACTGATGCTTACCTTGGTGGAGAATGTTGAGAAATACTGGGAAAATGTCTTTCAGAAACATTCTACGGGTAATTTGAGAGGGTCTGAAGCACTGGTTGCTGCTATTGTTAGAGGGTTAAGTTGAACTTTAGGTAAATTTGACAGAAATGTCTTCTTCCAAGAGTGTATAGGAGGATATCCACTTATTTTTTTACGTTGCAGTTCTGCTTATTAACTTTGAACAGCCCGTAGAAGACGTATGTCTTAAAGATTATCACCCCCTTCAGCATGAGACTTCCTTGCAGCTCTTTCCTTTTGGTATCTTCAGTTGGTTTTCCCTGTAGGATCTGGTGTATCTGTGATAGCAAACTGGAATTCCTTTCCTGAATGGGGATTCTGAATTGGGAGAGGTACATCTTATATATAGCCCCAGAAGAAGAGCTGGTAGGATCAAACTGTTTTAATTGGGGATGTAGGACTGTTGAGAGCTCAGAATAATGGTTTGCAAACCTGGAAGATGGGATTGGGTAAGGAATAGATAATAGAACATTTTAGCCATTTTTTTAGATTAGCAAAAGACAATTTTAAATTGCCTCTTCACAATCATTTTTTGAACAGCTTTACTGAGGATTAATTGGCTTAGACTATACTGCACATGTTTAAAATGTACAATATGATTAGTTTTGACATACATGTGAAAGAATCACCACAATCAAGATAATGAACATAATACCCATCACCCACAAAAGTGTACTCCTGCACCTTTTCACTCTCTGCCCCCAGCCCCAACTCTCATCCCCAGGCCACTACTGACCTGCTTTTTGTCACCATACATTGGTTTGCATCTTCTAGATTTTGTGTGCACGGGATCATACAGCGTACACTCTTTTTCTGTCTGCCTTCTCTCAGCATATTATTTTGAGACCGATCCATGTTGCTGTGTGAATCCATGTTTCATTCCTTTTTATTACTGAGTAGTATTCCATTGTATGGATGTACCATATTTGTTTATTCATTCATGTGTTGATGGACATTTGGTTTGTTTCCAGTTTTTGGCTATCACAAATAAAATATACACGTCTTTGTAGATACGTGTTTTCATTTCTCTTGGGTAAATACCTAGAAGTAGAATGGCTGGGTCATATGGTAAGTGTGTGTTCAACTTTACAAGAAACTGCCAAAATATTGTCCAAAGCGGTTGTGCCATTTTACATTCCAGCCAACAATGTGTGAGAAAATCCCTGCTGCCATTACTTGATATGGTTAAGACTTTTAATTAAAAAATTTTATTGTGGTAAAATACACATAATGTAATACTTATCGTTTTAACCATTTATAAGTGTACAGTCTCATGGCATTAAATACATTCACAGTGTTGTGCAACCATTACCACTATTCATATCCAAAACTTTCTCATCATCCCCAACAAAAACTTGGTTCCCATTAAACAATAACTGCATCTTTTCCCTTTCCCTCAGCCCCTGGTCACCTCTATTCTACTTTTTGTCTGTGAATTTTTCTATTCTAAGTCCCTCATATAAGTAGGATATTTTTCCTTCTGTGTTTGATTTACTTCACTAAGCATAATACTTTTAAGAATTTCTTTGATGAAGGGTGTGTTTGCATCTTTTACCTAATTTTTAATTGGATTATTTGGATTTTTATTAATGAGTTTTGAGAGTTCATTATATATTCAGGACACAAGTCCTTTATCAGATATGTGATTGCAAATATTTCCTTTGAGTCTATGGCTTCAATGTATTAAGTGTAAGACAATACTTCAAAATAAATATCCTTAAACAAGCATTTGTGGGGAAAAAATCGGAAATTCAGAAACTAAATACAGAAATGGATAAAAATTGGAAGAAAAAGAGAATTGATGGAATTCAGTAAATAAATTTAAAAGAAAAACATTTCATAAATAAAGACTAAATTTCAGTGTGCCAAAGAACAGTAGATTTGTATTAAAATGTAGTAAGGTTCATTGAAGAAAGGCAGGAAAAAAACTAAAGGAGTGAATAAAAAATTTAAAATGAGATAAAAAGTGTCTAAGAGAAAGTGATTGGAAAGGACAACAAAGAAGATCCAAAATACGTATAACTGGAGCTCCAAAGTACCCAGAGCCAGTAGAACAGGGCTAATACTTAAAACTTTCCAGAAGTTAGAGAAGACCTAAATCTACATATTGAAAGAACTCAGCTTACCCCTGGGAAAATTCACCTAAAATGATCAACTTTGAGACATATCCTAGTAAAACTATTAGACTTTAAAGATAAAGGAAAGTCCTCAGGGCTTCCAGGTAAAAAGAGCACATTACTTGTAAAGGCAAGAAAGTAAAGCTAAAATCAAACTTCTCAAAAGCATCATCTAGAAATAGGCAACAGTGAAAAAGCATTTCAAGAAACAAGGAAATCAAGGACAAGCCAAGCTCTCCTTCAAGCATCAGGGCTATAGAAAGTTTTAAATGTGCAACACGTCAGGGAATACTGTAACAATGAGCTAGCTCTTCCTGAGGCATCTGCTGGGGTCATTTTATTCAACTAAGATATGACTGGGGAAAGTTTGGCAAAAGGACAGGTGGTGAGCATTTAATATATTCAGTCATAGAGATAAGGCTAAAATAAGTGTAGTGATACGGATGAAAGAATAGTATATAAACTTTAGATATTCTGACAAAGTAGAAAGAGTACAACTATAAAAATGGAATAGAAGAATAGGGAAAGGGGGAAAGTAAAATAAGATCATTGATTGTATAGTTGATAGATGAGAATTAAAACATACCATTTAAAACTGACCAACTAGGCGGTATGAGGTTGAACAAGGAAAAAGACAGAGATGGAAGACCTTAAAAGATACAAATAGAAAAATAACCATAGCACAGCAATATAAAACTATCTTTAGAGTTTCCTTTAAAAAAAATCGAAGACAAATAATTACATCACATAGAGAAATATAGTAAATATAATATTACAATAACTCTAATAAAAAATAACATGACAGAGTTGAGACCAAACATCAGTCATATCAGTAAATGTAAATGGGCAGGAATTCCCTGGTGGTCCAGTGGTTAGGACTCCATGCTCTCACTGCTGAGGGCCTGGGTTCAATCTGTGGTCGGGGAACTAAGATCCCACAGGCTGTGTGGCATGGCCCAAAATAAAAATATACACCATATCTATATATATATAGAGAGATATATCTATATATAGATATAGATATAGATATAGATATGGGTTTAATCACCTATTAAAATTAAAAGGTTTTCAAGTTGGTTCATAAAGCAAAACTTTATGCTGTATTCAGAAGACCCATCCACCGCCCCCCCAAAGTGATTAAAAAGCTAAAAATCAAGGAATTGGCAAAGGTATATCAGGCACTTGTAAACAACAGGAAATGGGGGATTGTGATCCTAATATCACACAAAATAGAATCCAGAAGACCAAAAAGCACTGACACAGAACACTTTAAAGTGAACATATATGCACCAAACATCACAGCAATCTCCTATGTAAAGCAGGATATGGCAGGGAAAACGAATAGAAACACACCAATAATGGGAACTTTAATACACCAGTCTAAATACAAGACAGGTCATGTGGGAAAAAACATAAGTAATCATAGCAGCCAGAGGTTGGGAAACTGCCCACAGGCCAAGTCAAGTCTGTTACTTGTTTCTGTAAATAGAGCTTTTTAACACACAGACACATCCACTTGTTTACATATTGTCTATGGCTTTCTTACTACAACAGCAGAGTTGAATAGCTGTGACAGAGGCCCTGTAGTGCACAAAACCTCAAATGTTTACTCTCCGATCCTTTACAAAAGAAGTTCACTGACTGCCTGCCCTCCCCCCACCGCCATGCTGGAGACCTAAGCAACATTATTAATTAGGTAGTTTTTACGGAAACATATTAAACACTGCATCCTAATAATAGAAAATATACCTTCTTCTCAAGTGTGCAAGGAACACTCACAAAAATGTATAATATTGTAGGTCACAAAGAAAATATCAAGTTCCATAAGTTAGAAATACTGCAGTCAGCATTCTTATCACAATGCCATAAACCTAGAAATTTGAAGCAAATAAGCTCTTCTCTCTGGGAATTTTAAAACTTTTCTATTAAATGACCTATTGGCAAATGAGAAAATATAAAGATAAATTACATAATTTCTGGAAAATAATGATCAAACAACTACATATTAGAATCTGTGGGATGCATTTAAACCAGTGATCAGAGAAAAATTCATAGCGTTGAACACATATCAGTAAAAATGAAAGAATAAAAATAAATTTTAAATTCCCAATCAAAAGGCTAGGAAAAGAACACTGAAGTAAGCCAAAGGAAAAGCAAAAGTATGAGGACAAAGATAATAAAGATAAAAGCAAAAAATAATGAAATAGTAAAAAAAAAAAAAAAAACAGATCAAGTCAACAAATCCAAATCCTGGTTTGAAAAAAAACAACCCAAGGGTCAATTTAATAAAGGAAGAAAAAGATGTTGCAAGAAGAAAGCACAAATATAAAATAAGAAATAAGAGGGAAATAGATATTGATAAAGAGAATACAAAATTTTACTGTAAGGTTACTTAGCATACCTTTATGCAAGTAAATTTAAAAACCTAGGTGAAATGGATAATTTTCTAGAAGAAAGTATAATTTACCAAAATTATCCTCAGTAGACATAGAAAGCTTACATTTATTTACAGAGGACAAATAGAGAAAGTTTTAAGGAGCTACTCCACAGGAAAGCACCAATCCCAGAGAGTTTAAGAGAGGGAGTCTACCAAACATTTAGAGTCTGTTTAGAAACATAAACTGTTTCTGAACACACAAACATTTATGAAGCAAGTGTAACAGTGACATGACAACCTGCTAAAGATAGCACACAAAGAAACTTACAGATCAGTATAGTTTATGAATATTAATATAAAGATCTGAAATAAAATATTAGTTATAAGACTCTAATGCCCCACGTTAAGAAAATAATACATCACCACCAAGCAGGTCTTATGCCAGAATGCAGGGATAATTCACCATATTAATAAGTATAAGAAGAAAAATCATAATATCTTTAGAAATGCTGAACAATCTTCTGACAAAAATTCAACACCTATTTCTAGTAAAAACACTCAACTATAGGAATGGATGGATACTTCCTTAACATAATTTATATATGTCAGTCCTAAAGTCAGCATCTTACTTAATGAGGAAACACTAGAGGCATTCTCACCAAGGTCAAGAATAAGTCATGGAAATTCACTATCTCCATTACTTTTTAACATTGTATTGGCACTACTAGCCAGTGCAGTCAGACAAGAGAAAACAATTCAAAAGGAAAAAAGTAAAACTAGTTGGAGACATGATCATTTGCTGGAGAACTAACTCTATAATGGGTCAGTGATAAAAATAACACAGACAACAAAAGAATTCAGCCAGGTAGTAATATATAAAATAGCATGGAAATATCAATAACCATATATATAAATAATTACCAGATAGAAGATATAATGGAATAGAAAACTCCATTTAAAATAGCAACAGAAAAGATAAAATACTTAATTTTATAAGAAATGTTTAAAACCTAATGCAGTGTTATAGATTGAATTATGTCCCCCGCAAAATGTATCTGTTGAAGCCCTAATCATAAGTATAATACCTAAGAATGTGACTGTGTTTGGAAGTAGGGTCTTTAGAAAGTTAAAATGAGGCCATTGGGCTGGACCCTAAACTGACTGGTGTCCTTATAAGAAGAGGAGATTAGGACATACAGAGGAACACCAGGGAAGTAAGCTACGGGAGAACACAGCAAGAAAGTGGCCATCTGCAAACCAAGAAGAGAGGCCTCAGGAGAAACCAACCTGCCAACACCTCGGTCTCAGATTTCTAGCCACCAGAACTTTGAGTAAATAAATTTCTGTTAAGTCCCCCAGTTCCGTGGTACTTTGTTATGGGCAGGCCTGGCAAATTAATACAGACAGTAGCTATGGGGCAGTCCTGAAAGTTGCAAAAGTAGAGTTGACCTTCCTAGTTCTCGAATAGAATATTTTAACATCATCAATATATTCTTACTAAATTAATGTGTTTTTTTGTTTTTTGGGGTTTTTTTTTTGCGGTACACGGGCCTCTCACTGTGGTGGCCTCTCCCGTTGTGGAGCACAGGCTCTGGATGCGCAGGCTCAGCAGCCATGGCTCACGGGCCCAGCCGCTCCGTGGCATGTGGGATCCTCCCGGACCGGGGCACGAACCCGTGTCCCCTGCATCGGCAGGCGGACTCTCAACCACTGTGCCACCAGGGAAGCCCAATTAATGTTTATAATGTGATCCCAATAAAAGTACCAGTAATCTTCTTTTCTGGAGGTCGACAAGGTGATAACCAAAGTTCATATGGAAAAGTCAGCATATGAGTAAAACACTGAAAAGGAAGAACTGTGAGGGGGGACTAGCCCTACAGATATTAGCATGTACTATAAAGTCTCTGTAATTAAAACAGAGTGATACTGGGGCATAGACTAGAATGGAATGGAATGTCTAAAGATAGACCCTAACATACATGGACATTTATGAGAAAGGTGGTATTCTCCACCCACTGGGACGGGTGGGCTTTTTTTTTTTTTTTTTTTTTTGGCCTCACCACGTGGCTTGGAGGATCTTAGTTCTCCCACCAGGGATCGAACCCGTGCCCCCTGCAATGGAAGCATTAAGTCTTAACCACTGGGCTGCCAGGGAATTCCCCAGAGTTGGGCTTTTTTTAATTAATGGTATCGGGGCAACTGGCTAACCATTTGGAAAAAGATAAAGTTAGATCTATTCCTCATACTGTAAATAAACTGAACTCCAAATGGATCAGAGATTTAAGTAAAATATGAAACTTTATATGCACTGGAAGAATGCATGGATGAATTCCTCCTTACAGTCTGGGTGTAGAAGAAGGCTTTTTATCACTCAAAATCCATATGCAATAAAAGAAAACATTGATAAATTTGACTACCAAAAAATAAACTTGCACATAAGCAGAGCCAAAAGACAAATTGACAGATTGTGATAAGATATTTGTAACGTAATATATCATGGGCTAATATCATACATATATATATAAATGAAAAATGGGAAGACGAAAAATGGGCAAAAGGCACAAGCACGCAATTCACCAAATAAAGATAAAAATACGTCTTCTGAAATACATGAAAAGATGATCAACTTTCACCTTAAAAATATAGAAATATAAATTAAAATTGCACCACAATACCTACCATACCTACCATTTTCCACCCATCAGATTGTCAAAAAAAATTTTTTTAAACCCGTCAGAATAGTCTGTTCAGGAGGCTTTGAGGGAAAAGTCACTCTCATTTGTCGCTGGTAGCAATGCAAAATGGTACAACCCCTATGTAGGGATACTTGACGATAACAAAATTATACCTGCATTTACCCTTTCACCCAGTATTTCCACTTCTAGGAATTTACCCTGAAGATACATACACCTTTAACAATACTGCAATATATGCCTGAAGTTACGCATTGCAATATAGTATGTAATGGTAGAATATTGTAAACTACCTAAATGCCCAGACATTGGAGATTGGTTGAATAAACTATGGTGCTATTAGCTTTAAAACAAATAAGGTCAATCTCTACAAACTAATATGAAGTTAATCCTAAGATATAGTTGAAAAAGCTAACTGCGAAGGCTGTATAGGAGGCTGCCTTTCCTTTTAGTAATAAAGATTAAATAAGAAAGCAAACATTTATCTGCTTAATTTCTTCAAGAAGAAACACAGAAAGGATAAAACAGAAAAAAATGAAATTGATTATCCTCTGAGGAAGTTAGATGGGCTGACTGATAAATTGTAATATATACATATGATGAGATGCTACACACATTGGGCGAATCAATCATACAGACATAATGTTGAACTTAAGAAGCCAGACACAAGAGTATATACGATTTCATTTATACAAAGATTTCTGCATTTTATTATAGGTGTGTGATACCTCAATACCCTTTTTAAGTTCATTAAAATATACCTGTACCTATATCAGCAGCAGCAAAATCATCTCATCTTAATAATCAGAGGTGAGACAAAGGTATCGATCTCGTCAAGTTCATCTATAGAGTGCTGCTTTGTTGTAGTTGGTGGCTCACGTCCCAGGTCATGTACAAAAGCTGATTGATCTCACCTTTGGTGTACACTAAGGGCAGCCCGGCGCTTTAGAGCCAGACCGCTGCACACCACGCAACAGTTACACAGGAACACCTGTGCGTAGTGTCAGCCGGAGGTACAGAAATACATTGCCTTCTGCTGCCACTGTCATCTGCAAGCAGTGGGAAGAAGTAAATTCCCAGTTCTATAACTCTGTTAGACGATAAGAGTCGCTAAAACAGGGGCTCCAGTAAGGGGGTGTGGGTGGGAGAGAGGGAGGGAGAGAGAAGAGAGACGGAGAATTGTTTAAAGTTGCTGTCTGGTGCTGTAGTTGGCAGGAGGGGTTTAGAAGCCAGTATTTTCCACCTTTTAAAGGTACGGATCAGAATGGAGGCTGTAGCTAGATGACCATAAAAGGCAAGCTGGGAAGCGGTAATTCAAGCTGCGACAGTTGAAAGAAAAAGAAAAGTGTTTGATTGCATAGGTAATTTAAAGACATTGCACTATTTCAGAGCATGTGTTTATTTTGGAATATAGATTTCTCTTGGTGTTGGGGGAGCCTTTGTGACAGTTGGGAACTTTGTCGACAACAAAGCAAAGTGGTTTACATTTCAAATGACTACTGAAAGGTAGGAGGAATTAGGCCTTCTTTTCCCTTCCCCCCACTTTTTTCCTTCTTGGGTTTTTTTTGGGGGGGGCGTTGGGTTTTTTGGAGCGTAATTGATTTACAACGTTGGGTTAGTTTCAGGCATCCAACAAAGTCATTCTGATATATATGTATTTATTCTTTTTCCACTATAGGTAGGAATCATGCTTTTGATGACTTGATTTGGACAGATTCCATCACTGTGTGAAAAAGGAAATACATTTATTCTACTAAAAAGATTTGTTTCTAAGGAATCAGATAGTAGGGGAATCAGCAAATCTTATTGCTACAGGATTATGGAGAAATTTACGATATAGCACATGAGAACTTTTAATACCTTCAAAAACCTTTTTTTTTCTTAAACAATTTTCAGCTCATAAATTAGTGATAATCCAAGCATTAAGAGTACTCTTTCCTGTAGAAATGGTATCAGTCATGGATAGATTCCCTGGAAAGCCCTCAAAAATCTACTTTATTGCTAATGCCACAAAATATGGTTTCTTTGGGAAAATGTATTCTGAGGCCTAACTCTCAACAACAATAACAGATTTTAAATCTCCTCTCTCCTCCCATGTAGTTTACCAGATGGATTGTTTTTCTCCTTCCAGCCAAGGCCACAAGAGCAGTAGGGATTCCAAGGACCTTTATTATGGGGAGGAGCCATCTGGTGACCCTGGCAAGAAGCTTAGGATCTAACCCGAGTTAGGGCTCAGGAAGCCAGCTTGCCCTTCCCTTTATCATTGCCTTTGTAGTGGCTTTGCCTCTGGAGGTTTCTGGAGGTTGAGGACCATGCTAATTATTAACTCCTCAGGTTCCTAACATATGGAGCTTTTAGGAATGGCTTAAGTTGTTTTATTTCCTTCTCTACTGGTGTGTATGTTTTTTGGCCTTTGTACCTTGAGTATTCATTCAGTGAGCAAAATGGGATTGCATGACCTGTTTCTTTCTTTGCCTATCAGGTAGTGATAAGGATTACTGAGAAGTGGGTAAATACATTAAGATCCTTAGAGGAAGAATGTTCATAACGTATGACTGCTAGGACACAACATAAAGTCTGTCCCACAAAAAATCCTATTTTATCTAATTAACTGTCTTTCCTGGCATTTGGATTTTATACAGCTCACTGTATTTACCCTCTCAACTTTATGTACTACACTTCCTTTGGTTTAAAGTGAGTTAATGTGTCCATTTAAAGCAGTTGTGGTGAATAACTCATAGCATTCAATAAATATTATTAACTCTTAAATGTGAAATCTTATCAGCCAGGGATGTAAACTGGAATTGTCAATGGCGATATATGTTCCTAGTTGTGCTTTGGTTTTTAGTGAAAGAAAAAATTGAGAATAAGGGAACCTTAACATTTTTAACCTAAAAGAATGTATTTTGCAGACTTTCCTTGGGTAGTTTGTCAATGCTGCAGGTCTCAGGCATAGGCCATCAGTGATTCTAAGGAGACCGTAGTTTTTTTTTTTTTTTCTTTTTGCGGTACGGGGCCTCTCACTGCTGTGGCCTCTCCCGTTGCGGAGCACAGGCTCCGGATGCGCAGGCTCAGCAGCCATGGCTCACGGGCCCAGCCGCTCCGCGGCATATGGGATCCTCCCAGACCGGGGCACGAACCCGTATCCCCTGCATCGGCAGGCGGACTCTTAACCACTGCGCCACCAGGGAGGCCCGAGACCGTAGTTTTTTACTGCATTTATTCCTGAGTGAAAAATGTCTTTTCATTTGAATGGTGCTTTTGAGTTGGGAGCACGACAGTGTTCGAATAATTTGTTGTTACTTACAGATTATGTTTCAACTTTATTGTGTTTTATTGTGACGTTATTAATGATTTTCATCATTCTCATTTTCGTCCCTCTTTCCTTTTCTTTCCCTTTTTCCAGTTCTTCCTCCAGTACTGGTTCCAAGACACAGTGAATATAATCCTCAGCACAGCCTCTTAGCTCAGTTCCGGAACTTAGGACAAAATGAGCCTCACATGCCGCTCAACGCCACTTTCCCGGATTCTTTCCAGCAACCCAGCAGCCATCCGTTTCCTCATTCTCCCAATAGCAGTTACCCAAACTCTCCTGGGAGCAGCAGTAGCACCTACCCTCACTCTCCGACCAGCTCAGACCCAGGAAGCCCCTTTCAGATGCCAGGTAGGTTGCAGTGTTCAGGGATGTTCTGTGGTCAGATCCAAATTGTCATCACAGTGTTAAGGCGAAGCTGGGTTCGCCTGGAATGGAGAGAGCTTTCCAGCCCTGGTACGTGGCACTGCGCCTCTAGAACTCAGGATGCAACTTTGAATGAAAGGGGACTTCTAGCCAAGTAAGCCAGTGTTTTATTTGTCTGGCACAGATGCTTGAATACATTTTCATTTTTGATTTTTGAAAGGTTTTAAAACAGCTGCATCCTTCTGGGAGTGGCATAGTTGTTCCAGCCTTTGCGCTTGATAAAAGAAAGAGGGAAAAAGTAGCATGCTGCACCCATTTGCTGTTCCCATGCAAGGAAAAGTCCCTGTTGTAAGTGCAGCCGCAGAAAAGATATTTCCTGGGGGATCACGCCCCACCACACAACCTAATTAAATTCGTTTAAGTGGTGATGTAATCCCAAGAAACACATACTTTAACAACAAAAGACTTGCATCAGGAGCACTGGAAACCATCTGCTTGTTTAACAAAGACAAAAAAACCCATTATCCTTCTTTTTTAGACTTCTCTGGTGGTGTAATGTTTGTCAAATTAAATGATTAATTAGGACATTATATTTTTCGAGTTACAGGTTCATAAGTGAGCACCTCAAAAAACGATTAGTGCCCAATTTCTCGCCAGCAGGCCTCACAAAGGATACGCCGAGCAAAGATACACTTGACATCTATTAACACTGCGGGAAGGGGAAAATGCGTGGGCGAGCCTGTTTAATGTATCCCTTGAAATGTTTTTGGGCAGATTTGAATTCGACAGCAGAGCTGGTGTGTCCTCAAAAATTGAAGAGTGGTCCACACTTGATATTCCTATCTTTTATTTATATATTTATTGCTTTTTTACATTTTTAGCGTATGGTTTTGCACTGTTTGTTTTTCAGTCGAAAATGGTTTAAGATGAGGGCGAGGGATAGACTTGTTTCAAAATCAAACTAGTATCATCTGGTAATCTGCTATCCACCGCACTCCCTCCTGGACCCGGAACAGGTTAGTGGTAAGGAGATTGTTTTGGAAAGCTGTGGAGCCGTGGCAGACCCAGGGTGGGCCCAAGAGTGAAAAAACGGAAGATTATTGCTTGAATTTACACCGTGTCCCCAGCTGCCAGGGATTAAGGCACAGGCCAAGTAGAGGAAATATGGAACAGAGAGAGCTGAACGGGTGGGAGGAGGACCTTGTGGGGAGAACAGAGCATCACCCAGAGTATCTGGTGCCTCCCAGGGACGCTGATGCCTTAAGTCGTTGATGAAGTTTTCACCAGCTTGTTTGCAGAAATGGTATTGGATTTGGTCTCAGAGGAGGCTCTTTGTCTTCATTCCTGGCTGGAAGTAAAGCAGAGGCAGTGTTACAGCTGCAGGGAAGAAGCTGAATTTTAAAAAGCTGGAGAAAGGGTGGAAAATACATCCAGATCAGGTCCCCATAGTCCTGTCTTTGTGCTCTGAGGCCTGGCTTGTTAACACCTGGACGGTAGAAGTGGCCAGGTTGTGATTCAGCTGGAAAGTCAGTCTGGGAAATCTCTTGAGAAACTCTGAAAGAGCAGTGTTCGCTTTTTCTGTTTGGTGGTTGCCCTGAGTGGTCTAGAGTACCTATCCAAGCTATTGGTGGTTCTTTGAGGTGAAACTTTGTTCCCTGCTCTGTTGTATGTGCTAAGTGGTACGAGGTGAGCTCACCGTAGCCCATGAGGAACTTGTTTTTCCATCACAAAGGATTGTTTGTGGGAAATCCTTATTTAAGAAAGCACAAGACTTGTGTTAGTGTTCTTTGTTTCAAAAATCACACTGTTTGCCTCTAATTTGCCAGTTAGCTGTGAGTTTTCCAGGAGAAACATGTATGCAAATTCTGAAATAGAAGATAGTTGTGACAAACGGATTTCTTTCCTATTATTCTGCTACTAGGGATTTTGAAACTCGTGATTATTATTTTTTTAATATGGGTACAGAATATTTTTTAAAAATTCTTATTGGGGTATAGTTTATTTACAACATTATGTTAGTTTCAGGTGTACAGCAAAGTGAATCTGTTATATATTTAAGTGGGTAGGGAGAAGGTAGTCCTAGCAGATTTCTTGAAGTCATGGGAAATTCACAGTTGGAGTCAGTAAGTTGGCTGTAATGAAACTCAGTTGGTAAATCCCTAAGAGCCCATAGATTTAATGCAAGAGACCCTGAAGCTCCTTTTCTTAAGAAGTCCTGCGTAGCTTTCGAAGGTTTTCCGTCCACCAGAGAACTGATGAAATGCAGAGGCCCTTTTAAAGTGGGTTGGGTAAAAGCATGTTTAAATGCCCTTCTGATTGTTTTAAAATGGCATGATCCTCGGTAGGCAGACAACTTCTAGAACTGGCATATGGTGCTTTCGTCCCACTGAATCTTCACTACAATTGTATAAGATTATTTATTGCATAAGATGGTAGTCATTTTCCAAAAGTGTACACCAAGTCCAGCGCCTGTAGCATCTAATCTTCCGATGGGGAGGTTGAAATGGCAACTTAATCTCTTAAGAATTTCGGCACCGAAGAGAATATATGTTTTAAGCACGTGTGTTTACTAAAGCTTTTTTTCAAATTTTGTAGCCGATACACCTCCACCTGCTTATCTGCCTCCTGAAGATCCCATAACCCAGGATGGCTCTCAGCCCATGGACACAAATATGATGGCGCCTTCACTGCCCTCAGAAATCAACAGAGGAGGTAAAATGAATTGCTGCTTATTCCCTTTCAGAGTCTGAAGTTTATCTGTCCAAGTGTTGCTTTCTCTCACAGATTTTTACTAGTCTTTAAAAAGATAGCTATTTGAAAACGATAGAGCACTTATAGTAAGAGAAGCTCAATAGAAAGAATTCTTTGGATTACAGATAAGCCTTTTATATGAGGAACAGGCGCACTGATCTAACTAATGAAGGCCTGGATACAGTTGTGCAGTCATCTGTCTATAACTTCAATACTCAGTACTTTTGAATTGGGGATAAAAGAGTATTTTTAAGTGAAAGACAAAGGATGTTGAGGGAGAAAAAAAGAACGTAAAACTAGAATTTTCACTGGTGATTTCCAGAATTTAAAGTTCACGTAACAAGGCTTTCCAGAAGGTTCTTTGGTCGTTGGAATAGATATTCATAAGCCCCATCTATTTTCTAGGCCTCATCTGTGTATAGCTGCAGCTGAAACAAACCAATAGCTTTAGTTCCCTTGTTGCTCTATTTATTTGTTTCTTGGTACAAGAAGGGACGGGAGGCACGTGTTTTTCCTGTTCTTACCCTGAGGAGCTGGCTTCTTTTCCTCTCTAGCAGAGGGCGGGTCTCTGTGATCCCTGGCAGTGTCTGAGAGGAGGACGCCTTCATTCTGCCAGGTCCACAGAGGCTTAAGCGAGCAGGGAACTCGGGTAAATAAGCGTTGGGAGAATCCCTGAGCCTCTGTAAGAAGTCATGACCACACATTGAATGAAACTGTCCCCAGCTAACCTCCCCTGGAGGAAAGTGCTTCACTGGCCCGCTCAACAGCGGCAGAGATGGATCATTCCATTTGTATTCATTTAATGCAAATTGAAGTTAAAATGCCATTTCGTTACTAGGTATGTCTTATCTCGTTCCTATCACTTTTTTAGTAAAGGTCTGGAGATACCTCAGACGTTGTCAGAGTTGCTGATACTTTTTAACTTCTTAAAAGTTGTGGATGAACTCAAAGAACCTTCCTTCGGTGTGCAGTGTAATAAATTGGAATTTACACCTTTTTAATCTGTAAACATTTCTTATATCTTTTTTATTGGCTGTGTATGTCATCTTTTTTATTAGCTCTGTATTATTTTTTATTTATTTTTATTTGTTATTAGTTTCTGCTTTATAACAAAGTGAATCAGTCATACATATACATCTGTTCCCACATCCCTTCCCTCTTGCGTCTCCCTCCCTCCCACCCTCCCCATCCCACCCCTCCAGGCGGTCACAAAGCACCAAGCTGATCTCCCTGTGCTATGCGGCTGCTTCCCACTATCTGTCTACCTTACGTTTGGTAGTGTATATATGTCCAAGCCTCTCTTTCGCTTTGTCACAGCTTACCCTTCCCCCTCCCCATATCCTGAAGTCCATTCTCAAGTAGGTCTGTGTCTTTATTCCTGTTTTACACCTAGGTTCTTCATGACATTTTTTTTCCCTTAAATTCCATATATATGTGTTAGCATACGGTATTTGTCTTTCTCTTTCTGACTTACTTCACTCTGTATGACAGACTCTAGGTCTATCCACCTCATTACAAATAGCTCAATTTCGTTTCTTTTTATGGCTGAGTAATATCCCGTTGTATATACGTGCCACATCTTCTTTATCCATTCATCCGATTATGGACACTTAGGTTGTTTCCATCTCTGGGCTATTGTGAATAGAGCTGCAATGAACATTTTGGTACATGTCTCTTTTTAAATTATGGTTTTCTCAGGGTATATGCCTAGTAGTGGGATTGCTGGGTCGTATGGTAGTTCTATTTTTAGTTTTTTAAGGAATCTCCATACTGTTCTCCATAGTGGCTGTACCAATTCACATTCCCACCAGCAGTGCAAGAGTGTTCCCTTTTCTCCACACCCTCTCCAGCATTTATTGTTTCTAGATTTCTTGATGATGGCCATTCTGACTGGTGTGAGATGATATCTCATTGTAGTTTTGATTTGCATTTCTCTAATGATTAATGATGTTGAACATTCTTTCATGTGTTTGTTGGCAGTCTGTATATCTTATCTTCTTTGGAGAAATGCCTATTTAAGTCTTCTGCCCATTTTTGGATTGGGTTGTTTGTTTTTTTGCTATTGTAGCTCTGTATTTTGATAATCTCTAGAATATACTCTCAAACATAAAATTATGAGTTGACAAAGATTTTGGTTGGGGAAAATAACTCCTGTCTCACACGTCCTTGGAATGTGTATTTGGGGAACAGAATAGCAGGAGAGAATGGGCACAGCACTGTGAAACAGTTATAAGCCTGTGGACCTGCAGCCATGGTGGCTAAGCCCAAAATGTCTGATTTGAGGAAATAGACCTTCAATTTGCTTTAAAATTTTTCCTTTAAATGGCTTAAAATTCTTTCCCCATTAGAATAAGTTTACACTTAATATTTTCATGAGGACGGGCTATTGGCCTTGTGGTTGTTGTACTTCGGTGGTTTTCCTGGAGCAGGGGTCAGCAGACTGCAGCCCACAGACCACTTCAGCCTGCTGCCTGTTTTTGTAAATAAAGCTTTATTGGGACACAGCTGTGTTCATTCATTACATATCATCTGTGGCTGCTTTTGCACAGCTAGGGCACAGTTGAATAGGGGCCATAGAGACCACGTGGCCCCCAAGACCTTTCTGGCCTTTTACAGAAAAAAAACTGTCAGCCTCCAACCTGGATGAATAGTCCTGTGAGCAATCCTGATAACTGATTAAAGCCCTCTCTTAGACTTCCCTGATGGTCCAGTGGTTAAGACTCCGAGCTTCCAATGCAGGGGGTGCGCGTTTGATCCGTGGTCGGGGAAGTTCCGCATGCCGTGAGGCACAGCCAGAAAAAGAAAAAAGTCTTCTCTTAATGATGTTGCAGTCTTTAAGATTTGGCACCTGTAAATCACTGAAACTTTGGTCTTTGAAATACAGCTTATTGACATGGGATAACACTTAGCAAACAGGGAAGATGGTGTATGTTTGTGTTCAGCTTACCTGCTTAAGTGTATAAAGCAGTTACTCTATGTGTGGATTTTCTTAATGATCATTTTCCTTATTTTCTTTACCGAATTCTACAGTAAAGCTCACTTTAATATTCGTGGAGGTTGATGTTAAGAACACAGGGGTCCTTCTCCCTTAACAGTTAGAGTTCGTGCTTCCAATGTGGATTTTCTCTTTTTTTTTTTTTTTTAAGATTGTACACTCAAGTCTTCATAAACCTCAGATCATTACATATTGGCATACTAGATATATATGGTTTGTATTCCTGGAATTGCTAAAGCAGTGGTATAAGAGGTTTTACTGCAGAAGGAACTTATCTTTAGAACTTTTTAGTTGCAAATGTTTAGAAGCATGTTCTGTTTGGAGATTTGTTAGTCTTAAGAGATTTGACTTAACAAGCTGCATCCTGTCAGTAAAGTTGGGTAATTTCCATTGTTGGCCCATTCTGGGAATGGAGAGACAAAACACACCTGCTCTGCATGACTTAAAGCAAATATAAGGAAGTTAGCATGAAATCTGGATGAGAGAGATATGATTCATCCTGTAAGAATGGCCAGCTGGCAGGATTTCTTCCTGAGCTTGAGGACTGGAGCAAAGCTGTAGCTGTGAGAGTTATTGGCAACCGAATGTGAAGTAAGGTAACTTCTTATCAATAATTAGAAACTGATTTTCACTGCTTTGAAAAAGCGTCGGCATACTGAGGCGTTGTCCAAAGCAATTCCCCTTTGTGCCGGCACCTTTGGCACACTTCCTGTCCTCTATTGTTCTCTCCGCACTTGTTTTTTCACTTGCCACTTGTTGCGTTTCTTTAGATGGTGAGCCAGGGTCAGTGGTGGGGTCATTTCCATTTTGGTGAATTACAGAGCGTTCAGCACATGCTGCTCGTGTGTGCTTGCTTAGCCAGCGTCTTGGTTATCTGATAGCCGTTGGAGAAAATATCTTCCAACGAAAGGTGAATGTCACACTTAGCAAGGAGTACCTGCTTCCGAGATCAGGGATAAACTCTATACGTTATAATAGCAGTGGCTTTCTCACATCTTCATTCCGGGACCCTGAGGCAACTTCACGACACAGTTTCAGTTTTTGAGAGCCCAGGGCACTCACCGCGGTTGACTCTAAGCTCATCTTTCTTAAAGATGTTCAAGCAGTTGCTTACGAGGAACCAAAACACTGGTGCTCTATTGTCTACTACGAGCTCAATAACCGTGTGGGCGAAGCTTTCCACGCCTCCTCCACGAGCGTGCTGGTGGATGGTTTTACCGATCCTTCCAACAACAAGAACCGCTTCTGCCTTGGGCTGCTCTCCAACGTCAACCGGAATTCCACTATCGAAAACACTAGGCGACACATCGGGAAAGGTGAGCTTTCACTGGAACCTCTCTCAAGTGTCTGTCTGTCGTGTCCCTCTTCCCCCAGAACTCACCCGTCGTTCCTGGAGTCAATACCAGATGATATACGCTTGCCGCTACGGTTTATAAATATTTTTTCAATTTGTATATTATCAGGAAGTGCTTCATTTTCCAATCAACGATGTTTGCGGTCTCCTGACTCATAATAATTATAGCTGGAATAGTGATTTGCTATCTGGGGACACCATTCTATCACGTGTTTTGCCGAAGAATGAAATAGCTGTTAAAAAATTCTTTACAACCTAAAACTAAAAGCAAAAAGCAAATGAAAACAAGTAAACCGAATGTATTTCAAATGAATACCATGACCCACTGGGGAAAGAACTAATTCAAAATAACTTATGAATATATAGTATTTGGCTATAGAACCTCAGCCTGAGCCAGGTAAGGTAGAGCGACTGCAAACAAATCCTGAACTCTTTTTAATAGACTTGATTATTTAGGGGCAGTGTGAAGGAGACAGTTATGAAATTTTAAGATGTATTATAATATTATTAAGCAAATGACTAAATGTGTGGTTGTTGGGGGAAACCTGGGTTTTCACTGTGGAATAAGAAGAGACATACAAGTGTGGAGGAGGGTAAAAAATAAACCCTGTGGAGGTATCAGTGTGAGATCATGATTTTAATCATGTGTATATGCATGTTTATGTACTGTACACGTGTATGTATGCACGTGTATGAAGGCATATGTAGGTGTGTCTCTGCATGCATCTAGTTTCTGATCTGTCTGCTGAGAGGGCCAAGAGGCAAAGATACCCAGTAGTAATAAGCACATACAGTCCTCAGACCATCATCTCTCAACTCCATGGCTGCCAAGAGGAACCGGGGCTTTTGGAGAAAGGGCTGACTCCAAGGCTGGGACGGGTAGACGCAAGATGAGCCGAGACATTCTGTTATGTCCGAAAGTAAACAAATACTTATGCACATGATGGAGGCATTTCCCAGGACCCAACTTGGAGGGGCTTCCACTGGCCAACTCTGGGACAGTTCGAGCACCAAAATAATTAAATACAGTAGTGAGTTTTAAACCGCTGGAAAACCATAGTAATTCATAAGTCCGTACCGATAATAGAGAAATGAATGGGGAAGGCTGACTGGTAAATGCAGAGTGAGTTGGTGGAGTTAGAAAGTCCCCATTTTGCAGCCATCAGGCAAGAATAGTCAGGATGCTAAATATAGAGAGAATTTTTATGAGAATCAAGATATTTTCATGGTCTTTAAGTATCTCCTCCCAGGCTGCCTATTACTGTCATGGGAGAATAAAAATCAGTAACTGTTTAGTGGAGAAATTGGACAACATCTTGACTAGGCGCTGAGAATTATCATCGCCAGTGAGAGGCAGATGGAGGTCGTGAACCTCCAGCTGTGGTGCTCTGAGGAGGGAGTAACGTCACCTACACAGAAATCCAGCTGAGCATGCAGATCTGAACCGAATCTCAGGGTGCCTTCAGACAGACCCCAGACACAAAGGGTGAGAAGGGACTGTAGTCTTCCAAAATACTGATGCCGAAAGACAAAGGTGTGAGAATGTTCCACGTTAAAACGGCTAAAGAAACATGACAGCTCTGTAATAATCTGCCCCTGGACGTGATCCTGCAGCAGACAGGGGAAAAATACTACAAAGAGCATTACTGGGGTCAGCAGACAGAATTAGAATATGAGTGGTAGATAAGATAAAAGTATTACATCAGTGTTAAATGCAGTGGCATTGCTGATTATGCTGTGGCTTGTAAGAGAAGACCCCTATTCTTAGGAAATACACACTTAAGTATGTAGGGGTAAAGGACCATGACGAAATGGTTCAGGAAGAAATTATATATGTATCTTACGCTTATAGATAGAGATATCTATCCACCTAGAACAATCCTGTGTCCGAATGTATACACGTATGTACGTATGTGTGTGTATATGAGGGTGTGTATGGAAGAATAGAGAGGACAGAGGTGCCCGTGATGAAGCACATGGAGTGAACTGTCCCAACAGGTGAATCTGGAGAATGGTTGTGTGGCTGTTCTTGGTTCTGTTTCTCTTTGTTGTTTGTTCTATTTCTGTAAGTTTTGAAATTATTTCCAGAGTCAAAGTTTTTTTAAATGACCTACTATGAAATTTAGAACAAATTAAAAGGTTATTCAATAGGTGCTTAAAAGACATTTGAGATGAAGTTTAACATTGAATCCTGGAAACAAAAACAACAACTCTTAAAACAGGAACTGATAGATAATTCCTTAGTATGCTTAAGGAAAAAAAATAAGCCTAAACTGCACATCTAATGATGAAATGTCAGAACTCAGGTTCATATCGTCTGGGTATCTTTCTGTGGTCTCTAAACCCCTGAAATTGTATAAACACAATTTCGCATACATTTGGGACACAGGGACATAGTTTTCATTCTATTCTAAAGTTGACCGTTACTCCAATGTAGTAAAAAGCCATTGTACTCCGGAACATGCCTATTAACAGTTAGGAAGAAAATAAGGATTCTGGGAATACTGTTATTTCAAATTGTTCCAGATGCCTCGACTCTATTTTTAGAAATTATATATCAGTTTTCTTTAATCTGGCAATAACCAGTTAGAAAATGTAATGGAGAGGAAAATTACATTCTCATTAGCAACAGAATGCATAAATAATCTGAACCAGCAACATATGAGAATTATGTAAAGAAAACCAAATTTCACTTAGAGTGAAAGAAAATTTGAATAATAAACAGGTGGTCTGTGTTCCTTAAAGAAAAGGCTTAATATTGTGAGAACATTTTAAGGATATTCATGCTTCCTAATTTAATTCATAGTTTAAACAATCCATGTCAGAATCACAATGTTTTGTTATTTGAAAGTTGGAAGATGTATTCTGCATATTACCCAGAAGGATAAATAAGTGAAAATAGCTACATTTTTTTAATGGAAGAGTAAAGAAAAAATTCTGAAGGTGAGGATTAATGAAAGATTATGAAACTACAGTTAAATCGGTGTGTAGACAGAACAGTAGAATAAAGTAAACTCAGACTATACTGTATTTAAAAATTTAATGTCTGATAAGTGAAGCGTAACAAATTAGTGGAGTCTTCCAGTGGTCCTGCAATAACAAATTTAGCTTTGGGGGGAGGCTGGGGGTAGAAACCCTGACCTCATTCCACATATGCAAATGGATTAATGAGTTGAATTATTTTTTAAGGCAAGCTCTTGAAAAGCTAGAAGAACATATATTGATCAAGAGTGGCAGAGAGGGCTTCCCTGGTGGCGCAGTGGTTGGGAGTCCACCTGCCAGTGCAGGAGACACGGGTTAGATCCCTGGTCCGGGAGGATCCCACGTGCTGCGGAGCGGCTGAGTCTGCGTGCCATAACTACTCCGCAGTAAGCCCATGCGCCGCAATGAAGAGTGGCCCCCGCTCTCCGCAACTGGAGAAAAGCCCGCGCGCCGCAGCAAAGACCCAACACAGACAAAAATTAAATAAATTAAAAAAAAAAAAAAGGATGAGATAGACTGGAAAATGCTTTAAAAAAAAAAAAGAGTGGCAGAGATTTTCTAAGCATAAAAAGCAACAGAAAGATTGCAAGAGATCTGTCTACTTAAAGATTTCAAACTTCTGTGGGTTAAAGAAAAACAATACCGTGAACAAAATTAAAAGACAAAGGACTAACGGGGAAACAAATAAGACATAAATTATTTATATCTTTCCTATATGCACAGCTCATTAAAAAAATAATAAAAATACTAGAACCCCAGAGGAATAAATATGTAAGAAATATGAACAGTAAATCCATAAGAGGAAACACAGATGGCTAGTAAACAGAGGAGAGCATATCAAGGCTCACGTGCAAATTAAAACAATATTGTTTTCCAGCTATAAATTAGGGGAATTTTGTTGTTGTTTTAAACTCAGACTCAGTACTGGCACGGGTGAAGTGAGACAGGCACTCCTCTGCTGCTGGAGAGAGTGTGCATTGATACAAGCACTCTGGCAAAGTGAATCGAGAGCCTTCGATCCAATGACTTAACTTCCAGGAATCGCTCCTAACGATATTATCAAAAATTATGCTGAGGCATTTGTCATGGCATTGTTATCATAGCAGAAAATTAGTATCAACAGAATGGTCCAATAATGGGAGAATCCTTTAAATAAATTGTTGTAGTCATTCAATGGTGGAGATATGTTAAATGTTTGCAAAGAAAGTTTAATGACACTCAAGACCGAATACGATGTGTATTCACAGTTACTGCCTCTGGGCCACTAAAGGAGTGATAATGTTTTCTGCTTCTTTATATTTTGCTTTACTTTCTAAATTTTCTAAAATGAAAATTCCTCATTTGTATAATCAGGAAAAAAGTAGCAAACACACACACCCTTCAATTGTTTTCTCTACATCAGACAGAGAAATGGGCTTCTGCTCCAGCGGCTATTTAATTGTTACAGCAGTCTTAGCCATTGTGTATACATATCAACACAGCACATAGTTTTTTTTTTTTTCATTTTTCTAAAATACTTTAGTTCACTCAAATCATGACAGCCCTGTAGACACAGCCAGCAGCTCGACTTGCATTTTTTTTCCTTCTTTCTTTCTTTAATATCTTTATGGGAGTATAATCGCTTTCCACAGTTTCTGCTGTACAACAAAGTGAATCAGCTATACGTATACATATATCCCCATATCTCCTCCCTCTTGCGTCTCCCTCCCTCCCACCCTCCCTATCCCACCCCTCTAGGTGGTCACAAAGCACCGAGCTGATCTCCCTGTGCTCTGCGGCTGCTGCCCACTAGCTATCCACTTCACGCTCGGTAGTGTATATATGTCCATGCCTCTCCCCTGCTTTGTCCCAGCTTCCCTTTCCCCCGACTGTGTCCTCAAGTCCGTTCTCTACGTCTGCGTCTTTATTCCTGCCCTGCCCCTAGGTTCATAGTACTGGTTTTTTTGGATTCCATATATGAGCACATAGTATTTGGGATGAGACAATAGGTCTAGCATTGACTAATAAGCTTTGCCAGAGTTACCTGCAAGGTCCATCACTGAAAGCCACATGGGATGTGACTCTGTTTGCTGGGTGGCCTGTAATGGTGTGGGGTTTTGTCAGAGTGGTATTTTCCCCTTTCATTTTTTTTAAAGGCTGGGTAAGATCAATTTCCTACACTCCTGGCACTCTGGGTCTCACAGGAAGAAGTTTGGAGCAGATAATAGTTGAGTGAGATCAGATTCCACACAGTATGAATTATTTTTTCTAGGTTTTTTTTTTTTCCTGGACCTTACATCTTACACTTCTCAGCAGTACTTCCTCCACCTGTGGTTTTCTAATTCTTTAACTCCTTTCGATCCTCCCTTCCCCTCCCCTAAAATTTTTCGAAAAGCTTAGCTGCAAAATAAATACAAGAGAGCTTATGTAACAAATATGCGTAGGATCCCATAATCAAGTTCAGCTTTATTGTGCCATGTTTTTATTTTTTTATTTATTATTATTTTTTTTTTGTGGTACACGGGCCTCTCAATGTTGTGGCCTCTCCCGTTGCGGAGCACTGGCTCTGGACGCGCAGGCCCAGCGGCCATGGCTCACGGGCCCAGCCGCTCCGCGGCACGTGGGATCCTCCCGGACCGGGGCATGAACCCGTGTCCCCTGCATCGGCAGGCAGACTCCCAACCACTGCGCCACCAGGGAAGCCCGTGCCATGTTTTTAAAGTGAGAATTTGCTCTGAATCCATGGCCAAATAGGCATTAAATGCTTTTCAAAATGAAATTGCTGGGCTTCCCTGGTGGCGCAGTGGTTGGGAATCCGCCTGCCGATGCAGGGGACGTGGGTTCGTGCCCCGGTCCGGGAAGATCCCACATGCCATGGAGTGGCTGGGCTGTGAGCCATGGCCGCTGAGCCTGCGCGTCCGGAGCCTGTGCTCCGCAACGGGAGAGGCCACAACAGTGAGAGGCCCGCGTACCGCAAAAAAAAATAATAATAATAATGAAATTGCTGCACTCTGTTACTTATCATTAAGAGACTTTGTTGTTTCCTACAACCTTCTAGACATGCATGTTGACATATGGACATTGTATTAGCTAATACAGTTAACTAAGATTTTATCAATTGTGCAAGACTTGGAGAATGTCTGTTTATCGAATCAACCATGTAAATTTACATTCTGAAGCCACGCGGATGCTTTTCAGCCGGGAAAAGCGATAATGACCACACTGTGTGCTTTGTCTCCCTGCAGGAGTTCATCTTTATTACGTCGGAGGCGAGGTCTACGCCGAATGCCTCAGTGACAGTAGTATCTTTGTGCAGAGTCGGAACTGCAACTACCATCACGGATTTCATCCCACTACTGTTTGCAAGATCCCTAGTGGGTGTAGTTTGAAAATTTTTAACAACCAAGAATTCGCTCAGTTACTGGCACAGTCTGTGAACCATGGCTTCGAGACAGTCTATGAGCTCACAAAAATGTGTACTATTCGCATGAGCTTTGTGAAGGTAAGTGAGCGCCGATTCCTCTGGTCAGGGTTTAACGCACTTCCACGTTATATGTAAATCTGTATCCTCTTGATATGTGTCCATAGACACCAACTTATGATCTAGACATTTTTAACCTTTAACAAGGATGTCAACTCTGAGGACAGTATCATTGGAATATAGGAGTGTTTATGTTAAATGTTAGTAGGAGCAGGCTTTAATAACTTTTCCTTATTCAAGTAGCACTATTTTAGCTATTGTAATACTATTAGAATATGTTATTATGTATATATATAAAGTATATGCTTTAGATGCATGGTTGTCTTATGAGATCAGTTCTTTTTATTTTTTTGTTTATTTATTTTTTGGCTGTGCCACGTGGCTTCAGGGATCTTAGTTCCCTGGCTAGGGGTTGAACCCTCGCCCTCGGCAGGGAAAGCGCAGAGTCCTAACCCCTGGGCCGCCAGGGAATTCCCAGAGATCAGTTCTGTAAACGCACCCCTCTTTTTTTTTAATGCTATGCCTGTTAGTACTTTTAGGATGGTGACACTTGTTACTTTTGTTTCAACAATAAGCAAGTGGTCTTTTTTTGTGTGTGAAAGTAAAAGTTCATCACACTGGGATTTATTTTTGATTGGTCAGTTTTTTAGTGGTTCCAGTAAAGCTTGTGATTTTCTGTTTGTTTGTTTTTTTTTTTCCAAACAACAGTAATTTATTCTCAGGTACGTATGGGTGGGCAAGGGATGTACTGATCTAGTATGAGTGCCACTGGGGGTGGCTCTCTCCTATATGACACTCATCCTTTTTTTTTAACTACATCTTTATTAGAGTATAACTGCTTTACAATGTTGTGTTAGTCTCTGCCATACAACAAAGTGAATCAGCTGTACGTATACATATAGCCCCATATCCCCTCCCTCCCTCCCACCCTCCCTATCCCACCCCTCTAGGTGGTCACAAAGCACCGAGCTGATCTCCCTGTGCTATGCAGCTGCTTCCCACTAGCTAGCTATTTTACATTTAGTAGTGTATATATGGCAAGGCTACTCTCTCACTACATCCCAGCCTCCACCTTCCCCCGATTTTCTTATATTCAAGAGTTAATAAGGCCCTTGCCTCAGCGCCAGGATTGTGCTGTGAGGTGCGAGGAGAGTGAAGGTTACGGACATTGCTCACAAGAATTGATCTCTTTTTTGCCTCCTCTTCTGCCTCTGAGAAGTAAAAAGTTTTAAGATGCCATCGAAATGGAAAAAAGAAACTCATATGTCTGATTAAATTTATGAGTCAGAAACTTATTCTAGTGGCTGACTGACTTGGCTCTGAATCCTCCAAGATAGATTTTCCTCCTCTGTTACTCTGAGGAACAAAACTAATTATATATTTGGGCGAGGCAATCGTCTTTCCTATCCTCTCTTCAGAAGCTCACAGAACTTGTTGTTAAACCTGTTCTGTGATGTATTTATTACAGAGGGTAACTTTGGAACCTTACTTTGTTAATCATCCTTTACGTCAAAGATATTTTTCCCCGAATATCATTTTTTCCCTACTTCTTTGAGTCACATTAGCAGATTTTCAGTGTGTTTTCTTGAAACACAATTCAACAGTTTCTTATAGCTGAGTCCGGAACTTTTTAGTATTGAAGGAGGTTTTTTTTTTACCTTTTCAAGAGGTTTACCTATATGCTATGTACCTATGAGACTACAAAGAGCTTTCTCATCCTTTACTAATGTGCACTGTTTAATTTTTGACTTAGCATTTTGACTGAAATGAATTTTAAAATGAGGACAGTGACTTGCCAGCATTGTTTGTGTTTGTTGTTTTTGGGTTTTTTTTGTTTTTTGTTTTTTGGTTTTTTTTTTTTTTTGCTGTACGCGGGCCTCTCACTGTTGTGGCCTCTCCCGCTGCGGAGCACAGGCTCCGGACGCACAGGCTCAGCGGCCATGGCTCACGGGCGCAGCCGCTCCGCGGCATGTGGGATCTTCCCAGACCGGGGCACGAACCCGTGTCCCCTGCATCGGCAGGCGGACTCTCAACCACTGCGCCACCAGGGAAGCCCGTGTTTGTTGTTTTCATTGATACGGAGGAAAGCAGACCTCTTGAGAGTCAGGAGATCCAGGTTCTAGTTCTGTGTGTGTGATTAAGGCCCCGGGATTCCTTCCTGATCCCCACGTTCGTTATCTTTAAAATGGGTGGCTGCAGTTGGGGAACTGTGGTGATCATTACTGAGGTCCCTTGATAAGTCTATTGTTATTGAAGGACCACTCTAGGAGAATTTATGACTCTAATGCTCCAATTGGCTTTCTCCTCAAACTTATTTCTTATGGATTACCCAATCAATTTTACACATTTTTAATTATTGACTTTTACACAAGTAAAAACCACCGTTACGCTGATTAAAAAGTGTTTATAATGCAAAGATATGCATTAAAAATGTATTAGATTTCATTTATTCAGCGAACATTTTTAGCACCATTCCAGAGAATTAATACAAAATGAAAAAGCACCTAAAGTCTCTAGCTTCAAGATGCTGATGGCCCAGTCTGTGTTTAATTATAATATAAAGTGGTAAGTATTGGAAGGAAGGGTTATACAGGCTATAATGGACACAGCTAGGAAGCTGGATTTGGAGAGTTAAAGATAAACATGTTATTTTAAACCCCCTGCTGACATGATAACGGGCAGCTACTTTATTGTACGTTAGCAACAAAAAATTTACACATGGTACAACATTTTCTTTATTATCATAAGGACTGCATACTTTGCCCTTTCACACTTAGCATCTTAGAGAAAGGATATAGAACGTTTTACTAATATTAATAGCCAATTTTGTACTATTTTTAAAAGATGATCATTTTTGGACTTTAATATAAAACACATACTTTATAAATTATTTGCACAGTAAACTCCGCATATCTGAAAAACCCAAGTCATTTCAGCTGAACAAGTGTTTCTAGAGCTTCTGCTTTGTGCCAGTCACTGTGCTAGATGTTTGAGATCAAAGATAAATAAGATCTGGTCTCTGCCTTCAAAGAACTTACTATCTAATGGAGGAAACATGCACATAAATCTTTTGATTAAGCTTAGCAGTTTGTTGATATATGTACAAATGCATGGATGTTTATACATACGCAGTTCATGTATCACAACTTTCTCCTGAAAGTTCTGATATTTAGATACATTTCTTGAAATTCTGGGGGTAGGTAGATAGCAGAGATAAATAGAACCTGGCCTTGTCTGACACCCTCAGGAAACAAGGGTTTATCAGGACCTTGTATGCCATCCTCCACCATCCCAGTGAGGTTTTGATCTCTGCAGTGGCAAAACTGTTTTTCTCTTTTGTACAGGGACTTGCTTCTGTCAGCTTTCATGTCCTAATTCAGTAATCCTGAAGGTGCCTGGCAAGCTACCCTCTTGTACAGATGATTCAAGGCAATGGCTAGGTGTTACTAATTGATTCAAGGCAATGGTTAGGTGTCGCTAATAGATTTTTGGAAACTTACGTGCTCCTGCCAGTTTTGCTTAGAGACTGAAAGGTCAAGCTCTGTGTTTATAGAGACTTCAGTGGCTAAATAGGAAGAAACAGAATGTCAGTTTGTCTTACATACCTTTTTCCTTATTTTCTTGATGTTGAAATGAGAATTTAACATCTGTCACAATATTATCGGTGAGATAATGGGCAATAAAAATGAAAGTTAGAAAGTGTCTTTATTACAACAGCCTTATAATGTAGTTTAAAACGTTCATTCCCCAAGACCAGTACTTCTTAATCTGGAACCCATGGATGGCCTCTGGGGAGCCGTGAAATTGCCTGCCAAATCATGTGTGCACATTTCTGCACGTTTGTCTTGTGGAGAGAACCGGATCTTTAATCGGAGTGTCTGGTTATGTGAGCTCTTTTTACTTCATAAGTGTAACCACTGAGTCAAACAAGTTAAATGACCACCTCCCATGTTGTTTCTAGGGTTGGGGAGCAGAATATCACCGCCAGGATGTTACTAGCACCCCCTGCTGGATTGAGATCCATCTGCATGGCCCGCTCCAGTGGCTGGATAAAGTTCTTACCCAGATGGGTTCACCTCATAATCCTATTTCCTCTGTGTCTTAAAACGGCCTCGGGTTTCTGCCTCTTGAGAACTATTGAGCCTTGCATGTACTTGAAGGATGGATGAGTCAGACACCATCTGAACTGACAAAGGAGCCTTGATAATACTTGACCTCTGTGACCAACTGTTGGATTCAGAAATTTCAAAACCTGGGTAACATGCTGTTGATATCAAGAACCTGTTTAGTTTACATTGTAACATTCTATTGTAAAATCAACTAAAATGCATACTTTTAGCAGGACTTCGTGTATAGTTAAAGGAGAGATGGCCAAGCCAGGGACAAATCATCCTTTGGGAAAACGGTCCTAAGAGATTCTGTTGTGGTCGGCACTTTAAGGTCATCGTTTGGCAGAAGCTGAGCATTAATAGTCTTTCTGACGTGTGTTTTTATCAGGTTTAGAGCCCACGTGGGGTCTTCTCGCGTGGGTGTTCATAATATTTTAAAACTATTTGTTTAGCAATGGTTTTTGTTTGTTCGTTTTTTTTAAGTAAAGGTTAATCTTGGTGATATACATAGTAATCTTTCTAAAATTGTATGCTGACCATAATGCTGTCAGAATAATGTTAGGCATATGCTCTTTGCTAAATATATATGTACAGAATATTTGGAGGTTAAGAATTGATTAGATTAGTGGATTTAGGAGTATTGGAGGGGGCGGGGGGAGAGGGAAATGACAAATGTAGAATATACTGTAAAAATTCAGTTTGTTGCTTTAAAGAAACAAACTGATGCCTGGATTTTGCTGTGTTTCAATTTTTTAGAGATTTTATCCTACCTTTTTTTTTTTTCCATCTTCTGTCCTATCCTCTCCAAAAAACAGTTATACAGCTGGTTAATTCATATAACTGTGAGAGCAAATGAATAATTCCTACTATTCTGAAACTGACTACCTGTATGTTTCAGTACCAATTGTATGGAGTGCTTGAATTTAATAAGGGGTTTTTATGGAGTTTACAATACAGAAATAGGCTTTAATTTTCAAGTGAATTGTTTGCCAAACCTAGTAACTCTGTTAAATATTTGGAGGATTTAAGGAACATCTCAGTTTAAATCCATTTCAAACTTTTTAAGTTTTTTTGTACTGTGTTTGGTTTTATTTTTCTTCTGCTAATCTTTTATATTCACTTACGCTCTCGTACATTGAGTACTTTTATTCCAAAACTAGTGGGTTTTCTCTACTGGAAATTTTAAATAAACCTGTCATTATTGCTTACTTTGATTAAAAATTTGTTGTTTCCTTTCTTCACACACAAGATTTTAAGATTAATAAAGTTCACCACTCTCTTGAGAGATTTTTCTCAAATATTCTTTGCCAAACATAACAAACTAGATGACTGAGAACCTAAATTGCAGAGACAGGCTGAATCATGAAAAGAGCAGAGTCACTTTCAATCAGAAAAGAAAAGACATATGGAACTTTAAAAATTAAGGAAAAGCTAACTTGCACAACCTGGAATTCTAGATCTAAACATACAAGCTTTCTCGTGTGAGCAGTGTCAGCAGCAGCCATTCTTGGTGGATGCCTCTCAGTCCACCAAAAGTCCCAATTTCTAAACTTCAGATGAGGATGCAAGGGTGAATGTGAAAGGATGTAACATTGGGCCAAGAAGGAGAACTAAAACTGCAGCAAGACAGGATGATCGCATCTGCATCTACTTGTGACTGGGATGAGCCCATCCTCTCTCTCTCTCAGCCCCAGCTCACCCCCAAAATGGAGTTTGCCCACGAAGGACACAGATTTGGGGAGACTCAGATTCTTCCCTGGCCACATAGATGCCACTGTTGCTCCTGTACATTTTTGTACCTCTTTCCCAGAGGTATTTATCAGCCCCTTCTACTTCCCAAACTATGGCCAAGCAGAAATTTCTGCTACATCTTGCTGTCTCCAAAAGCATCACGGTGTAAGTGTAGAAAGCCCTGAATGGAGGACCTCTGTTATAACACACGTTCATGCTTTGCTAGGGCATTTCACTTCTGTGAACCTCTGTGCCCTCATCTGTAAGATGGAGATAATGTCCTTGTGTCTTCATCACAGGTTGAGGGGAGGATCTATTGGAAGAAAAATGTGTTTGAATATACCTGGCAAACATAACTGCCATGCAAGTATGGGCTCACTCTTTCCTTTGACCCCACCCCCGTCCTCTGTTTTCTCATTTACCTGCTACCATTCCTGGCACAGGTGATCTGATACACAATGGTGATTGGTGAGCTGTGATAAAAGGAGATTAATAAAACTATCAGGCTTCAGCAATGAAGTATAACTGGAAATTGTCTAAGAATAAAGAACTCAGGTCAGGATTTCTCACCTTGTTCCTGGTGGACAGCTATGTTTTGCTTTCCCCGAGTTCCTAGGGCTGCCTGCTAGGACAGTTATGCAAGGGGTTAATTGGTGTAGCTATGCTGGCAGCCAGCTTGGAGATCTACCAGGTGAAACCCCCAGATTGTCCAAGAGATTGAAACGTACTGGGTCCACGACCCTAGGAGTTGGCAGTGTGGTCCTCATACAACTGCAATTATTTGTATTTTTGGTGAAATCCTAGGACTGTTGTCATCAGCCATAGGAGGCTTTTAAGTCTCCTGGAAGTTTTTAATTAAAGGAATGAAAAAGTCAAAGCAACCATTTGTTTGGATTACTAGAAAAAATTGAAGCTAGTTCAAACAAACAAAAAAGGCAATGTGAACTGTTTCATAGTAGACATGTTTTCTGCCCCTAAGAAGGCACTAGGTGGGATGATTAGAAGTGGAGGCCCTGAAGCCACTGCTTCACTTCAGTGCTTCATAGAATTAGACCTCCAGCAAGTTTCTGAACTTTTCTGCACCTATTTCCTCATCTGTAAAAACAGGCAATGGGACTTCCCTGGTGGCTCAGTGGTTAAGAATCTGCCTGCTAATGCAGGGGACATGGGTTCGAGCCCTGGGCCAGGAAGATCCCACACAGCATGGAGCAACTAAGCCCATGCACCACAGCTACTGAGCCTGCACTCTAGAGCCCGTGAACCACAACTATTGAGCCCACATGCCACAACTACTGAAGCCCGTGCACCTAGAGCCCGTGCTCTGCGACGAGAAGCCACCGCGATGAGAAGCCCATGCACCACAACGAAGAGTAGCCCCCGCTCACCGCAGCTAGAGAAAGCCTGTGCGCAGCAACAAAGACCCAACGCTCCACAAAAAAAAAAAAAAAAAAAAAAAAAAACACAGCCAAAAATAAATAAATTTATTTTTTAAAAAACAGGCAATAAAGCCTACCTCATGGGTTATCTCAGAGATTAAGTCCATACATTCAAAGCACTTAGGGACCTCTCAATGAGTATTAATACTACTGATTAAATATGGCTCAGGAGACAATCCAAAAGGAGTTCAATTCAACAGACATTTGAGGAAGACTTACTTACCTTTAAGGCAATTATTAATAAGCACAGTGGGAAATCCTGACCTAAAGGATTTTACAGCTCAGTGAGAGAAACCCGAAGGGAGAAAACTAGCAATTTTTGAGTGTCCACTGAGCCAGGCTCTGTGACTGAAGTTTCCACACATTGTCTTTCATCCTCACAAGGATGTGTCAGCTACAATGTCCTTGACTCATGTCCTTTTTTTTAATAAATGAGGAAACTAATTCAGAAGCTAAATAACTTGTCCAAAGTCACCTAGCTAGGTAGTATGGGAATCACAATTTCAATTCTGATCTGATTTAAAAATCGAGAGTTGGGACTTCCATGGCAGCCCAGTGGTTAAGACTCTGCGCTTCCACTGCAGGTGGCACGGGTTCAATCCCTGGTCGGAGAACTAAGATCCCACATGCCACGCAGTACAGCCAAAAAAAAAATTAAAATCTAGAGTTAATTCCATTATATTCTTACTCTTGTCAGTTTGCAGACATGTAAACTTACTATAAAATAAGGCAAGGGCTTCCCTGGTGACGCAGTGGTTAAGAATCCACCTGCCAATGCAGAAGACGCGGGTTCGAGCCCTGGTCAGGGAAGATCCCACATGCCTCAGAGCAACTAAGCCTGTGCACTACAACTACTGAGCCTGCACTCTAGAACCCACAAGCCACAACTACTGAGCCCATGTGCCACAACTACTGAAGCCCGCACGCCTAGAGCCCGTGCTCTGCAACAAGAGAAGCCACCGCAATGAGAAGCCCACGCAGGGCAACGAAGAGTAGCCCCCGCTCGCCACAACTAGAGAAAAGCCCATGCACAGCAATGAAGACCCAACGCAGCTAAAAATAAATAAATGAATAAAAATTTTAAAAATTGTAATAATAAAATAAGGCAAAATGAAAAGCATAGAGGAGAACAGAGGAGAGAAAAATGTTCGGACACGGCTGAGTGGAGATCAATGAAGGTTTTAGAGAGAGTGGTGTTTAAGGTTGAACCTTGAAGGACGGAAGCATTTTGAAACTTTGAGGCAAGAGAACAGTCTGAGTAGAAGTACGTGTGACAGTCACCTGTTGTTTGGAACACCCCAGCATCTGCCCACCAATTTCTAAAGACCCATCTCCAACCCACAGGGTTACTGTGGGATTTACCATACAGTATAATGTGATGTCCCTTCTGGCTACTGTCATGTGGTCCAGGCAGGGGCCTGTTCTGGGACTGGAAATAAGGAAGAGCATTTTTCTGTGCCTGGCTGAAGCTCTGGTAAACCTTGGGAATTGTCTCCTGCCATCTCTTCTGCTACCTGTGCTGGAGACAAAAAGTGAGAGAGAGAGGGTTCTCAGGGAATCCTGGTTCCTAGGTCTAGGATTTCCCAAGTGCTGCCATGTTCCTGTTCTTGGCTATCCTGGGACACACCAGAACCTTTAGGGAGAATCCCCTCTTCTGCTTCATGTAGTTTGATTTGCATTTTTGTTACCTGCAAGCAAATGTGACTTAAGCAATACAAGTAAGAACACACTTGACTTTTTAAAGATAGATCATTTTTATAGGTAATTTAAACCAAAGCAGTTCTTGTTCACGCAAGATTCTAAAAGTCCAAGAAAAACAGAAGAAACAAAGTCACCTGTACTAACCCTTGATAAGTAAGTTTATCCTTGAACTAGGTGATTATGATAACCTGGCAGAGAGATACTCAGCAGGCTATAGGAAATTCAGGTCTAAAGTTTGGTCTTATTAGAGAGATGACGATTGGCTCCATTTGGTAAGTAGTTACTGGCACCAGTCCTGTGCCAGCCACCATGCAGGATGATAAAAGTAAACGAATCCTCAGCCCTGCTCTCAAGGAGCCTGCACTCTATTGATAGAGTCAGACAAGTGAATAGGCAATGACACAGTGCTGTGACAGCGAGGGGCCCAGAAGGGGATATAAACGGGGCCAGAAGAGTAAGGGAAGACTTAGAACAGGAGATGGTGCCTCCAGGCTCAGTCTTAGTGTGCTGGCTAGGAATGATATGGGCATGGGATGGGTGGGGAAGGTTGTGTGCCAGGCAGGAGGGGCAGAGGGTGGGAGAGCCTGGCACCTTTGGGGGCAAAAATGCAGTGCAGCTGGAGTGTAGGGCAATTTGCAATGGTAAAGGAAACAATGGAGGGGAAAGAAGGGGCCAGGTCATTGAAGATCTTGTGTACGTAACACTAAAAATGGGATTTCCCCCCTAGAATGTTAGCTCCTAGAGATCTCAACCTAGAAGTGGTGATGACAGTCCAGAGTCCAGGAGAGAATCTACAGTGAGGCATACACACAAGGAGCAGAGAGGAGCTAACGATGTAGAAAAGAATCATAGAAACCAAGGGGAGCATGTCAATAAGGGTTTAAAGAACGACATGAAGAGAACAGATGCAGAAAGGGGAGAACTTAGAAAAGGTTTACGCTTGGTACTTAAGAAGTCTCTGGCGACCTTAGAAGTTTTGGGGCGTGGAGCACAAAGCCAACAGATAAGTGTTAGAGAGTCTGGACTAAAAAAAAATGGAGGCAAAGAGCATTGAATCTAGAAAAGTTGAGTGGTGTGGAGAAGACAAGGAAGTGAATATGGTGGCTGGAGAGAGGAGGATGTGAGGAAGGCTGTGTTAGAGCAAAGAGCTATCGCATACCCGTGAGATGATGTGTGCCTCTTCGGTGAGGTCATCCACCACAAGAGGATAAAGCTGGGCTGAGGAAGAGTGGAAAGGCCACGGCAGGTGCTGAAGAGAGGACTCAACCAGCAATAAGCTCGAGCCCTGGGAGAGCATCATTGGCAAAGCCGAGGTGGGGGACATGGCCTGGAAGTCAATCCCATCTTCATGATTCCATAAAGGCTCTGGAATCGGGGGCAGGATTAGAGAAAAAGATGGTGGGAAAATTCCCAGAGTTGATTATTGACAAGGCAGTCCTTGGGAAACTCAAGGGGACTAATGACCATCATTGGAACGGTGGCCTAGGTGGTCCAGGCTAAGAAGCAAATGAGGAACGAAAAACCAAGCAGGAGTCGCTGGGAAACTGGGATGAGACCAGAGAGCATGTTTGGTGTGAATGACCACAGCCTGCTCTCCTTCCATCACTCAGAGAAATTTGAAAATGCTGCATCTCAGACAATAAATCCTGAACCAAGGCCCTTCATAAAGGGTGCTTTGTGGGGTAGAGTTGTGAACGTGGTTGGAGGAAACAAAATCAAGGAACCAAGAAGTAGGCTGAGAGAAGTTAAGTGTGTCATAGGGAAAAACAAATCTGACTCCATATTGGATCTGTTTCTTTGACTTTGTACTCTGTTGTTGTTGCTAGGAGTTAAGAATGTTGCCTGGAGCCTGAAATATACAGGATAGCTCATCCTCAAGGCTCTGACCTTTAAAGGGATAACACTTTTCTATTCACATAGAGAGAAAAAGTTGCAGAGCAGAGAATAATATTTGTCTTGCTGCAGGTTTATAGGAACACCATGGCCGGACCTACATGGACAGCTGCAAGAACAAAGGATTCCGGCACCAAGAAGTTTGTCACAACCAGCCACAGCCCCTCCCCTTTTAGTATAAAAGAAGCCTGAGTTCTAACTTGGGGAAGATGGTTCTTTGGGACACTAGTCCACCATCTTCTTGGTCTGCTGGCTTTCCAACGAAAGTCACTATTCCTTGCCCCAACACCTCGTCTCTCGATTGGCCTGTCGTGTGGTGAGCAATTAAGAGCTTGGACTAGGTAACAAGTGTTTTTGCCCATCATTGTGTCACCAGATACTGCTTAACCCGTGATAGGTACTCCGTAAAAAATGAATGAATGAATGATATGGTCTAACAGCATGGATACTGAGGTCATTTAGGGTGATGGAGGAGACAGTGTAGGGGCTTACAGTGGAATTAGGGCAAGGGACCAGCAGAACTATTGTAGTGAGAAAAAAAATCCAGAAGAACATCAGTCTTCAAGGGAAGACAAATGGGAAAGAAAGCCAGAGAGACTTAGGAGCCTCTATCGATTCATCCCAGGATCCGAGAGGGAGCAAAGCGAAAGGTGAAAAGCTTCCTTTTCCCCAGTGCTTGGCATATTTCACACACACAAATTTACGTCATCTGTGTCTTTTAAAGATTCCCTGTGCCTGAGGTTTTGGAAAGGATTTCTGAAGAATTTCTTGCTCAGTTCATAGGGTTCGTGATACAGTTAAATAAAATAGGAATTCAAGAAAGAGGAAACAGGTGTGGGGAGGAATGAAGTTGATGAAGCTCATGGGATAGAATTCTGGGCTCCTGGGTGTCTTATTTCTTGTATTTCAGGTTATAGACTAGTTGCTTCCCCAGATGATATGACGTCAATGGTAATGTGCATAATAAGAGCAGGGTCAGCAAGCGGAATGAATGGAAGGCAGTGGGACGGACACAATAGCAGGACAGGAAGATGGCGATCCTAGCTGCTCTAGAATGTGAGGGCAGTCTCCTCCACTTCCCAGAGCACACCAGATTTCCAGCAGGCGAAAGAAGAGGAAAGTAGAAGAGGTGCTTGCCCACTGCCAGCTCTAGGGACCATGGGTGTGGAAACTTCGGGTAATTTCTGGGCTGATACAATACCAGCTGAATCATTTAGAGCAGTAGGTTTTTCTTAAAAGAATATGTTTCGTGTATTGCCTGCATTGGGTCTACAGTGTTTTCTCACACTAGCAGAACTTATTAAAAAGAAAGAATTTGCCCAAGCCTTGCAAGTTATTGTACTAGATTTAGATTTCACTACTACGTTTCCCCCAACATACTAGATGAGCTGTTAGCCTCCATGTTAGTTGATTTATTTGTTCCCTATACATTTCTTATTTTTTTCTGGGAGAAGTGGGATTGGAAAAATTGTAGGCAGTTTACTGAAAAGTCTATTTTTATTGAGTCTGGTGACTTTTATCATTCTTAAATGATTTTCAAGGCAGTGGTCCCCAAAGAGGGTGCTGTAGGGAATCCTGAGGGCTGCAGTTTGCAAGCAGTGGAACTGAAAACCTCTTCGGCAGATCTGGAAGCTCCGTGCTGGCAATTGAGAGGCCATAATCCACTCCAGTTGAAACGTAACATGATATTTAACAGGCAGGGCTGTATTATATTTAAAAGGTCGGGACTGACTTCTCTAAGGAAGACTTTGTGAAAAGCTGACAATGTGTAAATTCCCCCCTTGATCGGAAAACCAAATAAATCCAAGTAACACAGTTCTGCTCTCTTTATCCCTCAACATAGAGTAAGTTTTAAAAAAGAAAAAAAGAGAGAAGAAAAAAATTGAAATTGAGCTGCTGTTACCCTTTAGGGCTAGATACCCTTTGAGAATCTGAGGAAGAAAATGTTCTTCTTTCCCTTGGTCTTGGGTCCGAGTCGCCTCCACCTTATTTCCATCCCATGTGGATGTGATTGTTGAGTCAGGGCACCTGAGTTCTAGGGACCTGTTTTTAATGCCGGCTCCATCACTTTCGAGCTGTGTCATTTCAGGCAAGTGAATTAATGTCTGAGCTTCAGTCTCACTGTCTGTAAAATGGGAAAATAATAGCCATGTTCTCGTAGGTTGTGTGATTCACACTGAATGCTTGGTGTGGAGCCAGGCACGCTGTGAATGCTTAGTAGTGGCTTGGTGGCATTGGTGATGCTGACCTAGTGGGCTTCATAAATGCAGGCCTCTCAATGAAGGGGGGTGGTAGGCTCTTTGGTACCTCTGGGATTTGGTAGATGACCTGAAACCCGTAAGAATTTTTCAAATCCCCATAACAATGATAAACATTCTAGTAAAGAAAAATGCAGTGAGTTCTGGAAAAGGAAAAAAAAAAAAAAAAAAGAAATGCCCAGGGTGTAGCATAACTAATGTTAATAAAACATAAATCTTGTCCATTTCCCCCTGATGCTTCCAACAAGAATCCCATCTGTGGAGTCTTTGTTTTGTTTTGTTCTTCTGCATTTTTCTTCTTTTTTTGATTGAATGAAAGATTCTTTTTTTTTTTTTTTGCAGTACGCGGGCCTCTCCCGTTGCGGAGCACAGGCTCCGCATGCGCAGGCTCAGCAGCTATGGCTCATGGGCCCAGCCACTCCGCGGCTTGTGGGATCTTCCCGGACCGGGGCACGAACCCATGTCCCCTGCATCGGCAGGTGGACTGTCAACCACTGCGCCACCAGGGAAGCCCCAAATGAAAGATTCTTTAAATTCTATAGTGCTTTACAATTTTCAAAAGTTTCATACACATGATTTCATATAATCCCATAATGACCCCCTTTTCTCCTCCACCCCTATGTTCCCTCTCCCCGCTCCCCACTGGTAACTGCTAGTTTGTTCTCTGTATCTATGAATCTGCTTCTTTTTTGATTTATTCACTGGTTTGTTGTATATTTTAGATTCCAAATGAGTGATATCCATCTGTGGATTCTTGACTGAAGAAGCTTGAGGTGACTCTATGGAAAGTTTTATTCTATTTGCTAAATACTTGTGCTGTCAAGGTGCTTATAAATATTGATTTTCATTTACGTCACTCCCTATGTCACCCCTCATTTAGAGACTAACTCCTTGGTAGGACATCTCTTAGCCTGGTGATGTCTAATTCTAAAAACATTTCTTTATTCCTGGTTCCATTTCTACTTGAATGTTGGCCACACCTGACCTCAGACCTGTAACTGTCACCACCAGTCTTAGGGTGCTGCTAACTCCAAAGGATTCAAGCCACTCTTCCGTGCTTGCTTTCACCCAGATTCTACTTCATCTGCTGCAAGAACACGCCCCTGGGCATTCTCATCCTAGGTACACTCTCATCCTCTGCCACAACTTCAGCCATTGTCCTCCTGTGTAGTGCCACATTCCAGATTCTTGTTTATCCCTTTGTAGGCAAGGATTTATTTTGGTAGTGTAATTTTGTCTCCACTGGTCTGGACATGGAAGGCTCCTGTTCTACTTCTGGAAGGGTATGATTCCTAACTGGGTGAACTGGCAGTCACTCTTCCCTGGGTGTCTGCCTAAGTACACAGCAGATTCTACCCTTACCAGTCATCAGATATTAATAGCTCACTTGTATCTAGTAAAATCCATTAACTCAGGGCCCTACCAATTTTCCTACCCCACCCCCTTGCTTGCCTAAATATATTTAGAAACTTCAATTAACATAGGTCCTTTTGAGAGGAAGGAGACAAGATAAACCAATTTAACCTTTATAGGATATGTAATTCTGCTTAAGCATAAGGCATTAAAGGTAACACCATTAAGAAATGTCTCTGAAGCTAATCCCTGTAGGACACTAAAATGCTTTAAAATTTGAGCCCTTGAGAAGCCAGTCCTGATGGGGAGTGACATTGAGCTATGTTTAAAATGGGTGGAGGATTTCTATATATATATTCCAGCCTCTAGCTTCTGTTTTGGGGGAGACTGGGTGCAGGATGAAGTAAGGGAGAGAGAAAGGCTTTGAGTCAGAGAATTGCATCCTGATCCTGGCCCCAGAGCTCCCTTTGTGGTGACCTCTGTGAAGTTCTCCAGATCCTCTGAGGACAGATTTTCTCTCTGTAAAGTGGGAAACAAACTCTTCAGGGATGTCGTAAAGATTAGGAATGATTATGTAAAGTGCTGCTTGCCATACCCGTCACCTGAGTTGATGCCCAATAAACAGTAGTTACCATTATTATGTTTGATTGAGTCGGCGGGGTGATTTATTTTTTAATTTATTTAGGTTTGTTTGAAAATTCACTGTAACTGCCTTCAAATTCAAAAATATTAAAGTTGTATGGTATGAAAATTGTATATACATCTCAATAAAGGTACAAAAAAGAAAGATTTTTAAAATTTAGAAAAGGGGATCTATCACATTCCCTTAGAAAACATTCAAGTGATTTTTCTTTAATAAATTTATTTATTTATTTATTTATTTGGCTGCGTTGGGTCTTCGTTGCTGGGCGCGGGCTTTCTCTAGTTGCGGCGAGCCGGGGCTACTCTTCGTTGCCCTGTGGGGGCTTCTCATTGCGGTGGCCTCTCTTGTTGCGGAGCACAGGCTCTAGGGCACACGGGCTTCAGTAGTTGTGGCGCACAGGCTCAGTGGTTGTGGCACATGGGCTTAGTTGCTCCGCGGCATGTGGCGTCTTCCTGGACCAGGGCTCGAACCCATGTCCCCTGCGTTGGCAGGCGGATTCTTAACCACTGCGCCCCAAGGAAGCCCACAAGTGATTTTTAAACCAAAAAATCTCAGGGCCTATTCTGTAGGTGACCAGTAAGTATTGATTAATGGACTTCATCTGTAGCTTTTCATGAGAACAGGAGCCCAAGCTGTCCCTTATGTATCCTGCCCTTAATGCAAACATTAATTGCTACTTTTATGATACAAAAGTAGTACTTTGTTATAAACTGCTTTTTAAAATTATTCCTTTAGCATGAATTAGTCATTGGTTGATGACACCAGTCTGGGCTTAAGAGTAAAAATTTTGGACTAATCATATTCATCCATTGAGGGATGAGATGAGGGCCCTTGGATATGAAGCACAAATTATTTCCCAATGCATGGAGTATGGTTGTCATAACAACCTTATAACAGAATAACCAATAACTGACATGGGTCACGTAGGAGGGGTCTTACTCATGAGAAAAATTGTGGATGAGGTCCATTAATTTATGGACCACCCACAAACTAGGGGCTGGAATTTCAGTTTTAACATCAATTTTGTTTCCTAGGAGAATTAGATAGCTTTTGTCTTCTTAATATGTTTTTAAACTTAAAAAACAGTTAAGGTGGAAAAAACCCCATATTATCTGAGAACTTCATTTTAAGGCAGGAGGAAGGGCAATATAAAGTGTATATATATATATATATATATTCTTTTTTTTTTTTTTTTTTTTTTTTTTGCGGTACGCTGGCCTCTCACTGTTGTGGCCTCTCCCGTTGCGGAGCACAGGCTCCGGACATGCAGGCTCAGCGGCCATGGCTCACGGGCCCAGCCGCTCCGCGGCATGTGGGATCTTCCCGGACCGGGGCACGAACCCATGTCCCCTGCATCGGCAGGTGGACTCTCAACCACTGTGCCACCAGGGAAGCCCAGAAGTATATATTTTTAAGGAGGCATTGGGTCTCGAGTTTGAGAGCCAATGTCCTGCATGCACTGGCTTCTGCTTACGTCTCCCACCTGACTTCATCCCACCCCAATCCAAATCCTCAAACACACCAAGCTCCGTCCCCCTGACCTCCTCTGCACCAGCCCCTCCTCTTCCGCGAACGCTTCCTGCTCCAGTGCTTCCTCCCTGCTGTTTGCAGGCTGGCGCCTTCTTGAGTTTTACTTCCAGGGTCCTTGCTGACCTCTCTGGCAGGCGTGGCCCGGAGGCACTCGCTGTCACACCACCTACTTGAATTCTCTTTAGCGCTTGTCACCACCTGATTAGGGACCTTTTCTGTCTATGCCACAGTGTATCCTCCATGCCTTGAACATTGCCTGGGATATGCTAGGGGCCCAGTAAATATTTGTGGAATGAAAGAATGCATAAGATAAGGCAAGGTAAAGCATCTGGTTGGTGATATGTAAAGAGCATTCATCATTTGAGCGTATCTAAAACTGTAAGGTTTTGCATTATGAAATAAAATATTAAGACACTTGAGGGCTTCCCTGGTGGCGCAGTGGTTGAGAGTCCGCCTGCCGATGCAGGGGACATGGGTTCGTGCCCCAGTCTGGGAAGATCCCACACGCCACGGAGCGGCTGGGCCCATGAGCCATGGCCGCTGGGCCTGCGCATCCGGAGCCTGGGCTCCGCAACGGGAGAGGCCGCAACAGTGAGAGGCCCGTGTACTGCAAAAAAAAAAAAAATATATATATATATATATATATATATATATATATATATATATATATATATATATATATTAAGACACTTGAACCAATACCATGGCAGGGATGGCATACGTGCTCACCATTTCAGAGTCTGCAAATTAGTGCTAACTGAAAGTGATATGCACAATATTTTGCAAGCTCTTTTTTTCCGATTAGGTGTGGTGTTTTAGTTAAACTACTATTTATTTGTGGGCATGTGTGTAGGGCATAAAAGCCCAGAAAAGTGAGATCTTGTTCAAACTGGGGTTAAAACAAAATGATAATGGATGAACATGAGGTCAGATGACTCCCAGCAAACTATTACTAACAAACAAATTATCAGCATCAATAATTGGAGTAAAAGCATGGGGCTTAGGTGAGTCAAAATTTATCCAGAGAGTATGCGAAGAGAGCTGTGTGTGAAGGGTGGTAATGAACTTGCCTCCAGCCTCCCCCACCTGCAATCCATCCTCTCCACCTTCTAAAATACCACTGTCACCTCTCTACTCTGACGGAATCCTCCGGTAGGTCCTTACTGCTGCATATGATGTGCATAATCATGGAAGCAATAAAGTGCCACTATTTGCAGAGCAGGCAGAGACCCTACATAGTCTGGCTCCTCCCAGCCCCTTGTATGTCCCCACACAGGCCCTCCCATTCCCTTGTATGTCCCCACACAGGCCCTAAGCTCCAGTCACACTGGAAAACTTGTCATCCTCACTCATGACAGAGGCTTGCTCTTACACAGCCCCTCCCTGAGAGGCCCTTCTGCTGCCTGGAAAATCCTAACTCATCATCAAGAAATCCTGAGGCATCACCTCTTCTGTGTAGCCTCCCTGATGTCTGTCTCAGGCAGTGCTGGGTGCCCCTCTCTTATTCTCCCATTGCACTACCCTCAGCAGACCCCCATGTTAAGCAGTCAACATTTCTAGTGTAATTTTCATCATACTTCTCCACTCATCTAGCTGCTGTTTGCTTACAGGACTGTATCTTACTTATATTAGCCCACCCGGGGCTACTATCCCCAGGCTTGGAATATAATAGCCACTCAGTACATGCTTGTCTGAATGAGAGAATGAATTCACCGAAAGCTTCATAACTCTTCTTGCTGGAGTAAACTGGTATCCCAGAAGCTGTTATTTTAAATAGCATTTTTATCCTTTGAGAATTGAACTCAGTTCCCTTGGGAAAGCTCACTGAGTCTGAATGTGAGAGCTGGACTTTCTTTCCTTGGGATTCATATGTTCTACCTCTTTTGAATATTGTTCAGTAAAAACATGAATGGAGGCAAGTGACTATTTATGTATGTTAAATTCAACAAGCTTTTACGGAGGGTGTTTGTGACCATAACACTATAATGGGGTTTCCAAGAGTGGGGGCTGTGGCCCAGCCTGGTTCACAGCTAAGCTGAGGCAGCCCAGCAGACAGTCACAGGGGAGAGAGCTCGAGGGACCGGGAGATCATGTAGCCCCCAGGCCCTCAGATGGTCCAAGTATGGGCTTTAGGTGTACGGTGATGAACCCCTGAAATCGTGTAGAAAATGCTTTGTGTATGCACCAACATATATTTTTCCTGGAAGGGTGTCTTTTCCCTGGGGGTAGATGGGCTTGTAGATTTCACTACATTCTCAAAACCATCTGTGACCAGTAAAAGGTTAAGATACAGCCCACTATCAACCCCTCTCCCTTTATGAAATAAACTGAGGCCTGAGCAGTTGGGTGATTTGTCCAAGGCCTCACGGCACCTTGGTGTCATAACCTGCATCTAGAACCCAGACTCTGGGATCTTCCCTCCCCTTAGCCATATTGCCATCCCTTAAGAGAGGCCTGATGCTCTGAGAGTTTCCTTAGCAATGCTTCTCCAACTGATGGCAGGATCCCATTTGTCCTAAATTAAATGTAATATCAAGGGGTACCACTTTAAAACTGGGGGTAAATAATATGTTCATTACATTTGATCTCTGTTTTTCACCAAGATTATATAACTGTACTACCATTAAGTGCTATTCGATACCTCCATTTTTTCCCCACACAAACTTTGGAGGCACTTTTAAATTTCATTTATATTTGTCCTACAGGTCAGAATGCAAATTTTATAATAAAATTACTGAGCTGTGTTTGAGCTTTTAAAATTGCAGTTTCATAGGCTCTTGGTTTCTAAAATTGTGATGACTTGCTTTATTTAGACATGAGCCAAGCTATTTAACTCTTTGAAAGGGACTATGAATTTTATTACTTTGTTTTCTCTGTTGGAAATTACCATGAGAAGTTCCCAGGAAAATTCTTGTTTTGACTCCATTTTTATGCTTTTAGAAAGAGGAGCATCATGGCTCTTTGGCTGGGGATGGTAAAAAAGAGGTTCTGTGTTTCTGCTCCTCGTGGAATGGGACCCTCTTTAGAATTACTGCCCTGGTGCAATTGCTGTCAAAAGCGACAAGAATGGTCTATTGTCACATGCTGGTTTTCTTGGCTTTTTTTTTTTTACTTGAAGTATAGTTGATTCACAATGTTGTTTAATTCCTGCTGTACAGCAAAGTGATTCAGTTATACATACATACATATATGTATATATATATATATACGTTCTTATTTAATATTCTTTTACATTATGTTTTATCATAGGATATCAAATATAGCTCCCTGTGCTATACAGTAGGACCTTGTTGTTTACCCATTCTCTGTATAATAGCTTACATCTGCTAACCCCAACCTCCCACTCCATCCCTCCCCCAACCCCGTTTCCCTTGGCTTTTAAATAATACTAAAGAACAGGAGTTTCTTCCCGGGTTGCACAACTGCCTGATTCTACTGAAAACTTGGAATTATTGCTACAAAAGTCTCACTCAGAGGGCTCAAATCAATCAGGGGAGGGAGAGAGAGAGGGAGAAAAAGCTCCCATGAGATATGTCACTATCATTCTGAAACACCTGTCCTCTCTCTCTAGGGATCCCTAAAAATGCCTAGATGTTTCAGAAGAAGAAAGGCCAGAAAGGAAATGATAGGAACTTTATGTAAATATGGAGAAATAAAGTTAGCATCACCTATGTAAGAGGGACAGCTGCGTGGACGTTGCAAATGCAGAACAGAATGGAGTAGAACAGGAGGGCCCTGGAAGCCCAGGCCAGGGGCAAAGCCACCCAAGGCAGGAGAGAAACAGGAGCTGAGTTCAGAGCTGACAGCAGAAAGAGGAAAAGGAGAAGACTGTTGTCTGCCCCCAGCTGCCTGTTCCCCACATGCCTCACGAGCCCACCAGGTACCCACAGCCTCAAAGAGACTCAGGTGCCCACTTGCTACCCTGCTTGCTTCTAAACCCCTCTTGCAAGCTTCTTCCTCTAGCTTCGAATCAATCATTCACTCATTCATGTATGTGAGCATTTACCCAGCAAATGTTTACTGAAAATGGCTTCTGGCAAGAGTCAAGATTTCATCAAGCCTTGGAGCAGGGCTGCCGGGAAATTGCAAAGAGGAAGTAAAACCTGGGACAGTTTCAAGGAGAGCCTTAATCACCTGCAGTGTGGGGTGACACGCTAATAGAATTGGGGTCACTACCAAAACGGTCCCCTCTCCCCAGGTTCCTTCACACGGTAGTCAAGTAGTTGTTTGCTTTGAGGTAACTGTCTGTGTGGGCAGCCAAAAGGCAGATGGCCTGAGAAGCCGGGAGATTGGAGAAACGCCCTCCGATACTGGTTAGGGGTCAGATATTATGTTATTACCACATTATACTTGACTTATTCTCTGTTGTTCTTCCCCATTCTCCAGGCTGTGTGTGTGCACCACCATGCTGAACCTTCACCCCCAAACACCAATCCTGGGGGACTTTACTGAGGACACAGGCAATAGAAGACTGGGCGGTCATCCTAGATTCCTGTTATAAATACTGTGATCACCACAGTGCTCTCTTGTGTCTAATTTCATCTCTTACAAACCTCACATGGCCCTTTGTTTTGGTTTGAGATTCTGTTTACAGATACAATTGTTTAGATTTTTCATAAAGTTAAAATGCACATGATTAATTAACAATCAAATAGTCCAGAAGGACTCATCATTGCAAAGCAACTATCCTGGACTCTGCCCTCCCGTTTCTTGATTTTGCTGCCCAGGCGTAACCACTGTTGCATCTGTTGTTTTCTTTTGGTTGCCATCTCCACAGCTCTAAATAATAAGCTTCTACTTCTATGTCTTGATTAATCAATTCTAGACCTCATTTATTGATTCCCTCCCGTTGAAACTGATGTGACTTAGATTGGGACTTGAACCCAGCCAAAACCCAGATTGGGATTTGAACCCATGGTCTTTTAATTAGAATCACTCACCTGATGTCTGGACTTGCTGAGGCTCAGCCTCTTTGTGTCACAGCGCAGAAAGAATTCAGCAAGAGACAAAGTGATGGATAAGAAGTGATTTATTAGAATAGGATGATTGTGAGGCTTATAAGGGGGCAGGCAAGCATTGCACTGCCCCCGAGTACTTAGTGGGTTACAGTTTTATAAGAAAGGAAGAGAGGGGAGGGGGAGAGGACCTTCTTTGTCTTTCTTTCTTTTTTTTTTTTTTTTTTGCGGTACACGGGCCTCTCACTGTTGTGGCCTCTCCTGTTGTGGAGCACAGGCTCCGGACACACAGGCTCAGCGGCCATGGCTCACGGGCCCAGCCGCTCCACGGCATGTGGGGTCTCCCCGGACCAGGGCACGAACCCGCGTCCCCTGCATCGGCAGGCGGACTCTCAACCACTGCGCCACCCGGGAAGCCCTGTCTTTCTTGAGTAGACATCATGCTTTCAACATCAGCTCCTCCTCCAGGTTGGGTTTTTTGTCCCTACATGGTCAGGCCAGGACTGTCACGGCACTTTGGAAAAACTATTTCAGGTCTCAGTGCAATGAGGGTCTTTCACTTTGAAATGTCACCTTTCCATAAATGATTGTTTTTCGTGTGCACAGAGCATGTCCTGGGGGTCATTAACTTGATGACACCACTGGGCAGGCTGTAGGCCTTATTCTCCACTATTGTTTTATTATTTTTAGGGCAGTGTGCAAAGAGCATGTCCTAGGGGTCAAAGAGCATGTTCTGGGGGTCATTAACTTACTGAGCTCACTGGGCAGGATGTAGGTCTCATGCCACCATTGTTTTATTGTTTGGGGGCATGTCTCGTGCTTCTGTTGTGCAATTTTGTTGCTAATCAAGTTAGCTTTATTTTGCTGTTAAGCAAGCCAATCTGGCTTTGATGCTAAGCGACTTATTCTGCTTTATGAGTCAAGCAAGCCCACATTGTTTCAGGATTTTTCCATTACTTTCTTGAGTGATCGTTAATCTTACTGTGGTCTCCCAAAGCCCCCTAACGTTCCCTCCCTATCTGCAATCCCCTAATGGGGTTTCCAAGGTGACTATTTGATTATCCTCCTGAATCCCTCTCACTGCAATAGAGGACTTGGCTAGTCAACATGGCTCCCACAACCCCTTCCTGCCTCCTCCTGTTACTGAGTCCAAGCTCGTACTGCTCGCCCACACGACAGGCTGATAAATTAGCCATTAGCAGGTGAGCCTGGTGAGGATGTTTCCTGTGAGCTTAAACAAAGGTATTTTAGCTTAATGCTCAGGCACAGGGAGGAAGGCTTCCAGGAGATGGGCCATTATGTATACTTTAAATTGTAGGCAACATCCATTTAGTGATTAACTTGTAGCGGAAGCAATAGAACACAAAGGTTAAAGTAAAAGAAATGGATCCAATATGGAGTCAGATTTGTTCTTCCCTATTACAGTCCCAGTGTAGCAATTTCACGATTCTTGCTTCCTTCACTTCGCCCTTAGCTTCTCCTCCCAGCCTTGCTACCTGAACCTCTGTTGGTAAAATGTCAAGGTTGATGGCATTTACACTGTGTTCCTTAAACAGAGTCAAGTCTCCTGTGATTTGCCCACAGGTTGATTCTACATGTTCCAAGCCAATAAACAATGTTTACTATCATAACTAGGTAAATAGTATCCATCCAGAGCCAAGTGGTGAGCCTAGATCACCAGGCTTCCTCCAATATCACAACAACTGTGCCCCTGAATGGAAAATGTTTCTACAGTCAAGTTCAAATGGATTCTCCTTTTCTGTGTTCTACCAGTGTAATCAAAATAACAGTTAATATTAGTATGATTTTTACTTGGACCATAACTTTCTTTGGTTTTTTTTTAGATAATCAAAATTTTATTTTATTTTTTAATTTTTATTGGAGTATAGTTGATTTACAATGATGTGTTAGTTTCAGGAGCACAGCAAAGCGATTCAGTTATACATATACATATATCCCTTCTTTTTCAGATTCTTTTCCCATATAAGTTAATACAGAAAATTGAGTGTAGTTCCCTGTGCTGTACAGTAGTAGACGATAACTTTCTGATGATATGAATTTTTTTCTTGTAGTTTCTGATTCCTTTTCTTCTCTTTTATTTTGCCTACATGGAATGAGGTTTTTGATATGTCAGCTTGTCTAGGCTGGAGTTCTGTTATTCAGACTCTAATCTAGGTGTTGCTCTGAAGGGATTTTGATCATTAAAGTCCCCAATTAGTTGATTCTAAGTAAGGGAGGTTAAAGTGGGTGGGGTGCCGTTTCCCTCAGAGAAAAAGAATTTCTTTGGACCTATGGACAACAGTTTCAGTCTGTGCCTATGGTTTCAAGCCTGCCATGATATTTTCTTCCCGATAACCTGGCCTATGGATTTGAGACTTCTGTAACCAGCCCCTGCAATCATGTAAGCCAATTCCTTTGTAATCAGTCTATCTATCCTTCTCTCTTTCTACCTCTCTATCTATCTATCTATCTATCCATCTATCTGTCTAATCTGTCATCTGTCAATCTTCTATCATCTCAAACTGGTTCTGCTTTTCTACTTGAACCCTTCTGTTCCTTTATCACAACTTCAAAATTTACCAGTGTTTTCATCAGACTGTTTAGTCCACCAAATGCCGTGTTTTCTGGAGCCCTCCCTCCTGGAGCTGTTTCCCTCCCCTTCCAATCCACAGACATCACTCTCTAGCTCCTAACAGACAGCCACTTTCTCAGGACTTCCCTTCACTGCTCTCTCAAGTTGAACTTATGTTTCCTGGATTCATATCATCCTGTCTATTGGTTAATTTCCTCAATTTGTTGGAGTTCTACTACAAGTTATTTCCTTTTTAAAAAAATGAAGGTAAACTTTGAGAAAATGTTTTACATTTTGCTCTCCCCCTTGATGGACAGTTTGGGTACAGAATTCCAGGTTGAAAATAGTTTCCCCCTAAAAACTTTGAAAGCACTGATAGAGTTTTTCCTTGTTATCTAGGACTGCTGGTGAGAAACTGGTGCCAGCCTGATTATCATATCAGTCTTTTTTAGATGACCTGTTATTTTTCACCACTGGAAGCCTTTGGAATCTTCTATCTTTGTTGTGCTAAATTCACAATGATAGTTCTAGGAGTTATTAAATTGATTCCATCAATTTTGCTAGGCACGTCCTAATCCCTAGAACCTGTGAATATGTTATCTTACAAGGCAAAAGGGACTCTGCAGATATGATTAAGTTAAAGATCTTGAAATGGAGAGATTGTTCAGATGGGCCCAATGTAATCACAAAGGTTCTTATAAGGGAAAGAGAGTAAGAATCAGAGAAGAAGATGTGACAACGGAAGCAGAGGTAAGAGAGAGCGATCTGAGTGGGCATCATCTGAACTGTTGAGGGCCTGAATACAACAAAAGGCAGAGCAAGGGTGAATATGCTCTGTTTTCTTGAGCTGAGACATCCATCATCTCTTGCTTTTGTTTTTGTTTTTTTATGAGGTGCGGGCCTCTCACTGCTGTGGCCTCTCCCGTTGCGGAGCACAGGCTCCGGTCGCGCAGGCTCAGCAGCCATGGGTCACAGGCCCAGCCGCTCCGCGGCATGTGGGATCTTCCCGGACCGGGGCACGAACCCGTGTCCCCTGAATCGGCAGGCAGACTCCCAACCACTGCACCACCAGGGAAGCCCCATCATCTCCTGCTTTTGAACACTGGTGCTCCTGGTTCTCAGATCTTCAGATTGGGACCAAATTATACCATCAACTTCCCTGGTTCTCCATCTTGCAGACAACAGATTATGGGACTTCTTGACCTTCATAATGCATGAGCCAATTCCTATTATATATGTATATATATTTATATATAAAATCTTCCTATTTTATATATAATAGGAATATTATATATAAAATAGGAAGATTTTATACATATATATAGAGAGAGGAATATAGATATATAATTATGTGTGTATATGTTAAGTCAGCATTAATTTTTTTAATCATTAGCACAAATGATCACCATTCATTCAATAAGTAGTTAATTAAGCAACTATTTTGTGCCATATAATATATTAAGATCTATTTTGTGCTGGATGCTTGGGATATAAAGGTGAGCAAAAGTAGATATATTTCCTGCCCTCATAGAGTTTACACTGTTATGATCAGACAAGTAAATGTAAAATTACATCTGTGGTTAGTGCTTTGAAGGAGTGGGATGTCAATCTGTGACAGTGAATAGGGGCTTGCTGACAAAGTCTGAGAGGTAGGTGAAGGCTTCTTTAAGGAACTGACTCATGAGTAGCATAATTTTCAATAAATGACATTGTATATTTTATAAACATGTATGTATATTATTATTGCATATATAGATTTCATGAAACATACACTGCATGAAAGATGATACAGTAGGAGTGAAAAGTGTTCAGCATGGGTGTTGGGACACCTGGGAGGCCTGGGGAGTTTCAGTGTCAGCTTTGCCAACAGATGGCTGTATGGCCTTGGGCAGCTCAACTTAGCTTTCCTGGGCAGCATTTTTCATCTATACAGGGAAGGAGTTGGATGAAAGGATCTGTTAGGTCCTTCCCAGCTCTAAAGGTCTCTCAAAATTTATACATTTTCATTAAAAGTCTTGTCTCTCTTAAGGGTCTTGATTTAAGAAATAATTCTGCTCAGGTCATGTGCATATACTTTCTTACCCTAAGAAAGGATCATTTGTTCCAGAAATATTTGGGGGGTACTTATTATCTAATTGTGTGTGCGTGTGTGTGGCGGGGGGAGAGAGAGAGAGAGAAAAGAGAGAGAACTAAGCACATGTGGGACTTCCCTGGTGGCGCAGTGGTTAAGAATCTGCCTGCCAATGCAGGGGTTTGAGCCTCATCCAGGAAGATCCCACATGCCTCGGAGCAACTAAGCCCATGCACCACAACTACTGAGCTTGCATGCTGCAACTACTGAAGCCCACGTGCCTAAAGCCCGTGCTCCGCAACTAAAGAAGCCACTGCAATGAGAAGCCCATGCACTGCAACGAAGAGTAGCCTCCGCTGACCACAACTAGAGAAAGCCCGCATGTAGCAACAGACTCAATGCAGCCAAAGATAAATAAATAAAGTAAATAAATTAATTTTTTAAAAAATGACTAAACACGTGAGTAAGATGGGTCATTTTAAGTGAAAATAGAAATATATTTCTATGTCAGCAAATACACATTTTTCATTGTTTCTGGGAGATGCGTTAACTGAAGAACAGGGTTTCAATCAACAATTACTTTTTGGAGCATTAATTAAGTATTCCTTTGGGACTTTTTCAATTGGGACTTTTTAAATGAATCCTGGCTTCGTTTTAAATTGTGAAAGTTTCTAAAATGTTAGCATGCAACAGTGTTAACAACTGCTCTGGAAATATTATTGGAAACTGGATGGAAGCTTGTGTGTGCTTGTGTGCATGCATATGTGTGTGTGTGTGTGTGTAGTTCATTTACTGGTAACAAAAACCCTCTTTGGGGGAAAAACAATATCTATTTTCTAAGTCCATAGAAATACCCTTAGAAATGGCCTGCATGATTTGGAAAATTGAAAGGGGAAAGTTACATGTGATAAATAAACCAAAATAGATTTTAGAATTAGACTAGCTCTGTTTCTTGAAGTGTGTGATCTTTGGTCCTTTGTTTATCAGTTTGTGCTTAGTCTGGTATGTGATTAGAAATGCTTATGGTTTAGAAACGGTGATATCTCCCAGTGAATCTATTGCCTATATATTTAAAAAATAAAGATATACACTCCATTTTTAATTTAATTTAATTTAATGTCAAAATATCTTTGATTATGTTCATAATTTTAATTTCTACATCAGACTAAATGCTCTAGACTTCCGAGCTTCTAGTTGGTGGCTGACTTGGTCCTCAAATCGAAGGGAACTTTTTCTTTCACCAGCGGAGCGGTCCCTCTCACCAAGGATGGAGTGGGAACTCAGGTGTGGTATAGCTGAACTCACAGGAAACGTTGCTCTACTGTGATTTCTTTGCATGGTATTGAGGCAGTGAGAAAAGAGGAGACATGATTGTCAAGGGGAGGAGACTCACTTGGGTCACTGAAAAAAGTCAAGAGAGAAGCGGCTCCTTTCACCGACATTCTTTCTTTCCCAAGAAACAGGGGGTTGCCAGCAGAAGGCAGTCCTCAATCCCTTTTGATCTCTGAGGGCCTTTGAAATATGAACATAATTACAGATAGTCTTTGGGTAGCAAGTGGAAATATACTTAGGTAGCATCATCTTTGGAAAAGTGCTGGTGCTCTCTACAGGTTTCAATTCAACAGCCAAATTCCTTTCCTGGCAGAAGTTTTATATTTTCCCCATTTTCCATTTTGAACTTTGCGTTTCAGTTGCTAACCACCATCTATAGTCCTGAGTGTACAACGAGATGAGGATCAGTGCATAAATAAATACATGTGAACTGCTAACAGGTGTCTCTAGAAACTATAGTCACTTTCCATGATTCATCTGAGAACTACAGTATAGGCAAAAATAGCAACATACAAAACCTTGATCAGCTGTGGCTATATCCAAACAGTCAAAATGCATCTGTGGAGGGATTAGGAAAGGTGGACAAATCCTCTCTTTATAATTGCATTAAAGTGCAGCACAGAAGAGACAAAATAAATGAATGCATTTATGTATTTCCTAAACCTACAAACTCTGTGCCAATAGTTCAGAAATGCATTTTAATATTATGCATATACATTTATAAATATGGAATATTTTAGCCATGAAAAATTATACTGTGGATGGCTATTTATTGGAAAGGGAAGAAGTTTGTGGTAGACAGTTAACTTAAAATTCAGATTTAAATAAATGTATACCGAATGGCCTCTCTGTAATAAATAAATGTGTATATATTTATAATAAGAAGAGAGCTGATTTGATAACTAAGAGTTGTTAACAGTGATTACCTCTAGGTGGGTGTTTTACTTACTCTTTTTGCTGATCTGTGTTTTACAATTTTTCTTCAATAAGATTGCATTGCTTTTTCTAATAAGGAAAAAAACAGTAAATGTTACTTTAAACTTATGATATAACAAAAAGTGTTAAGGTATTTGAGAGCAACTGAGCCACTGACAGATAACCTGCAGGGATCATATAAAACAGGAGCGAGAAGCAAAGAAATAACAGTATAAATGATTCTCTTAATTCTGACACCAGGTCCAGCGTATGGGTTTTGTACCCACCAGCGAGCAATTCTCCAACACCAGCTGTGTGTACTACAATTTAACTCAGTTCTGACACTTATCTACCAAGAATCCCACAAGTTAAGGGCTCATTCCTCAAGACTGCCCCACGAGACACGAGTGCAAGTCCAGGTTGTGCCCTGTGCTTCGGATTGACCAGCTGTATGTTAGGGGTTAGGGATTCCAGTGACCCCCCGCCCCGACCCCACTGCTTAGATTCAATTACTTTGCTAGAGCAATTCACAGCACTCAGAGAAACATTTTAATTACTATATTACTGATTTATTATAAAAGGGTATAACTCAGGAACTGCCATATGGAAGAGATGCACAGGGCAAGAGACCGGGAAAGGATGCAGATCTCCATGCCCTCCGAGAGGACCACTATCCCCAAATCTCCACATGTTCACCAACAAGGAAGCTCTCTGACCCTATCTTTTTTTTTTTTTTTTTTCGGTACGCAGGCCTCCCACCATTGTGGCCTCTCCCGTTGCGGAGCACAGGCTCCGGACATGCAGGCTCAGTGACCATGGCTCACGGGCTCAGCCGCTCCGCGGCATGTGGGATCCTCCTGGACCAGGGCCCAAACCCGTGTCCCCTGCATCGGCAGGCGGACTCTCAACCACTGCGCCACCAGGGAAGCCCTGACCCTATCATTTTGAGGCCTCATTACATAGGCAGGGTTGATTAAATCATTGGCCATTGACAACTGATGCGACCTCCAGAGGTCAAGGGGTGGGCCTGAAAAAATGATATACTGCCATTTGCAGTAACGTGGATGGACCTAGCGAATGAGGTGAAATGAGTCAGAGAAAGACAAATACTATATGGTATCACTTACATGTGGATTCTAAAAAAATAATACAAATGAATGTTTCTACAAAACAGAAACAGACTCACAGCTACAGGAAACAAATCTGTGGTTACCAAAGGGGAGATAGAAGGTGGGGAGGGACAAATTAGGGGTATGGGATTAACAGGTGCAAACTACTCTATATAAGATAAATAAAATAGGTAAGTAACAAGGATATACTGTAGAGCACAGGGAATTATACCCATTATCTTATGATAACATATAATGGGGTATAATCTGCAAAAAAACTGGATCACTATGCTGTACACCTGAAACTAACACAATATTGTAAATCAACTGTACTTAAATTTTTTAAAAGACACCTTTATCATTCTTATCACTTAGAAAATACCAGGGGCTTTAAGAGCTCTGCACCAGAAATGGTGAGGAAAGCCAAATACATATTTCTCATCACAGTATCACAATTCCTTAGGGCCAACCTTCCCCAGGGTGTGTTCCCCAGAACACACGTGCCACAAAATACCCTGTGAAAAAAATAAAGGAGGTTGACTTTAAGACCTACCACAATGTCAGCAACATTTAAGAAAGGACTAACCTGGAGTGGGAGGTACAGACTATCGGGTGTAAGATAGCCTCAAGGATGTATTGTACAACATGGGGAATATAGCTAATACTTTGTAAAACTGTAAATGGAAAGTAACTTTTAAAAATTGTATAAAAATTTTAAAAACAAAAAGAAAGGACTAACCCATTTGTCAATTCGAAAACCACTTTGGAAAGTTCTGCAGTGGAGAAACCTGCAGCAGCAATTACTTACTGGACCACAGATACCTTTTTTCATGGAACACTTATTAGCATTCCATGGCTCACTCTAGGAGCCTGTCTTCCAGTAAAGGCCTAGGAGATGCCCCTCTTTAAGTCTCAAAGGTCTCTTGTTTCCATGACTGCAGTTGCCTAAAGAAGAAATTCCACAGCCAAAGGCCTTCAGTTGAATATGCCTAATGAGTTAAAGTGCAAAATAAACTATCAGACAAACAGCAACAAATGTGCTTCTGTTGCCTGACATTGCACAGAATTCTCAGTGGGGAGGAAACCAAACGTTCAGTTTCTCTTTGGACTCCAGAGGAGAGTGGATTCTCCACAGCAAACTACCCGGGGCTCTAACTTTCACCTCCGGGCCTTCATTCTTCAAGGCCACCTCCTCTTGGCCTTTGCCAATCAGTTCTCACTTCCTTTAGACTGTAGCACTGATGTTTCAAAGGGCCGTAGTGGGAATTTCCAGAGCTGGCTTCCGGTAAGCACAGGCTGCTCGTTGGGCATTTGCTCCACGCGAGACTAAGCATGTGCGGTATGTTGAAATGCATTTTTATTACAGTTTTAAAATAGTAATAAGGGAACTCCCTGGTGGTCCAGTGGTCTGACTGTGCTCTCACTGCAGGGGCTATGGGTTCGATCCCTGGTCGGGGAACTGAGATCCCACAAGCTGTGCAGTGTGGCAAAAGAAAAAAAAAAAAAGATCTAAAATAGTAATAAAACATTGTTTTTCACTGTGGTAAAATACACACAACATAATATTTACCATTTTAACCATTTCGAGTGTACAGTTCAGTGGTATTAAGTACACTCACTTTGTTATGCAACCATCATTCCCATCCGCTTCTAGAACTTTTCAATCACCTGATACAGAAACTCTGAAGCCTTAAACATGAACTCCCCACTGCCCTCCCCCAACCCCTGCATCCCTGGTAACTTCTAGTTTACCTTCTGTCTCTATAAATTATTCTAAGTACTTCATATAAGCGGAATCATACAATATTTGTCCTTTTGTGTCTGGCTTATTTCACTTCACGTAATGTTTGTAAGGTTCATCTCAAACAAAATAGTTTCAGCGAATAATAATAATTATTGTATCAGGGAAAGGGACAATACTGTTTGTAATCTTTCACCAAGGTTTCGTTAACCCTCTAAAAGAGGGAGCACAGGAGGCACAGGTTAGAGCCCACATCCAGTCAGATTCTTTTTTTTTTTTGGCCACACTGCGAGGGTTGCAAGATCTCAGTTCCCCAGTCAGGGATGGAACCCCGGGCCACGGAACTGAAAGCCCAGAATCCTAATCACGAGGCTACCAGGGAACGCTCCAGATTTTTTTCTTACTCATTTCTACTGAAATAGAAAATCCTAACCATAATTACTGGTCATCAGAACTCGCAAAATTGTTCACGACCTCTGTCTGATATTTCTAAATCTATGGCTCAAACATATACCCAGAAAGTATGTTGTGGTTTCTCTCTCAGCAGTCAGTCATTAGGATAAAAAAAAATTTTTAGAATTAAAAAAAAAAAAAAAAAAACACCACATGTAATACCTGGAAGGTTCTCTGTTGCAATGTCAGAGATGATGGTAAATGGAGTAGGTCTCCACTTTGATTTCATTTGGCTCTGCACAGTGTTTCTCCAGGCTTGGGGATAGCATTTGAATTAGTTTCTTTTATTTATCTTATTTTTACAGATATAACACATAAGCACATCCCATAATGTCTTGGATTTCTCCGATGAATGAAAAAATCACGTGTTAAAACCAAACTTGTTGATTAAGATATTTATACTATAGTATGATCTTCTTAAGACATCCTGAGCACCACAATATTTAAAATGATAAAAATTTATACTCTGACATGATAGTCTAAGGCTCTTAAAAACAGAATATATCATTGAAATATACTACTTGAAAAACTACTTTAAAAAATGGCATTACTAGTGTCATGAAGAAATGCTTTTATTGCCTCCCTGATTTTAAAAGCTTGTTGAAACACCTTCATCTTGATAAACAGTTTACTTCTGTGTGGAAAAGAAGGCTTGTACTTACTGCCAATTTCTTCACAAAGCATGCTTAAAAGATAAACACTTGGTGACCACAGTTTAAACGTATTAACTACTTTCACCAACTATGTTCTGGAGAGGAAGCAAGGGATAAGGATACAAGCATTTTATCCAAATAAGTAAGCACTTCCTCCTTGAATTCATAACTGGTGCTGGCAGTATCCTTCCAGCCTACAACATGGTTCACAAAATAATTGTCAACTACATGAAAAAATCTCCTCTAGCGTGGGGGTGGAGCAATAAACTAACCAGTAGGTCACTGAGCACTTCCCTTTTATATATTTCTGCACATTTCTGCCAAGCATTGACTGATACTCAGGACATCTGATCCTTTCCAAATGTAGGCCAAATATCTACCAGTATGCACTCATGATAGACATGGCCCTTCTTTGCTGAATGCCATTAATATTATACGATGTTCAACACTCCACTTGGATCATGAAATTCCCAGTAGCTAATTAAAATTTCTTCCTGAGCATGGTAATTATCATTAGCCTTATAGCTGGATTTGTAAACTTTTTAGCAATATGTGACTTCTATATTTGTTTTTTTGTTTATTGGTTGGTTGGTGTGTTTTGTTTTGTTTGGTGTACAACTTTGATGAATGTTTCTTTAGTTTTGGTCTCTTCTCCACCTTTAAATGACAAAATTTATCAATTTCATATTAGAAAGCATTATTTTGTGCTTGTTCAGGAAAAACTCAATTGGTTTATCAGAAAGGTCATGATACTTTGAAAGCAATGCAAAAGCCTCTGTGGCTTCTTGCCATTCTTTAACAAAGTTTTGTAAGAGACAATGTAATAGAAACTAGAGGCAAATTGATTGCTGGTCTGATAAAATCCAATTTTCACATATTCATCAAGATTCACTTGTTCTAACATATACAGCCTCACATTCAATATTTGCATTGGACTCCTGTTCACTGTTTACATTTACACTGTTGTTCTATTACATTACCGTTTTTATCACTACCTTTATATTTTACTTAACTACCTCTAAGCACGTGATTTATTTCACTGAATTGCCTATCATAACACACAATAAAAATGTAAAGCTAGATGTAAATAGCATTTAAATATATGAAATTTAATAGTCAAGGCAAAAGTGCACCATTAACTGAATGTTAGTTGAGATGAACAAATTTTAGTGATTATTAAGGATGCAGCTAGATTCCTATCCAAATGATAAATTAATCTTAACTTTCCGATTTATAAAATGAACATGAACTAAATTGTTTCCTTGCTCTTTCCTTCTATAGATAGCTTGGGAACACTGACGATCCACAGTCTGCCTATGACCAGCAGTTCCCTATAGGGTGGCATTTCGGGGTGTTGGGAGGGCTGCCTGCCTTCCAGAATAGCTCATCCTCCAACTAGCCTGATATCCAAAGTCCTCAAGTCATTAGTGATTTCTCCTAGAAGCAAGATAGATGCAGCTCATAAAATTCAAGGCGATTTTCATTAAATATCATGAAGCCCACAGCATACAGGTGGGCTATAGATACAGGTGATATATGAAACGGACACAGTCCCTGCCTTCTGGAGCTTATGATTCAGACCTTAAATAAATAAACACATATAAATGGCAAACTACGGATTACGGTAAGTGCTGAAGGAAAAGAAGGATGAGAGAGAGAATAATAAAGGGGTGGGTGGGGGAGGGGAAGTCTAATTTAAATTGATCGTTCAAGGGCAAATGCTCTGTGAGTTATTCTCTTTGAGATTATTCTCAAAAAGCAGAATAATCCACGGGTACTTAGTATATGCTCTTTTTTCTAACAACAGTTGTGTAGTGTAAGAACACCTAAGAGACAACAGGCTTTGCTCTTTCAATTATTATTATCATTGTTAGTGTTTACTATGTTTCAGGCACTGTTCTAGGCTCTCGGGCAGAATTGTGACTGAGACAGACAAGATTTCTGTTCTCATGCAGCTTAGAGTCGAGATGCTCCTCAGAATATGAAAAGATAAAAATATAGCTAGGGCTTCCCTGGTGGTGCAGTGGTTAAGAGTCCGCCTGCCGATGCAGGCGACACGGGTTTGTGCCCCCAGTCCGGGAAGATCCCACATGCCGCGGAGCGGATAGGCTCGTGAGCCATGGCCGCTGAGCCTGCACGTCCGGAGCCTGTGCTCCGCAACGGGAGAGGCCACAACAGTGAGAGGACTGCGAACCGCAAAAAAAAAAAAAAAAAAAAAAAGTTAAAAATATAGCTAAACTCTGGAGTAAACTATTGGGTTGGCCAAAAAGTTCGTTTGGGTTTTTCCATAAGATATTATGGGAGAACCAAACGAACTTTTTGACCAGCCCAATATTTAAAAGCTTATAAAGCATCAGTTCATCAATAATGCAAGATCACCACAGGGATAAGAGATATACCCTTATCTGACAACACTTGGCTCTAATCTGGTGACTAGCAATGTAGAAGATAAAATCCCCAAATGGAGCTGCATTTCAGGTTTTAATATCATCTTACTCCTCCTCTGATTGAAATTTGGACCCAAATGGAAATTTGCCTGTAGAGAGAATTGTTGACAAGTCTATGTTATATTTTTATAACCGATCAATAAATTGGCATTCTGGGCACACACATTAATCTGTAAGAGTGTGTTTAACCTGAGTCTTCACCTGAGAGATTATAAATCAAGTCTGTGAGGTCAAGGGCTGGCTCTGGATGGAGTGTGTAGCACTCACCCCAGGTGGTGCCCCAGTACCTACCCTTCAGGGTGGCCCCAGGCTTTCTCCATGAGACCACCAGTTTTAGGGTAAGTTCTCTTTCCGATCCGCAGTTTGCATTAACCAATGATCATGAGATATTTGGAAGACACCTCATCAACTATCCCTAGGGAGGAAATAATGATTTAGGATGTGAGATAGGAAAGGGTTATTTCAAGGTTTATAATAAACCATTTTCAACAAAATTGGCTGATATTCCCAAGAACTGTCAATAGACTAGAAAATGAAGGAGCAATTGAACTCACAACTTTTGATCCTTTTGTAAGTGTAGTTGCCTACACTTAGCAGTAGGAAGACAGGCTAACACAGACAATGGAATGCAGACATTTCTCATTTATTCCAACAAGCTGAAATAGTACATAAGATCAAAAAAAGAAACATTCAGCAGTTCAGTCTTGTCTCCCTTTCTTGTGAAATTGAAAGGAAAGAAAATAAGGACGCTTGAATTTTGTGTAAATGGGACTAAGAATATTTATCATAGACAGTTGAATATTAGTCATGAGACCAAAGCTACTCTTTCCAAGCTCAGCAGAAATACACAAAGAATTTGATAAATATTGAATTATGCTAGAAGGCAAGGGCTCATACTTCTAACATAATCTGCTTTTTATAAATTTCTTTCCTTTTCCTTTGAAATAAAAGTCCGTCACCAAATACAATTTAAAAAATACTACATTGAATTGCTTTTCATCTCCGCTTAGGGAAGAGTTTTTACTTGCTTTTATACCATCATCTTTAGCAATTTTTCTCCGAAATGAGGAGAAAAAAAATTGAAATTTCCAGAGAAATATAGTGAAAAACAGGCTGCCTATAGAGTGATGTGGTCATGTCACATATATCACATATATTACTATCCAGTTAAGACAATGTACTTAAAGACATCAAATTAGATTACGGTAATTATCTTGGAAATTTGATTTTTCATAACTTTCTGTAAACTAGAGAATATTTAAGCACCTGAAAACATTGATCAGTTTTTCTAAGCTTTGCACATTAGGATCACTTGGTTGGGAGAGAGGTATATGGTGGAGAGGGTGGGGAAGGGTCAATTTTAAAATTACTGATACCCTGTGCCCCCACCCCGAGACTCTAGCTCCCTAGTTGATTATAATCTGATATCAAAGTTAAGAACTACTGTCCTAAGAAATAATTGTGATAACGTAACCATCAAAATTCTGTAAATTCAAAATGCGTTTAAGTTGAGGTTAGGTTGCCAGATAAAATAGAGGATGCTTAGTTAAATTTGAATTTCAGATAAACAACAAATACAAATACTGGATCTGGCAACCCTAATTTAGGCTTTTTTTTTTTTTTCTTAAAAATTCTTTGCAGTGGGCTTCCCTGGTGGTGCAGTGGTTGAGAGTCCGCCTGCCGATGCAGGGGACATGGGTTCGTGCCCCGGTCTGGGAAGATCCCACATGCCGCGGAGCGGCTAGGCCAGTGAGCCATGGCTGCTGAGCCTGCGCGTCCGGAGCCTGTGCTCCGCAAGGGGAGAGGCCACAACAGTGAGAAGCCCGCGTACCGCAAAAAAAAAAAAAAAAATTATTTGCAGTAAATTTGTTTACCTGCTCTTAGAGCTACTTAGAAACAGACTTCTCTGATTTAAAACAAAACAAAGAAAAACTGGGGAAAGGTGTTAGATGTCCTCCTCTCCTGGGTCCTAAATCAGCTCATCCCCTCTTTACATTCCCAGAGTTTTCCTTTGGTTGTGTCTTGCCTTGTGTCTGGGGCTTATAGTTGTCCTTAGCAGGGAGGGGCAGGGAGAAACAAGGCTACATCATCATCTTGTTGAAACCAGAAGCAGAGTATGTCTCTGCTGTCATTATTAAATGTTACTTTTCATTGAAAAAAAGTAAAAAAGTGCTCTTTGCATATTAAGTGAAAACATTATGAAACTGGGAGATAGCCACTGCTAACACTGTGTATTCCCTTCCAACCTTTAAATAACTAAATTAGATAGATGTAGATCTAGGAATCACACATTACTGGCAGATTTGATAACTGAGGCAGAAGACTCTCAAATCTGCCGTCCTTGGGAATGTAAATGGATACAGCCACTATGGAGAACAATATGGAGTTTCCTTAAAAAACTAGAAATAGAACTACCATATGACTCAGCAATCCGACTCCTGAGCACATACCCTGAGAAAACCATAATTCAAAAAGATACATGCACCCCAATGTTCATTGCAGCACTATTTACAATAGCCAGGACATGGAATCAACCTAAGTGTCCATCAACAGAGGAATGGATAAAGAAGTTGTAGTACATATATACAGTGGAATGTTACTTAGCCATAAAAAAGAACAAAATAATGCCATTTGCAGCAACTTGGATGGACCTAGAGATTGTCATACTGAGTGAAGTAAGTCAGACACAGAAAGACAAATATCATACAATAGCGCTTATATGTGGAATCTAAAAAAAAAGGGTACAAATGAGTTATTTACAAAAGAGAAGTAGAGTCATGGATATAGAAAACAAACTTATGGTTAGCAGGGGATAAGTCAGGGGAGGGATAAATTGGGAGATTGGGACTGACATATACACACTATTATATGTAAAATAGATAACAAATAAGAACCTGCTGTATAGTACAGGGAACTCTACTCAATACTCTGTAATGGCCTATATGAGAAAAGAATCTAAAAAAAGAGTGGATATATGTATATGTCTAACTGATTCACTTTGCTGTACACCTGAAACTAGCACAACATTGTAAATCAACTATATTCCAATAAAAATTAAAAAAAAAAACCTGCCGTCTTCTCTGTTTTCTACCAGGCACCTCAAAGAGGATGAGCAGTGACAACCTAGCTTCACATAAGGCCTTGCTGTTGCTTCCCCTCCTAATTAACCAATTTTCCCGAGACCATTGATTACATAATGCTTCCTTTCCCCATTTATTTGTGATGCCATCTTTATTATGTACAAATTTTTTTGATATTGTGAATAAGGTATTTTTTATCATGCCTACTAACTAGCTTTGCTGTTATAAAGGAAAGTTATCCATGTCTATCAATTTGTTTTATTTTGGCTTCCTGAGTAAAGTTTCTATGTAAAAAGCTTGTCAAACTTACCAACTGCTACCCCTTCTTGGGTGAGGCCTTACTCCAGCTCTAAAATCTGGTCACAGTGTGTGGAAATTTTATGACACCAAGAAATGGAGACCAATCAAGGGATTCTGGTCCCCTTTCGTTCCTCATCAAATACGATCAAGCACGTTCAGACAATCCCTTTCTTGCTTCCAGTCCTCTTGTGAAGAAGCGGTGTCTTAGGACCACTGCCTTACTCATCACAAAAAGGGGTGGTGCTGACCCCTGTTACTACGGCCTGTGGGTCAGAACCTGTGTGCTCAAGGTATCCTTCAGTCTCAAGACTTTTACCAGTGAAACATGTTCAGTGGTGATTTCCAGAAACAACCTTAACCTCATTAGGGCTAACGTGTATACCTAAACTGTAAGCGTTAAATAGCAAGAAGCATAATTTCTAGACAAATAAAATCTTTAACAAGAATATTTTAAACATTAAATGATCTTCTCATGTTGCATTACGTATAATTTACTTTCTGGGAAGGAACACACAAATCTTAGTTTGACTTAATTAAGAATGTGTCACAGTTTATTAACTCCATGTGTTCCTGTGGGAAAGAATGAAGACTAACCTGATGCTGATAAGGTTTATCGAGAGTCTCAGATGATACTCTCTAACTAATAGTTTTAAAATTAATTTTCTTGGGCTTCCCTGGTGGCACAGTGGTTGAGAGTCCGCCTGCCGATGCAGGGGACACGGGTTCGTGCCCCGGTCTGGGAAGATCCCACATGCCGCGGAGCGTCTGGGCCCGTGAGCCATGGCCGCTGAGTCTGCGTGTCCGGAGCCTGTGTTCCATAACGGGAGAGGCCGCAACAGCGAGAGGCCCGCGTAACGCAAAAAAAAAAAAAAAAAAATTAATTTTCTTGGTAGACAATAATACTATCAGGAAATGAAAATAGTTTGGTCACACCTTGTCAGTATTTATACCTTATAAATATAATGTAAAATGTTAAATCAAATAGATCATTGGAGGAAAACCATATGACCATCTTTTTAGATAGAAAGACATTTGATAACTTTTATCATTCATTCTTTTTTTTTTTTTTTTTTTTTTTTTTTTTTGCGGTATGCGGGCCTCTCACTGTTGTGGCCTCCCCCGTTGCGGAGCACAGGCTCCGGACGCACAGGCTCCGGACGCGCAGGCTCAGCGGCCATGGCTCACGGGCCCAGCCGCTCCGCGGCATATGGGATCCTCCCAGACCGGGGCACGAACCCGTATCCCCTGCATCGGCAGGCGGACTCTCAACCACTTGCGCCACCAGGGAGGCCCATAGCATAAAGTATTTTATATCTAGATTCTTTCACTAAATATTATGTTTTTGTGATCCATCAGTGTTGATCTGAAGCATTCATATGGTTACAACTTTTCAGAAATGGTTTTTATTTCCCATCCCTGCTCTGGTCAGAGCCAAGGCAACTTTCCTTGCAGAAGTGGGCATGTTCACTGCTGGCTCGTCCTTCCCTTTGGTATCTTGGCTTTATGGGGTAAGGATCTCCTTTTAGATCTTCACCTTGGGTAAACCCTTGGCTTTCATTTCTTTTTCCATGCTCTACAAAGCTACTAAAGCCAAAATTTCCCTGGTTTAGCAAATGTTCCTAAGGCAAAAGCCGTTCAAGTGCCCTGCTTATATTTCCGGGGTCCCTTCTCTATTTAGATTTTGGCCTGGAAATTTCTTATGATCCCATCAAGTGCCTGTTGCTTTAAAGAACTTGCTTTTATGTGCTATCCATCATTTTAAGTTGTTCCTCCCTCCAGCTGGGAGGGTTGTTCTAAGTAATGTGGCCTTGCATATTATGGGAAATGGAGGTCTTTTATAATAAAAAAAAATTATATTCAACCTGTGTTTCTATTCCCTTTCTCATTCTTAATATATTAATGTGTGCTTGCATGTGTGTGTTCCTTAATTAGAAATTCCCAGGGTATTTTTGTATTATTTTTCCTCCAAATATATAACTCTTGGTCTATTTACAATTCTAATAGTTTTTATTTCATAATCCTTTATTTTCTGGTTTTACCTTTATTTCCTTTCTCATTTTTTAAAAATTCTTTCTAACATTGATTTGAATGCTTAGTTCATTTACTTTTAGGCTCTTTAAAAATATTGAAAATATTTAATAATGAATTTGTTTTTGAGTTCATCTTTGTATGCATCCCATTAGTTTTATTATTTCATATCTTTCTTTTGTAAAGAATCTATGTAGTTTTGATTTCATTTTTGTTCTAAGACTTATTTGGAATAATTTCCTTCCTCAGTTTCCAAAGGATTGCGTTTTTCCTTCTTGTTTGACCATTTATTATTATTATTATTTTTAAACGTGCTCTCTGAATCCATCTTTTTTTCTTTTTCTTGGCTGCGTTGGGCCTTTGTTGCTGTGCGCCGGCTTTCTCTAGTTGTGGCGAGCAGGGGCTGCTCTTCGTTGAAGTGCACAGGCTTCTCACTGCAGTGGGTTCTCTTGTTGTGGAGCACAGGCTTTAGGCGCACGGACTTCAGTAGTTGTGGCAAGCAGGCTCAGTAGTTGTGGCTCACGGGCTTAGTTGCTCTGCGGCATGTGGAATCTTCCCGGACCAGGGCTCGAACCCATGTCCCCTGTACTGGCAGGCAGATTATTAACCACTGCGCCACCAGGAAAGTCCCTGACCATTTATTATTAATTTTGATTGTATTTTATTATTTTTAGAGAATGTGACCTGTTTAGTTTCAGATTTTTAAAAAATTTACTGAGTGTTTTGTGGCTTAATGTATATCAATTTTAACATATTTTATAGATCCTTGTCAAAAAGAAGTAGTGATACATCGGGTCTAACATTCAAGATATACATAAACAGATAGTTGACATGTGGATAGATAGATACCAATCTTTAAAATTATAGTCATCTGAGGGTTCTTTTTCATATTTGATTTTTCAGGTCATTAATTCAAATGACACAGGTATAGAATATGAATCTTCTTAGGGATAACATGTTTAAGCCTATGCTTTTCTGAATTTGAAGACATTTTCCTTTACATTACTTTAGAATATTTAATATTTTCACTAACTAATGATACTGGAAAGAGTAAAGCACATGGTTAGTGTCTGTAACAAGATTATTTTCTCTGTCAAATTTTTATTCCCTATACCTCTTTCAAACTAAATACATATCAACTTTGCTGCAGTTGAATACATGTCAACTACGGTCTTTCTGTGTCTTGTCTCTCCAGTAGGTAACATGACGACTGTGTTTTTTCTTTATGCCTTAGATGGTCACTGTGTCCATCTTTTCCTAGCAACCATATGTTTAGGGGAAAAAAATGGGCAAGAATGGTATCTCTAACTAGTATTTTGACTTTGGAAAGTCCCTCTCTCTATTTCTTCCTTAATCATTATATTGATAAAATATAGGAATAAAATAGGAATTTAATAGGAATAAAATGGTTTCTCATAGAAAATTTGAAAACAGCATCTGCAATATTAAGCAGGAAAAAAAAAAGGTACATATAATCCCATCACTCCAACGCAACCACTATTAAGTAGTTTTGCCTGTTTCCTTCTATTTTTTTCAAGAATTGTTTTTACACAATTGAGATCAATTTTGTATTCTGATTTTTCCAGTATTATATCATAGGCATTTTCCATTCTTAAAAACTATCCATCAAGCTCATGTTTAAATGCCTCGATAACATTCTACTGTTTACTAAATATTCCTTTAATGATAGAATATCAGTTTCAATATCTTTGTATTGTTAATAATGCTTTGATGAATTTCTTTTCTTTTTTTCCAGTAATACAGTGGACCTTGAACTTTCAGGTGCATCAGAAGTACCTGGAGAGCCCCTTGCCCAGAGTTACTGATTCAGTAAGTCTGGGGCAGGGCAAACAATTTACATTTCTAATAACTTCAGGTAATGCTGATGGTGCCCAGACCACATTTTGAGAGTCACTAGAATCAATGAATTAACAGAATGTATAGGATTTGCTTCAATAAATTTCTGAGAAGCAATGCTTCTTCCTTCCACAGTAGGTTATATCTTTAATATTTCAGGGAAAAAAATAGTAATGCTTATCCTGGTTGGAAAAGGAAGTAGTGATGTCTATTTAAAGGTTCTCTAGAATGTTTTAGTCACTGGCTTTTGCTAACCCATTTGCACTTACTGTGGAATCTTACTGGAACAGGCATCCATTTGACCCTGGAGCTCCATCACTATACAGCTGGTCTCTTTCTTTCTTTATTATTTTTTTTGGTAAGTCACCTGCTCTCATTTAATTCATTTCCTTTGGTGTTTTCCTTCCTGTGGGAAGCCTCTGACATCTGTCCCACATACTTCTTTATAAATACAAAGGCTCATCTTTTATCTTTTTATTTTTAACTTTTATGAGTCATTTACTCCTATCCTTTTTATAGTTGTGATCTTTTCATTCCTTATGTTTTAAAAAGACACTTTAGACTAATTCTTTATGGCTGCTTTTTAAAAAAATTTCTTATTTTTTTAACACCTTTAATTACATTCTGTTGACATTTATATTTTGGTCTGAGCCTAATATCAAATACTAGGATCACATGGCTTCTCACTTCATTGGCACCATCATGTGGTGAAATTGTGTATCACATTGGAAAATCTGCCACATATAGTGAGACAGGATGCCATATCACATCTTACATAGAGATAACACTGAAATTAGAGAGGTCATGATAAGTTGGGGGATCTGGAATAATTCTGTTAGTTTACAGCAAAATGGGAGCTAATAAACACCAGTGATTAAGCATGTGGATACTGGAGTAAAGGACATGAGCTCAAACCCTGGTTCAAACCACTTATAATGATATGACCTTGTGTGCCAGGTTAATCTCCTTGAACCTCAGTTTACTCCTGAGTATGGGGATACCAGGAGCATCTACCTCACAGGGATGTTGAGAGAAGCAGTTATTATTATGATAATAGCACAATGGCCATCAAACAGTTCAATAAAGCAGCTATCATTAGCTGTTAACAAACCATCACATTTGGTTTTCCTTTTACATTCTAACCCAGGATAGAAAGAGTATCAGGAAAGAATAATCCCCCTGAGATTTTTAGAAAGTTATACCAAAATGGCATAATTATTTTTAGAATGATCAGAAGTAGCATGAAGGTAAAAGCCACAAAAGGTTGATGTTGAAAGAAACATTTAAATAAAAATGCTTTTATAGAAAAAAGGAAGGGAACTTGTGAAAAAAAGTCTTCTGAACTCTACCTACAAAGTGAAATTTGAAAATTATCTGTCTAAATTAACCATAATTTACAGTCAAAATAAACAATTGGCTGGGGGAGTAACTTAAAATCCTTTTTAAGGGTGGAAAAAAAAACTTTTAAACATTAAAAATGATTTATAGCCCCAAATCCTTTCAAAGTTCTATTAAAGAGAAATGTTTACTTTTATAAATCCTTGGAAAAGATACACTTAGGACATACCTGGATGTTGGACATTTTTCTATTAAAAATGAATTTTAATTATTTGATTAGAAAAATAGGATGAAAAGATACTTAAGATCAGTGAGAATAAAGTATGTGGGGTATTCCACCCCCCACCTTAAAACAATGCATCATGATTGAATAGAATGGGAAATCTTGCCAGAACCAGAATCTTTTCTTTTTTTTAATAAATTTTATTTATTTTTGGCTGCGTTGGGTCTTCGTTGTCGCTGTTTCGCACGGGCTTTCTCTAGTTGCGGCGAGCAGGGGCTACTCTTCATTGCAGAGCACCGGCTTCTCATTGCAGCAGCTTCTCTTGTTGCGGAGCATCCTCTAGGCCCACGGGCTTCAGTAGTTGTGGGCTCATGGGCTAAGTAGTTGTGGCACGCGGGCTCAGTAGCTGTGGCGCACGGGCTTAGTTGCTCTGCAGCATGTGGGATCTTCCGGGATCAGGGCTTGAACCCATGTCCCCTGCACTGGCAGGCGGACTCTTAACCACTGCGCCCCAGGAAGTCCCCAGAACCATAATCTTACATTCAGTTTTCAAACTGTAGTTTCCTCAGACGGTTAGCCTCATTCAATAAGTTTTTGTTATGCCATTATGCAAATGTAGTCTATGTTCATTACCTACTTATTAAATTCATCAAAAGCTGTCCAGGAACAGATTTTCTGTTTTGTCAACTACACCCACAGTCTTGTTCCCAGATTTTTCATCAGCATTTCCAGACTGTGAGGGAAAGAAAACAAGAAATGGAACACTTTTATGAATTTTAAATATGCTGTAACTGTTTCAGTGCAGTATTCTAGTGTGCAACAGCCGTCTGCCACTGCTCCCAGCATACCCAGTCTCAGGGCGGTGCCAGGTTAGCGCAGTTGGTTAGAATGTGGCATTAATATGTTCGTAATCAATTCCTATGTCATTCAACTGGCTGTGCAAAGCAGAAAAGTGTCTTCAGTGTCAACCTGAACCTCGGAGGCAAGCAGTCTTGAAAATGTGTGCCTTTGATTATTGAGATTTGGGAATTTTCCAGAAATCTATGATTGACTTCTATTTTTAATTCATTGTGGACAGAGAGCAAATTTTGCATGATTTGAATCCTTATGAATGAATTCAGACGTGTTTTTGCCCAGAATGTGGTATATGTTTTGTGTGCACTAATATGGTATATATCCCCATTTACGTAGATTTTCTTTCATTGCAGCCATGTTCTGTAGTTCCAGAGCATAGGTCTTGCATACCTTTCATTGAATTTATTCCTAGGTATTTATAATACTATTATAAATGGTACATTTTAAAATTTCATTTTTTAATTGCTGCTTGCTAATATATAGAAATATTGATTTTCATATACTTACCTTTTATCCTATGAGCTCACTAATTTCAATTATTAATTCTACTATATATATATATATTTTTTTTTTGCGATACGCGGGCCTCATTGTAGTGGCCTCTCCCGTTGCGGAGCACAGGCTCCAGACGCGCAGGCTCAGCGCCCATGGCTCACAGACCCAGCCGCTCTGCGGCATGTGGGATCTTCCCGGACCGGGGCACGAACCCGTGTCCCCTGCATCGGCAGGCGGACTCTCAACCACTGCGCCACCAGGGAAGCCCAATTCTAGTAGATTTAAGATTTTCTACATGGACAACTTATTAATCTAAAGACAATTAATTAGGGACTTCCCTGGTGGTCCAGTGGTTAAGAACCCGCCTTCCAACGCTGGGGACTCGGGTTCGATCCCTGGTGGGGGAACTAAGATCCCACATGCCGTGGGGCAACTAAGCCTGCGCGCCATAACTACAGAGCCCACGCGCTCTGGAGACCGCACGCTGCAACTAGAGAGAAGCCCACGTGCCGCAACTAAGACCCGACGCAGCCAAAAAATAAAATAAATAAATGTAAAAAATAATATTAAACAATAGACAATTAATTTAGATGAATCTATTAATCTAAAGGCAATTAACAGTTTAAAAATTAGACTTTCTATGTAGACCACTGTAAATAGAAAGCTTTACTCTTTTCTAATCTATATACCTTCTATTATTTTTGTTAATTTTTGCCTATTGTACCACCTAGGACCTCTGATACACCGTCGAATAGAAGTGGTGAGAGCAGACATTCTCACCTTCCTAATCCTAGGGTTGACTAATTCACCACCAAGCATGATAGTAGCTATTGGTCTTATAGTAGCTGTAGATATCTTCATAATATGAACTCAGTTCTAATTTCTAATTTTGTGACTGTTTGTGTCATTAAATGGAAATAAATTGTGTCAAATTGCTTTTCCTGAATTCACTGAGATGATCACATTTTTTTCCTCCTTTATTGTCATTAAATTACATTGTTTGATTTGGTAAACCTTGCATGCTGGGAAAAACCCAGCCATTGTATTTTATCCTTTTTCTATATTGCTGTGTCCCATTTACTAGTGTTTTGTATAGGATTTTTGCATTCATATTCATAGATGTGATAGTGGTCTGTGATTTTTTTCTTCTAATGTCTTGGTCAGATATTTCTATCAGGGTTATGCAGTCATTATACCATTTGTTGGATAGTATTCTCTCCTCTATTTTCTCAAAGAGTTTATAAAAGATTGACATTACGTGTTCTTTAAACGTGGAAAGAACTCACCATTGAAGTCATCTGGGCCTGGAGTTTTCTTTGTTAAGTGGTTTTTAATTATGAATTCAGATTCTGTAGTAAATCTACAACCACTCAGCTTTTCTATTTATGCTTAGCCAGTTTTGGTAAATTTTGTTCTTCAAGGAATTTGTTCATTTATTCTAACTTATTATATTATACTGACCTAAATTTGTTTATAATATTCCCCTTTCATGATTTTAATTAGACTTTTTCAACCTCAGTACTATTGATATTTGGGGCAAGAAAATTGCTGTGGGAGACTGTTCTGTGAATTGTAGAATGTTGAGCAGCACCCCTGGCCTCTACCCACTGAATGCTGATAGTGTGACAACCAAAAATGTCTCTAGACACTGCCAAGTGTTCCTTGGGGACAAAACAGCTCTGATAGAGAATCAGAGTTTTAATGCCTATAGGATCTTTAGTGATCTTTCATTCCATGTACTGGTAATTTGTCTGTTTATTTTTTGATTAATTTTGTTAAGAGCTTTGTAGGGTGTACAAAAGCAGGCTCTGCCCCAGATCTGGCCCATGGATCATTTTGCTGACCTCAGCTTAGATCACTAACTCTTTCTTTCTAATAAAGGAATGAAAATGTTATAAATTTTTCTTCTAAGAATACTTTATCTGTATCCCATAAATTTTAAAATACTATGCTGTGTTGATGGATATCAGCCAATTAATGGCTCTAAACAATTAGTATTGTTTAACTATGGAGATAACATATGGGCATTACTGAGTATTATTCCAACAAAATTGCTTACAAATGGATTTTTGATTCTGTGAGAGACAAGGGACAATATTAATATAACAATCTAAGAAAATTTAGTCGCATAAATATACTGTCCCAACTAGTTGATAAACTGATATAAATTCTTATAATCTGGCAATATTCTTTTTGTTTTTCTAGCTAGGAAAAGCCAGTCTGCAACATGGAAAAATGTTTACCAGGATGAGAAAATTACAGTGATTTTACAGCACCTTATCAAGTATTGATTTGGTGCCACCTGCTGGGAGGCAGAAACGGGTTTCCAGCATCCTCAAAGGGCGAGAATTATGACCTTAGAAGCTGTAAAACTTTGCCTATGGCATAAAATGAAATATAATATAGGTACCTTTGGGCCTGTAAGAAATCAATAATTCTAGAATAAATTAACTGCATATAAAAATATGATCTATGTATAAAATGGGAGTGTATTCTTTTCCATCTAAGAGAAATCAGATGGCATATTTGCATTTATCATGAAATGATATACAATGAAGTTCCTTAAAATGGTGAGCTCCTCAGGTACTGATTGTGTATTTCTGCAAAGGTAATTCATCAATTGACTGGGGCTAGTGGAGGAGCTTAAGATCTGAAGAACCACTGCTAAATGAAGATTAGTAAAAACATAAAACTAAATCTAATGATAACATTGATTGTCATAGGCAGAACAGTAGTCCCTCAAAGACATCCATGCCCTAATTCTCAGTGCCCAGAGGATGAAGCCTTGCACCCAGAGACCAGAACCAAGAGCCACAGAGGATTATTCCTAGGCCTTGAAACTTAATGGAGACTGCCAGATTGGATTTGAAATCGTATGGACTTGGGACTCCTTTTTTCCTTCCACTCTCTCCCTTTCTGAATGGAAATGGTTATAACTGCTCTCCTGTGTCTTTTCCTCCACCATTGTATTCTGAGAGCAGAGAACTCATTTCCTAGTCTCACGGGTCTACGATGGAAAGGGATATCTGCCCCAGCAAGGATTATACTCACCTATACCAAATTTAGACTAGATGATACCTGGGACTTTTGAGATTTAGATGAGATGCTGTCATGGGTTGAAAATTTGAGGGACTTAGAGAAGGGGTGAATTGATTTTGCATATGAACAGATGTGAATCTTTGGGAGGCAGAGGGCAGACTGGGGCAGGCAGAACGGCCCCTCCCAAAGGTGTCCTCACCCTAATCATCAGAATCTGTGAATAAATGACCTTATGAGGAAAAAGGGACTTTGAAGATGTGGTTAAGGCTAAGAACCTTGAGATGGAGAGATGAGCTGGGTGGGCCTAATTTAATCACCCACATCCTTAAAATTCTTTGACCAATGTTACTGGCTTTGAAGATGGAAGAAAGGGGCCCCAAGCCAAGGAATGTAAGTGGCCTCTAGAATCGGGGGAAAAAGCAAAGCAACAGATTCTCTCCTAGAGCCTCTGGAAAGGAAGCAGTCAGCTGACATCTTGCTTTTACCCCAGTGAGACATGTGTGGGACTTCAGACCTGCAGAACTTTAATATATTTGTGATCTTTTAAACCACTAAGTTTATGGTAATTTTTCTACAACAGTAATAGAAAATGAATCTGGTAACAACAGCTAACAGTTACTATGTTCTAGCACTACAGCACTACATCTATCTCAGATGATAACTCTCTTAAGAAAGGAAGATAAAGCACCCTGAAATCATATTACATAAGCTGGCCTTGGTTACCTCTCTGACCTCATCTCCTGTTGCTCTCCCTCTTGCTTCTATCACCCATTCACTCTAGTCTCCTTAGTATCTTTTAAGCATGCCAAGCAAGCTGTCCCCTCTTTTTAGTATGTGCTTTCCTTAGATATCCACAACCCACTCCTCACTTTCTTCAGGTCTCTGCTCAAACGTCATCTTCTCAGTGAGGCCTTCTTCTTTGTCCACCCTCTATAAAATATATGCCCATCCTTACCTGGCACTCCCTAACCCCTAAACCCTTGTTTATTATTCTAAATAGCACTTTTAATCATTTGATATGTATTTACTTGTTTACTCTTTTTCTCTTGCTCCCTAAATATAAGCTCTATGTGGCCAGAGGCTTTATCTGTATTGATGACAGATGTATCTCCAGAATCTAATACAGTGCCTGGCACATAGTAGTCACTCAATAAATATTTGTAGGAATAAAGGAACATTTTCAAAACAACTGACAGATTACAAGAATTCATTTATGCTAAAATTCTAACGCAGAATACACAGCATGGAGCAGGGCAGATACACGTTAACATTACTTTGGCTGGCAATGGACCTCAGTGTACAGATTCAATCATGCCTTGAAGAATGAGATCATTTCTCACATGACTTCCTACAGTTTATAAGATTTATAATCCTACAGATTATAAGAAAACTAGTATATAAATGAATTTTGCATTTTCCTATAAATAAGCATAACCAATATATATATATATATATTTTTTTTGCGGTAGGCGGGCCTCTCACTGTTGTGGCCTCTCCCGTTGCGGAGCACAGGCTCCGGACGCGCAGGCTCAGCGGCCATGGCTCAAGGGCCCAGCCGCTCCGCGGCATGTGGGATTTTCCCGGACCGGGGCACGAACCCGTATCCCCTGCATCGGCAGGCGGACTCTCAACCACTGCGCCACCAGGGAAGCCCCACCAATACATTTTTAAAAGATAATTGCTAGCCACATTTTTCCCAACTTTTTAATCTTGAAAAATTTCAAACCTATAGAAAATCCGAAAGAAAGAACCAAAATTAACACAGTGCCATATTTTCTCTCTGCATACACACTTTTTGTTTTTTGGCCTGGACTATGTGAAAGCAGTTTGCAGATAACATGACCTCATCCCTAAATATTTCAGCACGCATCTCCTAAGAACAAAAGCCATTTTCTAATAATCACAATATTATTATGCCTGAGAAATCTAAGTTAACAACATATCTATTATGCTTCCATGTTCAAATTTCCCCAACTGTCCACAAAATGTCCTATATAACTTTTTAAAAATCCGTATTCCTATCCAAATCATGGTTGCCCATTAATGGAGATCAGTCCGTCTTTCGTTGTCTTTCATGATATTGACATTATCGAAAAGTCCACACAAATCACATTCTTAACTTAACTGAGTGTTTCCTCACAGATTCAGGCTAAACGTTTTGGCAAGAATGCTACATCAGTGTACTTCCAATAATTTGTGTTTTCCTCAGTATTGATGCTAGAAATTTTTTCCTTGAAGCAACCATTAACTTTTTGCAAAGTACTAATGTTCCAAGGAACATGCTTTAGAGAACACTTGGATAAGGAAAAAAAAAGGTGAAATGCACTAAAATGTTTAAGAGTTTGAAGTTAAAAAGCAGGTAAAGATTGTAAATCATTTTTAAATTACGAACTTCATTTCCTTAGGTAATGCAAACTCAGCTTTCATCAAGTTTAACACATCCCCCAAAAAACCGCACAAAACATTGTATAGGTGAGCAGCCCAAGCTTAAAGAAAGGAAGTAACTTCTCCCAGGTTCTATCCTTATTCTATTTACTGTGTTCAGGAGCTGAGATCTAAAACCAGGTCTGAGTGCTTACGTGTTCTTTCCACCAGACCCCCTGATTCACTTAGCCTGTTTTACTTTCTGTAATTGACTATTCTTGGGTCTACAATTACTCTGGGATATAAGTGGTGGGCGGTCTTTTAGTCTAAATAATAATAATAAAGATGCTAAGGAAGACTAATTCATTTTTTATTGTTCCATACTCAGTAAGAACCAATTCATGTCAAGTAACTGAGGAATGCCTAACCCCTCCCAAATGTATGCAATTATGCAAATCATATGTGGGGACTGGGGGCTCGGCTCCAGACACTAATTATAATATAGCCCCCATTTATGATTATTTCTATTCGCCGTAATTTGATCCTTTGCTATTGCCTTATGATGCTGTCTTTATTACACTACAGCAAACATTTGGGAGACATCAGTTTTTCCTAAAAGTCCTGAAACTCAAACTCAGGTTTTTCTACTTATTACAGGATTCAACAGCTTTTCAAAAAAAATGAGTTACCATTCTTAGCCGCAGTGAGGTAGCAAATATTAAGCATGTTCGTTTTCACCTCCATTTCAGGCAAGAGCCTCGCCCCCTCCGACGACTTTCCAAGGGCGGTGAGCGTGAGTCCTTGCTTTCGGTACAACTTACGAAATATTAATCAATACAAATGGGTAACTTTTAAGAGAAAAAACTGCGAGTCCTTCCGCCGTTTAAAACCACGCCATGCTTTAAAAGCTTGAGTTGTACAGAACGCTGAGCATTTACTCCCACAGGTTGGAAATTGCTTTGCGGAGTTTGAGTTCCCTTAATTTCACCAGACTGTCAAACGTCCCCATGTCCCGCCCTTCACCCCATACTTCTTAGCTTCCAGTGAGAGTTAGGAAGAGGTCTGCGTCTCTGGACCGCCGCAGGATGCGGGGGCCGGGCTGGACTTGGGCTCCATCTCCCGGGCTTCGCGGAGCGCCAAGCCCGGGAGAGGATGGACATTACCCTCGACCTTCGGAGGCGATCTGGAGCTAGAGGAGAGCAAAAGCTACCCGTGAACACCGTCAAGTGTCCTCCCCCGCTGCACTTCCTTGACGGCTGCCCGGCGCCCCGCGGACCTCCCTACGCTCCGCGGGCCCGCAGGCCTTCAAGGCTCTCAGGCCCTCCGCCTCATAACTCGCGGCCAAGTCGGCCGGGACACAGGCCACACCCCACGCCGCCGCCCGGTCCCCGGCCGCTCCTCTTGCCCCACGCGCCGGCAGTGGGCACTGCGCCTGCGCGCCCGCGAGCGCGGGGCGGGGCGAATCGGCCCGGCGGAAGGGGCGGGGCGAGGCTGTACTTCCGTGGTCGCGGGTGGGTGAGTAGGGACTGGGGGTTGCGCGCGGCGTCCGGAGGCTGGCGGGGCTCCCGCCTCGGGTCGCCGGGGATCCCACGTCGGCGTCCGGGCGCCCCCTGGAGGATTTGGGGAGGGGGAAGGAAGAAGAGACTATTACTGAGTTGGATGATGTCGGGGGTGCGGGAAGTGTGTGGACAAGCAGGCGTCGGCAAAATGGGTTCAGAGGTTGGTTTTCTCCTTAGAAAGGAAATTCTCTTTAAACAGCGTTTTAAAATTTTCATCATTTTGGACAGGCTTGTGAGTTTACCGTTGTGCCACAGTAAGGCAGTTTTGGTAAGGTGGCTGGTCCCTTGCCGCTGCCAAACCTGGCGAATGGTTAACCAGAGGATGGGTCGGAAAAAGGCACAATAATCCAGGTTAGCTACCAAAGAGGGAAATTAAAACTCATCTTTTATGGAATAAAATCCAGGATATAAAAATAGGGTTCAGACTGAAAGTCACAAACAGCATCTAGGTTCTGTTAAATTCTGTGCCGGGCGCGGACTAGGTCTCTTCCAGCAGACATACTGTATTCAGATAATTTGTTTTTATCATTAGAAAATGAAAGACAATCTAAGCCAAAATGGCCTGAAAAAATTTAATTATCTTGAGAGTTGTGCCTTAATACATATACTTTGGAAAACAAACACTACTATAGCTTTTCCAAGTTGGTAGAAAACCAAAAGTTTCCCGAAAGCCTGTTCAGATTCCTGATCATTTTGGGGTCTACAATGTCCAGAATGTTCTTTTATGTAATAAAAACTTCATATTGTTTTGTATGCAAGGTAATAAGAACCAGACAGTTCAGTTCTTTTAAGGGCTGTATTCTATTAGGAGAGACAAAAGAAACGTGAGAAGTTACATAATGGTAAGAAATGTAAGTTACAGTTTGAGATATTTGAAGATATCGAAAATCCTTTATTTGGCATGGAAAGTGCTGGTGAATGCTTGAAACGAGTACCCCTCAGCTGATTGTTGCCATGTGGGAATGTGGGTCCCTCATACACAGATATGATTTTCTCCAACACAGGCCAAAAATCTACTTGTGCTTTTTCTTGATTTTTAGTGTTATTGGCAACCAATGCAGTTATGCACTCACACACCCTCTGTGGGCCAGGAGCAGGCAGTTTGTGACATCTGCAGATTATCACCTGAGTACTCAGAAATAATTGGAATCAAAAGAGCAAGAAATTCCTGGAAACTGATCGTCAGGAAGGGATTTAAGAAAACTGGGGTTTAGGGGGCTTCCCTGGTGGCGCAGTGGTTGAGAGTCCGCCTGACGATGCAGGGGACACGGGTTCGTGCCCCGGTCCGGGAAGATCCCACGTGCCGCGGAGTGGCTGGGCCCGTGAGCCATGGCCGCTGAGCCTGCACGTCCGGAGCCTGTGCTCCACAACGGGAGAGGCCACAGCAGTGAGAGGCCCGCGTACCGCAAAAAAAAAAAAAGAAAACTGGGGTTTAAGCCGGGTTGAAACGGAGAGGTGTCATGGAGGGGAAGGATGTAACGAGTGAGTAAAATCTCAGTGGGGAAAGTGAACAGCAGGTTTGGAAGATAATGAGTCAGCTCTCCTTAGGAGAGGTCTGAGAAGGCAAGTGCAGTAAACGGAGGAAAACTGGTTTGGGAAACCCTTCAATACCAGACTGGACTTTATCCTCCGGCACTGGCTCTCACATTTGAGCTTACATCAGAATCACCTGGCAGGCTTGGCCTCCATCTTGAGTTCCTGCTTCCGAAGGTCTGGGGTGGAGCTTGAGAATTTCCCCTTCTTCCCAGTTCTCAGTTGATGGAGATGCTACTGGTCTTGGGAGCACACTTTTTTTTTTTTTTTTTTTGCGGTACACGGGCCTCTCACTGCTGTTGTGGCCTCTCCCGTTGTGGAGCACAGGCTCCGGACGCGCAGGCTCAGCGGCCATGGCTCACGGGCCCAGCCGCTCCGCGGCATGTGGGATCCTCCCGGACCGGGGCACGAACCCGTGTCCCCTGCATCGGCAGGCAGACTCCCAACCACTGCGCCACCCGGGAAGCCCAGGGGAGCACACTTTAAGAACTACTGTCCTAGGGTGTGGGAAACTTGGAGGAATTTGAGGTGGATTAGTAAAGAGATCACATTCATGGGTCAGTATGAGTCTTGCTGTGATGTCCAAGATGGAGGACTGGGGAAGAGAGAAAAGAAGGTTCCTTAGAGTTGATTAACACCTGTCGATGCCAGGCCCTCTCATGCACGCAATTTCATTTCATACTCGCTTTGACCCTGATGTGTAAGTCTTAATATTTTCATATGGAGAATAGTAGAGACTGCCCAGGTCCCACAGCTAGTCTCAGAGCCCCTTAAGACTAGTTCAGATTTGAACTAGGGTAGTAACAGTGGAATGAATCAGAACATTGACTGGTGATGGAATTTAGAAAAATCAAGACTTCCTCAGAAGATTGAAACCTAAAAGTAGAAATTGGGAAATAGGAGTCTTAACAGAGAGTGATAAAAGGTAAAGGGGACAGAGAACTTTAGAATATTCCCTGCATGAATTCAGTATGTGTTCTGTATTACTCTGCTCTGACAGCGACCTATTTAAAAGTTGCTTGTTTAAAAAGTCATTCTGTTCTACCAAAATTTCCTGAGATTATTTCAAAAGAAGAAAGTAAAGCCTCCTGTGGGGGGTGATGGGAGATGGTAACCAGTTTAATGGCATCCGACAGCTTATCTTCACATCAAAAGTGATTAGCATTGAGGAATAGAAACACATGGTGTAACACTGCTTCCCCTGTATGAACTGTGCTGTGCCGCAGACACTGACCTAATGTATTGATTTTGGAAATCCTGGATGCTTTTTCTTGCCAAGAGTAGTTATTGAAATTGAGAATATTCATTGGATCAATTTCAAGACAAATATTCCAAGTCAGACTGGCTGCTGCAGAGCAAATTTTTAATGAAGGAAAACATCCATATACTGAAATCGGACTTTAAGAAGGAAGTCCTAAAAATATATTTATACTGTGAAATCTAGAAAAATGTAAGTTTTCAAACACTGATCAACTGAGTAATCAGCATAATGGAGTTATTGACCCATACAAAACTATAGCATACATTCATTCATTTATTCTGTGAGCCATAAACTTATGCTGTGGATAAAACGATAACTCGGTCTAGGCAAGACTGACATCTTAAAGAATGGTCACAAAGCGATGTGATTAGCACTGCAGTAGAGGGATGTGACCAGTACGTGATGACAGGAGATAGAAATGATGACTGAAGGGGTATAGAAGGGAGGCCAGGCAACTGTCTATAGAGGTGGAGACTCTTGAGTTGGTCTTGACAGCTGAGGAGGAATTTGTGAGATGATTAAGGCATTCCAATCAGAAGGACCATCATGGACAAGGACCAAGAGGTATAAAAGAGTGTGGGTTTTTCTGGAACCTTTGTGCAGATCAGAATAGTTACAGCAAGATGGTAAAAGTAGAGGAGGGGGATGAGTTAAGTTGTAGAAGTGGATAAGAGCACTCATAAAGAGTATGAAAGATTTATGTAATGACTGTCTTGGCTGGATTGTAAACTTCATGATGTCGGGAGCCATGTTGGACCTGTACACGAGTGTATTCCAAGGCCTTAGCAGAGTGCCCAGCATATGGTAGATTCTCAATAAATAGTTGCTGAATGAATGAACAGATAAATCACAGAAAAAAAATTTTTTAAGATAGAGGGAACTTTTAAAGTGTTTAAAGCAGTGGAGTAATATTGTCAGATTTACATTTTATGAGGATAAGTGGTAGTATGGAAGGAAGATGGTTAATAATGACCATAGAAATGGCTATAGTAGTTTCTGCCTATTGGTAGATTGCAATCTGCATTTTAAGAAACAATAGAAAAGAGTATTAGAGGATATCACAGGTAATAGGGTTAAATAATGTTTAATGAAACTTTTAGTTATATATATGCCTGTGTGTTGACTGATGTAAGTGTATTTCTTCCTATGGACTTTGATCAGAGTTTGAAAGTCATTGTAGTAATGTGGACATGATGGTGGAGAGAATGGAATGGATATAAAAGATATTTTGGAGGAAAACAAATGTGGAAAACTAGCACCTTAAAATGCTGCTGTCCATATGAACCCTCTTGCAGGGAAGGGGATGCACTTACTCAACCTATTTCAGTATTTTTGCTTACTTGATGTTTTTCATTATATATTAATAAGTTGACATTCTGCTTTATTAGGAATGGTGGTGCTTTGAGGTATCTTACTGTGTGTTGTAAATGCTGCAAAAATTCTCTTATTTCGGTAGTGCTCAGTTTAAAATTGTAGGATGAAACCTTACTCTTAAGAGTTGTGAAAATTCATTGAAACAGTTTGATTTGATTATTGGCCAAGTTATTAGATTTCTTTCCATAAGAAAGCAGGAAAAGCTGCTTAGTTACATGAGCGGGTGGGAAGTCCTTCTCCCCACCTGCATGACTTTGCCACTCTAGTAGACTTAGTCTGTTCTGCCTGTGACATGTAAATAAGGGCAGAAAGGTGTCCATACAAGGCAGAGTTATACTGACTTTTAAAAAATTTACGAACTCCTTTAAAATCTGGTTGATGTGGTTAAAATGAGTTTAACTATGTTGTGCACTTCCTTGTCAGGTGTGAATTATTCTGTGGAGCAAGAAAACATTTAAAAGTTTTAGAAATTTGGTCTGTTCTGTCACCTAATACATTATTGGGATCTCCTACTGATAAGGCTTGAACAGAAAATGTAAACTAATTTTTCATCTTGGCCTAAGGCGGGGAAAAGAGAGAGAGAAAGAAAAAGAAACAAAATGAAGATAAACAGCCTGCCATAATCATTCCATACTCAAATGTGGAGGGTTGTTTGGTGTTCCCTTAATGTGGCATGACACCACTCCTCTTTTTATATGGGAATCTAGAGTTGACACCAAGATCTGGAATTAATAAAAGGGCATGTTTTAAATCTAATCCATTCTTTGCTCCACTTTGGGAGGGGCAGAGTTACTAATATCTATTTCCCTCTTAGCCAAAGGAGCTCTCCTTTATTCTAAAACGATTTATTAAGACAAAATGCCACAGAGAGTCAAAAGACCTGGGTTTGAGTCCCGGCCCTGCCACTGGTTATGACTGTAGTCACCTAACTCACCCTTGGTTTCCCTTTATTAAATGAGAATAGTAATAACTATCCAACTGTCCTCATGGAATTGTCTGGGAGAATAAAGTGAAATAAAGTATTTGAAAATGGTTCATAAACTCTTGAGTGACAAGCAAGTGGGAAATGAAATAAGTTCAGATTAGCATTGTTTTGAACAATTGCAATGAGCCAGGCTCCATGGCAAGCTTTGGGGATCCTAACGTGGACAAGAGGGTCTTGAATCTGGCTTCTCTTCTCCGTCCCTTAATGCCTTGCCTTGGTCCAGGTCCCCATCATCTCTTTTGGGTCTTTGCTAGGCTGGGCTGTATGTTACCAGGATCTGTCACTCTTTTTTTTTTTTTTTTTTTTTTCCGTACGCGGGCCTCTCACTGCTGTGGCCTCTCCCGTTGCGGAGCACAGGCTCCGGACGCGCAGGCTCAGCGGCCATGGCTCACGGGCCCAGCCGCTCTGCGGCACGTGGGATCTTCCCAGACCGGGGCACGAACCCGTGTCCCCTGCATCGGCAGGCGGACTCTCAACCACTGCGCCACCAGGGAGGCCCCCTGGTCACTCTTGACTTCTTGCCGCTGCTCCTAGTGTTATCTCCTAGAAACCAAAGTTGATTAGGTCACTGCCCTCCCTGAAGATCTCTGTTCTTTCTCCTCCACCAAGACAAAATCTACTTCCTTGGCCTCAGTTTACATCCTCAACGGGCTTCATTTTTTGTCACTAGTTCCATATGTATATATGCCAGGTTTCTGCTTCACTGAATTACTCAGTCTTCTCTGATATGGCAGGGAAGAGACCAGGTCCCAGCTCGGCCTCTGTACAAGTATGTCCTCAGCCTAGAAGGCCTGCCTCATCCTTCTTCAGCTTTGCTTAACCTTTCGGACCCAGCCCTGACATAGTCTCCTCCATGACTTGAACCCTCTCCTCCCACAGGAGAGTTAGTTTCTGTAACCTTGTCTGTTCCCACAGCACATTGTTCTTTCTTTGGACACGGTGTTTATTATTCTGTGAGCTGTTGAAGTGCTGGGATTATGACATTTAGGGTAAGATAAGGAGGCTGTCCACCTAAGGAGGTGTAGTGGATTGAATGGTGGCCTCCAAAAAGATATGTCCACGTCCTAATCCCTGGAACTTGAGAATGTGACTTTATTTGGAAAAAGGGTCTTTGCAGATGTAATTAAGTTAAGGATCTTGAGGTGAGATCATCTTGGATTATCTGAATGGTCCCAGTTCAACAACAGATGTCTGCACAGAGGAGAGACACAAAGAGTAGGCCATGTGAAGACAGAGGCAGAGATTGGAGTGTTGCAGCCGTGAGCTGAGGACCCCTGCAGGGAAGAGTCCCCTTCTAGAACCTTTGGAGGGAGTGACATCCTGATAACACATTGATTTCTGACTTCTGGCCTCTAGAACCATGAGAGGATAAATTTCTGTTGTTTTAATCTACCAAGTTTGTGGTAATTTGTTACAGCAGCCTTCGAATACTAATACAGAAGTTTAGGGCTTCCCTGGTGGCGCAGGGGCTTCCCTGGTGGCGCAGTGGTTGAGAGTCCGCCTGCCGATGCAGGGGACGCGGGTTCGTGCCCCGGTCCAGGAGGATCCCACATGCCACGGAGCAGCTGGGCCCATGAGCCATGGCCGCTGAGCCTGAGCGTCCAGAGCCTGTGCTCCGCAACGGGAGAGGCCACAACAGTGAGAGACCCATGTACCGCAAAAAAAAAAAAAAAAAAAAAAAAAAAAAAGTTTATAGTACAGTGACTGGAACATAATAAAATATCACTGTCACCACCCTCAAAGACATTATCGCTATTACTTTTGTAACCAACCTAGCCTGGGACCTGGAAGGTAGTACCTGCTCAGAAAATAGCCTTGCCTGTGCACTTTCTAGTCTGGTGGCATTGGTGGTGGTATGGATGAGAAAGAAGTGTGTTTAAAGGTGGTATCGAGAGACAGCTTCCAGAATAGAGCACCTCTTAATTTTGTTTTGTTTTGTTTTGTTTTAAATGCCTTTTTGTGTGTTTATGTGAAGGGCGGTAGTGGCTGTTTTTAAGTTGTTTTTTAGAAACATTTTTACACATTTTAAAATAAATTGTCCTTTTAGAAGACTAACAGTAAAATGATGAGCAGTTATATTTCTAACAATAAAAAAGTCTTCTTTTTCCTAATAAAACATTATTTAGCTAAAATTAATTTTGTGCTGGCCTTGGAACACAATTTAGAGAGGGACTTGGGAGCCACAAGGTCATTTATTTCATGTGCTACAGGGCACTTGAAAACCAAACATTACAAATAATCCTAAGTGCCGACTTGGTAGGCACTTACGTCTGTAAATTTTAGTTTGCCACTGGAAGCTAGGTCTATGACCTAATTTTTACTAAAGTTTTATAACTTGGTGTCGTAGTAATAAGAGCTAACGTTTATTGAGCTCTTACTATGTGCTAGGCACCGTTCCCAGCTTTTTATATGCATTAACTCATTTTGTTCTAGCTTTCCTAGTCTCTTCTCTATTCTCTTAACTCAAGAGGAAGCTGAGTATATGTATAACTGATTAAATTTGTAAAATAAAAAAAAAATAAATAAAAATAAAATAAAAAAAAAAAGAGGAAGCTGAGGCACAGAGTGGTTAATTAAGTAACTTGCCCCAGGACATTATAGCGTAAGTGGCAGAGACGCAGAGTGGCCCTGGCTCATAACCTCCACACTCTCCTGACTCTCAGGGGACCCTCTCAGCCCTCATTGTCTAATACCGTCTGAAGCGGAGAATATCAGTAAATCTAAGTGAAGGGTCCTCATCCAATTCCATAGTGGCTCAAACTTTAGTGCACTTACCCACGGAGATTCTGATTCCTAGGGCTGGGGATACGTGTTTTTAATACGCACCCAGGTGGTTCTGACCGTACTTTGAGATGCCCTGGATGAGGTTCCAGACAGGCCTCACAGTTCATTTCACACGAAGGCTTGTGGTGGTGGCTTGTGTGCTTATGTTAGGCCATTCTTTGTGTATATCTGTGTGCCCGGTGAGTCTATTGAATACATACATGGATCTAAACTTTTGCCTGAATGCCTGCCTTACTAATCACCTTTCTTTTATGGATATGAATAAAAGGCCAGCATCAGAGGGATTTTTTTTAACCTTTTGAATGAGCTTCGGAATAGGGTATATTCGATCTGAGGAAATCGTTATGATGGATGTAAGGTTTGTAGACGGAAGAAAATAATCATGACATAGAATTTCTACTCTATTGGGTTTTTTTATTTTTATTTTTTAGTATGTTTGTTTTAGTTTAAAAGAAAATTTTAATGTGCACTGGACTTCACAGCAGAGCAGTAGTTTCATGATTTGGGTTACTCTGAATATTAACTGTGGACAAGGAGGGAGTCTTTGCTCTTAAGTTTGGGAAGAAACTTTCATGCCTCTGTACAGCCAAAACCCCTGATTAGGTGTGTTTTAGAATCTAGGGAGAACACTAAGCTTGCAGTTTTACTACTTCAGTATCTTAGTTGCATGTTGAACTGGCAAAATATGTTTTTCTTTCTCTTAGGGAGTCACGAATCACACTGAACCAAAAAACGTCCAGCATTTTCTTCAGTTACAAGCAAAATGAATATTCCCATGCTGCTCCAACATCCTCATCGTGACTTCCTTAAAGTCCTTTTAAGAACACTTTACCGACGTTACTACTTCATCTTACCCTCAAGTACTCACCTCAGATCAGGAATCCCATGTACTCAGCCATTCAGTTCTCTCGGACTCCATCATGCCAAGTGGATGCTGCCGTCAAATGGTTTAACAAGAAAATTATGTCTACAAACAACCTTAAAGGAACAAACACAAGGACTTTCTGATAAAGAACAAAGGCTTGTGGCTGAGCTTTATACTGGTTTAATCCAAGGGCAAAGGGCCTGCTTGGCAGAGGCCATAACTCTTATAGAATCAACTCACAGCAGGAAGAAAGAGTTAGCCCAGGTGCTTCTTCAGAAAGTGTTAGTCCACCACAGAGAACAAGAAAAATTAAATAAAGGAAAACCACTAGCATTTCGAGTGGGTCAGTCTTTGTTTTTTGGAGTTTTTTTGTTTTGTTTTTTGTCCGTCCAGTAAATATTTTTCTAAATTCTCTCTTCTTTTAATATAAGTCTAAATAGCTTATGATCTAATGGGGATTTTTTTGTCCTTGCAGAATTTTGGAATGAATTTTGAATGCCTTTTCTTTGTAAATATTAGTCTTGTTACGTGGTGGGAATTGCAATGGCCATTTGAACGAAGGCTCTGTATTTTAAGAGAATAAGGTGAGATTCCTCTTTTGGCAGGGATCTTGCTGTGGCTCCCAGAACAGAAACGTGTGCAGGAAGAACTGTTCACCAGTTTACTCCTTTCTCTCAGTAGAACTTCTGCTTAATAGTCTAAAGTGACTTCCCTGCTGTCGTGGTTATAGCAACCATAATTATCCTTACCACATTTCAGAATTCTACTTCTTAGGTGTTTCGTTAGTCTTTTCTCTAAGCAAGTCTCACTTCTTTCAGATACATTTTTTAAAAATTATTTATTTATTTATTTATTTATTTTTGTCTGCATTGGGTCTTTGTTGCTGCGTGCGGGCTTTCTCTAGTTGCGGCGAGCGGGGGCTCCTCTTCGTTGCGGTGTATGGCCTTCTTATTGCAGTGGCTTCTCTTGTTGTGGAGCACGGGCTCTAGGCACGTGGGCTCAGTAGTTGTGGCATGCAGGCTCAGTAGTTGTAGCTCGCGGGCCCTAGAGCGCAGGCTCAGTAGTTGTGGTGCACAGGCTTAGTTGCTCCGTGGCATGTGGGATCTTCCTGGACCAGGGCACAAACCCATGTCCCCTGCATTGGCAGGTAGATTCTTAACCACTGCGCCACCAGGGTGGTCCCTCAGATACTTGTTTATTAGAGTTTCTGGAAATGGCTTGGCTCTAAGCACAGCCAGCTCAATACCAAAATGCATTTTAAAGGAGACACCATGTTCATTTGCTGTCTAAAAATATTAGGTGTTCACTTCTTGAACAGTTGACCTGTTTCTCTAATTGCAAATAAGCTTGTTATGTTTTCAAAACTGTGCATTATAGAACAATCTAGACGTGTTTGACCAGAAGGAATTAAGCAAGTTTTGGGTGGAACGAGCGCCTTTCATGATGGTAAACTAGGTGATTCCAACCAACCCTCCCACTATAAACAACTTAAAATGGTGGACAAAGTGCATAAATTGTGTGAGGAATAAGTAAATATACTTAAAAGTGGATTGGTATGACTTACGTCTCAGTTTATTTGTAGTATGGGGCCTAAAACCTAGATTTTAGGGTAATGGGGCCTCATGCTTTAAAGATAATTTCAAAAAGAGCTCACCAACTGCTGTTTGTACTAGTCCACATTTTCCCCACACATTATTCTTCTGCCCTCACTGTGGGGACTCTCTTTTTGAGAGTACTGCACTGGGTGTTAATACTCTTTATGTATTGTGGACAAAATAGCAAATTCCCAAAGAGAAATTCCAGGTATGACAAAGTGTTTACTTATTAGGCTGAAGAGAACCTTTGAAGAGAAAATGTCCAGAAATACCTAGAGTTAACCAGCACCTCATACATAACTAGCAACTCATACATTTGCAGCACTATTCTGCTTCTTCCATCTGGACCTTAGGAGACCAGGTAAACCTGAGTCTTTGTTGCAGTTGTTTTATCACCATGGTAAATAAAAGCAACAAATGTTTATTCAGCACCCATTAAGACAGAGACCTGCCCTGAAAATTGTGGTATGGAGCCAAGCATACCGTATGCCATCCATCCTTTGAATGTAGTTACAATTAAGTGCTTATGTTTTATAGATTTTATTGAACATATATATCTCTTGATGCCATGTGCTGTTCTAAACATATTGCAAAATTAGCTCATCTAATCCTCACAGTCACCTGAAGAAATAGGTGCTCTTATATCCATTTTATGGCAGAATATACTCAGGTACAGAATGATTGCATGACTTGCCCAAGATTACACAGCTCGTAAGAGGTAGAGCTAGAAATAGAACTGGCCGACTGGCTCCAGAGTTTGTGTTCTTGCCCGCCATGCTCTGCTAACTCTCCAAGCAGGGGAAGTTTCTGCCTTTCTTAAGATAAAAAAAAAAGTTTTTTTTTTCAGGATTCAGTTTATATTATTTTCTTTGAGTTATGAGTGAGATGAAAAAATTGTATTTCATAAGTAGAAAGTTATTTTCTCAATCACTGGGAATTTCTGGAGTAATGAGTTGTTCTTCCAGTGGGAACATAGCATGCACAGAATCGGGTTGGGTGGAATAATTCCTGATCATGATGAGAGGTGAGCAGATGTTGGAGAAATTCAGCACATGAACAACATAGGCAATGAAGTCTGCCCCAAAAGCTCTACGTTATACTAAAAAGGCAAATCACATTTTGTAATTTTTAAAAGTGAATCGGGTGAACATATGGAACTCTGACTTCTCTCCCTTCTGTATCCCTATTACTCAGGGACTAGATAAATAGGTAGATTTTCGTTTACTGCTTTAAGAAGTGTTAAACTACATTAACAATGGTTTTAATAAATTAGGAGAAGTAGAAGGTAGTCTAGTATTTTAATAGAACTCATCATGGTGCTGATTTCATTTATTTCATTAAGTTACAAATTCTGTCTCCACCATAGGATTGTCTGGGCCTCCTGGGGCTGGGAAGTCAACCTTTATAGAATATTTTGGAAAAATGCTTACTGAGAGAGGGCACAAATTATCTGTGCTGGCTGTGGACCCTTCTTCTTGTACTAGTGGTGGTGAGTATTGCTGCTGTTTTGTAAATTGCAGAGCAGGGGCTTGTGGAGTGGAGCCGGCTCTCTGTTGCAGTTTAGGGGGAATCTGCACAGACGGGTGTCTTCTAACCTCTCGCTGAGTTTGGTCTCAGTGAAGGAAGGGAGATGGTGGGTGTGAGGTGGAGGCTGAGGGAGGTGTTTGGGGCATCGGGTTCTCCAGGGGAGGTTAGCTTACAGGTAACCTAGGAGTAGCCTGGGTCCGTAGAGAACTAGGAGAGCAAGTGCCAGAAGTTGCAGATGATCAAAAGCCAATTTCACCCCTTTGTCTATCACACCTGAGGCTCAGCCCCTTTTCCTTTTATTGTTTTTCCTGGCTCCATCAGCCCCTACGCAGTTCAGAAAATGGCTTCTTACTCATTAATTTCCTCATATTGTAACGTCTCTTCTCAAGCTTAAAAAAAAATCTTCATGCTCTATTTAACTTGTCACCTGTTTATATTACATGTTCAGTTAAACAGAAAGCTCTTAGAGGGACCATGTGATATCCTCTGTTCCTGGCAGCACTTAGCCGAGTACGTTGCACACAGTGCTCAGCAATTACTGATTTGAGGTCATGCAGTCACTCAAAGTTTAATTTGCAGCTCATCAGAGATAAAATGAATAAACTAAGTTCCCCAAAGGATCATTTAAGGGAAACATAAATCATACTATACAAATACTCAGGAAAGCTTTTTCTTCCCTTACCCCTCGATATGATTGAAGCATCTCACATGACAGTTATTCATTTAACAAGTATTCCAGCACCTATCGTAGGTGAGGCCCTGTACAAAAAAGGTACTGTGTTGTTTAATGTTGAATAAGATGCAGTTCTCTTGGCCTTATGGAGCTTTATATCTCATGAGGGAAACAGAAGGTGCACTCAGGCCATTACAATGTGATGTGTGTTGTGAAGGGGGAAATACAGGGTGCTTTGTGGAAGGGTTTGGATTATATCCTGTGGGTTTAACGCTAAAAAATAAATACGATATCATATTTCAGGGGCTTTAGGTCAGTAGAGAGGTGGACAACAATTCCTGTTACCATCCATTGAGAAATTTAGCTGAGAACATTCACAGTTTTTGATTCACTATAATGAAAGGGTTAACCGTAAAGTAAAATTTATACTCGCAAAGTTCAAGATTAAATCCATGTCAGTGTATTATCCTTTTTTACAGTCTAAGAATTTTGTGAAAGGTAAGCACTTGAACAAAGAATTTATTTATAGTGACCTTCATTTTCACACAGGTGCAGAGACTTTCCCCCCACCTTCATAATACTCTAGAATACTTGCAATAGCAAAAGAAAACAACAGTTTGAGATAAGAGTAGCGGAAATGGTGACATAAGATAACCTGACTGAAGTTACATAGCTATGTGGTTCCTAACCTTTCTCAAACCAAAAATGAAGGTCCTTTTCTCAGGTAAAAATACAAAGACTCTGAAAGAAAAAACTATGCAAGGATAAACAGGACACTCTTACCTTTTCATTGTAACAGTAGATACATTTGAATATAGCTTTCCATTGAAGTTTGACAAGCCTGTAGTCAATCCTTGTGGTGCTTTGGACTCACAGGCCCCCTGCAGTGGGAGCTTGGAGACCTCCCTAAGGCTCTGCAGTCACCAGTTTTAGATTCACTGGCAAAGACAATTATATGGGAGAGTAATTTCATAAATGTTTAGTTCGGTGTGTTACGATCTATAGGATAATAATTTAAAGTGTAGCTTTGGCAGATTGTTGACTTACACAGAGATGATTCCACCCAGAAAATTACTTTAGAACAAAGTTTTATGTACAGTAAATAAGGTAGTTGAGGTCTGTGGTAGGTGTATGCTGGGGCATTAGAACCTATGAGAAGTCAAAACTGGAATCATCAGGGAAAAGATCATATCTTTAAGGGACTCCTCAGTGTTTAGCAGCAGCTTCAGAAAGGTTAGCTCTTGAGCAGAAATTAAAATTCAGGTTAGAACAGCACTACACCTTCAAATGTTACTACGTGGCTAAAGGAAAGAAGGTAAAGGTAATTTCACTAATTCCAGGGCTTTCAGTCTTCTAGAATTTGCAGGTACTGATGTTTGCCAAAATACTGCAGTACACACGGAAGCAGCAACGGTCCTGTTCCACAGGCATTACATTAACTGCCTACTGGGAACAAGCATCCAGTGTACAAAATACATAAGACACGGTCCTATAGACAAGCAACTCAGTTAAAGCAGAGTTTCTCAGCCTTGGCACTAAGGACATTCTTTGTTGTGGGCAGCTGTCCTGCACGTGGAAGGATGCTTAGCAGTATCCTTGCTCTCCACCTACCTGATGCCAGGAACATCCTTCCCTCCAGCTGTGACAAGTACAAATCTCTCTACACTTTGCTAAGTATCCTCTGGGGGAAAAAAATCACTCCCAGCTGAGAACCGTAAACACAGCAACGTTAAGAGGACAGTAAAGAAACCACCCCAACTGGAATGGAAGATTGATTTGGGGATTAGTGAAGCTGAAGTGGGACAGGTAAGGTAGGCTGCATTCTGAGGGCCTCCAACGCGAGACCGAAGAATCTAGATTTGAACCTCTTGCCAGTGGGAGCCATTATAGGTTTTGAGGGGCCTAACACGTTAAATAGATTAACTTGGCATCATTACATACATGGTGTTGGAAAAAAAGCTTAACAATATGAAATACAATTTGAGGTTTGGGGAGAAATGTCCTAAAGCACTTCCCCTAGGAATTGGCTGATTGATAATTGGCCCTTATAGGTGTTCCAGGATTATAAAATGTAACTGTGTGTTTTAGGATCACTCTTAGGTGATAAAACCCGAATGACTGAGTTATCAAGAGACATGAACGCATACATCAGGCCATCTCCTACTAGAGGGACTTTAGGAGGCGTGACAAGGACCACAAACGAAGCTATTCTGTTGTGCGAAGGAGGCGGATATGACGTAATTCTTATTGAAACCGTGGGTGAGTGTGATTTTCTGTTCTATAACAATAAAATACTCTTAAAATGAATGCTGTATAAAGATGAATGACGGCTAGTTTCATTTTGTTCATTCAGCAGATACTTACTAAAGAGGTAATTAAATATAAGCTATCTCAGACTCTGTAGGAGATAGGAGTATATAGGCTATAATCCTTACCCTTAAAGAAAAGAAAGGTGAGCCCTGCCTCTGGATAACTGTTATACAAGGTGGTACGTTTTCAGTGCTGGAGGAGAACTGTCAGCCTTAGGATGACCTATGGAAACACTGCTTTAACATAACACCCATTATATTTAAGCAGAGTCATATGTCTGCAGTATTCACTAAGAAGATTAGCGTAGTTGGGCACCTCATGTTTTATTTCACCTTTATATCCCTAGCACGTGGTTACACACAATGAAAATACTGAAAAGGAAACCCCAAGAACTTCACATTCCCATGGAGAGACAATTTGTTATATTACTGTGTGATCAATGTTTGTGACACAACCTGACTCAGATTTGGGGGATCAGGGAAGACTTTAGGGAGGAGGTGACAGTTGAACTCAGTGTTTTTTTTTGTTTTTTTTGTTTTTTTGGCTGCGTTGGGTCTTCGTTGCTACGCACGGGCTTTCTCTAGTTGCAGCGAGTGGGGGCTACTCTTCGTTGCAGTGAGCAGGCTTCTCATAGCGGTGGCTTCTCTTGTTGAGGAGCACGGTCTCTAGGTGCGCAGGCTTCAGTAGCTGTGGCACACGGGCTTAGTTGTTCCGCAGCATGTGGGATGTTCCCGGACCAGGGCTCAAACCCGTGTCCCCTGCATTGGCAGTCGGATTCTTAACCACTGCGCCACCAGGGAAGCCCCTGAGCTCAGTTTTGAAGGGAGGGTTGGAGTTAAGTAAAGTTTGGGCTAAGGGGCCTTGACCGAAACACACAGGAGTGAGCGAATGTGGCCCAGTCAGGGCGCTGCATTTTGCACAGGATCCTTAGAGCATGGAGCACGAAGGCAGGGAGTGAAGACGTGGGCTAGAGTCCAGGAGTCCATCGCCTAAGGGCAGATGGAGGAAAAGGTGCCCGAGTAGTGGTAGGAGAATCAAGGGGGAAGAGGACCACAAAATCACACATACTAACTGAAAGTTGTGTTGGGCTGCGTGTTTCAGGGACTCAAACTATCTCTGACTCAAACAAGGAAGAGGGTGGGTTTTCTTTGTGTATTTGTGTTTTTTGTAAATAAAAGAAGCCTGGAGGCAGGCAGGCCCAGAGGGCGTGGTGGTGCTACAGCCCGGGGCGGGGGGGGGGGGGGGGGGGGGCTCTCCCTGCTCTCCATTCTCAGCACTTAGTTTCCAGCCTCAGGGTTGCCCATAGATAAAGGACGGCTGATGAAGCTCTAACTCACCTCCCTGTTCCAGGTAGAAGGAAGTAAGAAGGGGAATAAGGAAGGGTCGGAAGCCGTATACCTCCTGGCTGGCTTTGCCCTCTTGAAAGACCTCTCCTGGAAACGCCATCTAGTGACTTTTGCTTTCACACATTAACATCTCTGGCTGACTGGTGATGTGGTCCTTCACCTGGGACACTGATGCCCCTGGTGAACCTGGGGGAAGGAAATAGGGAAGAATGAACATTGCGTGGGCTACCAGAAGTCTTTGCCCCACCAAGGCAGGAGAGAGCTGGAGAGGCGGTTTAGTGGAGTGGGGCGTGTGGAAGTCAGATTTAAGTGGATTGCGGTTAATGTGAAGTGGTCGCGTGAGCACAGTGGGCATGCATTGCCTTTTTTCCAGACATTTAACTACCAAGAGAAAGTGAGCAACGCAGTGATGATGGCAGGAGGTTGGGAGTTTCTGTCTTCTTATTTTCTGGTTGTGCTTGGTTTTCAGATGAGAAAGACTTGAGCCCAACTCATGGGATGTTTGAGGGACGGGAGCCTGTAGACAAGGGGAGGTTGGAGGTAAAGCCGAGCCGGAGCCCAGGGGAGGTGGGAAGGAAGGAGAGGCCAGTCTTCCGTCGATGCTTCTGACACTGGGCCCGGCGAGTAGGCAGCAGCGCGGGGTGTGTGTTGTTTCTGCTTCTCTGTGGGGTCGCGGGGGGAGGCTGAGGACCTCCTTGCGTCTGTTTGGCTGTGAAGCAGGTGCCGCGGTCACCCGTCATCGTCATGTGGGGAGATTATGGGACAGTGAGCGTCTGTAGTAGCCCCTGTGGGAAACAGGAAGGAAGCTGCCGGAGGGCGTTCCGGGGCATCGCTTTTCCTGTACCAAGAGGAAGACGTAGCCGATGTTGGAGCCCATGACCCTCCGGTGGCGCCTGTCCACACAGCTGAGGGATTTCTCCAGGACACTTAACGGAGGAGAGACACGGGCAGTGGGACTGATCCACGGGTGGGCTTTGCAGGGTGATAGAAGGAGGAGAAGGCAAGGAAGCTGCCAGACATGGTCTGAGGTTAGAATCAGGCGCTCAAGCTGCTCGCCCACGAAAGGGAAGCCGAGAAAGAGCAGCGAGAGCGAGGGGAGAGCGCAGGTCTTCACGTTTTCCGTCCGCTCAGAGACTGAGCTGGTGGGAACGAGGGCCGGGGGGAGGTGGGGAGGACCACAGCTTTGCTCATCAGGCGAGGCCGTGGCGTTTAGTACACCGTTCAGAGGTGGTGGTTAAAGCGGGATCAGGTCGAGTGTGTGATGGCGAGTCTGCGCAGACGGACTGGAGTGGAGGGGGCGGTCAGGGGGGTCGAGGAGGTCGACTTCCTGTGAGTGTTCACGCGTGATTTGAACTTCCAGGTGTGGGGCAGTCGGAGTTTGCTGTCGCTGACATGGTTGACATGTTTGTTCTTCTACTGCCACCAGCAGGAGGAGATGAATTGCAGGTAATTACGTGGACGTTTTTACCCCCCAAAACACAAAGCGTACATCTCTGAAAGTACAAATTCCCAGTGTTGTGGGTTTTTTGTAAATTAAGTTGACATTAGTGTAGGGAAAGAAGCACCATTCACGTTGGCTAAAATACCCGAGTCAAAGGCAAACTCTCTTTTTTTTTCCCCCAACTTATAGTAGTAGAACTTATGACCTTGAGCTAATAACACAACTTAGTCTTGCCACCTGCAACATGGGGGGATAGCTCCAGCCAAGAGACCACTGTTACATGGATGTTTGTGCTACAGCTGGTTGAGAGGTCCTCATGAGATATTCCTTTGCTTTTAACTGGGATCCCACTGTCGTAGTTTATGTGCTGTAGAAAGGGTTCTTCCTTTCCTCCTGCAGTGCAGTCTGGCATTAACTCCCTGGACTTAGCCTGCACAGGCTGAGGGCACCATCCTCCCAAGACTGCTTTCACTCCAGACACAAGCAGCAGGCCCGGGGGTTCCCAAGCCACCCATGCCTCTCACTGGCTGCAGATGTGCGAGTTCCCACTTACCCCTCAGGTTCGACAATTCACCAGGATGACTCACAGAACTCAGGAAAGCACTGCGGTACCAGTTAGAGTTTTATTATGAAGGATGAAAATCAGGACCAGCCCAATGAAGAGACACAGAGAGAGAGGTCTGGAAGGGTCCCAAACTCGAAACTTCTGTGTCCTCAGGACACATTTCCCTCTTGGCACATGCATGTGTATCACCAGCCAAGGAGTTCTCCTGAGCTTCAGTGTCTGCAGTTTTTGTTGGGGTTTTAGTATGTAGGCATGATTGACCGAATCACTGTCCACATGATTGAACTCAGTCTCCAGCCCCCGCCCTCCCCAGAGGAGGTCAGGCTGCTAGTGCATGGCTCAAAAGGCCCAACCCTCTAATCACGTGGTTTGTTCTTCTGCTGTGGTCAGCCCCCATTCTGAGTGATCTTGCATAAACCCAGGTATGGTCCCAGGCACCCATGGCGAACAAAAAGGTCACTCCTATCACTCAGGAAACTCCAAGGATTTAGCAGTTTCCTCCCAGGAACCTTGGATAAAGACTGGACAAATGCTTTATTTTTATTTTTATTTTTTTATTCATTTTTGGCTGCATTGGGTCTTCGTTGCTGCACACGGGCTTTCTCTAGTTGCGACGAGCGGGGGCTACTCTTCATTGCAGTGCGTGGGCTTCTCATTGCGGTGGCTTCTCTTGTTGCTGAGCACAGGCTCTAGGCTTCAGTAGTTGTGGCACACAGGCTCTAGAGCACAGGCTTCAGTAGTTGTGGCGCATGGGCTTAGTTGCTCCGCGGCATGTGGGGTCTTCCCGGACCAGGGCTTGAACCCGTATGCCCTGCATTGGCAGGCAGATTCTTAACCACTGCGCCACCAGGGAAGTCCCCAAATTCTATATTATACAACACCTCTCCTTCAGTTGAAAAATTCTGAAAAACTAGTGACATCAGACTCTGGATGCTGCAGTTTAGAAACATTAACTATTAGAATTTAACCATTGAAAGTTACGTTTTAAAATATTTGAAAAGAAATTTTAATCTTAGATAGCAAAATCTTCATTTTCCAAATAACGTTTGGCCTTAGGATTTTTCTAGTGTTTTCATGCAACATAATTTAAATCAAGAGATTGAGGCGTTTTTCGCCATCAGGTTATTTTTTTTCCTCAAATGCAAATGAAAAAAAAATGCTACATACATTTAAGGAAAACTTCAAAGACTCTGTTTCTGGAAATGAACATGTTAGTGACGAGGGTGTTTTCTTTTTTAAGCACCTGAATGATGGATGGCTTTGCATCCTGCAGGGTTAGCTCCGGAGAAGTGGAATCTATCACCAGGCAGTGAGAACTGTCTCCTGCCACTCAATCATATTGTGTCTGGATGATAGATTTACTCTAATTCTGAATGTATTTCAGCGTGTTAGTCTCCAAATTTGAAAGAGATATTACAGATGACTTCCATAATCCCAAGAGTCAGTGCTTTTGAGTAATTTCTGTCAATAATTGTGATTCCTAGGACCCAGGGCTTGGGAGGGTGCAGAGAAAAAGTTAAGAGTGTTATGACTCTCAAAACCTTAGCAGTAACTGATGTCCCATTTTTGATGGCATGAAATGTTTCAGATGAATCACTTTCTTTTCTTTTTCTCACCAGGGTATTAAAAGAGGTATAATTGAGATGGCAGATCTGGTGGCTATAACCAAATCTGATGGAGACTTGGTCGTGCCAGCTCGAAGGATACAAGCAGAGTATGTGAGCGCGCTGAAGTTACTCCGCAGGCGTTCAGGAGTCTGGAGACCAAAGGTCAGCTTGCATTCTGTTCTGCAGTTTTCACCCTGAGTGGCCTGTGCCTGTTAGGAGAGAGGATGTGAGTCCCAAGCTAGACATATAATAAATCTTTGCCTGTAGGTGAGAGTATAATTTTAAAAATTGTGGCAAAGCCACAGAGTGTGTAGTTATGATTTTAAGTATAATCCTTCAACCACTAGGTGCCAAAAACTAGATGTGAGGCGATACATTTGATTGCTTAATGCTTGGCTCGAGCCATTTGGATGTGATGACAAATCCATTCTGCAAGGAACCATCCTGAAGATTATGGTGCAATTAATGGCTTGATTATCTAGGTTAGAGTTTGAGTAAGAGAGAACAGGCTTTTGATGTGGTAACTTTCCTTCCTGTTATGCTTGTCGGGTGATGTTTTCGATAAGGAAAAAAAAAACAACCCGTAGTAAGTGATGCAGTCATACCGATGCGGATGCTTTATCTGTAACAGGGCCCTGTGTTATTAAAGAGTAACCTATAGGGCTTTCCTGGTGGCGCAGTGGTAGAGAGTCCACCTGCCGATGCAGGGGACATGGGTTCGTACCCCGGTCCGGGAAGATCCCACATGCTGCAGAGTGGCTGGGCCCGTGAGCTGGGCCCATGGCCACTGAGCCTGTGCGTCTGGAGCCTGTGCTCCGCAACGGGAGAGGCCACGACAGTGAGAGGCCCGCGTACCGCAAAAAAAACCCAAAAAACAACAAAAAAAGAGTAACCTATAATCACTATAACGAGAACAACGCGTCTTGCTGTCGGCTCCTGGCACGTTGTCTGTGCTGCGTCTGGAGCTGTCTTGTCCATGCAGATACCCATGCTCGTAGCACCTGCTGAACCAGGCAATTTGACGGAGGGAACGGGGCTATTCTCTCAGCTCGGTTTTATTTTCTTGCCCTCAGGCCTCAGGGAAGCCTACGTAGCATTGCCCTTCTCATCCTAGTGACCATTTCCCAGTTCATCCCTGTGGTCTCTGAAGACCATTCGAGCAATCCCCAGTCAAAATAAACCTCTGAGCTAAAAAATACGACCTTGGATCAGTGTCTTATTTCTGCTTGGCACTTAGTAACCTTAGTAAGTTACCTTAGTATATTCCTCAGTGTGTCTACTTTGACAGGATGATAAAATGTCTCATTTTTGTCGCCTACCTATTGCCATAGACTGTAAGACTTAATTGGCCAATGCCAGAGTCCCCGTGACAATGTTTTCTATCGTTTTAAGTGAAATAGTTCTGGTTCTTCCCTTTTCAACAGGTAATTCGTATTTCTGCCAGAAGTGGAGAGGGGATCACTGAAATGTGGGATACAATGAAAGAATTCCAGGATGTGATGCTTGCCAGTGGGGAGCTGACTGCCAAGAGACAGAAGCAGCAGAAAGTTTGGATGTGGAACCTCATTCAGGAAAATGTGGTAGAACATTTCAGGACCCACCCCAGAGTCCGGGAACAGATTCCTCTTCTGGAAAAAAGGGTTCTCAGTGGGGCCCTGTCCCCAGGGCTAGCAGCAGACCTGTTGTGGAAAGCTTTTAAAAGCAGAGACTAATGAAGTACACCCTATCCAATAACTTTATATATCTTTTCATACATATAAAGTTACTGGATAGGATGCACTTCATTTTAATAAAGTATTTTAATATTAAAAGTCACTTGCTGGGGCCTCCCTGGTGGCGCAAGTGGTTAAGAGTCCGCCTGCCGATGCAGGGGATGCGGGTTCGTGCCCCGGTCTGGGAGGATCCCATATGCCGCGGAGCGGCTGGGCCCGTGAGCCATGGCCGCTGGGCCTGCGCATCCGGAGCCTGTGCTCCGCAACGGGAGAGGCCACAACAGTGAGAGGCCCACATACCGCAAAAAGAAAAAAAAAAAAAAAAAAAAAAAAAAAAAAAAAAAAAAAGTCACTTGCTTGCTTATATTTTCAGTAATTCTCTTGTGGTGCCCTCGGCCTCCTTATCTGTGAACTGCGCTTGGAAAGTGGAAGAGCGTTAGATACGGATGGCAAAGGTCAGGCAGTCAGCAGCATTTGTAAGGTAACTGCTGTACGTTACTCAGCTCCGTTTCTTTCTGTTCTTATATGGTGGCCTGTAGGATGGTGTCTTCTCATCAGTCATGAGCAGAGAAAGCCGAGGAGGACAGAAAAAGGTCATGTACCTTAAAACGCTTTCTGTGATTCTCTATTCTCTGAGTTTCCAGAGAAAATGTAAGCAAGAGTGACCACAGTTTTGAAGTCTTACTTGAGGCTAGAATAATACACAGTGGATTTCTAAGAGCTGAAAATCGTGATCGACATTTAGTATGCCAGACTACCTAGGAATTTCTGAAATGGCCATGTACACGAGTAACAAAACAGTTGGAATGTGTAGAGATGTGAACACAGTTTTACAGTCTGTCGTCTAGACTTGCGGACTCCCCGTGGTAGGTAGGAGAGCCCAAAGGGAACTGGGGAAATCAGCCACAAATAATGTGGGCTGTAATCAAAGGTTTTTGCTTCTCTTCCTTCTTGGGCATTTGACTTCATACTAGCATCTTAAAAATCTCCTTTATTGTTGATGGTGAGGAACAAGTTTTGTCCTCTGGAGGAAGCGTGGCACAGTGATTAAGGGCTTGGGTTCAGGCGTTGGGACTGGTGGGTTTAAACTTTAAACCCAGACCAAGTACTTATTGGCTGTGTGAGTTTGGACAAATAACCTACCTTTCTCAGTTTGAGTTTCCTCCCTGGTAAAATGGAATTGACATATTAACTTTATAGGGTTGATGAGGATGAATGAGATAACTCAGGAAACTCGTTTTGCTGTCATGATGGTACATGGGAAATACTGAGAGTCCTCTTGCCATTATTATTATTATGTTAAAGTTATGAGTCTGTGAAGCTGTACAAACCTTATAAAAGGTTCAGTTTTCTCCCATGATCTTATTACTACCATCATGCTCTTGTGATATTTTATGAGAGTCTTTAAAGCACCCATTCTAGTTAATTCTTTGAATATATTTTACACTATTTGAAGGTAGTTATAACTGTGTACATTTGAATAAAATTATTTCTAACCATAAAATTTCTCCATTGCACAAAATGTCATTCTAGAACTTTCAAACATATTCTATTCTGAGAATATTTGACACAGTATGTCAGCTTTCATTGCAACTAACCCTCCTATCTAGAATCGAATTTCTTGATTATTATTTTAGGTTATTTTTAACCTTTTTTTTAAAAAGGCTTGTGTTATTGGCATACCTACCTCATATTTGAGGATTAGGAGAAACTTGGAAAGGTCATCCAGTCAATTCATCTAATTTCAAAAAGGACCACTATTAAGCCACCCTATCAGATGAAAAACTGTTTTTAGAATCAGAGAAGGAATTCCATAATTTCCCTTAGTAAGCCGTTACAGGGAATGACAAACCTGTCATTTGTGGTACAATGGAAGCCACAGTGGGGCACACGCGCACTGTATTACGAACAAGGCAGAGAAAGGGTGGCATTTGTTAGCCCTAAATTTTTCTATGCAGTTCATCGCAGTTTGAACTGCTTTTAAGTGTTATAAATATAGTCATAAAAAGCATTAGAAAACCTCCCTTGTGTTTCTTATGTTGTTGTTGTACCATTGGCTATGATATAGAGACCCATTTCCAACGCATTATTTACCTTTATTTCTGTTATTTGCTACACTGGAAGCTGTATAATATAGTAAAATATTTGTGGCCTTAAAAAAAACTTAATGCTCCCTTTTATTAAGCTCAAAAATGCCATCGCTCCTGGGCTTCCCTGGTGGCGCAGTGGTCGAGAGTCCGCCTGCCGATGCAGGGGACACGGGTTCGTGCCCCGGTCCGGGAGGATCCCACATGCCGCGGAGCGGCTGGGCCCGTGAGCCATGGCCGCTGAGCCTGCGCATCCGGATCCTGTGCTCCGCAACGGGAGAGGCCACAACAGTGAGAGGCCCACGTACCGCAAAAAAAAAAAAAAAAAAATTCCATCGCTCCTTTCCACCTGTAATTCTACCGTGCTGGACCCCTGACCTGGTCAAAAGCACAGGTTTAGATACCCGCAGAGTCAAATCTCAGCTTTGGCACTAACCAGCCATATGATTCGGGGGCAGGTTATTTCTCTGTATGCACCAGTTTCCTCATCTGTAAAATTAGAGTAACTAGCTGCTTTACAGAGTTGTTGAAATAATTAAATGAGATACTGTATTTAAATTGCTTGGCACTCAGTAATTGGTAGGTGTTGTTAGAAATGTTACAGTAGGCACTCTTTGTTTTACAAAACAGATTCTCGTCATTTAATTTTAGTTTGACCAGACTACTTAATCTCCCTGTGCCTCAGTTTCCTTATTATTAAAGGGGTTGACAGTGGTGTTCACCCAGAGTTCTTGAAATGACTAGGTTAGTTAATACACATAGAGTACCTGAACGTACTAAGTGCTAAATAAATATTTAACGATGGAGAGTTGCTACCTCTTAGAGTTGTTGTAAGGATTACATGAGTTCATCTTCCTCTATCTTAAAAGGATAATTCTTTTCTGAAAATAAACCTGACTTCGTTTTTGTCAAAAGCATAATTACCATTAATTTCCGTAGGTGGGTAAAAATGTGCTGTGTTCCAAACTGAGCTCCAAAATTGACAGACATTTTGCTAAAACAATACCAAATTTCAATAAAATGACTGCACTTTCTTGTATAGGTACAGCCGCAGTTAACAGTAGCTATCCCCGTGCAACCTAGCAGGGAATTGTCTCTTCATAATCACCAGGATGGCTGTTTACCTCTTTCCCTAAGCTCTTGTGGCTATTACCCAGTATACACTGAAGACAAAAGCTCATGAACAACATACGTGGGGTCCTCAGTGTTTATGTAATTCAGTCTTTAATGCAGGAAAAAACCAAAACAGGAAGAATCAGTGACAACAGTTCTACCATTGCACTAACCCAGTAGATTGCCATCCTAGAAGTCACGATGCTCCTGCCAAGACCTGGTAAACTGCAAGGGCTTCGAGAAGAGAAGCAACTCCTGTGGTCTATACATCCATGCAGATGGTGGAGCTCAGCTTCTCCTGGAGCAATCCACGTGGGGCTCCACAAGCACAAATGCTTCCTAAGGCAAACTTTATGACACTCCTCATAAAGTCCAGTTCTCCTCACCTAAGGGGTACATCTTGGGGTGCCACCGTGACTCGTCGTGTGTTAGAAAACTCGCTAAATGTCAGCCTCGTTATTCAGGGAAGACTTGGAAAATGCTGAGCAAGTCGAAATTTTCCTTGAAGAAGAAAGAACCTTCAGAATGAGACTCTAGACTATTTGGTTTTCTGTCCTTCATTGTAGTATTTTGGTGACTTGGTTACTAAATGTATGAACTTTTAAAACCCATGCAACATGAATTTGTAATTCCTGCCCCATGAGGTTTATGTAAGTACACTTTATGGTCATTAGTGGTATGTTTGATAACAGGATATTAGAATGGCACAAAAGCTGTTATACCATATTAGATGCATTTTTTTGATTCCAGAAAAAATTCAACTTGGTCATGTAAAATGTAGATGATGCTATTGTGCGTCAAAGTATGTTAGTATTTACCTGAAAATTGATGCATAGAGGTACCCTGGGGGCAGGTAATTTTGCTGAGCCCCTCAGCTTCTTGACAGAACAAGGTGAGGGCACATCTAAGTCGGTAACTATTCTACTCTCAGCAAGTCTAAATGCTTAATCAGTTGATGTTGCTTTTAACCAACACAGAGGCGATCATGCAACCTCGTCCTCCAAGCTCTGTACCATCCACCTGGCTAATTTGAGGTGTGGTTAGAATTCTACAAAGGGATATCTTAGGATGATATCTTAAGGCCATTTATTGGGCCCATATTTTGGTGCCAAATCTTGTTACATATAGAACCTAACTATTCAAGGATCAACACTCTCTTCTTACGAATAAAGTCACTTTTACACCCAAATTGTGCTGACTCAGGATTCCGTCACATCAGGCACGACCACAGACCCCTCAAGTATTTTTGGAAGTTCTAAGGATTCCTCGCTGATTCACCGACAAGCTTAACTCTTGGGTGCAGCTTGCTCCCCGCAGGCTTCTGTTGGGCTCCATTGTTTTAGCTGCCGCTGTTCCTGTAGGAGAACGCTGCCCTGCTTAGATGGTCCCAAACTGTGAAACTCCTAAGTTGCCGAAATAGTGCTGTGTTCACAGAGCACAGGATCCCTGCCTCTCCTCTCACAGGGGCTGGTCCATAGGGCTGGGGTCAGGACCAACTACCACAGCATCTCTCATTGAGCTCAGCTCTCCTGTCTCTTCCCCCAGCATACAAACCCACAATCTCTGCAGAAAACTTCCCCCACACAAGCCCCCTTTTCAAAATGTCTATCAACCCCTGCAAAGATGCCTGGGTAGTTGGCAGTCTCTCCTTGTCTGGCAGTATCATCTTCAGCTGAGTCGTGATCTCCCAGCTTCACATATATATGATTGCTAATATTCTATCAACAACCCCTTAAAGGTATTATGACTCCCATTTACAGGAATTGAGCAATAGGAATATTAAGAAATTTGTCTGAATTCACTAAGCCTAAATGTGATACATTATATACATTAGATTTTAAAAAATACTATTTTCCAGTTGCTCAGAGTACTTTATGAACCTTATTTCATACTTTGCATAAGACAGTTCAGGTATTTATTTATGGATGCCTCTGTGGTATAGAATGGGTAAGGGATTTGTACATAATTCAGATGGTAAGATCCTGCTCAGTATGTTATCTTTAAGGCATTTCTTCTCTGTAACCTCATATATCTTAGATTTTGCTCTTTTGGGGAATGGTGCCTCAAGGTATTTCTTTTCCAGTAGGCTTTTCTGCTTATGGTTGAAGATAATATTTTAGACATTACAAAACAAAACTTAATGTCAGCTCTGTATTAGCCAGGACTCTTGTCCAGAAATGACAGAAACCTACTAGCTTGGGCAAAAAGAGGAATTTATTGGCTCATTTAATCATTCAGGGAGAAGCATAGGGGTGCAGCAAGCTTCAGGGCCGCAAATGAAGCTAGGATTCTCCATCTTTCCTCTCTGTGTTTTTTTTTCCTTTTCTTTTTTTTTTTAGATGTTGGGGGTAGGAGTTTATTAATTTATTAATTTATTTTTGCCGTGTTGGGTCTTCATTTCTGTGCGAGGGCTTTCTTTAGTTGTGGCAAGCGGGGGCCACTCTTCATCGCGGTGCGCAGGCCTCTCACTATCACGGCCCCTCTTGTTGCGGAGCACAAGCTCCAGACGCGCAGGCTCAGTAGTAGTGGCTCACGGGCCTAGTTGCTCCGCGGCATGTGGGATCCTCCCAGACCAGGGCTCAAACCCATGTCCCCTGCATTAGCAGGCAGATTCTCAACCACTGCGCCACCAGGGAAGCCCCCCTCTCTGTGTTTTGACGTCATTCTCCACGTAGATGGAGAACTAGCAACCAGCAGCACTCAGGTCCAGGGGAAGGACTTCCCCTGTCTCCAGAGATCCAGTTCTGAGAGTCTTGGGGAAACAGACTGGCCTGCCTGACAAGTCATAGGTCTGTCTCTGTGGCCAGTGGTGTGGGGTGTTATGGTGTTATGACTGATTGGAAACATCTGGAGTTAGGGGAAGACCCATTCTCCAAGATAAGTGAGTTGTTAGTCGCAGAATAAAGTAGAATGCCAGGCAGACAAAACAAATGTCTACTAAACATGCTTTAATCTGTTTTGGAATAAAGTGAGATATAAATAAATGAGTGTTATTGATGTATTATTGTAAAGTGTGATCTTCATGAAAAGGTTTAATTACTTAATTATTAACATACCACCTGAACACACAAGTGAAGTTCATACAGCCAGCTGTCACTTACCTTCAAACTTATGTGAGTACTCTAACACTCTTATTTATTGAAAATATCTTTCCCTAATCCAGTTTTCCAAATATTTCCCCTAGGTTATTTTTACCCTTCCTTATAGTGAAGACGCATCTGAAAACAGGAAAAGATCAGTAGCCTAAACAGGAATGGTTAAACAAAGTATGGTATTGTTTAGGTATTATTTCCCTTTTATGTCTAGCTGATTAATAGGATATTTTAGAGTTATTTTAACCTAACCACCCCTTTTATACAGAAAAAGAAGAGGAAGGAGGAGGAGAGAGAGTGGGTAAGAGGAGGAAGAGGAGCTGTGACAGAGGCCTTTTTTTTTTTTTTTTTCTGCGGTACGCGGGCCTCTCACTGCTGTGGCCTCTCCCGTTGTGGAGCACAGGCTCCGGACGCGCAGGCTCAGCAGCCATGGCTCACGGGCCCAGCCGCTCCACAGCATGTGGGATCTTCCCGGACCAGGGCACGAACCCGTGTCCCCTGCATTGGCAGGCGGACTCCCAACCACTGCCCCACCAGGGAAGCCCGACAGGGGTCTTTTGATTGCATGGTTGACCTACTCAAGACAAACTCAAGAGAAGACAGACTTATTTGAAATGTGGAGGTCTCCTGAAAATCCAAAGGCAGGAGTCAAACTTCAAGAATGGAGACAATAAGGACTCTGATTTTAAACTCTGACACGTAAAGAACTTGGGAATCTCTACTCCCATCCTTCCAACTTAGAAAAAAGCCAAATTGAGAGTCAGTGACTTTTCCTGGACCCGTAGAGAAACCACCACCCGAAAATCTGGACAGACACGTGCATCCAGAGAGTCAGTCGAGATCTGCCTGCCTGGAGCAGAGACCTCTGGGGCCGTGAACTGGTAGGGACACTAAAGTGGTTATTTTGTAGAACTACTGAAGTCTGAGTGTGAACTAATACGAGAGTGAGAAACTCCTGAGGGCTGCGGTCTTACAGGAGTCCCCAACTTGTGTGGGCTTTTACCTCCAGAAACCGTGTTGTCATGAAGCGAAGTTGCAAGAAAAACCCCTCAGGACCCGAGCAGGAGCCGGTGAAGAGTAATCATGTGTAAAACTCCAGAGCCTTCTCTGTAAGACCGACTCTGCAGGAAAAAGGACGTTGCTAACGCCTTATCCCAGCTGGGGCCAGGGCATTCCTCCCACTCCATCCTGTCTAGTGCTTTTTTTCTCACCTAAAGTGGGGAGGGGGACATCGTCAACAGGCGTCAGGGTTTTAAGGAAATATTGAACATATTGGAAACTCTGTAGCCAGTGAATGGAATAAGAAGTAGGGGTGGGAGAAGCTGCATTGCTGGAGAAAGGCTTTTAAAGATCAAAGCCCACGGATGCAGGACCACTTAACAGACTGACATTTAATCAGAAGATTATAAAATTCTCCTTCCCCAACACGTGACCGTCACACTAACAGGGCTCCAATATAATAACGAGATTACAGTTGAAAGAGTCACAAGACACAGACTCTCTGAGGAGGACTACTCAGGGAAGCCCAAAGTCAAGGGGGGAGAAAAAAGCAGGGATGCTAGAGGGATTTGAAGCCTCTGGCACTTCCAGCAACCATTACATGTACCCCAACCCTGAGATTAGCATACATCCTCATGCTAAAGGCCTGTTTACCTCAGTTCCTGGTACTTGATACGTCATGTCTGGATTTCAACAAAAAATTACAAGGGAGGCCAAAAGGCAAGACAAAAAATTGTCTTTTTAATGATGTCTTATTTTATTTCTTTAATTTTCATTTATTTATTTTTTGTCTGTGCCACTTGGGCATGTGGGATCTTAGTTCCCTGACCAAGGATCGAACCCAGTCCCCCTGCATTGGGAGCACAGAGTCTTACCCATTGGACTACCAGGGAAGTCCCCAAAAAACATAGTCTTCATCATCAGAACCAGAGTCAGAGATGCACAGATGTTGGAATGATCAAACAAGGAATTTAAAATAACTATGATTAATATATTAAAGGCCCTAAAGGAAAAAATAGATGACAGGCAAGAACAGATGGGTAATGTAAGTGGAGAGATGGAAACTCTGAAAGAATCTAGCAAAGAATTTTGCTAGAAATCAAAACACTGTAACAGACACGAAGAGTGCATTCAATGGGCTCATCTGTAGATTTGACACAGCCAAGAAAAAGGATCAGTGAGCTTGGAAATAGGCCCTTAGACACTTCACAAACTGAAATTCAAGATAAACAAAGAATGAAGAAATAAAACATCCAAGGACTGTGGAACAATTTCAAAAGATGAAACATACAAGTCATCGGAATACTGGAAGAAGAGAGAGAAGAATTATTTCAAGTACTAATGCCCGAAGACTATCCAAAATTAACGACAAAAGCCAAACCACAGATCTGGGAAGCTTTGACAACACCAAAGAGGAGAAATACCAAAAACAAAAACAAAAACCCACACATTGCCGTATCATATTCAAACTGCAGAAAACCAAAGGGAAACAGAATGGAGGCAACTCTCACATACGAACCAGGAAATTTCAGTCATGACAGTTCTGCTTTTCTCTTTTCTCTGCACCATTCTAGACTTTATGAATGTTTTCCATGAAGACCATCAGAGGCCTTTCTTTTTTTTTTTTTTTTTTTTTTTTTGCGGTACGTGGGCCTCTCACTGTTGTGGCCTCTCCCGTTGCGGAGCACAGGCTCCGGACGCACAGGCTCAGCGGCCATAGCTCACGGGCCCAGCCGCTCCGCGGCATGTGGGATCTTCCCGGACCGGGGCATGAACCCGTGTCCCCTGCATCGGCGGGTGGACTCTGAACCACTGCGCCACCAGGGAAGCCCCATCAAAGGCCTTTCTAGCTCCAGTTTTATCTCATTATTTTACAGCTCTAGTTCTTCCTTTAACACTTCCTAGTTTCTTGTTTCCCAATTTCACATTCTTGACAGAATTATGATAGGCCTGTTCATCTTTTGGAGGCAGTAGAAGTCACTGAAGGAAGTCTCTGGGTGGGCTTCCCAGAATCAGTTGCCCACCTCAATCTGTGTTTCAGAGGGTGGAATAACGTATAAATATGGTTCCTTCTTACTCAGCAAGGACAGTTTGTAAGGCACTGTTTCTTGGTGCTTGTGGGTGGGGTAGGCCATGATGTATACTTCCACTATAGAACAAATTACTAGGTGGATAAAGGAGTCTCAGAGGGTTGAGGTGATATGCTGAAGCAGCCAGTATGACTCAGGACTCAAACCTACCTCTCACTAACTCTTTACTCAGTGATCTATTACATGGATTAGAAACAAGCGATTAAGAAAAATATACTGCCTCTTGACCATCATCTTTTAAATTATTCCTGCTCTTCCTTAGACTGTTATCAGTCTTTTTAATTCTAGAAATGTCATTATTTACTAACGATCTGCTGCAATACTACATCTTTATTTAGGATAGAAATCTAAGTCACACCACCTCTTTTTAAGACCAGTGCCGTTGCCGGTTCCAGAAATTTTCTTCCCACTAGCTCCAGTCACTTGGGGCCCTTGGCATAATAGAGAACACAGACACCATTTTACTCAGTGACTCTCAGAACATTTTATTGCCCCTGTGGTATCTATCATACACCCTCGTTGTTATGATTTGAATCACGTCCTTCCAAAAAGGTATTTGGAAGTCCTAACCCCCAGCATCTTAGAATGTGATCTTATTTGGAAATAAGATGGTTGCAGGCGTGATTAGCCAAGAGGAGGTCATGTCGGAGGTGGATGGGCCCCAATCCAATGTGACTGGTGTCCTCCTAGGAAGACAGTCACGTGGAGGCAAAGACACACAGGGCGAATGCTGTGTGACGAGAGAGGCAGAGACTGGAGTGATGCAGCTGCGAGCCAAAGGATACCAAAGATCCCCGGGAAGCCACCAGAAACTAGAAGAGGCAAGGAAGCATCCTCCTATGTGTTCCAGAAGCACAAGGAGCCTGAGTCCTGCTGATACTTTGATTTCAGACTCAGCCTCCAGACCTGAGACATTACATTTCTGTTGTTTTAAGCCACCGAGTTTGTGGTACTTTATTAAGGCAGCCCCAGCAAGCTAATATAATCGTCAACTGCTGTCTGAGCCTAACACAAAGAGGGAAAGTTCTGCAAAGCTTTTACTGCACTCCCCCTCCACCTCAGATAAGAATATAGCCTTGACCTTCCAATTCTGCCTTCCCTCAGTACAATGAAAATGCATAAAATGAAAGGAACACAAAAGATTCCTAGTGTTTCTCTTGTCAAGATACCTTGCTTCGGTTTATGTTCCACAGTTTCTAACACATCTTGGCATTGAACTCAGTATCCAGCTTTGACTATCCCAAAGGACTTAGAGTGTACAAGTCTGTGAGGCGGGCTTCCTGTAAGAGGGAGCGGGGATATTACAGAGGCAACTTAAAACACTTAGCCATGAGCAACAGTAAAGTGATCGTGAAATGTCTGGCTGCTCCAGGGTATTCTGCCTGGAGGAGAGAATGGGTGAAACCCCCCAGAAAGTGTGGGAGGGCTGGAGTATATAAAAATGTTGTGCCCTTATAAACTCACTCTGGTTCTATTCAAATTTTTATCATGTGCATTAAGCTTCTAGCATCATGCCCTATCATATGGTATTTGCAATATGAATTTTTAGCTCAAAATAATTTCACCTGAATAATCTGCTGAAAAATTGTACTGGGTATTTGCATCTCAGAACAACAAAAGTTAGTTCACTGTATGTAGTTTGCATACTTCCCAATATTTATGAAGTGTACCCAATTAAACTTGTATGCTGTTTATGCTGCCTTTTTACACAGTTCTCTACTTAAATAGCTCTTGATTAGTGAACGAATCCTAATCAGGGTGGCAGGAAAAATGCCATCGGTATATCATACATCATTGTATTTGTAGGAGTAGGCTAATGTGGCGCAAAATAACAAGTGGTGGTGTTCAGTGGCCCAGAGTAGATGCACAATAAATATTTATTGAATGAATGGATGAGTGAACAGATTCTGAGCAAAGCTCATACATAGCCACAGGGACAAAGAGACATAGCTACATATTGAACCGTCCTTACAAAGAATGGCACATGAAAGGGCATGAATACATTGAATTAATCCAATTCTCCGGAGCACCCTAAAATTGCATTTATTGGGATACCTACAATTTTGTAAGACAAAATGTGGTTGAATGTTTCTTAGCTCAAGGCATAACCCCGGAAATGCAGAAACAGGCCTATAAATGCCTGTGCACGTTATAAATGTGCCACAGTTCAGATTAAGTGTCCAAAGGAGGTGGGGTGGAGTATTAACCTTGATAATTCTAGGGCTAGGGTAGCCTTTTCCCAGGTCTTGTGCACATTCATTCCTGTGCATCCCTAAACCTGTGGACCCCAAATCAGCATGTGGTGTGACTCAGTAACAGAAAAAAGGAAGTAGAATTTAGATTCCTATTTGACTAAGACAACACATAGGCAAATAAATCCCCCTTGGAGACCAGAGAGAGAATGAAGGGTCTGTCAGTTAAATCCTAGGATTTCTCTTCTGGTCTTTGCTCACCAATAAAACATGCATTAACTGATCATTTTAGCAACTTTATTTCATGCCTTCCACCCACTCCCGCCATGACCTCCAGGTAGGATTCAACTTGTTTAAAGCGATGAGGAGTTCATCTACCTATTATTTGTCTTCAAGCATTTAGAAACTCTAATCCACTAAGATTAATCTCTTTTTGGGGAATTCCCTGGTGGTCCAGTGGTTAGGACACTGCTCTTTCACTGCTGAGGGCGCAGGTTCAATCCCTGGTCAGGGAACTAAGATCCCGTAAGCTGCGCAGCACCACCAAAAATAAAATAAAATACAAAAAAAAGAGGACTTCCCTGGTGGTGCAGTGGTTAAGAATCTACCTGCCAATGCAGGAGACACGGGTTCGAGCCCTGGTCTGGGAAGATCCCACACGCCGCGGAGCAATTAAGCCTGTGCGCCACAACTACTGAGCCCACGTGCCACAACTACTGAAGCCCACGCACCTAGAGCCCGTGCTCCACAACAAGAGAAACCACCGCAATGAGAAGCCCGTGCACCGCAATGAAGAGTAGCTCCTGCTCGCTGCAACTAGAGAAAGCCTGAGCACAGCAACGAAGACCCAACACAGCCAAAAATAAATACATTAAAAAAAAAAAGATTGATCTCTTTTTAACAGAGAATTCTTTTTAGAATCCCAATTAGGAACTATGCATGGGTAATAGGCTTCCTAGAATCTCTCTTCTCATCTTGGAAAATTTCGGGGGTTGCAAGGGTTTTGCATATTAATATTTAATTAACAATATTTGATGTATCATTCTTAAACTTGATCTCAGAATCTTCAAAGTATTAAATGATGTGTGTAACAGGAGGCCCGTATACCTCTTTCCTCATAAACAAGTCTATGGACCTCAGCTTGGGAACACAAAGTAGTTGTTCATTTAGAAAAATAAAAACTAAAACTCATTGGTCTTTTCTGCAGGGCACATTTATTAGGTCATCGATTAGAAGCTTCTCTGAATATGAAAATTATTACTATGTAAGTTGTTGGGGATGCTTTTGGACTGGGTTGATGGGGAAGGCAGTAGTCAGCAGGTGCGGGACCAGACAACGGGTGCGGGGCGGGCATTGGGGAGAGATGGGGGAAGATGACAGATAAGGAGAGTAAAGCAAGTTAAAGATGCAGTAGTTTTAATAGTCTAAAGAGTCCAGCCTCTGCAGTCACACTGCCTGAGTTTCAACACCAGTTTTCCCTCTTCCTGGTACTGTGATGTTGGGCAGATGTTTGGTGGATCCCTTTCCTCCTCTGTAAAATGGGGATAAAAACAGTACCTTGCTCATAGGGTTGTTGTTGTGAGGATCAAGTGAGTTATTGTATATAAAGGGCTTAGAAGAGTACCTAGAACATATAAATATTTGCTTCTGTTGTCACCAATTATTATTATCCTATACATGAGACTCTCCCAAGATTCAAGTTACTTGAGCAAGAATAGGACTTTGAAATACCTTTTAGGATATTCTTCTAAATGACTTTTGATTATCCTAATAATGGTTCTATCTGAGATGAAGAGTGTTGTCCAAGCAGAATGGTACGGCAATGGCTTAATTTTATAATAGAGGAAAAATGGGCCTGTTCAGCTTGTGGGTCTACTTCCCCCAACACTCACCTTGAGTGAATCGAAGAAATCATCTATCGCTTGCTATATGCTGTTTATCCCAGGAGGTACCCGCTATGAGATCTCAAAAGCCTCGACCATTATTGTGGCTCATTTTTTTAGTTACAATTGTTGTGAGTCTTTTTGTTTGTTTCTTTGAGAGTGTGAGACACAATTTGTGGATTACTTCCTTTATCAATTCAGACAGGGCTTCCTTGGAAAACAGCATCCATTAACTCAAGTTTCCTCACTTTGGGGTCCACAATATACCTGATCTATTTCTATTTCCCTATTCTCTATTCCCCACCAACACACACACACACACACACACACACACACACACCTGAAGACCTTGTGCTTTATTTTCTCCTGTCCCTTGATTATGGACCCAGAACTAGAGGGAGAGAAAGTCTAAGAAGCATCCTATTTGATTGAACTGACTCCAGTCTTTTTGTCATAGAGTTTCTTGTTTTTGTGTTTTGTTTGCTTTTGTTTTTATGGCCTAGACTCCAGAGAGAACTGGAAGAGACAAATAAATGTAAACTCAAAAGAGACTCTTTGTAAGATTAGGGAGATTGATTATATATGGATGCATTCCATTTGTTTTCATTTTTGTAAAATAGCGTCTTGGCTCTGATTATGAGTTACATATATTCATTGTAAAACATTTGGAAAATAAAGAAAGGAATGTAAAATATAAAAATCACATGCAATCCTCCTACTCAGCTATAAGTATTAGCATCTCTGTATAGAGCCCACTAGGCCTTTTCTTTTTTTTTTTTTTGTGGTACACAGGCCTCTCACTGTTGTGGCCTCTCCCGTTGCGGAGCACAGGCTCCGGATGCGCAGGCTCAGTGGCCACGGCTCACCGGTCCAGCCACTCCGCAGCATGTGGGATCTTCCCGGACTGGGGCACGAACCCGTGTCCCCTGCATTGGCAGGTGGACTCTCAACCACTGCGCCACTAGGGAAGTCCTAGGCCTTTTCTTATAAATACATATACATATACTTTTTATTAAACAAAATTTGGGTCACAGTGTTTATGCTTTATAAGCAGTTTCAGTTTTCATATAGTAAACGTAACCAAAAATAAATTTCAGGAAAGGAAAGGAAAATGATCCTTCCCTTTAGGCTCCTCTTCCCTAATTTTATCAATTTCCTTTTCCTGTTCCTTTGCACTTTACCCTTCATTTATGTCCATCCAGTTCTGGTTGCAGCTGGCTCCTTGTTTTCTGTGTCTTGTAGACCATGTAGACTGTAGACCACAGTTTTTGACAAGTTACTAAAATTTCCAAATGCTACACTTGATAAGCATGAAGAAATTATTGCAAGATCAAGGACTGAGAATTAGTATTATTATAACTGACAAACAGTTATTAACTATAACACATTATGTGCGCTCAGTCAGCTGCTGGCCACACTTATCCACATACCAGAATTTGGCACCTTATGGGCAGGAGACAGGTTCTTGTTGAGATGGAAGCTTAAGTTTCAAATGGGATCTTTTTTCTTAAGAGAATTCTGCTTGTTTTTGGCCTATTACTTGGTTTCTCGTGGGTTTTGTCTTGGAATGGCATCAGTAAGTTTCTGCCTGACATATCTAGTCTCTGGTGATAAAAATCGAAATAGTAGTTACCTGTGTGTGTGTGTGTGTGTGTGTGTGTGTGCGCTGTTTTGACTGGAGACACAGTGGTGCATCTGGGTGGTAGTTACATAGATGTACACATATGTCAAGTATATTTGTGTACTTTACTGTTTGATGTTACGTCTCAATTAAAAAAAAATACTGCTTGAGTCACCCTCTTGCCAGGCTGTCATTGGTTTAGGCTGGAGATCTAGTCAAGATCTAGTAAATTCCAGAGACTGATAGACCAGCCGTTGTCTTAGCTATAGAGACCTCTAGCCTTTTTACTTCCTGGACTGTTCCACAAAACAGCAATACCCAGAGATGCTCCCCACCCCATAAAAGGAGTTCTGTGGTCAAATAAGTTTAGGAAATGCTGCCCCCTTGGAAAGATTCATGATGCACATTGAAATGTTAAAGGCCCTAAAGTCCTACAGCAAAGAAACATGTTTATCCCAACTTGTCCTAAACTTACTTAACCATGAAATTCTTTTAATTAATACCTATTAATACTTCATTAGAACAATCAGCCCATGTTTAGACAAAAGCCTGGTCAAGACCTGCCCATTAATACCCACCCCCTGGACCTCGCCCCTTATCAGGGGCAGCTGAAGTGCAGCCAGGTGCAAGGGGCAGCTCTGGGCACAGGGCTGCCTTGGCCCCTGTCGCCTGCAGCCTCCAGCCAGGGCAGAATCTTTCAGCTGCAGCCAGACCATCCCAGGTGATTCCAGTGAGGCCTTATGTCCCAGTGACAGTGGCCCATATGGCCAGAGGGGAGGTGGGCTGAGCAGAGGCCTTCACTCCTGCATTCCCACTTCCCGGGAAGCCCTGACTGCAAAGCTGGAGGGCGGATGCTCTGGGAATTAAACCAAGGTGCTAGGTGTCCCTCCAGGACTCTGGCTCATTGAGAGTGAAGTGACCAAGCTTGAAGTGTCTCCCTCTGGTGTGAGGGCAGGTGCAGAGGCAGCTCTCCTGTTCAGCTGACGCATAGGATGGTGACAACTGCTGTGTGGGTGCTGTGAGGACCAGTGTGACATGGGATGTGCTCTGGGCTGGCTCTTCAGGGCACTCAGGTCCACGTTCTCCCTCACCTGGTGCTGAGGACCAGCTGGGCGTGTCTCACGGGTGCCCTTCCCTGGAGTGGGTGGGCTGGGTCCTTACATAGCTGGGTCCTCTGACACAGACAGCACTTGTGATTTAGAGAGGAGGATACGCCGGCTGGTCAAGCCACAAACAATGTAAAATATTTAATAGCAACTCTTCTTCCTCCTCAATTCTCTCCCCAGCCCTCTCTCTCTCTCTTTTTTTAAAAAAATTTATTTTATTTAATTATTTTTTATACAGCAGGTTCTTATTAGTCATCCATTTTATACCCATCATGTATACATGTCAATCCCAATCTCCCAATTCATCACACCACCACCTCCACTCACTTTCCCCCCTTGGTGTCCATACGTTTGTTCTCTACCTCTGTGTCTCTATTTCTGTCTTGCAAACCAGTTCATCTGTACCATTTTTCTAGGTTCCACATATATGTGTTAATATATGATATTTGTTTTTCTCTTTCTGACTTCACTCTGTATGACAGTCTCTAGGTCCATCCACGTCTCTACAAATGACCCAATTTCGTCCCTTTTTATGGCTGAGTTAATATTCCATTGTATACATGTACCACATCTTCTTTATCCATTCGTCTGTCAATGGGCATTTAGGTTGCTTCCATGACCTGGCTATTGTAAATTGTCCCAGCCCTCTCTCTTAAAAATTTTTTTATTAGACTATTTTTTAGAGCAGTTTTAGGTTCACAACAAGATGAAGCAGAAGTATAGAGATTTCCCATACACGCCCTGTCCTCACACACGCAAATCTCCCCCACCATCAACATCCCCGCCAGAGTGGTGCAGTTGTCACAAATGATGAACCTGCACTGATGCATCATTGTCCCCCGAAGTCCATAGTTTATATTAGGGTCACTCTTAGTGTTGCACACTTTGGGGTTTGGGCAAATGTGTGATGATGTGTATAATACAGAGTAGTTCCATGGCCCTAAAAACCCTCCGTACACTGCCTCTTCAGCCTTCCCCCTCTCTTTGCAACAAATATTTTAGTAGATTCCAGACCTCACGTGCACAGGCTGGATTTATCGAAATCTGTGCTTCGCCACGCACTCTCTGCATTGGTCCCTGCTGGATGCTCTTTTCCTTTAAGATTATGGTAAAAATATAAGGAACACTCTGCACCACCAGCCAGTCCAAGAACTGGAACAGCCAGTACCTCAACCGTTTCCGCCTCCATCTGAGGTAAACATGATTCTGCACTTGGTGTTCATTTTGTTTTTAGTTCTGGGACTTGATTTTTCCTATTCAACATTACATTCCTGAGCTTTGTTTATATTCTGCGAGCAGCTGTAGATAGTGAATGTCTCCATGGTAGAATTTTTCATTGTGTGATTACATCATTACATTATCCGTTCTCTTCTCTTGTTGTCGGGCCTTTGGGCTGCTCCCACGTTTGCTCTGACGAACAGGCCTCCTGTCCACACACCCAGGGGACCCTCCTGGGAGGAGAGCTGAGAGTAGAATCTGGATCATGGGAACGCAGAATTTTAACTTGGCAAGAGTTCTGGTGATGCACGTCTTCTCTGACATTTGCAATTATCAACACATTTTTTTGGGTCAGTCAAATGTGTGCAAAATTCTATCCCACCGTGAAATGTGTCCCTTAGTGACAGTGAGCACAGAGGGCCTCTCTCCACGTCTGTTGGCCCCTCCACTCTCCTGGAAGTGCCTGCTCCTGTCTTTTGCCCATTTTGCTGTTGGGTTGTTTGCTTTTGCTTCCTGACCCCTAGGAATTCTTTGTAGATTCTGACACTTGTCTTTGGTTGGTTTTGGGTGCAGTGAGAATTATCTCCCAGTTTGCAGCATGTCCTTTCACCTTCATTAAGTTATATTTTATTGTGTAAAAGTCCTTAAGTTATATTTTATTGTGTAAAATGTAGTCAGATGTATCCATCTTTTCTTTTATATGGTTAAGGTTTGTGAGTGTGTTGTTTAGGAAATTCTTTCCTATCCCAAGGTCACATAGATATTCACGTGTATCTTCTTCTAAAGTTTTAAACTTTTGCGTTTGACATTTTGTTTCTTAATCCATTTGGAGATGCTTTTTGAGTGTAATAAAGGATCTAATTTTTTGTCCTGGGGTTTTCCTGCCTCCTTTATTGCATGTCTTTCTCCAAGGATCCATCATGCCACTTCTCTTATTTATCAAAGCCCATCTATGGGTGTGTATCCTTCTGGGTTCGGTATCCTGTTCAGTTGTCCAGTGTGTCACTTCCTGGGCGGACACCACACTTCATCCCACCCCCTCCCTTTTTTCCTTGGCTGCACCGCGCAGCATGCGGGATCTTAGTTCTCCACCCAGGGATGGAAGCCATGCCCCTTGAAGCACTAGTGCCGAGTCCTAACCACTGGACTGCCAGGGAAGTCACCACACTTCACCCTTGACTGTAGTTTTACAGATAGCCTTTCAACTGGTGGCTAAGCCCCACTGCCTTCTTCTTCTTCTTCAGGAGGGTTTGGGTGGTTCTTTTTAGAAAGTTGAGCTGTAGCCTACACAGAGCTAAGTGCACAGCCCCAAGTGCACATTTCACCCACTCGTTATGTGGGCACTCGGTCCCGTCACCACCGCTGCCTCTCCAGCCGCCAGAAGCGGTGGACGAAGCCCCTTTGTGGTGTGAGGGCTCTGCGGGTCAGGAGCCGGCCGGAACCTCTTGACGCGGCCTCGCCACGTGGCCCCTCCTCGGGATGGTTTGGGCTCCGTCACGGCATCTGGAGGCTGGGTTCCGCGCTGGAGCGTCCAGGCGGAAGTGCGCACCGTCTTTCCGTGGTCCTCTCTCTATTGATCGAGGGATCACAAAGGTCTGCTCACGTTCAAAGGGAGGGACTATCCACCTCGCACCTCAACAGGAGCCTCAGGTCCACGTTGTGAAACCCTTGTGGGAAGGGAGAAATGGACGCAGCCGTCTTTGGACAATACAACCGGCCACATCTGTGGAGCCACCCCCCAGGCCAAGGTGTGAAATAGTTCCAGTGACCTGGTGGCTCCTTGGGCCCCTTCCAGTCCATGCCAAGCCCTGAAGGTAATTACTGCCCTGATCTCTATGACACAGACTAGTTCTCCAATATTACCCGAATACCTAAATGGAAGCCTGTGGTGCGTACTTTGGGGTCTGGCCTCTTGCGCTCCACATCATATCCTGAGACACTGACCCATATTGAGCAGTCAGTAGCTTGCCATTTTGCACCGCTGTGCAGTACTCTGCTGTATGACATGCAGTTTGTCCGTCCCACTACGGACAGACAATGGTAGGTTTCCATTTAGATCATTATGAATATTCTCGTACAACTTTTTGGTGTGCATAGCCTCTTGTTTCTGTTGGGTATATACCAGGAGAGGCACCCTAGGTCATAGGATGTTTGCAGGTTTAGCTTCAGTAGACACCGGCAGACAATTTTCCAAAGTGATTGTAGATTTGACTCATCAGCAGGAGCGCCATCTTGCCACAGCCTGTAATTTTTAGCCATTCGGTGGGGGGGGAGGGGTGCCTGGTGCCATCTCACTCTGGCCTGTCCCTGGTGACTGCTGGTGCTGAGCCCCTTTTCCTGTTGATTGGCCATTTAGGTAACTTTTCTAAAAGAGCTTTTTCAAGTCCTTCACTCATATATTTAAAACTGGGTTGTCAGACCTAAGTGTCCATCAACAGATGAATGGATAAAGAAGATGTGGTATATATCTGGAATGGAATACTACTCAGCCAGAAAAAAGAATGAAATTTTGCCATTTGCGACAACATGGAGGGACTTGGAGTATATTATTATGCTAAGTGAAATAAGTCAGACAGAGAAAGACAAATACTGTTATCACTTATATGTGGAATAAGATACCACTTATATCTAAAAAATACAACAAACTAGTGAATAGAGCAAAACAGAAACAGACTCACAGCTACAGAAAACAAACTAGTGGTTACCAGTGGGGTGAGGGAAGGGGGAGGGGCAAGATAGGGGTGGGGATTAAAAGGTACAAACTATTAGGTATAAAATAAGCTACAAGGATATATTGTACAACATGGGGAATATAGGCAATATCTTATAATAACTATAACTATTTTATAATAACTATTTCTTAGACTAAATACTTATGATAATAAATTCAGTTAGTCTGTTCTACTTCTTTTCTAATTTGAAGTCCCAGTTATTCTTCTTTTTTTTTTTTTTTTTGCGGTACACTGGCCCCCCACCGCCACGGCCTCCCCCACCGCGGAGCACAGGCTCTGGACGCGCAGGCCCAGCGGCCACGGCTCATGGGCCCAGCCACTCTGTGGCATGTGGGATCCTCCCAGACCGGTGCACGAACCCGCATCCCCCCGCACCAGCAGGCAGACTCCCAACCACTGCCCCCAACTTATTCTTAACAGACTTGTTCAACATCTAATAGACTGATGAACTAAGCTATAATCTCATCTAAACCAATATTAGACATTTTCACTCAAATTGTTAAGTTTCACTACTCTTGGTTCTTGATGTTATAATTGTTAAAATGATATCGTAATTGATTTTGGGAGAAGAAAAGAAATAAATAAAAATAAAGGACAGGAATGTGATGATAAGGTATATTTATACCCTAATTTATTTTTTAGAGTTTATTTCATTACATAATTGCTTATAGACAGCCACACAATCTAAGAAGAAAATTTTAAAATGCTTTCTGTAAATAATCTTTCACAATCTGTTCTATTTATTTTCTTGCCTCGAAACAATATTTATTGCTAGCAGAGATTTTTAAACCACCATTTTTGCTAGAGTGGCTAAAGGTTTAAGCATCGAAGCAGTTGCCACCTGACACTGGGTGCGCTGAAAAGAATTGGGCAGCCTGGTCTGCGCTACCCTCCTTTGCTCTTTATCTCCACCTTCTCCTCTCATCCGGGTTTCCCGAAGGAAACTCCAACTCCCTGAGAAAAAGCAGCCAGCTCTGCTAACATCGGCCTAATCCTTCTAGGGCAAATGTGCTTATGTGCCAAATTTCAAACTTTTAAGGAAAGATACTTCTACTTTTAAATACTAACAAGTATTAGCAAGTAATTTTACTCTCAAAGAAGCACATCCTGTAGTGTGTCAGCCTCACTTTAAAGGACTGTTTAGGGACTTCCCTGGTGGCACAGTGGTTGAGAATCCGCCTGCCAATACAGGGGGCACGGGTTCGAGCCCTGGTCCGGGAAGATCCCACATGCCGTGGAGCAGCTAAGCCAGTGCGCCATAACTACTGAAGCCCGCGCGCCTAGAGTCTGTGCCCCACAACAAGAGAAGCCACTGCAATGAGAAGCCCGTGCACCACAACGAAGAGTAGCCCCTGCTCGCCGCAACTAGAGAAAGCCCACGCGCAGCAACGAAGACCCAACGCAGCCAAAAATAAATTAATTAATTTTTAAAAAAGAATATAATCTCAAAAATAAAATAAAGTAAAAGACTGTTTAAACTCAGCTCGTATTCCCAGCATTCAAAGATAGACTGCCTCATGTAACCATTCAAAGATAGACTGCCTCATGTAACCATAGAAATATGTTGATTCTGGGGCTTTTCCTCAGACCTATAGTCTGTGAAGGGAGGGCAAGTCCTCTGCATGTTTAAGGTGCCCCATGGGTGCTGATCCAGCCACCTATGGAGAATCCTTTTTTTAAAAAAATTTTTTGGCCACACCACGTGGCATGTGGGATCTTAGTTCCACAACCAGGGATCAAACCCACGCCCCCTGCATTGGAAGCGCGGAGTCTTAACCACTGGACCGACAGAAAGAATCCTGGAGATTCTTTTTTTAATGCTGATGTTGGATCCACTCACGGAGTTGCCGATCAAGGTGCGGCAGGACGTGTATTTCTATAAAGAATCCCACGGGTTACGTGAATGAACACAGAGGGTTGAGAATTTCTTCCCAACATTGTAAAGCAACTATACTCCAATAAAAATTAATTAAAAGAAAAAAGAATTGATCAGAGAAAGGACAAAAAATAGATCTGTTTCGATTTGCCAATGAATAACAATTGTGTGGAGAAGGAGAGGCAAGCGTATTAACCAGATTTAGAGTAATTATTAGTGAGGGATAGAGGGAATTAGGTGAACAGAAGATCCTAGAAAAGGTTCACAGTGGTGTTTCAGTGACCTTAATTCTTAACCCTGGCTGCTCTTTAGAACCTTCCAGAAATAAGCTTTTGAAAATTACCAAAGCCTGGGCCCTACTCCAGACCAAGTAAATCAGAATCTATGGGCTGGGGTGCTGATTTTCCCAGCTCCTGGGGTGACTTCAGCATGCTGCCAGCTTCAGCAACATTGCTGTATGACACGCAAGAAGCCGTTTGAGTCTCCTGCTATCGTTAACATCACAAGAGGGGCACGTTTGCCTCCAGACCCTTGGAGACCAGTCTTTAGAGGAAGTGAATGCTTGGCATTGTCCTCTTGTTCCATGTCTTAAACCACGGTGATTAGGACTCACTCTTTTATTTATAAAAGCAGTGGCCACCTGCTTTCTTGCCATAATTTGTAGCAGTATATCGCTTAGAGCAAAAGCCAGAAAGTTATATAACTTCTAAATTTGCTAGTAGAAATTTGGGGGGATGGTATTTGTGGAATTGTGTGACCTGTTGCTTGGCAACTTGAAGAGAGTTCAGCTTCTGCATTCTGTGAACTGTCAGAGTCACAGAGTTTGGTGAGGCGGGTCAATTAGTTCTTGCTACAAAGAGGAAATTAATTCTTCCTTCCGCAGAGGGCTTGAAAAGTCGTCCTTCAGAGCAGGCCATGTCACACTTCTTCTGCTTGACTCCACAAATTCTTCTGCCCTTTAGCCCTCTTACTTCTCAAGAGTTTGATCTGATCCGCCTGAAGGCTGGAGCATCTTGGCAGAATGAAACAAGGTGGTCAGATTCGTCTGTAACAACATATGCGGGCAGTTACCGGAAAAAGCAGCTGGATGATTCCACATGCGGCCGACTTCAAGCAGGGCAGCACTGGTCTGAGGGTAACCAGTAAGATTCCTCTGTGATTCACCCCTGGAGATGTCACTGTAACTAGATGAGAATGCTGTTAGAAGGAGGAGGGTATTGTCAACCCTGAGACACTTTGTAGACTTCCGTGCTGTATATTTTCCTGGGTAAATGTCAGGGGGAGGAAGACCTAAATGTCAGTTACCAGCTGAAATGAGGTTTGTATTCTCTATTTAGTACTCCTAAAATTATGCGCAACTACCTTTACTCTTGAAAAGTTAAAATATGAGTGTTCGGTTAAGATGTAGATATTTAGTCTTCTCTGCTCAGCAAAGAGGTGCTCCTGAGAATTTCACTTTGTTTCTTGTCTAGTTTTTCCACTTTGGGGAATTGAAAAATTCCCTCGGAGCAGGAGGAACGTTGACTAAATCCTCCTCTGCCCTCCACCATGAATTGTCTCTGGATGAGTTCAAGTGTTGGGGGCCCGAAAGACATATTCTGAGTGTTTACTATAAACCAAGCCCTATGACAGGCCCACAGAAAACATTCATTTCAGTTTCATATGGTAACTGAAACCACTGAAATAAGTAACCAGCACAGGGGAAGGAGATTTTATCAGTGTCTGTGGTGGGGGGGAGGGGTATTGTGTTTCTGGAAGGAGCTCTGTAAAGCAGCTTTCTTCTGAGCTGGTTTAGCAGGTGGGGAGAGAAGGGAGGGCTGCCTGGAGGAGAGAGTGCACAAAGGCAGCGAGCTCTTAATCCCAGGTGTTATCTGAGAGCTGCGAGCAACTCAGTGAGTTTGAGACAGAAAGCATTAAGTGAGGATGTGGAAAAGATGATTCGTAATGCAGTATTTCCCTCTGTAGGTTGTCAAATATCTTGTCCAAATTCTGGAAATCTATTTGAAAATCAATTGGATTATTGGCTCCAACTTGAGACGTGAGGAATAATTCAAATAATACCCTAACAAATACTAGTTATTTTGCCATCCAGGGCTTTCCAAATTATCAAAACAATGCTTAAAGCCAAAATGTCTCAGAAGTACTTTGCAATTGGATGCCTCGTCTGGTGTATTCCAGTGAACTACACAGTCACTGCATTTTTAATAGCTCTCCAGTATGTTGACACCTCAATTAACTTTGGAAGTCCCTTTACTAATTCTGTGAATTTTGAGGCACCTCTAGGCCAGCAGGGGAATGTTCAAGGCAATGCTTGCTTCCCTATCTCAACCTTGGACTTTCTGAGGTATACAAACCCAGAAAATATGAAAACTGTGAGAGCTCTGACTGGGCCTTTCAGAAGAGTCCCAAATTCTTTGAAAAGCAATGATTTTCCCTTCTGCATTGGTACTTATAGAGACAAATCCCTGAATGAAAAAGCAGCTGGATCATGCTTCTGAAATGAAGAGGCGCTGTGCCAGGGCTTACTAAAAGGCCACGGGACAAATAGGGAGCATTAGTTTGTTACAGCAGCAATAGAAAAGTACAGGCGGATTTCGGAGATATTGCAATTTGGTCTAATAAAGTGAGTAACCCAATAAAGCAAGTCACACAAATTTTTTGGTTTCCCAGTACATATAAAAGTTATGTATACATTATATTGTTAAGTGGGCAATAGCATTGTGTCTAAAAAACAATGTTCATGCCTTAATTTAAAAATACTCGGTTGCTAAAAAAAATGCTAACCATCATCTGAGAACACAGGGTTGCCACAAACCTTCAATTTGTAAAACACACAGTATCTGCAAAGCACAATAAAGCCAAGTCCAATAAAACAAGGTATGCCTATAACACAGGTAGAATGGAGAGCAGAAACATTTTTATAATAAAGTAAACATTTTTATAATAAAGGAAGGAGCACAATACAAAATTTTCATGAATCTTTAAAAGCAGGAAATATAAAAATTAGTACTTACCAGACCAAATTTTCACTTACCAGTGAAAACACTCAGAACAGTGGAGAAAGGTCATGTTTGCAACCCCAGGTAGATTAATTAATTTGAGCCAGATACAATTTTTAAAATGAAAATTAAAAAAAAATGCCACTTTGCTAAAATATGTCAAGTTTTTAAGAATAAAGATAATCAAAGATGTGTAAGATCTCCACACAGAAAACTACAAGACATTAGTGAGAGAAAATAAAGATCTAATTCAATGGAGAGATAAACCATGTTCATGGATTAGAAGACTAAATATTATAAAAATATTATTTCTCCCCAAATTGATTTATGCAATTCCAATAGGTGTTTTTGTGGAACTTGACAAGATGATTCAAGGCCAGGGAATAGCCAGGACACTCTCAAAAAAGAACAAAGTAAGAGGGTTTGTTCTACAGATAACAAAATTTACTATAAAGCCTCAGTAATTAAGTCAGGATGGCATGTGGCACAAAGATAACAAATAGACCAATGGAACGGAATAAAGAGCCCAGAAAGAGAACCATGCATATATGGGCACTTTTTTATGAGAAAGGTAGCAGAACAGTGGAGAAAGGTCGTGTTTGCAATCCCAGGTAGATTAATTCCAGATGAATTAGAGGCCTAAGTGTGAAAGGCAAAACAGCCAATCCATTAGATGACGACATAGAGAATATCTTGTTGATCTTGAGGTTGGCAAAGACTAACCACTAAGAAAAAGTGAAGCAAATGGGACAATCTTAAAATTAGTTCTCTTTAACAAAACACACCCTTACAAGTATGAAAAGGCGAGCTACGGAGAGGAAGACAAGATTTTCAATTCAGTGACTGACCAAGGGCTCATAACTATGATACATACAAAAAAACTCCTACAAATTAGTAGGAAAAAGACAACCCACTAGAAAAATGGAACAAAGACTTTGAAATGAAGTTCATAAACCAAGATAGCCAAGTGACCAAGAAACTTATCAGAAGGTCCTTAACCACATTAGTAATCAGGAAATAAATGTAACTTAAAACCACAGTGAGCTTACTCATGTCATCTTCCAGAAAGGTTAAAATTTAAAACATCATTAATACTAAGTGCTGGGCTTCCCTGGTGGCGCAGTGGTTGAGAGTCCACCTGCCGATGCAGGGGACACAGGTTCGTGCCCCGGTCCGGGAGGATCCCACATGCCGCGGAGCGGCTGGGCCCGTGAGCCATGGCCGCTGAGCCTGCGTGTCCGGAGCCTGTGCTCTGCGACGGGAGAGGCCACAACGGTGAGAGGCCCACGTACCGCCAAAAAAAAAAAAAAATACTAAGTGCTGGAGGGAGTGTAGAACAATGAGGTCTCTCCTGTACGTCTGGTGGGAACGTGCATTGAATTGTTTTCTTTAGAAAAACTGTTTGGTCTTGTTTTCTAAAGTTGATGCTGTAAAGTTCCTAGGACTTAGCTGTTCTGAGTATACACCCAGTTGAAATGCATTGTCACACGTGCACCAAGAGACATGTACAAGTATGTTCATAGCAGCATTTTTCATAATAGCCAAAAAACTGAAAACAAGCCAAATGTACAATATGTACTATTCATCTGCAGCAGAATGCATAGACACTGCTGTGATCATACAACACCAGTGTAAATGAACCAACTATGGTTACACCTTGTCATGACACAAACATTATATTGAGCATTTTGAGCCAGATGCAATACATATTGTATTATTCCATTTACATAAAATTAAAAAAAAAAACAGTCTGAGCCAAACGATAGTGTTGGGTATATCTGCCTGGGTTATAAAAAATATAAGGAGAAGCAAAGAAATGATTCCCATAGAAGTCAGGAAACTGGCCCACTGATTACCTGCCTCAGACCTTCTGCCTCAAACCTATTGGAAAAATAATTACTGGGGTTGGGCTTAGAAATGTACATTTAAAAATTAATACCCTCTAGTGATTCAATTGCTGCTGTAGGTTAGGAGAAGAAAGGTACAGGGTGGGCCACCAGCTGTCATCTCAGGAGTTATTAGGGCTAGTCTGTGGGCTGAATACATGTCCAGGAGCATTTTAGGACTCTTTAGGCTGAGATAATTCCCCTCTATCCTTACCTCACACACACATTCCAGGTCCCCGGAGCTCAGAGACCCTCCTCCCTGCAATCAGAGGCCCTAAAACAATGGCCACCATGTGTTGCCCTCTAGAAATTGATGACTGTGCTTCCCGCCAAGCCAACTGCTTGCCTAAAATGAGTGTCATATCTGGATTCAGGGAAACTGAACTACAGATATGTTTGAAAGATAGACACAGCATCTGTGAATCCCCAAGTTACCCCATTGCTACTACGTTTTCCTGGGAAACCAACATAATTACTGTAATATTTCCTATTCCATTCATAGCACTTATCTTATTTTGAAAACAACTCTCTAGTGAAAGTCTCAGAAATCCTGTGAAAACAATTTTGAACTTAATGTTTGAGATTTTCATGTACAAATGTTGAACACTTTACCCTTTTATGACAAATCAGGGACCAAACAAATCACTAAAGACAATGAGAAAGTCCAACTTGGGTTGATTTAATGAGATTTTATGTTTGGGAGTGTGGAAGGAGAGGAAGAGAAGCGTCAAAGTTTAAGAAATCAAATGAAAGGGTGAGTGAAAAGCCCTGTTAAGTCCATAGTCTGTGACTTATAAACCCATAAGCTTATAACTTGTACTTGCTCTCTTTAGGATGTCATTGCCAAACTGCTTTGCCCGCAGGGCTGGTCTCCAAGAGACCACAGATGTTAAAGGTAAGTGCAACATGATCAGTTCTGAGCACAGCGCTTTGGCCAAGTTTGCTGTCTTGATAACTTTTATGTTCTTGATTGTCATCCAGATGGTTTCCATTTGCCTACTACAGGCAAGGCGTCTCTAGCAAGAAAACGAGCATGTTCCACTCTGGATCTGTCGCTCTTAAAAATAACAGTCATGGGGCTTCCCTGGTGGCGCAGTGGTTGAAAGTCCGCCTGCCGATGCAGGGGACACAGGTTCGTGCCCCGGTCCGGGAAGATCCCACATGCCGCGGAGCGGCTGGGCCCGTGAGCCATGGCCGCTGAGCCTGCACGTCCGGAGCCTGTGCTCCACAACGGGAGGGGCCACAGCAGTGAGAGGCCTGCATACTGCAAAAAAAAAAAAAAAAATAACAGTTATTCCAGGGCAAAAAAACTTCCTCCTCCATGTTAGTCCCAGAGTGTACCTTCTGCCAGAGCTTGGAGCTCTAGGTAATGGAATCTGAGCTTTACTGGGTACATCAAAGAACTGGGAAGAAAAACCAAACTATTATAAACCACCAACTAGGAAACTCCATTTACTAATCTATACCCACCTCCACCCAGTTTTAGTTAAATCAGGATAACACTAGCTGCTATAATAGATAAACTTCCACATTCCAGTGCCTAACACGTTAAAACACAGTTTTTTTCTTCATCTAAAGGCCCAGGAGGGTGTTTTGCAGACAGACCTTCCACAGGGTGTTCTAAGGACACAGACTTCCTTCATCTTGGGGTTCCACATCCCCTGGGGCCCCAGAGTCATTTCTCTCCATCTGGCGGGAGGGGATAAAGGGTAGGGAAGGCACCCCTGCTTTTTCACCATTTCAGCCTGGACATGACTCGCATCTCATATGCTCACATTCCAGTGGGAGAAGCGGTCACAAGACCCCACCTACATGCCAGAGAGTTTAGATTCCTGGGCTGGGTAGGCTCTTCCCAGTAACAACTGCACACTGTGGAAGGGGACAGCTGGCCGTCCTGCCACACACTCTGATTTTGGGGGAAGAAACACAATAGGTTTTTCTCACATAATTTCCACCTCTCAGGGTTCAACCTTTGAAGGTTTAATAAGACTAAAGATTATCTCAAATTAGGATTTTTAAAGCACCTTATAAACTATTCTGTTAATACTTTTTGTTGTATTTGTTTTTCAATATGTACCCGTGTGTTGTGGGAGGAGGGCGGATGGTGTCAGGACCCATCCTGCAGCCCCATGGGGTTCTCCTAAATAATGGACCGTCACTATTTTGCTGGCTTTCTTAATAAAATTGAACTTTATGGGAATAGTGCATTTGAAATGGGTTTTATGTGTCCCTGTATGGTTTGTTGAGGCAAGAGACAGGACAGCTAACCATCTGTGCTATTGTTACAGTCAGGAAAGATTTTCTTTCCCCGTTTGCAGTAATAAACGTAAAACTGAAACACACTACATAGCTCGGAGACAAGTCTGAGCTAGGGTAGGGGAAATTAAATTACCACTGTACCATAGGTATTGCTTTGTTTTCCTATATCTCCTCTCCTGTCTTTATGGTAAAGTATTGGTAGAGGAAAGGTAGAAAGGACATAAATGTTGTATTCATAATAATGACTTACTAATGGACCTCGCCCATGTTGCCTTTTTCACTTTCCTCAAACGGTCATTTTAATTTAACTGATGACTACACTCTTCATGAAGAGGTGACAGTACATCAGAGTAGAATTATTTAATTTGGCCAGAGGATAACTTCCCTTTGTGCTTCTTTTCAATGTCCATGTCTAATTTTTGGATGATCAACTTTGTGCTAGAAGCTTCTAATGAAGGGAATTGAAACACGAAGCCAAGGATCAGATTGTCAGTACAAGCCTACTGGATAAATTTGCTCACCACTAGTGGACATTGGTCTGTTGACTGTCTCTTTGTAGAAATGTGTCCATTGGGACTTCCCTGGTGGCGCAGTGGTTAAGAATCCGCCTGCCAATGCAGGGGACACGGGTTCGAACCCTGGTCCGGGAAGATCCCACATGCTGCGGAGCAACTAAGCCCATGCGCTACAACTACTGACCCTGTGCTCTACAGCCCGTGAGCCATGACTACTGAAGCCCGTGTGCCTAGAGCCTGTGCTCCGCAACAAGAGAAGCCAACGCAATGAGAAGCCCGCTCACCGCAACAGAGTAGCCCCTGCTCACCACAACTGGAGAAAGCACCCATGCAGCAAGGAAGACCCAACACAGCCAAAAATAAATAAATAAATAAATTTTTAAAAAAGAACAAAGAAGAATTGATAGCAGATGAGAGATGTCATTAAATTTTTTTTTAAAGTGTCCATTCGTAGCTATGCAAATCAGACTGCTCGTAAGTGTGATTCACATCATCAGAGGAAAAACGTTCTTCAATTCTTTTTCACGACTGCCTTTCAAAGAGTTCCGTCTTATGTGTTCTGCCTACACTAAGGCGGGTTTTCCTCTTGCGTCACTATTAATTTTCTTTCCAAGTGATGTGGTTGTGGCTTTTCCCTTCTTTGGCCCCTCATACGCTCATCTCTCATGTTCAAAGAACAAAGTAATAGCTAATAAAAACTAAAATCAAGGATCCTAAAACTGCAATACCACAGACAGTAACTGTTCAACAATTCAACTTTCTCTAAGACAGATTCTAGCAAGTTTTGTTTAATTAAAAAGCTTCTCTCCGGGGGCTTCCCTGGTGGCGCAGTGGTTGAGAGTCCGCCTGCCGATGCAGGGGACACAGGTTCGTGCCCCGGTCCGGGAAGATCCCACGTGCCGCGGAGCGGCTGGGCCCGTGAGCCATGGCCGCTGAGCCTGCGTGTCCGGAGCCTGTGCTCCGCAACGGGAGAGGCCACAACAGTGAGAGGCCCGTGTACCGCAAAAAAAAAAAAAAAAGCTGCTCTCCAGCAGAAGCAATTTATGAAGAGCGAGGTGGGATGCCGGGCAGCTGGGGTAGCTCTCACGGGCTGTTCCTTTCCCTCTTCTCGTTCTTAAGGCCATGCCTGTGTGGATGAGCCCAACTTACCCTTGCAAAAGGGTACACTGGGCTCTTTGATTCTTGTTCTTCCAGGAGACGTAGTATGTACTAGGGAAGAGGTTATCTATAGAATGACCACATCAAAGCCCAGATGTGACAGCAGGTGTGAGATCTTCTTGGGATATTCCCTAGCCACACATAACAAATTCCAAGTCCCTAAAGCAGCTACCTGGAACTCTCTTTATGGTACATGGCCTTTTACAAGCATGACAACATCCAGGAAAATATTTACAAGAACCAAATAATATTCTAAGAGGGCAACATGAATGTGGTTTGTCATGTTACTTCAAGAGTGTGTGTGTCCATGTTTAACATCTTCTTTTTCTCCTATTCTTTCACTCTCACTTTTATTCTCCTGCGAAGCCTTCTCCAAACCTCAAGAGACTTACAGAAGTAAAAAGAACTCACCAGACCACCCATAAGTCATGTCCTTACACGGGGAGATCTTAAAGCATAAACAAGATGATGTCACTTCTCTGTTTCCTGTCACACTTGCAATAAAATCCTAATTCCTTACCAAGGCTGTAAGGCCTTGCACAAATGGGACCCTGCCTATCTGTCCAGTCTCATTCCATGCCTTTCCGCTTTTTTAAAAATTTATTTATTTATTTATTTATGGCTGTGTTGGGTCTTCGTTTCTGTGCGAGGGCTTTCTCTAGTTGTGGCAAGTGGGGGCCACTCCTCATCGCGGTGCGCGGGCCTCTCACTATCGCGGCCTCTCTTGTTGCGGAGCACAGGCTCCAGACGCACAGGCTCAGCAATTGTGGCTCACGGGGCCAGCTGCTCCGTGGCATGTGGGATCTTCCCAGACCAGGGCTCGAACCCGTGTCCCCTGCATTGGCAGGCGGACTCTCAACCACTGCGCCACCAGGGAAGCCCCCCTTTCCGCTTTTGATCACCCTGTTCCAGTTACATTGGCTTCCTTCAGAAACTTGAAACTGCTAAGCCATTTCCCACTTCAGGACTTTTGCACATACATTCTCTTTGCTGGAATGCAATTATCTCAGCTCTGCTGAGCTGTAGCCTTCAAGTTTGAATTTAAATGTCACCTCTTCAGAGAGGGCTTCCCCGGCCACTACATTAAAGTCAGTTCTTCACACTCTTTCCATTTTTAATTTCCTTCTTAGCTCCTAATTTGCCATGTATTCTTGTATTCGTTTACTTGTTATCTCTTTCCTCTTCTAGAACATAAGCTTCATGAGAGAAGGAACTTGTCTGTCTTCTTCGTCTCTGTAACTCCAGCACCCAGGACAGGGCTCAGTACAAACCAGATGTCCTTTAACTGTATGTTGAACAGTGGTTTTTATGGACCTTCCATGGTTGACTTTTTCTTTCCCACAATATATTTCCTTATAGAGGCAGTTTGTTACATAGAATTTGTCTTCCCAAAGGGCATTCATAAAGTACTTTCAAAAATTAGAATGTAGTTTTTACTGAAGCAACCTTTCAAAAACTTGTGTTTCCACGACCCAGCAATCCCACTACTGGGCATATACCGTGAGAAAATCGTAATTCAAAAAGAGTCATGTACCAAAATGTTCATTGCAGCTCTATTTACAATAGCCAGGACATGGAAGCAACCTAAGTGCCCATCAACAGATGAATGGATAAAGAAGATGTGGCACATATATACAATGGAATATTACTCAGCCATAAAAAGAAGCTAAACTGAGTTATTTGTAGCCAGGGGGATGGACCTAGAGTCTGTCATACAGAGTGAAGTAAGTCAGAAAGAGAAAAACAAATACCGTATGCTAACATATATATATGGAATCTAAAAAAAAAAAAAGGTCATGAAGAACCTAGGGGCAAGACAGGAATAAAGACACAGACCTGCTAGAGAATGGACTTGAGGACACGAGGAGGGGGAAGGGTAAGCTGGGACAAAGTGACAGAGTGGCATGGACATATATACACTACCAAACGTAAAATAGATAGCTAGTGGGAAGCAGCCGCATAGCACAGGGAGATCAGCTCAGTGCTTTGTGACCACCTAGAGGGGTGGGATAGGGAGGGTGAGAGGGAGACGCAAGAGGGAAGGGATATGGGGATATATGTATATGTAAAACTGATTCACTTTGTTATAAAGCAGAAACTAACACACCATTGTAAAGCAATTATACTCCAATAAAGTTGTTTAAAAAAACCCAAACTTGTGTTTCCAATGGCAGGCTTTAAAATCCTGTGTAGTAGCACATAAAATTGTAATACTTTAAAAATTGAATGAGGGAATTCCCTGGTGATCCAGCGGTTAGGACTCCGTGCTTTCAGTGTCGAGGGCCCAGGTTCAGTCCTTGGTCGGGGAGCTAGGATCCCGTAAGCCAAGCACGGCTTGGCCAAAAAAAAAAAAAAAAAAAAAAAAAAGGAATGAAAAATAGCATTCCAAATGGCACTGTTGCATTTGGTACGTGGTTTTAGATGTACACGCTGCGCCACCCCCCACCCAGGCTCTGGTACAAGCTGAAGAAGGCACAGCCAGGCAAACCCAAATCTGAAACATACACACTCAGTCATGTAAACCAGTAACGGTGAACATGATCGGGGATGAATGGGAGAGAGGAAAGAGGGCGGGAGAAGAGCTGGTGCCTGTAGGGCCCGAGGCAGGGGAAGTACCTTCCTCTTCTTCGTGATGTGGGTGTCCTGTGGCTTCCAAGCTTTGTTCACCTTGTTTCCGTAACGTCTCAGGGATGTGCCCCCTTGTGCTGTTCTGGGAGCATTTCCAAAGCTTTTGGCTTCTGGAGGCTGGGGCCCCAGAGTGAAGGTGGGTGCAGATGGGTTAGGGCATGCCTGACGAGAGGGACTTTTCCTGCAGGTTTGCTGGTCGGCCTGGGGAGGGAGCAACAGGCCAGCCCCGGGACGGAACAGTAAGTGGGTAGATGGCCACCAAACCAGACAAAATCTGCCCCAGCTGTCCTGGGAGAGACGCGCAGCTCGTCATCCAGGCTTCTCCGCACCCAGGCCAGCATCTCCCAGGCAGAGGCATCAGGAGGGCCGCCCCTCTCCAAGGCATCCTCTTTTCCAAAGGCCAGAATTTGGGGCCAACAGGAAAGACTCCCCTCCTGGGCCTCAGCTACCATGAGAAACCCCCAGATGAAACCTCCCACCCCGCCAAACAGAAACCTAATTCCTACCTATCTCCTCCTGCGTGTGAATTCACGCCATCTTGTGCCTGTCACCTGAGTTGTTTATCCCTGAGGTTCCACACTTTGCACTCCTACCACCTGCACTGAGAATGTTCTAGCACTTTCTCCACCCGTCCCATCCCCCCCCCCCCCACACACACACCTGTTGCCTGATGGGGACTGATATGACTTGTACCTGGATTCCTCCTGGTGCAAGCCCTTCAGGTCCGTTCTACTGGGAGAGAAGAGGAGGACTCAGGCTTCCACATGAATCTCCTCCCTGGCTGTTCCTAGGGCCACTCTTGTGTGCCTTCCGTAAAGGCGAGCTGCCCCTGCAGGAGAGCTGAGGACCCGCAGCGCCACTGGGCGCCTCACCTAATCCTTGCCCTCCCTCTCTTCTCCCCACTCCCACGGTGGAGCTCGACAGCGTGGCTGCCCAAGGAAGGCAGCAAAGTGGCTTAGAACAAGCCTCACCCACCACGGGGCTCCCGAATTCACTCCTGGTGTGGGCTGTCACAGCAGAGGGACCTTCTAATGCCGGGATTCAGTTTGTTTTCTGGCTCATTTGTATGCCTGGCTGTGGGAAGCGCATACATTTCTTTTAAACTACAGAAAGAAAAAAGCTTATGTTGGCCACCCATAAATCTAGGCAGCCTGGGAAGCGTTTTGCCTGGGACTGAGGTCCTCACCACACTCAAAATGACAGATAACGCCGGATGATGGCCAGCACACCCCAAAGAATCCCAGGATGGGTCCCCCGGACCCACGGAATACCAACGTCCCTTTCAGGAGTTGGGAATTTTGTTTTCCTCTATTTGAAATCAGGAACCAGTCTAATAAATGGTTAAATGTGTTTGTCAGAAAATATTCAAGTGTAAGGCAAGAGTTTCCAAATTCCCTGCAGAGACTGGACACAAGGGAACCTTGGCAGCCGAGCCTGTTATTAAGAAGGTCACAAGATGCCATCTGTTACTGTGCATACTTTGTTGCTCAAGCAAAACATCGACTAGGAAGTGGCTGCGATTGCTTTTGCCCGTGAACTTAAAAGATAGCACGACAGTGGGCACTACAGTGACTTCAGGGGCTTGTGTGAACAAACCATGGGTCTGCCTACGGGACGGGCTGGAGCTATGTGGGGAGAAGATGGGAAGAAGACACTGTTTTTAGGTCTGTCCTTGGTTATGGCTCCAATGTAATTTGGGATGCTGCTGCCTGGTTTTCTTAATCTTTTTCTGCCTGGTTTTAGCCATCTATAAAATATGATAATAGCACTTCCTTGCCTATAATTATGAAACTAAGGCAGATAAGTGAATGCCTTATTATACACAATTAAAGATTTTTAAAAATATTTATTTATTTATTTGGCTGCACCAGGTCTTAGTTGTGGAGTGCAGGATCTTTAGTTGTGGCAGGCGGGAACTAGTTCTCCGACCAGGGATCAAACTGGGCCCCCTGCATTGAGAGCGTGGAGTCTTAACAGCTGGACCACCAGGGAAGTCCTAATTTTTTTTTTTAATTCATAGAAAAGTTGAAGGAATTGTACAACCAATATTTGCCTACTCTCTGCCCAGATTCACCAATTGTTAACCTTTTGCCACATTTGTTAACATACAGCTTTATCTCAGTCTCTCCCTATTGATACTTGTATATAGTACTTCTTTGCTGAACTGTTGAGAGTAAATTACAGGCATAATAACAGTATATCCTTAAATACTTCAGCATGTACTCCTAGGAATTAAGAATGTTCTTTTAGCAAAAAAAAAATGTTCTCTTACATAACTGTAATACTATTATCACACGTAAGAAACTTAATACCGAGAGAAAAATTTTTACCTAATATACAGACCATTAAATACCTTATTCTTAAAAATCTGTCAGGAAAAGATTCACTCTGTCATCTATCCCAATGGTTAGCAATGCTCTCTTTGAAATACATTATATTTTTGAGGCACTTTGAAAAGCCTGATGAAAGCTCTGGGCCCTATCTTCAGAAAAACATCCACTGAGACACTTCTACAAGCCAACAATGCATACCTCTTGGATCCCTCCAGGGTGTCCATGGACTCTTGGTTAAGTGTTGTTAATCTTTGGTCTAAATTCTCCTCTTTTGTGTACATACAATTTAAGACCACAGTACTCCAAAAAGGTTAAAAACTATTTTTCTTCACTTTCCAACATTATGTTTTGTGTTCATGAAGCTTCATTTCAAGGAACTCAAAGTTTCAAGGACCTCAGGGATGGGTAGGTAGGAGATCATATGATCCCCTAATCTAAGATAAGAAAACAGAATCACAAATACAGCTGAGAGCAGTACAATGACAGATACCCAGTAGGTGGACTACATGATTAGAAGACCAAGAATATTTCCAAACTTGAGCTTCTCTGGTTCTGAAAGAGTGGTGCTTGCAAACCCACCCTTGCTTTCTTTCTTTTTTTTTTTTTTTTAATTTTTATTTATTTTTGGCTGTGTTGGGTCTTCGTTTCTGTGCGAGGGCTTTCTCTAGTTGCGGCAAGCAGGGGCCACTCTTCATCGCGGTGCGCGGGCCTCTCACTCTCGCGGCCTCTCTTGTTGTGGAGCACAGGCTCCAGACGCGCAGGCTCAGTAGTTGTGGCTCACGGGCTTACTTGCTCCGCGGCATGTGGGAATCTTCCCAGACCAGGGCTCGAACCTGTGTCCCCTGCATTGGCAGGCAGATTCTTAACCACTGCGCCACCAGGGAAGCCCCACACTTTCTTTCTTGATAATTCACTTTTAAAACCAAATACCTGTGGCATTCCATCAGGGTTGGCACAAGATTTATGGACCTAATATGTAAGGTAGAGTTTGTTGGCCGTTACTGACATTGTTAGTTTCATCAACAAAATTGCCCAATTTGGTTGCAATTCTAGGAGGAGGAAGTGGAAGCAGGGAGGTGGATACACAGTAGCAAATTAGGGTAATGTTAAATGTCCTTAATTAAAAGGCCAGCTGAAACTGCCAAGGTCAAGTTGCACTGTGGGCTCTATTTTGTCAACTGTTAACTTGCAAAGAAAAAGATCGTCAGCTGACCAAACTCCAACGTATGGGAGCTTGCTGGTGTTCTTCTCCATAAACAGACTGAAGAAAATGAGAGATGTTTCTAGCTCAGTTAGAAAAATGACCAAGTTTGGCTAAAAGATGAGCATAAACGTGTAAATCCCTCATGCAGTGGTCTAGCACAAATTCTAATGCCTGTTTTCCCCCTATAATCCATCAAACGCCTCAAAATTACTTTCTTTAAAACTTCTATATTATAAAATCATATAATCTAGTAATTAATGATTATCTCATATAATTCTTGAAAGGAAGGGTGACAAAAAACTACCTAAAGCCTCTGGCAGGCCTATGGGATTTATAAGAGTCTTATAGAGCTTTGAAAGGCTAAGGATTTACAGCCAATGGAATAATCAGAGCTAATTATGCAGGATAAACTTCTAATCCACATGCTTTAACTGCTGCTGTGAAAAAGGACCTCAGTTACCTAATATACAGACCATTAAATACCTTATTCTTAAAAATCTGTCAGGAAAAGATTCACTCTGTCATCTATCCCAATGGTTAGCAATTCTCTCTTTGAAATACATTATACTTTTGAGTTTTTCTTGAATTTAGCTAAATAATTATTGAACTCTTTATTTGACTTTAGCTTAAGATAGCCTGTTTTTTAAAGTTTATCAGCATAAAATAACACAAATAATGAGTATCTGCCAAGTGCTATTCCTCTCCCTTGACTCATCCCTGTTGACCAGGCCCCATCATTTTATGCCAAACCAGACCCTCTTTACCTTTTTAAATCAATTTTTATTTACTTTTAATCAAATTTAATTTTTTCATCTTATAGGAAATTTATAACTTATAATTTTTTCCTCATAACAATGGCTATAATCACAAAGACAAATGTTGGTAAGGATGTGGAGAAACCAGAACCTTCATTCATTGCTGGGGGGAATGTAAAGTAGCACAGCTGCCTTGGAAAACACCTTGACAGTTTCTTTAAAAGTTAAACATAAATTTACAATAGGATCTAACAATTCCACACCTAGGTACCCACTCAAGAGAAATGAAAACAAATGTCTACACAAAGATTTGCACGTGAATGTTCACTGCAGTATTATCTATAGTAGCGAAAATTGGAAAGAATCCTTACATTCATCAGTTGGTGAATGGATAACAAAATCTGATATATTCATACAATGGAATACTACCCACCAATAAAAAGAACGAAATATGGAATGTGGATGAACCTCAATAAAATTGTTAAAAAAATACACTAGAGCTTCTTGAGACCTTGAGAAAAATGTATAGCTTTAGAATTTTAGCATAGTCTTGATTCCCTCCGATTCTAAGAGTATAAGCTGTATATCATGGAAGAATGTTCCAGGCATAAATTTACCTTGACTTCTGGCTTCCAGTTCTGCATGTAAGGGGCTTGAAAGAGTCCACTCCATCCTAACAATGGGTAAAAAGCTGAAGAGACTGAAAAATCAACAACTCTTCTTAGATCCATAAGAGAGGTGAGGACACAGGGAAAACTGCCACCCCCAAGATTGAAGAGACAGACAGGTGAATTCAGAGAGTCACAACTTACCAGAGCAGAGTCTCACAGTGGAAGCCACTACGGGAACCAGTGCCAGGGTTGGAATACCTGAACAGTAATTGCTGACAAATTGCTGGAGGCTCAATGTAGACAAGTCTGAGAGTGAAAAATTCTAAAAGGACCCAGGCATAGGGCAACCCCTACAGTATTGTGAGATTTATCCCCAGGAACTTGACCAGGTACCCACAGTAAATATCAGAGAAAAATCCCCTTGTGCTTCTGGCAGGGGGAGGGGAAAAAGGAACCATTTTGAAATACTCCAGAGCACTATATTCTTCTTAACAAGGTCTACCCTCATGAGAAGCTAGTTAACCAGAGCCTAATCTGCCAGGGTATTATCATAGCCTAACTGACCTGGGAGAAGGGAAGTACCCAACTCCAGCTTACCCAAGCTTTCCATGTGGGAAAAGAAATACCCAACTCCAGTCCACTTTAGCCATTCTGTTCTACCTAAGCGGGGAGAAAAAAACTTGGAAAAACTTGTGAAGTTCACAGTCCAGAGGCACAGGCTCACTAAATGGCTGAGACCTAATCATAGGACTATAGAATGCTTCCCCTCCCCCTACAACTTACCACCACATTATTTAAGGTCCTATTTACAGCAATTCCTTTTACCTGGTACACACGTTCTGCTATCAAGAAAAAATTACAAGGCATGCTAAAAGGCAAAAACACAATTTGATGTAACAGAGCAAGCATCAGAACCAGACATGGCAAGATGTTGGAATTATCAGACCAGGAATTTAAAACAACTATGGTTAATATTCTAAGGGCTCTAATGGATAAAATAGACAGTATGCATGAACAGATGGGCAATATAAGCCTACATGGAAATCCTAAGAAAGAACCAAAAAGAAATGCTGAGATCAAAAACAGTATAACACAAAGAAAGAATGCTTTTGTTGGGCTTATTAGAAAACTGGTCACAGCTGAGGAAAAAAATCTCTGTGCTTGAGGTTACCTCAATAGAAACCTCCAAAATGGAAAGGCAAGGAGAACAAAGACAGAAAAGACAGAACAGACTGTGGGACAACTATAGAAGGTGTAATGGGCACACCAGAAAAAGAAATAGAAAAAATATATAAAACAATGATGAATGAGAATTTTCACAAATTAATGTTGGACACCAAACCACAGATCCAGGAAGCTCAGAGAACATCAAGAAGGATAAATGTAAAACAAACAAACAAACAAACTCTACATAGGCATATCATTTTCAAACTACAGAAAGTAAAAGTTAAAGAAAAAAATCCTGAAAGAAGCCACAGGGGAAAAACACCTTACCTATAAAGAAACAAGATAAGAATCATATCCAACTTCTTCTCAGAAACCATGTAAGCAAGAAGAGAGTAGAGTGAAATATTTAAAATGTTGACAGAAAAACCCCACTAACCTGAAATTCTATACCCTGTGAAATTATCCTTGAAAAGTGAAGGAGAAAGAAATACTATCTCAGACAAACAAAAACTGAGGGAATTTTTTGCCAGTAGAGCCGCCTTGCAAGAAATGTTAAGTTCTTTAGAGAGAAGGAAATAATATAGGTCTGAAACTTGGATCTGCATTAAAAAGAGGAAAAGCATCAAAGAAGGAGTAAGTGAAGGTAAAATAAAAACTTTAATTTTTCTTATTAATTGATCTAACATATAAGTTTGTTCAAAGATAATAGTAGTAACAGTGTATTCAATTATGTATGCTTATGTATATGTATATGTCTTATGTACATACTTATATATGTATGCTTATATATAAGTGAGGTGAATGAAAGAAATAATACAGGAAACAGGAGGGAGGAAATAGGAATATTTTATTATTATAAGGTATACTCCTGAAGTGCTATAGTGTTATTTGAAACTACACTTGGATTAGCTGTAAATGTATATTGAAAACTCTAGGACAACCACTAAAAAAGTAAAAAAAAAGAAGTAGAATTATTATACTAAGAAAGGAGCAAAATACAATCATATAAAATGACAGAAGGCAGAAAAAGTGGAAGACAAAAATAGGAATAAGGGCAACAAGTAGAAAACAATAACAACTATGGTAGATGTTAATCCAACTGTATCAATAGTCATTTTGAACATCAATGGTCTAAATACACTAATTGAAAGACAAGAGGTTATCAGTAGATCAAAAAACAAGACCCGATTATATGTTATCTACAAGAAACCCCCTTTAAATATAAAGACACATATAGATTGAAAGTAATGGATGGATTACTTGATTTTCATCATATGTAAGTTTTAGAAATACCATACAAAGTTAAATGAAAATAAATGCTTACAAAAAAAGAAAATAAATGCTTACAATGCAAACTAAGTAACTCAGAAAGCTTTGAGATGCTTGGTAGTATGAAAAATTAAAAAAAAACACTTCAAATCATAAAAATTGCTATAAAAAAAGTAAATAGATGGAGAAAAATATACTATGCTAATACCAGTGAAACATAAAGCAGGAATAGCTCTATTAATTTCAGACACAGCAGACTCTGAAGCAAGGAAAATTATCAGGGATAAAGAAGGGCATTAAATAATAATAATGATAAAGGGGTCAATTCTCCAAGAGGACATAATAATCCTTAACATGCATGTACCTAACAACAGAGTATCAAACTACATGAGGTGAAAACTGATAGGAAGGAGAAATAGATGAATCCACTATCATAGTTGGAGATTTCAACACCTCTCTATCAGAAATGGACAGATCTAGAAGGAGGAAAATGAGTAAGGACATAGTTGAACTCAACAACATATCAATCAATTGGATATAATCAACATCTATTAAATAACTTCATCCAACAACAGCAGAAAATACTTTCTTCTCAAGCTCACATGGAACATTCATCAAGATAGACCACATTCTGGGTCATAAAATACACTTTAACAAATTTAAAAGAATAGCAATCATAGAATGTCTGCTTTCAGACCACAGTAGAATTAAATTAGAAATCAATAGCAGAAAGATAACTAAAAAATCCCCAAATACATGGAGATAAAACAATACATTTCTAATAACACATGGGTCAAAGAGGAAAGGTCAAGAGAAATTTTAAAATATTTTGAACTAAATGAAAATGAAAACACAACTTATCACAATTGATGGAATGCAGTAAAAGCAGTGCTTCAAGGGAAATTTATAGCATTGAATGCATATATTAGAAAAGAACAAAGATCTAAAATCAATTTATTTTCCACCTTAGGAATCTAGAAAAGGAAGAGCAAATTAAATCCATAGTAAGCAATAGAAAAGAAACAATATGTAGTAGAGTAGAAATCAATGAAATTGAAAACAGGAAATCAAGAGAAAAAATAAAGGAAACAAAAAGCTGTTTCTTTGAAAAGATCAAGAAAATCAATAATCCTCTAGCCAGGCTAACTAAGAAAAAAATAGAGAAAGGACATAAGTTACTATCAGAAATAAATGAAAGAAGGGAAATCACTACAGAGCCCATGGACATTGAAAGGATACTAAAGGAATACTATGACCAATTCTATGCTGACAAATTTGATAACCAAGATGAAATGGACCAATTTCTTGAAGATGCAAGCTGCCAAAACTCACACAAGAAAAAAATACACAGTCTGAATAGGCCTATATCTATTAAAGAAATTGAATTAGTAATTAATAACATTCCCAAGCAGAAAGCAATAGGCCCAGATGGGTTCAACAGTTAATTTTACCAAACACTTAAGGAAGAAATTATACTAATTCTCTACAATCTCTTTCAGAGGTTAAGAGGTGAGGGAATACTTCCTAATTCATTCTATGAGGCCAGCATTACCCTAATACCAAAGCCAGACAAAGACATTACAAGAGATATACAGATAAACATATCTCATGAACACAGATGCAAAAATCCTCAACTAAATATTAGCAAATAAATCCAACAATGTATAAAAAGAATTATAACCACAACCAAGAGGTATTTATTCCAGGTATGCAAGGCTGGTTCAACATTCACAAATCAATTAATGTATCCATCACATCAATAAGCAAAAAACAAAAACAAAAAAACACCCACATGATCATATCAATAGCTGCAGAAAAAGCATTTAACAAAATTCAACACCCATTCATGATAGTAAACTAGGAAACATCTCAGTAAACTGGGAAAAGACGAGAACTTCCTTAACCTGATAAAGAAAATCTACAAAAAAACCCTATAGGTAACATCATATTTAACGACAAACTCAAAGCTTTCCCACTAAGATCAGGTACAAGGCAGGGATTCTCCTCTCACCACCCCTTTCAACATAATACTGAAAGTACTAGCTAATGCAATAAGACAAAAAAAAAAAAAAGGAAATAAAAGGTATAGAGATTGAGAAGGAAGAAATAAAACTGTCTTTGTTCACATACGACATAATTTTCTAGGCAGGAAATCCAAAAGAATTGACAAAAAAAGTCCTGCAAGTAACAAGTGATTATAGAAAGGTTGCAAAATACAAGGTTAATACACAAAAGTTGATTGCTTTCCTATATACCAGCAATGAACAAGTGGAATTTGAAATTAGATTCAGTGCAACCCCAATCAAAATCCCAGCAAGTTATTTTGTGGGTATCAACAAAGTGATTCTAAAATTTGTACAGGGAGGGATAGATAGGCAGAGCACAGAGGATTTTTAGGTCAGTGAAAATACTCTGTAGAGTACATACTATACTCTGTATAGTATGTACTATAATGATGGGTGCATGCCATTATACCTATAGAATGTACAACATCAACAGTGAACTGTAATGGAAACTGTGAACCTTAGGTGATTATGATGTTACAATGTAGGTGTGCCAATTGTAACAATGGTTAACAATCTGGTGGGGGAATGTTGATAATGGGGAGGCTATGCATATGTGGGTGCAGGTGGTATATGGGAACTCTATGTATCTTTCTCTCAATTTTGCTGTGAACCTAAGACTGCTCTAAAAAATTAAAATCTTTAAAAATGTAGAGGGCTTCCCTGGTGGCGCAGTGGTTGAGAGTCCGCCTGCTGATGCAGGGGACACGGGTTCGTGCCCCGGTCTGGGAAGATCCCACATGCCGCGGAGAGGCTGGGCCCGTGAGCCATGGCCGCTGAGCCTGCGCGTCCGGAGCCTGTGCCCCGCAATGGGAGAGGCCACAACAGTGAGAGGCCCGCGTACCGCAAAAAAAAAAAAAGAAAAAAAAATGTAGAGCATTTGAAAGGTTAACTTTTCTTTTTTATGGGGGAGAGGGGACATAAAGAATTATTTTGTAGCTGAATTAAAACTTAAGAAAATTAATAAAGACTGAAACACAGTCCCTATTTTAGACTTACTTCAGGAAAACCTCATAGAGAAAGCCAAAGGACATATAAAACTGAATTATTCTGATAACACTTTTTTTATAGACTCAAATAATTTCAATGTCATCTTAGCTATTATCAGTATGGTTTTCTTTTTTAAATAATATTGAAATATGTACCATAAAAAACAAACATTTTTACCCAGCCACCCCAGAAGCTCCAGAATGTTTACTATGACTTAACCTTTAGTTATAGCTTTGTCTTACCTTTTACTTTTCTGTTGGCCAGATTCTAAAGGGAAATAACTGATGTGTATACAATTTATTGGTATAGTCTAACTGGGAATGTAAGAAATTTTATTCTAGCACTGGGCTTGATCCTTGAAGAAGGTTTTCCTTCTTCATTTGCATGCAGGGCTATTCCCTCATATAACCAGTTCCTTTAAAAATTCATTTGATGTCAAGCATGGAGTGGTAAGCCCAACATTTCTCAGTGATCATTTACATGTAGAGCTTAAATGATTGCATACTGCATATTATTTATTAAAAAAAAACTGGAGGGAGTTGGAGTTATTGTTTAATATATTCATTCATTAAACATTTATTCCTGAGTGCTTATTATGTGTGTAGCTTTCCTCTAGATTATGGAGAAACAGAGATAACCAATATTATAATTGTGAACTGATGATACTGTACTTTTTTTAATAGTCACCAACTTTTCCTCTTTCCCATGTGTGACAATAACGATACATACTACACTGACAGTTAAAAACAAAAACAGCTTTTCTCTGATTGAAAACTTTCAAATAATACAGAGATATAGAGACAAAAGTAAAAGTCACCTGAAATCCTTCCCCTCTCCCCAGGGATAATCACCACTAACATTTTAGTGAACTTCCTTAGAAACGTATCTCTATACTTACGCATACATAAAGATGCGCACAGGCATACACTTAGAGTACATGGATGGGATCCGTTGTCCTCTGTAATCTGCTTGAACCACTTAATGTTTTCATGGGCATCTTCAATGTTAACACAATCATTATTTTAATGGATACATAATATTCCATTGACTGGATGTATCCATTTAAAAATATGCCATGTTGCTGGGCATTTAGGTTTTTTAAATTTGTAACTATTATGAATAATGCTGGGATCAGTACATTTGAATGTAAATGTTTTATAATTGTACAGTCATCATCTCAGAGTCCTTTCCCATAAGTAGAATTCTTAGGTTAGAAGGTATGCTTATTTTAAATTTTGATGTACAGCCAAATTGCCTTCCAGAAAATTGGCCTTATGAACTAGCAGTCCACAAGAGTGCCTGTTTTCCTATATTTTCTCTAACACTGGCTTTAAAAAATAATTTTGATGTTTTCTAATTTGATAAAGATACTTCAATCTCCTTTCAACTTTCACTTCTTTGATTATCAGTGCGGTTGAGCATCTTCTGTGTACTAATTATTCATAGCTCTGTTGTGACTTAGAGTCAATTCTCATTATTCAACGTAGTTCCCTTTTCTAAAGTCTCCACTAACACTGAATCACTGAATACTGAACTAGTATTGCTCCTAAGGGAAATGGAGGGTCAGGTTCCTGTGAGCCTCTGGTCATACGGTTTTCACCGACTGATCAATATGTAAATTTGTTTTATGCGTGTTTCTGTTTCACGGTACCTTATTTAATATATAGTGTTGATCCATTAACGTTGAACTTACAGCGCTATAACTTGTACCTAAACAAAGCTTATCTAACAAGTGTGTTTTCTCTGTAAGGCACATCACAGCCTTCCTGCACTTAGGAACACTAGACAGCACGTCAGCACTGCACCTGGGGGCCATTTTAAACAGTGAAGTCATTAACAAAAAACATGAGAACGCAGAACATGTGGCGCTAAATTGGCTGCAAATAGGACACTTTGTTTACTGTATGAGAGCTGAAACAAGAAAGAGCGTGCTCTGGCTGGACCTCCATGGAGACTGTGCATGTCAGGTGACTCAGACTGTTTGCCACTTTGGGCATGTCCTTGAACAATCTAAAAAGTGCTGCGAGTATTGACTTTGGGGTTACATATAAATTTTAGCAAGCAGGCAAATTCTCATATATGGAATCCATGAGCACCGAGAAGTGATTGTATTCACTTCCTTTGCCCATTTTTCTACCAGGGTATTTAGCTTTTTCTTATTGGCTTGTGTAAGCTATTTGCATATAAGGATAGCAATTTGATAAATATTTTCTCCAATTTTGTCCTTCTATTCTATTGCTAGTATCTGTTAGTATAGTGGCTGCCGACAGCAGTATCCAATGCCTTTTGAACGGGGAGGACAACACAGTGGAAACACAACAGTGGAAAAGGAATTTTATTAAGTTTCTCTTGTGAATGTGGTTGGTTTTATTTTTACCTCTCTTTTTCACAGGCACACCAAATTCTGTCTGGGGATTCTCCTCTAGCACCTCCAAGTTATGAAAGAACCTGTAAGTCCAATCCAAAACTACCACTTCTACATTCATGTTCTGCCTTTATTGTAATTATGATTTGTATCCGATATCTTCATCCATTCCAGAGTCTGAAGTCATTTAAGGCCTTTTGCATTTTTGCCTCCTCCCTCCCATCATGCACTTTGTTACGTCATTGCACGTACCTCTCCTAAGTGTACGGATGGTAGGCTGCAGAGGTAAACAGTGGGGGGATTCCCATACAGGCACTGCTAGCAGCAGCTGTGAAAAGGTTGTGATGGTGACAGAAGCCGGGGGTCGGGGTGGGAGGGTAGCGTGTGCGTGTGCGTGTGTGAGGTCGGTAGTGTGTATGAACTATTGATTACAAAATGGTTTAGGAAGGTCTGTACAGTCCATTTATTCATACTATGATAGACTCTACCATGAACACTTACACACTGGCTGTCTCTCTCTTCATGCCCGATGTGAGAATTAAAAAGCCAGCATCTGAGAACCTGATGAAGTACAGTTGACTAAGGAGAGAGTTCCTGAAGCATGTAAGAATCTTTTCACTTGTCACCCAACAGTGGATCCCTGGGAGTGTCAGTAATTTTGCACAGTGTAGCCGTAAGGGTGGAGGTGTGTGTATGCTTAGAATTGGTGTGAAGGTAATCCACAATTTACAATCATGTGATAAATAGAAAAGACGATAGAAATAGACTATCCTGATAAGCAGTCTTCCCAAAAGCATCATGAACATTTCTTGGTTAGATCTCTACAGTTATTTTGGAAACAAGCCTCAAAGAGGCTTTCAGGGACTGGAATTTCTCTCCTACAGTCCAAATTCTCATCAGTGACATCAGAGATTTGCTGGATTCCACCTCTTGTGAAAAAGGCAATAAGTTCTCAGACTGTCCTCCCCTTCTGGGGACCCACCGTGGGTGCCCAGGGTCCTGGGCTCAGCTTCCTCTCGTGCCTGTTCTGCTACCCAACATCTCCTGTCTCCGCTCCCCCTGACGTGGCCCTCCAGAGCAGGGGCTTTGTCTTGCTTAGTCAGACATTCTCAAAACCCAGTAATTTTTAACAGGATGTGAAAATGGGATTCTTCTTATATCTTAAGAGTCCTGGCAGAGACTTCTAGAGAAAGAAAGAATAAAAACTGGTTTCTACAAGCACCGTACTGACTTCACCTCATTTAATATAAAAGTTACAACGATTTCTGCTATCCTATTACTTTTGCTTATTAAGATTTCTCTTTAAATTGACTTAAAAAATGTGGCCTCACCCTAAGTAATTATATTTACAATACCATGGGTTTGGTATGCTAGTTATGTGCATTAGACAAAAAAACCTGGACTTCTCTGGTGGTCCATTGGTTAAGACTCCAAGCTTCTACTGCAGGGGGCACAGGTTCGATCCCTGGTGGGGTTAACTAAGATCCCGCTTGCCGCACCACGGCGAGGCCAGAGAAAACCAAAACCTGACCATTAAAATAAAAAATGTTACTCAAGTACCACCTAACATTATCATAAGAACCACCAGTATATGCACATATCACTTTGGAAAATCCTAGTCTGTAGGCACCAACAGGCTTATCTGATAAATTTAGCTAATGGGACAGGGTTGAACGGCCCACCTCCGTTCCCAGGTAGCTAATCTATTTAATGGTGGCCTTTCAGAAAGTTACCAGGTAACCTTCCTAGCATGGGAGGGCAGGGCTGTAGCAGGCAGTGGAGGGAGTTATTCGGGGGCATTTGAAGCTGGGCAGTCCACTGAATGTTGTATTATGCGGGTAGCCAGGGACCTCCCTTTCCTGTAGGGTTGATGCCTGCTTCTAGGAAGGGTAGCTGATTTCCTGAAAGTATATTTACTGCTAGCTGGCCTCCTGGGAGTTGCTCGGGAGAATCATGAACTATTGTTAAATAAATAAATCCCTCTTGCTGCACAGAGTTGTACTGATGCCAAGCAATTCCGCTGCCAGTGTCCGCAGCTGTTCCAGGGAACAGTTGCCTGTCTCTTCGAGGTGCTTCCCCGACCCCCTCCCCTAAAGTGAATTTTCTATACTCACAGTAGCTTCTTTTTAGTCAACAATTCCCGACAAATTAATGACATTACATCCTGCTCTTGTTTATATGGTGCAACAGGCTAAAAGTATAACACACACACACACACACACACACACACAGGCACACCCCACGCAATTAATATGGGATACTTGTTTGGGAAGCCTTGGGCCTAGAGTTCTGAGTAAAGAATAAATCACAACTTGTAATGTATAGGACAAGGCAAAAGTCTTAATTTGAAAAAAAACAGGCATTCTATTTGGGGGAATGGGAACAAGCACTGAGATGTAAAATGTACACATTCCTGCATCGGCAGCAAGTAGGGACTGAATGAGATTTTCAGCAGTAAGGACTGAGTGAAAATTTCAACCATCATTAACAGTATTCTCACTTTAAAAAGTATTTGCTTGGTGTCTAATGCTTTTGGTAACCATCTTCTGCATATTTATATTTCTGGGTCCTGTCTTCAAGAAGTTCATGATGTAACACTGGAAAGCAGAGGCATCCACGCCCAGGAATGTCTGGACTAAAGGGTTGGTAGGGAAGACGGGAAAAAATTCTTACCGCTAAAGGATGATTAAGGGGCAGTAGAGAGAAGCAGTGAATGGTTCAGTTACTGATTCCAAGAGTTCTTGCCTCTTTTTCCTCTCCTGCTTATTGATCTGGGCTTCCTGACACAGACGCGATACATGACATAGGAAAGTTAAAGGAGGTGGAAGAAAATGCAGGAACAATCCCAATTCCTGCTCGTTACCGATGTCTTGGCAATTTAATTCCCAATTCTGTGCGAAAAAGTAACCTTTGCGGGTGGGCGAGTGCTGACAACCAGGCCATTTCTTTTTTCCAGCTTCGGGAACCATGTTATTCTACAAGCAAGACTAGCTCATCTGAAGACTCAGAAGCTGATCAATACTCCGTTTACAGTCTGGGAGGACCGTTCTCATCATTTAGCTGAGTCGGAAAACGAAGCCACAAAGCTGGAGGCCCAGAGCTTGCTTAATTAACGCCTTTGAGGTATGAGAGGGCCCGGAAAGACACGGACCTGGGCAGGTTAGCTTTCTTGGGCACTTGCCGGGGCTTCAAACGCCTTCATCCCTGTTTGTTTTTTCTCTTAAATTGGAAGAGGGGACAAAAGTCATCGTTATAATCATTATTAAAATTGCCTTTAAAATAAATACTTGGAACCACACTTCTCTGCAAGAACCACAGAAATGGTGGTGTGGCCCCGACAGCTGTCGGCTCCAGCGTCCAACGAGCCAGTCCCTTCCGTCCGGGGGTCCCGGGCCGGGAAGGGCGCAGGGGCGTGAGAAAGGCTCTTTTGTATTCAGAGCAATAGCCGGCAGAGCTGCAGCCTTGCACCGCCAGGTCTTCCTCCGCGCGAGGCGCCGCCAGGAAGCAAGCTGGCGAGGAGGGGCGGCCCGCGTCGCGGCGGGGGCGGAGCCTGGGGGCGGGGCGAGTCGCGGCCTTTCTCGCCTCTCCTCCCTCCGGAGGGCCGGCGAGCCTCCATAAGCCCCGCCCACGGCCCGCCCCGCCCACGGCCCGGCCCCTCCCCGCCGCCGTCTTGGTCTCCCGACTCCTCCCGTCCGCTCGCCTGCCGCCTCTCCGCAGGTCCTTCTCCTCCCTCTAAGATCCTCCTCCCCCGCCGGATCTAGTGTCCGGCGCCTTCTCCTGCTCTTTCTCCTCCGACTCTGCGACCCTCCTGCCTGCATTCCCACCGCCATCCTCCTACCCGCTGTCCCCGCCCGCGCCGAGCGCGCTGGAGGGAGGGCGCGGAGACCCTGCGTGCGGGAAGGCAACGTCGCCGTCCCGGGCGCGAAGGGCCTCCGCGGCTGCTGTCCCACCGGGGGACGCCGAACCACGTGTGGTTACGGAAGTAGCTGCCTCCTGCTACACCTCTTCCTCCGCGCCCGCGCCCGGCTCTCTGCCCGGTGCCCCGTTTACTCCCATTTACCAAGCCGTCCTTCTCGGTATGATTTCTGTTAAATAGAAAAGGTAATTAAAAGTCGCACCACCACCCCTACATACCCCCCGCCCCCCCTTCCCAAACCTCCTAGTGGTTATTTGTGTTCTTTAGCCCAAGTTAGGCTGAATACCTTTCCGGGAAGCCATCTGGTCTGATTCCCGGGATCCCTTCGTATGGTTTTTCTAAGGTCTCCAAACCGTGCTTTGGAATGCTGCCTTGGAGCCACTCAGAAACCTTCAGGGTTTTGCCCTGGCCAGCCTCGTGGAGAGAATCTCGGGCAGAGGGAGGTGACGGCCTCTGTTGAAGGTCTAAATACCTAACTGTCCTGGTCTTGTGCTGTAATTAGTACGTTTTACTACTCCAAGAAAACACAGTTCTCTATGTTAATAGGTGTTATTCATTCTTTCTTTCAGTGTTTGTGTTTTTTTTTTTTTTTTCCCGGAATGCAAAGCATAGCTTAATAGAATACTCTTTAAATTCTAAAACCCGGTGTGAACAGCTTTACGGATGATTTTACAAAACAACCTGGCCACAGAAACTCAGTTTGACCAGAAACATTTATACGGCTGGGTCTACACCTCCTCCCTTGCTGTCCCCCATGCCTCTGCCCCCTAAAGACAGAAAACAAATGTTAGCCTCTGGAAAAATATTCCCATACACATGGGGTGGGGTTTGTGGTCTAAGAAAAAAAGGAACAGATAGGTTCGTAGAATCATAGTGTTATAATTGGAAAGTTCCTTAAAATTCGTCAAAAAGAAGTCTGTCCGTTTATTGAGGAGACTCAGAAAGTGTAGGGGTTTACGGAAGATCCCATGGTTTGTGAGTAAAGGACTAACTGAGACCTGGGGCCTCATTTGGGGAGGAGACTGACATCATGTGCTTTATCTCATACAGAAAAATGACTGATCAAACTCAGTTCAGTTCTAGCACATTCCCTGTCTGTCTCTCTCTCTCCCCTGCCTTTTACTTTGCCCCTCACTCTCTGTCCTGCTCTGGGTCTTGCCTATTTGGGGAGTTACAGACCTTTCTTCCTTCCCCTAACCTAGGCTTCACTCCTTTCTTTTTTTCTTTCCTTCCTATCCCCCCACCCCACCTGAGCCCCGACCATGAGATTTTATTTGAATTTTTAAAATGGAACCAGGTGCTGCATAAAACAAAAGCAAAGGAATAGCAAGGAAAGACTATCCAACGCTTAAGGAATGTGCTGAGTTTTATGACTCAGGCTGTCCTGGCAAAGAGCTGCGACTTACACGGAGAGGTGGGTGGCACAGAGCGAGGACCATACATGGCAGCCCCAGCCTCCCCAGATAGGCATGATCAAGGCGGCCTGTGACTCACTGCACAAAACCAAAGACTCTTGTTCCTGGTGAAACAAGATTTCCCGAGACTAGAACCAAACGAGCATCAAATTTTCCCAGAGAGGTCAGTTCAGGCTGACATAGCAGGGGCCACCCTGAGGTTTGGAGGGGAAGGGAGCCCGGGCAGGAGGCCAGCCCTGGGAAAGAAGCCGTCTTGGTGGACTTGGGCTAGGATTTGCGTACATTGAAGAGATGAGTAAACTGCAAAGTGACATGAAAGTTAGCATGAACTGTTGTGGAGACAATGGCTCCGGAGCTCCAGGCGGCAGGATTGCCGTAGTGCCTTGGAGGAGTTGGGAGCATGACAGCGTTGCTGGGAGCCCAAGGGGGGTTTGCTCTTGGCAGAGGGTGTGAGGCGAAGAGCGCAGGAAAAGCGGGTCAGATGCTGGCAGGGTTGCTGGGGTGCCCTGCTTCATGCAATCAGGAGCAGATAAAAGCAGGAGTGGTGGACTTTACATGAACACTCCCAGACACCCAGACACACATCCTCACGTTCTGAGAATGCTTGTCCAGTGAGCAGAGTAATGGGCTGAGGTGTACATTTTTTCTGTTACTAAGGCGGGCAGAGAGAGCTGAGAGCAGTAAGGAGACGGTCTCACCTGGCAGAGGCGGTGGGAGGGGTCTGGACTTGGGTGACGAGTATCTTCTTGTGCTCCCTTCATTACACAGGCCTGGGCCGAAGGAGACGTATAGAGCTTCCTCTGGTTTCCGCCACCCCATTGACGGCTGTCACTTTCTGAATGAGAATGAACCTTGACTGGCATAAGTGAGATCTCCAAGCAGCAGCCTCCTGGGAAGGAGCCTTATTTTTTCCTTTTCTTCTTTTTCTGTTCCTTTCCGTGGAATACCCATTGAAAAGCTGCAGCGACTATTCTGTAATGGCAGGAAAAGCTCTGCTTAACTTTTTCATTAAAGTCTACTTACCTGGAAAAATAAAGTCTTTTAAGGACCATGACTACATAAATATTTATAGTGTGAACAGGCGTCGCTCTGGTTCCGCTGGAGAATGGGCTCACTCAGTTTTATTTATGGGTGAGCGACATCCGTCTTCTGGGTCGGCCCTACACTCTGTTCCACTGAAGCATGTTTCTGGAGTGATTATGTCTGCAACTACTTGCTGTATTTAGTTCTTCTCTTCCCCTAACCCCCTCTTAGCCCTTTTAAGTCCCCAAACCAGCAAAAAGCCAAGCTTATGGTCTCGGGAAGATTTGAACCCTCTTGACAAGGCACAGGGGCTGGAACAGTGCTGTAGAAGCATTTGATGAGTTGGGAGGGAATTAGAGTGGGAAGGATGAGTTATATTATAGCATCTCCACACTAAGGTGGTTTATGGGGCCGGCGTGTAGCAGGTGAGGGCTCTCAGCTGGGCATGATGGGTTTTGACAGGGGATGGCCGCAGCCCTGAGTGATGAATGCAGATAGATCCTTATGAAACTTTCCTTCGTAGGGAACTTTCTCTGGACAGGATCTCACAGGCCCTCAGATCCCTCACCGTGCACCCCAGGGCTGTGAGGGCAGGGGTTGGTGGGAGTTCTATGACCTCAGCTGCGTCAAGGTTTCTGGTGTAACCCAAGTCTGCCGCAACTGGTCCCTGGCTGGGGGGCTGGGGCTGCCCTCCATCAGCTGTGGAGAAGGGAGGGCCCCCCTCTGGCTTCTAGCTTTACAGCTGCACATGGCCGCACCTAGGCATTCCAGGCTGGACCTAGGGCTCAGTGCCTGCCTCTGATCAGCTTGGCCACCTATTGTTTATCCCGGGAAGGGCCAGATCTTGGCACAGGGGTCTGAAGTGTTGCCAACATTTTATTTTTAGAGTCAGGAAAATGTTTGCTTTTCAACAGCTGCTCTTTTTCTGGCACACACCGGGATGGCGTCAAAAAGTTCAAGCGAGAGATTCCAAGCCCTAAATTCATCGTGTGTGTCATCATAGGCAATAGCACCATAGACCTCTCAACAGAAACCTTTGTGGAGCCTAAGATCTTTTATTAGCAGGCCCCTTGCACAGAGTGGGTCCCTTTGGCTACATCCTGGCAGCGTGAGGTTTCTAGTCCCCAGCCCTCATAGCCTGAGCGTCTAACGAGTCCCTTTTCAGTGCATCAGCTGGTCTGAAATTTTATAGTTCTTACTTCTGTTGAGCTCCTTCCCTACCAATTCATAATCTAGTCCAACTTGGCAGGCCGAGTAAGAAAAACAGTCTGCTAAACCTGACATCCATCGCCCCTCCTCAGAGCCACTGTCATTGTCCTCATGATGATTGGTGCAAGGCAGTCAGCTTCCATGGCAAGAAGAGCATTACCACCCTCAGGAAGGGCAATTCCAGGTTTTATTGGAATTATTATTTGTTCCAACATGGTCCCTCTTAAAACGTATTTTTGTAGGTCCTGTGATTATGGCTACCGACAGTTTATCTGAAAGCATTTTGTAAACTGTAATGACATGTTATACAAAGGTAAAATGGAATGGATATCAAAGTAAAGAATTAAGTTGCATTTCCTATTTTTCTTTCTCCCCAATCTTTTCAAAAGTTATTTTTTAATTACAAAAATAAAACATGAATATATTCTCCTTTACCCCTTCATTATCATTTGGATTCATTTTTCTTTTGGCTGGAGTACATTCTCTGGTAGGTTTTCCTTTGTTCTTCTCCCTTCTCCACCAGAGAGTGTCTGTGGATAACAAATTTTCCTGAGAATTTATTGTCATCTCCAGCGTTAGTTTGGCTTGTTATGGAACTCCAAGTCCAAATTCATTTTTCCTGAGCATTTCTAAGCTATGGTTCCATTATTTTCTTGAACCTTCTGTGGTTGATCTGACTCTCCCTCCTTTGTAGACTCTTTTAGCACTCTCTTTTTCACCTTGATGTTCTGGAGTTTTATTACGACGTCTCTATGTGTGAGTTTATTTTTTAAGTTTATCCTCCTGATACTGATAGGCTCTTTCAATCTGAAGGCCCACACCTTTAGTTCTAGGATGTGAGGTGGTGAGGAATAAACCAGAAAGGTTAAATTGATGTATATAAAAGTTCTGAGGAGGAGAGAGAAGTGGCTATGTGGCCTGAACAGTGGGCAGAACTTTCAGGTGTTCTAGAGAGAGTGAGAAGAGTAGGTTTGGAGGAGTTATTGTCAGTGAGGTGAGGAAAATGTCCTAAGAAGATCTTGGGTATACATCAAGAATGTACTCCCTTCTTTGGTGTTTTATGGAGAGGCTAAGACTTGAATTGCTGTTAATTATATTTTTTCTGTGGGGCTGTTTTTCTGGGATTTGATGCTGAAACTGAACCATAATACTGCCTTGGGTTAATATGACTTATAGAAGAAATTATTATTTTTATACATTTTTAAGCAAATATCTTTTTTTTTTTTTTTTTTTTTTTTTTTTTGTGGTACGCGAACCTCTCACTGTTGTGGCCTCTCCCGTTGAGGAGCACAGGCTCTGAACGCGCAGGCTCAGCGGCCATGGCTCATGGGCCCAGCCGCTCCGCGGCATGTGGGATCCTCCCGGCCCGGGGCACGAACCCGTGACCCCTGCATTGGCAGGCGGACTCCCAACCACTGCGCCACCAGGGAAGCCCAAGCAAATATCTTTGTTTCATTCTGTCTCTCTCTCTCCTCTCTGACCTTCCCCCACCCCGTACATGCCACGGTTTCTTCTTTTATATAATGAGGAAATGAAATTAGATGCTCCAAATTCCTGCCGTTTCTCTGTAACTCTCATTCTCTCTCTCTTACTCATCCTTCATCTACCTACCTAAATACTCCTTTTTATGACAAATAGCTTATAAGAAGCATAGGCAAATAGTTTGTTCCCTCATTCCTGTAATCTAATTTGTCACTAAATGAGCTGTCCTGAATAGATCATACATTTGGACAAAGATGGCAGGACAGCGACCAAGCTTATAGCAGGTCAGGACCCGTGGCTTAAGGTCTGGTGTATGAAGCGCTGCCATCCCCCGCCTCACCGCCCCACCCCCAGAAGCTTACTATTCTAGCCTGAGGAATTCATTCCATAAATTCTCTCAGTCCACCCATTGGAGTTTGTATGTGGCATACAGGAGAGAGATTTAGGAAAGGCTCAACCCAGAGTATCTTTGAGCAAAGGAAAAGCAGAAGATGCAAACAACATTATTCTTCCTGAAACATAATCATGGGGTTGGTTTTTACTTATCATGTGCTGTTTTTTACTTATCATGTGCATGTCTTACCTTTTTTTTTTTTTTTTTTTTTTTTTTTTTTTTTGCGGTACGCGGGCCTCTCACTGTTGTGGCCTCTCCCGCTGTGGAGCACAGGTTCCGGACGCGCAGGCTCAGTGGCCATGGCTCACGGGCCCAGCGGCTCTGCGGCATGTGGGATCTTCCCGGAGCGGGGCACGAACCCGCGTCCCCTGCATCGGCAGGCGGACTCTCAACCACTGCGCCACCAGGGAAGCCCCGTGTCTTACCTTTTGAAAAGGACTACAGATAGTTATTAAACGTTTACAAATATGAGGAATACAGGTGTTGACACTGAGGTTCCAAATTCTCCTAGGAGATCTGGATTGCATGGGGGCCGTTTCTTCGACTTCTAATATACACACTAAAGTGTTTGATATGAAGAGACAGTAGGAGAACAGAATGTAATCTGAATTACTCACTCTCCTAACTAAAAGGTAATTAGGGCTTGAGTAACCCCAACTACCATGTAGCCTCAAAACCCCTGACAGATACGGAGCTCCTCGTTGATAGATGCTGGCATTCTCACTAGCATTTGAGACAGGCCTAAGTAAGTAGGAATGCAGTATGTCCTATTAATATCGTTTTGATGTGTCATGCGGCCCTTTTCAGATGACTCCATATGTAGCGATTGAACTTTGGTAGGTGGATGGCTGGTGGTCTTGAGTTAGGGCCAAGATGGGACTAAACTCTCAAGTACTGGAAGCCCATCAGGGTCGGCTCTGCTGACCTCCATTATTCTAGACTGAGGAATTGTTCTTCAGAGATTCTCTAGGACTACCCACTGGACTTGATTGGTGACATAGAGGAGAGAGATTTGGGAAAGGTTCCAACACAGCACTGATACTCAACCAACAGTAGCACCTTGGAGCAAGTGAAGGCAGAAGATGTGAGCAAAATTAAGCTCAGAGTCTTCTGAGAATGTAGGGCAGGCAGATGAAAACGGTCCACATGGATCCTCAAGGGAATCAGGCATTTCTTCAAGCTGCCATCAGCATTTCTTCTTTTCTGGAGTGCACGGTTTCCTCCACTATGTGTGTAACCAGTGCTCCATCTGTCTCCAGAGAAGGGGATGTTTTCCAAATTATAGATATCCCGCTGCCTTCCTGCAAAAAAGTGACAGTGTGAGGTTTTTAAAATTGCATTTTACCAAAAAGAACCATGCATTTACTTTATATTTTCAGGATTCTGTATTTTCAATTTTTGGTTAATCTATAGTTGTGTCTTCTCTTTCCTACATTTTCCTTCATCTTTCCTCCTACATTTATGTTAAACAATGAATGCTCTATACCTTTGCTGGTATATACTTTTCTGGAATTTGGTACCCAAGGAGAGAATCCAATTTTAAGGGGAGAGGTTCTGAAATAATCACTACCCCTTGTTTTGAAAATATAAGTTTTCATATAATAGCATTTGTACAAGCTGGCCCACCTCTAGAGAAACATGTGATAAGTATCTAGCAGATGTCATTACTGCAAAGTACTCCCCTTAAAAACCCTTCCATTTTCACTTCCTCTGGATTCACTGCTTTAATGGAAGAGCCTGCCAGGGTGACACGTACACTCTGCTTGTCAAAGTGTGGTCTGTGAGGCCCTGCCAGATGGTCTCCTTCAGAATAAACGCTTTCAATATGATAATATTTATATTTGTGTTTCTGGCATGAATTAATAATTTTCTCATGATATTTAATAAGAAACAGATTATTTCACTTCCTGCTCATAAAACCCTGTACCTTTCTTTCCATTATGTCTGATGAGGGTTATTTTTTTCCTGTTGGCGAGTTGGCAGCAGGCATGGGGTGGATCACTGAGTTGTAGCTCTTTTACCCCAGCTGAGTGGTGTGCATCCCAGAAGGGCTGGAGACCCACTGCTCTACACAAAGGTGGGGTTTGCAACGCATCAGAAAATGACAGTCAGGGTAGCATGAGACCAGGGCTCCAACATAAACAAACACTTTTAAGCTTCAGGATTTATCCCTGAGGTCTAATCTTCTGGAATTTGGTGACTGAGTCTGTCCTCTCTGGCCATATCCATCACGTGTTTCTTTTCTTTTTTTAAGCCAGGCTGCACTGCGTGTGGGATCTTAGTTCCCCGACCAGGATCAAACCTGTGCCCCCTGCAGTGGAAGCGTGGAGTCTTAACCACTGGACCATCAGGGAAGTCCGTCCATCATGTCGCTTAAGAGACCTATCCTATTCCTTTCTAAGCCTTCATCTTTTCACACTGGAATCCTTATTATTTTACCATTCTGGCCACAGGAGTGGGAGGTGGCTTTCCATCCCTTGACCATTTTTCTTTTTTTGCAATTCTCCAGACTCTTGTATTTAGGAGAAGTACTACTAAATTTTACCCATGCAGCCCGTCTCCTGCAGATGTCTTTGACTGACAGAAACTGGTCCAGGCAGATAGCAAGAGCAGGGATGGTGTGAAGACAGACCACATGCCCTGCACAGGATGAATTATACCAAAAATGATGAGGAAAATTGGTTTGGAGCACGGCTGGGATTGTAAGGTCAGCAGCTTTCTCTTCTCTTCGAAGGACTGTGAAGTAGGGATGGGGACAGGTTGGATCTCCCTGAGAGGGAAGGGATGACTTGACATCTTTGGGCAAGTACAAGGCACACATGATTTTTTTTTTTCTTTCACCACCAAACTTCATACAAGAGTAGACTTTTCTCCTTGTCACCAGCTGCTCACCATCAATTCCTTCTTTAACCTGTTGGAATTTGGTTTCCACCCCCAACCTGTCACTGACACTACATCCTGAAAGATCACCAAGGACCAGCAAATCGGTAAAGGCTGTGCAATTCAACCTCGGCCTCCTCCTCCTTCTGTGGAACTGCATATAAGTGGCCCTCTTCCCGCGGCTCCTTCTAAGTGCTGTGCTCGGCCGTGACTTCTCTGATGGTTGTTCCTCGGTCTCCTGTGTGGCCTCCTCCTCCTGTAAAGTTGGCGTCTCCCAAGGTTCTGTCTTTGGTACCTTTGTTGTTGTCGCTGTTGCTGCCATCCTGTTGTCACCCTCGCCGCTGGCTCCAGATGCCACCTTTGTGTCTACAAGTCTGATCGTGAGCTTTCTTCCGATTTCTAGAATACCTTCTTCAGAGGCTTTTCTACCCAAGTATGTCCTGTCCAGAGAGGAAATTATCGTGAGACACCTGGCAAGGATGCCGAGGACCTGCGCCAAGATGTGAAGCGGGGAAAGACAGGAGAGATTCATACAAGTCTTGGCAGATACAATGAACAGGAATTTGATGGATTTGTGGTCCAAAGCAAGGGAGGAAGAGAAAGGAAGAAGAAAGACAGAAGGAGGCAAAGTTGACCCCAAGTTTTGGAGCTCGAGTAACTTGGAGGGGGGTGTGCCCTGATTGGTCTAAAGAACACATGATGAAGGGGCAGATTTAAGGGAGACCGTGGTGGCTTCAGTTCAGGATATTTGAACCTACCACATCTCTCTGGTTCTTTTTTGTCTTTCGAGTCCTCCTTTTGCAGCGCTGCTAGAATTAGCTTCCTAAAACACAGGTCAGATCCTGCCATTCTCCTCCTCAAAATTTTTTCTTAGCTCTTATTAACTAGAGAGTCGTTTAGATGTTCAGGCTCCTTAACAAGGGATTCGAAGCCCTGCACAAGCTGGCTTTGTTTGGTTTCATTATAATCTTCTAGCACAACAGAACCCACCGTGCAATTTCTCACCTTCTTGCTTTTCCTCAAGCTGTTCTCTCAATCTGGAATGCCCTCCCCACTTTTCCCGCCTCTGAGAATCCTACTCAGGCTTCAGATTGCAGTTGGCATGCTCCGTCCCCCACAAAGCCTCCTGTCACCCTGGTTGGAAGTAGTCACTCTTTATTCAATATTTCTATAGCAATTTATGCGTACTTTTCCCTGGTATTATAATGCATTTGCTCAAAAGTGCATTTCTTCTATGGGTTGGTAAATGTCTTAAAGCTAGGGAATGTATCTTACTTATCTCTGTTTCTTACCAGCTGCCAGCACATGACTTTCCGCATATTGGTTGCTCACTAAATAATGAATGAGAAGGAGAGAAATTGGTCAAGGTTGGAGTGGAAGTGGAGTCTGGGGTTTGCGGGGAGAAGTGATTGGTTGGATAGGCTTGGGCGTGCTTTAGAACATGGCAACTGGGATGGAAACTCTGGGTTGTGGAGAACAGGTGCAGAGAATAATAATGAGGGAGTCAGTGGATTATGGGTAATGTGAGCTCATATTTAAAGGCAGGATCCCGTGACACAAAATCACGCGTAAACACAATTTAGCCTTCCTCACAGGCAGACACGCCAAATTGTAAAGTCCTTCATCAACGGGAAATTATTATTCTGCCCATTTAAAAAGACACACTGGCCTCTTTGCATAACCAAGACTCCTGCATATTCAGTGATTGCTGCCATGTCTATTGTCTGATGCCATAAAGAGACAGGACCTTGACCGATAGTATGGTGATGACCCATTGCTATGCCCGTTTATTTAATTGTAGAAAAGATGGGCAAGGGGGTATTCTGATTCATGAGATTTCTTTGACCCTTAATTATTCTTTTCATATGTTACCCTTTCATCCACCTGTATTTATTGTCAGCAGTACAAAGGAAAAATGAAAAGTACTATCTTTTAATATTGTGAATTCCAGAATAATAAAGTTCATGGTCTTCCTTCTGGATGCTGTCATACAAATGCATATCTATAATGTCTATATCTGTATTGTGTGTGTTCTCTATGCAGTCTCTCTGTGTTCTATGTGACCATGCTTAGCCCAATCTGCCATTAGTGAAAGGACTGCCAGTTGTGGGTTAGAGATGGAAAGAAACAGGTGAAATATCTGAACATTTCAATTTTCAGTCAGTTGTTTTCCATGAGGACAGATACCTCCCTGTTCAGCCCCAGGTTCCTGTGGGAGATACAAGTACAAAGAAGATGCCAGGCAAATGTAACTTTTTTATTCCTCAATGAGTTCTGGCTACCAATCCCTTTGCTGGACCTGCATTCACGAGAAGTTGGGACCTAGGAGAGCCACCAGGATGCCTTTTGCTTGGGCTTGTGGTGGCCACCAAGTCTGGGGGACGGCCCCTCGCCGCTGGCCTCATCTGGGCTCTCATGGGGCTCTCCCAGGTCAACGAGGCTCTCTGAGGTGGGAGACAGCCCATGTCCCTGTCAAGTGATTTCCCCTTAATCAAGTCCTAGAAGGGCTCAATCTCGTTAGAGAAATCAAAAAGCAAACCCCAAAGAAGGGAGGACTCTAAAGAGACTGCACCATACAGGTGAGAGGGCCTTTACCTGCTTCTCATATGCCACATCTTCCCTTCCGTAGCACCATGACCCAACACTGCCTTGGCTCCGCCCAGCTCCCAGTGGAGGAAAGGAGAAGAGCTTCAGGCTAACCTAATAGGTTGGATGTGTAGCCAACGTTGGTTTAGAGGCTAAAGTGATGCCAACATTTAAGCCAAATATGACCATCTTATCAGACACCTATTGTTCGGCGTCTCACAAACTCACCTTATTACTCCAGCCTTTGCTGTAGCAACCAGCTACACTCAGGTGTGATTGACAGCACCTTCCCTCAGCTTAACCAAGCAGCTCTTGCTTTCTGCACCACTGGCTTCTTTGCCACCTCTGTGGCTGTCTGTGTGGACCTACTCAGCCACTGCAAATCATGGGCAAAGCTGGAAGTGCAAGGGAGTTAACACTCTCTGCGGCTACTCCGGCCCCTTCTCCCTTCTCTCCCTTGGGCTGTCAATTCTGAAATACACTTACACAGCTCCTCGTGAGGTTTCCCAGACGGATTGCATCCCAGTTGTTCACAACAATGACTAGCTCACCGATGTGCCCTGGGATTGGCTTTCCCCTCTTACTTGCTTCACTCATCTGGTTTCCCACCTTTATTTCTGGAATTTCTTTCCAAAATAAATGTCAGCGTTCAGCTTTTTAGTGGAACCCAGAAAAGAGAGAGAGAGAGAGAGGCTACAAATGCTGATTAAACCCATTGCATGGAGAACGTTCTAATAGACATTCTATTTGAAGTGGGACATAAGGGGAAAGGGGACTTGATGGTCTTTTTTTTTTAAGATTTTTTTGATGTGGACCATTTTTAAAGTCTTTATTGAATTTGCTACAATATTCCTTCTGTTTTATATTTTGGTTTTTTTGGCCGTGAGGCATGTGAGATCTTAGCTCCTCGACCAGGGATCGAACCCGCACCCCCTGCATTGGAAAGCTAAGACTTAACCATTGGACCGCCAGGGAAGTCCCTGATGGTCCTTTGTAATACACACTGAGAAGTCTTTAGACCACCAATTAGGAATTGCAGTTAAATAAAAATAAGAGAACACTGAAGCCAAGTGATGGCATCTCTTATCTAGAGATCTTTGAGACTGGAGAGACATCATTCTAGAATTCAGGCTGGAGGATGCCTAGATAAATTTCTCAGGTCCTAGCCCAGTGTTTACTCTTTTAGTTTTGCTTGTCTGATGATGGGCACAGATCAGTTATTTTCCTGTGTCTCTGTAAAACTCATGGAGCCTTTCTATCCAATGGAAGTACCTGGAAGCTTTGATAATGTGCTTAGAGTTCTTGGGCTGAGAGTCTTTCTCAAAAAGTGGCAAAATGAGAATAGTATCAATATATTCTTTCATTATGTTAAAACTAAAATGTCTTTCATTACCTGTTAAAAGAAACCATTTGCTCTTCCCCAGAAAAACATCTGAAACATGGTCGGCAGAGAGCTTAGCAGGCACAGCTGCACTTGAGGAGGTTGGAAGCAGGTGGTGGGAGGAGGGCACAGAGTTAGAGAGATGAAGATGGGCAAGGCAAGACCTTTCCATCCCCACCTGGCTACCCCCAACTCATCTCACCAGATTAAGTACCCATAGTTTGGTAAAATATGTTTAAGCCACCCTCAAGATGACTGCAGCCAATCCAAGCATGATGACTTAGTGTTTAATCAGAAGAGACACATTTTAGGCCTCCCAAACTCTGAAGTGGGCGAAAAAATATTTTTAGTCATTGTTTTCTCCCTTAAGTCTGTTGTGGCTTGAAAATGTTGAGGTGCCATTTTTTGCTATAACTGCCCTGCAAGGATTCTGCTTTGTGACCACTTTTGCTTCAAAGACTACTGACTTTTGCTTGTTTAGAAAGAGTAATGGAATCTTCGTATATTAGATGTTATCTGTTAGGGTGGAAGGGGTCTTAGAGACCATTTAGTTCAATCTTTCTTTTTATAAGGTGCTTTTGGGTCAGACTTCAAACTCAGGTGATCTAACTCCACGGGAATGTCTTTTGTGGTTGGATAACATTATCTGTAATCCAGATATTCTCACTAAATAGGGTAGAAAGCCACCTGTAGGGGCTGGTGTAGGGGAAAATAATTTAGAAGTATGAACTGAGATACATTCTGTATTCTAGTTCTACAGTTCTATTGAAAACTGACAACGAATTAACTATACTTACCTTAACGCCATCAAAAAAAGAATTCTAAGGGGATACAGCAATTGATTTTCCTTTTCTCCTTTGCAGCTCCTACCAACATGAACAGGATTTACATTTTCCTGTTTTACAGATCCAGCTATCAAGAAAGAATTACGAAGGGGAAAAGTACCACCTCATAAAGAAGAGGCCCTGATTGATAACCTCATATCATTCAGACCTTGGACGGGAGAAGAATGGGCCCCTAGGTCCCCAGAGCCACATTTTATTTACCCCAGGGCCTGCATTATGGGCATTTGCTTTCTTAGTGAATTATAATTACTTGCAAAATAAACCTCACTTTGCGTGAGATTCTTGTTTTGAGAGAGTTCTATAAGTAAAAGAGTGTTGGCTGGGGTCTCTTGAACATCTGTGGTTGATGGCTCCTTGGAATGGAGTCCGAATCCCAAGAGTATTCTCTGATCCTGCGATTTTGCTCACAGGTTCTAAGTCACCGCTGGGAAAGATTCCAGTTTTACATTCTCTGAGCGAAAAACTGATGAGATTTTGTTTATTTTGCACGAGCCCCCTGACCGCTTATGTCCCACTTCAAATGGATGAAATCACTCAGCTGCTGTCCCTTTCCGTCCCTCCCTCCCTTTTTGTATGAGCTCCTCCCCAAGGGCTGAAAGCACCGAGGTGAATTGATTCTGTGTTTCAGCCACTAAGGAGACATACCTTCCCCTGCAAGTCCTTCATGAGCCCCACGTGACCTTTGGCAAGTGAGGGCTCTAATGTGACACCCTGACTGTGGGTATGGAGGTACCGCTGCTCATCAAGCCTTGACATTTCTCCTTGTTCCCCTGTGACCAGCACTGCGGCTCTATGAAATGGTCAAGGATGGTTTCTGGTGTCCACCAAATGGGGCCAATCAGCCGTAGAGACGTTATAGAAAACATGGCCTTGAATCTTTGCTCACAGTCTATTTATTTAACACGACAGTAGGAAAAGTATGTATGATCTGGTATTAAATTCAAACAGGGGCCGCATGACTGCCTTGGAGTCCACATGCAGCGCTCTCAGGGTAAGTGAAGAAGGCAGATGAGGTCTGTCCTGTCATGGATGGCTCCCATCCCAGCCACTTCTCAACGCCACTGGAAGCCCATTAACAGGGGAAACAATTGCCAAACTGATGATTATTTTCTTTCTACTTCTGGCTTTTTTCAACCAAGGGGAAAATGTGAGGTAGGTGTGGAATCTAAGGGAAAAGAATACGTACACAAGATGAGATGCCATGCCTGCTGTAGTGCTAGCAAAAAGCCAAGAAATCTGACTTACGTTAATATTTTCAATAAATACCAACCATCCCCAAACAAAGTGAGTATTTGAATCAAGTGAGAGGACTTGATTCAATCACTTAAACACAGTTACTGGATGAACAAATGAAGGGGAGAATAGTGTCTGATGAGTGACTGGCCATTTTCAAAGTGGGTTCTCCTACATTATCTCATTTTATAAAAAGTAAACTTGATCTTTGTAAATGTTAGAGTGAAGCAGTTCATAATTTCTTCCAACAAGCCAAGGATGTTATGCTTAGAAGCATGCAAATTGTGAACCAGGCAAAATATTCTCTTTTGCTGCTTTATATGTTTCATCAGCCATCAAGGATTCGTGGGAAAGTTCTCTAACGGACAGAGCTTTAGGATTTTAAAAAAGTTGTTTCAATGTATCAGTGTGCTTTCTCACTCTCTCTCTCTCTTTCTCTCTTTTGGGCTCAGTTTCTTTCTCTGGTACCTTCCTTTGAATGGGGAACTCTTACTTGCCTTTGGATAGATTATTATTTAGCTTGCAAAGCATATCATTTCCCCCCTCATTACAGTCTCACAGTTGCCAGACTTCCTTAAGACAAATGGAATTACTCATCTGTTCCCCCCCCCCCCATGGCTATGGGGTCAATAAAATGCTGTTAAGCAGGAGAGGGTAAGGCTGGTGAACACTTTTAAATGTCACTAAGTATTTTCAGGAAGGAGCCGGCCTGCAGCTGTACTGATTGATGGATATGCTCTTGATCTTAATGGCCATGAATGATTTACATAATACCAGTTTGCATTAGAACCATGGTTGTTCAAAACTTGCATTTTGCAATAGTTATAACTAGTAGTGGACACTTCCTAAACATATCTAAAATACACTGAAATGTGAAAATCAGAACAAAGCAAGACAAAACCGTGAGATTAACAAGTAGCCAAGGATGGCACCCAAGAAAGAAAAAGAAACAAGAGTATAGCCAACCTTTTTTTTTTTTAATTAGAGTATATTATACTTCCAAACTGGATACACTAGAAATTGGCAATGCAACATAAGATGCAAAGGAATATACCAGTTACTGTCAAAATGACCCTGTACAGCCTTGTAATGCAAAAAGCTTTATACAATACAAATTTTCAGTAATGTACATAAACCTTGACAGTATGATCATCTGAACATAATATGAGGAGTTAAAAAAAGGAGAGAAGAAAGTGCTGAGAACTCTAACTGCATTACTATATGGAAAAATAAGCTAGCTTTCATTGAAGAATGCATAGTGAAAACAGAACTGAAGTTAGTTGGCAGGTGACTATCTCAAAGACATTAGTGTTCTACACGGAAAGGATATCTATGGAATACATCCTTCCCTGAGTATCAAACTGCAAACCAAATTCAGGGGTACATATTACTTCGGTGGAGTCTGAAAAATGCTGTAGATTTTTCTTTATTAATAACAATAATAATAATATAAAAAGTCAAACAAACTCCAAACACACCTTTTCTCACTCAGAAAACTTTTATAATTTACCAGAAAGATGGATGACTCTTTCCAAAGTGCTAAAAAAGTTGCCCAATTACATTAAGCATGACTAAGTCATTCAAATACAAGTTCAGTGGCAAGCCTCTGAGCGGTAATTGTCTCCTTCCAACACCCTTCTTGATCTTGCAAGTTGCACCCTAGGGCCTCGTATTGCACAAGGGGCCACGCTGTAAAATCCGCAGTTTTGTCAGGGTCACCCTTCAGGTTTTTAACCTGCTGGTGCTCACGTGGGATTCGACCTTCTCCCAGCCTCTGTGGGATCACCACGGCCCTCTTTCCTGTCATCACTGAACTTGTAATTGTGAAAGCACATGATTAGCCAGGTGGCACATTCTCCATTATATGGGGAAAAAGACGTGACTTAAAAAAAACCAATCCACCCATAAGCCCAGTATTCTTGGAGTGTATTGTCCATAACTGTCTATAGTGTCTTCGACTGAGACATTGATATGGCAACGTTGAATGACATTTCAGACGTGGCCAAGAACAGATGTCTCTGCTGGAAGATGACCCAGGGTGCGGGAGCTTCCTGCCCTAGCTGGCTCAGTCTTCCTGCCCCTGGAGACATCTCCTTAGTGTAAACAGGTTTGCCAGGGCTGGATGACTGGCAAGGGAAGTGTAGCACACCTGCTAGGTCTGGGGGAGGAAGGGTGGGTATAGGGGAGGACCATGGTGTGGACAGAAGGTACGGACGTCTGGACTCCTGTAGAACGGTACCAACTTCAAGGGGAGCTTTCAGTGAAGCAAACTGACTAGAGGAAGAAAATTAGGGAAGCTTTTATTTTCCCCTGATGGAATAGATGGAAACAAAAATCCCAACCCTAGGATAACACAGGATGGAAAACAGCAGTGCAGTAAGAAAGCATTCCTCCTGTACACCAGTTCTTCAATAGATAAATAATATATAAACTTTTATATTCCAAACTTTTCATTATTATACAAAGCACATTTCTTCCTGCTCTTCAGCCTGTTTCATACTGGAAATTCTGTTGTCTTAAAAAATACAAGCCATGACCGTGTTTAGCCAAAGATGCTTTTCCTTTTCTTCTTTTTAAATCACCCATTACTTTTTAAGAATAGCAAAGGGCAGTACAACCAATCCATATCTGCTTCTTGCTGCAATAAAGTGCTGCACATAAGTTGCCATTTTAATGACCACAAAATAAGAGCTTTAAATAAGTATAAAGTTAGCTTCCTAGCAGGTTATATCTACCAGGTGTTAACAAAATGGAATACAGAATTATTAATAACATGGAGAATACCGCTATAGCCTGACGATCTGCAAACACAATGGAAACGTCTCAGGGGCATAAACTGAACGGTAGGACAAAACAGCACCTTTTTGTTGGGTCGTTATATGTCAAAGAGATTATGACAAAAGTTTCAAACATACAGTCTACTCTTTCTATAAAAAAGGTACATTTTCTTCCTTTTATTTTACTTTTCTTTTTTGCAGATGAGAAACAAAAACTAGTGCAAGACCAAAAGCACTGTGCAAAACTGCCATTTCTTTTTTAGTCTGAGCATTTATACCCAGAATTTATCCAAACCCCTTTTAATCTCCTTGGCTGGATTTATCAACCATAAAATTTTTCACTCATACAATTTTTCTTTTCCTGCAAACAAATGGTAACCACTGACTTAATACATCACATACATATATATATATAATCTGCCCTTAAAAAAATGATGCACTGTGTGTGTGTACCATACACACTGCATATGTATGGACACACACACAAAACACACTTAAGTTTTGTGATGTTGGCTGCAGTGCTGCAAGCTATTTCTTCCAGATGGGGCTCTCAACTGCTCTCATCTTCATAACCAGAGATGCGAGCACAAGGTCTCCAGGACTCTCTCGGAAATCTCAGGCAGCACTGAGATGTCTACCATTCCTTCATCGCCTAAGCACGAGGCCCTACCACTCTGTAGCCACAAAATAGAGAGGGAAAGGTAATGAAGGAGCTCGGGGAGCGACTGCAGCGGATGAACAACCCAGGAGGGCAAAGAACGTTCATCCCTGTGAAAGAAGCCAGTACGAAGAATGTGCAAATGTTATGGCACACGACACACGGCTGTCTCTTTCCAAATCCACAAACGCCCACACGCCCCTTTCACCCAACAGAAAACAAAATGCACTGGTACAGAAGCTTACAAGTGCTGATTGCTATTAAGGACACTCTTTAGGGTTTAACAAGACGAATTTCCTTTCAAAGTACGGAGAAGGGCTGAGGGTGGGAGTGTGTGGCTGGGGAGGCATGCCTCTGAAGGTAGACGGATGCAGTAGGTCACCTTTCTGAAGATTGGATAAAGCAGCTTTCAGGTCAATGCAATAGGTATACACACAGAGCCAATTCTCTATTCCTCACTAAAGATATACAGTACACGTGGTCAGACCCGGGCGGGTCTGTAGGTTTTGCAGCAACGTACACCTGCTGGGGTTGTGTTTAAGTTTTGTGAGTTTTGTGTTTTTGTCTCTGTCTCTTGGTTTTTGGTACAGAGCCCGGCTGCCCTCAGACAGTCTCCGCTCTCTCTCTCAGTCCGAGATAGGCGAGGAAGGAGTGTTTGGGGGACGGGATGCTGGGCGGCGCAGTCTGAGGTCGGGGAGGGTGGAATGTGAGATCCAACTGGTTCTTGGGGTATAACATCGTCAAGGGAATGAGATGGGCGAAATCCGAGTTCCGGTACTTGTCAAAGCGCAAAGGGGAGCCATTCAAGGGTGAGGCCTTGAGTGCCAGGTTGGGTTCGGAGCCGCCGCCGCCGCCTCCGCCGTGGGCGGCCGACAGGGCCACGGTCTGCAGAGCCTGGGAGGCGGACATGACCGACAGCGGAGACAGGAGGTGGCGGGCGCTCCCGACCACGAGGAGCGGGGCCCCGGGGCCGGCGGCTTCCTTGGGGGCCGGAGCCGGGCCCTTCTTGTCCTCCTCGGGGCTGTCCGCGCTCTGGTGCTTCTTGACGTGGCGGCTGAAGACGAAGGGGTGAGTGGTCTTGAACAGGCACTCTTCGCAGCTGAAGGTCTGGCGCGGGGCGTGCTTCAGCTTCTTGTGCAGGTTGAGATTGTCCTTGCGTTTGCAGCTGTAGCTGCACTGGTCACAGTGGAAGGGCCGCTCCCCGGTGTGCACGCGCACGTGCTCGATGAGCTTGTTGGCGGTCTTGGACAGGTAGCCGCACTGGTCGCACTTGTAGTGGTTGCCGAGGCGATGCTCGCGGGTGTGCGTCTCCAGCTCCAGCTGGTTGGCCTTCACCGTCTGGCAGATCCGGCACTTGTACTCCATCTTGTAGTGGGTCTTGAGGTGGCACTCCATGGCGGCGGGGCGGTTGGTGGAATAAATGCAGAATGGGCACCTGCGGGCGGGGGGCGGGGGGAAAGCAAGGACAGGGGAGGGTCAGCCACGCGGGCTCGGCGGCCGCCCGGCTGCTCCCCGCCTCACCAGCCTGCCCTCGGCCGCCCTCCCAGCTCCGAGGCCCGGCCTGCCCCCTGCCCAGCCCGGCCCTGCCGCCTCCTGCGGGGGCGACGAGGACCCTCTTCTGGAGCCGTCCCTCGGCCTGCTCGGGGTCTCCTGGCTGCACGCGCGGACGCTGGCCCCCAGGAAGGCGAGCAGAGCCTGTGCGGGAGGGGGCGCCCGGCTACGCTGTTCTCCCCTCCGTCCTCCCCGCCCGGCCCCTCGGAGCCCTCCCCGGCCCCCCCCAGTGGCCTCGGCCGAGGGCTAACCCTCACGACCTCCCCTCGAGATGGGAGCAACACAAAGAATCGACTTTTCATGCACCACACCAAGCACACGCAGAAAGGCTAAGAGTTTTGAAGAACAGCTTATAGGGGGAGAGCTACCTCCAGCAAACAGAAAGTCGTAGGGGTCAGAGTCGTGCTGATTAAAGGGTGGTTAGGACGAGGAGGCCTGGGTGTGTGTCTGTGCGTGGGAGTGTGTGTGTAGATGCAGAGGCCTGTGCTCCTAAAACCTGCCTCCTGCAGCCCTGGGGTCTCCATCAGGGAAGAGAGGGGAGGACCAGGGGCGGGCTCGGCAGAAGGAAGCCCACCCACCAGCCCGTTTAGGAATCGGGGGTGGGGGGAGGGAGGCGACTGCTATCTGGAGCTTGAAGACGTTATTAATGCATTATTAATGATTCATGGTATTACCGCATGGAAATAATCATCATCCAAAGGGATCATAAACTCTCAGCGGGCAGGAGCGTATCCCCCTTTTCTTCTGCGTTCTCTGCAGTGCTCGGTAGAGTACTCAGCACGTGGTGGGCGCTGATTCATTACCGGACTGGTCTCTGCAAGTCATTTAGGCAGAGTCTGTCTAGAAGGGCCGGTTTCAGTCCCAGCTCTTTGTCCCTTATGGGACAACTTAGACAAATTAGAACTTGGTAACACAATCGTCTTAGCTATTGTTGTCGTTTTATTTTAATTCTGACAAGATGCCAATAAACACTTGCCAATTGAAGATCTACTCTTGGCCCGAGAACCACAAGTGTTGTCAGTCTAGGTGACTGGGACCTGGGATCCAGCACTGGGAGAGATCAAAAAAAATTAAAGGTCTCTCCATCCTAGGCAGTGAGGCTACGCTACCCCCAAGCCTCCCGGCTGTCCGGAGGGGCGAGGGGGACAGAGAGGGCAGGTTTACGGATTCTGCTGAGCTTCGCTCTGTAGAAGCTGCCGGGCTCGAGTCGGTGGCTGATATGATAGCTGTAGCGTGTGTGCTCTCTTTACCAAAAGAATGCAAATGCAAAAGTGGCTGCCTCGGCTCTGGCCTGGCACCTGCAGGGCAGGGCCTGGGAGTGAATTGTCCTCGGAGGGTTTGGAGAGGTTTTCAGCAGAGCCCAACACACCCAGTGCCCGTGCACTGCGCCTCAGCACCAAGCCCGCCGTTAGCCTCGGAACCTCAGCTCACAGAAGAGTGCACACGAGAGAAATATAAAGCCCATTCCCAGGTCAGGTGCACACACAACCCCTACGCCAAGCTGGGCCTTACCTAGAGGAGTCTGAAACTCACCACTGTCCTGAGCTACGGCAAAAGAAAAATAATAGTATAATCTTATTCGATCTGCATTATGAACAGGATATAGAGTACAAGCAGTCCCATCACAGAAAAGCAATTTAGACATCGGCAGTCTGTTTCACGTTAAGGACATTTCTGTGACCCACAGCTCAAGCTTTCTTTCGCTGCTCAGGCAGAGTGCTAAGGGTTTTCCGTGCTCCCGTTATTTATTGTAAAGACACTCTCTCAGGCAAATTAATGCTCTGATACGGCAAAGGGAAAACAAAACAAAACAAAACAAAGACTCACTGTACAGCCAGAAGGCTTTAGCAATTTTTTCAAAGTATTCTTCTACTTGGTCATCCTAGAACATAAACTATTACATAGGGGACCATTAGCACTGTACGGGAAGTGTCTACACCCGCAAAAGCATCAGCGTTCACTCTGCATCCTCCCCAGCGGGTCGGAGGCTCGGGACTCCTTAGGTCCCCGAAGAAAGGGGGCCTAACTGGCAGAGCCACAACTGGCTGGGGCCGCAGGTAATGGGTGTGACTGGGCTTCTGGGCAGGGGCAATGAGTGCTAGTCCAACCACGGAAATACATGGCTTTTTTTTTTTTTTTTTTTAACATGAGTACACACATGTTTAGAAAGGGACAGTGGGAATAAACCAAATCAAATTCCCAAATAAGCTCGTGCTAGGCATTTCCCATTTACTGGTGGTCGGGAATGATAATCGCCCCTCCCCCCATCCCATTTACCCACCCCTCCTCCTCCCACCTAATCACCCCCAAGGGTGAAACAAAATGGGATCCAACAGTAGATGCTGCTCCTCTGGGCAAGCTTTTGAGGAGGGTCCCCCTGACCCGGCAGGAGCCCAGGGAGTCCACCCTGCACAGAGCCCCCCCGACTCGACTCCCAGGTTCCTTCTGGGTCTCTCCACCCCTCACCCATTCAGGACAGTCATGCCACTTCTCTGGCAAGTTGTGAGTTTCAAAGATAAAATTTGAAAACAAAAGGTTTTTTTGTTCTTATATTAAGTACAATGTCATTTTTCATTCTTTTAATAACAGGATCATTTCAGCTAAACATGAATAATTATGCTTTGAAAGTGGTATGTCTTTCTGAGCCCAGTGACAGATGCTTTTTTCTCTTTACTAGACCATGAGTGACTCATGAACAGGGACTCTGATTTCAGAAACACTGGGAAGATTAAACTCTGGTTGTGCTCGGACGTACATTTCCCGAGGGTGGAAATTATGTTTTATTCCTTGTTTGCCCTTTAGCACCTATTATCAAGCCAGACACACAGTGCATTTGATAATAACGGATGGGTCTCTCTTCAGACCAGAGGGCTTGTTGCAAATATTGGTTAATGATGATGCTCATTGTCTAGGTCTTTCGGATATGTGAAGAACATGTGACCGGAAATGTCAGATCTCACGAAGGCTACACCAGGGAGATACCAATTCCAGCTCCTGGGAAGGCATAAGGCATATGTGCAGGAAGACACGAGGCACATGATCTTTGCATGAAAAACGGTGCCTCTTGCCCGTTCACACTGGCAAGGATCTGATATTTGCGGGTGTGTGTGTGTATGGGTAGCTGTAGTGCTTATTTAAAAGACTTGCGGCAAATCATCTAAAAAATAGAGGATGAAGTGCGGTGTCAGTGTAATGATTTACACCTGGGGACACGAACCCCCAAGTCCCTTAAAATCAAGTCTGAGCAAAACTCAAGCAGTGTAGGATGGGTCTACCCTTGCATGCCTGTGCCGAGCTGCTTCAGCAAGTCGTCTTGTGAAATGGATTCTCCTGCTGATATCTGCCAACCTCCTGGGGGGCAGATCTAATTCCTATCCAGCTAAAGGCAGCAGAGGTGCCTGACTAACGCCCCCCTTGCCAAGGCCCCCTTCTCCATGACCCCAAAACCTTCAGGGGAGGGGATGGGGTAGGGATGGGGAAAGGGTGTTTAATAAACAACACAGTAAAAGGTTCTGTACTTGCTTTCCTTACTTGAGCCCACCGGTGGGGACAGTGTGGCATTTCTTATGCTCCAGCAGCTGTTCGGGGGTCTTCATGAACTTGTGGCACACGTCACACTCAAACATCCGGGTGATGAGGTGGATCTGCAGATGGCGCTCAAACATGTTCTTCGTCTTGCAGACAAAGTTGCAAAAAACGCATTCGAACCCTGAAAGGACCGAGGCTGGGTGTACGGGTGCATGGGGCAGAGGGACAGGAGGGCAGGAGTAGGACAGAGACCCCCCCACCGTCCAGCTGTACCCTTTCAGGCACTGTTCCCTGCCCTCCAGCTGTACCCTCCCAGGCACTGTTCCCTGCATCTCTGGGCTAAAAGGTGTTAAACATACAGCTTCAGAATCAATGTCACACTCCCCATCTTTCCACTCCATATACAGATGCAAATCAAGCCAAAAAGCACATGTAAATTTTAGATGATTCGTACTATACTGTTCCCAGGCCTAATATCTGTTTTCCAACATCACTTCTGTCTAGGGTTTATTCTCAAGACTGGGTCATCCCCCCGCAGAGTGGGTAGGGTTGAGCAGACCAGCCCACCTCCTCCCTTACCTTTCTCTGGCTTTTCCTCACTATTCAGTGAGGGCTGGCTCCCAGGCATGACAGAGATGACCAGCAGGTTGTTTCCGCTCTTGTTTTTCTGGGAGCTGTCTGAGTCGTCTTTGCTGTTGGCTGAATCACTCAGAGCTGAGAGGGAGGATGAAGAGGGGCTGTTGGATTCACTGGGGGTCTTCCTGTCTTCCCCTGAAAAATGAAAAAACAAACAAACCCAGGTCTGTTATTTAGGAGAGGAAAACCCTAGAATAATAGCAATTATGGGTGGGGGATTTGGGGCCTCATGTCTGCATCATCATTCAGGGAGCACAAGCTGAGGTTTCCAGCTCTCCCAGTGCTGGATCCCAGGTCCCAGTCACCTATGCTGACGACACTGTGGTTCTCGGGCCAAGAGTAGATCTTCAATTGGCAAGTGTTTATTGGCATCTTGTCAGAATTAAAATAAAACGACAACAATAGCTAAGACGATTGTGTTACCAAGTCCTAGGAACTTTAGACGCGTTAAATGGGTTATCATGCTTTAAAGGCGCTATCTCATTTTGTCCTCTCAAAAATCCAATGAGGCATGACTATTATCATCCCCATTTTACAGACTAGGGAAGGGAGGCACAGCCAGGTTAACATGGCCTTGGTCACGTGCCTAGGAAGTGGTGGAGCAGAGATTTCACTTGATCAGGCGCTAATGTCCATACTCTTCATCAGGGCACTGGACTCTCCCTCAAAACCAGGAGTAAACAAGTCAAGAGGCCATTGAAATCTAGTGTCTGGAGACTTCTGCTACCATGCACGATGGAGTGTCAGAGACGGGATTTACCATTGCTATGTATCAACTGACAAAAAACAGACAAAATTTATCAAACAATAGTTTTCACAACATTGGACATGAGGCAATAAAGAGGAGTGACCCCTGAGAGAGAGGAAAGAAAACAGGCAGGCTCTAGGTTTGCCCTGCTTCCTGCCTTGAGAGACTTTACTTTCCAGGCTGCAGTGCAGGGTTGGGGAATGGCCTGGCAGACTCACTGAGTTGAGGAGATAAAGCTGAGGGTCTGAGGAGATTAACATGGCTGGACTTTGCAGGACAGAACACCAGAGAGGAAAGAGCAGCACAGGAGAGGAACCTGGAGACCTGCAGAGGGTCCTTCAAGGACATTCAGCAGAGTAGGGGTCAGAGCATGTGTGTGAGGAAACTACCCAAAGTCAGAGGGAAAAAGCCATCTGAAAGACTTAGAGAACAGTGTGTTTCCACTGGCCAAATTAGAAAAACTTATAATTCCCAAGGCATTGAGTAGAAAACTGAGGAAGATCTTTGAATAGTGGGTAATGATTAGCCCTCGATGGAGCACTGCTCCAGACCTGCCTAACAAATCATAAAAGCAAGACCCCAAAAAGATCAAAGTTGCCAAGTTATTAACTGAATTCTAAGACAAAGGTCAGACTATTTATAGGAATATAAAATATATAGCACCCAACAAGGTAACAATCACAATGTCTGGCATCCAAAGATTATCAGCATGCCAAGAAACAAGAAAACACAACCCAAAATGAAAAGAATAATCAGCCAATCAAAACTGACAAAGCTGTTAGAATTTGCAGACAAAGACATAAGAGCAGTTATTGTAACTGTATTCCACATGTTTGGAAAGTTAAGTAGAGACATGAAAGATATAAAAAGATCCAATCCAAATTTCTAGAGATGAAAATTACAATGTCTGAGATGAAAAATGCACTGGATGGGATTACCAGCAATTTAGACATAGCAGAAGAAAAGATTAGTGAACCTGAAGATATAGCAATAGAAATGATCTGAAATGAAACACAGAGGAAAAAGAATCACAAAAATGAAAAGGGCATCAGTGAGCTATGGGACGCCTGCAGGTAGCTTGATATAAGTTCAACTAAAGTCCCTAATGGGGTAGGGAGGGCAGAAAAAATATGTGAAAAAGCCAAAATTTCCCCAAATTTGAGGAAAACCACAAACCCACAGATCCAAGAGACACAATGAACCCCAAAGATAAAGAAATCTATACCAAGGGACATCATAATTAAAATGCTCAAAATGAGTGATAAAGAAAAATATCCTGAAAGCAGCCAGAGGAGGAAAGCTACATTACGTGCAGAGGAACAAAAATAAGCATGACAGCAGATTTCTCACTGGGAGCAATGCAAGTGAGAAGTACTGAAAGAAACAACTGTCAACCTGAAACTTTATACGCAGTGAAAATATATTTCAAAAATGAAGGCAAAAAAAAGTCAAAAGAATTCATCACCAGCAGACCCAAATTACAAGAAATGTTACAAAAAAAATTCTTCAGGCAGAAGGAAAATGACACCAAATATAAAAAAATGGATCTACACAAAAAGAATGAAGAACACTGGAAATGATAACTGCATGGGTAGATAGATGAATTTTTCCTTCTATTTAAAATCTCTTTAAAATATAATAAAAGTAATTTTGTTTAAAAATAATAACAAAGTATTATAAGGTTTATAATAGGTAAATGTATGACAATAACATAAAGGCTGGAAGAGAAGAAGTTATTGTGAGGTTCTTATACTACATATGAAGAGGTATAATATCACTTGAAGGTAAACTGTAATAAATAAAAGTGGACATTATAAACCCCAAATAACTGGAGAGCTATCCATTGTAAATGTTCAAGAGACTCAATATTGTTAAGACATCAATTCTCCCCAAGCCAATTTAATGCAACCCCATAGTTTTAGGCTAGGGTTGCAAATATAGGGAGACTGTGCTTCCATTCCCTTCAAATCAGCCAGTTAAGTAATCTAGTGATTGTAAACTCTAGAAACAAAGTTCCTTTATTAGGAGATTAAAAATATAAATCATATTTTATATATAGGCGTAAAAAATCCAGAAGTAAACAAAGCTGTAATGGTGGCTACATCTAGCGTATGAAATGATCAGCCTTACGCCTGTTTTCTTTTATTTGGGTTTTCAACATTTTCTGGAGTGACCATAAATTACTTATCTAATTAAAAAAAGTTTGTAAAAAGAGGAAGGGAAAATATTTACCGGCTTACAATGTTTTCAAGTCCTGTTCCTGTCAGAGCTGCACTTATGCCCAGAGCACCCAAACCCTTACTTCAGTTGACAATTTTAATTTTCCTTTTTATTTTACTTTTCGGGCACGCCCCACAGCATGGCATGCAGGATCCTAGCTCCCCAACCAGGGATTGCACTCGCGCCCCCTGCATTGAAGCTCAGAGTCCCAACCACTGGACTGCCAGGGAAGTCCCAAGTTGACAATTTTTAAAATCTCGTTCCTTAGCAGAAGTGACCTTGGTTCCTGGACAGACAGTAGGTGACCTCACTTACTGACCCCCAAGAAGGGATGGAACATGCCATTAGAATACATTCCTCCCTTGGTACAAGGAAAGCCAGCACCATGATTGCCAGTCTCTTATCTAAATATTGAACCAGTTCAGTCACATTTTGTAGACAAACAGAATATTTTCAGTGGGGGCCCTGAGTCCCTGACATTTCTTCACCAAATCCATCCTCTAAGACTAGTCTTATTAACAGAATATTATGAGTGATTATTTTAAACGAGTTCTTAGAATTAAAACAGATAATTTTAATTACCATCTTTAAGAATAGCTTCAAGTACCCTCAGGCTTACGGCACTGGGGAGAGCTCCCTAAATTAATAAATGTATAAATATAGAGGTGCCACGGCAAACGCTCTGGGCTACGGCATGGGGAAACAGCCCAGCCCACGCTCTTTGTAATCCCTCATCTACACAGCTTATATGTGGAATCTAAGAAAAAGGGTACAAATGAACTTATTTACAAAACAGAAGTAGAGTCACAGATGTAGAAAACAAACCTATGGTTACCAGGGGATAAGTCGGGGGAGGGATAAATTGGGAGATTGGGATTGACATATACACACTACTATATATAAAATAGATAACTAGTGAGAACCTACTGTAGAGCACAGGGAACTCCACTCAATACTCTGTAATGACCTATATGGGAAAAGAATCTAAAAAAAGAGTGGATATATGTATATGTATAACTGATTCACATTGCTGTACACCTGAAACTAACACAACATTGTAAATCAACTATACTCCGATAAAAAAATAAATAAAAAAATAAAGAATAAGGACTTAAGATCCAGAATACCTGAGCTTGAATGCCATCCGTTCCACTCAGTAGCTGTATGACCTGGGACAAGGTATGTACTTTGTGCCTCAATTACCTCATCTAAAAAATGGGAATAATATCAGCACGTGCCTCATATGTTTGTGGTGAGGCTCAAATGGGTTTTTATATGCAGAACACTGAGAACAATGCCTGGCTCATGGTAAGCATTATTGAAGAATATATTATTACATTATAAAATATAACATATAATATTTATAAAATATAATAATAATGGTAACTAACACTTTGTATTTTCCCAGGCTGTTTTATATACCTGGCATACAGTCGGTGCTCAAACAATTTATGAAAATAATTATGAATTAATACTTTTAAATGATATTATTATATCCATGGGGTAAACTTATCCTACTCTACTTAAATATTTCCTCAAAATTGCATTTTAAGTTAAAATTAATATTCCACTGGCTGTTTTTTTTTTTTTTTTTCCCCTACAGATAAATTCCCAGAAGCAGGATTACTGGGTCACAGCACATTACAGTTTCAAGGCTCTTGGTATGTACTAATTAGTTTTCAAAAGTTCTACCACTTTGCAAGGCCATGGCCACAGGAGGATCAGCAGCTTCTGGCAACGGTGGGTAACATTATAAGACGTGCTCCTAACTTAATAGGTGAAAGAGAAGCCACTTTTGAGTTTTAGTTTGACGGCTAGCGAGGTTGAACATTTTTCCTGATGTTAAGTCATTAGCTTTTATTTCTTTTATTGTGAATTGACTGTTCATGTCCTTTGTGAATCCTTTAATTGGAGACCTAAAGTGTTTCTTACCAGTTTATATGAATTTTCCATGTTGTAAATAGATTAACATTTTGTCCTTTTTACAAACACATTTTTTCAGACTGTGGGTTTTTCTTTTCCTTTTCCTTCTCTTTTGCTTTGCTTTGCTTTTGCAAACAGGAGAAATTTTCCTGTGTCAAATCTCTTGATTCTTCTCCTTCGTGATTTCTTCTGTCACTTAAGCTTTTACAAATCCTTCTCACTCTGGAAGTTTGAAAAATATTCTATTTTCTTCAAGCCTTTCTAGGGGTGATTTGTTAACAGGGATTGGGTAAGTCATGTGGCACTTATTTTGGTGTCAGTGTGACGTGACACACAGATGGTTGTATTTTCCAAATAGCTATTCAAATTCCTCAATGTCATTATTGCAACATTTAAAGACTGCAGCAAAATTTGCACTTAGGAAGCACCAGAGGGAATATTTTACCTTGCTGATGTTCTCTGCAGGGACAAGGAGCCGTGGAGGAAGAGGGTAAGGGAGAGTCACTGAAGAAACACTAAACAGAGGACAGTTCCTCAGATACCCGCTCAGCACTTCATTCACAAGGGTGCCTTGGGTAAGAGTAGCCAGTAAGGAAGTATGAAGAAGGATGTGGATTCTAAGAGAGACTGAGTAAAAATCTGCTATTCATTAAAGCTCATCCTGTAGATCACAACTTTACTAGGTAACAAGAAAGCACTTCAGATCTCCTAGGGTACTGAAATAAAAGATGCCCAGTCCTACGACAGGTAAATCAAATGAGGGAACATGGCTCACAGAATTAGAGAATCTCAGGCCTGTCTGGCATCTCCTACTCATTAAAAAAACTCAGGGAACAGATGGAGGCCCAGAGAAGTTAAATGAGTTCTTACATTCCCAGAGCTATTTACAGTAACATGGGGTCTAGAGCCAGGATCTAGAATTCAACGTGTGCTCTCCTCTATCCCAAGTAACTTCTTCCACATAGAGTACAGGCAAACCTCGGAGACATGGATGGTCTGGTTCCAGACCACACCAATAGAGCAAATATTGCAATAATACAAGTCACATAATGTTTTTGGTGTCCCAGTGCATATAAAAGTTATGTTTACAGTATACTGTAGTGTATTAAGTGTGCAACAGAACTATGTCTAAAAAAACAATGTACATAACCTTAATTTAAAAAGACTTTATTGCTAAAAAATACTAACCATCATTTGAGCCTTCAGCAACTCCTGATCTCTTTGCAATAGTAACATGAAAGATCACTGATCAGAGATCACCATAACAAATATAATAATAATGAAAAAGGTGGAAATATCGCAAGAATTGCCAAAATGGGACACAGAGACATGAAGTGTGCAAATGCTGTTGGAAAAATGGCACCATTAGACTTGGTCGATGCAGAGTTACCACAAAACTTCAATTTGTTAAAAAAAAAAAACACCAAAAAACCTGCAAAGCTAAATAAGGCAAAGTGCAGTAAAACGAGGTATGCCTGTATATACATAAGTTAGTAGACCCTAAGGTCAGGCAAGGGCCACGTTTCAGTAGTTTTCTTACTTGGTGTGCACATGTGTGTGTAGATGTGCTTGCACACTTATACTCATTCACTGGATGAAGGCTTACTCCCCACCTACACTGTGCAGCCACTGCTCCAGGTGCTAGACACACAGCAGTGCCTTACATAAGCTCCTTATTCTCAGGAATATATATTGTTATCTATATTATATAGCATACATACTGCTTTATATCATAACTTTGCAATTACACAGCTTACTGATTACAGATGTAGACTGACATATTTTGGGTTAAATTCTAACACCTCAAAGCAGCAGCTAAATACGAGAAACCCAAACTGTGGGTCCATAAGCTTATAACTGGGGGTCAGCAAACTATAACCCTTGGGCCAAATCTAGCCTTGAGTTTTTGTAAAGCAAATTTTAGTGGAACACCGCCACGCCCACTCATTTGCATACTGCCTACTGCTACCACGCCTACTCATTTGCATATCACCTACAGGCTACTTTCCATCCAGTGGCAGAGTTGAATAGCGGTGACAGAATCTGTATGGCCTGAAAGCCTAAGACAGTTACTATTTGGCCCTTACAAAAACCTTGCTAGCACCCCTGGCTTATAAAATAGGATAGAACCTTATTCCTTAATAGCAGCAGCACTAAAGGCTTCTACTGTGTTACAAAAGAAACTTCTTCAATGCATTTCACTCTGAGCTCTCTGTGCTAAGCAAGAATGTTCTTCCCAGCTAGAACAGGGGTCCCACCATCTCAGAGGGAACAAGATCTTCACCGTCTTCCCTGTGGCAATTAGGAGGTCAGTGACTTTGCGTCGGTTGCTTGTGAATGTGAAGTTTCCAGTGATGACAATTAAGTGGTTCTAAGTCCAACATCTTTCCAGCCATATGGTTTCTATAGTTTCCTTGAGGTGGGGTGGAGAGAGCTGTGGATAGGGGAGGGAGGAGAAAAGTTCTCAACTGGGTCTAGGCATACTTTGGTGTGGAGAGGGTTAGAAGAAAGGAAGTGTAACAGACAAGAGAAAAAAACAATCTGAAAGCCAGGGGAAATGGAAGAGAGGCTGGCCTTTCCCTCCACTGGCCACTCCAGAGATGCTGAATTTCATTTGTCTCAGTGTGGGTTTCCCAGCTCACCCGCTGCCCACAGCGCTAACACGGTTATCGTGAGACAAGTGATTGTAAGAACGGCACGTCCTCACTCGGCATGACGGTTCTCTGCAGACCTCCGAGTCATAGCTGCTCCACTTACTGACAAAAGCAAGCGTTTATTGCTGCCGGCACCACGGAGCCAAAGCGGCCAGTAAAGCACAGAGAGATACTTCTCGGCCGTGCACGTTGTCAGCACAACTGTCAGGGAAATTCCCCTTCCCGAATCCTTCAAGGGCCGAGGATGCAAGGGGCTGATCCACCGCCCAAGGCTGGCGGCCAGCAACGTGAGCTCATGACTTGTAGGCAAAACGCAGGGGGAGCTCCTCTTCCTTGTCACTTAATGACGCCGCGCTGGTGTCATTTGTCACCATTACTTGGGAGAGGACGATTGCGTGGTGAAGTCCAAATGTTAACATCATGAAATGGATGACGTTAACCAGTATGGCCAGAGATTTATAGGAAAGGAAAGTGCTGGCAAAGTCTTGGCTGCAGGCTAGAGAGCCACTGAGTTGTCTCAGGAGAAGCTGCCTTTCTTTGCCCTTGAACAGAGCTGCCATGCATCATTCTGGAGGGGGTCAGGGCTGCAGTTTCAGGGGAGAGGGTGGAAGAGCCTGCAGAACGAGGTGCACAGGGCTCTGGCCCCGCAAAACAGAAAGGGGCAGCCCTCTGCCCGGGGTTGCCTGGGCCTGTCAGAACAGCCGGGTCACAGAGAGTGGGCTCTAGCATGAAAGTGTTCTGGTCTGAGTATCTGGAGTCACTTCCTGGTTGCAGACCTTGGAGAGAATACCTCACCTCTGTTAAGCCTCAGTTTCTCACCTATATGGTGTGCCCACAATGGTGCTGACCCCAGAGGGTTGTTCTAAGACTTAAATGAGATGTGGGGCACAAAGGTGCAAGCCTGGGGCGTCATAAAAGCTCCACGACTGTTACCTACAATGATGGGGACCAGGATGAGGGACAAGCAAACAGCCCTCGCCTCTCCACCGCACCTGAGCCGGTGAATCTGTCAGATTGGCGAGGCATAAGCCAGGCCAGGCAATGGCCTTGTGGATACAGAGGGACGTGGCTCTGCTACCCTGAGAAAGTCCCTCCTTCGGGAAGGAAGTGTCAGTGTCGCGTGGCGATGACGACGCCCATGCCAGGTGGGGCGGCGGGGGGTGGAGGAGAGACGGGTGAGAGGGCAGACAGGGAGGGTCACCTGTGTGCTTGGTGCCGATGTGCGCCTTTATCTCCGTCTCCTCCATGGTGACGAAGTCGCAGGCCGTACAGCAGATGGAAAACATCCACTGCTCCTTGTCCACGTGGAGTGACATGTGGCTGACAAACTGGACGTTGAGCTCCGTCTCAAATCCGCACACGTGACAGCTGTACGGGACGAGAGAAGAGTGAGCTTCTAAATGGAGGCCACCCAGTTGCACGCGGTACACTCCGAAATCTGGACCTTGACACGTGTTTTCCTCCCACCCAAAGGCTTTGCATTAGGAAATTCTTCCACTTTCTGGGACACCTCTGAAGTGGTCACTGTGCCAGACAGACTAAGTGCCAGCATAATGTAACAATCCCATTCATGCTATAACTATGCTAAATAATCATAAAGTTAATTAAAAATTACAGATTCCAGATGCTGTACATTAACCTAACTGATTCCTTCGGGCAAAGAGATGCGGGGCAGCCTTGCCAAGATATCAGCAGAGCTGGTGCACTGATAAACTCGGGCAGGATTCGATAGCAAGCCTGAAAACTCGGGATTTTATAGCAAACAAACCAAATTTTTTTTTTTTTTTTGTATGTGGGCCTCTCACTGTTGTGGCCTCTCCCGTTGCGGAGCACAGGCTCCAGACACGCAGGCCCAGCGGCCATGGCTCACAGGCCCAGCCTTTCCGTGGCATGTGGGATCTTCCCAGACCGGGGCACGAACCCGTGTCCCCTGCATCGGCAGGCGGACTCCCAACCACTGCGCCACCAGGGAAGCCCCCAAACCAAATATTGATTCACGGTTGAATATGGAAGAGAAACATACCATTCCAGGTACTAAAGGTTAGCACAGCCAGGGGAAAGTGTGCAATACTTCCAGGGCTATTCCCTCAGGGTTCTCAGATCCATTTCTCCTTAGGATAATTCTCAGGAAGCAGCGAGGTGCTCAGTGACAAAGGTGGGAGCTTCCCAGCTGCCCAGACCTCACAGCTCATCACCCCTGAGCCCTGCCACTCCCTGGACTCCGCTCCACAAAGCCTCCTCTAAGACCTCCACCCTTTTAATGAACTCTCCCAGGGCCACCCAAGCCAGGAAGGAGTCAGTGCAACACAGGGTTCAATCCAAGCAAAGCCAATATTAAAAGGAAGCTCAGCCCTGTGACTGAGAAAAGACACTTGTGTGCCCTAGCAGATGGGCAGGGAGTGTTCGAGAAAGTCTGGGCAGCCTGGACCAGCAGGTTCCACCGGCGGCTCACCTGTAATAATAAGGGTGCTTCTTCCCATCACTGCCTTCAGAGGTGACGGCGCTGACGATGTCCTCGGTGTCCGTACTCACCAGCTTCACCGAATGGACGGTCAGGTGCTGGTTCAGGTTTGCCCGGCACTTAGCAGCATAGGGGCACAAGTGGCATTTGTATTTTCTTTCCTCTGGGGGAGGAGGGACAGGAAAAAACCCAAACCGCTCTCAGAGATGAAATCCCAACACCTTGCAAGAGACCACTTAAGGGTATCACGGATAGGAGGGGACAAAGGGAACACTTTGGAACTTTAAATATCTAAAAAGTCTTCACACGGCAGGTCGCTTCTACTTTCAGACTTTCAAAGATGAAAGAAAGTTCTGCGGCAACTGGACCATCTGCTTTTTCCTGGATACCTACAGGCCCCTCTTCCTGATAACGTGAGCTCCATGCAGGCTACAAGAATATTGCGTGTGTGTGTGTGTGTGTGTGTGTGTGTGTGTGTGTGTGTGTCCAAGCCCCGACATGTGTCAGTCCAGGGTGGGTGCTGAGCTGAGGAAGGGGATGTGGATCAGCCTTCCCAGGACTGGTGTGTAAGAGAAGCCCCATCTTTTTTCCTAAGCTCCAGGCCTGAGTTAGCCAAGAAATAAACACTAATGAAATTAAAGGGACTCAGATGAAATAACTTAATTGGAAATGTTCATGCTACATAAATAAAATAAAAAAAAACTTTAGTTGATTTCTTAATAGAAACCCTTTCATAAAACTGACGATGTTTCCGGGCTGTTTCCAGAGTGGCATTCAGAATTCATTTGATTAATTAAGGCAATTAAAGGAGCAGGCTTTGCTTTTAGGTACAGATCAAGGTAACAGATGGTAGCAGAGGAAAGAAAGAACAACTTCCTTTCCTGTCCTTCTGTGAATTTGTAATAGTGGGCTCACCTTAAAGAAAATACCTGTCGTATCTACTTCATGGGAAACTGTGGAAAACAATTTGTCTGCAACAAAATGTAAGGCATCATTATTATTACAGGTGGTCCCCAGCATCTGAGGCGCTGGTGGCCCAGGCTTCGTGGGGCTGGGAAGGAGCCCTACAGTACGGATAGAAGAGAGTCTTTTCTTTAGAATTTGTGCATTTGTATTAATAAGTGAGGTTGTTAAGTTTTGGTATTAAGGTTATGATTTCTTCATAAAGTGAATTGTTGAGCTTTCTATCTTTTTCTATCATTTGGAAAAGTTTAATAATATCAGAATTTCCTAGTCTCAACAAGTTAAAAAGAACCCAGCTGGGAAAGTTTCTGGACCTGATGCTTTTATTAATAGTATCTCCATCATCTTTACAAATTCCCCTTTGGTGACTGATTTACTTAAGTACCACCACCTCCCCCCGACCCAGCTTGGGTCAATTTGGAAATTTTGCTTAAATTATCTATGTCTTATAAAGTTTTCAGTTTTTTTTTTTTTTTTGCCATAGAGTTGCCCTTATTCTCCAATAATTCTTTAACAGCATCTGTATTAAGAATAAGGCTTCCCAACCTAAATGTCCATCAACAGGTGAATGGATAAAGAAGATGTGATACATATATTCAATGGAATACTACTCAGCCATAAAAAAGAATGAAATCTTGCCATTTGCAGCCACATGGGTGGACTTGGAGGACATTATGCTTAGTGAAATAAGTCAGACAGAGAAAGACAAATACTGTATGATATCACTTATATGTGGACTCTAAAAAATACAACAAACTAGTGAATATATCAGAAAAGAAGCAGGCTCACAGATATAGAGAACAAAGTAGTGGTTACCAGTGTGGGCAGGGAGGGGCAATACGGGGAGGGGGAGGGGGAGGTGCAAGCTGCTGGGTGTAAGATGGGCTCAGGGATGTATTGTACAGCACAAGGAATAGAGCCAATATTTGGTAATAACTGTAAATGGAAAGTAATCTTTAAACATTGTATAAGAAAAGAATTAGGCTTCCTTTTTCATTGCTAATTTTGAATATATCTGCCTCCTTTTCCTTTCTTAATCAGACTTAAAGGGATTTATCTATTTTATGGTCTTCTTCCTAGATTTTGTTCTTCTACTAATTCTTTAAGATGAATGCCAAGTTCCTTTATTTTTGTTTTTCTTCCCTTCTAATTAAAACGTTTAAGTCTATAAATGTCCCGTGGACCAGAGCTCTAGCTATTCGTTCTAGGTTAAGGATGAATGTTCCCCTTTCATTCCTCCTAGATGTCTGGAATTTGTGATCCTTTCCTTTGATCCAATTAGGTAGGACATTTTATGGATCCTTGGTTATTTTAAATTTCATTTAAGTATGCTCAAAGAATGTGGCTTATAGAACCTCTACTTTTTTTTAACATGTGAAAGTTTTCTTTGTGGTTAAGTATATGACTAAATTTTGTCTTTAGTGGTTTAATAGTTAAGATTAAAAATATTTAAACTATATATATAAAAAAGAGAAATTAATCTTGCCATACTAATACTATCTTGCCTTTTTAAATTTTGTGTGAGATACAAAACTTTTATTTTCTTTACCATTTTGTTTTGTGTTTCCTGTAAATCAGACATATTTGAATTTTTAACAAGGCTGATCTACAGTGTAAAAATTGAAATAGTGCATTTTTTATTTTCCATCTTGCTTTTTGTTTGCTATTGATTTTACCTCACTTCTTATTGCCCTTGCTTATTACTGCTGCATTGATTAAGTTACTATTTATTCGGGTTTCCGCTTCCCAACACTCAGAATCAACCATATTTCTCCATTATTATATGTAAATAAAGACAGAGACTGTTTCTCCACCAAGGTGTTCTCTTCCCCTGTGCTTCCACCTAGCGCAATGAGATGAATCCAATAAGATGGGGTGCAGCCCCATGCCCTGCACCCTCAAGGTGACAATAGTAAACTCCTTAGGGTTGAGCAATGTTACCTGAACACACCTAAAAATGTCTATCTTTTCTCATCAGTCCTCCTCGAACTCAATGGATCCTTTCAATACAAATAAAAAACACTTTCCAGAGCCTTATTTGAACATGCCAGGTAAAATGGCTTGAAAAGGTCCGGATAAAAACATTTCTACCGCTTCCTGGTTTAATTCTCTTAGAGACACAGCTTCCTGATCATGGAGAAGCTGGCGGTCCAGCGGGGGAAGGCCTGGCAGGGAGACCCTGACTCACCTGTGTGCAGAGACAGATGTCGGGACAATGTCTGCTGTCGGCCAAATACTTTCCCACACACGTCACAGGGAAAAAGCTGGTCGTTGAATTTCCAAGAGGGCAACCCATTTCCTGCCTCGAGGACTATCTTTTCTGTTTCTGGGCCAAAAGAACAAAGCAGCATGAGGACTAAACAAGGCAACGTGAACACATTTCAGTTCAGTCAACATTCAGGACTTAAGCAAAGACTTCCTCCTGAAGAATGTGGCTGGTAAACTGCAAGTATCGATAAGTCCAAGTAACCTCTGGTCTTCACGCTCAGCTCCTGTCTCTAAGAAGGCCTTTCTTGAAAGCTGTGGTGGCACATGGATTCCAATTTTAGTCAAGTCTCCCATGGTTTCTCTCCTTCCTCACTAAAGGTTAGTGGACCTAACCCTCCAGCAGGTTGACAGCTTGGTTTAGCACTGTGCTCAGTATACAGTTGGCACTCCATAAATAGGTGCTGAATGAGTGAATGGCTGAGTTGCATGTTGAAATTCCATAAATGCAGACTCTCGCCACCAGACAGTAAATCAAGAGGGCCAAAGCTCAGATTCTGATGTAAAAATAGATGGTTCCAACTCTTGAAAGGAAATACACTTTCACTGCCCTTTATGAAAACAGGCTTTGCCCTATATTCTGGGTTGTGCAGAATCCTTAATGAGGAACTTAATGTTACACAGACTCAGGGGTGACAACTGCATACTGCTGGCTATGGTCTGAATGTGTGTATCCCCCTGAATTCATATATCGAGACCCTAGTGCTCAAGGCTGTGGTTTTTAGAGGTCGGGTCTCTGTGAGGTAATTAGGTCATGAGGGTGGATCCTCATGAGTGGAATTAGTGCCCTTAAAAAAGAGGCCTCATAGGGCTCCCTAGCCCCTTTGCCACGTGAGGACACAGCAAGATGTAGGCAGTTTGTGTCCTGGAAGAGGGTCCTCACCTGACCATGCTGGCACTCTGATCTAGGGCTTCCAGCCTCTAGAACTGTGGGCAATACATTTTTGTTGTTTACAAGCTACCCAGTCTGTGGTATTTCGTTACAGCAGCCTGAACGGACTCAGACACTACTCCACATAAAACTCCCTAATGCAAGAGTACACAACCAGAATTTCCCCCAAAGTCTTATCATATTAGGGAAAATGACGAGAACCACAAGGTCTCCTGTACCTAATTCACAGCCATGAATGACCTAAGTGGGCGTTAATACCTTCTCCTGTCATCTTAAAAAGTTTTTATTTTCTTGTCATCATTCATTGAGTTACCTTTAATTTTCTCATCCATATTTCTTCTCACTGAACTGTAATGGATTCTACAAACATTCCCTCTACAGTAAGATGAGAGAGATGACAGAGTACCAAAAAGAGGGAAGGTGACACTTCCACGAGGACACTTGTCTGGGCCACTAATAGGGCTTTTGGCCTCAACTCTGAAGAGCAAGACAAATAAGTTACTGAGTCCATATCTTGTCCTTTACCTCAGTAAATTCTTGTGAATGTTCCTACAGCACAGTAGTGCTTTATAGAACTGGATACCACATGGAAAGAATTTTTCATAAAAACCAAGCAGATGAAAACATTCAGACCACTGGGCAGAGACGGCATCAGAACAAAGAACTTGATTTCACACAATTTGGTTAAAACTGCTTCCCATATACAAATACAGGCTTCCACCTGGATCTGGGTGAGTCAACTGGATCAATTTTCATTTGAATTCAGACTTGCCAGATAGTGTGATCTCAGGAAAGAAGTAAATACGAATGTATGTTTGGAACAGGGCGGGGGATTGATGGTGAAATTGCAACAATGTTTGCTGTGAGGCACCTGCCAGCAATCCTAACACTGATAAGGCACATTTATTGATTTACCTGTGTTTGTTAAACGTAGCTTTTTGGGCCTCAGAGAGAAGAGCTAGTCTTCTTATTAGAGTAGGAATGTGTGACTACAAACCTCTTCAGGGGAAGGGGCGGAATTTTGGGGGAAGGAAGGTGAAAAGGGAGGTACAGGGCTCTGAGATGTGTGGACAGGAACCACTCTCAGACGACCGCCCTTGAGTCCAAGCCATGGGCGTTTCCACCGCATGGCGCAAGAGGGTATTTTAGCAGCTCCTTTGAAGTGTGTAATCAAAACAGTGCTTCAAAGGTGGATGATAGTAATAATTATAAGGAGAGATCAAGAGGATACAGGGTCTTCCAATACATTCACAACAAGAATGAACTAATTGGGTCACAGACTGAACAAGTAGATGCAATTAAAAAGAAAGACATCTCTTAATAATGTTAGTCACACGCCTGAGACATTGAATCATCATGAAAAGTCCAATTCCCTCCATTGGCCTAGAAAATGGTTAGAACTATGAAGGCTGTGCTGCGGGCAAGCAGAAGGCCCACCTGCAGCCACGGAAGCAGGAGAGGCACCACGGGGGCGGCCAGGCTTGGTCAGCCACACCCCTGGGGCCTGGACCCCAAGCCTCATCCCGCTTGCTGTCTGCATTTGCTACGGCCGCCCGTTGTCATTTCACACGCAGGAGCAAGGCAACCCGGCCATAGGAGCCTCATCCCAGAACATGACCTTGAAATCACAGCGGGGTGAGGCTGGAGGTGGAGGTGCAGGGGCGAGAGGGGAATTATTACTTTGCCTAAACAAGTACTAAAGTAAAAGGCCTGCTCTTCTTTTCCCAGAGCTGAAATGGAGCTCAGCAGATGCTACGTTCTCCCACATTTCCTGGAGATGGTGTCAGCCACATGCCATGGGAGAAAAACACAGAATTTTTTGATTCTTCCTGTCTCTGTGTATGTACCACCAAAAGCTGTCCATCTGGTTCCAGAGTGATATCTGAACGTGATGTACACCCAGCAAGGCCAGGCTTCAGAACGACCACAGCCTGCCTTCTGGAAGCTGGACTGGCCCCATCACCGTGGAGGGCTGCCAGCTGGGACACCGGCTCTTCAGGAAGCATTCTGGAAGACAGCAGCGCACTCTGTCTGCAGCTCTTGAGGATCGAAAGTTGCCAAAAACATTGAAAACTATTTAAATTGTGAACCTATTGATAAATGTTTATAAAAACGGATGCGTAGGTCTGTACTCATCTCTACGCGTTAGCAATACAGACTAACCCTACATTAAGCAAATGACTGCGCGGACAGTGGCGAGTGTCCCCAGGGTGTGCATCTTAAAGCTCAATTCATAGTCACAGGTACTGTGCTCCATCTCCTTCTCGGAGGAACCGAATGAATTGGCCTGGTTACCTCTGCGGTCACATGCTACAGGTTTAACAAAAAGATATCACGATTTGATTTGTGTGTGTGTGGACACTGTGAAAGCTAAAATTGCCATATTTTAATGTAAAGTGTTCCCGTTCTTTGATTTTTGATAAACTTTGGAAACCAAAAAGTAAAAACAACAACAAAAAACCACAAAGACCTCAAAAATCTTTCTGGAATCCCCCTGCCGTAACTGAGTCATCATCACTCACCAGGACTGTTGCAAAAGCCTCCTAAAGAGCTTCATGGGTACCATTCCAACAGCCCCTCTCTCCATTCCAACAGCCCCTCCTCACGGGTTCCAGAATGATCTTTCCGAGGTCCAGATCAGGTTATGTCTCGTCCTGTGTTCCAATGGCTTCCCCAGGCCAAACTCCTGTGCATGGATCCTGAGGTCCCTCATACTCTCCTCCAACCGTCTCCCCCCTTCAGCTCCCACTTCACCTCCCACCATCCAAGGGCTCCACGGAGTGAGCGACTTGCCTTTTCGGGAACAAGCTAGTACCTTTGGAGACATCAGTGCTTGTGAACCAACTATGCCCCCCCGCCAGCAGCTACTCCCCACCTTGACACCTCTTTCTGCACACAAGCTCCAGCTCATTTTCAAGCGCTATCTCAGACTGCATCTGCTCGGTAAAGCCTTCCCCAGTTCCCCAGGTAATGAGTCATTTCCCCTTCTCTGTCCCAAAGCACTTTTATGAATACTCTATTGCACCACTTTACCTGATATATTATTTATTTACATATCTTCTATATTATATGCTTTTTTTTTTTTTTTGCGGTACACAGGCCTCTCACTGTTGTGGCCTCTCCCGTGGCGGAGCACAGGCACCGGACATGCAGGCTCAGCGGCCATGTCTCACGGGCCCAGCCACTCCGCGGCATGTGGGATCTTCCCGGACCGGGGCACAAACGTGTGTCTCCTGCATTGGCAGGCGGACTCTCAACCACTGCGCCACCAGGGAAGCCCTATATGCATCTTTTTAATACAGAGTACCCAGCAAGTCCAACATGCGGCGGTGCTCAGTAACGATGTTCGCTGGCCTCCTCTCCCTGTTCGAAGGTGAGTCATAGAAGGAGGGGGTTCTGCAGGATTTATTTGTGCATCCTCGGCATGGGCACAGTGCCTGATACATAGCAGGTGGGTAGTAGATAGTTGTTGAAGAAATGAATGACTGAATGAAAGGATCCAAGTGAGGCAGGGAATGAACATTATTCTTATAGTGGGAAAGACTGAGCCCTGGAAATACCATTAGTTAAGGCTAGTGGCCAATTCAGGGTGAAAAATAAGGCTACTTGTCTTTTGAATGGTGTCTTAACTCAACCCAAGAGCCGAGATTTAATGATTTTATTAGTGGAAATGTTTGCAGTCCTGAGCCATATCCCAGAGGTCCTCTGTCCTTACTTTTTCCCAATAACAAGCCACAGGATTATTCTCTTCAAGACAAATTCTGTGGCAGATGCTGTTTTTTCGTTAACCCAATAGTTATTCTCAACTTTCCTTCTCCCCTGTCTATTCCCACTGTACCGGCAGCTGGGGTGGTCATGTGCTAAAATTCTGGCCAATGAGAAGGCTTTTGCTTTCCTGACAAAGAGAAAGGTAGGCTTGGTGTTGGCCCTCTTCTCTCTTTTTCTTGCCTTGATCACAGAGGAAATGCCTGGGATTATGGAAGCCATTTTGTGCATATGAGACCTGAGGATGAAAACCAACCTGCCAAGGATGGAGGAAGGGAAAGATGGGAAAAGTCTGGGTCCTTGATGGCATCTTCCAGTAGCTGAAAAAATGGCACAAACTACCACTCTGGACTTACTTCTTATGTGAGGAAAATAACCCCCTGTTTGTTTCAGCCACTGTTAGTTGGGTTTTCTCTAACTTATGACGTTCTTAATTGAAACCCCTCCTATGGTTACTCTTGGTCTTGGGACTTTGGAAGTTAGGTCTGGCCTTTGACAAGCTTTATTCCAAAACACCTGCACCCTGTGAAGAACTCTCCATGTTCACTGTCAACAACAATAAGTTTACAGACATCTGAGCTCATTTCCATCTTAATTGTCTTCTTCTGCTCAAAAAACTTAAAAAGTTTCTTTTAAATTATTAAGGAATATGCTTTTTAAAAACTTCTTATTGAAGCATAACACATCACAGAAAAATTCACATAACACTAACTCCTTTTCAATCAGTCCAAAGTCACGAAAAATTCTGGAATATAGGTATTATTTTTTAAAATTCGCTCTTCTTCATCTTTATTCCCATATCCTTTAATATTTGTTTCATTATCTTAAAAAGATGTAAATGATTTTCTTCATTTCTTTTATAGCAAAATACTTATTTAATGATTATATATTTTTTATACAGTGTCTCAGAGGATTCTGTCTCCTACAAAGCATTTTATTTCCCTTTATCCTCTTATACACTGATTCCTGAGATAACCATAAATTGTTCCCATAAGTTCCTGGCTACTTGGTACTATTTCATTAGATGTTTCTCTCTCTACTTTTCCACTCACGGTCTTTGCTTTGAATGCCATTTGGGTCTTTGCCTCTTCCTTAAATAAATTTTGTTTTAAATGAAGTAAATAGGCGTGCAGGAGCAAGCACTTTTTTTTTTTTTTTTTTTTTTTTTTTGCTGGTACGAGGACCTCTCACTGTTGTGGCCTCTCCCATTGCAGAGCACAGGCTCCGGACGCGCAGGCTCAGCGGCCATGGCTTACGGGCCCAGCTGCTCCGCGGCATGTGGGATCTTCCTGGACCAGGGCACGAACCCACGTCCCCTGCATCAGCAGGCGGACTCTCAACCACTGCGCCACCAGGGAAGCCCCAGGAGCAAGCACTTTTATCCCCTACAGTACAGTCGGGAATATGGGAACAGGGCATTTGGAAAGTCACCTCATTTTAGTGGTCCCAATGCAAGGCTCTTAGCTCCTCCCCTTTTTGGTGAACTGAGGCCCCTCATTCATAATGGTGAGGCCCAATAGCCAAGAGACAGGATGCCAAACTCCTCTTGTGACCTAGTCATCCAAGGGGAAAGGTCTCATTTCATGCACAGATCCTGGGAAGATGAAGCCTATCCATCAAGTATTCCTCCAAGAACTTCCATGAAAGAAACCCATCTGGTACTTTGCGGAGGGAGCTCCATCAAACTCTACATGACAGAACATTGGATCCAGTAGAGGACTCAACTTCTTTTGAATCCAACTCCTTCATTTCCATAAGGATGAAACCCAGGTATAAAATTCCAGGACCTCTTCCACCTCAGTGCACCCCACAACTTGTACAGGGTTGAATAACAGAATCAAGGTTTCCAGAGTCACTAAGGCTCCCTCCTGCCCCAAACCTGAGTTCAGGGAGGAACCTGAAGGATCGTCTTGTTCAATGTTCTCTTCCTACATATAAGGAAACCGAGACCCAGAGGACTGAATTGATTGCCCAGGTAACCTGGCTAGTGACGCTGGGAGAGGAGAGAGCAGACCATGGGTCTCACTGAAGCTCCTCCAAGCCATATGGGATCACTGCCAAAGGTGACCACAAACAAGGAAGGGACTTTTCTTTCTCCTCTTGTGTTTTGGCCCTGAGTTTAATTTCTTGGTTACAAGTGGACATGTGTAGATTTAGCAACAATTCACAGACACTAGGATTTCTTTCCGTCTCTCTTCTTGAAGGTGTCAGCCTAGAGTATTTCCAGCCACAGAGAAATTAGAAACTGTAATATGTCATGAAGTAGAATAAAGAAGGAACAAGAGGAAGATCAAATGGGAAAATCCTAAAAGCCAAGCTCCTCTGAGGTAAACTAGTTATTACTATAGAAAGTTCCCTTGGGCCTTTCATTGACATTTGGGGAACATTTCTGTTAAACAAACAAACAAACAAAATGAGGGGCAAAGGAAAGGACTTTAATTTGCTTTTTCCAGTTTTAACATCTTTTAGCTCCCTGACTGGTGTATCATCTGGCTTTGTCGCTGTGTTTTACTGTGTGAGAAAATCCCTGTATCTCCTGCCAAAATAATCCTCTCAAAGAATCATCTCTCAACCTGACTTTGGCAAGAGAAATGTGGAGAGAGAAGGCTTTATTTGGTTAAAGCCATAAGCAAAAGATTGGCCAAAATGTGACCTCAACACATAAATAACTGTCCAGATTGACTAAATCTGCATCAGCTGCTCAATGAGGAAGAGGGTCTGGGGCCACATGGGTTTTCCATTATGACAGATGGTATTTTGAGTCTTTCTTTCTTTCATCATCAAGCCTGGAGAGTTTCGAGGCATATCGCAAATGAACTTCTGAAACCCTCGGCATTTAGAGTCAGTACTCTTCTATAGGGTTAAAACCTATCCAATCATCATTTCCAGGCAGGGAATGTGATTTTTCTGGTTAGTCCTTTCCCTGCTGGCTCTATCCTTTGGTTTCAGGGGCTTAAGACAAGCTGCCGCCCTCTGAGGGCTGCTTGTGAGTTAAGGAGTCAGCTGTGGTTTAAGACTCTTTGGGGGTTAATATCTTTGCTCTAGTGTTTGCGGTTCTATATCCTTTACAAACTCCTTTTCTTTTTAAGAGTCACTTCAACTTAGGGTAATATGGCAGGTCCTAACACAACTATTAGGTTCCCTATGACCACCTCTCTGCAGGTCTTAGCACAACCAAATTCCCCTTTAAAGACCATTCCAAACACTCTGCCAAAATATAGGATTTTCTGCTGGTTAAGATGTCAGATCAAGGAACAGCTAAGATAGCAGAATTTAGTAAGAGTCAATCTGTGCTCAATTAAAAAGAGTGGGTAGAGAGTTTTAGGCATAAAAGAGTTCACAGCCTTGATCTTTTTTGGCCTCATTTCAAACTTTAATGCTTAACAAACTTAAGCATGAAAGTCCATGCATAGGTCCAAGAAGTATTTCTCCAAAAATTTTCATGACATAAATCCATCTGGTGGAATTTGGGAGGGAACTCTATTAAACTCTACTGGACAGAACACTGGATCCAGGAGAGGACTCATCTTTCTTTAACCCTAACTGCTTCCTTTCCATGAAGATGAAACCAAGGTATAAAATTCGAGGACCTCTCTCACCGCAATGCACCCCACAACTTAAAACTTACACAGGGTTGAGTAACAGAATCAAGGTCTCCAGAGTAACTACAGCTCCATCCTGCCCCAAACCTCACTTCAGGGAGGAACCTTAACAATTATCTTGTTCAATGTTCTCTTCTTATTCAGTACATATAAGGAAGCCAAGGTCCAGAGAATGGAAGTAACTGCCCCACAGTCTCACTCAAGCTCCTCTCAACCATAAGACTTACGCCAATGTCTGTAACCAACATGGGTTTGTGGAATTGGTTATTAGTAAACATCCTGGGATCAACTTCGAAAAGTCTTATGGCATTTTTTGCATAATTCTGGGCAAGAGTTAGCCTCAACGAGTCCTTACTAATGGACTTTTAATTTGGTAAAGAACCATAAGTGTTTTCTACACCTGTTTTTTTTCATTTAAAATCAATAGAAGTAAACAGAACCTGGATTCCTCTGGTAATGGAAAATGGCTAGGACTTGGTACCCCTAATTCCAGTGAGGCTGATCACATGAGCATCTTAGGGAACTTCTCTAAGCATCCAAACAGAGAGAGTCACTGGCAGAATTTAGCCAATACATGTCTGTCATCTTTGTATAACTTCAACTTAACAAGAAATCCATTGGGAATTTGGATGTTGCTTCTATATTTTCCCTCTACGTGTATTTCCAAGATCAGTGGACCTTCAATAAATGCTTACCGAATAAATGAGACAGTCACATCACCAAGATCATGATTGGTGAACTAAATGGCAACCAAATTTTACATTGCAACAGGGAAGCAAACTGACAGTATTGATTCAGGAGTGACATCTATGGGGCTTTGGTTATTATCTTGCCACTTACATAGACCAGTAACCACTTCTCTTCTTAATGATGATGGTAAGATTTAAAGTCTTAGCAAATGCCCTCAGAATGTCCCAATGTTGAGAACATTTATAAATCTTTGTTAGAAAACCATTAGGCCTGGGAGCTGTGTCATTCCTATGTCTTTGTGGCAGACACTGCTGACTACTTACTCAATATCCAACAGAGTGACAAATTTTTTCTTTAGGGTAGCACTGTGCCTTGTTAAAAATCATGCACTTCCATTCCCAACTTCCACTGCTGTTAGGGTCTTGCCCTGAAACATAGTTCTGGCCAATGAGATTCACCCAATTTGGGCAGCATATCTCCATTATGCAAAACAATATCAGAGCTTCTTAAAAGTATATTAAGGATTTAAGTTTAATTAGGTTCCATTTGTTTATTTTTGTTTTAATTTTCATTATTCTAGGAGGTGGGTCAAAAAAGATGTTGCTGTGATTTATGTCAAAGAGTGCTCAGCCTATGTTTTCCTCTAAGAGTTTTATAGTGTCTGGTCTTACATTTAGGTCTTTAATCCATTTTGAATTTATTTTTGTGTATGGTGTTAGGGAGTGTTCTAATTTCATTCTTTTACACGTAGCTGTCCAGTTTTCCCCAGTGCCACTCATTGAAGAGGCTGTCTTTGCTCCATTGTATATTCTGACCTCCTTTGTCATACATTAGGTGACCATAGGTGTGTGGGTTTATCTCTGGGCTTTCTATCCTGTTCCACTGATCTATATTTATGTTTTTGTGCCAGTACCATACTGTCTGGATTACTGTAGCTTTGTAGTATAGTCTGAAGTCAGGGAGGCCTGATTCCTCCAGCTCCTTTTTTTTTTCTCAAGATTGCTTTTGCTATTTGAGGTCTTTTGTGTTTCCATATAAACTGTAAAATTTTTTGTTCTAGTTCTGTGAAAAATGCCACTGGTAATTTGATACAGATTGCACTGAATCTGTAGATTGCTTTGGGTAGTATAGTCATTTTCACAATATTGATTCTTCCAATCCAAGTACATAGTATATCTCTCCACCTGTTTGTGTCATCTTTGATTTCTTTCATCAGTATCTTATAATCTTCTGCATACAGGTCTTTTGCCTCCTTAGGTAGGTTTATTCCTAGGTATTTTATTCTTTTTGATGTAATGGTAAATGAGATTGTTTCCTTAATTTCTCTTTCTGATCTTTCATTGTTAGTGTATAGGAATGCAAGAGATTTCTGTGTATTAATTTTGTATCCTACAACTTTACCAAATTCATCAATTAGCTCTAGTAGTTTTCTGGTGGCATCTTTAGGATTTTCTATGTATAGCATCATGTCATCTGCAAACAGTGACAGTTTTACTTCTTCTTTGCCAATTTGGATTCCATTTAGACAACCTTCAGAATGGGAGAAAATATTTGCAAACGAAGCAACTGACAAAGGATTAATCTCCAAAATATACAAGAAGCTCATACAGCTCAATATCAAAAAAACAAACAAACCAATCAAAAAATGGGCAGAAGACCTAAATAGACATTTCTCCAAAGAAGACATACAGATGGCCAACAAACACATGAAAGAATGCTCAACATAATTAATCATTAGAGAAATGCAAATCAAAACTACAATGAGGTACCACCTCACACCGGTCAGAATGGCCATCATCAAAAATTCTACAAACAATAAATGCTGGAGAGGGTGTGGAGAAAAGGGAACCCTCTTGCACTGTTGGTGGGAATGTAAATTGATACAGCCACTCTGGAAAACAGTAAGGAGGTTCCTTAAAAAACTAAAAATAGAACTTCCATATGACCCAGCAATCCCACTACTGATCATATACCCTGAGAAAACCATAATTCAAAAAAACACATGCACCCCAATGTTCATTGCAGCACTATTTACAATAGCCAGGACATGGAAGCAACCTAAATGCCCATCAACAGACGAATGGATAAAGAAGATGTGGTACATATATACAATGGAATATTACTCAGCCATAAAAAGGAATGAAATTGGGTCATTTGTAGAGACATGGATGGACCTAGGGAGTGTCATATAGACTGAACTAAGTCAGAAAGAGAAAAGCAAGTATCGTATAAAAACGCATATATGTGGAATCTAGAAAAATGGTATAGATGATTTTATTTGCAAAGCAGAAATAGAGACAAAGACATAGAGAACAAATGTATGGATACCAAGGGGGAAAGGGCTGGGGAGGGAGGAATTGGGAGACTGGGATTGACACATATACATTATTGATACTATATATAAAATAGACAACTGATGGGAACACACTGTACAGCACAGGGAACTCTACCTAATGCACTGTGATAACCTAAATGGGAGGGACATTCAGAAGGGAGGGGATATCTGTATATGTATGGCTGATTCATTTTGTTGTGCAGTGGAGGCTAACACAACATTGTAAAGCAACCATACTCCAATAAAAATTAATTTAAAAAAGTATATTAAGGAGATAATGAATAATTAAAACCATAGGCTACAGGTACAGAGGATTTACTATTGTGCCAGGCACTCTATTATGCATGTACACATATTATATTGAAACGTATAACGGCACTATGGTTAGATACTATTGTTACCATTCCCATTTTACAAAAAAAGACGTATCAGGCTCAGGGAGGTTGAACAATGAATTCAAGGTCACACAACTGGTAAGTGACAGTCTATCCCAAGCCCAAGTGTGACTCCAAAGCCCAAACCCTTAACCATTAGTTACATGATACTACTGTATAAGATCAAGGAAGAAAATCCAAGGGTTCTGCTTTATCTCACCAAAGACAAATTTATCTGCTACAATCTCGATTTGTTCCAATTTAAACTTTCCTATATTCACCAGCCATGAAGAAGAAGCATCCGTGATTGCATAAATTTAAAGGAGGCTTTACCGGGGTAACCCAAATGCTTACCCCAGGACCTAGATGGAGAGAGAATGGTGGAATTCGGAGCCCGCCAACTCCCTTCTCTTGCCTTATTCCTCTCGGGTCTCCTCCTAGGTCTTTACTGCTGATGGGTTGCTGGATATCAAAAATCTGAGCACCAGTTATGTAAATTTTAATTAAATCCTTTCAGGTCAGCTTTCATTGGTCCTAGAATAAGCCCCTCTAATAACTGTTAGTTCAACTTTTCCCAGCGAAGTAAAAGAACAGGCATTCAAGTGTGGAGCTACCCCATGACTGTATTAGGTGATGGTGAATCTTTAAATCAAAAAAATTTTCTGGGCCTCCCTGGTGGCGCAAGTGGTTAAGAGTCCGCCTGCCGATGCAGGGGATACGGGTTCGTGCCCCGGTCTGGGAGGATCCCATATGCCGCGGAGCGGCTGGGCCCGTGAGCCATGGCCGCTGGGCCTGCGCATCCGGAGCCTGTGCTCCGCAACGGGAGAGGCCACAACAGTGAGAGGCCCACATACCGCAAAAAGAAAAAAAAAAAAAAAAAAAAAAAAAAATTTTCTTCTACAAATTATTATAAAGTATGGGCACATATGAAAACACCTTGAGGGAAAACACTACCACTGCTTGGGCAAATGGGAGAATTCTCTCTTTTTGCCCTTGTAAATTGCTGAACTCTGTGCTCCATATTTATTTATTGAATAAAGGAGGGAATGAATAAACTAAACGAAAATCACCATTGTTAAAAAATTTAAACTTTATAAAATATTCTAGACTGTGAAAATTCAGACCTTCTAAACTAACTTCTAAAATACTAAAAATGTTAATATTCATTTACTTCTAATATTATATGATGGGCTATGCACCACACCTATAGAGTATTTTTAAAATATTTAATATGTTTCTTTTTAAATTCAAGTCACAGTCATTTCCAAATATTATTCAAGTAAGCCCCTAGGGATTCTGTAGTTCCCTTCACTGAATTGGAATCCACTGGTATTCTCAATTATTCTAGTTCTCTTTTCTTATGGACAAGCCTTGATCATATCATCCATTCCTTTAAAGATTTCTAAATTTCCTTAAAGCCCTTATCAGCTCCCAGACACTGCAGTATTCTTGAGTCACTACATCCAGTTTCAAAATTTCAGTCTTCTCTCTCTGCTTCCTAATCTATTGAATTCTGTGTTAACAGAAAATATAACTCTTCCAGTTTGCCTTTCTCTTGACCTTGGGTTTTAGCACATTATAAAATTTGCAATAGTTGATGGCAGATTTAACATTTGAAGGCAACACTCATCACAAATATTTTTCTCCTGGACCCAGAAATACTATCTATTTGATTAAGCAGAGCTGTATGTTTTTATATGATGAAGATTTCTGCCTGTTGGTTTCTTTAATTATTTTTCCCCAGGTAGGGCACACCAACATGGGTTTGGGACATACCTTGTTAATATTTTCCTATGAAAGTATGTCTGAATGATTGGCAATGCTGACAGTTTGTTAACAAGAATAATAAGTAACACAGCTGGCAAACATTTTATTTTTTAAATAAATAAAACAGGTCATCTCCACAATAATATTATTGTCAATTATTTGAATATCCATGTACTTTCTTTAATGGGGGAGAAACCTGTGGATTTAGATGTAGCTGAAAGAGGAATTATACATACAACCAGTTAAGGTTTACTTAGCACTTATGTTGTTCCAGGCACCATGGCTAAGTCCTTTACTTATATCATTTAATCCTCAAAGCAACACATTAAGGTTGGTCTCATTGTTATCCTTATTGTACCGATGAGAAAAATCAATGCTCAAGACGCTTAAGGAATCAGCCTGTTCTCACACAGCTGGTAAGAGGTGGAGCTGAGATCTGAACCCAGGATCCCCAACCTGGAAGAATACGTACACTGGCTTTCCTCATACTCCACGTAACACTCGGTGTGTCCATGGGATGCATCACCCCTTTTTTGTGAAGGATCTTTAATCTCTGTGTCAAAGTAGAAAAAGGCTGATAGCGGATTTTGGACTGGGTCCTAAGGAGGCCAAAGTTGTGTGTTTAATTTTTCTCTTTCCTAGATGGCAAGTGTCGCTGCATTTTATGGTTTCAGATGAAAGTACAACCTTATCAGCTGCCTTAAGCACACATGTCCCTGTTAAAGAACAGAATGTAGCTACAGCATGGAAGGTTTAATGTAAGTTTAATCCTACTCCAAACACATATCCTATGGACAAGAAGTCTGAAGAATTGAACTTGAATATGAAAGTTAAGGCATTAATATTATCAATATGACTAAATGAAAACTCGAAACCACTTCTATTTAATCATTTAAGGTTAGAGCAAGAAGAGGATTTTCAGCTTACAAACCAAAAACGCAAATATCCAGTAGCCTAAGGATGTGTTAAGGAATAGAAAATACTCAGTGATACAACTCCAAAGTAGCTGAGCGAGGGGAGGAGAAATCTAAAAAAAAAAAGATGTTTTCCTTCCATTTCAATTTTCAAACTGAAAAGGAAATCAAATAAATTAAATACAAAAATATCAATGCAATATTTTGGTTACAAATCAAAATAGAGAAAGATCAAATAATAAATTTGGAAGTGTGGAGGCACAACCTTAGTCCATAGTGGAAATGCAATATATTTTAACTATATGTCCTGTATTATTGTAGGTTGTATGTATGTATCTTCCTCATATATTGTGACTTGGTCATTTTTTTTTATTCTTTAATTAAATTTTTTTTTATTTGGTCATGCCACACGACATGTGGGATCTTAGTTCCCCAACCAGGGCTCGAACTTGTGCCCCCTGCATTGGAAGCATGGAGTCTTAATCACTGAACCTCCGGGGAAGTCCCTGACTTGGTCATCTTTGAAAGCATCTCTTCCTAGCTTCTCATTTTACATAGATCTTAAATATAATAGACAATCAATAAATATTGGTTGATTTGATTAAAATTTCACTAATTATAGGCAAAGGAGAGAAAAGCATTGATGCATGATATATGTAAATTAATGTAAACCACTTGCAAATAGATAAGTCTGAGAAGTCCTAGCCTGTCCCATGTTGTACCACTTCCTACCCCATAACAGAAAGTTACTACCTCAAACTATGATGATGGAGGTTCAACATTCTTTGGAGACTTCACCTCAGAAGAATCTTGGCCTCACCTTCTGTGAACCAGGGAGAACTGGGAGAAGGCTTCTATTACTGCTTCTAATTTATAGAGAACCTGAGGTGCGGGCCAGCTAATTGCCTGCCTAGAGTCATGCAGTAAAATCCAGATTGGGAGTGAACCAGTCTTGACTCAGTGCCCTCCTCACCTCCTCCCCCTGCCTCCCCACAGGCTGAAGTTCAGGTGCTTAATCACACTACCTACCAATGGCTTTGCATAACTAATCAGTCTTCAACCCGTACACTGTCCTATAGAACACGTACTACAGTGGAGAACAGATGTCACCATGATAATCTCATTTTCTATTTCCCAGTTTGGGCATACGCACATTTGTAACCTTAACGTTGCATGAACAAAGATTCTTGCATTTAATCTTGATATGGGAACTCACAAATGCTCCTCCCATCGGAATGCTGCCATATTCAGATTTCAACGGTGTACGAGCATATGATTTGCCTCAAGGTCCTGTCGGTGTTGTCTGAGATGAAAAGGTGGTCACAGTCTAATCTCACAGGACATAATGCCAGGTGAAACTCCTAGAGATCTACATTTCTCATTTAAAAAGCATACACATACCCCAAACCCATAAAGGCCAATGGGAAAGCTCTTTACCTGTCAAGACCCAATTCACAGAACTATTTCTACTGTTAAGGAAACCAGTAATATCTCCAGGAGAACAGAACACTGAAAAACGTCAAATCCCAAATACTGGTCTGGCGGGTAACCATGGGTAAAAAGCGAGTTTCCAAAGGCTTTCAAATGGAACGGCACACCTCTTTCCTCTTCCAAAGTAAAGGTTTAGCCAAAATGGCAAACTCTGATACCTAGACTAAGCCTACTCACCATCCGTGCGTGTCAAATGATGTCAGAATCACTGCTTATGGGGAGTGACTGCGTCTGCTTCTCTCTCTGTGTTATTTATAGATGACATAACCATATTACTTAGGCACCAGGATAATCAGAAGTATGCCCTTTTAACCCAATCATTTTTGCCCTAATTGATGGAATGTGGAAGAGCTAAATCTGATTTTGTTTTTTTTTAAAACTCAGTTTCCTCACTGGTCAAAGGATGACTCCCTGCTTTTTTTTTTTTTTTTTAGTTATTTATTTTTGCTGTGTTGGGTCTTTGTTTCTGTGTGAGGGCTTTCTCTAGTTGTGGCAAGTGGGGGCCACTCACCCGCGGTGCGCGGGCCTCTCACTATCGCGGCCTCTCTTGTTGTGGAGCACAGGCTCCAGATGCGCAGGCTCAGTAGTTGTGGCTCACGGGCCTAGCTGCTCCACGGCATGTGGGATCCTCCCAGACCAGGGCTCGAACCCGTGTCCCCTGCATTAGCAGGCAGATTCTCAACCACTGCGCCACCAGGGAAGCCCGCTAAATCTGATTTGACTAGGTTCATGTGTGTGGGGCAATGGGAACGATTGAAAGAAGGGAAGTGGAAGCAACTGTCATTCTTCTGAAATTCTTTGCTCTATCTGCTCAGCTAGAGTAGGGTGTCTTACACCACTGACTCCTCAACTAAGGCTTCTAATTCCCCTTCAGTGTAATTTGGAGCCAGTCAGCTACAAAGCATATGAAAAGATGTAAAAGAGAATTGGTTGTTGATTCTGGGCACCCACATATTTGGCCCACATGCTTAAATGATCATGTCTCTATGTGGAGATAAAAGGGCCTGCTGAATGCGGTAATAAGCTCCAGTGTGAACCACCCTGTGGGGCCTCAGTGTCTACCCTGTCAAAAGGGTCCTCTATATCCAATGTCCTCTTTATCTTGTTAAATCAAGAAGGATGTAACCATTTGATTCCACAGGGTAGAAACACTTGCCATTTGCAACCATGCAGGGAGGAGACTCTTACTTCGTTTCCCTACTTCAATTATCAGCTTGAAAGGAGGTTCTTTATCCTTTCAAGTGGAGGGCGGTTCAAGAATAAATGTTCCAAAAATAAATATGGATACACGCAGATATACAGATACATTTTCACTTGTCTGTGCATACAGTATCTCTGGAGGGATGCCCATGGAACTGGTACCACTGGTTGAGTGGCGGAGAAGGGGGAAGGCGGGGGAGAACAGGGAGAGGGCAGGAGCAGGGAGTGGTGAAGTGGTGGTGGGGACAAGGGTGGGGGGACACCTTATTTCATCACTGGCAAATCGAATTTCTAACCAACTGTGAACATTTTTTTTTTTTTTTGCGGTACGCGGGCCTCTCACTGCTGTGGCCCCTCCCGTTGTGGAGCACAGGCTCCGGACGCGCAGGCTCAGCGGCCATGGCTCACGGGCCCAGCCATTCCGCGGCATGTGGGATCTTCCCAGACCGGGGCACAATCCCATGTCCCCTGCATCGGCAGGTGGACTCCCAACCACTGCGCCACCAGGGAAGCCCCAACTGTGAACATTTAATATCATGTCTCCGTTTACCCTCTTAACACCTGGGCAGGAAATACGGCGGCAGCACCAATAATAAAATTTGCTGCTGAGAGCTAACAAGGCATCAGGCGCTCTGTAAAGTACCTGAAGTAAATTATATCTGGCTCCTCCCAACAGCCTCTGTGGTAGGTTCTGTCCCCTTTTCACAGATACTGAACCAAACCACGCATACTGGGGGTGTCCTCCCAAGTCAGAGCAAGGTCAAAAGGCAGGAACCGTGTAATGTTTTATCAAGAATTTTGGTCTCTTAGGGGCAGTGGCCCTGAGTCACACAATTCTGGGACCACATTTGCAACAATTATTAATCAATGGAATCCTTATATAATATCTCAAAACAAAACCCAAAGGCCTTAAGAGTCTCCCGCAAACAAACCATATCTGGCTCAAGCCACGGTGGGCTGGATATGATCTCTGTACTGGATAACAGAGACCCTATAGAACAAAGTACAGATCTTGCTCTTAAAGGTAAACTCTTTGCCTTTAGGTAAAATTATTGTGGAAAGCGTCACATTTGACCTTTACAGACACTCCGTCTGCTGCTTTGATATAATAATAGCCAGAGGATTAACTTTTTATCAAGTTACAACTGTTCACCTGGTGACTCACACGAGTCTTATGCTTCGTTCAAGTTGGCCAAGGAGAGGTTTGTGAAGTCCTTGAACTTTAAGAGATTCACAGCGGCTACCCCTGCCCCAAAATGCTGCATCACAGGGAAAGTTCTTTGTCCCCTTTTTCTCTGGAGCTTGTTCACCAGTAAGGCTATTAGCCCTTATTCTCACATGTTCCTTCTATGCGTTTCTGTTTCCTGTATTCATTTATTCTAAAAAGAAAGAGAAAAAGAGTGGAATCCTTCTGTTTGGAGGAAGCCACACTCTAGGGCTTGCTTCCTTAAGTCCTGAATAATTTTTTAAAGCATTATACTGTAATATGCTGAGTTTTAAGAGACCAAAACTTCTATGGCAGAAATGGAAATGATGTATTCTGGAAATCGTCGTCGTATTTTTTTTTTTTTTTTTTAGGGTTGGACATCATTAGCTGTTGTATATTCACACTGTTAAACCCACATGCCCTCTGAGTGCTTAAAGTTTTAGCCTGCCTAGTAAATATTTTGATGCAGGTCAGTCTAAATAACTTCCATTTCAGACTTCCCTGGTGGCACAGTCGTTAAGAATCCACCTGCCAATGCAGGGGACACGGGTTTGAGCCCTGGTCCAGGAAGATCCCACATGCCGCGGAGCAACTAAGCCTGTGGGCCACAGCTACTGAGCCTGCACTCTAGAGCCCACGAGCCACAACTACTGAGCCCAAGCACCTAGAGCCCGTGCTCTGCAACAAGAGAAGCCACCGCAATGAGAAGCCCACACACCACAATGAAGAGTAGCCCCCGCTCACTGCAACTAGAGAAAGTCCGTGTGTAGCAACAAAGACCCAACTCAGCCAAAAAACAAACAAACAAAAAAACTGAAAAACCTTAAAAAATAAATAACTTCCATTTCCATGGGATTGGGTGCAATTGTTTTCTTTACCATTTTCTGTTGATAAAATAATAAGAATTGCTATAATGAGTCACCATCTTTCTTCCTCACTGAATTTAAGAGTAAATGGATGTAGAATCATCCATTAAATTTTATGTTGTAAGGACCAAAGGGACTTTGAGAAGAAAATCAAGCAAATGTTTGTGTACTGGAGTATGGCTGCCCCCATTAACTTTATATTCACATCAGAGTATGTTACAGTATGCTTTAAAAATGTTCTAACCTTAATTTTAGTGATCTGCTCAGAATTCAGGGACGGATATCTGCTATACGATGTTGAAATATGAAATACGGTAGAAAGCATGATAATTACTGCCATTTGTAGGTCTTCTGAGTTGAAATGTTTTTGCTGTGAGTTCTTAAATTCCTTTACTGAAGAGAAAAGAGTTACCTCGAGTTTAATGAAATTGATTGGATCAAAGCAGAAATCTCTGACATCTGCAGAGAAATCAACAGGTAGTTGAAAAAGCAGCCAGAACATTAGTTGTCTACTCTGAATTTCTCGCTTGTCTACCAATGTGACTCTGATCTAAAGGGCTGGCAGTCCACTAGTTCACGAGTTGGCTCAAGCCCACATCAATCCTGGTTGAGCTTTATTTTCATTCCAAATCAAATCCCACATTTTGATAACTTTATTGGGGGTGGGAGCTACGACTGAAAATTAGGTCAAAGCAACAAATCTGTATTAGGATTTTAAAACCAAATGAAATTGACAGACATGTATGTGTTTACTAAGTTCAGGTTCAAATCAGCAGATAGGAAATCAGCTAGTTGGGCAAAGGGATCCACCACAATAATAAAAATGTGTAGAACTCTTAGTAGGTCACTCTGATGGGCACTAGTCTGAGTGCCTTATGTGTATGACTTCACTAAACCTCACCCCAAGCCTAGGAGTTAGGTATTAGTACCATCAACAGTTTACAGAGGAGGAAATCTAGGCACAAAGAGTGGAAGGAAGCTTGCTAAAATCAACTCAGCTGGCAAGTGGCGGAGCTAAGATTTGAACCGTGGCAGTTCAGCTCCTGAGCTAGTACTGCCCTACATGTGATTGAGGATTAATGTAACAGAGTGAAATAACAAACCATTGTAGACATCGTCACAGTCTATGCCCTCTACCCTGACCAAAGGCCAACTGGAATCATTAAGCAGTCTTTGGGTTCCTTGACCTTGAATTAACCGAAGACAAGATATCTGAAGCAGAGGCTGCTAGCTGTCTTCCCACATGCATGCTTTCCTTCTTCCTTTAATAAAGGAACCCCTGAGGTCTTGCTGGGCACGTGTCTGCCCAACAAAAAACTGTCAGTCTCCTTAACAGCTACATGTAGCCATGTGACTAAGTTCTAGACAAGGAGATGAACAGAAGTGATGTGCACAACCTCTAGGTCATGCCCTTAAAAGGAGGGCCATGCCCTTGACTTTCTTCTTGCCTTCCTGCTGTTTAGGATGTGGGCATGATGGTGGGAGATGGAGCAGCCATCCTAGGTGGTGAAATGGAAGCTATATACCCAGGTTGGCAGAACAAGACAGAAGGAACCTGGCCACCCTGGGGCCACCATAGCAGCCCCAGATTGCTCACACTCTGGATGACACAGCAGAGAGAAATGAACTTCTACCTTATTTAAGCCACTGTTACTCTGGCCTTTTTTACAGCCATCAAAACTTCATCCTAACTGATACATGTAATTGTTTTTATCATTTAAAGTAGGCTCAGGTACTTCGCAGGGAATAGGACTCCCGTTCCATAACGCATATCCTCCATTTCCTGAGATTTTAAGAATTCACGAGCAAGGTTCTGTTCACGTTTGACGCTTGTTTTTCAGGCCACTGTTATAGTGAAAGAGTGTCACCGTTGCCTAGTTGTCTATTATGAAACAAGTGCCACTGTTAATAGAGCTATTAAACAACAAAACCCTAGCTTAGAAACATGAAAAATTTCCAGAAGTCTGTGTTTATACACAGTTGAAGCAATACCACTTAATGTGTATATCTGGTTTATGACTTTTAGTTTTCAACATGCCCTTTAGGTCCACCTGCCAACACCTAAGGTGGGGTTTCTCAACCTCAGCACTATTGACATCTGGCCCAGATAATACTTGGTTGCTGGGCCTGTTCTGTGCATTGCAGGATACTTGGTAGCATCCCTGGCTTCTAGCTAATAGGTGCCAGTAGTACCTGCCCCCTGGTCATGGTAATTAAAAATATCACCGGACACTGCTAAATGTCTCCTGGGGGGACAAATCAACCCCAGTTGGGAACCGTAGATCTCATCCAGCCTAGGTTGCAGATTTTGAGAAAGCAGACTAGGACTTTAAATTCTAGCTGGGACACAGACAGGTAGGTCCTTAATATACCTTCAATGATAGTGGTACCCTGGTGATTACCAGGTGCAAGAAGCATGAGCTGATTCTCAAGTTTTTTTTTTTTTTTTTTTGCGGTACGCAGGCCTCTCACTGTTGTGGCCTCTCCCATTGCGGAGCACAGGCTCCGGACACGCAGGCTCAGTGGCCATGGCTCACGGGCCCAGCCGCTCCGCAGCATGTGGGATCTTCCCGGACCGGGGCACGAACCCGTGTCCCCTGCACCGGCAGGCGGACCCTCAACCACTGAGCCACCAGGGAAGCCCGATTCTTAAGTTTTGAACTAAGAAGCTCACTCAGCTTTTGATAAGAAAATTCACAAGGCAGTAAAAAAAAAAGTCATAGGCATAATTCTGATCACATTTAACTATTAGTCCAACTTCATCCAAGGTTAAGATGGAAATAATTGCCTGTGTGAAGTAAAAAAAAAAAAAATCCTCCATGTCTGAATGGGATTCTTTTGCAGAAACTCTAATGACAGAAGAAAATTTGACCCTTTCAGAATGGAGAACATTGCCCTATTAAACTTCCAATTCCTTTAGCCTTTCTATGTTGCTGGCACCATATTTTTCAGACATTTGGACACTGTATATGTGTAATAAGTGAGAATTATTTGCAGGCATCTTCAAATATGCAAGCTTTTTTAGCCCTACCAGTCAAGTTCTTCTACCTTGATAGCCTTCGCAATACTTCACATACCTATGGATCTATTTTTTATTTTATTTTATTTTTCATTGAAGTAGAGTTGATTTACAATGTTGTGTTAGTTTCAGGTGTACAGCAAAGTGATTCAGTTATACATATGTGTATCTATTCTTTTTCAGATTTTTTTCCCTTATAGATTATTACAAACTATTGAGTATAGTTCCCTGTGCTCTACAGTAGGTGACAAATAGAAACTTCTCTATGTTCCAAGGAATCAGCTCATTCCAAGCAAATAATATCTTCAAAATCTCTCTCCTATTAGAGAGAGTGAGGAAGACGTGTACTGTAAAAAGATACATCAAGCCCATCACCTGTCCTGAGATGGGGCTTTGGGGGTGAGGTGAGAAAAGGCTGTCACCTTACATTTCTCTCAGATCACTGCACTCATTAGGAAGGTCCCCAGCACCTTTGGCATAACTAATAATTGTCAGGGCGTGGGAAGCCAATCAACTTGATGCTCATTATCATCAAAAGAGCAGAAGTAATACCCCAAGGGTGGGATGAAATTTCATTGTTTTAATTGAGAGAATTCTCTCTTTGCTGATTCCTGGAGTGGGTGGAATCCAAGACATATCTTTTTCTCCCTTTCAATACACATGCTTTAAAAAGCTTAGCTGATTACTGTTATCCATCATTTCCAGCAACCGAAAAACTCCATTATTTCAATCTGAGCCTTTTACCATTCATGGGGGAGGCGGAGGAGGTGGGGGAAGGCAGGAAGGGTAATCTGCTATTCATAGGAAATTATTTTTAAAAATGGGAACTAAAGGCAACATACTGCGGAGAGGGGGTCATTCAGCCCCTGTCTAACACACTGAATAAGAATCAAGGATGGACACTGTCATAGCTACTTATATGCAAGAAGGTGCAAAACCAAAGACTGGTTTCAGATACTAAGGACTCGATTCAATTAATGGCTAAATGCAGAATTCAAATTTTTTCTTCTATCCTTTTCCTCCCACCTAAGTTCACTTTGCCATTATTTTAAAATTTTGAAAAGCAATCTAGAGACATTTGTTCTTCAATGAGATTCACTCTCATGCAAAACATCATTACTTTCCCATTCCTACTGAGATACGAAGACCAATAGTACCAGACCACTCTGGGAAAGGTTTGGTTCCTCTTCTGTTTTGTTTGTTTTTAGTACAGTGGGGCACAGCTTCAAAGGTCTGGTTCAGGAGTGATCCAATCATCTCAATAGGATGGGAGTTTGGATCCCCAAACTCTTTGGCACAAACCAGCCTGTTGAGTCAAGACCGAAGGAGTTGGGACTTCCCTGGTGGTCGAGTGCTTAAGAGTCAGTCTTGTAACGCAGAGGACGCTGGTTCGATCCCTGGTCAGGGAACTAAGATCCCACGTGCCGCGGGGCAGCTGAGCCTGTGTGCCACAACTAGAGAGAAGCCTGCACACGGCAACAAAGAGCCTGCGTGCCTCAACTAAGACCCAAGGCAGCCAAAAAAAAAAAAAAAAAAAAAAAAAGACCAAAGGAGTTGGCACCTAGTTGGTCCTTCTTGAGTTTGCCAGAAGGGAACTCAAAGGAAGAGAACACTCCCGCTACCCTTATTGGTTAGCCCAGTGATGATAAAATTGCTGGGTGTGACCCACCAGCAGATCATGAAATGAACTGGGCTCAACCAGCACTTAAAAAAAAAAAAAAGGTGAAATAAAATAGGATAGACTAGAAAATACCAGACATGGTACATGGTGAAGAAGATTGTGTCATTTACCTATCTTAATCGATCAACCAACCTATCTCTATATATTTTACACTGTCATTTAACACACACATATACATACACGTTTATAAACACATGCAACTTACTCTGGGTTTTTGTCCAAAAGTTTGAAGGCCACCAAGTCAGTACATGTTTCCACCTATTTTGTTACGATCAAGCATTTTAAGAGTCCAAGTCTATTAAAACCAATACATAACATAGCTGCACAGATCTTTTTCCTTGTGCATATTTAAAATTCTTTCTTTAAAAATCTCTTTAATCCCATCAACCTGAGCAATTGGAAAACAAAACAAAAAAGAGTCCAAACTGGTTATTACCACCTTCAAGAGGGTAAGATAATCACTTCTTTGCTAGCGGTGCGTTGGGATCACTCTCGTTCTTCAATTGCACACATAAAGGTAGTCGTGTTGGAATTCAGCTGTTTGCAAAAGGATTTAGAAAGCGTCATGGATCTAATCTGAGAGGAGCTGATAGCTCCATCTTGAGAGTGTCAACCGCACAATCTGACCTATGAGACTTCCCTGTCCTCCTTCCGAGTAGAGAGAAGTGTTTCCAGTTGATCAAAGGAATCCTTATGAATCAGTGTATATGACTCCCCAAGACTCCAAGACTGTAATAGAGACGGCAATATCATTTAGCTTGAGCCAGTAATGATTTCCCAAAGGTCTAACTGCAGGTTTATCCCATTTCCCCATGAAAATGACTTAAATGTATTCAGTGTGCTAAGCACACAGGAACATCCTGGTTGGGTGATTGATGCACACACATAAAAATCCAGTTTCTCAAAATGGATGCAGTTTTTCTCAAATTCATTTCCCTTTGTTATTATTACTTGTTCTAACACATGGTGTGCTACCCTGAAAAGGGGCCACCATTGCTAGGGAACAATGAGTCAATTAAGAACTTTCTAACTATGAAATCTCTTAAGTGGACATTTCTATTTAAAATAGCAAAGCCCTTAAGTCAGATGGAGAAAGACAAATACGGTATGATATCACTTATATGTAGAATCTAAAGAATACAACAAACAGTGAATATAACAAAAAAGAAACAGACTCACAGACATAGAGAACAAACTAGTGGTTGCCAGTGTGTGTGTGGAGGGGCAACATAGGAGTGGAAATTAAGAGGTACAAACTACTAAGTATAAAATAAGCTATAAGGATGTACTGTACAACATGGGGACTATAGCCAATATTTTATGATAACTATAAATGGAGTATAACCTTTAAAGATTGTGGATCACTGTATTGTACACCTGTAACTTACATAATATTGTACAGCAATTATACTTCAATAAAAAAACAATGCTTTAAAAAAGTAAAATAGCAAAGCCCTTTTAGAGATTTTGACCAGTTTCTTCCCACACGCCAAAAGAAAATGAACACACACACACTCATGAGTGTAAACAGATGTAAACGGACCGCTGGTAAAGGTTTCTCTTGTCTCCACCCTCAACCCTTCCCCCAGTGAATTCTGAAGCCTGCATCACCCTGGAGGAAACTGTAATTCAGACTCACTCTCCAGCTCAATATTAAGTAGTCAACCTCACAGCTTGCCAGCAAGAAGTGGACTGCTTTTTTATCACTGAATCTTATTATCTCATTCCCTATCTCAGCAAACTGCCTCTGAACGACTTGGCTGAAAAATTGTATGGTAACAGGTCTAGTCTAGAGAATCATCTACCCTATTCTGGTGGTTGGAAAGCACTTAAAACAAAAACTTAGCCAAACAACGTGTTTATGTGATGCAAGTCTCAAAAAGTCTAGGAAGAATCCATTTCCTCAGATATTACAGACGACAAATAAAATATGGTTAAGAAGGGATTTCAACATCTGAGGATTGCTGGAGAGAGGTGGGAAGAGGCACATATTTAGCGGGAAGGTCATTTCTAACCTGAGTTTTTTTTTTTTTTAAGGGAATTCCTTTATTTTATTTTATTTTATTTATTTATTTATGGCTGTGTTGGGTCTTCATTTCTGTGCGAGGGCTTTCTCTAGTTGCGGCGAGTGGGGGCCACTCTTCATCGCGGTGCACGTGCCTCTCACTATTGCGGCCTCTCTTGTTGTGGAGCACAGGCTCCAGGCGCGCAGGCTCAGTAGTTGTGGCTCATGGGCCTAGTTGCTCCGTGGCATGTGGGGTCTTCCCAGACCAGGGCTCGAACCCGTGTCCCCTGCATCGGCAGGCAGATTCTCAACCACTGCACCACCAGGGAAGCCCGAACCTGAGTTTTGATGGTTTAGTACTTGGTTACGTTTCTGAGAAATTTCCTTATTAAGTGCTATTTCCTTGCATGGGGAAAGGCACCCTCCCCGCTCCACACACACACCAAAAGAGTCATATTATGTACTAGCAAATATGAGCTCTTCTGCTTGTCAGTAATGTATGTAGGTAACAAACATTTAGGATTTCTGTTGTAAATAATGGATGTTATTGTCTTACACAATATAATTTGGTGTAACATTTGTAAAGAGCCATCATTAGTGGTTTTACGACTGTAAATCACCTCTCCAATGGCAGAATTGGCAAGACACACATATACAATAGCCTCTAGGCATGCTTTGTGAGCATCTGTTTGAGTAATTTGCAGTTTTTATTGGTGAATTCATAGTTCCCTGACATAGCTCTTTATAAATAATGCTGGAGCAATTCTTGGTGAAGCTAAATTCCTCTTTCTTATGAAGGCATTCTCTTTTCTACAATGAATTCTAAATAATAGATTTGTCTTGTCATTTTAAAAAATAATTCTGATTTCAAATTCTGTGAGTTTCCAAGCGTTTTTTTATTATTGAGTTTTGTAGACTTTTTTCCATAAATATTCAGTTAACTATCTAAATAGTCATTTTAACTGATTAAGAAAAAACCCAAAACATTCAACTAAACATAATAAAATAAAACTATTTTGGGCTTCCCTGGTGGCGCAATGGTTGAGAATCTGCCTGCCAATGCAGGGGACACGGGTTCGAGCCCTGGTCTGGGAAGATCCCACATGCCACGGAGCAACTGGGCTCGTGAGCCACAACTACTGAGCCTGCGCATCTGGAGCCTGTGCTCCACAACAAGAGAGGCCGCGACAGTGAGGCCCGCGCACCGCGATGAAGAGTGGCCCCCGCTCGGGCTTCCCTGGTGGCGCAGTGGTTGAGAGGCCGCCTGCCGATGCAGGGGACACGGGTTCGTGCTCCGGTCCGGGAGGAGCCCACATGCTGTGGGGCGGCTCGGCCCGTGAGCCATGGCCGCTGAGCCTGCGGGACCAGAGCCTGTGCTCACAGCGGGAAAGGCCACAACAGTGACAGGCCCGCGTACCGCAAAAAAAAAAGAGTGGCCCCCACTCGCCGCAAGCAGAGAAAGCCCTCGCACAGAAACGAGCACCCAACACAGCCAAAAATAAATAAATAAATTTATTTAAAAAAAAATATTTTTTTTATTTTTTTGTTTTAACAAATTTTTATTTTACTTTTTACTATGGTATAGTTGATTTACTATATCATGTTAGTTTCAGGTGAACAGCACAGTGATTGAGTTTTATACATACACACACACAAATATATATTCTTTTTCAGATTCTTTTCCTTTATAGCTTATTGCAAAATACTGAGTATAGTTCCCTGTGCTATACAATCCCTCTTTCATAACTTGATAGTAAGAAAAATGAAATGAGATAAACATTGGGCAATGCTCACCACCAATAATTAATTATTACAGGGATTGCACAGATTCCATCCACTATAAAAAGAAGACCCAGCAAATTAAATTAACTTTCTCTGCCTCTCTTATCTTTATTCAGGGCCTCTCTGTTTCCATTAAGCCTTTCAGGGGATGTTATTAAGGCTTTCAAGATTAAACAAGAAGTCAGATTACTTTTTAAAATGGAAGTGAGATTCTGTCATTTCTCTGCTCCAAACATTCCAGTGGTTCCTAGGATACTTGCAGGAAAGCCCAAGCCCTTGCTAGTCTCCTCGAGCCTCTGTAAGCTCTTCTCCCTCCCTCCCCTGCAGCCAGCCACTCTTCCTGCTGTCACTTCCCCAAGCCAAGCCCATCCTCCCCTCTGGGCCTTGTAGTAACTGCTCCCTTTACCCAGAACCGCACCTTCTCAGGGAGAACTTTCTCTGACCATCCTACCTTTGATGGTCCCTTTCCAACCCCCCTTACATAGCTTAGTTTTTTCATGTTATTAAATAATATAGAAATAAAGTTATATATTCCATAAAGATATATATTATATACTTCTACAGTGTTATTATATATGTGTGTGTATATATTATATACACACTGTATAATTATTTGTATATCCTCTGTCTCTATCTCTAGCACGTAAGCCCCATAAGGACAAGGACTTTGTTCTGTTCACTGTTGCTCCCCAGACCTAAAAGGTAGTCAGCGTATCATAGCTGCTTCATAAGTGTTTGCTGAATGAATGCATAAACTTTCTTCTTACCCCAGGGGTACATACACCTCATAATAGCTCCTCAGACTGCTCATCAAATACTTAATGCTACTCAGATCCTTTTATATTTAATCCCCATTTCACAGCATCTCAATGTCCTCTGATGCTAATGCAGAAGAATGAAAATTATCTAAGGGGCAGTGAATCTGTAGCCACGAAGATCGTTTTTCTAATTGACCTCTTCTGTTAGGAAACTAAATAGATGCAACAAAAATGTGAATGCTCATTTTACTTCTCAATAAAACTACTGAAAACATTCTCCATCAGCAGCTATTATTTTGTTAATTATACCTAAGTGAATAATATTTATGAGACCAGTAGTGCAATGCAACAGTACAAAGGGCTGTTCCATTAAACACCGTTTTCAATGACCCAGTTAAATAAGATGGTGTGCACTTCTTCTCCAACAGCTGGTGCCCTAAGATAAATTTAATTCATTAATATCCCTTGTAAGGTTGAAAATAAGGAACCATTCTCAAACTTCAATCATTCCTCAAGTGAACTTAGTAAGTAGCCAAACTGAAATATGTACTTAAAAGACTTCGGTCATATTTGTATCTCATATGAGGATTTCACAGCTCTTTGTTAATAACTTACAGGAATCGTAATTTAAAATTTTTGAAACAACTCTACCAATATTTATTCATTGTAACACAAGATGTGTGGGAGCCTTGGACAAAGGCCCATCTTGTGTGTGACCATGAGAATGACTACAGTGCAACTCAAAGCATCATGACTCTTATCTTTCTCCCTTAACAAACTTACTCCCTCTAATAAATTTGATTTTTTCTTTATAAGTGTTCCATGCTCATTATAGAAAACTAGAAGAACACAGACAAGTGGGGGAAAAAAAAAACCCCAAACCACAACGACAGTTCCCATCATTACCCAAAGACAACTGCTATGAACATTTTGGTGAACTTTCATTTTATTCCTTTTTCATGTCCAAATGCCTTTAAAAAAAGACATTAATTACTATGAAAGGCTTGTAATCCAAGGCAAGTCTTAGTATGACACCAGTGATGATATTTTTAAAATACCACATTTTCGAGTGATAAAAGTAACAGTTGGGAGATAGACCGGAGTGCTTTAAAAATTAACATTTTTCATAAAAATGAAAAACAATTTGGCCAAAAATAGTGTCAAAAATAACTTTCACATACCGAAAGCATGCCTACATGTTAAAAGCATTTGCAAGAGTACACATTTTTTTTTTCCTGAGTAAAATTTTCCCCTGCTTTTCTTTTGGCAAGTACCTACACAGTACATACAAAATTAGTGAGCAAAAAAAGTAATTTGTATGAGTCATCTTGCCTTTAAGACAAAATAGTTACCTAAAATCCACATAACGCATTAATTCCTGCCTGCATACTCTAGCAAAGATTGACAGCCAGAGTTTGGACCTAATCTTATTTATTTATTTATTTATTTGTATATCATTCTACCTCTGGGTTATCTGATTCCCTAATTATTCTGTTTCCCGTTCCTATAATAGAGCTGATTTCCCTGATAACCTCACCACTGCCTTTCCTGGGACCTACCGATTCATGAATCTTTTCAACTGAACATCCCAGAGTCTAATTCCATTCAAGTTAAAAGAGAAGCAACTGATCTGAGTGACTCATTCCTAGATACTTAAGGCAGGGACCTAGAATTTGCAGATGAATGAGTCATTTTGACTGGAAAGCCTTGCATCTACCTTGGGAAGAAGGTACCCAAGGGTGAACGTAACAGAGGATGAGGAAATCATGAAGGCAGTAGTTGTCAATCAGCACAAGACGTGCGAATGGTTGGTATCCCTTAGTCTGAAGTGCTTTGATACCTTAAGGTAGGTTCTACGTTCCAAACGTCCCTTACAAGGCTTTTTCCAACATTTTCATCTCTTGCAGCTGAAAATATCTCCATTCACTTTTGTAGGTCTACCATTTTTTCTGGGGTCACATCTGAACATGGTTCTGTTGAAGTTGGTCTCCTTGTCCAAAACTCCAGGCATTAACCTCATGATAAAAACTTCCAAGTGGTGTCAAGCATTCAGTACCAGAACAAACAAGATAGCTTCACCTTTGTTCAAATGATGTGTCTGATGATAAAAATAATGCATGTTTATGGTAAAAATGGAAGTCCATAAAATATAAGTAAAAGTCATTTGAAATCCTAATTACCCTGAGATAACAGTTAACATTTCTATCCTTCCTGATCTTTCCCCTGTATGCCCACATTTTTACAAACCATGGGGTCACACCATTCATGCAGATTTGTAACCTGATTTATATTCTCATGAACTGTATGAAACACTCATTTAACTCTGGCATCTAGCTGGGGGAGTTCACCAAGGGAAGATGGCTAAGAATCATTGCTTTATCCATATTTTTAGTAGTTCACTTAATTTAGAGATTATTCACTGGGGCTCCAAGTCATCATATGAGTGAATGATGGATTCTAAAAAAAAAAAAAATTGATTTGAACACATAGGTATCTCACTTTACTTTTGCTAACTTTACAAAATAATAAAAGTGTAAATTAATGGTAAAAAGAATAGAACAAAGGATATAAACTGAAAAATGAAAGAATGCCTCTCACTTACTCTCCCTCTTCTCCCAATCCCAGTCCTTTTCACTCCTTGTGCTAAACTGTTCAGAATTTATCTGTGGGGAAATTATCTCCACACATGCAAGCACTTTGTGTGCACATAAAATGTACCACCTCTTTAAAAAATATATAAATGGGATCATGTCACATATATTGTCTGTAGCCAGCTTTTTGTTTTTTTAAATCTAACAATATCTCTTAGACATCTTTTCATGTAAATTCTAAAAGATCTCCTTTATTCTTTTTTAATAGCTCTGGAATTTTCCATCAAATGTCCTATGGTTCATTTCACCAGTTCCCTACCTATGAACATTTAATTTGTTTTCATATATTTATGTGGAGAGCACAGCCTTGTCCATACACCTTAGTGTTACTTGCTCAAGTTTATTGGTAGATTAAATTCCTAGAATGGGACATGAAGGTTAAAGTTCACCAAATAACAGGGAGCACTGTATTTCTCTGTAACTTAGAGAATTCATTTCTTATTGACATCTTTAGTGGAATATTTAACGTAGGTCTTGCCTCATGTAAACCCCACAATGGCTCACAATAGAAAAAGAGAAGGAAAAGATGGGGATGAGACAGAATGCCCTGGAGAAGACAGGTAGCTGAGGGAAGAAATGGCTGTGTATGTGTGGGAATCTCCAACTCCAGGGGGCTTATCTCAGTTGATTCTTGCAGAGGTGAGGAGAAAGGTGTAAGAGTAGGGAGGCGTGTAGCCTGACAGCTGTAGAAAACTGTTTCTTTCTTCAGGTGTACGAAACCATTGAGGAAGTGTCAGAAAATCTGGGGGACATTTCCCAAGCAAGAGGAAAAAGCCATGTATCATTTTTTAATAATTTGCAAGAAAAAAATTTTCCCTTTCATGGGCTGCCCAAATTCCAGAGAGCTTCAGGCCTGAATTCAAATCTGTCTCACACAGTTTCCCCTTAGTATGAATGAAAGACTCTTATGTGAACTCTTGCCCTATTTGGATCAAAATATAACACTGTCTCTCAATAAAATAATTTACATTGAAAGAGAAGCTCATCTCATAAAGCGGTTGGCTCACGGATGGGAAAACAATTCTATCTGAAATAATTCCAAACTTTTTAATATGAGACTAATGACATAGGGAATTCTATGCCTGGGAAGTTTTATGATTATGCATGAAAATCAGTATTGGGTTTTCACATTAATGCCAGTGTTAACCTTTTACATCAAACCATCTAGTCCTCTTGGACCTCCACCTTCAGAAATGCTGCTCTAGACTTTCTTTTGTGGCAGTTAGATCTATACCTAAGGTGAAAAAAATGAACACAATAGCCCTGCAATCTTTCTCCTGTCAAGCTTAACCGTTTAATTCTAAAAAGAGAATTATGTCATGGCACTTACCCACATTACCTAGGGAGACCAACTATATTTGAAAAAAAGCTTTATTGCACACCTTACATTTATAAAGAGGTCCATTTTAACCTACAGTCAAAATCGGATCTGTGTCATAATCAAAGTCTCATCAGATATCTCTTAGAACATTCAACACTAGCTCTACAAACAACATAGTTTTTCAACAATATGCTTTCATCCAAGACTGATGAGCGATTACACTTGGTGGTGGCTTCTGGGAGATACCATGGTCAACAAGTCAGCTTATGCCCACCAAGGAGTTTACAGCTAAGGGAGAAGGCTGATGCTTAAATAAACAGGAAATTCTAAATATCCAAGGAGATCAAAGGAAGCAGCACCTACTCCAGTTTTGGAGTGGAAGGGGAATGCAGAGGCTATTAAAAAAGCAAACAGACAAACAAACCTATAGGGAGAGACTGCAGGTGTCAGTTAAACTTTATCCTGAGGGTTGAGAGTGAGATGATGATACGCCTTCTAGAAAGATTACGGCTGCAGGATGGGAAGACGGAACCATCAGGGGTGACACTGGAGACAGGAAGACCTGAGAGAGGCCACTGTTGGAACCCAGAGGACTAATGATGGAGACTCCAACAAGCTTATTGGCAGTTGGGAAAGAAAGGAAAACATGCATTTAGGAGAGAGGTGGGAGGGAGAATCACGCAGGGTAACTGGTTAGAAGTGGAAGGTGGACAAGAGGCAGGAATGGGAAACGAGGCAGCAAATACTGTCACTCCTGCCCCCTCTCCCGCCATCACCTTGCCTTTATCACTTCAGCACCTGCCTTCCCACTGCCAGCATGTGCCTACCTTTGCCAAGGGCTTCCTCTGGCCACGGGAGCCTGCTTTGACCACCTGTGTAGTAAGACCAGGGTGTTGGGGAGCTGACTCTCCTGGGAGCAGCTTGAATCTCACCTCTCTCAGTCCCTCCCGTAGAAAGCTCTGAGGTGTGTGTCCTCCATGGCTTCCCAGGGTCCCCCAGTGACATGAATCTCCAGTTGTCTGCATAGGTAACCTGTCTGAGAGGGAACCTTTTGCTGACTGCCTGCCTTTCCCTGGCCCGCTTTCCCATCCCTCTCCCAAGCTTTCCTGGTCTTGCTTCCTACAAAACTCCTTGCATAAATCCTTGCCTTGGGATCTGTTTCTGGAGGAACGCAAACAAATGGTATCGAACCTTATGATTCGTGCCATGGGAGGTGATGATGCTACTCAGCAAGCTAGGAAAAAAAGATAGAGCAGAGGGTTTTCTTTTTGTTTTTTTATTTGCGGTACACGGGCCTCTCACTGTTGTGGCCTCTCCCGCCGCGGAGCACAGGCTCCGGACACGTAGGCTCAGCGGCCACGGCTCACGGGCCCAGCCGCTCCGCGGCATGTGGGATCTTCCCGGACCGGGGCACGAACCCGTGTCCCCTGCATCGGCAGGCGGACTCTCAACCACTGCGGCACCAGGGAAGCCCGAGCAGAGGGTTTTAATCAGTTTTAATTATTTGGGGAGGGATGGAGACAGCGGGGGTGGGGTGGGGAATACGTTTAGTTTGGGACCCGTTGAATTCACAGAACTTGCGAGAGCCCTGTGCGGGCCGTCTCAGTAGAACTCCAGAGGAGGACGTGAGGAACCAGGGATCTCATGAAGCCAGTGCAGAGACTGCCCATACTTTTGCGCTTCTAATTCACACCTTCCTCTTCTGGATGATAGACGGAGAAGAGAAATGGTAAGGACTTTGCTAAAGGAAACACACTGCATGAGGAAGAACAGCCCCCAGCTGAAGCCCTGACAGTCATTCCAACAACCACATGGAGGAAGGGCTGTGGTGTGACGTGGGGCAGGGGTGTCTCTCTCACCGCAGAGAGGTCCCCGTTTGGCCTACATATGGGAATACAGAATGGATCTGTTTGAAAGAAAAATAGATGGTCTAGTTTGTAAGCGGAATGGCTTTTCTTTTTTTCTACACTGGTTACCGGAGGGCAGTTGCTGCCCTGCAAAGGAATAAACACAAAGAAGAAATTGCATGAAATGAGAATATGTATTCTTGATAGCAAAGGAATGGAAGAACGTATTGTATATACAGAAAAGGCCTGGTAGATTGAATTAGCCTGTCCCAAACTGAAGCCAGGGTCACCACATGGCAATTTTCAAACAAATACTCTCCATCGTCCATTACACATACTCAAGAATTTGACCTTTTATAGCACTATTCATTCTCCAGGCATCTCAATAGTCTTTGCAAAAGTAAAAATACAACCACAGGCACTGCAGAGGCCTTATAAATGGCGTGCAGAAAATCTTATGTTCTGCTCACAGGAAGATATCAGGCCAGGGCCAAAGTGGTCACAGCGTCAGGGACCTAACCTGAGAAACACCTGAGAAACAAAGTCCTCAAACTGGGTTTTTTCTTTTCCTGTATATTTGATTACAAGATATTGAATATAGTTCCCTGGGCTATAAAGTAAGTCCTTGTTGTTTATTTTATATATAGTAGTGTGTATCTGCTAATCCCAAACTCCTAATTCCACCCCCTTCCCCTTTCGTAACCACAAGTATGTTTACTTAGCCATAAAAAATAATGAAATAAGGCCATTGGCAGCAACATGGATGGACCTAGAGAGTATCATACTAAATAAAGTAACTCATTCAGAGAAAGATGAATATCGTATATCACTTATACATGGGATCTAAAATATGACACAAATGAACTAATTTACATAACAAAAAACTGGCTTTTAAAAGAACTAATTTATTTTATTTATTTATTTTTGGCTGCATTGGGTCTTCATTGCTGTGTGCTGGCTTTCTCTAGTTGCGGTGAGCGGGGGCTACTCTTTGTTGCGGTGCACGGGCTTCTCATTGCGGTGGCTTCTCTTGTTGCAGAGCACGGGCTCTAGGCTCACAGGCTCAGTAGTTGTGGCTCGTGGGCTCTAGAGCGCAGGCTCGGTAGGTGTGGCACACGGGCTTAGTTGCTCCACGGCATGTGGGATCTTCCCGGACCAGGGCTCGAACACGTGTCCCCTGCATTGGCAGGCAGATTCTTAACCACTGTGCCAGCAGGGAAGCCACCAAAACTGGGTCTTTAAAAGGGCTTTTGGATGTCACCATTTCCCGCAAAGTACAGACACCAAAGTGTTGATGATTATCTTCAATACCAAGGGACTCAACCCGGGTGCTATCTGAGCGTAGATAAAGGGACTTAGCCCAGCGACCACAGTTTTGTCCTCTATCTTTGTGGCTTTCCATAGATAGCTCAGGTGAGGATCTAAACTGGAGATAAATTTCTCCTTTGGAAAGGTTACCACAATTAAACCCCTTCAGTGAATACCACAACCGCTGGTCTGCAGAGACCTGATTAGTCACATTTTTGAGAAGGACTAACTTGGACACGAAGACCTTTCTCTTCAAAGACTTTTTAACGGAGTCAACAGCTCCCCTTTGGAACTCACCTACACTCTGACTGAGACCAAACTAGTCTGGTTAGGGACAAATGGAGCTCGTTGCGAGCACATCATTTTTAGCCTCAAATAACATTATCTGGGTCAGGAAGCTGTGTAACAACAAAAACTTCTCCCTCTAGTAAACAGCTGGACAGACTACATAGCTCACCGTTTGTAAGTACATCAGAGATATGCTATAAGCAGCGCAGAATACTTTCCCAATTTGAAACAGAACGGGAATCAGAGATATCAACCTATATGTCACTTAATTCGGGGCAATTTTGTGCTACGAATGGAAATGTTCCTGTAAACTAAAAATTGTCTACTTGAAAGACAGCTGGCATCATCATCACTTTCATAGTCTCTGAAGTGAAGATGCCCTCGTATTGATGGCCTGGAGGTGGCCACGTGCCATCGAGACCCACCTATTTGTGAATAAGACAGCTATAGCCCTAACACAGCTTGATGAATTTTCACAAAATTACCCGTGCATGTAATCAGCAGCCAGATCAAGAAATGAAATGGTCCGTCTTCCCAGATGCCCTTCTTGTGCCCACTTCTCAGTCACTACCATCCCCAATACTGTCCTTCAAGGATTACGTCCCTCCCCCAACTCTTAGTGGGTGTGGTAGAATTTCTAGTAGACTAAACTGATGCTCCCCATACCAGCATATAGTTTTGGTTCCACAAGGAAAACAAAGAAACCTGAGTTGCGGTCACAGTACCACTACAGATGGCAGTTTTTGAAAAAGAGGGGATGTGGAAGAAGCTTGAAGCTCTTCTATTCTCTTTCTACTGGAAGCTTAGCTAGGGCTAAACCCGGGTTCTCCGGATTCCCAGTGGAGAACTTTTCCTTTTGCATTGCTGATCAGATCACCACTCACTTCAGTGTTATGTGTCTTATTTAACCAGGAGGTTTTAACCAGGTTCATGAAACTATTTCTACAGCTCAGACAATCCATTAAAGGTTACTGAAAAGAAACATTGTTTCTTTAAGTTTCTTGACTAAAAGAAACATTCCAAGTGACTATGATTACTAGATATCGAGGCATTAAGGGAAGAAAGAAAAGAATTAAAAGGGAAGAGGACAAAATTAGCATTATATTAATAAACAATACATTCTTATCTTGTCACTGCTTTGAAATATTTTATTTAAAGGACTACTTTTTATTCCTAACTAAAAGAAGGCCATCCATCAGTAATACTTCAAATGTCAACTGGGAGTACGTACGGGCAAACACTGGAGAGATGTGCTTCTTCGCTCACTGCTGGTGACACATATCTGACTTAGAAGGCAGTGTGACAGGGCAGGAAGACAGAAAATGCACTGTGGAATTCTGGGTTTGAATTCACGGGCTGCCACTCACCAACTGGAGGATTCTGAACAAGTTATTACAGGCATCTCTTGCTTTATCACGCTTCACAGATATTGCTTTTCTTTTCTTTTTTTTTTTTTTAACAAATCGAAGGTTTGTGGCAACTATGCATTGTCAGATGATGGTTAGCATTTTTTAGCAATAAAGTATCTCTTAACTAAGGTATGTATGTTGTGTTTTAGACATAATGCTATTGCATACTTAATAGACTACAGTATGGTGTAAACATAACTTTTATATGTACCGGGAAACCAAAACATTTATGTGACTCACTTTATGGTAATATTTGCTTTAGTGTGGTGGCCTGGAACTGAACCCACAATATCTCTGAACCCATGAAATCCGCAATGTCTCTGCAAAAGGTACAAACTTCCAGTTATAAGATAAATTCCGGGGATGAAATGTACAGCATGGTGACTGTAGTTAACAATACCACATTGCAGGTCTGAAAGTTGCTAAGAGAACAGATCTTAAAGGTTCTCACAAGAAAAAAAACTGGTAACAATGTGAGGTGATGGATGTTAACTAGACTTATTGCAGTGATCATTCTGCAAAATATGTATATCAAATCATTAGGTTGTACATCTTAAACGAATACAATGTTATATGTCAATTATATCTCAATAAAACTGGAAAAAGGGTATTAAATCTCTCTGAACCTCCATTTAGTCACCTGTAAATTGAGCATAATTCCTATGTCTCAATGGGTTGTTTTCAAAATTAAATGAGATGACACAGATCCCGGGCCTGACAATTTAGCAGGTCCTTGATAACTATTAACTTCCTCCTCTGTACAGGATGAATCTGTTTAATCAAAAAGGAGCTCAAGCCACAAAATGATACACACCAAACAACACCCAATGTTCTACTGTTTATCCATGACTTAGTCTGAATTTTAAAAGAATCTGCTGTGTTTGAAAAAGGATTGAAGAAACCACTTTGCTGTAATCCAGGAAAGCTTGGTATGTCTCTGTCTCAAGATATGAGTCGGGAAGTCTTAACATAAACAAAGGTGACATGCACGTCTTTTAAACCCACTGCCTGAGAGAGGTCATTCCTATCTGGGCAGCTGCACGGCAGGCCAAGAGTTAGTCACTGGTGGCGCTCTGATGCAAGGCACCATTAATTTAGATTTCAGAAAAGTGTATATGACATGGTGCAACTTGTATTAGAGTGATGGGCAGAACAGAGAGAGGAAAAGGGATCAAGAATTGGCCGGGGGACAAGGCACAGCATTCTAAACGTGCCTTTTAATTTAACGTCAAACCTGATCGGCATATCAAGTCTTGAACTAAATTTTTCCCATGTTCTTCTTGTTTGGATGTTATGAACAATAACAACAAAAAGAGTTTCTTTTTTTTAAAGGGAATTTAGCAAATAACGGGTGAAGGGATTTACAAATACAATTGCTGATATGTTTTACATTGTCTGACTCTAAGCTCCATCTGAAATAACACACAGAAGCATCGGTGACTCCAAACACAGTGAAAGAGTTCCACGGAGACCTGCATTTTCCTTCACACCCGCTCTGCTTGTGTTTTTGTTTTTTGGCTTAATACAGAGCAAACATACTGCGACTTCAAAATCATAATAAAACAGAATTGAAGCTCCACATTGCTTAAAAGCAGTGCCGAGACGTAAATCCCTCTCTTAATAGCCTTTGCTTCGGAAAGACGACGGGAAAACAGAAATAGCTGCAGGTACATGGCAACGGGTCTACTCCTTATACAGAACTGCTCTTTGTGCCCTGAAAAACACCTGGCCTCAGAATCTTTCCTCTATTAGTGTAAATCTTTTACAAAGTGAGACAATTATAAATTAGACAAAGTACATTAAATTACACAGAGTCTGTAATTTTATCTCCCCCATAATAGGAAATCTCTTTTATTTCTTTTGTACCATCACCACCAGCCACGGCACTAGCCAGGGTATACTCAGTCATCTATTCACGGCCTTCAGGTTATTTTGTCCTCACGTCCCTCCAGCAGACGATGACAGCAGCTTTTAACTCATTGTTTTATTAAGGATTCCTGGTGTTACCTCCGCCTAAGACATTCACAGCAAGTAAAAATGTTAGGTCTTGGCTCGTGAGCATTTTTTGGTTCACAGGAAAGTCAGTCTAGAAATAGTGGCAACAACCGGGTCCAGGACACTGCGAAGCTCTGTGTTTATTCTGTTTCTCTGGGATGGTGGCAGCTGTGTGTCTTAGAGACCATCTGCCGAAGGCAAATGCCTAGTTAACAGTGCTATTCTCAATGTTTCCATGATCCATCGTGCTACCACCTCTCCCCATTTTACTCTCTCCCACACCGCTTGCTTCGTGCGCCACAGGCCTGAAACACAATCACAACCCACTGCGAGCATCGCTTTGGCCTGGAGCTGCCAGGCCTTCAACGATACTCTCACGTGCTACATTCCCCTCCAAAGGCGAATGGGAGAGAATTTCATCCCACTGATAGAAGTATATAAATATATACCAATATATATTGTTGAGTTAATGCTGTGGGTTTTCAGCATTTGCAAGGGCTTTCTTGGAATGGAACTAGGCACATTAAACCTCATTAATTATGGTCTCCACTAGTTGGGACTCTGAGATCATTCTCCAGGCTGACATGTATCTTTACATGATGTGTGGCAAGAAGTTTGCGAAGTCAATAAAGAATGGAAATAATATTTTAATGGTGACATTTAAATTACCCAAGAGAAGACGTCTAAGGATGCTGAGGCTTTTATTTATATACTAACAACAAATGATTTTCTGCCTCGTCACTAAAGCCGGCTATCTCCTTCCTGGCTTCCCCATTTCTGCACAGCCACCATAGGTCCCTAATTCAACCTGCTGATAACGAAGCTAACCAAACTAGTCAACTAGCCCATTTCCTGCCTGTCCTATCCCCGTCCTCCTTTTCTCGAATCCAGGCCCTCATTAACATTGCTGTCGTAGTACTAGAGCATCTGCATCGGACAACTCGTTTTTGCCACATCGTCAATGATTCAGAAATCTGCTGCCCACTTGGTCTTCCGAAATCTTCTATAGGAATTTATGATTCTTATACCCTAGAATCTTAAGGTTGTTAACTGTGGCTTCAAAATTTCTTTGTTCCCAGCACTGCATTTAGCAGAGTCCTGGAATAGACGTAGGTTCACCATATCTATCCAAGACCCCCAGGGCCTGATGTATTTTGGGATTCATACTTTTTCTGATTTCAGATGATAATATGGTGCGTAAGATATTATTTTATGTAACACTCCGATGGGCCTTCGTAATCAAGCACATTGATATTTCTGCAACAAAAATGTATGGATTTCATCCTTGGCATAATACATAAAGGCTATAAATAGCCTCTCATTAGGTTTTGCCACCAAACAACTTATTCAAAAAATTATGGATTTCAGAATTGTGGGTAAAGGATTGGGGAGCTTGAGTAGGTAGTACACGATGGCCATTTATCACTGTCCAGATGTCAAACACATGTTTTCTTGAAAAGTCTCCATACTGCAATCTTTTGTTTGTTCAGATTGGTCTTCTCCACAATTCGTCCAAATTGTCAAGGTTTTCCTTATAAAATGTATCTTCGGATTACAAGAACTTTGTGATCACCAGAATGTCCTTACCACTTTTAATTTTTCTAATTTTAACTCCATTTCTAAAGCATTTTTACCTTGCTTGCTTTAAATAGGCCCTTTTTAGTTGTCTATTTTGGCAAAATTTAAATATAGTCATTTTGCCTATCCTCTGCCTAAAGAAAGGCTTTTTCAAGAACAGAGACTGATTATCCCTCAAGAATGGTGGATTTACATTAAAAAAAAAATCCCAGTTATGCTGACTTCTCCCTCCAAAATAAGAGTTAACTTTTTAAGGGTGAGTTTATCTAATTTGTAATAAAATTCTGTCAAGCGAATCATAGGAAGTTCCCCACCCGACAACACAACACACATAGTTAAACATATTACTTTTTGAGGGCGAGCTGTAACTTGACCAATAAACCCTTCTTAAAATATAGCCAAGCCACACATTAAGCCAGCAATGCAGGGTTTGTATATACATCATGGGATGCTGGCTGTATGGGTCACAGCATTCTGACAGGCAATTACTAGGCAGTTATTTTGACATTAGAAAGTCACAATCCATCAACTTAACAGCAGGGTGATAATTTGGGGAACAGGGAGATGGTTATTCAAAAAGACACTGTGGGAAGTAAACAGTAGTTCAAATAGCCCCTGTTTGAGAATGAAGACATCAACTAACCAGAATTTCTTTCCACCTCTAGAACCAGGTATTATGTAATGTGTTTTTGTGTAAGCATGTTATTTATGGGGTTTGAATAGGAAAGCCCTGCCAGGCTAACAAGGTTGCAGGTACCTGGAGGCTTTGGAGATGAGAAGAAATGGATCTGCCATCATAAGACTAAAGAATGACAAAGAGTGGCCTTTTCCCCACTGTTTGTCACGGACCACTTCCAACGACCTGTGATGTCCACAAGCCAGTATCTCAGAAGATGCTCCTTGGCTCTTTCTGAATCGCAAAACACTCAGCTCTGCAGCCATTTGCATCTGTGACACGGGCTCCTTGCGTGTGAGGGGGACACTGGACTTTATTCTTGCAGGAATTCCTGGCCAACAACCCTGCTGTGAGCCCCTCGTGCACACATGTGGCTTTGGTCTCTCCTGGACACATGAACGGGTGTGGAGGCCACCAGGAGCTTCTGAAATTCTCTTAGTGACTGGGAGCTGAAAGTTTCCTGGCAGCTGGACTGGTGGTACTGGGGTGGGGGAGGGGTGGGAAGGGAGGAGGGACTCCAGGGCAGGGGTTCTCAAATGTTCTCAGTTGATGACGACTCTGAGAATGCACATGTTAAGTCCTGAGGGATGGCCATGCTGTTGGTAAGGGGACAGCAAGCACATCTTTCTTTTTGCTCGGGAAGGGAGCAATGAAAAAGGAAGCGTGGATAGAAAATTGTGCATTGATGCTGAGGTGGCAAAAGGGAGCGGTAGATGGATCTATGCAGATCCTCTCAGAACAGAGGCGAAATCTGGGTGGCAAGACTGTCGTAATAAGCTGTGTTGCTGCCATGGAAACCGAAGTGGTCTTTGTGGTGGCCCCCACCCCCCCAGGGTCATGATCTTCCCGGTCTGCGACGAGCCGTCTTGCCACTGCCCGCCTCCATCTTCCTGGCTGCCTGCCTAAAATACTGACAACGTGGAGAGCAAATTATTTCCAGGTTATACTTCGCTATTTCAAAGGAATTCACTCTACACATGAAACATCAGCCGGTAAAGAACAATAAGCTCCTGCAGCGCAGAAGAAGAGCTTTCTTCCTGTCTGCTTTTTCTTTTAACAAACTTTTGTGGCTATTTAAATTTTCTCTCTCTTTTCAAAAACCTAGCTTCAGATGAGTAACTTCAGCCTATAAACTGAACGGACGTATCTGAGAATCCACGCATTTCAGAAAAGTAATTTTTAAGTAACCATTAGTAGAAGCAAAATCGACAATGTTTCCATACCTGGAGCTGATATTCTTCCGTGAAGCACAGATTCACTAGGCAGCAGGTCTTTTGAGTTGGAGGTGAATGGTGATTGTCTAAATGTATCTTCTGAAAAGAAAGGGCTGGGGGTGGGGAAGGAGGGAAGTTTAGTAAATCAAAGTTATTTAAGATACCCAGAGCATCTGGCCCCAAATATATACGTATACACAAACAACATGTGGGATAACGTATTTTTAAAATGCTGTTTAGAGACTGTAAGATTGTGCTTAAAATGGAGAAAGAGACTATATTACATCAGACAAGTGCCACCTGCACATTCTGCCTATTGGTTGTATATACTTAAGGTGAGCAGATGAAACAACATCTTTGATACATTGTTAAACCCACTCTCAGGACAGCTGAGCAGTAAATTTTACTTTTGCACTTTATGATCTGGAAGTGAGCTGTGCCTGAATGAAGACCGAGCACATGAGTCAGATCAGAAAAGCCTGTTTTGGAGGTCTTTCCAGAGTGGTGACAGATTTGCCCCAGCTCGCCCACATTTTGTCACCTGACCCCTCAGGGACCAATGGCACCCCTCAGAAGGGCAGATGGCTGGAGTCAGGGTCTGCCGAGCCGACGGAGACAACTCGCTGGTCCCCACAGGAACTGAGTCTGCATCCTACAACTGTTTTGGTTTGGAAGGAGTTAAAGCCAGCTAATGGGGCTGCCAGAAGGGACCCCGGGGAGCACTTTCATTTTTCAAGAAACTGAGGCTTTGACTTGAGTGATTTTAAGCTCCCCTAGTGACTCAGCGAGAACTAGACACCAGACACCCAGGCAGGGTTTTCCCCTTATACCACAGCCATAGTGAACACAAACACTTCGGCTGCTTTTAATGAGAGGATTTTAACCCAGTCATAGCCTCCATCTCCCGCCCTCTAAAGTAGACTATATTGCGATCACGTGTGGGAATACTGGAATACACAGCAGAGTCCAACATGATGCACGGGAAGCCCTATTACTGTACAACAGAGCAAATTTAACTCGGTGCACAGGTGGTGGAAGGTTCATAGGCGCCAGCAGTGCAGCCCAGAGCTAGCAGGAAGCCAATAGCACGCTGAGGCTGGAGAGACAAAAGGCAGAGGTAAATGGAGCCCAGGGAACTGAGGTCACCTGGTGGAAGCTGGAGGCAAGGTGAGCCTGCCCAGCAGGGAGCTGGGACCACAGAGGTGCAGCCGCAGCAGGAGGCAGACAGGGAGGGCAGGGAGGGAGGGAAATACCCCGCCTCTTTCTTAAGCCCCACCCCCACCACATCAAAGGCTCTGATTGGCTGAACCTTCCCGGAAGTCAGAGATGTACAGCCTGCCGAATCGGCTCCTGCAAAACTGCAGATGGGGGAAGGAACAGACTTGGGGTCACGCAAGCCTAGGACTCCCATGACTGGTGCTGCTTTTCTAAACATGCCAAAAGGCTACGGGTTACTGTTATTAAATATTAAAAAGGAAAGATTAAGATACTAATGGAAGACATATCCATCTTTTAAAAATAAAACACACAGTTAACAGGACAGTTTCACATGACTCAGGCTAGATTTGATGCAACTTTGTGTGGCATGCTTTCTGGGTTGTTTTTCGTATTGTTTCTGATAATAAAATTTTAATCATTACCCTTTCCTCAGACTGTTTTATCTCTCTTTTTTTTTTTCCACACACACACTGTATTTTATTTTTACAAAAGATAAATAGACTGACACCAAGCATTGTAAATGGATGACCACAACAAAAGCAACAATGATTGCAATTACCAAACACGAAACACACTCATACGATGTCATAATATTGACATTCAGTCCAGTAATCCTCTGCTGTAAGAGCTCCTTTACTTTGCAGTGAAAACTGATTTGTATATTTTTTGCCTCTGAGTCCTTGTGGGATTTTTTTTTTATTCAAACAGAAAGTCACAAAAATTATAATCATCCTCATCAGTTCACTCAGTCCCATGTCATTAATTTTTTTTATCTTGATCTTTTGTTAGCACTTTTATGAATTCATCAGTTTTCTATTAGAGTTCTGAAAATGTGTGGCATGCTTTTTATTTGTATCTTAAACATAAAACAATTTAAGTAGGCTTAAAAAGTGAACTGGCTATAGGCTAGTCAGTGATGGGGAGTGGGGAGACATGTTGTTTTGTGCCAAACAACTCAAAACCTGCAAGTGATACAAAACTCGTGAAAGGGTAAGGCAAGGCAGCATGGAGGCTAAGAAAGTGTACTTGAGAGTGGGCAGTTCTAGGTCCAAACTCCAGCTCCACCACTTAAGGCCATGTGACCTTGCACAAATCGCTTAACTTTTCTGAGCCTTCATTTCTTGTCTATAAAATGGGACTTTAATAGCATCTATACCCACTCTAGGAGGACTGGGTAAGATGGTTCATGGAATGTGCTTTTCACAGTGTCTGGCAAACAGTAAGTGCTCAATCAGTGTCAGCTGTTTTTATCTGTATCTCTGTCTAGCTCAAAAGGGAGCATAAATTAATCAACCTTTCCTCACGAGTCGACAAAAAGAATAGAGTTTCCTTGCATAAAATGCATGAAGAGAAGGTCACTCTGATATTGAAGGGTCCGTTGACCGCTGGAGAGATTCGGTTCATTTCTTACTTTTCCACAAAGAAAACTGTTCAGAATCAAAGAACTTCTAAGGAGGTAGAGCCCTTGGAGGATTGTTGGTCAGACCCAGAGTGTGAGATTTCTCGAATCCCACCTCCTTAGCTCTGAAGCATCTATACAAGGTGACAATGACATCCTCGTGTTTGAGTGGACAGTTCACATGGGAACCACCACCGGCTGGCCCAAGGGCACAGGGTAAACGTCAGGCAATGGGCCTTCGGTTGCCCTGGAATGATGCTAGAACCTGAGAGTCCAGGAAGTTCATGGAACTGTTTGGTCTGAGATGTGGAGACTTCCTTCGGGGACACCCAGATCCCCTAGAGAGGCCCCCTAAGGTATCCAGGAATATCACCCTTCTTGACACAGAGAACAGTGTGCACTGCTCTCCTTCCCTCAGTTTTGCAGTAACCATTTAGTGAGCGCTTGGGCATGCCAGGCACTGGGGACATAACATCAGCAAAACTGGCTACGGCTGCAAATGTTAAGAGGGCTCAAAGACCTGCGTGGCTACCACGACTAGACTAACGCCGTGGAAGAGAGGGCAGCGGGGTCGCAGTGTGGGCCTGGCCAGGAGCGGCTTTCCTGCAGAAGCCACAGCTGAGCTGAGACCTGAATGGACAGCAGGGTTGTCAGGGCTCCCAGTGGCTGGGGGAAGTGTCCCCTGCACAGTGAGAGGACACAGCCAGTCTGCGGAGCTGGATGAGGCTGGAGTGCCGGGCAGGGTGAGCACACCGAGTGCAGGGATCCCGGCTTTGTCCTAACAGTCCTGGAAAGCCCGGCGGTGTGTTCAGTAAGGCGGGGACGCAGTATGATTTCGGTTTCAGGAAGCTCTGCCCGGTGGGTTGGAGAACCCAAGGCAGGTGGCCAGAGCAGCAGTCCATATGGGACATGGTGACTCTGGTGGCCAACACTGCAAAGCGGCAGCAACACAAGCAGATTGAAAAATAGTTTAAGAAATAGGGCAGGTAGAGACCGCAGGTACATTTCCAACCAACCCGAAGGTTTCCGGGTGAACCAGGCAGAGGTGGCCACGCTACGTGCTGGGAAGAGCACCTTAGGTTTTGCTAGCTCTGCACCGTCACGTGTTCTCTTCAACAGATTTTCACGCACATGTGGAGTGAAGCCCTATTACCACCTAGCCGCTCAGAAGAAACGGAGGCAATCGCCGAGGGAAACAACATTGCAAATCATTTTCTACCCTGGAGGCCAGCTTTATCCTGTATAGAAAAGAAAAGATTTCTCCTGAAGAAGTGGAGAATTAGAAGGGAATCAGGCTGGATACTAGAAAAGCACAAAAGGACTGGCAATGTTAGGGGCAAAGAGTCAATAGAGAAACTTTGACAAGTCAAGGCAGCTTAAGACTGCTGTAAGGTCTTATCTGTAAAAAGAAGATACTACATTAACAGAGCATGTCTCAGACCAGACACCCCGCTGCAATGCTCCGCATTCGGATCCATTCACGCTGGGAAGTGAGAGTGCAGTGGTTTAGCCCTGAGTTTGGAATCAGAAGGATCTGAGTCTGAATTCCATATTGGCCACTTAATGGTGAAGTGATCTTTGTCAACAACCTCCCTGGCCTGTTTCATCACTGGAAAAGAGCTTTTAAAATACCATCTTTAGGGCCTCCCTGGTGGCGCAGTGGTTGGGAGTCCGCCTGCCGATGCAGGGGATGCGGGTTCGTGCCCCGGTCTGGGAGGATCCCATATGCCGCGGAGCGGCTGGGCCCGTGAGCCATGGCCGCTGGGCCTGCGCGTCCGGAGCCTGTGCTCCGCAACGGGAGAGGCCACAACAGTGAGAGGCCCACATACCGCAAAAAGAAAAAATAAATAAATAAATAAATAAAATACCATCTTTATAGGGGAGCTGTAAAGGGTTAAATAAGATCTTTCATGTTAAAGTTCTTAGTACATCATACATGCTCAATAAAAATGGCAACTAACACGTGTATTGCTTACTAAGTATCTGGCACTGCTCTAAAGGGCTTTGTGTATATTAACTTCTTTGGATCCTCACAAGGACCCTCTGTAGGGTGTCGACGATTCCTATTATCATCCATATTTTACAGATGAAGAGACTCAGGTACAGAGAAGTTAGGTAGTTGTCCATGCCCGTGGGCTGAGACAGGATTTGAACCCAGGTATGTTGGCATCGCATTTTGCACCCTTGCCCATTAAGCTAAGCTACACTGCCTTTTGCTTGGTCTCTTAACATCTAGGGAACGCATGGACAATACAAAGTCATGGATCCTTCAGAAGGAAGAGACAGTGGAAGGAGGGAGGGAAGCAGGGTGGGAGTACTGTTTCAGTACGCAGGCTCCTAGGTCACCAAAGAAAGGCTTTTTCAACTGAGAAATAGAACATGTGAAAAATGTTTTGGTTATCTTTAACTTTCTGCCTGTGTTCTGAGAACAGAAGACGCTGTACTTATAACTTGGCACCAGGCCATGTCATTCTCAGAATGTGGAGATGGTCATCCTCAGGCCCCTTTTCTTTTCCTGTGCCTCACGGAGTCTGTAAAGTGCAGAAGCCCATCTGCTCTCAGAGGACGTCCAGCTCTGTGGTGAACAAACCGGCCCTCGTTCAGGCCCCAGGGACTGTGGGTGATGGGAGAGGGTGGCGGGCAGAGAGGGGAGGCCCCGCAGGTACCCGATACAGGCTGAAGCGGGTCTGCATTTTTCAGGGAGGAAAAGAGTCAATGAACTGCAGATTTTACGATGTACTAGACTCTGAAGCGTGTGTGCACCCGTCCTTCAACTGCTTAGATAGTTACCAATTCTTCCAGAAAAAAAGGAGCAAGCTTGCGAAGGCTGCATGGTTCGTGCTCCCTGACTCAATTTAGTCATTTTAGTGTGAAAAAGCCCCTCCACCAGAAAGAGAGCTTAGGAAGTGGAAAAAACAAAATCCATCCAGAAAATGATTTATTTCTAGTTCACATTTTTTGGTAAAAAGTTGGTAGAGAAGCAGGTTGACTAATAGCTAATGGCGGAAGGGACTGTCACTTATTCTCATTTAACAAAATCACCACCTACCACAGTGGGCCCCCCTTTGGTCCTGCACAATGACAGGCCACCTGAAGACTAGCTAACTCGTATAAATGCTCGATAAATACTCAGACACAGCATCTGGAAGATGTTCGTGTAGACTTAGAACTGCCAAACACCCCTGTTACTTTTCCTGCCTTTTGTTACTTGGAAAAGACAAAACGTTTATTTTTTCGAGTTTCTTTTCTGAATAATAATGAAACGGACAATGAATGCGTATTTTGATTTTTCTCCTGCAGAAAATCTAAGGGTTAAAATATGAAGGGGCACTGGTGTCACGGTGACTGGACAATTCCAGGCATTAGATGGCATGAGCTGTGAGGTCAACAGCTCAGGGTTGCAGAAAGGAAAGATTTACAATAAATAATAAGAGTCCATAAAAGATTATGGCTCTAAATAGGGATACATTTTGCTAACTGCTGACTGTGGCACAAGTATTTCCACCTTTAACATCCGAGTGCTGACAGGGAGATCGGTTTCGTGCAAAACAGAAGGTCCATCTACTTACAAACCATCCCCCCCAGGGTGCCACCACTGAAACCAACATGTTACGGGAATTCTTGTTTTGATGGCAATAGCAAAGCAGAACAAGATAAAAAAGGAAAAGAATAAGGTGGATATAGTATGTAAGAGAAAGTTAAGAAAAAAAACTTTATGCTTAGTAGTGGCACTGTAATTTAAAAGGAACACCAAAGAAGAAATCATTTTTTTTTCCTTCTAAAAGACAAGAACTTTTAGGACTGAGCTTGGGGATGGCAAATAGAAAAGAAAGATTAAATAAGAAAAAAAGACTTTGCTCTGCAATGAATTTGTCCTCAGACTCTAGAAAGATCTACATATTTCAGGGTAGAATGAAATTCTATTAAATGTAAGCGTTTTCGGCAAATCATCCTGAAGTGATATTCTGACTTCAATCCGCACATAGACAAAATTTTCTTTAATCAGTAAAAAAGATGGTGTTTTTTCAAGTAAAAGTACTTAATTATTTATTCAGCTATGTATCGTATAACGGGGCTTCTGGATTTTTTTCTAAGAGCTGGTTAAATATGTCCAAAAGAATGTTGGTTAATTTTTATTTCATTTTATTTTATTTTAAGGAAATTTTAAGACCAAATTATCTGACTTGAGATATTTCAGAGAAGCTATATATTGTGGAAGGAGAGCCAGAGCCCCCTTCTGGGGTGGGAAAGTTCTGTGGAAGCCAATGTTTTCCCTCTGCAGCCACTACCTGCCTCCCAGCAGACCCCAGCCCCTGGGCCACCACACCAGATGGCCGTCTGTCCGTCATGGCAACAGGGCTGCCTCAATCTCTACTTAGCCCCAGCTCTCAAGTCAGGACACTGAAATACTTGTTTTCTGTATGGATGTATCAGGTTAATTTTTTTAAGAACTGAAATTCCATACATTTATCAACAACCATTGTACTGATATTTTTAAAACTCTGACCTCTGGGGCTTCCCTGGTGGCGCAGTGGTTGGGAGTCCACCTGCCGATGCAGGGGACACGGGTTCGTGCCCCGGTCCGGGAGGATCCCACATGCCGCAGAGTGGCTGGGTCCGTGAGCCATGGCTGCTGGGCCTGCGCGTCCGGAGTCTGTGCTCCGCAACGGGAGAGGCCGCGACAGTGAGAGGCCCGCGTACCGCAAAAAACAAACAAACAAACAAAAAAACCCCCTCTGACCTCTGAATCACTTAGACCCAGGAGTGACACACTGCATTAACCTTTTGAAATAAGCAGGAGGCGCCAGTCAAGAAAACAATCCTATTCCTCCAAAAGCCTCAAGCAGAGACAGGCGACGGACTAAATTCTTCCAAGAATAAATCTCACTCTAGTCCCAAGACTTTCTGACTACATGGAATACGAATGTTGCAGATTGAAATGGATACAGGTAACTTCCACATGGGATCTCCAAGTATACATCTTGCAACCAAAGGAAATGAGAACAAACCAGAAACATTGTCTTTGAACAAAACTACACCTTGCTAACAATAACAGGTTATAGTCATTGACATAGAACACAAAGGGTTGCAGTTTCCTTTTTTTTTTTTTAAAGCTTTTCAAACATATTCAGATAGGATTATTCGAAAATAAGGAACAGGGGAAATATTTGATTTAGTTATAACTATCTTCTCAAAATTTCTTCAAGTACTTTAAGGTCAGAAGAAACTTTCTGAGAAGCTGTACTAGCTTGCATGAAAATATGCTCACAACTGAACAACAAACACATTGCCACACTTTATTTTTAGATATTCCATTTTTAAAAAAGATCAGATAACATTATTTCAAGTTAATTTTCATGATTAATGCAATTTTCTTTAGGTAGCACTTATTTTTTTCTCAAATGTTACTGTCCTTGGGTATTTGCTAATAATTTATAATGGAATAATGGATGCTCAATATTTCTTTTGTATATATTTACATATCTGTATGTTTTGAAGCATATTTATAAATCATTGTATTTGAAATATATTAACTGCTTAGTTCTACTGATTTTTGTAAAAGGATTTTGAGCTCTCTTTGCAACCCAGGTAAGGTCCTTTTGCTCCAGTCTAGCGATCTCTATATGTCACTGCAGACAGCAGGTGGTCATCCTACCTGCCCGCTTGGGCCCTCATTTCATTTTGGATGAGATTGGGTAGCTGCTTCTTTTGAAATGGGCCCAGATATCAACATTTTAGATATAAAAGTCGGTGCCAGTTTCCCTGTTAACTTTCTTGCAGTCAGTTAAAAAGGTAATCTATAATGAAAGAAAACACAGCTTTAATGGCGTTCATGTATACTGTCCCTCCCAAGGACCTCTACTCTTGAATGAGTTTATTTATTTACTTGTTTTAATAAAAGAACCCTGGGTGGAAGCTCAGGGGATGTGGCGGTGGAGCAGGGTGCTCGAGATTAAAAACAACTGCGAGGGCTTCCCTGGTGGCGCAGTGGTTGGGAGTCCGCCTGCTGATGCAGGGGACACGGGTTCGTGCCCCGGTCCAGGAAGATCCCACATGCCACGGAGCGGCTGGGCCCATGAGCCATGACCGCTGAGCCTGCGCGTCCGGAGCCTGTGCTCCGCGACGGGAGAGGCCACAGCAGTGAGAGGCCCGCGTACTGCAAAAAAACCAAAAAACAAAAACCAACTGCGAGTCTCTGACCTGAGGACAACCCTGAGCATCTGAAACAGCAAGTTCCCTATTCAAGCTTAAAAGGGACACAACAGAGAAGCCCTCTTATGACCCCAGTGGGCTAGGCCTGGAAACCCAGTCATCCATCATGTTGGGCACACACATTTTCAAAGAAAGAAGGACTGTAGTGAGTAAAGCTTGAATGAATCGTTATACACTGGCAAGCTTCAGCCGGGGCATTTATCTACAAATTGAGACTTGGCATTGCAGATTCAGTGGGTTTCTAAATGGGGCTTATGGGCAGATGGAGAACGAAGGTCACTCCATCATTTGGCTACGCATATAGGCACCAGATTTTCTTTAATTTTTGGAGGTCATAAGAAAGCCAGGATGTGCTTTCTTCTCCTCCTCATTGACACGCTGTACACTTGGTTGGTGCTGATCAAACAGAACCTTCTTAGCAATTAAAAACCAATCGAATGTGTTGTTAATTTGTAAGGTGTAGAGTGGTATTGCAGAAAATGTCCTTATTTTTTAGAGATATATATATCAAAGAATGTGGGAGTGAATGTCATGTCAGGGATGTGATCTAAAATATAAGGAAAAAAAGATTGGTGAAATAAGTGTAGCAAACATTTGTTCAATCTGGGTGGTGGGGATATGGTGGTTTATTGCATTATTCCTTTCACTTTGTTTTAAAATTTTTCGTAATAAAAAAATCAATATCAACAATCAAACAAAAAGTTCAACCCAGACAAACCACCAGACAGAATAATAAGTGACAATTAAAAAAATACAAGGGGCTTCCCTGGTGGCTCAGTGGTTGAGAGTCCGCCTGCCGATGCAGGGGACACGGGTTCGTGCCCTGGTCCGGGAAGATCCCACGTGCTGTGGAGTGGCTGGGCCCGTGAGCCATGGCCGCTGAGCCTGCGTGTCCGGAGCCTGTGCTCCACAACGGGAGAGGCCACAACAGTGAGAGGCCCGCGTACCGAAAGAAGAAAAAAAAAAAGAACAAATAAAAATGTCTCTTCATGAACAAAATGCTTGATATCACCAGGAATCAATAAATGAAAAGGTTTTAACTATAAGATATACTTTTTAACGTCCCAATCAGTAAAAAAAAATTTTTTTAATGATAAAGCACAGAGACCTTTAAAATATTATCTCATTAGCTTCTGGTAAAATTGTAGATTCAACCTTTTTGAAAGTCAATTAGACAATTCATAGCAAAAGCCTGAAACCTGTGAATGCTTTCTTGAGTCAATTTATCCCAGAATTAGCAACAACTTGGGAAAACAAAACAAAACAAAACCCTTGATATCCAATAATAGGAGACGTATTAAATAAATTATGACATGCAAATATTAAAAGAATAATATTGGGTTATGTTTACTGACATGGAAAGAAATTCTTAATATATTACTAGGTGAAAGAGAAGATTATAAAACTGTATATATAGTAGGATCCAGTTTTGATAGGAAAGGATACATCTATAAATAGATAAAAATTCAGCCAGGATACACACCACCAACTTAGCAGCGGCTGCTTCTAGGTAGCAGGATGGATTATAAGTGGGTATTTTTTCTTCTTATGTTCTCCTATATTCTCTGAAAATAAAAGTTATTTTTTAAACTTAAAACAAATGATTAAGATTTACAGTTCGGGATCCTTTATTTTTAAAGAGACTCAGTCTTTTAAAGAGTAATCTGAAGGATGATATAATTGAAGGCAGTTGTAAAAGACACAGGCGGGGGCAACTGTATCTAAATTCTGATCCCATTCATATCAGTCAACTTCAGTTGCAGAAGGCTGAGAGCCACGGAAGAAAAAGGCTGTTTAAAATACTGTAGAAGAAAAGTAGAACATTTTAGGGAGAATTCATTTTGGTAATGTTTTTAAATTTTCTTCTCTGAAAAGTACAGATGCCTTCTATTTAGGGCTGTCCTAGAGGCGGGCCAATCCGTACAACCTAACACCACGTTTTCAAGGAACAATTCCTGTTGCTGCGGCTCGAGCATTCATCCACTGCGGAGCCAGGAAACTTCTCAGGACAAGGAGCACAATGCCAGGCCTTGTCGAGGGCGGCTGCGGCCGGGAGGCCAGACCTCGGGGAGCCGGAGCCAGGCGCAGCCGCGGAAGTGAACCTGCACGTCAGGATCCGTGAAATGTCAGCTCGTGGAGGGACCTGGATCTCCCGCAGGAATCTGACTTTATACATAAACAAGGACAATGGGCTTCTGCCGAGGCGAGCAGAGCACAGATGAACTAACTCAGTCTTCTCTGCAGTGATGCAAAACCCTTTGTCCCTTGGAAGTTGAAGGTAACCCCAGTGAAATGTGGATGGGCCCTGGCCTGCTGCGTCATCCACCAGGGCTTTCCCCCCTAAACAGAGGTCAACCTTGGAATATTGGAGATATTTCTAGTAACAACCATGGAGACACCCTTGAGAGAAAATCCCAGATTAGAAGAAGCTGGCATCTGAGCCACATGTCACATGTCACCTGTGCATGATCTGTCAAAGGAGGATGTCTACTTACAGAGGCTTACACATTTCTCCCTCGTTCCTGACTGTTCTGAGCTGCACAAACAGATGGAACACAGTTGTAAGCCAGCAGAAATAAAGGTGGGAGAACCCGGGGAAACGAAGAAAAGAAAGGCACAGCCCTCTTCAGATCCTTGAAAAGAAGATTTAAACTCTTCACACTGACACCGTATTAAAGAGTTCCGGAAGCACAGTGTCTCAACTATAACCGTTCAATGTAGAGGTCATGGGTGGGAGGAAAAACGGCAGAGCGTGATACCTACAGGACAATGGCGTATAGAAATAGAGAAAAGTACTGAGGAAGGTTTGTTGTGATAAGAAGGAAGAAACCTCAAATGGCAGCAATGCACAAAGTAGTTTGAGGCTATATGTATTTAAAAAAAAAAAAGGTCCACTGTTTAAAGGATGAGTTTTAACTTCTTTGAAAAATGAAAACTCAGAGATAAGTTGAGAAGGATGAACTGCCAGTGAAAAACTCTCCCGTCAACACTTGTGTCAGGGCAGCTACATACAGTGGTACAGGCTGTGCACTGCACAAAGGTACCTTACTGGGTGGGTGGGGGGGTGGGTACTTAACATCACAAACAAAGATTTACTTATTTATTATGACAGTATTCCAGTAGATGGCAGTGTCTTGACCAAAGGCGCTTTTAAAACTTTTCAATGGCCCACAAACCAGCTTTGACTTCACCAAAAAAGCATTGAATGTCCTAACTGGAGGGATTCCACGAAATTAGTAGCAATTTCCATTTTTTAGAAACAAAATTCTGTGCCTTTAATTTTAACGTTAGAAAATATAAAGGGTAAAGAGACTATAGGGAGAGCTACTCAAAAATCACCAATTTCATTTGCTCTGTTTCCTGTTTATTTTCTTAATTGCTTCCATCTAATCCAGTGTTCTTTATGTGTAATCTTTTACTTCTTAAGGTAATGGAGCATTGTTCTCTTATGCCTTCTAAAAAATGAAAAGGGGAAATTGCACAAATTGAAGCAGCACATCACGCTCGTACAAATTTGTGCAAGTTCTATTACTGACTCATAAATATTTAAGGACAGGCATCCAAACAATCACACAGGAAAATGCTATATTGGACACTTCCAAGTACGTATGTCTTTTACTAAACTCTGTAAGTGCCATTATCTAAATCACAGAAAAATAGCCCGCATTTCAAATTCTGAAAATTGGGCAAATTAAATGTTGGTCGGCACGGCATGATATGACTCTACCTTTCTGATTTTCCCACTTCTGCTTTTTGTCTAGTAATGGAGAAAAAAACAATTCAGGTAAATACTTCCTTGCTTTTGGAATAGAGCAAGCCGGGTGTGAGAAGTTTTTCTTATAGGCCTGCAATCTTATAGCCCCATGGATGCTGAATTATTAATGGGGAAGAGAGAGAACAAATAACCAAGAGAGGGTTCTTGGAAGCCATTGTTTGAAGTTCATGGTGTTACACAACATCGAGCATGTCCAATTCACCTGCCAGGAGCTATCTGATTCTTACTCTAGGGTTCCATTTTCCTATTTCGATCTTATCCAGCATCTGGCTGGGTGATGGTCCATGTCAGAAGATGTAGATCTTCTTTTTATTCCATTAAACTTTGGGATCTGGTTATGATATCATGCCTCATATATTTTCATCTACAAATGATCCTATTAGCTGGTTATCTGCTCCCAGCAGAACCTAGGGTTGTGCTGGGAAAGGAAATCGAAACATCAAGATTGCATTAGTCTCTTACGCATTCAGTCCTTCTGTTCTCATGGGTCTGGGCGGACCTTCTCCCCATCTCATTTGTCAGGTAGAATGGCATTAAGAATGCCACAGGCTATCTCAAAGGGGACGCACAGACTTCTTTACACTTAGGTTGAATTTTCTAGACTCTAAGGTTCAACAGGCAGAAGAACTGCTGTTTAGCATTTACAGTGAAGCTCCAGCTGAAGGACTGATTCAGTGGAGGTGCTCCTAGGAGGGCACAGACAAGGGTGGAAGCAGGGGTAAGGTCAAGGCATTGGTGAGCAGGACCAGATGATCCAATCATCCGGGCTGCTAAGTAGATTGATTTCTCTGCCTGGCCACATGGGATACCCTGGTGGATGGTTTTCTCCTTTACTTTTAGGAAGATGATCCTAACTGAAGCAGCTGAGTCTAAGTTCTTAGGATCATTTTTTTTAAAAGGCGTTCTCAAACCAGTTCTTCAAATGATGTCTAGGATTTGCTTCAAAATAATCTACAGGGACGAAGAACAAAAGGAAGGGATGGGTGAAACATGAATTGGTCACGAATGGATAATTATTTAAACTCGATCGTGGGTACATTCTCTGTTCTTGTATCTGTTGGAAATTTTCCATTGTAAGAGTTTTTGAAAGATGACGTCAAGAGCCAATGATCCAGAAACTTGCTAGTTATCAGTTTCAACCCTTTGCTTCACCTAGACCTTCTTTTAAAAAATGGCTAACAAGGAATGCTGTCCAACATCATTTTCTCTTTCCATGTCTCCCCATCTTATAATCGAGGCATTAACAAACAGCAGAATGGCCCATGGACAGCTGTGACGAGGGAGGACTGGATGAGGAGAGGGGTGCCGTCATCAGCCCTCATGGGATGAGGAGTTACCTGTACGCACATCCACGGGCTTCCTGTTGCCTTGGTGCCCGGACGTGGTAACCAGCACCCCCCTATCTCATTGGTAAGCACACATCGGAACTGCCAGAGACAGAGCGTTGCACACTTGGGTTGCTACACTTTTTCTTCATTCTTGTGTTTGGCGTGAGAGTCAAGATTAATAATGATTAACAACAGTGGGGAAAGTTGTGGGTTGATAAAGGACAGAGAGAGAATTGGAGAGAATCCGTTTCTCTTCTCGGCATTGCACGTCTCTTTTCTCCTCTGGTTCCCCTGGATCTCCAGACCCCAGAGGCAGATCTCACTGAGTGGAAGGGCTCAGGCACCCATCAGCATTTGGAAGTGCCTGATCTCAATACTGCGCTGAGGCCGGCGTACAAGGCTGTCTTTCACAAGTCAACCATCTTGAATGTGCCCAGCAACTCTGAAACATGGACAATTCTGAACTTTGATGCCCATGATGAGCCATCGCTCTGGACAGGCAGCTTCTTCCAGGAAATCAAACGTGGGAAATCTGATAACTAACCAAACATCCCACTAAGTACTTAAAAAATCTGGAGGGATGGGAAGTTGGAGGCTTGATGTAAATCTTTCTGGAAAGTATCACAGATCATACCCTAAAACATAACCCCAGTAGCGGACCTTGTGCAGACCTCTTCCGAAAATAAGAGTTTCTTCCAAAACGGGAATCAAAAAAGAAGAGAGTTGGCGTTTTTTCCCCCTTATTTCTGCTATCGGTTAACTCAGGTTAAAGAGGATTTCTTGGCAAAGGCAGCCTGATTCTATTCTACCTGAAGTAATGAGGTGAGAAGGTGAAAAGAGATCTCTTTGAGGAGACGCTAATTGGGCAAGTTGCCTACTCAAAGGAAAAATAAAAACACACCAAGGATTTTGTAGAAGAACAAGAAACCAAGAAACCTACAACACTAATTTCTGAACACCACATTGTAGGGGTGGGGAAGCTCATAGGAAGCACCTCTTCTTTTGCTTTGGGCAAAAGATCTGATTTGGATCTCTTCTTACGCATAATCTCCCAGCAACCGGAGAATTTAAGGATTGCTTCGTTTTTTGCCAAATGGCTAAAAAAAAAACCCCTCTCTTCTATCCTGTAATTATGCTTCAGCTCCAGCCAAGGCATCCGAGGCTAGGAGGTATTGTACATTTCACTTGTTTGGGGCTAGTTCAAACCTCCTCTTACCTCATCCCAGAGAACACCTGAAAAGCATAACAGGGTCTCGCAGCATACCTTTCTGCTAGGTAAATATTATCATGTAATCTTAAAGAGCCGGCAGAAAGCCTCCATAGGAGCTGGGGCTGGGGTCCTGCCCAGATCCCCTTTACCGCACTGGTGCACTCACCCCGCATCCCCAGGGGTGCCGGCTGCTCGTAGTGAGAACTGCCCTCACCGTTGGAGCCCCCCTCACCTGGCGGGCTACACATCCCCTGATGAAGTTAGTGCATACTGAGGGGGGACCAAGAGCTGGCCCCCTTACCTCAAGGCAGGATTTACTCTGTGGTGCAATTCATGCTCCAGAATTCTCTGCGGGAGACAACCGGCCCTAGAATCCTTGCTCAGCTCCCCTGCCCTCTCCAGCCCCATCGCATCCCTGCAGGTCCCTCTGAGAGCACGCCCTCAATAACACACCCGCACAGGGATCCCTGTCTCAGGCTCTACTTCTAGGGAACCTGACCTGTGACACTTCAGGAAGCCTAGGGAAGCAACTTAAAATGGACACCTCTTATTTTTAATCTGCCGTCTTTCGATGTCTACCAATCTGGCCCATTTCATGTGTTTAGACTCACGAACATAAGCATAGATACAAAAAAAAATAGCCTTAGGATGACATGGAGAAGGCAGGCTGGACTCTATAGTAGCTCACATCTCCTATTTGGGCATCCAACGGAACAGACAAAGTCCCCTCTCCATCCCCCAGACCCCTTTCCCAACACAACACACAGACCAGATGGAAAGACTCATTTCCCATCTGCGTACTTATACACGGAGGCAAGCCTAACCCCATGCTTGGGTTGGAGTCAGGTTCTGCCCCTAATACTATATAAACCCTGTGCGAAGCAAGCTGACTCTGTTTTAATTACTGCTTAATATTCGATAGCCCCAAATTCCGATTCACAGAGTTAAAAAGAAGCAAAAACTCGCGTTAAGGTTCAAATGAACACCGTTCATGTGCCCGGTGATGGTCCGAGGTCGACTCATATCACATCCAAAGGAAAAACACTTGATCTTCCGTCACAAGAATTAAATCACAAAACCAATCAACAGCTCCCAGGAGGAAGAATCTAAGTTTGCTCAGGAAAGTAAAGTTCCTTGACTTAAAGCCTGCCGAGGGGGAGACTACCTCTCCCCTGAGCTCCCTTTCCACAGAGGTGGGTCTGCGCTTGTTGGCACCTGCCCGCAACAGTTCAGGTCTGGGTGGTTACGAGCCTCAGGATGGCTGGCAGCGCTGGCTGGTCCCCTTTTCCTTTCAGACGGCAGACTGGTGGGCAGCCCGCCCTGGCTGACCTTGTCTTAAACTGCCTTTGGCAAATGGAAAGCTTCCTCAACCTACAGTTGTTGGTGATGTCAGTTTTCCTGCAGTTTCTGAAAGCATTGTCTTTCTTCTGCTTTTGACATTTTTGCCCTGCTAACAGTGCAGTGAGTTAAAAAGCTGGGATGTCCCTGGTGACACGTTATCAGTCCACAGCTGCAAAGCTACTTAGGAACACAGTTCAACCTCGGTATACCCACCGACTGAGGCTTTTCCTGAGATACAGACCCAGCTCCCAAATACAGCCCTGACACCCACTTCAACTCTCCGTCAGGAAACTTCTGCCAAGAGGATAATATTATCTACTTCACACAATCATTGTAAGGAATAAAAAAATAATAGCATAAGGAAAACGCTCCAGCAAAGTGACACATTTAGACGTTTAATAACTATGAATGGCCTTCCCCCTTGGTGTCCTTTGCGTTTTGTGTTGTTTCCACCAACCAAAGTTCAAACACAAAAGGATGATAAAGGGGTGACTTTTGAACCCAGTGGGAGAGGACGGTTTGGGGAATGTCGCTCAAACTGTGACGTGGGCCTCACGGCCCCGAGAGGGAGTGTTCCGAGGGGACTCCACAGTGGCCTACCTGGTGGTCGTCCGGATGGTGTTTTCTTTCGTGTGAGTGTGCTCTTTGCTCACCTTCTCTGTAAAGAGAAAGGATGAAACAGACACCTCTTAGGTTGTTCTGACTCGATCTGTGTGTTTAAGGCTGAAGCAGAAACATCCTCCACATTCCTCTTTCTCTGTTGTGGTTTTCTTTTGGTTTCTTTTTTAAACATTCAAACCCTTCCTGCCTTAGTGGTAAAGACAGGCAACAAAAGCATGTCGATAGCATCCACCAAAACAGTTGATTAAAAACCAATCAAAGGGAAAGAGTTACTAACAAAGTACAACTGTGTTGTCTGATTTTCATCAGGCCTCCGTAAGTACATGTACACACACACACACACACACACAGATGTGCAGAAAGATAGTTATTTCTCTTATATTTTTCCCCAGCTGAAAATGTCTGCTTTTCTCTGATTCAGCATGAAAACTGCAGTTGTTGCAACTGTTCCGCTTCTGACTTGGATGACAACCTTTAAGCATTCTGTATTGTCAGGCCCCTTTGTGAGACGGGATATAAAAACAAACGTAAGACCTCTGGGTGCAAGAGTCATCGAGTGCACATTCTGATAAATGTCACAGGGGACAAAAAATATCATTAGACAAGAGGAGGTAAACTCTCCCTTACACTGTCTTGAGGTCTGAATCCACCAGCTGTCAGAAATTATTTAATTAGCTTTCAGGAACACAAAAGTTGACCTCCGGTCTTCCCCATCCAGTTCAAATGTACGGATTCTGCCCTGACTTTCACAGCTCTTGGTGGCTTCTTTTAAGTCTCCAGAGGAAACCTGGCCACCTCTACAAGGGGTTCAGATTTCAACAGCAGGGCAAGTGAAAAACTCCTAATCTTACGGATTTGGGGGAAAATTTTAAACAAAGATTTACGCTGTCCCGTGCTTTTTAACACTGGCCTGAAGCTGCTGTGTGCATATTTGCGTGGACAATTCCTTTCTGTCCATTCAACAGTGACAATGAGGGTGAATTTGGATTCACAGGCAGTGTTCTTTCAGAGAGCAGGAAATCGGGGCTAAATGACTTGCTTGAGGTCACCCAGGCAGTCAGTGACAGCGCCAGGGTGAGAACTCTCAGACACAAAGTTTTTAGTTGATAGTAGACCATGATAATGTACTGCTAGAGACAGAGACTTTTTGAAAAGAATCACACTGGCCTCACTTGTGCAAATTTGAACTGCGACATCATTTTCAAAGTTATATTGTTTTTAGAGATGCTTTCAGCCTGTTTTTGTTTTGTTTTGTTTTGTTTTGTTTTTTAAAGAAAAGCATCTTGCATGTTTGGAGTTTTTTTGGAACTTGCAAAGATCTATGTGGCCTATTCAAGTTTACTGACTTAACTGTTTCCACCTCTCTGAGCTCTGCACAAACACAGTCCTTGTTTGAGAACTCCGAGGCTGCCATTTTCGGCACCAACTGATAACTTCACAGCTATGGGGGCGTGTCATGAGGCCAATGAGAAGGTGAGCTATCATGATGCCTTGCAGATCCTAGCTTCTTTCCTCTTTTCCGGTATTTTTCTTAGGGGACAAAAGTCAATACTTAAATAATGAGGCATTTAATGGGTGTTTTAAATCTGTTAGCCATAACAAAACAGAGTTTATCAAATATTAGTAACAAACTCTACTGATGCCTGAATTTCAGTATGTAGGCCAGTGCTTGACGAAGGACAAAGTATCTGTATTTCTATATAAGTCTGAATCTTATATGAGTCTCCTTGATCCACCTCAATCACATTCAAGCAATAACAGCACATTAAATTTGATAAGGACAAAGAGCATGCAGCTTGAATGCGGTGATAAAGGGAACAACTTAGGCTCTAGGACCCTCACCTATTCTATCAAGACACTTAGCTGAGCTAGAATAGGTGATTCCTTAGCTTTTTAATAGGTGATCACTTAGCTGATTCCAAAACGTTGACTTCTGAGTATTTGAAGTAGAAAAAGTTGGTTTACAGGAAATGTTCTACTATGTTATAGCTGGAAAAGGGTCCTCACAGTTTCATCTTTTGCCTTCCCCTTTCCTTGATTTTTTTTTCTTTTTGGCAAGATACCGTAAAATCTCATTAATTCCGACCACACTAATTTGGAATTCACAGTAACTCAGTCACTGTTGGAGTAAATTGAAGTTTATCTTTTGCACATTAGGAAAAAAAAAAAAAGGCTGTTAATCAGATCAACTGCCTAAACAAAATTAGAGGTGAGACGTTTAGTCCAGGCAACAGGGATCATTTGCACGGAGTTGAATAGAGTTCTAATTTCAAATGATTCTTAACTATTTACTAAAGAAAGTTTGGCAGGAGTTCTACCTGGCAGCATTTGATGAACTCTTCGTTCGAGAGGTGGTATACACGTTAAAGTAACAAAACGGATTTCTGTCTAAAAAATCCTATAATGCAGGTGCTTTTACTTCGTTAGAGTGGCTTTCCCTCTAATTAGTCCCCATTATTGACTTTTTTTTTTTTCCTCGAGGAAACGTACCTGACAGTTGAAAAAGAAGCTCGGAAGCCATCTTCACAGAGATGTCCTGACTGAAGAGGTTTCTCTCTGGGGGCACTCTGCCTTCTGGCATCTTCTGTAAGGGTTCCGTTTTCTCTCGCCCAATTAAAGTGCTATAGCCAACACTGCGGCTGGGTGATACTGAGGCCTGCGAGTCCTGGATGTCCACCTCCATGGGTTCCTCTTTAATCTTCACCATCTGAGTGTCCTTGTAGCTTTCCGCTGCAAACAGGTGAATGAAGAACAAAAACGCCAGAGTTTCTTAATTCTGAACCAAACCCAGTTTCTAATCACAGAGAGAACTACGAGGCTTGAGTCAGGGTGCAGTTTAGAAGACAGCGCCGTGGCACACTGGAACACAGTTCGAAAAACTTCTACTTTAATCCATCTGGTTTCCAGAAAAGGAAGGAATCTGAAGCTCAGAGAAATCAGGGGACTTGCCCACGGCCACACAGATGGCAGCAGAACCAGGCCTGCTGCTACAGATCTAGAACCAGGTTTCTTGACCAAAGTCTCCCAGTCACTCCCACACACTCCCTCCTCTCTGCCATGGTGCTTCCAGGACTTACAGAGAACACGGTGAATATCTGTCCTTGTTTTATAATGTACTGAATTTCAGTGAATCAATTAAGAGCAAGCATACTCATACTATGATTTTCTCCCTCTATTTGGAAAGCTCTGATCAATGTTTTTTTCTTTCTCTTCTAGGGCACCTAAATTAATCAGGGATAAATAGGGTTGATTCCACTGAGACGTTTACACCTTGCTGAGAGCTAGTGATCCTCAAGACCACCTAGGATGTTAATTGCAGGCCAAGGATGAACACTTAGAAAAACAGCAATCTCACATGTTATAATAACAGTTCAGCTTACTGACTGCTCTGGCTTTAGGTGTGGCTATTGAACGTTTGGTCTTTCGTTTGAAACATACATTTACTTTGCAAGGCTGGAGTGTCTTTATGTTCATATGTTCCTTAGCTAATGAGAGAACATCTTGGAAACAAGGTGGGACAATTAGCCCAGCTATTAATCTGGGTCACTTTAAAATAAGGCCACACTTTCAAATTGGTAAGCATTTATTAGTTATTACTGTGTCCTCAGCATTCTGGAAAACACAAAAACCAAAAAAGGATTTGATAGATAGACAGACAGACAGATAGATAGATAGGTAGGGTAGTGGGTTGAATCGTGGCCCCCCAAAAAGATATGACTATGTCATAACCCCAGGAACTTGTGAATGTGACCTTATATGGAAAAAAGGTATTTGTAGATGTGACCAAGGTAAGGATCTCAAGATAAGATGATCCTGGATTATCCAGGTGGGCCCTAAATCCAATGAGAAGTGTCCATAGAATAGACAGAAGAGGACAAGACACAGACACAGTGGAAAAGGCCACGTGAGGACAGCGACCGTGCTGTAAGACTGACTGTCTGTGTCTCCCCTCCAAATTAATATGCTGAAACCTAATCACCAATGTGACTATATTTGGAAGTGGGGCCTTTGGGAGGTGATTAGGTCATGAGGGAAGAGTCCTCAAGGATGGGGGTTTGTGCCCTTATAAAGAAGAGCCCGGACAGCTCCCTCGCCCCTTCCTGCATGTGAGGACACAGTGCAGAGATGCCTGACAATGAACCAGGAAGAGAGCTGTCACCTGACCGTGCTGGCACCCTGACCCTCGACTTCCAGATGCCAGAACTGTGAGAAATACCTCTCTGTTGTTTACAAGCTACCCAGTCTATGATGTTCTGTTACAGCAGCCGGAATGGATTAAGAGAGACTGGAGTTTTGCTGCCACAAGCTAAGGATTACCTGGTGTCACCAGAAGCTAGAAGGAGCAAGGAAAGATTCTCCCCTAGAACCTTCAGATTTCAGACTTCTGGCCCCCTTTTCTGTTGTTTTAAGCTACGAAGTTTGTGGTAATTTGTGACGGATGGATGGATAGATCGACAGATATAACTATAAGAGGCAACATAAAGCAGGTGCTGATCTTGGGACAGTTAGGAGACATGACAGGGGAAATCTCATTGCTATAAGCTGCGTAGTCAGAGAAAGCTACACACTTCTTGCCAAGTATGAGGCAGGTGAAAGTCAAGTACATGCATACTTTATTGATTTGCAATAAAGAAGACAGTGGAGTATTTTTAATTAAATGATTCCAATTAATATGGTGCTATCCATAAGATCTCATGTAAGAAGTGTGCTAATTGTGCTTTTTTTCTTCCTGACATATTACACATGCTTCTCAGAGAAAACGACTTGTTTTTTGTCAGCAACTAAACTGCAGGCAACTGTTATATTTAATTTAGATCCTTTCCCCCTCCCTGTATTCCTGCCAAGCTGTTTTTTTTCTTTTTTCTCTGCATGTCTGTGAAGCTCAGAAAAACCAAGTCCATTGATTCAATCATGCTTAAAAAAAAAAAAAGAAGAAGAATATAAAGCTTTCCAAGTTACATGCCTGGCTTCTCTGCCTTTATTTCTAGTCCCCGATTCTTTCTTGAGTACTGACGACACCCCTGTCCACTTAGGGATTTGGGGACCTGACAGCCATCCTGACCTTCCCTTAGATCACCCATAGGTGCAGTCACCACACACAGTGCCCTCTTTGTGTCCCCTCAAACTACTTAGGATTTGGAAAATAAACAGTGGGGTCAGTGTCACAGGTACATAATGATGTCTCTGAACCTTGCAAGTCATTCCAAGGCCTGAAGACAAACACAAAGGGATACTAGAAAGAGATTCATTTTGTTAAAAAAATAAAAATCTCAACAACATAAAAAGAGCAAAGCTAGAAAGGAGCTCCATTATTTATATCCCCCAAGCCCCCTTTCCCCCAGCTTTGCCCCTGGATTAAAAACCACCTGGCTCTCTGGTGGCGCAGTGGTTAAGAATCTGCCTACCAATGCAGGGAACACGGGTTCGAGCCCTGGTCCGGGAAGATCCCACATGCCGCGGAGCAACTAAGCCCGTGCTCCAAAACTACTGAGCCTGCGCTCTAGAGCCCGCGAGCCACAACTACTGAGCCCACGTGCCACAACTACTGAAGCCTGCACGCCTAGAGCCTGTGCTCTGCGACGAGACAAGCCACTGCAATGAGAAGCCCGCGCACCACAAGGAAGAGTAGCCCCCAGTCTCCGCAACTAGAGAAAGCCTGCGTGCAGCAACAAAGACCCAATGCAGCCAAAAATAGATAAATTAATTAATTTAAACAAAAAAACGCACCTGGCTATTTGTGCCACTGGATTTAATGAAATCAGTTTTTAAAAGCTACTTGGGATAATTTCAAGTATGACTTTCCATGAAGTGCTTTCTGCTCTTCCTTATGACAACTCTTGACTTTTCAACAATGCACAAACACTGATCACTGAGTGAAGTAAGTCGGAAAGAGAAAAACAAATACCATATGCTAACACATATATATGGAATCTAAAAAAAAATGGTTCTGAAGAACCTAGGGGCACGACAGGAATAAAGATGCAGACATAGAGAATGGACTTGTGGACACGGGGAGGGGGAAGGGTAAGCTGGGATGAAGTGAGAGAGTGGCATGGACATATATACACTAACAAACGTAAGGTAGATAGCTAGTGGGAAGCAGCCGCATAGCACAGGGAGATCAGCTCCGTGCTTTGTGACCACCTAGAGGGGTGGGATAGGGAGGGTGGGAGGGAGACACAAGAGGGAGGGGATATGGGGATATATGTATACATATAGCTGATTCACTTTGTTATACAGTAGAAGCTAACACACCATTGTAAAGCAATTATACTCCAATAAAGATGTTAAAAAAACCTTTAGCATTTATAATCCACCCGACAGACTCCAGACTCACCGAGAAGTCTTTTCAAACCGACATCTCAATGGGCAAGTGAGACACAATTCAATAAATATTTTTATAGTCCTTGCTCTTGTGTGCAATAGCATCATTGCCAAGTGTTTTCTTGCCTTTTTTTTAAAAGCAGGTTTCTCAACCTCAGCCCTATGGACATTTGAAGCCAGATACTTCTTTGCGGTGGGAGGCTGTGCTGTGCACTGTAGGGTGTTTAGCACATCTCTGGTCTCTACTCTCTACATACGAGGAGTGCCAGCCCCCTAGCTGTGACAACTACAAGTAACTCCAGACATCTCCAGTGTCCTCTGGAGGACAAAACCACAGCTGTAAAGTTTTTGCCACACTCTTGTTTTCACCCCTTCTCCTCTCTCCACCCCCATTTAATCAGCATCCAAGGCAAAGCAGAAAGAAGCAGCTCCTCCTAAGTTCCAACTTGGTTGATCACCATCTCAGGCCAGCTTGTTGAGGATGCAGGAGGCAGCTGACTTGGGAACAGAGTTTCTGCTACAGATCCCACTTGGTCCCCAGGCCAGCTCGCTCCCTGTTGCCTGGTGCATCCTAACATACATAGCAACGGTTGAATACCTCACTCCACTCACTCTTAGCTTTGACTCCCACGCCACAAATATTAATTCAACTCCAGCAGGCTCTACCGCTACTTCAAGAGAGAACCTGGCACATGGGAAGAGATGAGAGAGTGTTAACAGTGCCTGATGCCTGGGAGGGGGTGTAGGTGACTGTTTACTGCAACGCTTATTTGTATTCTGCAATTTTTCTGTGATGAATATGGATATCTTGTCATTCACCTAAATTTTTTTTTAAATGGAAAACACATACGCCCATAAAAAGATGCTATTTCCTCTTTAGAAGTGTACAGAACAGTGTGCACGTCTGGTAGCATTGGAAGAGTTGGTTCGTGGCTCCAACAAGCCCTATTCAAACTCTGCTTGGCAACAGAAGGGAAAAAAAGCAACAGGAATGCCATAATACTGTTTTCTTTCCTGCCTTCATAAAAACAATGTATATTGGCTATCAAACTGGATTATTTCATTCATCAGTCACTCGGCCATTCTGTAATCTTTTTTCTTTTTTTTTAACATCTTTATTGGAGTGTAACTGCTTTACAATGGTGTGTTAGTTTCTGCTTTATAACAAAGTGAATCAGTTACACATATACATATATCCCCATATCTCCTCCCTCTTGTGTCTCCCTCCCTATCCCACCCCTCTAGGTGGTCACAAAGCACCAAACTGATCTCCCTGTGCTATGGGGCTGTTTCCCACTAGCTATCTATTTTACATTCGGTAGTGTATATATGTCCATGCCACTCTCTCACTTCATCCCAGCTTACCCTTCGCCCTCCCTGTGTCCTCAGGTCCATTCTCTACATCTGTGTCTTTATTCCTGTCCTGCCCCTAGGTGTAATCTTTTATCAATGTTTACTATGTACTCAGAACTATGATAGATGATTCATGGGATTCAGAGACAAGTAAGACAAGGTTCTTGCCCTCAAGCAGTTTAAATCCAAATGGATGGATGATCAGATAAGTATCAACAGCCCTCTCATACAAGAAGTGAAATTAAAACACAGTGTGGGGGCTTCCCTGGTGGCGCAGTGGTTAGGAGTCCACCTGCCGATGCAGGGGACACGGGTTCGTGCCCTGTCTGGGAAGATCCCACATGCCGCAGAGCGGCTGGGCCCGTGAGCCATGGCTGCTGAGCCTGCGCGTCCGGAACCTGTGCTCCGCAACGGGAGAGGCCACAACAGTGAGAGGCCTGCGTACCGCAAAAAAACCCCAAAAACAACAACAACAACAAAAAAAAACACAGTGTGGGAAGAGGAGTCGAGGAAGACCACGAACCACAGCACAAAGGTGGAATTGTACTCGACCGGGGGCATCCAGGGAATACATATCACACTGTCCGTTCGGCAGGAGCGCCAACGTTGGGAGATGGAGCTGGCTCCCTGGGTAAGCAGGACTCGTGAGGTGTCAACGGAAAAGCAACTCTAGCTCTCTCTGCCGTTGTCTCTTTAAACCTGCCTGGTAGGAAAATGTTCCTCGCCTGGTCCTGGGTGAAATCTCAGTCAGGCCCATAACCCGATAATTCTTAGGTAATACAAAGCCTTACAGCCCTTTAAACAGCAGGAGAACGGTCTTGATTCAGAATTGAGAAGGCCCAACCCCACAGGTTAAGCCACAGTTCAGCCTTTCCACGAAGGTGACCCCAGCTCCTCCCTGGAGGGGCCCACAGGTCGCCTGTGACTGGGGGGAATGGTGGGTTCTGCGCCCTCTCCCGTCTTCTCACATCCTCCCCAGCACTCTAGCTGCCCGTCCTGAACCCACAACTGGAGAAGCAGGAGAGGGGAGGGGAGGCAAAGCTCTTTCCTCGCTGACCCGACCTAGAATGGTTTTACCCTCTTGAGGCAAGCAGACATTTCTCTCATGGGATTCTCCCATCGGGTCTTCAGAGACCTTTAACTTGGCGGTGATCTCTCCCTGCGCTTCCTTTACCTGGCTGACGGGCCTCTAGCCTGGGCTCACTGATTTCCTCCACCGCCTGTGGGGATCCACCTGTGGGCCTCCATCTCAAGGCGGGCAAGGGTACCATCAACTCTCTAGGCAGACCCCCAGACAGCATTTAAGACAACACCCCTGTTGACCCTCCTGTGGGAATACGGTCCACACCGGGGCCCCCTTATTTGATCACACAAAAAAGGGTGAGTTCAGGCCCCATGCAGTCCAGCAGCCACTCTCTTCCATGCAGACACCAAGGCAATTTGTCCTCTAGGTTCCCCAGGCTGACGTCAGGCACCAGGCCACCAGGCTCCCAACTGAGGAAAACATGGGACAAACTTCCCGGATGATGTCCCTCAAGCCGTGCTCTCTAGATTTGGGATGAGAGACTGGTACCCTTTCCTCCATCCGCAGTATCCTGCAGTGGGGGAATCACAGCCCAGTTCTCTCCAAAAATCCCCTTGTCCAATCTTCAATAACCTCTCACTTTTATACTCTCTCCATTTGACCACGAGGTCCAAGAGGTGTGTGTATGTGTGTGTGTGTGTGTTCAAATATACATAAGATGTATCTTTTTAACCATTTTTAAGCACACTGTTCAGTGGCATTAAGTATATTCACATTGTTGTGCAGCCATCACCATCATCCTTCTCCAGAAGTTTTCATCTTCCCCAACTGAAACTTTACCCATTAAACACTAACTCCCCATTTCCCCCTTCTCTCAGCCTCTGGCAACCATCATTCTACTTTCTGACTGTAGACCAGGAGTTTTTGTTTTTTGTTTTTTTTGCAGTACACAGGCCTCTCACTGTTGTGGCCTCTCCCGTTGCGGAGCACAGGCTCCGGACGCACAGGCTCAGCGGCCACAGCTCACAGGCCCAGCTGCTCCGCGGCATGTGGGATCTTCCCGGACCGGGGCACGAACCCGTGTCCCCTGCATCGGCAGGCAGACTCTCAACCACTGCACTACCAGGGAAGCCCCATATTTTTAAAAAAATTCTTCATGCTGTAACCTTGGTGCCGAAGCCAGATCTTCCATTTAACATACTGTTTAACAAAGAGCGTCAGATTATATTCCAGAGAAATTACACCGGAGAGGTAGCTAAGGGCAGAATATGGAAACTAAGATGTTGGGTCCGGAAGCCTGTCCTGAATGGGGAGCCAGCGAGGAGCCAGCCTTTGGGGGTCTTTGCTTGGAGAAGCAGCAAGATCAGATTACATTTCAGAAGGGCAATCTGGCAGGGACACTCGTACGGGATGAAGGGACCGGAGGAAGCGGAAACGGGGCCGTTGATGGGGACTTGCAGTAATCCAAGCAACGAGGTGATGAGAGCCTGAACTAAAGGTCATGAGGGTAGAAAAGACTCACAAGATATTCCAGAGGCTGAATGCAGAGGCACTGGTGGTGGACAAAATAAGAGTCTGAATCAAGAATGAAGAGACCGGGCCTCCCTGGTGGCGCAAGTGGTTGAGAGTCCGCCTGCCGATGCAGGGGATACGGGTTCGTGCCCCGGTCTGGGAGGATCCCATATTCCGCGGAGCGGCTGGGCCCGTGAGCCATGGCCGCTGAGCCTGCGCGTCCGGAGCCTGCGCGTCCGGAGCCTGTGCTCCGCAACGGGGGAGGCCACAACAGTGAGAGGCCCGCATACAGCAAAAAAAAAAAAAAAAAAAAAAAAAAATGAAGAGACCAATGTGAGAGTAATTGTGAAGAAGCTTTGCGTATGGTCTGGACAAGGGAGAGGTGAGATTAAAAGAAAATAACAATTCTCTGACTTTTAAGCCTCTGAGATTTGGAAAATGCTATCAATAAGAGTAGAAAAACAGAAAAGTTCGGTCGGGGGGAAACATGAAGGAAGATTTTCATATCTATTTTGGCTAAGTATCTGTAATTCCTGCAGGAAGTAGAGGTCGTGATGGCTTAGAGGCAGTAAGAGAAGAATCACTAGTGACAGACAGATTGGAAGTCATCTGAATCCAAGGGACTGGGTGAGATCAGCAAGGGAGGTCGAGTAGAGAGCGGTGGATGGGGAGGAACTGTTACCATCTACTCCTACAGAGGAGGAAGAAGAAAAGAAGCAAGGACAGGGACTTCCCTGGTAGTGCAGTGGTTAAGAATCCACCTGCCAATGCAGGGGACACGGGTTCGAGCCCTGGTCCGGGAAGATCCCACATGCCGCGGAGCAACTAAGCCCGTGTGCCACAACTACTGAGCCTGTGCTCTAGAGCTCGCGAGCCACAACTACTGAGCCCACGTGCCACAACTACTGAAGCTCACGTGCCCCAACTACTGAGCCTGTGTGCCACAACTACTGAGCCCATGCACTTAGAGCCCGTGCTCCACAACAAGAGAAGCCACCTCAATGAGAAGCCTGTGCACCACAACGAAGAGTAGCCCCCGCTCACCGCAACTAGCGAAAGCCCGCGCACAGCAACGAAGACCCAACACAGCCAAAAAAGAAAAAAAATTTTTTTAATTAAAAAGAAGAGAGAATAGGCGGAGAGGGAGTGGTCCAGTATAGCAGCCACGTGCATAGAAAGCCAGAGAGAAGGGGGGTGAGGGCAGAGGCACCACCCACTCCTGCCCCTGGGCTCCTGCACCCATACAGTGATTCCTTAGTTTCTGCCCTACATAAAAGCCTCAGCCCCACTCTCCCTGCAATACTGAACTATGCCAGCTGCCCGAATACACCCAGCCATTCCTCATCTTATTCCCTCTTAAATACCCTGATAATTCCCTATACAGATTTCAAAATAACTTAGACGTCTCCTCTCTGAGCAGCCTTCCTTTATTTTCATCAGATGGCACCTTTCCCTCCTCGGTCCTACCTCTAGATTGCTCAGATCTTGCCAACATTGTACTGCGCTGCAGTTATTGTCTACAGATTTCATTTCCCCTGTGGACTGAATGCTCAGTGACAGCCTGGTTCTGATTCATCTTTCATCCCCAGACTTTGCACGTTTGATGCGATTAATAGCTGTTTGTCACATGCATCACCTGAGGCAGAACACACAGTAGGTGTGCAATGCTCCTCTCCCTTCCCTGACTGCCGGAGACACTCTGTCTGCTGCAGACACTCACGTATGCTATGAACTTGAAAGAAAATACGAAAAGATGCAGCACCGGCAGTGGCACTGAAATAAAAAACAAAAATTGGCCATTCTCTCTCTGGACTGCCATCATGATCCTGAGCTAGTGTTTTTGAATAACAAGAAGCTTAAGAGAGCCTCTAGAAGCAATGCCAACGATGCCATCTGGAAACAATTCACTTTCTAGAGCGATACCCCCGTCAATCAGATAAATTAAAAATCTTTTATCTCCAACTTGCCATCCTCAAAGATACAAAGTTCTGGGTTGGGCACAAAAACATGGTCCAGGTAAAAGAAAAAGTGATTCCTGGAGGTGTCGGGTTCATTACTTAACACTTTGTGAGCGACAATGCAGGTCAAAAGACCAAGTAAAGGGAAACAGATGACCAGGGACAAGAAAAGAGACTGCATGGTAACACCGCGCCATGGCAGTGCTTGGCTCACTGCTGGAATCTGATGAAGGCGAGCTGCTGTCTGTCTTTGCTTTCTCTTACTTAACTTTGTCCTTGCCAAAATCAGCTGCTCAATATTCTGTAATAACCTATATGGGAAAAGAATCTGAAAAACAATGGATCTATGTATATGTATAACTGAATCACTTTGCTGTACACATGAAACCAACAGAACATTGTAAATCAACTATACTCCAATAAAAATTAAATTAAAAAAATAAATACCCTTAAGAAAAAGATGGAATGAAGAGATGGGCTGGGTTTCCTGGGTGGCAAAGGGAAAAGACCGAGCCCCAGCCCTGCTCGAGCAGGAACAGAAATGTTATTTCCCATAAGTCTCATGCTCTGCATGATGCTTTGCATTTTCAGAGAGCAGCATGGTGGGAGTGAAACAGCCTCTGGGCAGCCATGCCCTCACCCTATAACTGGGGCTGCATCCCCAGTGCAATGCACAGAAACACAGTTCCGTTCTTGTTATGAAAATTAAGAACCTGATGCATAGATGCTGAGTGTGATTCCTCCTTCCCTCTCTCTTCTCCTACCCTGTCTCTCTTCAGGAGCCATCACATGGAACAGAAGGACATGCACATTGAGACAGGTCTTAAGTTCTTTAGAGGACTGGATTGGTACATGCTTCTCCATGGGAAGTTATCTATTAAACTTCGTTTGTCTGAATGGATAAAGGAGATGTGGTACATATATACAATGGAATACTACTCAGCCATAAAAGAGAATGAATTAATGCCATTTGCAGCAACATGGATACAACTAGAGATCATCGTACTAAGTGAAGTAAGTCAGAAAGAGAAAGACAAACACCATAGGATATCACTTATATGTGAGATCTAAAATATGACACAAATGAACAGAAACAGAATAACGGGCATGGAGAACAGACTTGTGGTTGCCGGGGGAGGAATGGAGCAGGAGGCTGGGGTGAGCAGATGCAATCTATTATATATAGATGGATAAACAGCAAAGTCCTACTGTACAGCACAGGGAACTATATTCAATATCCTATGATAAACCATAATGGAAAAGAATATAGAAAAAAGAATGTATATGTATGTATAACTGAATCACTTTGCTGTACAACAGTAATTAACACAACATTGTAAATCCACTATACTTCAATTAAAAAAAATAAACTTCATTTGCCTCTGCAGTGGTCCTTGGTGAGGTAAACGCTCTCCAGTCCTGCTCTGAGGAAGGAAACCCGTGCCTGGGGCTTATCCACGGCAGCTGCCACATCCCAGGAGAGGCAACACAGGCTCCTACTGTCCCTATTGGACACATTGGTCATCTGTTCCTGGGGAAGAAGAGAGGAAATGCTCTCCACAAAAGAAAACAGTGGTGCAGCAGTTTCTCTCTAGTTTTCCTAATACACAAGGACTTTCAAGAACAGCATTCCACTGCCTCTTCTTGGAACAGCAGAATGGGAGACATTCTCAGGAATGAATAAAATGCATGGTCTCTGGACTTGAGGGTAACAGGCACAGCTGAGGGCACGGGTGCTAAATGGTGTGAGGTAGGGAATTGAATTTTTCCCCCTCAATTAAAAAAAAAAAAGGAAAAAACAGTATTTTTCAACAGAAGAAACTTACAATGACCTCCACTACACACACACACACACACACACACACACACACACACACACACATTTCACCCAGAACTGCACAGAAGGAACTGAGCAAATCATGAGACCAAGCCAGTATCTATGAGGAAAACACGCAAAGCACTACACTAACTTAAATAATTCATTAGATAATTAATTGATTAATTAAATCAGACCATCTTTCCCAGGTGGTGAAACCAATCTGCACAGTAATCTAAACATTAGGAGAATCTTGTTTAAAATGGTGGAACGATGGGTCTAGGTTTTTTGTATGCTCCTTCCTTCTTCTCTCTCTCTCTCTCTCTCTCTCTCTCTCACACACACACACACACACACACACACGCACATGCACACACCCCACATTTTTTATTCCTATAACAATTTCAAAGACATTTTATCGGAATTGGCCCTTTGAATTGGATCAGCAAAACCATAAGAGAACTTGCATTTCCCCTCTTTATCAGTACACAACCTGGCAACTTAGAAAGGAGAATTAACAAATGTCTGAAGAGTGAGCTGTGCACACTAGAATTCACTATTAAGTGGACAGGGGTAAGCAGGAGGTCAACTCAGAAAGACAAAATAAGGAGCACCCAGTGTTCCATTTTATTAGCTGTTCTGTGTCTGCAAGGAAAAATATGCCCTAAAACAAACAAACAAACAAACAAACAAACAAAACAACAGAACTTAAACTTTAAAGATCATAAAGAGTGAGTGAGACCTGGAAGTTCACTTTCAGGGGTCCAAGAAACATATCATTTTCCATCAGAGCAAAGCACTAGAAGTTTATTCTTCCGAGCATTTTTCAATTAGTCTTCATCTCCTTGACATCAGCAAGCAACATAAGAGGTCGTCGTCTGAGATAACTTAGCTGGGCATTTGCCAGTGTTTTCAGACTGGCCATAAAACGGGACCCACAGCTGAAGCACAAGTTCTGGAATTGATTCAGGGTATGACCCTGCCCAGGGTTAAACTACACAGGGGGCTCCCTGACGTAAAGGAAGGTCCCTCAGATTGGCCATGGGGAAGGTGATCACAAGTCAGAATACGTCCATCACACTAACAAATGCTGCCTTCAATTTCACTTTTGTCCCAAGGACAAGAATTAAAATCCTTGAGTCACTGGGGGCTCCAGGAGATCAGCTTCTCCAACCAGCAGAAAACGTGGAGGGGTCCAGTCATTATCTGTTGAACTCTGAGCGTCCCGGTGTTAAAGTAAAACCTCTCCCAATCGTCTTGTTTTCTTTTCATTTGATGATTTCACGAGGAATTAGCTAAAGATGTGCGTTTAAACTGTAGGTCTGCCATTTGGTAACGTTCCAAATGATCTCATTTTTAAAAAATTAACCTATGGTTCATCTAACATCCAGAATATACTCTTCTTGTCTCACATTAAAAAAAGAAAAAAAGAAAGAAGAAGGGTCAATTAGAGTATCGGATCTAAGCCTCAAGCGATTTAACATCATTATCCTTTGCCATTTAATAAATCCAAGTCCTGTCCACCTCATCTGTTGTGATGAATAGGCCTTTATATATCTTTCTATGAACCTGAATGAAGGAAGGGTGGGGTGTGTGTGTGTGCATGTAGATTTTAAACAGAACTTCTGAAAGATTCAGCAGAATTCCTGCTGACATAAAAAAAGGACCAAAAAGCAAGATCCATCTCTGTCCGGTGATGGGTTGGCCATTGCTTGATGCTCAGGGAGGAACGGGGAGTCTTTAATGCCCAAGGAAAGGAAGGAGCAAATGAAGAGTTTTATTTCAATAACTGAGAGTTTTACCAGACTTTTAAATATTTTCCACTAACAGATGGTAAAAGGGCTTTAGTATATGCAGACAAGTTTAAAATGCTTTTCTTAGGTGGTGCTAAATATTACTGAATCGTGTCCCAAGGATATCTCTGTTGAGAAGCCCTGACTGCTTTTCTTCCATCGGTCAGTGTTTCCAGCAGGCAGGGAAGGGCTGGTAAGATGGTGTAGAGAGAAGAACACTGCATAATAACAGAGACTGAGCCCAGGCACGACCCAGAGTGAGCATGGGCAGTGGTGGATGGGGTGGGAAGGGAACGCGGGCTCACGCAGGAGAGGACACGGTCTTGTTCACCTTGGTGTCCCTAGGGCCCAAAATGGGGCTTAGAAAATAGTAGGGGCTCAATAAATAGTGCTGAATGAACGAGTACCTGAATGAAAACAACAACCACAAAAAGAAAGACCATAAAGGAGAAAGGGAAAGCTATGATGAGAAGTAGAGAAGAGCTAAGGTACAGAGTGCACTTAACCCCCTTTACAAACTTTTGCCAAAAATCAAAGCCCTCATGGCCAATGATTCATGACCCTCTGCTTACGATGGGGCAACATCCTGGGTACCATGCCTGTGGGAAACCTTGCAGTGGGGACCAGACCGTGTGACGGTGGGAAACGTTCCCTCTGGGCTCTAATTCCTCATACTTCTTGGAGACATGGAGTGCACGGATAGTCTCCAAATGCATTTTAGCTGGGTTTCAACCTTCTTTTCCAAATGTTTGAAAAATCAAAGCTACTTGCAAGTAACGTAAGTGACATCTTAATGTCCTTTCCTCTCTCTGTTCCTGTGTCCTCTCTAGCGCAGGTGGTGAAGAGTGACAAACAGTGAACCAGGACCAGGGGGACGAGAAGGCAGGACCCCTAAGTGAGAAGTAGGCCCTCATGCTTGATCTCTCCCTGTTACACCTGGGGTGAGGACTTCAGCCCTGGGCATCTCCAAGAAAGCTGAGGAGTCACGTAGGAAAATCTTTCTAATATGAACAATGTTTTGTAGGAGAAACTATGTTATACAGTGTTAGGGTGGAATAAACATACACACTACAATGTATAAAATAGATAACCAGCAAGGACTTACTGTATAGCAAAGGGAACTTTACTCAATATATTGCAATAATCTATAATGGAAAAGAATCTAAAAAAGAATAGATGTACGTATATATATGTATAACCGAATCACTTTGTTGTACACCTGAAACTAACACAACATTGTAAATCAACTCTACTTTAACAAAATGTTTTGTTTTGAAAAAAATTTTTTTAATAAAGGTAAATAAAAAATAAAGTTTTTTTTTTTTAAGAATCAATTTTATTTATTTATTTATTTTTGGTTGCATTGGGTCTTTGTTGCTGCACGCGGGCTTTCTGTAGTTGCGGCAAGCGGGGGTTACTCTTCGTTGCAGTGTGCGGGGGCTTCTCTTGCTGCAGAGCACAGGCTCTAGGTGCACGGGCTTCAGTAGCTGTGGCACATAGGCTCAGTAGTTGTGGCACACGGGTTTAGTTGCTCTGCAGCATGTGGGATCTTCCCGGACCAGGGATAGAACCCGTGTCCCCTGCATTGGTATGCGGATTCTTAACCACTGCACCACCAGGAAAGTCCCCCAAATAAAGGTTTTAATATAAGTGATTGAAAGAAGACAACCATCTGTCTCGATTAAATTATCCCAAGTCCCCAGTTTTCTTCTTTATTCTACAGCTTTCAAAAAATAAGTGCAGACGGGGCTTCCCTGGTGGCGCAGTGGTTGAGAGTCTGCCTGCCGATGCAGGGGACATGGGTTCGTGCCCCAGTCCGGGAAGATCCCATATGCCGCGGAGCGGCTGAGCCCGTGAGCCATGGCCGTTGAGCCTGCGCGTCCGGAGCCTATGCTCCGCAACGGGAGAGGCCACAGCAGTGAGAGGCCTGCGTACCGCAAAAAAAAAAAAAAATAAGTGCAGAAAAAAATTATCTACATAACACACAATAGGTTGGCTACGTAAGCACTGATGAATCCCAAATGAAGATTTCTGCCACTATTTAAAGGTGGAGTGAGGCACAATGATTCTGCTCCCAAGGTAAGTCCCACAAATCACTGCCATTTCACCTTTAGTCCCATTAATCCTTCAGCTCTGCTAAGGGTCCCTCTCCCTCTCGACCAGTGGGCTATTAAATATACCTTTGGCAACATGGACGTGGACCACAGGAAGCCTCCAGAAAGCCTGTCCCCCTGACTGCTCTGACTCCAAGAGAGTAGGAAGAGTTTTGGTAGCGACAGGAGAGAAGCATGTGTGTGTGTGTTTAGGTGGGTCTACGGGGCTAAGGTTGGCAGTCAGAGGAAGTAAGGAAACAAGTTCGTGATGTATTCTTTAAAGAGTGATCCTCACCACTTGATTTTGGACATAAGATAAGAGATGGTGGGTCACATGAATATTCTAACATTGCCCGCCACTTCTCCAGCTGTGGAGATAAGTGATACAAGCATGTGGAAGCCATGAGAAACCAGGAAATGTGCTCGAATCCAACTGCAATCCCATATTTAGAAAACAGGAAGTAAATCAACTCACAGCACGAACTCAAGATGGCCTCAATATTGGGAAAATGTATACATGGGTGGAGTAAATAGAAGACTTATTAGGGAGAAGATCAAGAATGTTATAGGTTCTCACACTTCGATAATGAGAAAATACCACTCTTCAAGCCTTCATCTTCCTATAAGAGTAGCAGAAGCCAAAAGGGAGAAATAGTTCTCTTCAGGAAAGTTTTCCATTCTTGGGCTAATAGAGACACTCCCCGGCTCAATGGAAGTGGGCTCCATCAGTCTCACCCTGTGTGTATCTTCCGGTGCTCAATGTGGCTGATGGGCCCGAGTACCGTCACCCAGTTGAGCTCCTGCTCAGCGGGATGGTGGGATGTGGCCACTCAGCAGCAGACAGAGGATTCCCTTCTCCAGAGGTAGGGCTGTGATACCAGCCTGTAGCCAGGCACAGAAGCCATGGGGTTTAATTATACATGCAAATGTTCCCCTTCTTTGACATGGATAAGTTAAAGGCTAAGGGTTAATATGACAATGAGAAGAAAAACCATCGTGGAATGAGAATGTTTTAGATCTCTCACTGAGGAAAATAATGACCGTGCTCTCCCTCACAAGACCATAACCGTGGTAATATATAGCCAAAGAGTCTGAGGGGAGGAGCCATAAAAAGCCAAGAGTGGTGTAAGAGATTCTAATGAAGTGACAAGATGCACAGCTTCTACCTGGCAGGGAAATTTGTCCTCTGAGAGAAAACTGGAACAGAATGTTTGACTGGTTACACAAATATTTGCACTCACACTGCAGTTGGTTCCCTCAGAAAATAAAGCTTCTTGTTAAGAGTTGTCACCATCAAATAGTACTTACTAATGGCCTCTCTGTGCTACTGTTTGTGTCATGTGTCATGTCTGTAGAAATGTTTTTTTTATTTCTATCAGAAAACAGAAAATGACACAGGAATACAGGAGACGGGCACGCTAGGCTGACTGCGATCACATCTCCTAGGTGGCATTCTCAGTTCTTTTGCTCAGTATTGTAAAGGATCTGGAACCCCTTCACCACGCCCAACCCCACCTTGCACCCTTTGCCTTACAGGCTTCCATCCCCCAGTCCAGCCAAACAGAAACGGCATCTGTAATGAAGGTGGAGCCTATGAAATTCCTTTCTGAGCTTTTGCCTGGTTTCTGAAACACAGGCCAATACAAATTTTTGTAGCTATATTAACATATGTACTCTGCACCGGGGAGATGATAGTAAAACAAGAGCCCTTTTGAGTCCGGCCTTTCTGAGGCCCAGGCCTCAGTGTGGGAGAGGAAGGAAGCCGGGTCAAGAAAGCAAAAGGGTGGTCCAAGGGTGAGGGCTCTAAGGGGAAAAGGAGGCACAGAGGCGCTGGCCTGGGGTGTGAGCCCGGAGAGCTCCGCCGGGAGGTGCGGGAAGCAGAAGCCGCCACTCAGGTATATGGACTCGGGGATTTGGAAGCTGTGTGTGGAATCCCAAAATAAATAGAAGGGGGCTTACTAGTCAAAGAGTGAAGGTCACACCAGTTATGGTGGGAGCTTCTGTTAGAAGCAAGTCCCCTCTTCTTGCTGGGAAGAGAATGGCCCTTCCAGAGCTGCATACAGCTATTTCCCACTCTGTCCTGTCTAAACAACCAGATAAATAACACCAAGGTATACCCTCTGAGTTGAACAAAATCTAGACCTTCAAGAAAGGAATTCTCTGGACATATACACAGGTTACATTTTTTTTTTTTTTTTTTTTTTTGGTACACGGGCCTCTCACCGCTGTGGCCTCTCCCATTGTGGAGCACAGGCTCAGCGGCCATGGCTCATGGGCCCAGCCGCTCCGCGGCACGTGGGATCTTCCCAGACCGGGGCATGAACCCGTGTCCCCTGCATCGGCAGGCGGACTCCCAACCACTGCGCCACCAGGGAAGCCCCCCAGGTTACATTTTTATCTTATTAAAGTGATCTATTCCATGTCTATGTAAGAGTTTCTGCACTCCAAACATCTGCAATTCTCACTGAGTTTTCAAGCGCTAAAAAAGAGCCTAATTGCTTATTTATGATTTAACTCCCCCAGTTATGGGTTTCTGTGTATGTGTGTGTGTGTGTGTGTGTGTGTGTGTGTATGTGTGTGTATACACACACACACGTATATCCTGAGAGTAGCTTAGGATATATATGGCAATGACAAAGTGATCTCCTCATTAGTTGTAAGACCACTATTGGTTATATTCATTAAAAGTCATTTAAAAAGTTGACATATGAATATCCTTTGCCATCAGCTGAAGTACAGAATGCTATAGCAAAAACAGAAATCAGGGAGGTCAAGTCAGGCTTCATAGGCTTTGTATCTGAAAACTAAATATGGTGCTAATATACATAAAGACAGGCTTTCATGTTAATATTAAACAAGTCTTCACTTTTTACCCAATTTTTGGAATTATGGAAATTCCTAATCCTTTTGTTGCTTGTTGCTTGTGATAATTTCCTAATTATCACAAGCAACAAGCAACAAAAGGAAAGAGAGATAAATTGGATTATAATTAAAACCTTTTGCGCTGCAAATAATACCATCAAGAAAGTGAAAAGACAATCAGCAGAATGAGAGAAAGTATAATATTTGCAAACCATACATCCGATAAGAGACTTACATCCGGATAAGGAACTTTTACAGCTCAAGAGTAAAATGACAAATAACTCAATTAAAAAGTTGGAAAAGAACTTGAGTAAACATCTCTCCAGGAAATATATACAAATGGCCAATAAGCACATGAAAATATGCTCCCCATCATTAGTCATCAGGGAAATGCAAATCAAAATCACGAGGAGATACTAGTTCACACCCAGCATGATGGCTATAATAAAAAAGACAGACAATAACAACTTTTGGCAAGGATGTGGAAGAATTCAAACTCCCATCCATTGCTGTGGGGATATAAAACGGTGCAGCTGCTTTGCGAAACAGCTTGGCAGTTCCTCAAAATGTTAAATGTAGAGTTGCCATTTGACCCAGGAATTCCACTTTGAGGTATATACCCAAGAGAAACAAAACATATGTCTACACAAAAACTTCAAATGTTCTTATCAGCAAAAGTTGGGCAACAACCCGAATGTTCAACAATGGATGAATGGATAAACAAAATGTGGTATATCCATTTTATACCATGTATAAAATTAGTATTGCATTATTGGTATATCCATTCCAATAATATCCGATGGAATATTATTGAGCCATAAAAGGAATAAAGCACTGATGCATGTTACAACATAGATGAGCTTTGAAAACATTACGCTAAGTGGAAGAAGACACTTCTTGGGTAATTACATTCATATGGAATGTCCACAGTATGAAAATCTATTGAGAGGCGGTAGATTAGGAGCTGGGAGAGTATCTGGTGGAGATGGGAGGTAAAGAGTGAGTGCTAATGGGTATAAAGTGTCTTTCTGGGGGGGATGAAAATGTTCTGTAATTAGATGTGGTGATGGTTGCACAACTCTGTCAGTATACTAAAAACCACCGAACTGCACACTTTAAATAGGTAAATTTTATGGTATGTGAATTATATCTCAGTAAGGATGTTGAGAAAGTGGGATGGTATTTAAAAAAGCAGTCTAGAAGTCCCCTCTGAGACATAACAATCTAAAATATATATATATATATATATATATCATTAGAAAAGCATAGTACTGGGTTCAGTAGGTTTCTCTAGGTGCTCAACAAAAGCATTTTTCAATTGCAGACTGATTAGACTAGGCCATTCTGACATTTTCATGCTTTCAAATTCCTCAGCACCACCTATGTGACAATGGGATAAATAGACAATATTAATAAAATAAATAAAATACTTTTTTAACTGATGCTTCTAAATTACTCTTTAGCTCTTTTACAGTTGGCTAACATGTCCACCTGTTCACTTGAGGAGTATGCTCTACTTTCCACCGTAAGCAAGGAGCATCACGGGAACTAGGTAAAACTAGGCCTCCCATGGTCTGTCCACCATCCAATTAAATAACCCGTAAGTCTGAAGGAGGGAAACGAGAGATGACAGTAATATAAACTGAAGACACCTATTTTCCATCCTTGCAGATCATTACTGAAGTCATAGCTTAGAAAGTTTGATAGACTACGCTTTTCCAAGGGAGAAATATCAAATAGAACAGTGCATAGTTTTTGCCCTGAGAACTGATTTAGCTAAAATCCCTACTTTCCCTCAAGGAATTCTTTAGAACAGCAGAGTCTCCGACGTGACCTTGGATTTGTCGGGGCTGAGGGCGGGGAGCTTTTCCCTCCTAAAGGAATGCACACGTTCCACAGGAATAATCCTGAAATTTAACAGCAAAGCACATGGGAAAAAAGCAACATTATCTGAAGCTAACAACCAATGCTATCTTGATTTATTAGGTACACATGCCCTTCTAAAAAAGGTTCCCAGATACCATTATATCCTAATAAATGAAAAAGAATCTCCACTGAAGACAGATGATTCTTTTTAAAAGGCAAAATGTGCATTTAAGAGAGTTTTCTTCTCTGTCAGTTTCAACCCAAGGCACTCTTTTTTGGATGGACCCAACTTATTTCTCTAATTAACCATTTCCTCCGCACAGTGCTTCTCAAAACTTATCTTTCAGAATCACTTATAGGGTTACAAAGAACTCGAGAGTTTCAGCTGGGTCCACCTTAAAGCTCCAGAATTTGCATTTCTATCACTTCCCTGTCTTCTCCAACTCATGCTGATTCTGCTGGTCTGGGGACCACACTTAGAAGCAGGGCCTCAGCACATACAGAGTTGCTGCTGGGTAGGCTGAGTCCTGGCTGGGCAGTCTTCTCCACCAGAAAGGAAAGGCAAGCATCACCCAAAGGCCAAAACACATTTACATTCAATATTTAAATAACAGCAATGACCATAATCTGCTCCCCGAACTTTTGAGGTTCAGACGTATTGCTTATCTTCCTGGTCTCACACTACCCTCACTCTTGCCCATCCAAGGTGCGTTTCTGGGGATTCTTCTCCTCCCAGCGATCCTACATGACAGCAGCCATGTCTGCTCAACATGCCCTTTTTCCTAGATACAGCAGAAGTTTCCACTGGTGGGCCCCAATTGGAGCTGAGGCAATCAGCTGGAATTTGGGATTGGGACTAAGACATTTCTGTTTAGGGACTTCCTTGGCGGTTCAGTGGTTAAGCTTTCGCCTTCCAATGCAGGGGGTGCAGGTTTGATCCCTGTTCAGGGAGCTAAGATCCCACATGCCTCGCGGCCAAAAAAGCAAAACATAAAACAGAAGCAGTACTGTAACAAATTCAATAACGACTTTAAAAATGGTCCACATCAAAAAAATCTTAAAAAAAAAAAGACATTTCTGTTTAGATGCTCTTTTGAACAAGGGGTATACTCAGAAGCTGATGGCAATTGTCATATTCCACCATGTGGGCTGGATATCAGAAAAAGTCCGTCTGTTGAGCAGAGAAGCAGGGATGAGCAGGGACCTCCTGGGCTCCATTCGGTCTTCCAGTCCCTGGCTTCAGTGGAGGCCTGACAACCTGCTGCATCCCTACCTTTGCGTTCATTCCAGAAGTCAACCCCAAACCCGCACCTTCTATTAAATTCCTCTTTCCTGCCTAAACTAGCTGAAGAGGATTTGTTACTTACAACCAAAAGGGCCCTGATTAAAACTGTTAACAAAGTCAATCTCTGGGTACCTTTCCTCTCTGCTTCAGTTCACCTCGGAGATTGAATTCACCTTAAAACTTCATCCTAGCCAAGTTACCTGCTTCTAAATATCTCTGCACTAAAGCCCTTTCTTACGTAGGTGATTCCCTGAACCCTACATCACTATGTATTTCAAATCCAGGACCTGCCTGGATTCCTCTACAAGAGGCAATTATAATTTATATTTCTCTCCAAGACTAGGTGGGGATAAATGAATATAAATCAGAAATGAATATAAATCGATGCAGTTTCCCTCTGTGAGCACAGAAAAAGGAAAACCAATAGACGTGTTTTGAATCAAGGTCTAATGTGAGGTTTTATTTACCATGTTAGATCAATTTAAATGTTTAATTTTTCATTAATGTTTCTGAATAGCTCCAGGCTTCCAGCTACTTATTTTTTGTGGGATTCGTCTTTTTAAATGGCATTCTTATCTACTACTTCTTGGTTCAACCATACATGTGGTACATTTTATATATGCATGACCAAGGTAGAAGAGGACATTTCTTTGTTTCTTTGAGCGTAGCTACGTCTCTTTTTTTCTTTATTGAGGTATAGTTGATTTACAATATAGCTACTTCTTTTAAAGCACAACAGAGTCAGAGCAGATAAAACTTTGGGTCACTTAGAGCATTATGTCACACCTGTGATAACACATTTGTTCTTTAAGTTTTCAAAGTCACTAGACGTTGCAAAACCAGAGATTAAGACTGACTTGATTCTCTTAGTCTGTCTGATGTTACCTAGCCTCTCTATTGGACTTCAGGATTTTGGCCTCCTTAAATCAAGACTTCTGGGAATTATCTTTGGCAAATATACACTTAGCAGAAAAGTCTGATTATCTTGGCTTTCTCATGTCAAGTAACAACAGGTAGTCCCAGACACCCAGTGGTTTCCTTAGAGTGGGTTGCTTTCTTTATGGTAATCAATTTACTTGGCCCAGCTGTCAGGCACCTGACTGCCCAGTTGACAAATGGAAATAGGGAGGAAGAAACCTCAGATTTTCCTAAACACACAGTTAATGAAAATTTTCACCGGGTTGTTAACGCATCTGTGTTTTCCCCATAAAACATAAATGTTAATTTGGAAAACAATATATCTACAGAGGTTTCTCCACCTAGGAAAGTTTCACCTGATATTTGACCTGGCCAACATCCATCGTGAAGGAGTTAACATAAATTAATTTAAAACCGGAAATGAGGCAGCCAAGTTGTTGACTAGTTTCCTCTTCTTAATTCAAGGGAAAGACTGAAAGGGCCTAAACTACGACAGGTCGTAGCACTGATTCTCAAGGAAATAAGTAAGAGAGATGAAAAATCCTCTTATTCCACATGGTAGCTATTCTTTGGGTCAAAACTGAAAGAAGGAAGAAAGATGTATGATAATGCATGGGACGTACTTTTCTCACCTAACTCTTCCTAACCGTATGGATTTTCCCCAGCAGGACAGAAGACCATAAGTGAAAATTAGCAAGGCAGGGACTCCCACCCACAGGAATACCTGCATCAAGGCTTTGGGGTATTAGATGAGGAGCAGCCCTGACTACCTGCACAGATGCTTTGAGAAACGCATGACTACTCTTGTCTATACAGAGACAGGAAATAGCATGGAAAGGGGGGCCTGAAGACACTGACAGGTCCTTTCCTCAGATGGCTTTCAGGGCATAAACATAGAAATTGTTAAAATTATAACTTGAGGAAAGACAGCATAGGCGGTTTTTTTCCTAACATCTTCCTTCTTCCAAGAGCACCGATCCACCCGTGATTAGAAACCCTAATATCCACTTTAAACCTAATAAAGGGTGAGTCCTCTTTACCTTGCGGCTTCGGAATGAAAAGACATTTGTGTTTTTTTAAGTCACATTCCTATTTTGAGGGCTGACTTGGAAACTTCTTCGCAGTTTAGTGACCACAGTCTGCTAGACTGTAGAAGTATGAAGTTCCAAGGGCAAAGCACTGATTGAATGAATTCCATTGCCCTGGATGACTTCTGACTAGACCACTAGCATCTAGAAGGTAGGGACTGTGATGCATATTTCTTTGACCTAAGTCAAAGCATACAGAATACTGGAAAATTTTTTCAGGGCAAAACAATAATTATCTTAGTCGTCAAACAAGTTTTCATTTCCACAGCATGGGGCAGGGCTGATGCCCTTTGGAAACACGACCATGTCATCCATTCAACTATTGCCGTTTTTGTTTTGTTTTTGTTTTTTGTTTTTTTAAATTTTTGGTCACGCCACACACCTTGCAGGTTCTTCGTTCCCTGACTAGGGATGGAACCCGTGCCCTTGGCAGTGAAAGCATGGAGTCCTAACCACCGGACGACCAGGGAATTCCAGATTCCACTACTGTCGAACCCCACAGCACGTGTACTCACTAACACCCAACATAAACATTTCGAAGAGCCATTGCTGACCACAAATATCATTAAATGTGCATGGCTGCCTAGCTATATTCTATTTTGGGAATCTCTTAGTACCTAGGAAATGATTTCATACTCCATTGTCTCAAACTGCATCATCCAAAAGGACTAAGATAAAATGTTTTCCTTAGAGAACATCTTTCCTGAAATCTCATTATTGCATATTATCTTTTGGTGCCACCCTAGCTTCCTCTGCTCACAATGCTGGTTGCACAGTAAACTCTGAAATAGAAATACTGCACACTGGAATCTTACCACCAGGAGGGGATAGGAGTCACTGTTGGAAGAGCGTGAAAGTCTATGTTATGGGAGAAGCATCAGAGAGCTGTGTGACCTCTGAATTGACTGGAAAACCAACAGACAGATTACTGTATGTCACCAAGACCTTTTGACACAGGAGGGAGGCTTCAAAGTATGTGGGCTCGAACATCATTTTTTTAAACTTGCAGCATTTAGCAATTAGCACAATCTTGCTAGAACTCCCATTTACATAGGAGAAGCTGCGTTATCACTGCGAAGTTTAGAAAAATGGGGTGACAGGGTAATAACCGTACTATGCTTTATCTGTAACAAATCATGTCCCCGGGAGGTTCCAGTGTGTTTTAAATTAACATCAAAGGAAAGAATTCTTAACCCCACCAAATGGCAAATACAGGAATTTCCACTGTTCTAATACAACAACCCTAAGTAAATACTTATTAATTTCTTACTTTCCAACCTACTGGTCAACCAGAAACACAGACTTGCTGATGAAATTACACTGGGGAGGGGTCTCCCTAATACATATCTTGCTTTCATCCTCCAAGCACACCAAGTTACAAAGCTGAAAACAGCTTTTGATTCATATTAGTATTTTGAGTAGAGTCTCTAAAAATTATTTTTAAGCAGCAGTGAACTAAGGATGGGATATGACTTGCTAAGTACTATTATTTACATAACTTTTCTTTCCATGTTCTTAAACTCATACCTTTGAATTTTAAAACACACTAAATTTCTATCTGTTCTGAAGGGCGTGGGGCAGATAGGAGACTGGGTGGGAAAAAATCCAAAATACATGAATTTCAAATTCTAACCCATTTTGCCAACATTTGATAGGCTGAAATGACATGTTGATACTAATAAAAATTCTTTGTTTGCCTTAAGAACTTAGATTAGTTACTGTAACCTTCCATTATGAGATTTTCTATTTGTAAAGTCTTATTGCTACTCTATTGGTAATCACTTCAAGTGCCATCTTAACGGTTTATTAAGTTCAGAAAAATATTTTTAATGGTTCTTAAAGAATATAGTACAAAAACACCAAACAGTGCAAGGTCCTCTATTAGGAAAGAATAGCTATCCTGATCAATTAACAGAAGTGCTTTGAATGTCATTAGAACCCATTTAAAATTATGACCTACAGCATCTTAGAAAACAGCACTGTTTTCCAACAATTTGCAGGCATAATCAGGAAAGGGGGAGTGTATTTAATAAGACAGGTACACGGCTAACATCCGCAAACAAACTCACACACAACACAGGAATTTTAGCCAAGTAATCCAATCATTCCTGAATTCACTGCAATAATGTGATATTGCCGCCATCAGGCTAATTATAACCCATGCAGGAAGCAGCCCAGGTGGCTTGCAAGTGATGGTATCAGAATGTGAATATTTTAGAAGAAATCAAGTACCTGATAGTTTCATGAGAAGTTCAGATGCTGCTTTGACTGACATATCCCGCCTTAGTACGTTGCCCTTTGCTTCCTGGGGCTTAAGTGTGTCCTCAGAGATGCTCGGGGCTGGCACTTCAGACTCGGGGCTGAACACATAGTTGGACCGAGGCAACGTGGCACTTAGAGCCTCCTCTTCCTTAGGCTCCTCTTTCACTTTAAAATTAAGATTCATGGGCTCCTTCTGATTTGCAGCTGTCAAAAGAAGAAAAGGGTTACACACATATACCTGTATGAAAGGCCAGTCCCACTCTTAGCTGTTTCCAACTTAATGAAGTATGTCATGCATGATCACATCTTGCTAACGCAGGAGGGACCACAACCCGATCAAAACAGGCTGAGCTCTGAGCACAAAAATACAAGTCACTCCATGAGCGGAGGACTTAGAAGAGTGTGGGCTCCTGAATCTTTGGAACCTATCGTATTTTAGGAAGTGCTGCCTCTACAAAGCGTTTGGGCATTTTCCCTTTGGTTTCCAGTGTCTTCTTTCCTGCATATGCGGCTGCTTCTCTGACCTATTAGCACTCTCCCTCCCTAATTCTATTATAGAATAATGCTTTCAGACCGTTATTCTGCCATAAACTATTGAATATAAACATGAGTCAGAGGCAAAAACCAAAGCAAAAACCTAGAATGCAGCGGTCAGGTGAGGATGGAGAATTTGCCAAAGAGAAAAGCTCAGAATGGAGATACATCACTTTTGCCTTATTATAAGCTGATGCTACTGTTCCACAAACTGTGGGGCATGCACTTGGTATTGTCTTTCTGGTCACTATCTGTAGCCCAAGTTATCTCCGAGTCCACAATGGGCATTTTTAAGAGAAAAAAATTTTATTTTGGAATAATTTTAGATTTGCAGAGAAGTTGCAAAGAGGGGTCAAAGAGTTCCCATACATCCTTTACTCAGCAGTCCCTAAAGTTTACACCTTACGTAACACCATGGAGCATTTGTCAGAACGAAGAAATTCACATTACTATGATCTAAGATCCAGATTTTATTCAGATTTCACCAGTTTTTCCACGAATGTCCTTTTTCCATTTCTAGCATGGTTGGCTGGTATGGAGTGTGTGGTCAGGGCAGAGCTAACTGGCCTATTATGGGATAGATTCTGTGGCTTGGCTACACCTTACCAGGCCTTCACCCACTGAGCTACATACTACTTCCTGGTCTTTCTTGGGAAAAACCAAGAAGGGAGACTAGCAGCCTCTTTTACCACTTGTCACTTTCACAGCCATCTTGCTCCCCTTTAAAGGGCCACAGAGTAGGACCTTTAAGTTGGTTAATTTAGGTGTGCTGGTATTTTAAGAAACAAGATCTCATCCTAATACAGAGTTCTTAGAAATGCTTCTTAGAATGAGCCTTGGGCTTCCCTGGTGGCACAGTGGTTAAGAATCCACCTGCCAATGCAGGGGACAAGGGTTCGAGCCCTGGTCCGGGAAGATCCCACATGCCGCGGAGCAACTAAGACTGAGAGCCACAACGACTGAGCCCACGTGCCACAACTACTGAGCCCTCATGTCAAGACCCCACGCCTAGAGCCCGTGCTCAGCAACAAGAGAAGCCACCACAATGAGAAGCCCACGCACTGCAATGAAGAGTAGCCCCCGCTTGCCACAACTAGAGAAAAGCCCGCACGCAGCAACAGAGACCCAGTGCAGCCAAAAATAAACAAATAAAAATAAATAAATAAATTTATATTAAAAAAAAGAATAAGCCTTAAGCCCACACTTGCTTAACAACAACAACAACAAAAAGGATGAAAATAAAGCCCCAAAGGGTACGCTTATCACCCCCTTCCCACCATCTACCTCCAGCCAATACATAGACACAAAGTCCTTTCTTTACACTTCACGCCCTTCTAAGAATATCCCTGCTGGAGTCACAAGTTCACACAGACTACTAGCATATTTGGGAACTGGACCCCAGAGGGCTAAAGTGACACTTGGAAGTTTTACTACCAGAAAGATGAAGAGCTAAGACTAGAACCCAGGTGCACAGGCTGCCCACCCTGTGTCCCCTGCCTAGCTCCACTACACCACTCCTCCATCTCTGGTCCCTGTGTTATAACAACACCTGAATGTAACTTGACTTTCAAGTCTTTGCTAAAATACCACCTTCTCAATGAAGACTGCGAGCATCTTGATCAAAACTGCGACGCCCACCCCACAGCACCTGCAGTCCCCCAAACTGTCTTACCCTACTCTAATTTTCCTTTTTTTAAAAATATTTATTCACTTATTTATTTGGCTGCGTCAGGTCTTTGTTGCGGCATGCGGAGTCTTTCGTTGCCATGCGTAGGCTCTGTAGGTGTGGCACATGGGCTCCGGAGCACGTGGGCTCAGTAGTTGTGGTGCACATCTTTGTTGCCCTGAGACATGTGGGATCTCAGTTCCCTGACTAGGGATCAAACCCGTGTCCCCTGCACTGGAAGGCAAAGTCTTAACCACTGGACCGCCAGGGAAGTCCTTAATTTTCCTTTTTATCCAAAATACTTATAACCAGACAACATCTTGTTATGGATTGAATTGTGTCTGCCCCACCTCCCCAAATACAAATGTTGAAGCCCTGACCCTCACTGCGACTGTATTTGGAGATAGGGAGATAATTAGGTTAAACGAGGCCATTAGGGTGTGGCCCTAATCCAATATGACTGGTGTCCTGAGAATAAGAGAGACACAGAGGATGTGCAAACACAGAGGAAAGACCATGTGGGGACACAGCAAGAAGGCAGCCATCTTCAAGCCAAGGAGAGGCCTCAGGAGAAACCAAACCTGTCAGCACCTTGATCTTGGACCTCCAGCCTCCAGAACGGTGAGATTTCTATTGTTTGAGCCACCCAGTCTGTGGTATTTCGCTATGGCAGCCCCAAAGACTAATCCATACTACATAATTTTCTTATTTATTATGTTAACAATTTATGGTCTATTCCTTCAACTCAAAGGTAGGCTTCATGAAAGCGATAATGTCTGTTTTAATGCTGATGTATCTCGAGTGCCTAGAACTGGGCCTGGCACATAGCAGGAGCTCAACATATATTTGTTGAATAAATAAAATATGTTGGTCACAAATCAGTGACCTCTGCTGGCACTCCATTATTACCTGTGGTAAACAAAAGCTACGAATCCCCAAATATTCCACCAAAGGCAATCGGAAGTGCTTTCCTCAAGTCTGATCATGAGATTGGGGATAAGACCTTCCAGATAAAGTTAAAAGCTCTGCTACTACACCACAGCTCTTACTGAGGTGTCTCTGAATGATCACTTGGACTCTGGCATTACTAAAGGAGGAACCCAGAAAAATCTCAAAGAAAGTGCTGAAAATCTAGCCCTCTGGGGACCGTGCCATTGGCATCTGAGCCCAAGGGAACAAAGACAGTCTCTAGAGCAATCTTCAAGCATGTAGTTTGGACCTCTACAGAAGTTAGCTCCTAAGAGGATTCTGTTTATCTAGCACATTTCTCCCCTTTCAACCATTTCCAGCGGGAGGGAGTGGTTGCTGTCCACCTCCTAAAGCTTCTCTCACCCTAAGCCTTTCTTCCAGAATCCTTCATAAAACCCTTTCCAAGAGCATCCTAAGTTAGTCACGATAGAGTACTTAAATGGTGTGCTGTCGGGGACTTCCCTGGTGGTCCAGTGGTAAAGAATCTGCCTTCCAAGGCAGGGGACACAGGTTCCACCCCTGGTCGAGGAACCAAGATCCCACATGCTGCGGGGCAACTAGGCTCACGTACCACAACTACTGAGCTCATGTGCCTCAACTAGAGAGCCTGCATGCCACAAACTACAGAGCCCATGCTCTCTGGAACCCGTGTGCCATAACTAGAGAGAGAAAACCTGCACACCACAACTAGAGAGAAGCCTGTGTGCTGCAACGAAAGATCCCACATGCTGCAACCAAGACCCGATGCAGCCAAAAAAATACAGAAAATTTTAAAAAATAATAATAAAAAAAAAATAAATGGTGTGCTATGAAGTCTGTAACTTTGATTCTTTGGGTAGGAACAATATAAAGTGAATGGTTATATATTTTTAAAAATGCTCCAGCCTTGCATCTTTTATTTTTGAAACTTTAAAAAATTCTAAGGTGAGCCTAGGAAAGAGATAAGAAACTACTGAGGCCCTAGAAGCAAATCCCAACTGCTGGAGAGGGCAACCATGAAACCAATGCTCTCTGAAGATATAAGTAGCTTCTGGGAGCATTAGTCAGAATATGTGCTACATAAGACTTAAGAAAAAAAAAGATATTTGGCATTATTAGTACAACCCAGATTTAACAGAACTGTAATAAGACACTTAAAAAAAATAATACGCAAGCTGTATGTTGCTGTTTTATAAATTTGCAAGGTACTTCACACCTGGTTTTCATTCTGACAATGTCAAGAATGGCATAAAACTAGTAATGTGCCAGGGAAATGTAAATATGGCTAATGACATATCAGAAAACATGTGGGAAACACTCATTTGTCCACGTTTTAGTTTCCCAAACATTTGGATCTAAATAGATGATGTAAAAATAGCAATATGAAGGCTACCCTGCCTTTTCAATTACCAGAAATATTTACACTGAGAATAGTGCATAAAGCCCTATATTTTAAAATTAATATGACTGCATAATTGCCATCCTTTTTTTATTATCTTAATTTAAAAAATTTTTTTCTACAGGGAAAGGTGAAACTGAAGATGTTTTCTCTTTGGGGAAATTGTTAAGAGAAAAGCAGTCATTTATGACTCACTGCCTAGTCTTTACTTCATTCTTACCACTAACAAGAAGATCTGTGCACATATGGAACTCAATTTGTAAACGACTTTCACAGCAAGTACCTTGACTTCCGTTTATGTATTGTCAAGCTTCCAGATACTCCACTTAACTCAGTGAGGAAGCCCCACTAACCAAGAGGTCCCTTTTTTCACTGTTCAAACATTTTGCGACCTGAGAAAATTATGTTTAAAAATTGTGTACATCTGTAAGTTCAGGTGCTCAGTGGAGTTGGGCTGCCATTGAAAGGAAACAAATCAGCTTTTTCTAAATCAGGATTTAGAAAGGATTCAAGACAAAGGCTACTATGGGAAAGGAACGGAAAAGCCACTGGGATAAAATGATTCCAAGTTTCCAATTCTAATAGGCCAGCATGAATGAGTTGTAAAAGGAGCCCATCTTTCCTTTCCGGCGAGGTGTCCTCAGTACACTTCGAGATTCTGTTGAAGCCCCTCTCATCCCCACCCCCAGGACAATGCTGTATAACTTCCTTAAAGACCGTTCTTTGTTTCAATAACGCACACAACTAGCATTTGAATAGTTACACAGGAATTGATCCTTCCATCAACCACAGGAGACAGGCATTGTTACTACCTTCATCTTGCAGGTGAAGGAACTAAGGTCCCAAGAGGTTAACAGACTGACTTCTCCAAACCAGAGACACTGGACTTCAGGGCTTCTGGCTGAAAACGCACCCAAGCGCTCTCCTTTCTCTCCAAGATAGTCCAAGCGCCTTTAAGAAGGAAACGAACTCAAGCAGTTGCACTGTGGGCTCTGGGCAGAAGTGATACGGTGTGAACTAAGTATTGTGAACGAGAAATGAGGAAGGGTGGCGTGTAACCTGAAGGAAAGGCATGTTTTCTGGTGGGGAAGAATTTTATGAAGATCTAAGAGGGTGGAAGAGGAAGAAAGGACTGCAACATGACTGTTACTGTTCTGTTTTGTCTGCTTCCTCTGGTGAAGGAAAATGACACTTTCCTTGAGCTTAATGAGACCGAGCTCTCTTTCAGTTCAGAGTCTGGCAATTTTGTGACTGCTGAACTGGTACCTGAAAAAGCTAGGCCATTGAGAATTTTACTTACTAGCTCCCCCTAAAGCAGAGCCAAAGACCCTTGGACCTGGAAGGGACTGCAGATTTGGTGGTTTTCAAACAGGGTCCCAAGGAACCAACCCTAGGATAAGCTTCTGGGGCTCCAATAAAGGTGGGTTTCCAATTTAAGTTTTTGAAATTATTGAAACTAATTTAAAATTTTAAAATGTGGACCCTCAGCTCTGTTATATATAAAATGTCAACTCACTGGAGACCACTGACGGGTTAACTTGAGTTAACAAGTTAACTCAGTTTTGTGTATCACTTGTGATGCAGTACTCCCTGCCTCTGAGGAGTGGCAGAGTTCTAGTAATATGTCATTAATAAGGAAGTGCTTGGCTATACACTCATCTCTCCAAAGGTGCAGGCCTGTGCATGTAAAACTGTACAATTATGGTACGACTAGGGTCTATAGGTATGCCTCAAATCAGGCTTTCTCAACCTCAGCACCACTGACATTCTGGGCTGGGTAATTTACCGTGGGTGACCGTCCTGCAAACAGCTGGATGCTTAGCAGCATCCCTGGTCTCTACCTACTAGATGCCAATAGCACTTCCCAGTCGTGAAAACAAAAATTTCTCTAGACATTGCCTTACTCTCCCCTGAGCATGCCTCTGGTTGAGGACCACTGCCTTAAATTTGGTGCCAGCGTAGTTTCAAGTGTATCTGCTTTGGTGAAGCTTCTGATCGTGGCTAACAGCCAGACGGAAATATGTAGATATACACATATTTGGTTCTGTCACTTATAGAGCACTTAATATGGGCCAGGGAGTATGCTGTTTCCTTGGATTAATTTATCTGATCCTCTCAACGACCCTCTGAAGTAGTTACTATCATTATCTCCACCTTGTAGATGAAGAATCTGAGACTAGCAAGATTAAATAAACTTCCAAATAACGGTTAACTGAGTAATAGCCAAGTAGCTAAAATAGAATTATCGATGGCTTTAGTACAGGATGAAAGTTTGGGGTGCTTCTTGTCTGCCCTTTATTATGATAAGGAATAAGGACAATTGCTAAATGTTGTCAGCTTTGAAGCAAAAACTTTTTATTATGGTACTCTTCTTTCAAGCAGCTGAATACATTTAATTAAAGGGATCCTGAGTTGCAAGGTGAATTGTTAAAAATGTTATCTCATTTGCCACAGTGTCCCTGCGTAAATGGTATTTCTTGAAGCTGCAATCAGCAAAATAAATTTAGAAATACACTAGATGCTGATACTGCTGTAAGACCTCATCTTAACATAGCACTCATTTCATGCATGTGGGATTATCACTTAGCAACTTTTTTCTAATTGCTGGACTTTTAAAATAAATAAATATAATACATGAGAACCTAAAAAATAAAGTTAAATTTAAAAATACATTAAACTACGTATTCTTTGTGTTTTGTATATTGAGTCTGCCCTTAAGACTTTGTTTGGAAAAAAATGGGTTTAATGTTTAAAAACAAACAAACAAAATGAAAACCATTACTGTTTTCCACTCCCTTATTTTACAATAAGAAAACACAGTCTCAGAGAATGATATGACCTTTTTAAAACCACACAGCTCATTCATGATAGAATCAGAATCAGAGCTCAACTCTCCAGATTACAAATCAGGGCTGTTATAAGTACCCAAGTTCCCTTGTAAGTGTATGTAAGGATGTATGATTTGTCTGGGGACCTGGGATGTTTTGACAACTTGATGCACTTTGGGTGAGAAGAAAATAAATTGCCTTCGGAAATCATAAGGAAAGGCGAGATTTCATTACATAATAATTAATAACAGTGAAGCATATTATATTCAAATAGAATGTTTAAAACATTAGCTAAATATTTTCAAATCTTGCTCTCATAAGGTAAACTACTTAATTGGCCTTAAGTAGTTTTTTTTTTTTTTTTTTTTTTTTTTTTTCGGTATGCGGGCCTCTCACTGTTGTGGCCTCCCCCGTTGCGGAGCACAGGCTCCGGACGCGCAGGCTCCGGACGCGCAGGCTCAGCGGCCATGGCTCACGGGCCCAGCCGCTCCGCGGCATATGGGATCCTCCCAGACCGGGGCACGAACCCGTATCCCCTGCATCGGCAGGCGGACTCTCAACCACTTGCGCCACCAGGGAGGCCCCTTAAGTAGTTTTATATTTAGTGTTTAGCGGAGTTTTAACCACCTTATATTTCTCATTATATTTCATTTTATCTTTCATCCCCACCTGAGCTAATCCTCCGTCACACTTCAGTGTCTATGTCTGCAGACCAGGGCCGCCCAGTCCCCTGTGACAGCTACTGAGATTACAGACATAGCGACAAAGGGAAAACAAAAGAGCCTTTGGAGCAGGGTCAAGGGTAATAACAATAAGCAGCGCCACAGAACTTTAAAATAAATAAATAAGGCTTTTCTCCGTGAACGAAACTACTAGAAGCCACACATCATGAGCAAGAGCAGCTATCTGCGGGAATCCACTTAACAGACAGGATATCTCCCTTGTCAAAAGCAGGAAGGACCAGTCCTGGAAAACCCATCAAGCCTCTAGCCGGCAGTAGATGGGAGAGAAAACTGTATTTTAAATTCACGCTATTAACACATCCAAAGAATGAACTGTAGGAACAGCCGTGGAGTGATTTGCATGTAAGAACAGCTTGAGGTGACTTGAGACTGGAAAAAAAAGAAAACCTAAAGATTGGATCATATATTTCCAACACTCTTCAGGGAAGTCGGTGACCATCTGCCCCAAATGACATCTGCTCTTGACTGTTACACTTGTCATTTTAAATGACTATACTGACATTCTGGTTCATACATTGGTATTTTAATGTTTTTTTTGTCTTTGTGGAACACCCAGTGAGTCTGAAGAACTCTGGGCGTTGCAAGGAGACTGCAAAATGGTCATCATGATCCCTTCTGCCTGCAAACCCACCCCTTTTGCCATGTGACTCCACAGCTCTTCCCATTAAGAGGTGGAACAGATTATCCCGCCGTTTTTTTTTTTTTTTTTTTTCGGATTCGCGGGCCTTTCACTGTTGTGGCCTCTCCCGTTGCGGAGCACAGGCTCTGGACATGCAGGCTCAGCGGCCATGGCTCACGGGCCCAGCCGCTCCACGGCATGTGGGATCTTCCCAGACCGGGGCACGAACCCGTGTCCCCTGCATCGGCAGGCAGACTCTCAACCACTGCGCCACCAGGGAAACCCTATCCTGCCCTTTGAATCTGGGTTGAAGTGGCTGGCTTTGGTCACTGGAAGGTGGTGGAAGTGACGGCCACTGGGCCAGCTTTGAGCCCAGCCTCCAGAGACCTGGAACACTTCTGCTCTCTCCTTTGGAAGCCAGCTGCCATGTGGGCGAGCCCAGGCTAACACACTGAAGGATGGGACACCCTGGGGGACAGAGAGAAGCCGTCCCAGCTGGGGCCCACCTAGACCAGCCATGCCCTGGCAACGTGGCAAGGTCCTGCAGATGGATGAGTCAGCCCAGAGGAGACCAGAAAAAGCACACCGGTCAGCCATGCCCAACTGCCAATCCCCAAACTCGTAAGCTAAGTAAATGGCTATTGTGTTGAGCTGCTAAACTGTGGACCGGTTTGTTACTTAACTCCCTGTGTGATCGACTCTGGTTCCTAGATTTGGCCCCAGAAGCTGAGGTCCCGGCCAACGCCAAGGTGCTCACACCCTTTGAGGCTGGCTTTGAACAGCCTGCTTTCTTCCCATGGACCACCTCTTTCTTCCGTACTCTTTATGGCACTATGGAGCTGGTTGTGAATTTGTAAATCTTTTTTTTTTTTTAATTAAATCTTTATTTATTTATTTTTGCTGTGTTGGGTCTTCGTTTCTGTGCGAGGGCTTTCTCTAGTTGTGGCAAGCGGGGGCCACTCTTCATTGCAGTGTGCGGGCCTCTCACTGTCACGGCCTCTCTTGTTGCGGAGCACAGGCTCCAGATGCGCAGGCTCAGTAGTTGTGGCTCACGGGCCCAGTTGCTCCGCGGCATGTGGGATCTTCCCAGACCAGGGCTCGAACCCGTGTCCCCTGCATCGGCAGGCAGATTCTCAACCACTGCACCACCAGGGAAGCCCTGTAAATCTTTTTAAAGTGAAGTAATAGCACAACCTCTGAAAACCTGACTCCCAGAGTATATATGACTAATGGAAGACCTTTCTAATCATCTACCACGGGATACATTGTGGATGATACAAAGATAAAGACATTATAAAGGAAACATCATCCCCTGCCACTGCTCCTCCCTCCCCTTAGCAATCTGAAACATAGTTGAAGAGGCAAGGCTAAGACACAAGCAGTAATGCAAGTATCAACTTGGATGTTAAGATTCTAAGTATCATTGGAGCGGGGAGTAGGGGTGCATATCACAGCAATAAGGTGCGATGTTGCTAGAAATTCTCTACAAAGATACAGAACCACTGGGGGTCAGAGGTGCATTAAGCTAGTTATTTTGTGGGGTTTTTTTGGGCCACACCGCACAGCATGAGGGATCTTAGTCCCCCGACCAGAGATCAAACCTGTGCCCTCTGCAGCGGAAGCGCAGAGTCCTAACCACTGGACCGCCAGGGAAGTCCCTAGTTATTTTGGTTTTAATAACATTATTAATTCTTTTTAGAACCCCCCTCCTCCATTTTACCTAACAGGAGGAAGATTTATGGAACTCCATGGTTCCAGTGGCCGGACTCCTGGAACATGAGGGAAGGCAGGTAAATGGAAATGGGGGGCAGGGGGAGTGTGTACCAGCTGGTGAAGACTCAGCATTTTTCTTGAGAGGAGTGGGGATACCATTACTCAGGAGAAAGAAGCCAGGCAGGGGCACAACCTGACGCCAGGGTATCAGAAGAGTCCATTAACGCCTTGGAGGCCTGGCGGAGGGGAGGGAGGGTCCTGGGGTGGAGGAAGCATCCGGGAGGGAGCTGGTGGGCCAGGAAAGGCCACCCTCAAGGGATGGATTGTGGGTGTATTTTGAAGACACACAAAAATTTAACCAGATTAGTGACTGAATTAGCATGCATTAAAAACGATGTCATGGTTTGAAGCCAAGGAAAATAAACAGTGAAGCAGACAGAGGTCAAAAGACAGTTCACTCAGTTGAGGAAAAAAAAAAAAAAGGTAATAGCTCATTAAGTGGTCAGGAGGCAAGCTTCACAGTTAGGCAGCACTGAATCTCTGCTCTATCCCTCGGTCGCCAAAACCTACTAAGCCTCAGCTTCCTCATCTATAAAATAGGTTTAACATTAACAGGGCTGTTGGGAGGGTTAACTGAGAAATTACATCAAGTTGCTGGCACCTCACGCACCTGGCTCACTGGAAACCCATCTGATTAGTAATAAGGCTCAGGCTAACAATAGTAGAAACTGTAACAATAGTAACAACAGTAGTGAATGGAAGAAAATGTACTCCTGAGGGAAGGAAGAAAATGACCTGGATTCAGTTTTGCAGAAACATAGAGTTTGAACAATTTTCCCAAGAGTCTATCAAGATAAACAACTACTCTGCGGACAATTCTGGAATGAGATGAACTCTATCCAGCACAGTGAAAAAAGAAACGTCTGGATTCCAGTGGCAACCCTTCTACACTACTGACTTCCAGTCCTGGTTTCCTCAGCTACATGCTTGTTACGAGCCATTGAAGACACACTGTAACTGGCTTTACTGTCACTACTCTATTTGCACTAAACAATGCCTGAAAAGCCTAAAAGTATTGGTACAACTTCTGGTGGCATCTAACGTACGACATTCAGAGAATGGCTCCCTTAGCTGGGGACTCTGACTCTACAAAAACAAGGGCAGAGAACAGAGCCAACTTCCAGTTTCACCACTTCCTTACTTTGTGATTTGGGGGAGGGGAGGCTGGAGCCTGGTTGCCTGGATTAGAATCCCAGTCCCACACTTATTAGCTGTGTAAACGTGGGCAAGTTTCTTAACCTCTCTGTTTTCATCTGTACAATGGGAATACCAACAGTATCTTCCCCTAGGGTTGTTACGAAGTTCAAACGGGTTAAACGGCAAGGAGCAGGCACTGTGTAAGTGATTGTTAAGGAAAAATCATAAACAATGAGTCAGTGTCACAAAGTCTCCATCCCTGGAGGCCTGAGCACGTGAGTGTGTAACTCCACGTCCCACTTTCTTGTTATGCCACCTGCTCCCTCTGTGACTCAGATCAGCCCTCATCCCGTGGAGCAGCACGTCACTGAAAAACAGGAAAGAGTCACACACTCCCTCTCATACGAATCACCCACCAGTTTCGGTAAAATCCAGGATTTCAATAGGACATTCGGGCCGCCTGCACATATGAGGGCCCACAATGTGGCTTCTGACACCAGGAATTTTAGTCAAGTGATCAGTGAGTGCCCGTCCTGAGAAAAGCCAGGCAGGGTTAAAAAAGGGCCAAACTGAAGATGCAAAGGAAGACTGCCAAAGGCACACTTAGGCGTGGGGAGAGCCCCAGCTTAAGGGCGCTGAAGCCTGAGGGCATGAATGGCAGAAGGCTGGCACTTCCTTGGCAGAAGGATGCTAAGATGTTTGACAGAAAGCCAATCAGAGCCACCCAGTAATAAGGATGCCTAGTTAACGGGCCTCTCCCGGCCCCTCCTTCTTCAGCAGCACAAACAGAGGTATCACAGGATAAGGAGCTGCCCTTTACAGACAAACCGTACTGTAACTACAGATGCATTATGGGAAAGAGACGGAGGTGGCTGAACAGAGGCCCATGGGAAACCGCAAGATACAACACAGACATTCACCAGCTCCCCTTTGTTTGTTCAAGAAAACCTTTGCCGTTTTACCACTGAGCTCCTAACACATTCGAAACAATTCAGCTTGGACCCATTTGCAAGTCACTGTTTTCCGAAGTCCACCTCTCATGGTTAAGATGTTTCGGCCCCAATTTTATGAAATTAATAGAATATGGGAGACAGGATACATTTTTTGGGCCAGTTTCCAAACTAAAAATAGTTGAAATGACTTGTATCTTTTATTTTCAAAAAACCAAGTACAAAAAGATAAAAAGATATTCCCAGCCAACAACTGAGGTGCCAAGTTTCTGTCAACTGCTTGGTTCTAATTTGGAGAGTTAGATTTAAATGTGATATCTTAAAAAGTGTAGTTTTCAGAAAGAGAAATGATGTAAGTCCACAGCAGGCAACTTTTAATCAGGTGTCTGATGATGATACTCCCAGTTCCTAGATGTTCTAGATGAGTCTCGAGACTTTCTAATTCTAACTGGAGAACATCAAGATGCTTCTTTTAATTCTCGTGTCATGTGGTTCCACGAGGGAAAACATGGGGCTCAATGACCATGACTCACCCAGGCCTCCAGTTCATGTTAACCTTGACCTATAGTGAATGCCTCAGACCCATCCCAAACCACCAGGCCCTTTTCATGGTCTTGGATAGAAAATGAGGGAAGAGAGCTGCACTGAAAAACTATAGGTGTACTGAAAAAAAAAAAACACACAAAAACAGTTTCCAAGTTTATCTTCCACATCAGTGGTCCTTAGTCCTGGCTGCATTTTAGAATCGTTTGAGGATTTTAAAGAAAACACCAAAGTCTAGGGACTTCCCTGGTGGTCCAGTGGTTAAGACTTTCACTGCAGGGGGCGTAGGTTCAATCCCCGGTTGGGGAACTAAGATCCTGCATGCCAAGTAGTGTGGCCAAAAAAAAAAAAAAGACAGAAAAGAAAACACCAATGTCTAGGTCTAGGTCCTATCCTAGACCAACTAAATCATAATTTCTGGCAGTGGGGCTGGACCCTGGCATTAAAAAAAAAACTCCCCAGGTAAGTCTAATGTCAGTCAAGGTGAGAACTGCTACTGGATAAAGGAGAGAAGGCACAGAAACAGTAGGAATTTAATCTCCTCTCCCTTGCACAGCCCCAGTCATGTGGCTACTGAATCCCTTGCCCTGACATGCGACAGTCTGCACCTGCCTTATGGCTCCCAAGAAAGATCTATGCAAATATGCAGGGCTGCAGCCCTCAAAGGCCGGCCTCCTAGGCTGAAACTTGGAGCAGAGTTTGCAAAATCCTCTTTTCCATCAGCCCAGAAAGCCAGCAGCAGGGGCTGTTCCATCCTCTTCCCTGAATCAATTATGGTGCTGAGCCTGGAAAGCCTTGGTGCTAGGGAACAAGGTTAATCTTGAAGGACGAAGGAGTGTTAAGTGTGGGCTCAGGAAGAAGAAGAGTAGACGGTTCGGGGAAGGGGGTTGATTTCACAATCACAGACACGAGGAAACCTCAAAACGGGGGCAGGGAGGGAAGGATTTAGAGTCCCTTTAAAAGAGGATTCCAGGGCTTCCCTGGTGGCGCAGTGGTTAAGAATCTGCCTGCCAATGCAGGGGAAAAGAGTTCGAGCCCTCTGCTGGGAAGATCCCACATGCCGTGGAGCAACTAAGCCCGTGCGCCACAACTACTGAGCCTGCGCTCTAGAGCCTGCGAGCCACAAGTGCTGAGCCCGTGTGCCACAACTCCTGAAGCCCGCACGCCTAGAGCCCGTGCTCCGCAGCAAGAGAAGCCACCGCAATGAGAAGGCCATGCACCACAACGAAGAGTAGCCCCTGCTCACCCCAACTAGAGAAAGTCTGCACACAGCAACAAAGACCCAACGCAGCCATAAATAAATAAAATAAATTTTTAAAAAAGTAAGCATCCTTTACACATGTATAAGTTAAAAAAGAGGATTCCACCAGTGATTTTTAAGCCAGTGGGAGCAAGAAAGACTCCCCTTAATCACCAAGCAAGAAAGAATCAAGTGTTTTCCATCTCTCTTTTGGAAACAAGAAGGTATGGACACGCTTGAATTTGCCACTGTGCTCCGGTTCTGCAGACTGTGATGTGGCTGGCACAGAGACTCCCAGCCCCCGTGTCCACAAACAGCTGCACCCTAGAGTCCCAGCAGGTGCACACACAGAGCCCAGCTCAAAAATTCATTGCAAGAACAATGGTGCCGTTATGATGCCTAGGGACAAGGCCTGATGCTAACCCGACATCTGATGAGGGAAAGAGCTAGAAACTCAGGCACAGCTCCCTGGGATCTGGCCTTCTGGTCCCGGGATCACCGTCACAGACACAGCCAGGTAGAACACCACGATCACGGGAGCTATCAATTCTAGAGCCTGACCAACCAGAGAGTGAGTGGAAGAAAAATAAATAAATAATGCCTCCCCACCTCCGGAAAATGTATTCCTTTCCTTTTCCCGTGGGCTGCGTTGCCACTGTCACCAAGTTTACATTTACATCCAAATATGCGCACACACACAAAAAATTACCAATGCATCTCACTCCCCGGTGACTTTGTAACAGGTTGCTAGGTAACAGTGCACACAAGTCAGGTTTCAGGACCTCTAGTAAGCCACCATAAAATAGCTGCATGGGCCTTTTGCATAAACAGCGTGCATTTGTTATCTGTTTTCTTATGCCAACTGATCAGTCAGTAAATACTGCGACTGCCAAACCCGTAAACAAGTCCCCGTCAATAGCCGACTGAGAAAACAGATCACAGTATAAGGCCTGGGTGCACAGTTTTTCACCCCAACCTACCGACTGGCTTCTCCTCTTGTGTTTTTCCTGTTTGCAAGCCTGGCTCCCAGAAGCCACAGGCCTTATCTTGTGCTCCCTGAGACTGGGTCTGGGGCTAATTACAGCCTGATGCTGGGCACTCACAGCAGGAATTGTGTACCATCAAACCTTCCTCCACCCCCCTCACCTTCCTCAGGATTAAAAACTTTCTGCAGTCCTGGAGTAAAGGGAGGACCCTCTTCCTAAGAGTTACTAACCCCATACTGAGTTTCCCCTGTCTGCTAAGTAAGGAAATGTCCCCGTTTCTAACCTATGCTAAGTGAATATGCCATTGCATTTCTTGGGGAAGTGCTAGAAGAGCCCAGAAAAGGAGCCCCTTTTGCTCTGACATTGGTGGGAGAGACCATCAAAGAAGAACCAGAGATCTCCCAGAAGTGAAAACTCAAGGATCAGCGGCAAAAGGAAAACTAGAAGCCTGAATTTCCCCCACATTTTCAAAAATGTTTAAATACAAAAAGCAGTGTCTCAAAGAGCACACGTCCCCCTAGGTTGGGATGCAAGAGGAGAAGACAAGGGAAGACCATTCTTCACTGCCACGGTTGAATTCCTGACACCCGATCATTTCCGGTGTAGGACGAGCTCACTCATCTTGCAGGGTGGGATGCCTCCCTGTAACATTTCCATCTCAGTTCTTTCTGCGATGCCTCATTTCCATCCCCTGCCTTTCCTCATCTCTTCCAACCAGCGCCGTGCACTCCTGAGGGGCAAAGACCTGGGGTGATGGGGACATTCCAGAAGACCTGACTGAAGTGTCACTGAGCAAAGGGACTTCAGAGTGAAGCAGAACCTCTAATTCACCTGGCGATGACATTTAGTGAAATGCGACTCACAGTCCATTTAAAGGAAGGTGGTGACCAATTATTCTCCATTTAAAAGGGTATTGTCAATCTCCAAAGAACTGAAATGGCATTTGGAAATCATCGTGGGGACTGCCATCTTCACTGAAAGATAGAACCAATTCTCAGCCGACCTTTCCCCACCCTCCACATCTCTTTTAAAATTTAAAATCAGACATTAAAAAATATAATGAGTAGCAGCACAGACCCACAACATGTTTTCTCATTCCAAAACGTCAGGAATAACAGCGCTCCCTCAGCATCTCTACACCCCGCCATTCAACTCCACAACTTAAAGAAATTGAGGGGAAAAAAAAGAAAAAAACTAAAAGAAACATCATGCATAATTGGATGGTGAAAGTGATAGCAATTAGTAATAAGTTTTTAAAACATACTCCATCTTTTTTCTCAAAGGCACTGGGGCAGTTGCAAAAGAATGTTTAAAAAAAATTTTTTTTAATTTCACTTTACATGAGGTACCTGGAGTAGTTATGTTCATAGAGACAGAAAATAGAATAATGGTTACCAGGGGCAGAGGGGAGGGTGGAATGGGGAATTCTTGGTTAATGGGTACAAGGTTTCAGTTTGGGGGGATGAAAAAGTTCCAGAGATGGATGGTGGTGATGATTACACAACGATGTGAATGTACTTAATGCCAAAGAACTGTATACTTAAAAATGGTTAAAATGATACATTTCATGTAAGGTATATTTTACCACAATAAAAAAACTTTCCATTAGAAAAAACAAAATTTAAAGATAATTTTATCCGTTGCTCAAAATTTAAAACTCTATCATTCCTCATAGTAGTCTCTGTGTACATGTCCTTTAAAAATCTTTTAAATCAAGGCAATAAAGAACTTGAATAACACAAAGCAACATGACCCATACAAGCACTTTAAAGAACCCAACGGAGAGACAAGTTAAATAGGGCTCAAGGTCACACACAGAACTGTCACCAACCTGGCTCACGCTGTGACCTGTCCCCCACAGCAAGAACTAATAAAGGGGGAAAACCAGAAGGAAATCAACAATCCCTGTTGTTTTTAGACCCAAACCACAGCCATGCGTACTTCCAAAGGACTGCAAAAAACAAGTCTCAAGGAGAAAATGTATGAGAGTGCAGACAACTGGAAGCTCAAGCGATCTTGAAATCACTTAGTCCTACCAGCTCATTTTATAGATGAGAATACTGGTGGAGGGATAGAGAAGAGAGAGAGAGAGAGAGGACAACCCTCTTCAAGTACCTGACAGCTTCATCAGAAAATCAGACGCCATCTTAACAGAGATGTCCTGGCTGAACAATGCGGACGCACTGTTGGCTGCATACTCGGATGGCTCTCTCAGCTTCGTGTGGTTGGCCGGCCTGTCGGTAGCATTCAGAGTAAAGGAGGTTGGCAGGCCATTATCTTCCTTGGGCTCCTCCTTCACCAGCAAAGGCGAGACGCCAGCCCCACCCTGGCTAGTCCTCTCTGGAGTGCTGGACTTCATCATGGTCCCCACTAGCTCCGTCCCTCCTCCTTCCCTTTGCTGCCCCAGGCAGGCACTGTCACTGAGGTGGGGAGATCCCTTGACATCGGGGTCTGGGATCTCCTCTTTCACCTTGGCTTCTGTCCTCAGGAAGTGCTGATGGCAACGCATGTGGAGTTTCAGGCTGAAGTGACGGGAGGAAGTGAAAGGGCAGAGCTGGCACTGAAAGGTCTCTCCCCGGTCCTGGTGCTGATGAACCTGGCGGAGAAGCAAGAAGAGTGAGCTAGCCACTGACGGTGCTGATGGAAAACGCCCTGCTGTACATCCACGCTACTCAGCAACAACTGCCTCACGGGACAAAGGGCCGGCCCGGGGAATCTCCTCGCTAGAGGAGCACTTCATTTTGTGCTTCAGGTCGTGAGGGCCGTCCCTAAACATAAAGCAGGTCCACGCAGGTCAAGAATCCATTAGTAAAGCCATACTCACGACTGAGGATGCTGTCTGCCAATGGAGGCCGTCTGGGGTAGAATCCTCCTAATATTCTAGTCAGCCCATCTCGGTTGATGTCTTCAGAGAAAACATTATAAACCCAGCACAATTTGAACTTACATAATTACTAGTTGGGGTTCAATAGAGGTAACCTGTCAAGTAATATAAATACACTGCAGGGACCCAATTATTACCACCCAGAGAATTAGTTATGTTTTGCAAACATAATTTCCACTTTCAAAAATGCTTCTCTAGGTAATTAAGAATGTGGAAAATAATGCCTCCAGGGTATTCCCATTTCATAGACAGAGAAACTGAGACCCCGAAGCACGTGGCTAGAGCAACATATAAAGGAAGCAGAGGGGGACAAAAACCAGGGGCTGATGCCCACCGAGCTGTCTCAGCAAGATGAAACCAGTGTTTCCAAACGTGGTTCTGTCTGCAATGAAAGAATGCAGGCTTTTAAACACAGTTCCAGCCTTGCCTGCACAGTACTTGTAAAAATGGCTAGAAACCTTTTTTTACTTCCTGTCACAATCAAATCTAGTGCTTGAAAAAGTGAGGAAATCATTGCATTGGCCCGAGCGAGGCTTGGAGCTGGCAGGTGCTCGTAACTTGTAACTTCCCCATTCATCTCTGCCAATGTACTTCAGTGCTGACCTGCTCCACCCTGCTATTTCAGGACTGGCCCTCCCTTGAGTAGAAACTGCCAATGGTGGAGATTTGGGCCAAAAGATTTGGGGAGTTGTGTGATTTTGGACAAACGAGTGATTGGAATTCAAAACCCAAGTCAAACCGACCTCTCATCTTTGAGTGGTGATCTAGGCAGGATTTGAATCCAGGTCTAAGGAAGGTTAAAGGTTAAAGATTCCTTAATCCACTGGGCCACCTGGCCCCTCTGTGCGGGCTTCCTTTCCAAGAGTGCAAGTTTTACTACAGCCGTTTATGCATTCTGAGTGCAATCCAAAAGCATTATTCACCAGCCAAAACATACTTTTAAATAATGTTGAGTGACCAACAAAAGCAAAGAAATTAAAAGTTAATGGTGAGATCCTGTCGCTACAGCACCCCACTGTGGCTTTTTGAAAAAAACAACAGAAGAGATTCTGGGTCCCCCAAAGCCTGAATTTCTCCACAGAAATAACCGTATACACTTAAATTCAGTTACAGCAAAGCCTTGCTCATTAAAAGGCTTCCCCCTGCCACCTCGGGAGGGGCTGGAATGGGGGGACACACACTCTTTGTCGCCAGCTGTTAACTGTCTCTGTTCTTTCACAACAAAGGGACTGCACTCTGGAGCGGAGCAATTCATTTACTTTCTCACTCACAGAATCGGGAAGATTCCCCACCCTCTCCTCCGACCAGTTCACACAGGACCAAGCACCTTGGGTGGGGGGGGCGCTCAGGTCACAGCCCCAGGGGACCCTGACAGGTGCCAGCCACAGCTCGTCCCGGAACCAGGTGACAAAGGTCATGAGGCTGAAACCTTCCGGCGTCCCTGGGAGCAGTGCGGTGGGGCAGATTCCATTTCAGGAGTGTCCTGACATCTATTGCCCCGGGAGAGGACAGGAGCTAATCCAAGAACAGAAGCTCCGGAAGCAGCTTCTGGAAAAAGGAGAAGGACAGAGCCCAGGTTCTAGAGTCAAACAGGGAGCCCTGGATTCAAAAGCGTCCGTGCCCAAGTCCTGTACGTGGTTCCTCTTCCACCCGATACTGGCCTGGCTATATTTAGTGTTAGAAAAATGAGTGACCGTTGAAAAGAAAAACAGTGGATGAAGTGTTGACGGTCACACTTAGAATTTTATTAGAGCCAGACCTTCCCGGAGGGGCGAGAGCTCGCACTGGGCCTTGGAGGGAAGGCTCTCCCCTGCTCTCCCGACAGAAAGGCTCTTTCCGGGGTCATTTGTACTCTCTTTAGCCCGACATCGGCTTAAAAACCCCTCTTGGTCGGCTACCGTCAAGGAACACGTGACTAAAGCGTGTCATTCTTTCCAGGTCACATAGAGACCTGCTTTCTGCTGGTCATCCTTCCCAGAGGGAGCATGTCACCACCCCAAGAGGTGGGAAGTATAAGGGCTGTTGCATCACTGGGTCCGTCTCCTGGTAGCAGCTGGACAAACACGAGGACAACTTCGGGAAACATCTCCACCTCACTGAGGGGACAAGGCAGGCCGGGAGGGGGCTTACCTAGGAGTCAGCTCCTTAGCTGGCAGGCCTGAGACTAGAAAAAGTCGGTGCCCTGACCCTCGCCTACTTCGGCCGTTTCTTCACCCACGTTCCCGATCTCAGACCTCCTCACCTTCCCTGTTCAATTTTAGCTTATGAATTCCGCATTTAATTCCTGTATGCTCGCTCATCCAGGAAAGTTGTAAAAGACTTAATGGAAATCTAAGATAACCCCGAGGAAGCTGGAGGCATTTACAAGCTCCTTCCGCAGCAAGCCATAAAAACATTTGCATGATATATGAAGGAGGAAAGGCAGGCTCTCAGAAAATTGTACAGTGCCGGAGCCCAGTAAGTACTGTAGATGTTGAACGAATAAAGTAGAATCCCATTTTTCCTTAAGTAGCTTTATATAATCAATAGAGAAGGATACAGATTAGGATGATAATGGTTATTTCTGCGTGATGGGATTAAGGGCCAGTTTCAGATGCTTTTTATCAGTTTTTCTAAATTCTCAACACTAAAGCTATGTCATGAAGAGAGAAAAGCAATAAAATTTAGAGTAATTCTTTCATGCCATGTCATCGATTTATTTCTAAATGTAAATATATGGCTTTTGGATAATAATGACTACAGTAGCTGCATTTATTGAGTGTTTCTCCATGCTGGGCATCATATTAAGTGCTTTATATCCGTTATCTCATTTAACCCTTATAACAAGTCCGTGAGATAGATCGTATGATTATTATCTCCACGAGCGGAAACGGAGCCTTGGAGAGGTTAAATGATTCACCCAAAGCTCCACAGCTACTGAAAGTCATGGAACCGAGATTCTAACTGAGGTGTTTTTTTTTTTTTTTACCACGCAGTTTGAGATCTTAATCTATAGGCTATACTGCCCCTACTTCTGAGGTAGGACTTGTTTTAGAAAATCTATCCATCTTGTAGCCTCTGGTGCACAGAGCAAAGAATATTTATTCCTAAAGCCACAGCTATTATATTTCTCTGTAGACTATGTTTTCAAAATCTACCAAAATGAAAGTATGCCTCATCAAAATTAAATCATGAATTCTTTGACCAAAGCAAAAAACCCGGGCCCATAAGTGAGGTGGAGAACAGAAAAGAAAGCGGACACCATCTGATGAAATTAAACTTGCATAAGCCCCTCTCACACGCCCCTCCTCAAAAGCTCAACAGGTTAGGACACCATGAGTTTGAATAAAGTAGTCATTTCACACCACTGCTTTATTGTACTGGTTATTGATTTGTTCTGAAAGCATTCTGAGACCCCACGACCCACAGAGCCCTGGCTGCTCTCATCCGCAACGCTGTCATGGAGGACGGTCTGTATCATCAAGGAACCCAACTCATCTCCCTGTAGTTTCAGGGTCAGTAGTTCCTGCTATTGAAAACCCAGCTTTTTTTTTTTTTTTCCTATGGGTTTATAAATAGGTTGTTTTAAGTGACCCTGAGCTGAAAACAGGCTTACAAGGTGTCAGGCCAGATGCAAGTTTTCTGCTCACTGAAGCTTTAAATTTGCCAGAACTGATTTCTAAACACAGAGTAGGACACGGTAACAAAAACAAATTTTAGTTTTAAAGGCATTTCTTTGGAAGGCTCATCCTGCTAATGAAATCCACTTTGCAGGTGTAAAATACAAGATTTTACGCTGGGAAGAGTTGACAGAGGATGAGGAGGATGCAAGTAAAACACTGAGTCAGCTCAGTAAAATTCAACCAACCAGAACCCCTGGTTAAATGGATTCTGAAAATGAAGGGCCTGCTACTCCCTGGAGACAAAGGCAAATGGTAGAAAACAAATTATATCATGGCTTTAATTTCTTTTTTTAATTTTCCAAGCAATTTCCTAAAGTCAGTAGAGGTTCTGTCTGATCATACATTTTTAGATCAACAATTCTAAACAGTGATTACTGATCTATTCAGAAGGATAAGACTGCAATATTTTGAAAAAAGCAAATACCTCAATTATGTACACATGTTCTACTTCTTATGGCAGGAAAGTAAACACTTTATAAATAATGTCAACGGTGAGACAATATTGCAAACATCAGTGAATATGATGGTTATTATTATTAAGGTGTTCAACAATAGCTATTGAAATTAAATAACCACCATTGAACATTTCTGTGTCAGATACTTTGCTAATACCTCCTTAAATATTAATGATATCCCTTCCAGACGAACATAATCATTCCCATTTAACAGACGAGAAAATTAAGTCTAAAGACTCATTTGCTCACCACTTAGCTAGTAAGTTATACAATAAGATTTAAAGGCAAGCCTGTCAAATTCAGAAGCCATGCTTTTTTGATCTCTTGGGTTTCCTCTTTGCATTCCTTAGCATTAATAGGGTCTGCTAAAAAGACTGCTAGATGACTAAGTTCCCCCCCAGCTCACATAAGAGTGACACATAGTCTAGTCAATTCCCTATATGCTCGTTACAGGCACAAGCCCCCCAGTTGCCCCTATCAGGACACTGAAAACAATGTCTTTAGATGTTTGCTAAGTGTGATCCTGGGAATTACGATGGCTCAAACACTGTCAGCCTTAAGGGGACTCAGTCTTGTCAGGAGTGGCCCTCAAGCCTCCCACAGGGTGAAAGTTAAAGCCCAGGTGTCTTTCAATGTCCTCACGCTCCCTATAAGATGTCTCTGGGTGTGCCTCTGGGTGTGTGAGCTGGACGGCAAAGCAACAGCAGAAGAGGGCATTCCCTCCAGGAACGGGGGCAGGTCCCGCAGTCCTTCCTGAACCCGTCTTTCCCTGCTTCTTGCTCTTCCCCAACTTTTCCTCCTACTGCCCCAAAATGCATCACCGCGCAAGGCCAGTTAGGCTGTTGCTTCCCAATAGGAAAAGATGGTTCTACACCACGTCTATTACTTGGATACTGAAGCTGCTCTCTGCTTTACGTTCTGGGTTGTCGAATGGACTTGAAGACGCTTATAATGAAATCCTTTACAAGACCCTTTTCAATGTGCTTCATGTGCATGGCGATCTACCTTTCAACCCTGAGCTCTGGGCATGGATTTGTGCAAGGGCCCTGGCTGTGCCTGCCTCTCCGTGAGGCCCATCCGCAGGTGGCTTACCTTCATGTGGGATTTGAGATTGTCCTTGCGAGCACACCGGAATGGACACAGCGGACACTGATGACTTTTTAAACCTGTGTGAATCACCATGTGCCGCTTCCAGTAACTCTTCCTTTTTATAACCAAACCACATATGGGGCACTGGAAGGGTTTTCCGCTTTCCTCTTCTGAGGCTTGGAAGAAGGAGAAAGACAGGAAAATTAAGGAAAACAAAAAGGCACATTGCGTCCAGCGCTCATTCACATGCACTGCTCTATAAAGAACACTAACAAGGAACTGCGGGGCTTGAGGGGTTTTTTTGTTTGGTTTTGGGGTTTTTTTGGGTTTTGGTTTTTTGGGTTTTGGGGTTCTGTGGGCTTTTTTTCTTGGGGGGGTGTTTGTTTTTGCTTCGTTTTGTTTTGTTTTTTGCCATTCCAAGACTTTATATCCATGAGGAAGCTTTATTACTGCTTTTCTTCAGGTAGAAACCCACGTTCATCTCATTACTTCCATCTGGGTTCCATGTTTTAGAATCTAATCAACCTGACTTGGGAAAGCCATGCTTCCAGAGGCCATCCCACACTTTGGAGGGCATCTGTCCCAGCTCAGCCCAGAGAAGACTGACTTCAGAGCTTTGTTTCCTGAAGGAAACTGCCAGACTCAAGTTCACATCTGAATTCCTGAACTTGGAAAAGGGTAAGAAATAAAGATAAGTCAAATGGGACGGAGAATAACACCACAGTGAAAACCAAACAGCCATCATAAACCTCACAAGCCCAACTCCAGTGGAGACAAATTTCAGGCTCCTCCTGCTGACTTGTTTAGTTTCGGCTTCAGCAGATGCTGCTGCCAATTTGGCCATTGGGGGGTCTTAAGGTCAGGGGTTGTCACCGTCTTGTTTCTGTCCCTCTGGTGGCCACTAAGATGCACTGCCCTCCTCTGCACAGAGACTGGGCCCCACTACTCACGTTGGGAACAGCTACAACCAGGCAGTTGCCAATGCTTCCATTTTTCAGGAAAGCCAACAAACCAACTACTTCCTCCAAGGAAAGCTGAGATCACTCTCTCCTCCACCAGCCCCAAAGGGGAGGTTGTCTCTTGTGACACTGTGTTGCTACACATCTGGTCTATCAACTTACACTGCTCAGGGCCACACTAGCCTCTGCGATTTAGGGATATAGGAAAACGAGTAGAGTTAAGGACTCAGACTGTCTGTTCTTAATCATGAGGGATCAGGAACATTTCCAAACTGATTAAATAAGTTGTATTTAATGAAATAAAATATGAGAAACCATTTTTAAAAATGAACTAGATCTACAGATGCTAATATAGAAACATGTCCAAGATATTAGAGTTAGTGGATAAAGCAAGAATTGAAACTATGTGTCTAGGGAGATTCTATTTTTATTTTCTAAAAAATAGGAATCAATTGCTTCTCAGACCATTAGGCGAAAGGTTGGTAGGGGACTTTCTAAAGGATGAATCAAGCTGACAACACCTAAAACCATTAATCTCAACATCACTAAAAATGGGACAGACATTGTGTGCCCTCTGATAATCCATCTATGAACTATTCTTACAAAATATTTAATCAAGCTTCTATAGAACTAGTAAATTTACTGGAAACACAGGTTGTTTTTTAGAAATGTTAAACACACCAAGAGGGATGGAATCAGCCAAATTCAGAATGTGGGACATTCTGTAGGACAAATGACCCAGTTTCTTCAACAAGTAACTGGCATTTTAAGAAGGGAAGGGGTTACAGATGACAAGACACTTAAGAGACATATAAAGCAAATGCAAGGTGTGAAGCTTATTTTGCTCCTGATTTGAACAAAGCATTCTAAAAAGACACTTTTGAGATAATTAAGAAAATACTGATTATAGCCCGGGTGTTCCATAATATCATGTAGCAATCGTTGATCCTGTTAAATGTTGTAATAATTACCGAGGCTATTTGTTTTTAAAGTACTTATATATATGTAAATACTTACAAGCAAATGAATATGAGGTCTGGGATTTGCTTTTAAATAGTTGAGCACAAAAAGAAAAAAAAGAGAGGAATAGGAAGAATGGGATGAATAAATGAAACGAAAAAAATGATATCTTGGGCTTCCCTGGTGGCGCAGTGGTTGAGAGTCCGCCTGCCGACGCAGGGGATACGGGTTCGTGCCCCGGTCTGGGAGGATCCCACATGCCGCCGAGCTGGGCCCGTGAGCCATGGCCGCTGAGCTTGCGCGTCCGGAGCCTGTGCTCCGCAACGGGAGAGGCCACAACAGTGAGAGGCCCGCATACCGGAAAAAACAAAACAAAACAAACAAAAAAAATGATATCTTATTTTTAAAAAATGGTATTTTATTTGTATGAGAATTGTCTAGAAGTGTACCCAGGAAAACATTAAGCAGTTCATTTTAAAGGACTGTGGTTTAAAGGGAAGGGGTCATGGCGGGAAACTTTTGTTTGCATTGTCTATTCCTCTGTACCATTTGAATTTTTTAATATACACATTACTTTCATAATTTTAAAAGGAAGTATTCCCAAGTGTAAACTTTAAAATAATCATTTTATGTATTCATGGAGTCAACAGAATCTCCACATGCAAAGAGTCACTTAAAATGGATGGAATCAGAAGAGTTCTGGAATAAAGTCGGGGCACTCCAAAGATGCCGTTTTTACAGGTGTAAGCAATATTGGTTAGCTCAACCAAGCACCTGGAAGAAGAATCCTCTATCTGAAAATATACCCTTCAAGTCTGGAAATTCTCCCTGTGATGTGTTCCATCACAAGTATTTCCTTTTTTTGATTGGGGGATGGGGTGGGGACTGAGGATTTCCTTTTACTCTAGGAAAAGCACACTTTGCAGAGGCCTATAAACACGCTTTTTATAAACCCACAGCGAGCTTTCCTGCTGCGTCTTGTTGTTGATTGCCTCTGCTGACCTCTCCTGACCTATCCCTAATTCGGCCTCTCATTTTCTATCCTGCATTGTCATTCCCTCCACTCTGATATCCTGATCACAAAGATGACATGTTGAACAACAGATTTGAGAGAAAAGACTGAATCAGGCCCCTAGGTGAGATTAATGTCATAAGCCAGAGGGGGGAAAATGATGATGCTGTCTACTTGGGGTTGTAAGAACATCAAAGTAGTAAGAAAGAGATGCACAAAGAGCCTTCCACTAATTCCCATCTTCAGGAAGTATTTCCTACCGTCTAAACCCTAAATGGCCTAATTTTACACGATTGTCTGGGAGAGGAGAGAAAAACTGAGATGTCCTCCACTGACCTGAGATTTCCTGACACATCCTAGGAAGGCCATCAAAGGGCATTTACTGACAAGAGGAACACTGCTGGCTTCCCCTAGACAACTTGCTTTGCCTAATGTGATCAATAGGCTTCCTATTTTCTCTGATGCCCTCCCAGCCCCTACCCTAATCACCTATTCAACATGGCAAATGGATCACAGACTACACTACATTGAACCCTGCATATTCATATTTCATATAAATGTATTTTATTTGGGAGCTATGCTTCCTGAGCTTTAATTAATATCAAAATATACATGCAGGGCTTCCCTGGTGGCGCAGTGGTTGAGAGTCTGCCTGCTAATGCAGGGGACATGGGTTCGAGCCCTGGTCTGGGAGGATCCCACATGCCGCAGAGCGGCTGGGCCCGTGAGCCACAACTACTGAGCCTGCGTGTCTGGAGCCTGTGCTCCGCAACAAGAGAGGCCGCGACAGTGAGAGGCCCGCGCACCGTGATGAAGAGTGGCCCTCGCTTGCCACAACTAGAGAAAGCCCTCGCACAGAAACGAAGACCCAACACAGCCAAAAATAAATAAATTAATTAATAAACTCTTACCCCCAACATCTTCTTTTAAAAAAAACATATATATATATATATATATATATATATACACATGCATCGTGCACAAATTAGGGTGTCCTTGGACTGACTGGGAAAAAAGAATTCAAATACTCATACTGAAGAGAAACTAACAGCAAGATATGTGGTCAAACAGCTACACTACTGTAATTATTCGACATTTTTAACTGATCGCTGCAGGAAAGGAAGATAGAAACCAATGATAAAAGTAACCAAAATACAAAGATCAAGTTTAAAAATTGGCCAGTAATTTCCCCTGGTAATATTTGCATTTTTATTTATTTAAAAAATTCATGTTTTAGTAGGATGCCCTCCACACGTATACGATGTTGTTAACTACTTTAGAGAAAAGGGGGAAGTAAGGATGGACTCTATTTTTATGCCAAAATATTTTCAAGGAACTGACAGCTGTAAATTTCATTCAAATTTCGAGCCTAAGGAAATAAGACCACTTCCTCAGAATGAACCACACATTCTTGAGGCAACAGGATTGAAGTGTTCATAATTTTACCTAGTCTACAACTGTCCGATGAACATCTTCCCCCAGATACAGCACTAGTTAGTGCCACTGCAAACAAAACTAAATTCCACCAAATGCTGCTAGACCTGGTGGGATGGATAGCTGCTAATTTGCTCCCTTGGAGAAAATATTTTCTCTTTATAAGCAACAATATTATTGGAATAAAAAGCAATACTAAATGTGTGTAAAAGGCCTGTCATGCAGTAAATGGAGGCTATCTGTAGTAGCTATGGTAAGAATAGTAGTGACAATAAAGTCTTCCCTCCAAAGCAGAATGCTTACCACCACAGCAGATGTAAGTTTTTTTAAATTAATTAATTTATTTATTTATTTTTGGCTGCGCTGGGTTTTTGTTGCTGCGCGTGGGCTTTCTCTAGTTGCGGCGAGTGGGGGCTACTCTTTGTTGCAGTGAGCGGGCTTCTCAATGCGATGGCTTCTCTTGTTGCAGAGCACGGGCTCTAGGGCTCACGGGCTTCAGGAGTTGCGGCGCAAGGGCTCAGTAGTTGTGGCTCGCGGGCTCTAGAGCGCAGGCTCAGTAGTTGTGGCACACGGGCTTAGTTGCTCCGCGGCATGTGGGATCTTCCCAGACCAGGGCTCGAACCCGTGTCCCCTGCATTGGCAGGTGGATTCTTAACCACTGTGCCACCAGGGAAGCCCCCGAGCAGATGTAAATTTAAACAAGTGACATCACATAAGAAATATGTAGCTCAGGGCTTGGCCCAACATGACAGATTATTCCTGGAGCCAAGAGGAAATTCAGCAGCAATCCACTGTGCTGTTCAGGTAGGTCCAGCTCAGCCTGTGCAGAACTCTGATGGCCAAATTCAGCTCAGCAGGGGAAACAGAAAGATGGAAAAGATGGAAGGAGAAAAGAAGAAGGGAGTGGAGGCAGGAACTGCCTAGGGCAGAGCTGGAAGTCCTTATCTAGTGTCTCTAGCATCCAAAACAATGCTGGGGACCAAGTACAATTCAGTCATTGTGTGTTGGACCATAATGAACTTAAGTGGAAAGGGCTGGGTCAAGAGAGTATCAGAAAATGAAACATGGGCTGGAAATGGAAGAAAAAGTTCAAGAAGCTGCCAGTAAGTCCCAGCGGAAGTATGTTAACCTGAGAGCACACGCTTTTCACGGAGTATGCCAATACACATCTTGAAAGAATGAGTATATAAACCATGATGATCACATACTTATAGAGATGTTCACATACTCATAGCTCACTTATTTTCAAAATGAATTTTGGAGCAATTAATGTTAAAAATGCATGCATTGTGAGCACCTCATTAATAAAGTACGATGATATATGTCATCTATTTACAATGGACAGGATCTGTCCAAGGCAGAGAGACAATCTTGCAGAAGGTTTGATAGGGAATTTTAAGAAGCAACATATTTAATTCAAAAACAGAAAAAGTTTTATTTTGAGTTGATAGACAAATAAAGAAAATAAAAGTAAGGAATTTTAAAGCGGGGAACAATCTTGGAGGATAAATTCTGACTAGTTCAGTGTACAGTTGAGGAAACTGAACTGAGATTTATGCTTATTATGGTCCCTCTGCTCGTTAGTAGAAGGGTGGGGATGACAGCCAATCTCTTCATGCCCGGTTGATGCTCTGCCCTATTGTCTATACATAAAAACTTCATTGGGTTAAAAAAAAAAAAATCATGGAGGGTTTTAACTAAATCGCTGTAACTCAAGGTAGGTAATTTTTTAAACAAGTGTAATTGTTTTGTAGGCTTTGAAATCAAACTTTGCCTTGTTATATCCTAAGTGGCAAGATAATTTGCAAGTGGGTCATTTCTGCAAACAGACCTTTCCATACACATCGAAGGAGTTTAAGACACCAGGTGGCCCTGGGTGTGTTTAATCCCTGCACCATCCGTTCCCACTCTAGGCCCACTAACCTACTAGTGCGTATCTCCGTAGGATGAGTCATCATCCTTCTTCCTAGCAATATACATGGATTTAACATCTTTCCATGGAATTTCTTGGCCGTGTCTCTCAACTCCTATTTCAGGGAAACAAAACCTATGTTGGCAATGGATGTCACTGGGTCTTTCTGCTGTTACTGACATCAAGATAATCGATGCATATTTTAACAACTGGTAAGCGTTCAGTAAAACTAAGAAGTCTGATATCTTGAAGCAGTCTAAGTTTAAATCACTGGGGAAATATAATGGAGATCGGGGACAGATAGTTCTGAATCTTGATTAAAAAGTGAATTTTCTAAGGAAGTCCCTCTATGCCATCTTCCCCAGATTACGGCTCTAATAAAGATGGACCTAAGGGGAGTATCAGAAGAGGTGACCTGACTTTCTGGACTTTCTCTGATTTTGCAATAATGTTAATACCATCTCATAAACAGGAATAAAAAACAGCAGCCAGAAAACCATATCTATTGACCCAGGAAATATTCTTAGCTCTCAGCTATATGAGACCAGCTTGCTTCTAAGCATATTTAAATTTTACTCAGGAAAATAAGATGCTTTGGAGACCCTCTCTCTCAGAAACTCGCCTAGTGATTTCTTTTAACCAGGAGCCTGGCATCCTGGGCATCTTGTTGGCCTTCTATAAGAGACTTTGTCTTTAAAATAAAAACCATTTATTTTGTTCTGAGCTGCAACAAAACAGTAGCTTCAAAGAGAATTGAGTCAATGTGTGACATTTATCTTTAGGGCAAATGGACATGATCTTCTCTCTATCGTGTCCCCTTTCAGAGGAGCAGTGTCACATGTGCTGGGGCGCAGGGTCACATGAAAGAAACCTCCTCCTCCAGTGTCACCTCTCCTTGCAGGGGGAAAGGCTATCGAGTGGTGGACTCTTTAAGGAATTAAATACACCATGACCTGGCAACAACCGAATCCTGTTCAAAAAAGACGAATAAGAGCAGACCTAAAGGACACTTTTTTTTTTTTCATGGTTTGGAATTCCCTTGACCTAAAGAAAGTCAAAGAAATGCTAGTGTCTAAATGACTCAAGACAGGATTGGCTTTTCTAGCACATCTCCCTTTGTAACTCCAGAATCAACTTTATATGCCCTTTGTGCAACATTTTGAGAAACAGCTTTAAAATGTAAAGCCCCACTTGAAATCGGAATGGTGTGTAACTTATTTCTGTGGATTTTTAATTTTTTTTGGTTATTATTTGTTTATTTAAGTAGTAGGCAACAGAAACCCTTTCCCTGCTGTGAGACGTCAGTCCACCTACCTATTTTGAATTAAACTAAGATTTCTTTCTAAAGTAAAGGAAAAAAATAATCACGAGAACTGTTTAGAAGCATGGGTGACAGCTCTCACTGCATTCCCATAATGCTTTTTAGGTAAAGTCAAGTCACATCCAAATCCAGCCTCCAGGTGGCCCTGAAACCAACAGTACCGTGTGGAGAAAGGGAGAGGAGGGGGCAGAGAGAGAAGACCCACCTTCCCTTCCGCTCCTCAGATTCAAAAACCAGTGATCCAAGTGACACCGGACAAATTATCTCTCCATGGTACAAAGTAAATAACAAAATCAGATATTCTATCAACGTCTTAACCCATAATCCAGTTAGGATGCTGGGAAATGATGACATTCACTTTAAGTGAAAAGTGCACAGAGGTACCCCCTCTCCTATTTCCAATCCATGCAGTAAGGAACAGAACTTGTCCACCAACCTAAATGTCCATCAACTGATGAATGGATAAAGAAGATGTGGTATATATATATATATATATCTATATATATATACACACACACACACACACACACACACATACATATATACACACACACACACACACACACTATGGAATCTTACTCAGCCATTAAAAAGAATGAAACAATGCCATTGGCAGCAACATGGATGGACCTAGAGATTATCATACTAGGTGAAGAAAGTCGGACAGAAAGACAAATATCATATGATATCGCTTATATGTGGAATCTAACTTATTTACAAAACAAATAGACTCACAGACATAGAAAACAAACTTATGGTTACCAAAGGGTAAAGGAAGGGAGGGACTAATTAGGATTGGAGGACTTATAGATACACGTCACTATATATAAAATAGATCAACGACAAGGATTTACTGTAGAGCACAGGGAACTATAGTCAACATCTTGTAATAACCTATAATGGAAAAGAATCTGAAGCTGTACACCTGAAACTAACACAATATGGTAAATCAACTATGGTTTAATAAATAAACGTTTTAAAGAAACAGAACTTGAATTTAGGATGTGCCCACATGGACACACAGGGGATCATTTCAAGAGCCCTCGTGTTTCTCTTTGCACCGATCTTTTCTCTTGCGTGAGTTTTACAAAATGAATGTTTTGTTTTGTTTTGTTTTTTAATACAGTCACTCAGTCAATGGAGCCGCTCTGCCAAGTCTTGGACTGTGAACAGAGGCATGTGGAAAACAGGGGACACAGGTCCCTGTCCATCAGCAAAAGGGGTGGCAGAGCCCCATTCTGAGAAGTTCTTTTCCCTCCTCTTTCAGTTGGAACATGTTCATTGATTCAAATATTAAGTGTTTCAGCAACAGAATAAATTCAGTAAAGAAAAAAGAAAAAATCAATTTCATATAGATCTCCATATTCAATTCTGCTGAGAAGCCTGTGGAGGTATGGGCATGGATTAAGGGCATTTAAACCAAAAAGGGAGCACATCTCATCCCTGGAGTGTAGATCCTACAACGAAACAGGCAAACAGTCTATCGCCCACCCTGGAAGCTCGTGACCTCTCTCTCTCCTCTTCACGTGCATCTAGTCACTTGAGTGAAAAGTTCACACTTCATAACCATTGCTGGTTACACCCAAGACACTTGAAAATGACAAAGCCATTAGAGTCTGCTGTCAGGAGACAGTTTTATCAGTTCCCTCTTTCCAAGCCTTTAGCCACCTAAAGTTTATCACTAATTTTGTGTAAGTTTTTCCTAGTAACTAGTGTCCAGGTGAATTTACAGGAGAAATATCATTAATATAGTTATTTAATAACCAGATGGAGAATACTTATAAAGTGATATTTTACATAGATAGCCATACTTCTCTTTCTGCTGCTACCCCTAAATGAAATTTCTATAAACCAGGAGTGATTTATTCCCTTGCGAAATTACCCCACTCCCTCTGCTTGTCCCCCTTTTCCTAATTTTAGCCACTTTTCTCTTTATTTCCCCTGATGGCGAGTGAGAAGTGAAGAGTAGGGAAATTCAGAATTGATCAACATTCCAGGATTTTCTTGACACTTCAGAAACCCTGGAGTGAGCAGTTTGGATCACTTAAAGAGTCATAAAAGTTCCACATATCCATTTTCCTAGTTCTGTTCTGCTGTTTACACAAGCTTTCAAGTAATTATAATGAGTGCATATAGCTCACTCAGCAATTTAAATGGAAATTTGTCATAAATGCATCAAATTGATGTTAGTTGTGATTGTTCAGTCAATTATTTGCCATTCTAAGCCCCTGTCATCAACATGGCTGCAAATAATCAAAAGTTGGCTAGACGCACACAATGGCAGCGTTTCTACTGATGAGGACACACATGGCCCACTTCCTGTTCCAGTCTGGCAGGATATCCTCAAGAGACATCCGAAACTCCATATATCCATCTCTGGGACCCTGTATTTACCATGGGCATAATTTAGAAACAAAGCAGTACAAGAAATGATGTTTCCACTGTGAGGACTCAAGTGACTAAGTTTCTCCCTCAGATGAATAACTGTGAATGTCAAGCCTCTATAAAACGGCCACTTCTCCTTTGGAAAGACCGTCTCCACAAGAAAAACCCATGATTCACATTTTCCACATGCACATTCCTTCAGAATCTGATTGGACTGGAATAAAATAAAGCATTTGCAGGAAATGCTTTGATTACATCTGAATGACAATACTCTTTAGAGTTCTTGTGTGACAAGAAATTATGGAAGAACACGATAAGTAAAGGCTTACGTTCCACCAAAAAATTAATATAAATGCTAACATGAAAGTATACAGTGTGGTAAATTAGGGCAGAATAGCTACTGATGATACAAAAGTCCATTTGTCATGGAAGCAGTAGGACGGTAAGCTCTCTCTTGTCAACTGTTTCAAAAGCAGTGAGTTTTTCTTCTCCCCTCTGTTCAGGGATGCCATGCACTCCATGACAAAGGTGCTTTGATCGTCCCCTATTAAATATATCTTGTGTGGACCTAGCCTGAACTTGGTAAGAATAAAAGAAAAAAATCATTTCTATGCAATGGAGGAGTACTGTATGTCTCTAAGATTATTCATTACCTTTCAAAACTAAAGCTATTGGTGAAGTTTTTTTGTGTCACACATACATGAAAGAACCCCCTAGGCTACTTACTTAAAGTATTTTGTCATGCTCCTGCTTTTTTATTCCTGCCTCAGATCAGATGGGGAACCCAAGCAAAGAAGGCAATGAATTAGACGTTGCAACTGACAGGTAAACAAAAAAAAGACTTATATACAAGATGATGGAAATGAAAGCATCCATACCTGAGTTGGAGGGTTTAGACACTCTTCCCTTAGGAACTGGGAGTAACAATAATTCCAAGGATTGTGGTGGAGGTGGCGGCGGGGTCACTTTGTCTTGCTTCTTCTCTGAAGGCGGTGGCGGGAGAGGGTCCTCAGGCACCAGTGATGATTTCTCAGCCAGAAGGGTCCCGGCAGCCCTTGCAGCGACCTCTTTCAGAAGGGCCGCCGAGGAGGTCATGGAAGCCAGGGAAAGGAAAGAGCTGGCCGGGGGCGGGTGTTCCTGGCCAGGAGTCAAGCTTCTCTCGCTGACTTTCTTGGATAAAGCTGCCAAGGTGGAGCTGGCAGACTGGGAGCTGAAAGGGGAGGAAAAGGACTCAAATCGCATGGTCTCCTCCGTCCTGGTCAGCGATTTGTCCTGCAGAACAGCATTGGCTGCAGCTTTCAGTTTGAGGATGGCTGAATCCGGGGACAAGCCGCAGGTGGTGGTTGAGTTTGGCAACCACTTACCTTGATTCCATATGAAACGGTTACTTGGAGTGTATTGGTCATTCTGTTCCTGCTTCTCAGCCAACTTCCTGGCCAGCACGCTGAGCTGTTGGGCATGGTGGGACGGCGGGGAAAAGGAGAGATTCGAGCCGACGTTGACAGGGGACTCCACCCTGCCGTTGGCCGTGGCCGTGGCATCGAGTTTGAGGGAGCCGGCCTCTAGCAGCCGCCTCAAGTTGCTGCTCAAGGGCTTGGTGGAGCCCGCGGGATCATCATCACACAAAGAAGACACGCCGGGGGAGAGGTGATCTGGACACTGCAGTGGGTCTCGCAGGACCTCACCGTCGAGTGCCACCAGCTCCAGCGTGTGACTGCTGGGGGTCCCGCTTCCCAAGGAGGTGTCGGGGGAAGTGGACTGCTCCTGGATCCGGTCCTCCAGGGACAGCTTATAGTTCTCCTGGACTTCTCCATAGGATGCTTCCGACGGCGTCTCCGAAGAGTTCCCATACCAGTGTTCTCCTTCACTGAGTTCTCCCTCCGCCTCGTCCTGCCTACTAAAATCTGGGGGAATTAAGAAGATCAGGTTTACTCCCAAAGCGAGCACCAAGCAAGCCTGAAGACGCTCACATGGAGTCGTGGACATGCTTCTTCTGCCCCTCCACCCAAGAACCACACGAAAGACGGACACGACTTCAGAGCATGTCAGGGGCTGGGTCAGACCGTCTCAGCCTAAGGCTGAAAGGATGCTGAACAGGCCAAGGTAAAAACACACCCACCTTCTCCATGTGTTCATCGTTCTCATAATTATTCCAGGTAAAGGGAAATGGAAAAGGAGGAAAGAGAAAAATGGATCCGGTAAAGAAGAAACCGCTGCTTTCAATGATGGGGGAAATGGGAAGAAGCTTGTACCCTGGTGAAAAATCCCAGCATGACATCTTTAGGATTGTGTGGGAAATGAAAGAGGCAGACTGGCAGAAGGGGAAACACAGTGTGATGAGACCCAAGGCAGTGGGAAGCCACTTCTCCACTTGCTAACTATGAGTCACTTAGCTGGCTTGATACAGTAAAATGCAATTAACTTTAAGTTGATCAAATCATGTAAATAAAAACCTGCCTATTAGCTATTACACCAACTTCACATAGTTGCTCTGAAGCCTCCATCGTAATAAACATGTGACCATGTTTTGAAAACAGTCAAGTACTATATAAAAATGAGATCTCATTAGCAAACACTGTTCACATTCCTGATTTCTTAAAAGGGACAATCTCTCCCTGATTTCTTAAAGGGACAACGCATGCCGCTTATTTGAGATTCCAACCCCCGACTCGCCTGCCCTCTCAACATGGGTAGTGATTAGTAATTTGTTCCCTCACTCCACCCAGAGTCCCCTTTGGTTCTTTTTCTATCCATTAGTTTATCTGTCCACCTTACTGCTCTCACTGGCCCCCGGCACCGGTTAGTTGGGACTCTTTGCCATTCCAGGAGCACAAGTGGGCTCCGCCACTTTTCTACCTTTGCTCAAAATATTCCTTTGATCTGGAATGTCTTTCCCCGGAAAACCGGACGGTCCAACTCTGCCCATCCTCCAACAGCCAGCTCAGAGGATTCTTCCTCATGATTCTGCCTAGAACTCTCAGTCAGAATTCGTCTCTCTTTCTCATTCTTTCACTCACTCATTCAACAAATAATGAGGGAGTGCCTGCTGCATGTCAGGCGTTGTTCTAGATTGTTCTAGACTGAACAACGTTGAACTAAACAAAGATCCTGCCTTCTTGGAGCTTACATTCCAGTGGAGAAAGACAGATGTTAAACAAAATGAATAAATGGGTAAATCCTACAGTAAGCCAGAGGGTGATAAGTGTTATGGGAAAAGATACAGACGCAGGATGAGGAGGGTTGGAGGTAAGGGCTAGGTGAGTTGTCACGTTAAATAAGGTAGTTGGGGTGAGGCTTCACGGAGGCGGTGACATTTGAGCAAAGGACTTGAAAGACGCCAGCAGCTGGTCAGGCAGCCCTCTCTGGGAGAGGGGCCCAGGCAGAGGGGGTCACTGTAAACGCCCTGATGTGGGAACTTGCCTGGCATGCGCATGGACCAGCAAGGAAGCCAGTGTGGGGAGAGTGGAGTGAGTGAGTGAGAGTGTCAGAGCAGTAGGAGAGAAAGAGAAATAACAAGAAAGAGAGAGAAAGAGAATGTGTAAGTTATAAAGGAGGGAGGCCATGCCTATCAGTAGGACATTGTAAACTACTGAAAGGTTTTTTGCATCTGGTGCAACTGGGAACCACTGGAGCGGGAGGGGCAGGGCAGTGACTTGCTGTGACTCAGGTTTTCAAAGGTCTGTTCTGGCTGCATGTGGAAAAGAGAGCGCAGGTACAAGGTGGGAACAGGGAGGCCAGCTCAAGGTGATCGCAGGTGGGGAGAAGTAGCGGGATTCTGTGCATATTTTGAATGCAGACCCAACATTCCCATTTTTTAAATATTGGTGTTATATGACTCTAAATGAACTGTCTGCTACGGACTTATCTTCTAAAGAATTAGGTGGTGGTGTTCCTTGAAGGCAGGGATTTTCTTATTATATACAGATCACACATATGCCTAGCACAATGCCTGGTCCCTAGCAGAGTTCCGTGAAGGTTTAGGGATCGAGCCCAAATGCCCCACTGTGCCAAGTTTTGCTGTATAACATGCTGTTTCCTTTCCCAATAGAAATAGCTGCAAGTAGTAATGCACGAACTACAAGCTAATACACTGATCTTCCCCTGCTCTTTAGAGGAGAAATGTCACAAATGACAAATTCTCTTTCACTAAGTTAAAGTTCTGCAACTCTTTCCTGAGATTCCTTATTAAGTTATCAAGAAAATATAAAATATCAAATGGAATTTGCTGGAAAAAAGCAGACAAAATTGAGTTTTCTCTGTTAAGAACAGTCCGGCTCCTTGTGATTTGCCACATTTCCTTCTTCCCATTTGATTTCAACATTTTTCATCTTTCCTGAAATCAGGGGAACCCAGAACTACCCATCTCCCCAACGGATTCTCGTAGGGATGCTTTTACCAAACACCAAGCAGTCAACATCCATTTCAACAATAGGGCTAATTTTACGTTCCTTGGCAAAGCCCCTGTCTTGATTTCTGATTAAATACCTCATCCTTCAGAAAAATCACATGGGAACGATCTTATAAATAGTAAGAGAACTTAAAGATTTAAAAATCACTCCAGTAAGAATAGTTGAAGATCTTGTTCAAGGATCTCTCCTTTGATCTTTATTAACACTCACTAAATGAACTAACATAGGAAAACATATGTTTCAAAAGGAAATACTTGTAGATTATGTTTTTGTCAAACTAGAGTAGCTCAAGATAGTCAAGATTGGTCTAGAACTTTGTAGTATGAGGCAATTAACAAGGTACATAAAATCAGGGTTTTGAGAACCACAAAGAATTACAACCATATCCGTGTCCAGTCTTGTCATTTTACTGAGACTATTAAATAAAGGTTACCTGGCTGCATCAAAGGCACACAGCTAACCTACAGATAACACTGGAACCCAAAACCCAAATCTTCTCCACACCTGGCCCAAGGCTCCTTTTCAAAGCCCCTGCCACATGCCCTCTGAATAGCAACTTCTAGAAAGCTCTGAGCAGCTGTCCTCCCACCCCCAGCCAGCTATCCTTCCACCCTCTGGAAACAGAAATCAGCAAGAGAATTCTCAGTGATAAGGAGTGTATTCACTCTTTATTTTAACATAAACCATTAAGAGGTAAATATCCATTATTCCTATACTCTGATCTCTCCATTCCCTCTCTGACTCTTCTCTGTTGCTGTCCTCAAAAACTGATTTCGAACGCCTGAAGAATTCAACACATCTATTGGCAAAGCCCCAAAGGCAAAGTTTAATTTCCTGCCCCCCCCAGACCCTAAGTGAGCAAGAATATTCCCCCTCCAAATGTGCTGAAGCCAGTGAGTGGGTCAAAAACTAAAGAATTCAGGCTCTAATCCCATTAAGCAGTGATAAGGAGATCCAAACGTTCAAGAGTGTTAAAAAAAAACACACACAAGGACTTACTGTATAGCACAGGGAACTCTGCTCAATGTTATGTGGCAGCCTGGATGGGAGGGGAGTTTGGGGAGAATGGATACATGTATATGTATGGCTGAGTCCCTTTGCTGTGCACCTGAAACTATCACAACATTGTTAATCAGCTTTACTCCAACATAAAATAAAAAGTTAAAAAAAAAAAGACTGATACAAACAGTTGATATCCACTTTTAAAGGAACTTCCTCAACCTTACCAAAACACAGCCCAGAAAAAGCAAACAATCAAATAAAGCATTTCTTAAACAGACCAATTTAGGTCCTTTAAAACCCCGGGATATTTCTTAACCATCCATTTCTCCCTGCTTTGCAGACACGCTCACTGAGATACATACACTCTCTTGTGCACTGCAAGGAAACTCGGCTACCTAAAGAATATTTTTTAACTCGTAATATTCTATTAATCACTTTTCCAAAAATGCTGCTCCTGAAATCGAGGTTATTCAAGTAATAAACCAGCAAATAATTGTAAGGCATGACCTAGAAGGAGCCAGACCAGAAACCCGAGGAGAAACATCTCCGAAATTATTCTGTCATCACCTGAGGTCAAGCAAAAGGTGGGAGATGCACGCAGAGAAATGAATGCAAGAGAAGTTGGGACCTGCGGAGGTTTAGAGAAAACTCCTGACAGGCTTCGACAAATAGGCTTTCGGTTCATAAAACGGCGGCAACAAGGAGTTTTCTCCCACAAATATTAACTTTGTTTCCCTTCTGCTGGGCTGTTGTTTTATTTTCACATTCAGTTTCATTCTCCCTGGTCCAGTTGCGGAGAGCTCCGCTTCAGCGGAGCCTGCACCGCCACCCCCCACCCCCCCACCCCCGTCCCAAGCCTTTCACACCGCATGATGAGAAAAGGTTCTCTCACTGGGATGCTCGAATAGCATTCCTGCAATCTAGGGGATTAATCTGCCGGACGTTACGAACTTCAGAACAAGTGAGGCTTGACTTTTGACGCTCTTTCCCAACCTGAGGCTCCCCCCACGCACACACCCCATCCCCCAGCCCCACCCGGGGCTGCGAGGCTGTTCTGTTTCCTGGTCTGTCACCAACAGGGAACAGTGGCACGTAATCACAGGGCAGCGCACAGGCCACTCTCCTGCAGACGCTCCCCGCACATCCAGCCTCCACCATGGATCTCACAGCTCTCCTGACTGAGGCTCCCGGGGAAGCCTCCGAAGTGCCCGTGTAAATAACTCCCTCCTAGATCCATTATTTTTAACCTCCAGAACAGGAAGCTATTTCCATTGCTATGTCTCTGACAGCCAGGTTCACACTCATTCCTGTCAATTTTACACAACAGTCTGTTTTGGTGTTTTTCCCTTTAAATCAGAAACTCGAAGAATTAAGAATAGAAACGGTGCAATTACAGAATGAGAATATGCTGAATACATTTTGTTTCCATGTGGCAAATACTTCTCCTTTGGGGAAAACAAAACCAAATTTCACTACCTAACACATTTATTTACAATTCAGTCCTCAAGCCGAGAAACTGGGTAACTTGAGAGCCACAACTCTCGCTGCATTTTTTTCAACTCACTTCCCTTTCAGTTTGACAGTTTTAATCAGATGCATTTAATTGGACTGATATTCAACTCAGAAGGTCCTCATTCAGAAAGATGGGTAGGAGAGAGAAAAAAATATATAAGGAGTCGCCTATTAATTTTCACGCTTTTTGGCTGAGGTGAAAACGAGTGGAGATGGAAGCCGAAAAGCCTCACTTCTAAATCTACCCACAAACCATTCCCACCAGTCGGCCCACATGAATCTCACCAGCAGGTATTGAAGAGAACCAGGATTAAGCTCTCAGGACTCGCCTGGATGGAGCTGACTCATGTTCAGTCCTCTGGCAGCCAACACCCTCTTCTTGTGACCACAGGTGTGTTCACCTGGTCCCTAACCTTCTGGTTCATTTTCATCTACAAATCTTCCATGTTTTCACTTTCCACCTGATACACATCCATAGCTAAAGGCCACACATCACTATCAGTATTATCAGTTATACCTGGAATACAAACCTTAAATCATACCACAGACTTTTCCTTGCAACTGTATACAAAAGCAGTTTGCAAAGTTTATGGAGCCGTGTACAAAAGTTATTAGTAAAACCAGTGCTGATAATTGGTTTCATTCAACATTTACTGAGCATTTACCATGTTCAGGGAACTGTTCTCTGCAACAGGGCGCCTAGGGGAGGCAACAATTTCTAGGCCAACAGCTTATAGTCAACAAGGAAGCCAGGAATGCATAATCCTATGAAACACAATGACTAGTACCATCAAGCAAGAGTCGTGTGTGCGTAAGAGAGCGAATCATTCCAATTGCGCAGGTGGCTTTGGAAAGGGACCTCAGAGGATGAAGAGGATTTCAACAGACGACGCTGGAAATTCATAAGAGGGCTCACTCCTCTGGGAACTATCAAACAGGAAACAGCCCAGTTGTGGAGTAAGCTAATATTCTGGTGACCAATGTTAGATAAACTCACCTAAGGAAAATGTTTCCAGATTCTTCACATTTACAAAACTCACCGTCTATTGATTTGTTAAGGGCAGATTTGACCAACTACCTTACCCTACTTACTACTTTGGGGTTGTTGTTGTTGTTGTTGTTTTTAATTTACTTATTTATTTATTTTTGGCTGCATTGGGTCTTCATTGCCAGATGTGGGTTTTCTCTAGCTTTGGCAAGCGGGGGCTACTCTTTGCGGTGCACTGGCTTCTCATGGCGGTGGCTTCTCTCGTTGCGGAGCACGGGCTCTAGAGAGCAGGCTCAGTAGTTGTGGCGCACCAGCTTGGTTGCTCGGCGGCATGTGGGATCTTCCCGGACCAGGGATCGAACCCGAGTCCCCTGAATTGGCAGGCAGATTCTTAACCACTGCGCCACCACGGAAGTCCCCACTACATTTGAAATCAAACTGTTAGGTTATACATTCCTGGGGCAGGACCGTGATCAATTCCCTTTTGTATTTCCCCTCGAAGCCCTGCCCATAGTAGGGGTAGGTCGTAGGGCTTCTCTGGTTGTAAACGACAACCAGAACTGCAGGAAGCCGTAGGTAATGTTCTTGGTCCCTACATCACTGAGAGGGACACAATGTTGCTAGCGTCAGAGAGGGTGTGGAAAGCACCATGAGGGCTCCCTCTCGTTTGCCTCTAGTCTCTTCTCGGAGGTTAACATCCTCCTGTCGGGCCACCTTTCCTGGCTGCGCAGGTTCTGGGTTCTCACTCTCAATGACGTACCATGGCAGAAAGGTCTTTCCTCCTCTGATTGACTGCTGCAGGTCACGTGCCACTCCCTGGACCTATCGCTGAAGCTAGAGGGCAGGCTTAACAATGGCTCAATGTGGGTCACAGAAGAAACGAGAGGAAAGAGGCACCAGAAGGACAAAAGCAATGACCTCTCTAATGTTTCATAAAGGTTTAGTCTGATGCACGTCAGGCGGTTCGGAACCCATTTCGTGATTCTGAGCATAAAACATATCCTCCTTTAGGCCGATTTACTTGCCAACTTTTCAGTTGTCCCTTTGGAGCCTGAAAGCCTCAGCACATCCCCCCACACCGGTTCTGCCCTCAACGAAGAGACCTTTCAGGGGTTCGGGGCTCCAAGTCCACAGTCTGAGTGACAGGCATGGACAGGTAATCGGCTCTGCAGGACCAAGCCGCGGAGGCCGCAGTTACAGGACACCGCTGCCCAGGGGCACCCATCCGCTGTCAGCGTGGCCAAGAAGAAAATGTAAGAATTGCTAGTTATTTTAAACTGCCAGGGTGGAGAAGACAACCAGATCCCTGTCACCAGTCCAGCTGAGGAAAAGGTGACGTGAGGGCATGGGGAAATGAGAGGAAGTCTGGAGAGGATAAGAGTCCGCAGACTGAGATAGCAGAGCGGCCTCCTGGGTCAAAATGAGCATTTTGCACACGGCAGCGTTTGCAAATTATTGTTGCAAGTGTCCACGAGGAAAACAAAGGTATCACAAATGAGCACATCGCTCCTTACCTTCAGAGTGAGTTCCAAACAGTACCTAAGCCCGTTTCAGTATTCTCATATAAAGTTGCCAGATCTTCCAGAGACCGAGGAACTACCCAGGCTCCTCCATCAAACAGCTCATCTCAACGTGAATGGCAACTACTCCATCCCTGCAACTGCTTAGACCAAAATGCCACAGCCAGTCTCCTCTATCCTCTTTCTCTCACCACCACACCCCATCTAATTCCTTTGTGGATTCTGTTGGTTTTACTTGCAACATACATCCCAAATTTTGCCACTTTTCACCATTACTACAACGCCCACCCTTGTGTACAGCACTGCACCCTTTGCCTGGACTATGGAGGTAGCCTTTTTTTTTTTTCCTTTATATGTCTTTATTGGAGTATAATTGCTTTACAATGTTGTGTTACTTTTTGCTGTATAACAAAGTGAATCAGCTATATGTATCCATATATCCCCATATCCCTCCCTCTTGAGCCTCCCTCCCACCCTCCCTATCCCACCCCTCTAGGTGGACACTAAGCACCAAGTTGATCTCCCTGTGCTATGCAGCTGCTTCCCACCAGCCACCCATTTCACATTTGGTAGTGTATGTGTGTCCATGCTACTCTCCCACTACGTCCTAGCCTCCCCTTCCCCCGTGTCCTCAAGTCCACTCTCACTCAACGTCTGCATCTTTATTCCTGCCCTACCACTAGGTTCATCAGTACCATTTTTCTAGATTCCATATATATGGGTTAGCATTCGGTATTTGTTTTTCTCTTTCTGACTTACTTCACTCTGTATGACAGACTCTAGGTCCATCTACCTCACTAAAAATAACTAAATTTCGTTTCTTCTTATGGCTGAGTAATCTTCCATTGTATATATGCGCCACATCTTCTTTATCCACTCGTCTGTCGATGGACATTTAGGTTGCTTCCATGTCCTGGCTATTGTAAATAGAGCTGCAATGAACATTGTGGTACATGTCTCTTTTTGGATTATGGTTTTCTCGGGATATATGCCCAGTAGTGGGATATCTGGGTCGTATGGTAGTTCTACTTTTAGTTTTTTAAGGAAACTCCATACTGTTCCTGTTCTCCATAGTGGCTATATCAATTTACATTCCCACCAGCAGTGCAGGAGGCTTCCCTTTTCGCCACACCCTCTCCAGCATTTATTGTTTCTAGATTTTTTGATGATGGCCATTCTGACCAGTATGAGGTGACACCTCACTGTGGTTCTGATTTGCATTTCTCTAATGATTAGTGATTTTGAGCATTTTTTTTTTGAGCATATTTTCACATGTTTGTTGGCCATCCGTATGTCTTCTTTGGAGAAATGTCTATTTAGGTCTTCCTCCCATTTTTGGATTGGGTTGTTTGTTTTTTTGATATTGAGCTGCATGAGCTGCTTGTATATTTTGGAGATTGGCAGTAGCCTTCTGACTGGTTGCCTTACTTCCAATTCTTGCCCCACTATTCTTAGCCAGCAGCCAGAGTAAGCTTTTAAAAATATCTCCAATTCCACTACTCCATCCACAAAGCCTCCACAATGGCCTCTCACATTTCTCAGAATAAAATCCAAAACCCTTACCTTGACCTCAAGGCCCTACATAATCTGTATCCCTCTGGCTTCATCTGCTACCACTCTGCCTTGTTAATAAAGTAGGCTCCCACCTCAGGGCCTTTGCACTTACTATTCCCTTTGCCTGAAAGCTTTTTCCCCCCAAAAGAGCCACATGGCTGACTCCCTTACTTCCTCAGGTCTCCCCTCAAACATAACTGTTTATTTGAATAGAAGCTCCATAAGAGAGAAGGCTTTGTTTTGCTTGCTGCTGTATCCTCAATACTTAGAATGGTACTCACCGGAGCACACGCTCAAATATTTGCCACATGTGTGAATGAGAAAGAAGAATGGGCTTGGGACTTCCCTGGTGGCGCAGTGGTTAAGAATCCGCCTGCCAATGCAGGGGACACAGGTTCGAACCCTGGTCTGGGAAGATCCCACATGCCGTGGAGCAACTAAGCCCGTGTGCCACAACTACTGAGCCTGTGCTCTAGAGCCCGTGCTCTGCAACAAGAGAAGCCAAGCAATGAGAAGCCCACGCACCACAATGAAGACTAGCCCCCGCTCGCCACAACTAGAGAAAGCCCGTGCACAGCAACGAAGACCCCACGCAGCCAAAGATAAATAAATACATTTTTTAAAAAAGAAGGAAGAATGGGCTTAACAATCAGAAAGGTAGCCCTTGTCTGTACTGGAAATGAGAACTGTTTTCCAAATTACAAACGACAATTCTATTTTTCTCATGTGAGTCAAACACAGAATAGGGAAAAGAGCCTGTTTTTGCAAACTTTTCCACCAGAGCCTCCCTGGTGGCCAAGAAAAGACAACAGCAGCCTAGGGAAATGTGGGACTGAAGCTGATGCCCCCTCCAGGAAGCCCCAAATTTCTCTGAGTTTTAGCTTAACATTTCAAGTGAATTCTGCACTCTATACTATAGCTGTGCTTGTCCTTACTTAATAATATGGGGGTATTTCTCACAAAACATCCAGAAACATTTAGTCTCCTGGAAGGTGCACCATTTCCCTCTGGATATCCACCTGCTTTGGAGAAACATGTACCCTATTTGGAGAAGCAAGAATGTATGAAAAGTATGTAGCACACTGTCAAGAGCTCAGTAAGGGGTGGCTGTCAGTGTTACTATGATTACTGTCAGAAAACAGCACTCGTCCTGGTACGCCCCACTTCAGAGAGCAAAGCAGAAGCCCAGAAGGTAACTTCCCAGGATGATACAATGGATCCGCTGGATATCAAGAACTACAACTCTATTTGTTGAAACTGAATTTTGTTATAGGTATTATTTTAGAGATGGAAAAGCCTTGGAGATTGAGTTCATAGGTCTATCCTCTAGGCAGAGGCCTAGAGAGAGCTGGTGATTTGTCCGAGGTCCCATATTGATTCACAAAAAGATTTGAGCTCAGATGTCCCAATGTAGAGGTCAGTGCTTCTACTACTGAATCACTAAGTGATCATCGCTGAGTGAATGAATGAATCCTAGAATGAGGCCTGGAACACTGCAGGTTCCCAATAAACATTTGTTGAAAGAGTAAACAGTCATGTATAAAGCACTGGAAATGTACCTGGTTCTATATTGGGTGTTTTAATATTCACCAGCAAATTTGATCCTCACAATAATTTTATGTGGTAGACTGTACTCTCTTCGCTTTACAGACCAGAAAACCAAGTTTCCAAAAGGCTTACTTAATATACACACTTAGTGACAAAGCGAGGTTCAAACTCATACCTTCGGAAAATGAGTAACCTGACCAAAAAGTAATATTTCAGGTAATCAAAAAGTACCAAAGTACCTTGATGTAGTCAGCATATTTTTATTTTGTTTTGATGGGATGTAAAAATGCATACATACTCAAACAGGATGTGTGAAACATAATTACTATGTTTGTAACATGATTATTATGTTCTGAGATATGTCTCAGAAACTCCTGGGACTTTTCAGCAGCTTGCTCCCATATTATATAGCCCCAAGTAATGGTATTTTAAGTTACTACTCCTACTTTAATAGTCTTTTGACTTCTTTTTCTTTTTTCTATTATGCCCTACACAGAGCCCCTTCCTTCTAAATTTGAAGATTTTTTTGTCTGCCATAACTGAAAAAACAATCACCAGGCTTATTAAAACTGTGCAAACTAAAGATGAAAACCAAGTGTCATAGGTTGAATTGTGTCCCCCCAAAAGATGCTGAAGTCCAACCCCCAGTACCTGTGAATGGCATCCATTTTAGAAATAGGATCTTTGTAGGTGATCAAGTTGAGATGAGGTCATTAGGGTGGGCCCTAATCCAATATGACTGGTGTCCTTATAAAAAGGGGGAATTTGCACACAGAGACAGACAAGCCATGTGAAGATTGTAGTTGTGCTGCCACAAGTCAAGAAACTACCAGAAGGTGGGAGAGAGACCCACAACAGATACTTCCCTAGCACCTTCAGAAGGAGCATGGCCCTGCTGATACCCTGATCTTGGACTTTTGGCCTCCAGAACAGTGAGACAATACATTACTTTCGTTTGACCTTCTTTTGAATCATGGGAATACAATATCTGTTTGCTTTGTTTGTATTAAATTATTGCATATAATTGTCATAGGATCTTATCGATTAAGAATAATTATTAAAAGAAATTTTTATGTCATTTAAGCCATCCAATGGGTGGTACTTTGTAATGGCAGCTCTAGAAAAAAAATACACTTAAGTTTGAATGAAGGCCTGAGACTTTTTTCTGGGGTTGTTCACCTTTGGATTCTAAACCATAGCCTCAGTTGGTACTGTAGTTTTTGTATAAGCTGGGTTTATTGCACAAAACTGACCACCCTGCCACTCAGTGTGAAGTCACCTGAGGCTGCAGAGATTACAGACTAAAAGGTTATTTTTGCTTCTCTCTAAACTTTAGCCAAATTTCTGTCAAATGTAAGATTTTGAAAAAGACATTAAGCAAGAGAAGTCTTTTATAATTAGAGCAACTTAGAAATCTCCAAACAAACAAATCTATCTATCTATCTATCTATCTATCTATGTGTGTATATATGTACTCATCACCACATATATTGTAGCAAATTAAAAAGGAGGGGATACTTGAAAATATAGTATGAACCCACTGGTCAGAAGGCCAATCGAGAGACCAAAACAGGATTGGTTAGTCCACAGATTGATTCCTTGATGGTTAACCCTTTCAGGCATCTCCATGTTACAAAAAAACATATAGAATTTGTCCCCTCAAGCAATCAGAAGTAAATTTACCATGGCTACCATGGTGTTACCAGAAAAATTGTCTGCTAAGGCTGATAAATAGGTTGATTATCTGCTTCCTTGACTTTTATTTCCTCTTGTATAAATGTTTTCATCCCAACATTACCAATACTTGTTCTAAGATGAACGATAAATTACCAAACTACTGAAATCACCAGGAAATTCTTAATAGATCAAAAAAGAACTTAATAACAACAAAAAGCCATAATAACATAATAATGCACTCTGTAGTCTAAGAACAGCCCTCTATAGAGAGATAAATGGCTACTTAGTAAAATCTTAGCTTATACATAAAATGATACATTTCTTTGTGGGCACATTTACCAAGTGTTGACAGCAGGCACCTTGGAATGAAACATATCACGGTCATAACTGTTCTGACTGCCACAGAAAAGTTCACACAGTAAGCCCTTTATTGACTAAAAATATATGTATATCCAGAAGGAAAAGAGCCTTAGGGGATAAGAGATTTAGCAAGGGAGAGGAAATTGCTTTTTATTTAGTGATTAAATACACATAAAACAAAAGCTGCAGAGGAAGCAGCTCCTAGCTCCCACATACTCACAAAATGAGATGGTGCTATGGAATTGTGTGAGAATATTTCTTTGGGTTATGCATGAGAATCCATGACACCAAAGAACACCACTTACAAGGACAACCCTAACTTTAAACACTGATTTAGGCCAACAGTTTTAACCTTTACTGGAACCAGGCTTTGTGCCAGGGCTGCTATCTAGTGGTCAAATGTTCTCTTATTTGTTCTCTCCCTTTCTTTTCCCTGCCCACCTTCTGGCACACACATACGAAGTCAATGATAGAAGGCCAAAAGACAGCGGATACAACAAAATCTACAAGCAACCAACAAACCAGAGCAATTCCAAGGGCCAGAATACCCTGGAGCTGGATTAACAGCCCCTTAACAACCAGGAGTCCACCGGTTTTGTCCACTTAATTCTCTCTGAAGAATTCCAGGGGTGATTTCCTTTCTTCCCGGACTTTCCTCAGGCATGCCCACTTGGGGTTTCACTAAGAAAACTTTGCTAAGTCTTTCACCTGAAAGAAACCTGGCACTGTTCTCTAGTTGTCTGTCACCAGGAGCAATGCTCCAGAGAAGAAAACATTCATTCCACTTCCCAACAAAGCTCAGTCCTTCTGGAAATGCATCAAGTGATAAGGCTGAGGTCAGGGAATATGTCTACTGTTGCTTCAGATGAAGGTTCAACCCCAAGGTAAATGCCCAACAACAGCAATAAATCCCTCTGACACACAGATGTATGGCCCCAAAATGAGCCTGGCCGTTTCCCGGGAGTGACCTCTTACATTATTCGTATGTCATCTCCTCTCGCTGTTAACCTTTTGGGAGTCTGTAAAATGCCCCAATTCTCTATTTGAATAACCACACCACTTCTTTTTCATCTTATAGAACTGAGAACTCTCTGCAGCCCTCTGGCTGCAATATTCTCCCACATGTTATAACAACTTAGTTACCTAGCTTACCCTCCACCAATAACTGGTATTTGAAAAGCAGGATGACAAGCTATAGGGTCATTTAAAGCTTTCATTTGAAAAGCTTTTTGATATAAATATTCTCAACGACTCAGGCTTTGTTTTCAATCTACATGGTTTGAAGCTACTTAGAAGAAAGCCAAATTCTTTTGGTAACGTCAATAGTAGTGAATCCTGTAAAGCAGGGTCAGCAATCTTTTTCTGTGAACAGCCAGACAGTAAATATTTTAGGCTTTGTGGTGCACATATGGTCTCTGTCCCATATTCTTTGTTTTTGTTGCCATTGCTTATTTTTTTTAAAACAACACTTTAAAATGTAAAACCATTCTTAGCTCAAGGGGCTGCACAGAAACAGGCAGAAAAATAGGTAATTTTTCTTTATAGTCATAGCAGAATGGTGCTTAAAACAATACTGGAAATTCGGACAGATGGCAACAAGTTTCATCACCATCTTCTTGATCCAGCCACTTCTGTGAGTCACTAAGGACTTGGGTGCCTCGGTTTCTCATCTATAAGGGGGTTTAGAATAGATCAGTGATTTATAAACCATACCCTCAAAAACCCTAGGACTCCAGGGAAGGGCATAGTTGTGTGGATCCATTTACCTTTCACCTCAGCACGCGGCTAACCTGCAGCCCAACTTTGATCTTATCTATACACGAGCGCTCTCCTTAAAGACAAGGGTTCACTAATTTTTTTTTTTCTTTTTAGTTTTAAAAACACTGCATTAGATGATCTCGGGGATCTTCCTGGGGTGCATCCTCCATCAGTCTATTATTGGATAATCGATCCTTTTCCAATCATTGTATGGAGAAGTGTCAGGTAGATAGGAAATGATTTTTTTTAAAGTATCTTTACTGGAGTATAATTGCTCTACAGTTGTGTGTTAGTTTCTGCTTTATTACAAAATGAATCAGTTATACATATACATATATCCCCATATCTCCTCCCTCTTGCGTCTCCCTCCCACCCTCCCTATCCCATGCCTCTAGGTGGTCACAAAGCACCGAGCTGATCTCCCTGTGCTATGTGGCTTCTTCCCACTAGCTATCAATTTTACATTTGGAAGTGTTATATATGTCCATGCCACTCTCTCACTTCGTCCCAGCTTACCCTTTGCCCTCCCCGTGTCCTCAAGTCCATTCTCTACGTCTGCGTCTTTATTCCTGTCCTGTCCCTACGTTCTTCAGAACCATATATATATATATATTTAGACTCCATATATACGTGTTAGCACACGGTATTTGTTTTTCTCTTTCTGACTTACTTCACTCTGTATGACAGACTCTAGGTCTATACACCTCACTACATATAACTCAATTTCGTTTCTTTTTATGGCTGAGTAATATTCCATTGTATATACGTGCCACATCTTCTTTATCCATTCATTTGTTGATGGACACTTTAGGTTGTTTCCATGTCCTGGCTATTGTAAATAGAGCTGCAATGAACATTGTGGTAAATGACTCTTTTTGAATTATGGTTTTCTTGGGGTATATGCCCAGTAGTGGGATTGTTGGATCATATGGTAGTTCTAGTTTTAGTTTTTTAAGGAACCTCCATACTCTTCTCCATAGTGGCTGTATCAATTTACATTCCCACCAACAGTGCAAGAGGGCTCCCTTTTCTCCACACCCTCTCCAGCATTTACTGTTTGTAGATTTTTTGATGATGGCCATTCTGACCGGTGTGAGGTGATACCTCATTGTGGTTTTGATTTGCATTTCTCTAATGACTAGTGATGTTGAGCATCCTTTCATGTGTTTGTTGGCAATCTGTATATCTTCTTTGGAGAAATGTCTGTTTAGGTCTTCTGACCATTTTGGATTGGGTTGTTCGTTTTTTTGATATTGAACTGCATGAGCTGCTTGTAAATTTTGGAGATTTGTCCTAATCCTTTGTCAGTTGCTTCACTTGCAAATATTTTCTCCCGTTCTGAAGGCTGTCTTTTCGTCTTGTTTTTGGTTTCCTCTGCTGTGTAAAAACTTTTAAGTTTCATTAGGTCCCATTTGTTTATTTTTGTTTTTATTTCCATTTCTCTAGGAGGTGGGTCAAAAAAAGATCTTCCTGTGATTTCTGCCTATGCTTTCCTCTAAGAGCTTTATAACCTTACATTTAGGTCTCTAATCCATTTTGAGTTTATTTTTGTGTATGGTGATAGGGAGTGTTCTAATTTCATTCTTTTACATGTAGCTGTCCAGTTTTCCCAGCACCACTTACTGAAGAGGCTGTCTTTTCTCCACTTTATATTCTTGCCTCCTTTATCAAAAATAGGTGACCATATGTGCATGGGTTTACCTCTGGGCTTTCTATCCTGTTCCATTGATATATATTTCTGTTTTTGTGCCAGTACCATACTGTCTTGATTACTGTAGCTTTGTAGTATAGTCTGAAGTCCGGGCGCCTGATTTCTCCAGCTCCGTTTTTCTTTCTCAAGATTGTTTTGGCTATTCAGGATCTTTTGTGTTTCCATACAAATTGTGAATTTTTTTGTTCTAGTTCTGTGAAACATGCCAGTGGTAGTTTGACAAAGGATTGCATTGAATCTGTAGATTGCTTTGGGTAGTATAGTCATTTTCACAATGTTGATTCTTCCAATCCAAGAACATGGTATATCTCTCCATCTGTTTATATCATCTTTAATTTCTTTCATCAGTGTCTTATAGTTTTCTGCATACAGGTCTTTTGTCTCCTTAGGTAGGTTTATTCCTAGGTATTTTATTCTTTTTGTTGCAATGGTAAATGGGAATATTTCCTTAATTTCTCTTTCAGATATTTCATCATTAGTGTATAAGAATGCCAGAGATTTCTGTGCATTAATTTTGTATCCTGCTACTTTACCAAATTCATGATAGGAGATGATTTAAAATCCTATATTGAAGTATTTAAAGGAAGAGCAACAAAAACAAGAAAGAGATCTTATTCTAAGGGGCCAGATGTGCTTATTTAGATTTGTGGAAATCCACCAGATAGCCTGATCAGAGGGTTCCCAAATGCCATGAGAGGCCAATGAGAGTTCACTCTTGCATCTCTCTGCTTAGGGCTCTGGGGAAAAGCAGGATGGTTTAGCAGTGGACAGAGCACTGAACTCAGATCCGGAGACCTGGGTTCCAGGCTGAATTTGGAACTTACCAGGTATATAACTCCTGATGCTTATTTAACAAAAACTGGAGGGTCTACTAAATACCAATCCATAGACTGGATGTTCTGACCACAGAGATGAACCAGACAGTTGTGGGACACTCCCTCCCATTACTCAGATCCCTTGTCTGTAAAGTAGGGTAATAACACCTGCTCCCTCTCCCAGGCCCTGTGGTCCTGCAGAGATGGCAAGGCTTGTGCAAACTGCCAAGCACAGACAACATTGAACTAGACAACTACAGATTCTCCTCCTTTTAAGTACATAATGTATATGAAACTTCAAGAATTCACCCAGTTGATAAAATGAGGTGACAATAGGTTTTGCCTAACCAAAAAACCACAACATTTCTAGAACATGAAGCAGCATGGCAAAACAGAAAGGGCACAAGCCATGGCACCAGAAAATGCCACTCGAATCTCACTCTGCCTCCTACTAGACCCTACCAACATCTACAGGCCCACTGTCTCATATGTAGAACAGGATATTAATACCTGCAATTTCATAGGGTCATTGTCAAGGTAAATCAGAATTATGTAAGTAAAGTATTGGGCATATAGAGTTAGCACGTAGTGAATATAGTTTTCCCTTTCTCTCCCTCCCAGGCACCTAGAAATCTCAGATGAGAAAACAGTGTATTTTCAATAGTAGAGCTTACCTCAAAATTGTTGCTATTGCTACCCAGCTCTATATCATAATCACCTCAGCCAAAAAGGGCAGGAAACTTCTGGTTGTTATGACCATGGAATCCAGATGTAGAATATGCCCCGTCATCAGGAAAATCTTACAGTCTTGGCACAGTTTGAGGACAGAGACGGAGAGCAGCAGCCAGTAACAGAGGGGAGACTCTACAGTCTGGAATGCCACAAACTTCCAACCACAAAAGTGCTCTCTGGCTCTCAGATTGTGGTATCCCCCTGTGGTGCAGGCCATGGCCCCTATTCTTGTCAGCAAGTCTACTCCAGAAGCACATGACTTTCTCCAGTCATTGCTAGGCCACATCCATGGGAAGGTTTGTGGCACTGTTCATCACCTCCACCCAGCCCAGTTAAACAATTCAGGCAAATCGTTTTCTCATTTCTGAGAGAGGAAGATAGCAGAAGATAGTCCCCCAAGTCCTTTCTACCCCTATAACCCTTTGATACTGTGACCCATTCTTAACTTCTCCATTCGTTCATTCAACAATGTTGATGGAACTCCTCCTATGTCTTGGATTCTGTGACCCATTCTTTCATTCATTCATGCATTCATTCACTCATTCATATATTCAATAATGTATATAGAACACCTCCTATCTTTGATTCTGTGACCTGTTCTTAACCTCTCCTTTCATTCACTTATTCAACAATATTCACTGACCACTTGCTATATACCAAGTACTGTTACATGCAAGAATGTACAAAAATGAGTAAGAAATAATCCATGCCCCAAGCTTACAGTCAATAAGGACATAGACGAATAAGCAATTATAATGTAGCATGGGAGGTATTATGAGAGATCCATGGGAAACATGGGAGGGGATGCCTAATATGCCTAATTCTGGCTGGGAGATGGGACAATGATGGGGGGAGGGGAGGCAGGGAAGGTTTCTCAGAGGACTGAGTGTTGAAGGATAAGAAGAAGGTTATCAGGCCAATCAGATGGGTTGAGGACATCCCAGAAGTAGGGAAAAGAATATGCCAAGGTAAGGAGATATAAGCATGGCAGTCTGCAAAACAGATCACTCGATATGACTGAAATAAGGGATATACAGGAGGGCATACAGGAGGGATATACAGGAGGGCAGAAGAAAGGGGGCTCAAAAGATGAAGCATCTTCTATACTTTGCTAAGAATAGCAAACTTTATCCTTTCAGGGAATGCCTAAAACATCCTAAATAAGGATTATCTGGATTACATGAGTCTTTTAGAAAGTCTACAGTGTAAAGACTGGATTATACAGAGACTGGGGTGGGGGAAGAGGAGATGAGACTGAGGCAAAAAAAGATGTTAATTCTTATGGGAGAAAATAGCAACATAAATGAAAGCACTGGTGGGGATGGTGCATGATGAATGCTAGAGATATTTTGGAAGTAGAATCAAAAGACTTGGTGGTCCATTTGATGTGGGAGGAAAGGAAATGGGTCGTATGTAGGATTACACCCAGGTTTCTGACTTGGGTCGGTGGGTTCATGAAGGGTGGGGACAGCAGCCCAGAAAGGGATCACAAGAAGACCAGAAATCCTCCCGGCTCCCCAGGCCTGAAAATCTCAGGCATCTCCATATACAACAATACACCCTCCACAATAAATCATGCTGAACCCGTGGTATCCACAGGAGTTCTCCTTCTCTAAGGGGGTACCAGGAAGTCACAGGATGAACATGGAGCATCTTCATAGATCAACGTTTTGACCTATGTATTTGTGGGGAAGAAAAGTAATTTAACTGCTAAGTTTATTTAAAACATTATTTTAAAGCAACCTATGTTATAGAGCAAGATGCCTATTTTCATCCAAATTTGCAGATGGAACAAAAGACTTTGAAGATACTTCAAAGAAACCTCCTAGAGGCTGAGAACCCTTGTGAGAGAAGGGTCCCCTGCCTTTGGGGTTCTTCAGTGCAAATAGCCACAAAGTGCTGCACTGTAACATTATCAAGCAAAGCTGAGGAAGCACAAACACCAAGACTTGGCATTTCCGTTCCCGTGCAGGCACCTTAGACAGGTGGTTCTCAACGTGTGGTCTGTGGACCCCCAGGGGTCTCTGAGACCCTTTCAGGGATCCTCAAGATCAAAACTGTTTTCATAGAAATACTAAGATATTATATGCCCTTTCCACTCTGTTAACATTTGCGCTGATGACACCAAAGCAATGGTGGGTAAAATGCTGGCACCTTAGCTCAAGTAGAGGCAGTGGTACCAAAGCACCCTAATAATCACTGCCCCCTTCACCACCACACACTCGCAGTAAACACACACACACACAAAACAAAACGACCCTGCCAGTTTCACTTAAGAATGTCTTTGGTGGGGAACTTCCCTGGCGGTCCAGTGGTTAAGACTCTGAGCTTCGGGCTTCCCTGGTGGCGCAGTGGTGGAGAGTCCGCCTGCCGATGCAGGGTACACGGGTTCGTGCCCCGGTTTGGGAAGATCCCATATGCCACGGAGCGGCTGGGTCCGTGCGCCGTGGCCGCTGAGCCTGCGCATCCGGAGCCTGTGCTCCGCAACGGGAGAGGCCACAACAGTGAGAAGCCCGCGTACCACAAAAAAAAAAAAAAAAAAAAAAAAAAAGACTCTGAGCTTCCAATGCAGGGGGTGTGGGTTCAAGCCCTGGTCAGGGAATTAGGATCTCACAAGCCATGCAGCGTGGTCACAAAGAAAAAAAAATTATATCTATATAAAAAATATCTTTGATGAAGCAGCAGTAGAAATTATGAATTTTATTAAAGATTGACCCTTGAGCAAACTTGTAAAAAATATTAAATGTAATGAAATGTGTGCATAAAGCACTTCTGCCATAACTGAAGTACGATGGCTGTATCTAGGAAAAGTACGTGTGTGATTGAGTTGGGAGCAGAACCAGCAACATTTTTCATGGAATATCATTTTTAATTGAAAGAATAACTGACAAACTTCGGTCATTCAAATTTGGGTATTTGGCAGGCAATTTCTGGGAAATGAATGAAGTAAGGTTGATACTTTAAGGAAAAGCTGACAGCATTTGTAGCCAACAATAAAATTCAAGCTTTCAAGCAAGAGTTAAAATTTTGGAAAACCCGTACCCTACACTGTGAACTTGACAGTTTCCCAATACAGACTTTTCAAATAAGACCAGTGTTGACATTAATAAATTTTTTATACTGTATAATGACATGTTTCAACATTTGGTAGATCTACAGAACTTAGTGAAACAATACTTTCCAAATAACTCATGTGTGATGGTACATACGTGATGATCCATTCAAACTGCAATATAGACCAGTAGGTTTTAATGAAACTGAATACAAAAAATTCATGGAAATGGTTTCAGATTCCACATTACAATGAACTAAGCTAAGGGATAGGTTTAAGAAGCTCCCTCTTTTTGAGTCTTGGCAAAGTACCAAAGAATAGCCGTAATTATCTGAAAAGGCTATTACATATCTGTGTGAAGCCAGATTTTCTTCATATATTCCATCCAAAACATGCTGCAATTGACTGAATGTAGCAGCAGATATGATAATCTTGTCAGACGTTAAAGAGATTTGTAAAATTATGAAATAATACCACTCTTCTCACTAAATTTTTTTGGAAAAAGGTATTTTTCATAAAAATATCCTATTTCTAATGAACAGATAATGGGTTATAACCATTATTTTTAACAATAAAAATATTTAATTTCTCAATTTTAATCTCTGTTATGCTGTATAGAGATGGATACAATGCATATACACAAAAGCTCTTTGACATCCTCAATAACTTTTAGGTGGTCCCAAGACCAAAATATTTGAGAACCAGTGTCTTAGAGAAATTTTCACTCAGGCCAAAGAGATATGTACTTGCATGCTCACAGCAGCACTGTTCTAACAGCAAAAAGTAGAAACATACCACACACGCTGTGGTATGTTTCTACAGTACAATACTAGGGAGCAGTGAAAGTGAATGCACCACAGCTAAATGCACCAACATGAATACATCGCACAAAGGTAACAGTTGGATGAAAATCCAAGGTGCAGAATGCATGCTATTTGCCACCTTTTTAATACTTTTACATTTACATTTTTATAAATTTCAAAGACAAGCGAAACTAAGTATGGTAAAGCTATAGAGAAAAAGCTAGGGGAATGATCAACAGAAAATTTAGGAAAATGGGAACAGGTAGCAGGAGAAGAGTACAGGAGAAATTTGCTAGCATTGAAATCTGTTAGATTGGGCAGTAGGTTTATTCATGTTCATTTAACCATAATGCTTCATTATATACGTATGAATGTTAGATATATTATTTTTTGTAAATGGCACATACTTTGCAACCACCAAAGGGAGACGCTGCATTAAAGCTTCCTTTGCCAAAGGAAACCAAAGACGTATGGAAGGGGTGGTTGGAGGAGGGGCAGGGACTAAGCCCCGGCTGAGGGTCTGCAGCATTGGCCCCAGAGAAACCCATCACTGGGGCAGGTCTCTTCTTGGACACCTTCAGCGGTCACAGCCACTGCCATCCATCTACTTTGGTTTTTCAACAGCCCTCCCTACTTAAAAAGGCCACTTCTTCCTTCAGGCCATCATCCTCCATCTCCATCTACAGCACAATGAAAAACTACCAAATTTCACAGTTGATTCTGTGCTGTATCCAAAACACTAAACTTAACCAGCATAACCTCTTATCACCTGGGTCAGCTCCTACTACATTTTTCCTACTTCCTATCCTTACATCACCAATATGCCTGCTCTGGTTCAACAAAGTTCCTTAGTGTCTCCTGCCTACTTCTGATTTATTTCAACCTCTTTTGGCTAATGCTATTTCTTCTGCTTGGAACGTTCTTCTCTCATCTCAAGATCTAAATACAGGGCTTCCCTGGTGGCGCAGTGGTTGAGAGTCCGCCTGCCGATACAGGGGACACGGGTTCGTGCCCCGGTCTGGGAAGATCTCACGTGGCGCGGAGCGTCTGGGCCCGTGAGCCATGGCCGCTGAGCCTGTGCTCCGCAAAGGGAGAGGCCACAACAGTGAGAGGCCCATGTACCGAAAAAAAAAAAAAAAATCCATCACATCCTTGAGGATGCTTTAGGTACCAATCTTCTCCAAGAATCTTCTATCCATCACTCTTCCTCTGAGTTTCCTCAGACATTTACACACCTAATTCATATATTATTGTCTTGCACCTGTTGACATTGATTTGTACTTATCCTCTGTGATTGTTTTGTGTCAACATTTGAAAGAACTGTCAGCACAGACTTCATTCTATACAACTTTTATGAAGCCAGGTAAATGCTCAAAACTTTTTCTTAATGAATGAGCACCAAGTAGGGACTCCAACCCTCAGCTGATCAAATTCTGGCTGCTCTAATGTGTGTTGACATCCATGTATCCTTATTCCCAAAAGGCTTTCAATTCACTATACTGAAAGATGTTTTCTCCCCGCTGTAGGAGCAGATTTCCAGTTTTATAAGAGAAACCAAGCAAAGAAGCATTTGCTCGATAGAATTCTCAACATTTCTGCACCCCATCTCACCCCCTCTTTACTTGCAGTCCTTAAAGAAATCACCCTTGACAGGTGGTGGAACCAGCTTCTTTGTAAACACAAGATCTTCTGTTTCATTTGAGGGCAGTTTTATTTATTCAACAGGCCCTTATCTTAAGAAACCAAAGTTATCTTCCCTATAACTTCTACCCTGTGGGTCCTAGTCTCTGTTTTCTGCTCAGCATTTCAGAAATCCATGAAAATACTTTTCAAGCTGAATTTTAGTTATTTGTTTCCATCTCCTTCTCTGCCTGCTTGGCTCTGAGATCCCTGTGAGCCGGGACCATGCTCTATTCAGCTCCACAGATCCTTAATCGCTGGCACAGAAGCACTCAGTTACTGCTGCCTGAATGAATGAATGAATCAAGTATCAGTTAGCAGACACAAGGTGAGAATTTAGGATGAATGACAATTCAGAGTAAGTTTACTCCCTTTTTCACTTGACAGAACTTCATATGTTTGAATGTAGCTACCATGCACAATTTTTATCCACCCTCACTTTTTTTTCTTCGAATTAAGTACTCCCAATTGCCTCAGTAGTTAATTCCTCACATGATGATTTCAAGAGCCTGCAACATTCTAGTTGCCTCCCTTCTGGTGAGCAGTTTATCAATGTCCCCCTTTAAATCAGGGCACTCAATCTGGGATTCACTCTTATGCATGTGATCTAATCAGTTCACAAGGCCAATGTTATCACCCTTGTCCTGAATTCCGTACTTACATTAATTTAGCCAACTCTGCTGAAATGCATCCATTTTTCAAATGATGGCTGAATTTTAAATATTGCTTGTTGATTAATAGCGGTTATCTCTGGGGGTGTAAGTTGGGAAACGAGACTTTCACATCTTACTATAAATATTCCTACATTGTTTTAATTATTTATACTAAACATGCACTCCTTTTGTCATTAAAAGCCAATATAGATTTTTAAGAATAAATTAATAAACAGTTAATATCTGTGATTTCCATGGTTCCAGTCTCATGGAGTACACAAGTCATATTTAAAATACGTGTACTCTCTACTACGTATAAAATAGGTAACTAATGAGAACCTACTGTATAGCACAGGGAACTCTACTCAATGCTCTGTGGTGACCTAAATGGGAAGGAAACCCAAAAAGAGGAGATATATGTATACGTATAGCTGATGCACTTTGCTGTACAGCAGAAACTAATACAACATTGTAAAGCAACTATACTCCAATAAAAATTAATAAAAAAAGAAAGGAAAAATAATAATAAAATAAAATACATGTATTTTTTCTTCTCTTTTGTATATATTTCTCATCTATTAACATGTATTTGAGTAGTCACTGGTACACAGCACTTCTGTGATCTAGCCATCCAGCCAACCCAAACCCTACTTCTAGATTATGAAATTCCTCTCTTCCTACAAATGTCAGAAAGCAGCTCACTATAATTTGATTTCCCTCTTTCTTAAGGTCAGATTAAAACCCAGTAAGTTATTATTGGAGGTTTGCTTTCCCCTAGAAGGGAGAAATCATATAGCACATTTCCGGAATATTTCCTGAAGCATAGGGTGTCCCACACTTTGTTTCCTTCCAAATACAGCTGTGTTTCATGCTCCGGAGAGGATTGTTGGGTTAACAAGTAGGGCCAAACAAGCACAGAATAGAAAACAACTCACAGTTCTAGGCCATTACATGAAGGCAGTGTTCTCCACATGGAGCACATAATTCAGACCCCAGAAAGTACATCACTGCATGTGACTCTATTCTATGACCCTCTGCTTAGTCTAAGGTCAAAATAAATCTTTGAGGAAACAAATATGATTGGTTGCACAAGTTTTTGTTTGTGAATCACAGGGCAACGTATGTGTTCCATCAGCACCTAGGGGGCCTCCTGCAGTGGAGGGTCTGAGAGGAGGTGCAGGTGGTGAAGGCATATCCTTCAAGCTTGAGACCCTGTGAAGGTTTCACAGACCTCAGACCAGCTCTGAGCCCAGAGACCCGCCCTTCACAGGGCTCCAGCCTTTCATAGTACTCGCTCCAGTGACCTCTCAAGCTAGTTTCTTCCTCCCTGTGGCCCAGTTTCCAGGTCTGTCCAATTGGTAAGAGGAGGGGCTCTTCCCTGCCTGCCTCACAGGCAGATGGTATCGACGAAAATGTTTTGTGGACAATAAGCATTATATAAAGAGAAGGTGTGGTTAATGTACTGTTAATCCATTTTACAAGACGGCACTCCGCAAGTACAGAGAGGTCAAGTGACTTACCCAAGGTCACAATGCTAGTGAGAAACCCTGGTGATTGTGGTGGGAGAAGGTGACAGAGAAGACTAGAATCTGTGTCTCCTGCTTAGTACAGGTCCTTCCCTGAACCTCTGGTTTCTGATCTGGAGGAGTTGGAGTCAATTATTCAGATCCATGAGATATTTTTAAAGGTTTTAGGAGTTTAACAGATTCTCATCAATAAGCTGCCCAGACTCAAAATCATGTCTTTATTTTTGGCTGACATGGCATCAGCCCAGAGTGGGAGTTCTGGTTAGTTCAAGGGTCCTCAACTCTTGCTATCCATTTGTATCACCTGGGGAGCTTTTAAAGGATGTCCATGCCCAGACTCCACTCTGGGCCCATTAAATTTAAATATCTGGGGGTGTTTGCATTTTTAAAATCTCCCAGGTGATTATAATGGGCTACCAGGGTAGAGAACCACTGGGTTGGCTGATTATGATCAGAAACTGATAGGCAACAATAGCTGTCATTGACCGATTACACAGCACAGTTAAAGCAATCATACTGGGATCCTTAGTTGAAAGAAATTCACAAAAAAAAAAAAAGAAAAGAAAGAAATTCACACCTCGAGTGTCTTAATGTGGCCAGCATTTATTGTGCACATACTATGTGCCAGACACGAATCAAAATATCTACATGTATGAACTCACTTTGTCCCCATAGGACCTACAACGTTTTCCCAATTTACAGATGAGAAAACAGGCAAACTGCAGAAACTTGCCAAGGTCACAGCCAAAATGTGGGACAGCCAGGATGGAACCCACGCATCTAGTACCAGGATCTTAATCCTGACCAGTATCAGACAGATTCCTGATACTGCCTAGGGTTTATAGTACCCTAGCTTCAGTGATGAATTAAATGATTACAGAATATTGGGGAATATAGAACAGTTTCTAATCCAAACGCCTGTGGGGGCCGGGAGATAAGACACTTCACGGGGGTGGACAGCTGTACATGCAGACGGGGACACGGCAGCCCAGTGGCAGGAACTGTGGCAGACTGGCGAGCACATGCCAGGGAAGGGAGACAGCCGCCACCGACTGCAGCAGATTGCTGCCATGTGGGGAGGTGGCCTGGTGCTTCTTGCTCGTCCAAGTTTTCAGAAGAAGCTGGAAATCTGGATTTGTATGTGAAACCGACCATTTCCAAATGCTGTCTCGAGTTTTTAAACATACTGTATGGGGCAAAACATAGCAGGCCACTAGCTTGTGACTTCTAATATCATCCGTAACACACACACAACACACACATACCCCGATCCTTCTTTTAAAATTCTTGAAAAATAGATACATGTATATGTATAACAGAAGCACTTTGCTGTACACCTGAACCTAACACAACATTGTTAATCAACTATGCTCCTATATAAAATTAAAATTAAAAAACCACCCTGAATCATCTAATGTTCTCTTGGTTTGGTCCTCTGCAATTAGAAACAGCAGACCCTGTCTTTCCTTCTTTCTGTGCAAAATTTGAACTATTACCTATGTAACACATAGAAAACCCAATAGAAATGTCCCCTGGGTAATTTTAATCAGTGGACTGACTGGTAAATCAATGAATAAATAAACTTTTATTAAACACTTATTTTCTCATTTGAATCTCAGTGTAAGTCTGGGAATGTGGATTTACTATCATCACTTTACAGTAAAACCCAGTCAAAATTCATTAGATTATTACACAATTTAGATATAACTCAGTCAAATCATACACACAGAGGAACTTGTTCCTCTAGTAAAAGCCTAAAGTAATACTGTTGGCCAATGAAACAAGTACTTGTCAAGCCCTATTATACAGCCTTATAAAAGAATTTTACCATATCGTATTATTACTCTATGAGATACATGGAAAATTTTTAAAAATAATAATAAACACAGACATCACCAAAAAGTTCTGACTCAGATATGCCTACAGTGTAATCACAAACTAAGCAAGTGGAAACATTTCATATACTTAATAATAGCTAATCTTTCTTGAGCTCTTTCTACAAAGCAGCCACTAATTAGGTATGGCTTTGTGTGTGTACATAATATTGACTTTTATATAGGTATTCAATTAATACGTACAATATCCCTATGATATAGGGACTGTTATCACTATTGAAAGATGAAACCAGAGAACAGGGAAGTTAAGTAATTTGCCCAAGGTCACACAGCTAGTTAGGGTCAGAGCTCAGATCTAAACAGCTTGGCACCAGAGCCTGTACACTGGACCACTACTCTATGACCTTAAAAAGCATGTACGGTCTCCGTTTTTTACTTACGATGTACCGTATACAGTAGACATAGTGAATTGAGGGCAAAAATCACATGATATTTTCTCTCTCTCGTTACAAAACAACAACAAAAACTTTTAAAAATACACCACCAAAGGAAACCATAAGCAAGACAAAAAGACGACCCTCAGAAAGGGAGAAAATATTTGCAAATAAAGCAACGGACAAAGGATTAATCTCCAAAATATACAAACAGCTCACGGAGTTCAATATCAAAAAAAAAAAAAACCCAATTAAAAAACGGGTGGAAGACTTAAATAGACATTTCACCAAAGAAGACATACAGATGGCCAAGAGGCACATGAAAGGATGTTCAACATCACTAATCGTTAGAGAAATGCAAATCAAAACTACAATGAGGTATCACCTCACACCAGTCAGAATGGCCATCATCAAAAACTCTACAAACAATAAATGCTGGAGAGAGTGTGGAAAAAAGGGAACCCTCTTGCACTGTTGCAGGAATGTAAATTGATACAGCCTCAGTGGAGAAGAGTATGGACGTTCCTTAAAAAACTAAAAATAGAACTACCATATGACCCAGGAATCCCACTACTGGGCATATACCCAGATAAAACCATAATTCAAAAGGATACATGTACCCCAATGTTCATTGAAGCAACATTTACAATAGCCAGGACATGGAAGCAACCTAAGTGTCCATTGACAGATGAATGGGTAAAGAAGATGTGGTACATATATACAATGGAATATTACTCAGCCATAAAAAGGAACGAAATTGGGTCATTTGTACAGATGTGGAGGGACCTAGAGTCTGTCATACGGAGTGAAGTAAATCAGAAAGAGAAAAACAAATATCATACATTAACGCATATATGTGGAATCTAGAAAAATGGTACAGATGAACCTATTTGTAGGGCAGGAACAGAGACACAGATGTAGAGAACGGACGTGCGGACACAGAGTGGGAAAGGGGAGGGTGAGACGAATTGGGAGATTAGGAATGACATATATACACTACCATGCGTAAAATAGATAGATAGTTGGAACATGCTATAAAGCACAGGAAGCTCAGCCCAGTGCTCTGTGACAACCTAGATGGATGGGATGGGGGGTGGGAGGGAGGTCCAAAAGGGAGGGGATATAGGTATACATAAAACTGATTCACTTTACTGTACAGCAGAAACTAACACAAAATTGTAAAGCAATTATACTCCAATAATAATAAAAAATAAGTAAATAAATAAAATATACCACCAGACAACCCAAGACACTGGCACTACGTAACTTTAGGAAAATCTATCACCCTCCTCAAGTACAGTAGCTTGTTTCAAAAGCACAGATAAGCAGGCTGCTGATGATCAATCATGGAAAAGACCATCTTCCCTGGCCTTCTCCATTCCCCTTTGAAAGCCAACCTCTTCAGAGCACTCAAAACAATTCATCCAGAGACGCACATTTCTCTCACCCCTCGTCTTTTTCCCTTCACAACTCACTTCTAATGGGGCTCTAACCACTTTTCTGACCCATGGAGAAATTACAGGAAAGGAGAGAGAGAGAGGGATTATTTTGGGGTTGGCTTTTTCAGGCCCAAGCCTCGGAGAAGGTCCACGCATTCCTTCCTTGCTGGGAGATAGAACTTGGCTGAATTTGGAATTTCTTAAAAACAGAAGCAAGAGTACCTAAGCCTTAGTCGTTTAAGAACTCGAGAGAGCTTCAGTCGTAGAGGTTTTTTAACAAGAAGGGAATGGAAGGCTGGAAACAATATCCTTTTTAGGCACACGGAATCTGCTGCATTTACTATAACTCTGGGTCAGTCTGTGAAAAACAGAGTGGCTAAAGGCCTCATGCTGATTTCAGACCGTGGGCGTGTATCACTGTACATTTTATAAAATTAGCTACAGTGCAGCTTCTGTGTATGTGTGTGTGTGTGTGTGTGTGTGTGTGTGTGTACACAGGCAGTGAGGCTGACTTTTATAAAATAAACAGCAATATGCACCCATGCAGCTAAAGATTAGTATTAAGCCAAAGTCTGATTTTAATTTATGAAACTACCTTGTAACTACAGTGATTCCATCCCAAGGTGGGTCCTTGGGGAATGATAAAGCCATCTGAGAGGCCCCTGCTTCAGCACCTAGACATATATACTATTCTCTAATATCATAAAAACGTAATATACAGACAGAGGATAGAAATACAAAACTTGCTCCTAAACAGAAGGGGGAAAGCACCTAGAAACTTCAGCCCATTAAATCTCTTAGCTATTTCTAAGGTTTGTGCTTTGTACATTAGTTTCTTATAAAATATGACAAAAGACAGTTCAGCTACCATAAACCATAAAGTATTTTGTACACATGGCCCTAGATGGTATGCATTACTGAGCTACACCTAGAAAGTAGGAAATAGAAAAGAGCCCATCAGAAACAAGACACAGCATCTTCACTGACAATCTGCATCTCTAAAATGTGATTCTAGAGTGCCTTTACTGAGGCCAAAGCAGTAACGAAATCTGATGGAAAAAAAACCCAAAAACCAAAAAACCCCCACATGTCTTACCATCACTAGGCCTGGTCTGGATTTCTTTCGGATAAGAGAAAACTCAAAATCTACTCCTTCACCACAGAGCTCGTGGTCTTGTAAAGCCTTTCACGCCCCCAAAAGTCCTATTTTGTAGGTCACACTCTCATTATCTTGTTCTGCGATCAGTCTGATTAAATTATAGAAAATTACTAACACATCACTCAGAATAGAGAGATGAGCTCCAGCCTGTTGTGTTTGTTTTTCGGTCCCCCTGTCCTAATACTCCAGCAGATATTTAAAAAGGAAGAGTGGAGGAGAGACAAGGCAACTTCAAACGAGGAAAGCGAAAGGGTATATTAACCTCCTCCCAGGACTAAGCCGCCCTCAGCTTTCACAGAGGGCATTACTGACCAGTCACGGCAACCAAGAGAGCTTTTTCCACTCTGACAATCTGGGCTCCACCATCATTTCCTTCGCACCTTATCATCTTTTGAGTCCAAAGACACCACTTTGCACGAAGTGACCAGGGTTAGTGCTACCGGATGAGTTTTTCTCTTTGGGGAAACGACATCATTCAGACACAATCTGAACTACTGGGATTACTAAATAAACTGCTTTACCTACACATTTCGAATCTGGTCTTTCCTACAAGGACATCTTGACATTAACTAATTAATCCTTGTATTTTAAACCAACTTGTGACCCCAGGAGAAGCCTGCCTGGTTACTCCATCAGTACAACAAGATCCCTTGGCTGTTTCCACAGCCTTTGTCCATCTAATGTTATAAGCCTCGCGAGATCAAGACTTACCACACCTCCCTAGGAACTCTCCTAACAGGCCGTTCAAAGACTCTTAAAAACTCAAATGCACAGCAAGCTCTAACACTGGCCCAAAGCTGTCCAATTTATACTTCCCCAACGTGATTCATTAGCACTTGGTGCAGGAGACTTGTCAATTCACACCAGCTGTATCATCCCCAGAGCGAGACGGCAACACGTAGACAAATTAAAAATCAATTTTGTTTATTAGAAACTATTTTGCAGCATTAGAAGGAATGTGATTTTGAGCTATCTTCCTTATTTTAACAGCAAAGCTCAGTGGACCCTACTTACTGTATTAGGAATACATGGATTTCTTTCAGGAGAACAGATAGGCACTTTTGCCCAGCATCAAGCAAGCCTGCTTTGTGGTACCTCCAGAATCATCTGAAGTGAAATACTTTTCTATTTCAGATTTTTAAAATTTCCCCATGGTCCCTGTCCTAGTCAGGAGCTACTGTCTGGTCACTGAAAAAAAATTTAATAAGAATAAGTAAGGGAAAGAGTTCAATCTTCTACCTTCTGTCTTTCAGTAGACATATAAAGACCTGTAAAAATAGAAAAATAAGGGATCCTGTTGCTTTTCAGTCATTTTGTTTCCCAATTTTACTAGAAAGCAAGAAAGAATTTTTAAAGTTTTGTTCATGACGAACACAATAACCTGTTCTGGTCTTGACCCACAACTGAGTAAACAGTGAAAATACTGGAATAACAAAACAACTGTTTTATGAACTTTTCCTTTGTGCTCCCCCTCGGGAATAGGCATCGGGCAGCTTTCCAATGATAAACAGAAGAGAATCTAAACTCATACCCGTTTAGGGGTAAGTTGAAGCTAATGAGGAACTCTTAAAACTGCTGATGGTACCGATGGTCAAAGGTTTTACAGATGCAACAAACACACCCCTTTCCCTCTACAGTTTGTGATCCCAAATGGAATCCTGTTCACAAAAGGCTGAGCCCCAGGCCTGGCAAACAGTCACGGTATCAGTTTCCCTCTCTTCCTCTTTCTCAGGCTGACAAACATTTTTAAACTCTGCAGTTCGGGATTCTGCTAAAGATAAGCACATGGTATAGCTCCAAGGACCTCTAGGACATTTTTTTGGAACACGGTATTGGACCCTGTTAATGATAAGAACTTTTGTACAAGAGCCATCAATTGCAGCAGAGTCGTATTTAAATCCCAAAATGATAATTGCTGCTCTAGGCCAAGAAATAAAGGCTTTATTTTGAATAATAATTTTGAAATCCACTTCTCAAAAATAGTTTAGGTTTAACACCCTTGGTTGGGGGTCACCTCCGAAAGCTAGTGCAGCTTGCCTTTTTGATTTGCAGCTAGTAGGATCACCATTCAATTCTATAGGACAGTCCATTTGTTTTTCTGCATATGTATGAGGCCCACATAACAAAAACAAACACACACACACTTACTTCAGAGGCCCAGGAGGAAAGGACTGTGTAGAATTTTAAATCAGAAATCTAACGCTTAGGTTAGTAGTGTCAGGTTAAAGGCTCGCCCATCCCCAAAGCTAATTCGGTTCTGAACAGTCCCATGGGTGTCTAGTTGAACAGAAGGAGCTAGGAAACCTTAGCAGAACGAAGCCCAGCCTGGGGAATTGCTGGGACTCCGTGCCAGGGGTTGAGGCTCACCCCAGACTTGGTATCAGATAATACCAAGTGCTAGTCTGGATTTCCAGGACTAATCTACTGGAGGGTGGAACTTCCAGGTTCCCTGGTGTCTGTGCTATAGGGTGGGAGGACTGTGGGCTTTGGAGATTCCCCACTGTGGCTGGCTTGTATCATATTTAATAACACATAGAAAGAGTTTATTAGTAGCAATGGTTTAAGGGGGGAGGGGTACACAAGCAAGGGGGGAACCTAAGAGGAAGGGGAAAGCACCCTAAATTTTCTAGAGATGCAGTTATCACAAGTTTCTTTTCTTGTATTCTAATTTGAACTTCTTAAATGTGTTTTCAGGTTCTCTAAATTCTAAAAACATTCCATCAACGGTGGCCCTTAAGCACTTGTATTTACTCAGAAGGCTTTTTGGTTTCAAAAGCAATCCTCCCCATCTCATTCCCCCTCCGACCTTTCCCACCCTGAAAACCACTCATATCACTCCTTTCTTTTATGGAGAAATGTTAAGTCGGCCCCTATATAACTTCTTAAAAACTCAGGATGACAGTCTATTAGAGCAATCAACTCCCAACTCTCTATATTTTAACTTTGATACAAAACGGTTCTCCAGGGAAAGAAAAATCAGGCCACACACACCCCCACCGCGCACACAAATAAACAAACAAATAAACAAAGAACTTAGCATTAAAACTGGAATTTAGGGCTACAATTATATTCTACATTAAATATAAATTAACACTAATTTGACCAAAGTCCACCCCACTGCAAGTTCTTTCAATGCTCACTCAGCACTTAGCAAGCCTTGGGTTACTATGACTGAATTGCAAAATACACCATTTGCCCAGAAATTGCTCTTAGCTCAAATACAAACTGCTCACAAAACATGTGTAAACCATGCTTAAAACAGGCAGCACACATCCACAAAAATCCATTCAAACCAAAGGTAAGTGGAGGAAGCTTCGCAAATTAGGCTTCTCTTTAAAAACTGGAGGGACTTTTACGGTGTTTCCAAAAGGTAATTGCTTTTTACTTCAGTAAAAGTGGCTTTATGTGACTGAGAGAAGGAGCTGATTTTTTCTTTCTTTCTTTCTTTCTTTTTTTTTAACTTGAGTGGATAACAGTATTCAATTAGAGAACAGGGTGGGAGAGCCCACTCTCAAAATATAACTTAATCACCGGGCCCCAGCGCACTGGAGAGGCCCACCAAAACACACGAGCTAAAATGGAGCCTGAATTTCCTCTCAGACGGAGAGGGTAGTCGCACGAGGTCAGGGTCAAGGTCAGCAGCAGGGCAGGCTGCAGCTGCCCGACTGCACTACCCACAACGGGAGGGAAGGCGTTCCATCTCCGTCACAACCGAGCAGATAAATCCCTTCTCCCCTCCTACCCTCCCTCTCACCCCGCCAAGATTTTTTTTTAAGAAGAAAGGAAAATGACCAAATAACCTCACCGCCCTGGTTTTCGCACACAAGCTCATCAGCGCCCAAAGTTGCCATCTAAGGGCAAGTTCGCAGAGAACACTGAAGCCCATTTTGTCCGAGCAGGGCAAGCCTCCCCCGACGCCCCCCCAGGATTCCTGCCTCCTCTCCCTGCCCCCAAACGCCCCCGAAAAGAGCTGGGAACTGCGGCCGGCCGGCCATGTGCACGCACACACTTCCACCAACTGCTGCGAGTTTTCTGTGAATCGCAGCGCGGAGCCTCCCAACTCGCCCTCCCCGACTCCGCCGCCTTCTCCTTCCTCGCACAAAATTTCCCTACACACCCAGCCGCCTGCGAATGATTTTATGTGCATATATATTACATATGTGATATTATCCTCAGAACCTCTAGCGGGCAGGCGAAGAAAGGACTGCACAGGGGCATTTTTTTTTTTTTTTAAAGGAAGGGGAAAAAAAGCACAACCCAAGCCCTGTGCGTCGACTCCTGCGTACCGGGAAGGGGAAAGAAAGAGGAATGTTTGCGGAGCGGGCTGCCTGCGAGTGCCCTTGCTCGCCACTTCGGCCGCGGCCCGGGTGACACGGAGGCACGGGGGCGCCCGGCCCGAGCCACCCGCGCCCCCTGCCCGTCCCCCGGGCAGACACCGCCGCGGAGATTTCGCGAGGGGGAGATCGATCGCGCTGCCTGTCTGCAGCGGAAACGCACACGCTCACACACAACCCCAGCCCGAGACACCATAACCTTAACCCTTCCCCCACCCTCCGTGAACTTCAGGTGACCGACCACGTCGGCCTGACACCCGGGCGGGCGGGCGCTCCGGCTCCGCTCCCGCCCCCAGCCCGGGTTTTGCAGGATCGGGCTCCGAGCAGCGCCAAACCGCCGGGAGAGAGGAGCAGTGCGGGGGGAGAGAAGAGAAATTGACCCTCCGTCTCCCCCGACCCCTCCCTCCGGCGCCTCCGGCGTCCCCTCCTCCCCGTCACCCCGCCCCACGCCTTCTCCCCTGCCCCCTCCTCCCTGCATTCAAGGAGCCGGGCGGCCCCGGGGGATATTTTTAGTTGCTTCTTTCTCCTTCACTTTTAGCTTTAGCAGCATCTCGGAACACTCAAAGCGGAGAAAGATTGGGTGTGGGGGGGGTGTGAGCTGGAGAGGGAGTGGGGGAAAAGTTAAGAGTCTCGCAAAGAAAAGCCGGAGGGAGGGCGGAGAGGGACCAGGGGCGCGGGTGGAGGAGGGGAAGGGGACCGGGCCGTGCCGGCGGTGTGTGTCTCCAGTTGGTGTGTGGCTGCAGCCGGGGAGGGCTGTGATGCACTTTAGTCCTGGACTCTGCTCAGGCTCGCCGGGGAGGGGGGTCTGAGAGCCCGAGTCTCGCCCGGCTCCGTCTGCTCCGACTGACCCCGCATTTTATTGCGGCCAGGAGCCCTGCTCCTCCCTCCCCTCGGCTCTGCAGGGACCTCGCGCGCCGCGAGCCGCCCTGCCTCCTGCCTCCGCCTCGGCGCAGCTCCCGCACCCCACATCCGCCCGCCGCTGCCGGGCCTCGCCCCCAGCCCGGCCGCCCCGCGCCCCCCGCGCCCCGGCGCGCCCCCTCGCCCCGGCGCCCCGGGAGCAGCCGCCCGGCGGCGCGTGTGTACCCGTGTGTTTGTGTGCGGTGCCCCCACACCCTCCCAGCCGCTCCCGCCTCGCCCGCCCCCGACTCCCCTCCTCCGCCGCCGCCTCCTCCACCTCCGCCTCCTGCTCCTGCCGCCGCCGCTGCCGCCGGCGGCTCCGGGCCCGACCAGCCCCGGCGCAACCTTTAGCCGGAGACGGACCTCTCCCTGGATCCCGTACTCGGCAGGCGGCCGCGCGCCCTCGCCCCGACACCCCCAAACGCCATGTCACGGCCCCCAGCCCTCCGCGCGCCCCGACCCCCGCACCCTCAGGCACCGGGATCCGCAAGGAATTTCTTGTTTAAAAAGATTCCAACCTCTCCCACCTCCCCTCCACCCCCGATTATAAAAACCCCGGCATCCACACTACTCCCCTCCTCCCTTCTTTTGCCCCCTCCCCCCAGCAACCCGGAGTGAGGAGGGGGAGGGGAGGGAAAAGGGAAAAAAGCCCGATCTCAAGGAAAAAAAAAGGGGGGGGGGTGAGAGAAAGAAAGAAAAAGAGAGAGAGAATAGAAAGGGCACGGGGCTGATCATCACCAACATGGCTGCCTCAGCATAGACCTAAACGAGGAGTAACCCGGGCTGTGTCTTTGTCAGTTTCACCTCTGTAACCCTAAACTAATGCAGAAAACAACGGAGGAGGCTGCGGAGGGGAAAGAGGAGAGGGAGGGCGAGAAAATGGCACGAGAGGAGGTGGAGAAGGGATGACTTACGTGAGGGAAGGCGCTTGGGCTGCTCCTGCTTCCTCCTGGGCATTTTCCCCCTTTTCTCACATTCTCCTCCTTGGTTAATGTGAGATCAAATAAACCCCCGTGGGGGCAGAGAGGCAGACACTGGCAGGAGCGGGGAGGTAGTTGGGGGGCGCGCGGGCGGGCAGGGGGAAACCCCTTCTCTCCGGTGTGTGCAATGGGTTGAAGCTTGTTTCCTGGAGCCAGAAGAGGGGTTTTCTTCTTTTCTTTCCTTTCTTTTTTTTTTTTTTTTCCTTTTTTTAAAAAAATTTTTTGGTCGTGCACCTGGCTTGTCCCCGAGCGTAATATTCTTCAATGGAAACGGATCTAATAGGTGTGAGTGTGTGTGTGTCCTATGCTCGCGTGTGTGATGGGAGGTATAAATAAATGAGTGCCGGTGCGTCGGTGTCTATGGCCGCGCTCTGTGTCTCCGAGCCCCTAACACTAATGTCGGGATCAAAGGGCAGCGGCGGCGGCAGCACAGCTCACAGCTCTCTCTCTTGCTCTCTCTCTCTCTCGCTCTCTTTCTCGCTCTCTCTCTCTCTCCTCTCGCGCTCTCTCTCTCTCTGTCACACACACACACACACACACACAGAGGCACAGACTGAAGGAAAGAGCGAGAGCTAGACACACACACACACACACACACACACACACACACACACACACACACACACACAGCAAAGAGGAAGGTGCCCTAAGGCTCCCAGGGAGGACTCAGGCTGGGATTGCAACCGCTCTGTCTGGAAAGAATGGGGGGCGCGCGTGCGGGGGTGGGATGGACTTCTTCAAATTTATCCCGCTATTCGCCAGATCTAGGGGGAAAAAAAGTTTTTCCCACTCTTGAAACCACGATTATTTCATTATTCTGACTGATTTTTCGAGAGAAAATAGGTTTCTCTCGTAACTTTCTTTTGTTGATTAAACTACATAAATTCTTCAGGGTTTTGGCACTCAGAGAATTACTCTCTCACCCATTCACCTTAAGTCTGTGGAGGTGACAGTCTTCCACACACTCTCCAAAAACATTACAATAAAAATAACAAAATTAAAAAATAACATATGGTGAAATCAATAACTAGGTTGATGGAATAAGTGCCCCGTTTTGGAGTGTCCAGTGGAGTTAAAACTGGAAAAGGCTGCCTAAATGAAAATTACAGCTCCTTGACAAAGGGGGAAAAATAAGATTAGGTCACCCCTGATGGTCGATTTAACTGCTACATGATACTCCTACAGCAATCTTGACTTCTGAAATTTACTTTTTTCCCTGCTTTAATGCAGGTATGTGAAGCTTACCCTGAAGCAATTCCAGTTTGCATTGTGAGCTCAGTATAGCAGTTTTCATTAACTGATACATACTTTCATTACTTTACAAATCACACATCTTTCTTCAAAGAGAGACATAAAGGGGAAAAATAGAAAAGGACGGGTCTCACTCCAGCACAAAAGGTACTTGGTGAAAGAGGACTGTTCTCTTTGCGACTGCAGACTTGCAGTCATTTGGATAAAAGTTCACTCAGAGGTTGTTAATGATTTAAACTCCAAAACCTGCTACTATAATTGAAGTAAAAAACAGTCTGAAGAAGAGTTGTTTCATAAAACTCTCTTTGTAAGAGAAAACTTTGAACTTAGCCGAATACATTATATGTCATGAGTCAGATGTAGCTAAAAAATAAAAAAGGTGCATTATTTAACTACATCTTCCCTTTTTAGCTTTTTCAAACCTCTGACTCATCATCTTATTATGTTAAATATTTTCTTACAAATTTTAAAATAGACTTTTTCATCAAAGAAGGTGGATGATATGGCAAAGATACAGAACATTAAAATGACACTCCATACGCTTACACGGGTAGCTAATGCCTCTTTGAGGTTCTGACTGAATTATCACACCTGGAGTGGTGTTCAAGAGAGTCATGGGGGTTAAATCCCTACACACCCCCTTCAAAAATAATAATAAGTTTTCACATTGCACACTTTCATTGGAGAAGCTTAAAGAGTGTTATATCTCCCCCAAAATGTTTTTCATTGATAGTGAAATCTCAGGATGAAACCCTCTGTGTCACTACACTGAAAGATCTAGCTTCCCAGTGACAGGTAATGCTATCTGACGCAGGTTTTGAAACACCTGCTTGAATTCAATCTAAAACCAAACAGAGAGCAGTCAAGTTTGAAATGGAGCATCACGCTTAAACCAACTCTTCCTTGAATATTGGCTTAAGTAAACTGGTAGTTAAGTTTCCCCGAGTTCCAATTTGAAATAGAACTATCTTCCAACTCAGATCAAACTCAACTGGTGCCATGATTTTGACTACTGTCAGTAGCATTGGACGTGAAATTAGTGTATGGATGATAAATCAGAGCCTACCATTCTAAACAGAGTCATTGCCCTGAGTGTGCAGCATCTTTAAACCTAACACAAGGTCAACAGATCGGCCACAACACTTCACCATTGCTCCCTCAGAGCCTTTAGCTGGGATATGGAGGACTATTACTCTGCACAGATACACCACTACCTTTTCCTGAATTGCTGACTCTTTCCAGTGCTTAGTACACTATAATTGAAAACACACTTTAAGGCTTTCTTCAAAGTAGAGTACATTTCCTGCCACCTTTTAAAGGCACGCAGGCAAATGCTGTCAACGTTTAATTATACAGGTGCTCTATCAACAGCCAAAAGCACTTTTAATTGAATTTGTGCATACCTCTACGTCTGTCCAAAAATTACTTGAAGTACTACACAACAATAGAAAATGGAAATACAGACAGAACAACTTCTGTTTCAACCTCAGCCTGGTACCTCTCTCTGCTACAAAGCGCTCTTCAAGGGCACTGGCATCTCACCCTCAATGCCTAGATGTTTAGGGAACACACGCTAATTTTAATGTTAGACTAACCTAAAGTATTAGGAAGATACATAGCTAGAGGTTGCTACAATGGATTTCAAAATCGAGTGGATAAATGATGTGGGGAATGCGTGCCTTTTGGATGCACGTACCCATGAACTTGGATTACTGTTGACCTTAGTCATTATTTTGGAATATTCTATTTGATTCACCCCCATGCCCCAAGCTTTTGAAAGCATATTTTATCTTAATAATTATAGTACTCCATCTCCGTCACCTCTCAAATGTAAGATTAAGATAGATTTTCTCAAAATTATATATTCTAAGACGATGTGTCATAAACCCTCACTCTCACAGGATTAATTCTATCCTTTCCCAAGTACTACTAAGGGTGGTAGACAGGGGAGCACCGGCCCCCCTAGAATCGTGTGGGCTCTAGAGGGGTCCTTGAGGTCAAAGTCTTTTCAAAATATTATTTGCTCTTTTATCTGTGTTGACACTGCACAGATGATTAAAAGCAATGGGAATAACATGGTGGCACCTTAGCAGCTCAGATTAAGGCAATGGCACCAAAAAAGTATTAGTAGTCATTCTCATCTTCGCTTAAAGAAACAAAGAAAGATTCATTTAAGGGTGTCCTTGATGGAGCAGTAAAAATTATTAATTTTAGTAAATCTCTACCCTTGAGTGCAAGACTTTTAAATATTCTTTGTGACAAAATGTTAGATACATAGAAAGTACTTCTGCTGCATACTGAAGTACATCGTTATCTCAAGGAAAATCTCTCGTGAGATCGTTTGATATAGCTGCTTTTTCCATGGAATATTATTTTTACTTGAAAGAAAGACTGACACGCAAACTATGATTATTCAGACTTGGGTATTTCTCCAAAAATGAATGAAGTGAGCCTGTAACTTCAAAGAAAACAATTCGTGGTATTTTTTGGCAATGATAATATTTGTAGTTAGAAGTGAAAATTAGAATTTTAGATAACTTGTATCCATCACTGTGACTTTAACAGCTTCCTGATACTTACATATGTTTCTGATGAGATTCATAGTGATATTAATGAATGTGACTTTTTGATATTGTGCCGACGTTTTGGAAGAAGTGTGGAGCTCAATATTTTCCAAATGACCGATACACGATGTTACAAAATCATGCTGTAGCAAAGATCTACTTAAAGTACAAGATAAACCAGTGGATTTTAATGTAAGAGTGTAAAAAGTCATTGACGTGGTTTCAAATTCCACACTGTCAGTAACTTTTAAGAAATTAGCACTCACCAAGTTTTGGTGGTATGTCAAAGAAAAATATCTACAATTATCTGAAAAGGCTACTAAAAAGTTCCTCCCTTCTTCCAGCTACATACCTGTGTGAGGTTTGATTTTCTTTATGTATGTCTTTAACCAAAGCAACATATCACAACAGATTGAAAGCAGAAGCAGGTATGAGAATTCAGCTTGTCTTCTAGTAAGCCAGACATTGTAGAGATTTGCAGAAATGTAACCCAATGCCACTCTTTTCACTAGATTTTTTGTTTTGAAAAACATAATTATTTTTCATAAAAATGTGTTAACTTGTATTCATTATTGTTATTTATATAGGAATTAATAAATAAATAATTTAGAAATTCCACAGTTGTAATGTGTAATGTAGTAAATATCAAGTCATAGCCCACATAAACAAAAGTTCTTTAGGGACTTCAATAATTTTAAGAGTATAAAGAGTCCTGATTCCAAAAAGCTTGAGAACCACTGCCCTAGAAATAAAGAGAAAAAATAACTTCTATGGGTGTTTTACTAGTCTCGAAATCCAATTGTAAATATTGGTATACTTCTCAAAAAATGAAGCCCACTTATCTCCAGGAACGGAGAGTTGGTTTTGTGTGTCCCAAGATTGGCTTCTCTGATGAGATTCCTTATGAGATGCAGAGAGGATGTATTACTCAGGCTTCTTCAGAGAAATAAATATTATTCATTCATTCATTCATTCATTTATTTACTTATTTACTATAAGGATTGTTTCATGGAGGCCAAGAAGTCCCATGACCTGCCAACTGTCAGACAGAGAACCAGGAAAGCCAAGAGTGTAGTTCAGTCCAAGTCAAAAGGTCTGAGAACTGGGGGGGGAGTGGGGGGAGGCTAATGGTGTAAGTCCTGGTCTGAGTCCAAAAGCCCAAGAACCAGGAGCTGCAGTGTCCAAGGTCAGGAGAAGAGGAGAGTTCAAGCAGAGAGAGTGAATTTTCCCCTCCTCCACCTTTTTGTTCTATTCGGGCCCTCGGTGGAATGGATAATGCCCACCTTCACTGGTGAGAACAATCGTCTCTACTCAGCCTATGGATTCAGATGCTCATCTCTTCTGGAAACACCCTTACAAACACACCCAGAAATAATACCAACTATCTGGGCACCCCTTAGCCCAGTCATATTGACACATAAAATGAACTGTCACAGAGGGCAAGTAGTATATTCACCAAGTGCTGTTGGTACAGGCTGTCCAGCCATGTGGAGAGGCTAGTTCCTCTGACCAGAGGGCCCAACCCTCTTCCGACCTCAGACCCCTTAGAACAATAAGACCAGCTCTCTCTCTTTCCCAGGGCCTGAGCTATTAGCCTCGAGAGTTAAACCAGGGACGCTCTTAACCCCCAAAGCCCTCCACATCTGACATTTTAAATAATGAGTGCCTGTCCCAAGGCAGAGATATAGGTCTGCCACCTCTCCTGGCCTGGACCTCACGTGTTGTAAATCAGTATCTGGTGATGATGACCAGCCATCGTGTACGGAGTGGGGGAGGCTTTTGCTGTCATCTGTACATGTGTTCTTAGGAGGCCAGGGCCTGGCTGGGATCTGCAAGTTTTGTCACAACTTGGATTAACCATGCTTTCAAAAGTTGTGGATGGACAAGCTTGTGACCTGACAGAGAACCTGGCAAAGGTAACGTTTCTGGGCATTTTGGAGGTCTTCCATCCAAACTCTTGTGCTTGGGATCTTTCCCGTCAATGTCCCCCCCATAGTTCTTCATCTCAACACCATCTCGGAGTACAAGTGGTATTTAGATTTGGTAAGTTCCTGATCTCCAATCTCTATGATCTATGTTTCCGTCACCTTCCTGTCAGCTGTAATGATTGGATCACTCAGTCCATCCCTATTTATTCCAAACTTGAACCCCAACTGAGTCTTAAGCTCCTGTCTCCCAAGCCTCATTTGCTGGTATTCTTAACATCTCTATCAATGTAGCTTCCCTGGGCCTTGTTTTTTTATCTACATGGATGAAAAACTCCCCTAAGCAGCTGCTCCCACTTTCATGCATTTTTCCAACTGATTTGTCTGGTCTGTTAATGTACTTCTTTGCTGCCTGACCCAGTCACCCTCTGACCTGCCTCAAATCATACTGCTCTCTTCTTGCAAGATCCCTCATGCCTTGTGGCTTCTCTCACGGCCCCTCTCTGGCTCTGATTCAGTGTCTCTACAATGTCTGTCTTTCCCTTTGTTGATTCTACTCCCCATCTTCTTCTCCCACTATGGGACACCCACCCGGGGCATCTTGGTAAGGTTGTTTATCCAACTCACAGGTCAAGCAACTCCCTCTTTAGACTATAGCATTGTGTGGCTACAAGAATTACCAAAAACAGAATGATAACAACACACCCCAATTCATGACTACTGGTGATCAGCAAATAAAATGGGAACAGAAACCAATCAAAAAGCTTTCTGTGGATTTCCCTATACTCTTTCCCCCATTATTCCTATCTCTGTGGTTTGTAGTCACACCAATCTGCCTCCATCCTTTTTTGTTTTTGCCAGATTTTATGTAGTTCGATATCTCATGAGAGGAAAGACCAAGTTACCCTGAGCTCCAACTGTGTCTTCATGGTTATTGAGCAGTTGGTTATGCCTTTTCATTGGATTACAAGTCCTTTTATATAAAACAGCAAATGATAATGCCATGGGAATTAGCTATTATATGCTCTCCCTCTTACATCACTTAATCTTGTACTTTAATATTTTTAATAAAGAGGGAAAAATAGAGTTTCAGATTAGAATTACAGAACTTTATGGCCAGAAGGTACCTTGCAGATCACTTAGTTTAGCCCTGGTATTTCACAGACGAAGAACTAGAGGGACTGAAATGTTGGGTGATTCTTCTAGCTGAGTTCTCACTAGTGACTGTCTGCTATTCCAGAAAATTAGAGCTCAAACATAGGATAATGTGAAGGCATATTTGTGCACCCCATTGGATTTAAGTAAACCTACCAGAACTTAGAAGCGTTTGATTTAGCAACGTACAAAATGAGAGAACTGAGTGCCTTTAAATATTGGACCTGGAAAACTCAGCATAGGTTTGATGTTATTTTACTAGCTTCTGGAAGGTTCTTTTAAACATGAATAAAGGGTAGTTAGGGGGACTACAAGAAACTTTTTTAAATTACAGAGAAAAATTCACAAATCGTAGACATAGACTCTGTTGAGAATATATTGTTGATAAAAAATTGGAAATCTTCAAAATAAAAGCAGAGGAGAGGAAGTATCACACTTCTAAGCAGAAACACTGCAGACATTTCAAAATGAAATGTTTATACCTTCATGAAAAGAGTGCTTATGAAGCCCAACTTCAGATCCCATTCCAATGTTAGCCCGTGGTACACTTGGCCTTGGCTAATTGTCTTACAGAAGTCTTTCAGTGAGGGTCATAGGTATCTTGGAAGGAGGTCAGTGTACCAGTGCAAATCTATTACCCTAAAAGCAGAAACCATGAGTCACCAACCCAGCACCCTAACGGCAGGTCAAAGGGTCACTTTCACATTGGAAGAACAGGTTCTCTTACAGCAGCAGCTTCTGAAACCTCATCCTCCCTCCACGTTGCATTCAAGGACAATGGGGAAAGTGGAACTTCAGGACCAAAAAAATACCTACTAATTGCTCAAAACAGCAGGAAGAAACAGAAAGCCTAAACCACAATACACACACTTGTCCTGGAATCTGAAGCTCAACTGGTTCAGCAAGTGTCCTCTCAGTAAACAGACTCTGGTGAATGGATTAACAAGTTCGTGTGGAGTTACACGCTGACGGAGGAGCTGCACCGGGACATTGTATTGTGGGAAGCCAGGGACTCAGGGAACTGGCTGCCATACAGCTCCTGGCAAAGATGTCCTGAAAAACAGACTACAGGCATTGCAGGAATTACTGAATTTCCAAAGGTCATGCCTCTAGAAATTTGCACCCCAGGAGGTGCAAGCTCTGTTTGTGCCAGGTTGTTTGTTGTTTTAGAGAAAGGTTAGGTTGTTGATGGCTTTTTTTTTTTTTTTTTTTACAGATTCCAACTCCTTGGAGACTTTGCTTCTTTGTAGGGTGTCTGTGAGAAGATTTGTTGTGCCTTTTGCATAATGTAAATATTCTGTCCAGCAGTATTTCTGTCTGAGATCAACACAGTGACATATGGCAAGGAGAAGGGTGTACTGTATCAAGGGCTGTGTAATTCATCTTCACATCAACTCTTTGACCCACTTCTTTTTTCACTGAATGGCTGGGGAAACTGAGGCACACCCAGTTAAGACTCTGCTCAAGGCCCCTTTCACCTGGGGCTGTGGACATTATAATTCGATGACTAGTGTTCTCCTTCAGCCCCAGTTATCTCCCTCCATCAATCCAGCAGAAACCCGAGGAACAGATGGGCCAGACGTCATGCCCTAGAGGCCAAGAGACTCTGGCTTTTTTTTTTTTTTTAATTGAAGTACAGTTGATTTACAATGTTGTGTTAATTTCTGCTGTACAGCAAAGTGACTCAGTTATACATATATATACATTCTTTTTTATATTCTTTTCCATTATGGTTTATCCTAGGATATTGAATATAGTTCCCTGGGCTCTACAGGAGCACCTTGTTGTCCATCCATTCTATATGTAAGAGACTCTCTGGCTTTTTGTCTAGGAGAGAAGGAGTAAAACAGATGCCCTGGTACTCTCTCCAGGAAATGTTGCTTCCGGTTTCCTGAAAGACAAGTATGAGCTCCCACGTAGACATCCATTGTTACATTATTAAAGAGAGCAAAGCCATCTCTGTAACTAACCAGAACGGAGACAAGCAGAAATGGATGTGGACTTCACTCTGCCTTGTTGAGTTCGCATTGCGCTGGCTCTTCCACCTTTGCCTCCTCCATTCTCCTCCCTCCCTGCCCTATTCTGAGCCCTAGGAACTGACCTCTAGTGACTGCATCAGCCAAGCTTTCTGGCTGGCTTGATGTACAGCTGGGCCAGCCAACAGGAGGTACTTGTGGGAGGGAAGAGTAGGAGGGCGAAGGGGTAGGGATATTTCTTCGCTCCCCCTCCCGGCTTTGATGCTTTGTCTCTGGCTGCGACTCTGTCCCTCCAGGAATACAGCTTCTGAGCATAGCTCAGACGTCACCGGACTTGGGATACACTATTTCCTCCCCTTGTTTTTTCAGCCTTAGACGCGGTAATGGCCTTCCATCACTGCCAGTCTCCGGATGCCTCATCAACCCTCATTTATTCCCATGACCTCACCCCCACCCCAATAAGTAGTCCCTTGGTTAAAGGCTCTTCATTTGAATCATCTGCGGTGAACTTTGTTCACGGCCCGAATGTAGACTGATCCAAGCTCCTTTCATTCATTCGCCAAATATTTAATGAGCGCTCCTCTGTGCCAGACACTGCACAAGCCACTGGGAATGCCATCGTGAGCAAACAGAGATATTATCCTTGACAGTGTAGAGTTTGCAGAACTCCAGGGCTTATTTTAGTTAACACTTTTTTGTTATTTCCCATGAAACTAGGAGGAGATATTTTTTTCCTTTAAAGTATAGAAATTCTCCAGGCCAGCCAAGAACTCTGAGAACAGGGAACAAAGCTACGTGAGAGGTAATAATAAGTCTTGACCCAATCATATTAGACACATAATTAGTAAATGCTATGGACTGAATTTTGTCTGCCTGAAGTTCCTATGTTGAAGCCCTAACCCCCAATGTGATGATATTGGGAGATGGTGCCTTTAGGAGGTAATTAGATTTATATAAGTTCAGGAGGGTGGGGTACTCATAATGGGATTAGTGCCCTTATAAGAAGAGACACCAAAAAGCTCTCATTTTCTCTCTCTGTCTCTCTCTCCTTCTTAGGAAAGGCCATGTGAGGACACAGCAAGATGACAGCCATCTGCAAGCCAGGAAGAGAGTCCTCACCAGAACCTGAGCATGCTGGCATCCTCATCTCACACTTCCCAGCCTCCAGAACTGTGAGAAAATAAATTGTTGTTGAAGCCACCCAGTGTATGGTATGTTGTTATGGCTATCTCAGCTGACTAATATAGTAGATGGGAAAAAAAAAAAGAAGAAGAAAGCAAGCAGAATCAGTTGCCCAAAGGAAAGTCTTTGGCCCTCACGATCTAGGACCATCTCAGTTCCACTCTCTGAATAAATTTGGGGTGACCTAAACAAAACTGCCAAGTGGGTGATGTTTTTCTCCAGGCCTCATTCCTTATATCTTCTATCTTTTCTCCTACCCCCACTTCCACATATTTGGTGCCCGTTTACCCTCTCAGCAGTGCTGCTCCCTTTAGCACCCAGGAATACCTATCCCACTGCCCACCAAACCTACCCTCTCCTTTTTTTTGTTTTTTTGGCCACCCAATGAGCATTCCAGATCTTAGTTCCCTGACCAGGGATGGAAACCGTGCCTCTTGCAGTGGAAGCACAGAGTCCTAACTACTGGACTGCCAGAGAAGTCCCAAAACCTACCCTCTCCTGACAGGTGGAGCCCATAGTCTTTCTTATTTTTTTTTTTGCAGTACGCAGGCCTCTCACTGTTGTGGCCTCTCCCGTTGTGGAGCACAGGCTCCGGACGCGCAGGCTCAGCAGCCATGTCTCACGGGCCCAGCCACTCCGTGGCATGTGGGATCTTTCCAGACCGGGGCACGAACCCGTGTCCCCTGCATCGGCAGGCGGACTCTCAACCACTGTGCCACCAGGGAAGCCCCCATAGTCTTTCTTCATTCAAAATATACCTGCTCCTTTTTTCTCCCACCTCCCAAGGTGTCTTCATGTTTTTATTCCCCCCAAAATGACAGCCAATGGAATAATGAGAGCTGTTCATTTTTCTTCTTTTTTACTGTCTGCATTATTAAAATATATTGTCATAATTAAAGATTTTTTTGAATCTAAAATTTAAAAATTTTGAACCGTTAAGTATATTAGGTATTCTATGCCAGTGTCTTCAGCAGTACAAATAGATTTTACTTGTGTTTTTCCCAATAGGGATACACATAAAGTAGCCTGAAAGTACAAGATATCACAGAATAAACATGTCTGTCTTTCTGGAATGCTCCTTTCGCTCAAATATTTGTTGGCGGAGAGTTATGTAACTTAACTTTTAAATAATTTAAAGCATACTTTTATTAAGATATATTTGGATATACCAGGTGCCTTGGTTTTTCTCCTGGAATGTGGGGGTAATGACAGCATTGTCCTTACCCTAGGACATTGGCTTGGGATTTAAATGAATCCAGTGTGTGAAGCCCTAAGTACAGTAACTGTTCCTGATGGCACAGACTATGCTATGAGGTCCAAACTCTAAGTGCATTTTAAGTGAAAATGCAAGGTCTCAAAGAAATTTTTCCCGGAAACCTCTTCAAGCTCTATCCCTAGATTCCCGGAGGATGAGTTTTCGTTTTCTTTGGCTACTAGAGGAAAAGTTTGAATATATTACCTCTGCTTTCTAGACTCCCCATGCTTTATCCCAGAGCAGCAACTTTAATAGCAGGAATTTTAGGCATTGTGGCATTCATTCAGTTATAAATTTCACTTATAAAACATTTATTGAGGTTTTCAATAAAAGATTTGATTTGTTTTAAATTAACCTATTCTCCCTCTCCTGCCCCCATCGTTGTGCCCGAAACAAAATAAATGACCCAGTATTATTTGGCATTCATCTGACATAAATCATAACCCACACTGGATTACTTACAAGTCTAGTTATAGTCCTATGGAAAAACTATATTTCTGAATGAGGACTACCCTTTCCCTTTTAACACTTGTCTTTGTCTAAAACAGGTAGACAAACAAAATCTAAAAATATAATATCAAAAATGAAATTTATTTTATAAACCTGGACTTTCTCTGAATTCAGAGAAGGAATGTTATACCAGAAAACCTTCCCAGGGCTTCCCTGGTGGCGCAGTGGTTGAGAGTCCGCTTGCCGATGCAGGGGACGCGGGTTTGTGCCCCGGTCCGGGAGGATCCCACATGCCGCAGAACGGCTGGGCCCGTGAGCCATGGACGCTGAGCCTGTGCGTCCAGAGCCTGTGCTCCACAACGGGAGAGGTCACAACAGTGAATGGTCGCGGACTGCAAAAAACAAACAAACAAACAAACAAACAAAAAACAAAAACAAAAACCTTCCCAAACCCAAACAAAACAAAGCCCACATATACAAAGTTTGATAATGTTTAACCAAGTCTTAGGTTGGAATCTTATTCTTGAAAGAACTAAGGTCACAAGACAAGTCCAGTTGTCTCCATGTGCTTTGAATGAATGAATGCTTTTAATTATACACTATTTCAAGTACCTGTGTCACTCTGTTTCTCTGTTCCACAAAGCATTCAACTCACCACAAAACATATGCAATAATTAATAATAATAACATTGAATGCAGAGTAATGGCTAATATCATCCTAGGCCACCTATGCTTTGGGTATACAGTATGATAAAGGAACCATGGTCCCTGCTGTCATGAAACAAATATAATGACAAGTTACTGTCCTTTTAGTAAAAAGGCTCTAATGGTAACACCTTAGGTTTTAATCCAGTTACTTTTGTTTAAAAATCAACAAAACAAAATAATTGAATGTATGAACCTCAGGAAAAATGATAAATGTGATAAAATCTCTTATTTCAGATGCTTTGGTCAAAGTGCTTGTATCTTATTGAAAGTTCTTTAAGTACATAAATCACCTAAATTCACAGTTCATTTATAATGGAGAGGTTGTCTAAATGAACAGCAGGGGCTGGGGGTGGGGAGTGGGTTGCACACAGTTGAACAGAGCAGTAAGGCCACCACCTGTTTCTCCACTCCAGGGACTGTGGACCTTTTCTCACATGTCTTCCCATCTTTTAAGAGAAGTAGGAAATCTAAATTTTGTTGTGAAATCTCTAAGCAGGGGGACATATATACCAAACAAATTACATCGTAGGTCAAATCTGTGAATCACCAGTTTTCAATCTCCCCTTTATATATACATAACTCCCAATAAATCATTGCAACTCATACATTGTTCTTATCTTATGTACATCAGACCAAAATATAAATAAGGCCCTCAAATACCATGCTGGATCACAGATTTATAGACTCTCCACATGGGGAGTGGGTTAGCACTTACCTAGCCTAACTTCTGATTTGATCATCCCAAATAATGAGGAAGACTATCTAACTGGACAAAACTTACTGTGAGATAGTTCTTTTGTAGAGTCAGTCAAAATCTAGCATTTCCCTCACATTCATTAGGATGGTTATTATCAAACAAACAAAATAATAAGTAATGGTGAGGAAGTGGGGAAATTGGAACTCTGGTGTGAACGTGCAGCCACTGTGGAAAACAATATGGCGGTTCCTCAAATAATTAAATATAGAATTGGCATTTGATCCAGCAATCCCACTCCTGGGTACATACCCTGAACAATTGAAAGCAGAGACTCAGATATTTGTACACACAGGTTCATAGCAACATTATTCACAGTGGCCAAAAAGTGGAAACAATCCAAATTCCCACGGATGGTTAAATGGCGGTGTATACATACAAATGGCATATCACTCAGCCTTAAAGAGGAAGGACACTCTGACACATGCTACAACATGGAAGAACCCTAAAGACATTATGCTAAGTGAAATAAGCCTGACACAAAGGGGTAAATATC